>NW_027362761.1:477426079-478626079 GCF_046119375.1 Phyllobates terribilis
TTTGAGATCTTTGGTTCCAACCACCGTGTCTTTGTGCAACGCAGAAAAGGTGAACGGATGGACTCTACATGCCTGGTTCCCACCGTGAACCATGGAGGAGGAGGTGTGATGGTGTGGGGGTGCTTTGCTGGTGACACTGTTGCGGATTTATTCAAAATTGAAGGCATACTGAACCAGCATGGCTACCACAACATCTTGTAGCGGCATGCTATTCCATCCGGTTTGCGTTTAGTTGGACCATCATTTATTTTTCAACAGGAGAATGACCCCAAACACACCTCCAGGCTGTGTAAGGGCTATTTGACCAAGAAGGAGAGTGATGGGGTGCTACACCAGATGACCAGGCCTCCACAGTCACCAGACCTGAACCCAATCGAGATGGTTTGAGGTGAGCTGGACCGCAGAGTGAAGGCAAAAGGGCCAGCAAGTGCTAAACATCTCTGGGAACTCTTTCAAGATTGTTGGAAGACCTTATCCGGTGACTACCTCTTGAAGCTCATCAAGAGAATGCCAAGAGTGTGCAAAGCAGTCATCAAAGCAAAAGGTGGCTACTTTGAAGAACCTAGAGTATAAGACATATTTTCAGTTGTTTCACACTTTTTTGTTAAGTATATAATTCCACATGTGTTAATTCATAGTTTTGACGCCTTAAGTGTGAATGTACAATTTTCAAAGTCATGAAAATACAGAAAAATCTTTAAATGAGAACGTGTGTCCAAACTTTTGGTCTGTACTGTATGTCACACAAAATAGTTAATAAATAACATTTCCCACATGTCTACTTTACAGCAGCACAATTTTTGAACCAAAATTTTTTTTGTTAGGGAGCTATAAGGGTTAAAAATTGACCAGCAATTTCTCATTTTTACAACAAAATTTACAAAACCATTTTTTTAGGAACCACATCACATTTGGGGTGACTTTGAGGGGCCTTTATGACAGAAAATACCCAAAAGTGACACCATTATAAAAACTGCACCCCTCAAGTTGCTCAAAACCACATTCAAGAAGTTGATTAACCCTTCAGGTGCTTCACAGGAATTTTTGGAATGTGGAAGAAAAAAATTAACATTTATTTTTTTTCACAAATATGTTACTTTAGACCCCAATTTTTATATTTTTGCAAGGGTATCATTAAAAAATGAACCCCAAAATTTGTTGTGCAATTCCTCCTGAGCACGCTGATACCCCATATGTGGGGGAAAACCACTGTTTGGGCGCACGGCAGGGTTCGGAAGGGAAGGAGAGCCATTTGACTTTTTGAATGTAAAACTTGCTTGAAAAATTAGCCGACTCCATGTTGCGTTTGGGGAGCCCCTGATGTGCCTAAACAGTGCAAACTCCCCCAAGTGACTCCATTTTGGAAACTACATCCCTCAAGGATTTTATCAAGGGGTATAGTGAACATTTTGAACCCAGAGGTACGACACAGAATTTGATAACATTAGGTCATCATATTGAATAAGTTGTCATTTGTCTTGAGTGCAAGTGCTCGCTAATTGAGTTTGCATCGGGTACTCTGGTATGCACCAAGTATCGCTGGTGCTCAAGTGACATGCTCGAGTCCCCGCCTGCATGTGACGCGCCCCCTGGGCCGTGGGGTAACCGGTGACGGGCCGGTAGATGCTGGGGGAATGTCACAGTGGCGGTGACCCGGTCCGTGACCCAGGGCGGTCAATAAAAGGGGTTATATATATAGGGGATTTATAGAGTCTTTATAGAGTTCGTGACGCCACCTGTGGAATGCGGCCAAAGGGAGCCGCCACTGCGTAGCAGTCCTCTGAAGCTGATGTTACTGCAGCAGGGATGGTGTGGCTCTCCACAGAAAGAGCTAGCTCCATGGCAGTGTAGATGTTGTTGTTCTTTGTGCTGGGCGTTGTAGTGCAGGGAATGATGGCGCAGCAAGAAACACAGAGACAAGGTGCTGCAGTCCTCTGGGTCTTTACTCATGGTTGTTGCAGTCCAAGTTACAGACGTCAAAGTACCTTCCCGTGCCGTGCTGCCTTTACTCAGTGAGGGGCTCAGTCCACCCCCAGGTAACTCTGGAGTATATAGCAGGACCCCCTTCTGTGTCTTCACTCTGGCTGTCTCCCTGAACCTCATACCAAGTGTCCCACTCCAGTATCTGCGGGCCTTGGCAGGCAACCTCTGTTCCGTCCTCTGGGTCCTATATAGCTACCTTCCTGGTGAGTCTGGTATGGAATGCTGGCTACAGGACAGGAAACACTGCAGCCTCCAGTTTCTAGTTAAGACGTGCAATCTTTTGCTAGTTGAGGGATCCGGTTCCCTGTATGCAGCCTGACCCCTCCACCTCCCGGTAGATGCGAGCCTATGGGTGGCCTTATGCACGGCCTGTACCCCTAGGGTCCCTTCTTCTGTTCCTGGAGCCTCTCTGCTCCCTCTCCTCTCTTCTCTCCTTCTCCTCTCAGACTTGGGCCTCACTGGCTAGGCCCGCCTCTGGAGCAGAGCTCCTACAGAGCCTCTGCTCCTGTCACTTTCCTCCTCAGACTGAACTGAACTCTCTAAGATGGTTTCTCTTTTTATATCTTTCTTCTATGAGCTCCCCTTAACTACGTCCTCCACCCACACCCACTACATGGTTCCCCTTTACAAGGCCCCCCCCACTCCAGCCAGGGACCAGGGACTGTGGTCTCCCGTAGAAGCAATCTCGCGGTCCTGAGCTGTACTCCTTCCTTACCTGAGAGTGAGATACCACACCTCTGGGTGAGATGCAGTACCTCTGTGGCGACCGAACCCTTAGGGACGCCACACATGTTTCACGGTTATTAGACACCCAAAAAAAACATGCGGGTATCGCTCGTGCTTGGCAGGCAATCCCTGCAAGGTTTTTTTGGCTGTATAACAGCTGCAAAACATTTGGGGTGGAGACTGGAGCACCCGCTATATTCGGTGCATACCCGAGCACCCGATGCAAACTCAAGTAGCGAGCACTTGCGCTCAACATTAGTCGCCATATCGTCTTCATTTTTTTTCTTTACTTCTGAAAAAATCCCAACCCCAACAATAATGCTATCACAACCCTAACCCTAGCCCAACCCTAACCCTAGCACAACACTAACCCTTGCACAACCCTAACCCTAGCACAACCTAACGGTAACCCTAACCCTAGCACAACCCAACCCTAGCACAACCCTAACCCTAGAGTTTATTTTTTAGGCTGTTCCTCGTGCAGTATAAGTGATTTGATAACTTTATTCTTCGGGTCAGTGCAATTACAGCGATACTAGATTCATATCAGGTTTTTATGATTGACAGCTGTCACACACTAAAAAACCCTTTTTTTTACAAAGACTAGTTTTTGCATCGCCATATTTTGAGAGCTATAATTTTTCCATATTTCGGCCAACAGAGTCATGTGATGGCTTGTTTTTTTGCGGGACAAGTTGGCGTTTTTATTGGTACCATTTTCGGGCACGTGACATTTTTTGATCGCTTTCTGTTCTGATTTTTGGGAGGCAGAATAAATAAAACCCAACAGTTCAGGAATTGTTTTTTTTTTATTTTTTTTATGTCGTTCTGCGTGTGGTAAAATTGATAAAGCAGCTATATTGTTTGAGTCAGTACTTTTACAGCAGTACCACATTTTATAATTTTTTTTATGTTTTGGCACTTTTACACAATAAAAACTATTTTATAGAAAAAAATATTTTTTTGCATCGCTTTATTCTGAGAGCTATAACTTTTTTATTTTTCGGCTGATGGAGCTTTATGGTGACTTGTTTTTTGAGGGACAAGATAACGTTTTCAGCTGTACCATTTTTATTTACATTTGTTTTTTTGATCGCATTTTATTCCATTTTTTGTTTGGTGGTATGATGATAAAGCATCATTTTTTGAGCAGCTATTTTATTTTATTTTTTTACCGTGTTCACTAAAGGGGTTAACTAGTGAGACAGTTTTATAGGTCAGGTCATTCCGAACGTGGCGATACCAAATATGTGTAGTATTATTTTTTTTATAATAATATTCATTTGTAGGTATAGTATATATTTTTTTATTTTTTTAAAAATATATATATTTTTTCACTTTTACACTTTGTCCCACTATGGGACTTTCATTTTTTGAAGGCCGATCGCTTACATAGCATAGGGATGCAGTAGCATGTAAAAATCATACAATGTAATTTTCTGTTTTGTTTTTTTCAGATTCTGTCTCTCACAGTTTAAGTGTACCTACGATAAAAATTACAGATCTCTACATTCTTTGTAGGTGGAAAAACGTAGAAAATTGGCAGTGTATCAAATACTTATTTTCCCCACTGTATGTGTAATATATATTGGCCCTTATAGTCACATATAAAGATAACAGTAATAACTGCTAGAATAGCTAAAAAAATTAACCACTTTACAGGCTGTGCCGTATTAGTACGCAATAGGCTGTAAACCCCGGTTCAGTGAGGGCTCCAGCGCTGAGCCCGCACTGAACCGGGCACATGTCAGCTGATTATTACAGCTGACATGTGCCCGCAACAGCCGCGGGTGGAATCGCGATCCACCCGCGGCTGTTAACATGTTAAATGGCGCTGTCAACCTCTGACAGCGGCATTTAACATCGCCGCGCCAGAAAAGCGTCACTTACCCCACCCATCGGTGACCCCGTCACGTTATCGCGGGTCACCGATGCATGAGCATGACAACCCTGGGTCTGCAGCAGACTCCAGTGGTTGTCATGAGCTGATCGCTATGAGCGCCACCTAGTGGTCGGTGCTCATAGCACAGGACCATTTCTGCTACATAGAGGTGATCTGCTGATCACCTCTATGTAGCAGAGGCGATCAGAGAAGTGCTGCTTCTAGTCTCCTATGGAGACTATAGAAGTAAGCAAAAAGTGAAAAAAAATGTTTTTAAAAATATTACTAAAATTAAAAAAATATAAAAGTTTAAATCATCCACCTTTTGCCCCATTCAAAATAAAATAATAAAAAAAAACCTCACATACACATATTTGGTATCGCCGCGTTCTGAATCGCCCGATCTATCAATATAAAAAAAATAATTAATCCGATCACTAAACGGCGTAACGAGAAAAAAATTCTAAACGCCAGAATTACGTTTTTTGGTGGCTGCAACATTGCAATAAAATGCAATAACGGGCGATCAAAACATCGGATCTACCCCAAAATGGTATCAATAAAAATGACAGCCTGGCGCGCAAAAAATAAGCCATCATCTGGCCCTAGATCCCGAAAAATGGAGACGCTATGGGTCTTGGAAAATGGCGCCTTTTTTTTTTTTGTAGCAAACTTTGGAATTTTTTTTCACCACTTAAATTAAAAAGAACCTATACATGTTTGGTGTCTACGAACTCGTAATGACCTGGAGAATAATAATGGCAGGTCAGTTTTAGTATTCAGTGAACATGGTAAAAAAAATAAATATGGTACATGATATGGTAAAACCAGTAATGTCGTTCAAAAGTACAACTCATCCCACAAAAAAATAAGCCCTCACACGGCCATATTGACCAAAAAATAAAAAACGCTGTGGCTCTGGGAACAAGGGGAGCAAAAAACGAAAATGCAAAAACGGAAAATCCCAGGGTTACGAAGGGGTTAATAAAGTGCTTTAAGTTCATTGCATAATAAATATAGCAATAGCAATAATGGGACAAGACTCAAAGAAAATCATATGGCAATATACCTGTATAGGATCCCAATGATGAGTGTAGCTCCCACCCCGACTTGTGTTTCGGTAAATACCTTCATCAGGGAGTGACGTCATACTGGGGACCGAGGTTCAAAAACAGTCAGCAGCCAATGAGAGCAGGCTGGATTTGTGGTGATGCATCTGCATCCAGGAGGACCCGGAAGTCAACTGACACCCACGTGCTGTGTGGCATCACCCTGTATGGTTCCTTGCTCCATCTCATCGTGCTCCGCCTGCAATGCCTCCTCTTTAATTGTGAGCAGCGAGCGTTTCAGTAGACAGAGAAGTGGGATGGTGATGCTAATTATAGCATCATCGCTGCTCACCATTTTGGTGGAGTCCTCAAAGTTTTGGAGGACAGCACAGATGTCTGATATCCATGCCCACTTATCAGCTCTTATGTGCGGAGGCTGACCTGAATACCGATGCTGGTACTTAACACTGCCCTCTGCTGCTTACAAATCCTACCCAACATTTGCCTTGTTGAGTTCCAACGCATGGTGACATCGCACACCAGTCGGTGAGCTGGAAGCTGCAAATGCTGCTGAAGCATGGAGAGGGTGGCGGAAGCTGTAGGTGACTTTCTGAAATGGCCACACACACGGCGTACTTTCACAAGCAGCTCAGGCAGATCCGGGTAGGTTTTGAGAAACCGTTGAACCACTAGGTTGAGTACATGGGCCAGGCATGGTACGTGTGTGAGGTTACTTAGCTTCAGAGTCGCCACCAGGTTCCGGCCATTGTCACACATGACCATGACTGTGACTCGCCCAGGGGGATGGGGACGACTCGGTAACCGGGCCTTTGCCTGGCCTTTGGGATGTCGCGGTGGTCTGCTCCTGGGCCCGTACCCTGGGGTCAGCTTTTAAAAAGGGGATTATTTATTAACTTTATGAAAGTTCGTGACGCCACCTGTGGTTTCTGGTGAGAATCACCAGCGCTGCGGCAGTCCACTGAGGCCGGTGATAAGGCAGCTCGATGGTATAGCTCCCCACAGGTGGAGCTAGGCCTCAGGGCAGCGTACGGAGAGGGGGATGCAGGACAGGCGAGACCCAGCCGGGTCAGAGCAAGAACGGGGACGGACACGGTAGTCACTTCAGTACCTTTTACTGGTGGTAATTCAGGCACATCCCGGAGCACTGTAGGGTGAAGGGTGCATATCAGGATCCTCCCCAATGAGTGGGTGTAGGGCCTCCTGTTTCTTGCCTCTGCATAGTAAGTTTCTGACGTGCCTGAAGCTAGGCCTAACTTTATCTCTGTCCTGCACCGGCTGACGTTGTGGTAGGGCCTTCTCTTGGAGTGCACGCTCCCAGCTTACGGGGCCTATGTGTCTCCTGGCTCTGTTACGTATCAGCTCTCTGGTGAACCTGGGACCTGTAGTTCTCCAGGGATTCCGGTTATGCCTTACTGGGTCGTAGAGATCCCGGTAAGCTCGGACCCGGTGTCCGGTATATGTTTCGGAGTGAGCTGGGTAAGCTCCTCTGCCCCCATTGCTACTCACTTTCCACTCGAATTTGGCCACGCTCAGGCCCTCACTAGGCTACTCACACTAACGGCAGCTTGCCGCTCTTCACCGATGGCGCCGGCACACCTTGAGCTCTAACTGAGCTACAACTGAGTTCTCTAAACTAGACTGAGCTCCACTGCAGACAGACCTCTTTCAGGCTTCTCTACTGCAGTAACTCTGTCCCTCTCTGGCTGTGAGCAGGAACTCTGTTCTGGCTAGACTGAACTGCCTAGCTCCACCTTCCCTATTTATATTCCTAACGGGCTTCCTCTGCTGGTCTGAGGTGGAAGGTGGAGATGTGTGAATGTTTATGGGGGCCTCTTGTGGAGGATTCCATCAATGCACCCTTCTAGGATCTGTGGTACCAAGCGCAGCTGGGCGCCACATTCCCCCCTAGCAAAGCTCAGCACTCCCGGGCTGAAGTACATTTTAAAGCAACAATAGTAAACATTAACAATGCAATAACTCTTCCCTTTATGGGAGGCACATTTCTTAAACATTGCATAATAACATAAACAGGTACAAAGTGTCCTCAGAATTCAAGTCTCTTATGGTGAGGTTCCCAGACAGGATGTCCATCTCACAGGGTAGAGTACTTGGTGGTTTGAGGGACCTGTCCCAAGCCCTCAATGTAGGCCCTGGGGTGGCTGCAGGGCATGAAGATCCCGTGTTGGACCTCCAGTAGAGCCACTCCAGACAGGTTTTACTTCTGAGGTCACCTAAAAGGGGCACTCGAGGGAGCGCAATTATATACAATAAATAGTTTTTGGGCTGCACACCATCCTCTGCCGCGGAGTTCTTAGATAAATAAGGAAGTCATTAGGCAAAGTGTCCATATTTCTTTAACTGTTCAGTAATAAAGCAAAGCACAAAATAATATACATATGCATGAAAACACACAATATAATTCAATTTAATGCTATATAATACCCCAGGGGTAACTATCTACATTTGTCAGAGTTTAGCTATCTTACTGATTATACCTGACAGGGGGTTGACCTTTAGTACTACGCGTGGACCTGCGTGGTACTGGAATGCGTGAGGCACTAGTAGGTGCTCTACCTCCCAATTTTGCAGTACTAGATGTGGAGGGGCTACAAGGCTGCATTGGCTGGGCCTTCTTACTCTTCTCCTACCGGGGATCCTTCGTCCAGGGATTCTTCTTGAGCTGGCTCCTTTTCAGCACTTACAGGCTCGTCTTGCTCTGGGTAGAAGGTAATTACAGGGATGATTACTGCTCCTCCTAGTTGGGGCCAATCTGCCGGGAAATCTCCTAAGTCAGTGTGTATTACTGCTTCTTTAGGCTCCTCCGGGATAATGAGAGGCACCTCCTCTTGGGGTTTTAGCAGATCTGGACACAACTTTAGGTGATCCCTGGATACTGTTGCAGTCGTCCTTCCTCCGTCTCTACTAATTATGCAGGTCTTCTTATTATCAAATCTTGAATTCAACACAGTGTAGGGTTCCCTCTCCCACTGGTCATCAAGTTTGTGGTTTCTTCTTTTCCTTTTTAGTACTACTTCACCAGGTGTGAAGGGTTCTGCTTGGGCACCTCTGTTGTATTGAGCTTCCTGCTTGTCCCTCACCCGAGTGAGACTATCTTCAACACAGGCTTGTATTCTTCTGTACTGCTCCTGTCTGGTTGTGTCCCAGTCCTCAGTGGTCACATCTGCTTCTGGTTCTACAACACCAAGCTCCAGGTCCATGGGCAGCTTTCCTGGCCTTGCTCGCATGAGATATGCTGGAGTGCAGTTGGTGGGACTTACTGGTATGTGATTGTACAGATCTACTAGGTCAGGTAGTAGGTCTGGCCACTGATTTCTCTCCTCAAGTGGTATGGTCTTTAGCAGGTCGATGATGATGTTATTCATCTTCTCACAGAGACCATTGGTTTGTGGGTGGTACGGCGTAGTTCTTATCTTCTTACACCCGTAAAGATGGCAGAACTCCTTGAACAACTCAGCCTCAAAGGCCGGGCCTTGGTCCGTCAGCACCTGCTCAGGATAACCATGGGGTCTACAGAAATACGCTTGGAACGTCTTTGCTGCTGTCTCTGCCGTCAGGTCTTTGACGGGGGCGACCACCAGGAAACGTGAGTAGTGATCCACCATGGTCAGAGCATAAGAGTACCCTGACCTGCTGGGGGACAGCTTGACATAGTCCAGGGCCACGAGCTCCAGGGGTCGAGTCATCTTGATGGGTTGCAGGGGTGCCTTCTGGCTGCTGTAGTCTTTTCTTCTGAGGCCACAGGGTCCACAGTCCCGGCACCACCGCTCAATGGAGCTGCGCATTCCTACCCAGTAGAATCGACACTTCAGCAGGGTCTCTAGCTTTTTCCAGCCAAAGTGCCCCGCCTGATCGTGGTAGGCCTCCAACACCATTTGGATGTCTGTCTTGGGGACCACTATCTGCCATACCATCTCATGGGTTTTTGGATTGACGTACCTCCGGCACAGCTTCTCACGGTAGATAAACAGCCGGCTTCTCTCGTTCCACAGCTGCTTTGCTTGCAGAGACGCTTCTTTTTCCAGGGAGGAACCTTCTTGAGTTATCAGCTCCTTGATGCGGCTGACAACAGGGTCACTGTCCTGGGTCTCTTTCCAGCTGTGGTGAGGCAGGGGGTTTAACGTCTTTCCACGCTGCCTCCTGGAGGCTCTTTGCTCGTGGATCATCCCATTCCGGTGAAAGGCAGGTAGCTCAATCTCTTCCAGGTCATCCACTTCTTCTTCTGTGTCTGACTGGTGAGGCATCCTGGACAGGGCATCGGCATTGGCTTTCTTGCGGCCCGCCCGGTATTTCATTGTGAATTGATAATTTGGCAGCCGAGCCATTCATCGTTGTTCCAGTGCCCCTAGCTTAGCTGTTTCAAGATGGGTCAAGGGGTTGTTATCAGTGAAGGCAGTGAACTTGCTGGAGGCTAGATAGTGCTTGAACCTTTCAGTGATGGCCCAGACCAAGGCCAGGAACTACAACTTAAAGCTGCTAGAGTTCTCTGGGTTCCTCTCGGTCGGACGGAGCTTCCTGCTTGCGTATGCGATTACCTTCTCTTGGCCATTCTGCTTCTGACTTAAGACAGCGCCCAGCCCTTCGTTGCTGGCATCAGGAACGGTTGGCTGTAGTCAGGGTAGGCTAGGATCTCATTGCCTGTCAGGATTAGAGATGAGCGGTGTTCGACTCAAACTGTTCGCCAATCTCAAATTCGAGCTGTTTTGGGCGGTGTTCGAGCCGTTCGGCGAACACGAACGATTTGAAAAAAATTCGGCTGTTCGAGGTTATGTTCGATAACTGTTCGTGCACCAAAATCATAACTGGATTTTTTCTCAGTAATGCTGAAAATTAATGTTAATACGCAGTTTGAGTGTACAGCGGGGCGGGGGGAGGGGCAGGGGATGGATCTCTGCAGGAATAATGAAGATCTCCATTTTTTTTCTCTTTCCCGCATTTACAGTGGGGAGGTGCAGTCTGTCAGCCTATCAGCAGCGCACACATGGAGCGAACTGCTTTTTTTCACACAAGCAAGGGCATGTGTCATTGGCAGTGTATGTCACATGTCCTTGCCCTATAAGACTCAGCCATTTTCCCCGTCGCCACCATTTTCTCACTGCTGCAGCTGCGTGTTAGACAGCACCGCTGTTGCTGTGTGCGCTATACTTTGTTAATTTCAAGCCAATTTTCGCACA
Source organism: Phyllobates terribilis (assembly GCF_046119375.1). Taxonomy (NCBI): domain Eukaryota; kingdom Metazoa; phylum Chordata; class Amphibia; order Anura; family Dendrobatidae; genus Phyllobates; species Phyllobates terribilis. The sequence goes on from NW_027362761.1 coordinate 477,436,933, forward strand.
AATCTACAGATAGCTTGGGAGTAGGGAAGAGTTGTGATTGCAGTCCTTTTAAGGACTAGGTTACATCATTTCATACAACTTTTATCAGGCAGGTCTGTGCTCTTAAATAGATAGGTTGGGAGTAAAGACTAATTGTAATTGCAGTCCTTTTCAGGGCTAGGTTACATCAGTTCCTATCACTTTTTGCCAGGCAGGTCTGTTTTAGTGCTGTGTAAGTTTTTTTCACAGCATTTGGCTAAATCTAGCAAAGCAAATCCTTTTTGGCCTATTGCAGAGTGTGTTAGTCAGTGGAGTAGCCTATCTGTGTTGCAAGCTACACCACCTGTGTATAGAATACAAATTTTTTTACTGCACCTAGTGAAGTAAAACCTTTTGGGCATAGCAACATTCTATTAGTCCATCTATACTAACCTCCACAAGGTTGCAAATTCAATATAATATTTTTCTGCATCGAGCTCTGAAAAAATATTTAGGCTTCTAGCAGTGTGTGGGATTGTTCTATTAGTCCATCTATACTGACCTCCATCAGGTTGCAAATTCAATATAATTTTTTTCTGCATCTAGCTCTGAAAAAATATTTAGGCTTCTAGCAGTTTGTGGGACATGTTCTATTAGTCCATCTATACTGACCTCCATCAGGTTGCAAATTCAATATAATTTTTTTCTGCATCTAGCTCTGAAAAAATATTTAGGCTTCTAGCAGTGTGTGGGACTTGTTCTATTAGTCCATCTATACTGACCTCCATCAGGTTGCAAATTCAATATAATTTTTTTCTGCATCTAGCTCTGAAAAAATATTTCAGCTTCTAGCAGTGTGTGGGACTTGTTCCATTAGTCCTTCTATAGTAAACTACACCAGGTTGCAAATTAAAAATAATTTTTATCTGCATCTAGCTCTGAAAAAATATTTAGGCTTCTAGCAGTGTGTGGGACTTGTTCTATTAGTCCATCTATACTGACCTCCATCAGGTTGCAAATTCAATATAATTATTTTCTGCATCTAGCGCTGAAAAAATATTTAGGCTTCTAGCAGTGTGTGGGACTTGTTCTATTAGTCCATCTATACTGACCTCCATCAGGTTGCAAATTCAATATAATTTTTTTCTGCATCAAGCTCTGAAAAAATATTTAGGCTTCTAGCAGTGTGTGGGACTTGTTCTATTAGTCCATCTATACTGACCTCCATCAGGTTGCAAATTCAATATAATTTTTTTCTGCATCTAGCTCTGAAAAAATATTTAGGCTTCTAGCAGTGTGTGGGACTTGGTCTATTAGTCCATCTATAGTAACCTCCACCAGGTTGCAAATTAAAAATAATTTTTATCTGCATCTAGCTTTGAAAAAATATTTAGGCTTCTACCAGTGTGTGGGACTTGTTCTATTTGTCCATCTATACTGACCTCTATCAGGTTGAAAATTCAATATAATTTTTTTCTGCATCTAGCTCTGAAAAAATATTTAGGCTTCTAGCAGTGTGTGGGACTTGTTCTATTAGTCCATCTATACTGATCTCCATCAGGTTGCAAATTCAATATAATTTTTTTTCTGCATCTAGCTCTGAAAAATTATTTAGGCTTCTAGCAGTGTGTGGGACTTGGTCTATTAGTCCATCTATACTGACCTCCATCAGGTTGCAAATTCAATATAATTTTTTTCTGCATCTAGCTCTGAAAAAATATTTCAGCTTCTAGCAGTGTGTGGGACTTGTTCTATTAGTCCATCTATACAGACCTCCATCAGGTTGCAAATTCAATATAATTTTTTTCTGCATCTAGCTCTGAAAAAATATTTAGGCTTCTAGCAGTGTGTGGGACATGTTCTATTAGTCCATCTATACTGACCTCCATCAGGTTGCAAATTCAATATAATTTTTTTCTGCATCTAGCTCTGAAAAAATATTTAGGCTTCTAGCAGTGTGTGGGACTTGGTCTATTAGTCCATCTATAGTAACCTCCACCAGGTTGCAAATTAAAAATATTTTTTATCTGCATCTAGCTCTGAAAAAAAATTTAGGCTTCTAGCAGTGTGTGGGACTTGTTCTATTAGTCCATCTATACTGACCTCCATCAGGTTGCAAATTCAATATAATTTTTTTCTGCATCTAGCTCTGAAAAAATATTTCAGCTTCTAGCAGTGTGTGGGACTTGTTCCATTAGTCCTTCTATAGTAAACTACACCAGGTTGCAAATTAAAAATAATTTTTATCTGCATCTAGCTCTGAAAAAATATTTAGGCTTCTAGCAGTGTGTGGGACTTGTTCTATTAGTCCATCTATACTGACCTCCATCAGGTTGCAAATTCAATATAATTATTTTCTGCATCTAGCGCTGAAAAAATATTTAGGCTTCTAGCAGTGTGTGGGACTTGTTCTATTAGTCCATCTATACTGACCTCCATCAGGTTGCAAATTCAATATAATTTTTTTCTGCATCAGGCTCTGAAAAAATATTTAGGCTTCTAGCAGTGTGTGGGACTTGTTCTATTAGTCCATCTATACTGACCTCCATCAGGTTGCAAATTCAATATAATTTTTTTCTGCATCTAGCTCTGAAAAAATATTTAGGCTTCTAGCAGTGTGTGGGACTTGGTCTATTAGTCCATCTATAGTAACCTCCACCAGGTTGCAAATTAAAAATAATTTTTATCTGCATCTAGCTTTGAAAAAATATTTAGGCTTCTACCAGTGTGTGGGACTTGTTCTATTTGTCCATCTATACTGACCTCTATCAGGTTGAAAATTCAATATAATTTTTTTCTGCATCTAGCTCTGAAAAAATATTTAGGCTTCTAGCAGTGTGTGGGACTTGTTCTATTAGTCCATCTATACTGATCTCCATCAGGTTGCAAATTCAATATAATTTTTTTTCTGCATCTAGCTCTGAAAAATTATTTAGGCTTCTAGCAGTGTGTGGGAGTTGGTCTATTAGTCCATCTATACTGACCTCCATCAGGTTGCAAATTCAATATAATTTTTTTCTGCATCTAGCTCTGAAAAAATATTTCAGCTTCTAGCAGTGTGTGGGACTTGTTCTATTAGTCCATCTATACAGACCTCCATCAGGTTGCAAATTCAATATAATTTTTTTCTGCATCTAGCTCTGAAAAAATATTTAGGCTTCTAGCAGTGTGTGGGACATGTTCTATTAGTCCATCTATACTGACCTCCATCAGGTTGCAAATTCAATATAATTTTTTTCTGCATCTAGCTCTGAAAAAATATTTAGGCTTCTAGCAGTGTGTGGGACTTGGTCTATTAGTCCATCTATAGTAACCTCCACCAGGTTGCAAATTAAAAATATTTTTTATCTGCATCTAGGTCTGAAAAAAAATTTAGGCTTCTAGCAGTGTGTGGGACTTGTTCTATTAGTCCATCTATACTGACCTCCATCAGGTTGCAAATTCAATATAATTTTTTTCTGCATCTAGCTCTGAAAAAATATTTCAGCTTCTAGCAGTGTGTGGGACTTGTTCCATTAGTCCATCTATAGTAACCTCCACCAGGTTGCAAATTAAAAATAATTTTTATCTGCATCTAGCTCTGAAAAAATATTTAAGCTTCTAGCAGTGTGTGGGACTTGTTCTATTAGTCCATCTATACTGACCTCCATCAGGTTGCAAATTCAATATAATTTTTTTCTGCATCTAGCTCTGAAAAAATATTTAGGCTTCTAGCAGTGTGTGGGACTTGTTCTATTAGTCCATCTATACTGACCTCCATCAGGTTGCAAATTCAATATAATTTTTTTCTGCATCAAGCTCTGAAAAAATATTTAGGCTTCTAGCAGTGTGTGGGACTTGTTCTATTTGTCCATCTATACTGACCTCTATCAGGTTGAAAATTCAATATAATTTTTTTCTGCATCTAGCTCTGAAAAAATATTTAGGCTTCTAGCAGTGTGTGGGACTTGTTCTATTAGTCCATCTATACTGATCTCCATCAGGTTGCAAATTCAATATAATTTTTTTTCTGCATCTAGCTCTGAAAAATTATTTAGGCTTCTAGCAGTGTGTGGGACTTGGTCTATTAGTCCATCTATACTGACCTCCATCAGGTTGCAAATTCAATATAATTTTTTTCTGCATCTAGCTCTGAAAAAATATTTCAGCTTCTAGCAGTGTGTGGGACTTGTTCTATTAGTCCATCTATACAGACCTCCATCAGGTTGCAAATTCAATATAATTTTTTTCTGCATCTAGCTCTGAAAAAATATTTAGGCTTCTAGCAGTGTGTGGGACATGTTCTATTAGTCCATCTATACTGACCTCCATCAGGTTGCAAATTCAATATAATTTTTTTCTGCATCTAGCTCTGAAAAAATATTTAGGCTTCTAGCAGTGTGTGGGACTTGGTCTATTAGTCCATCTATAGTAACCTCCACCAGGTTGCAAATTAAAAATATTTTTTATCTGCATCTAGCTCTGAAAAAAAATTTAAGCTTCTAGCAGTGTTTGGGACTTGTTCTATTAGTCCATCTATACTGACCTCCATCAGGTTGCAAATTCAATATAATTTTTTTCTGCATCTAGCTCTGAAAAAATATTTAGGCTTCTAGCAGTGTGTGGGACTTGTTCTATTAGTCCATCTATACTGACCTCCATCAGGTTGCAAATTCAATATAATTATTTTCTGCATCTAGCGCTGAAAAAATATTTAGGCTTCTAGCAGTGTGTGGGACTTGTTCTATTAGTCCATCTATACTGACCTCCATCAGGTTGCAAATTCAATATAATTTTTTTCTGCATCAAGCTCTGAAAAAATATTTAGGCTTCTAGCAGTGTGTGGGACTTGTTCTATTAGTCCATCTATACTGACCTCCATCAGGTTGCAAATTCATTATAATTTTTTTCTGCATCTAGCTCTGAAAAAATATTTAGGCTTCTAGCAGTGTGTGGGACTTGGTCTATTAGTCCATCTATAGTAACCTCCACCAGGTTGCAAATTAAAAATAATTTTTATCTGCATCTAGCTTTGAAAAAATATTTAGGCTTCTACCAGTGTGTGGGACTTGTTCTATTTGTCCATCTATACTGACCTCTATCAGGTTGAAAATTCAATATAATTTTTTTCTGCATCTAGCTCTGAAAAAATATTTAGGCTTCTAGCAGTGTGTGGGACTTGTTCTATTAGTCCATCTATACTGATCTCCATCAGGTTGCAAATTCAATATAATTTTTTTTCTGCATCTAGCTCTGAAAAATTATTTAGGCTTCTAGCAGTGTGTGGGAGTTGGTCTATTAGTCCATCTATACTGACCTCCATCAGGTTGCAAATTCAATATAATTTTTTTTCTGCATCTAGCTCTGAAAAATTATTTAGGCTTCTAGCAGTGTGTGGGACTTGGTCTATTAGTCCATCTATACTGACCTCCATCAGGTTGCAAATTCTATATAATTTTTTTCTGCATCTAGCTCTGAAAAAATATTTCAGCTTCTAGCAGTGTGTGGGACTTGTTCTATTAGTCCATCTATACAGACCTCCATCAGGTTGCAAATTCAATATAATTTTTTTCTGCATCTAGCTCTGAAAAAATATTTAGGCTTCTAGCAGTGTGTGGGACATGTTCTATTAGTCCATCTATACTGACCTCCATCAGGTTGCAAATTCAATATAATTTTTTTCTGCATCTAGCTCTGAAAAAATATTTAGGCTTCTAGCAGTGTGTGGGACTTGGTCTATTAGTCCATCTATAGTAACCTCCACCAGGTTGCAAATTAAAAATATTTTTTATCTGCATCTAGCTCTGAAAAAAAATTTAGGCTTCTAGCAGTGTGTGGGACTTGTTCTATTAGTCCATCTATACTGACCTCCATCAGGTTGCAAATTCAATATAATTTTTTTCTGCATCTAGCTCTGAAAAAATATTTCAGCTTCTAGCAGTGTGTGGGACTTGTTCCATTAGTCCATCTATAGTAACCTCCACCAGGTTGCAAATTAAAAATAATTTTTATCTGCATCTAGCTCTGAAAAAATATTTAAGCTTCTAGCAGTGTGTGGGACTTGTTCTATTAGTCCATCTATACTGACCTCCATCAGGTTGCAAATTCAATATAATTTTTTTCTGCATCTAGCTCTGAAAAAATATTTAGGCTTCTAGCAGTGTGTGGGACTTGTTCTATTAGTCCATCTATACTGACCTCCATCAGGTTGCAAATTCAATATAATTTTTTTCTGCATCTAGCTCTGAAAAAATATTTAGGCTTCTAGCAGTGTGTGGGACATGTTCTATTAGTCCATCTATACTGACCTCCATCAGGTTGCAAATTCAATATAATTTTTTTCTGCATCTAGCTCTGAAAAAATATTTAGGCTTCTAGCAGTGTGTGGGACTTGGTCTATTAGTCCATCTATAGTAACCTCCACCAGGTTGCAAATTAAAAATATTTTTTATCTGCATCTAGCTCTGAAAAAAAATTTAGGCTTCTAGCAGTGTGTGGGACTTGTTCTATTAGTCCATCTATACTGACCTCCATCAGGTTGCAAATTCAATATAATTTTTTTCTGCATCTAGCTCTGAAAAAATATTTCAGCTTCTAGCAGTGTGTGGGACTTGTTCCATTAGTCCTTCTATAGTAAACTACACCAGGTTGCAAATTAAAAATAATTTTTATCTGCATCTAGCTCTGAAAAAATATTTAGGCTTCTAGCAGTGTGTGGGACTTGTTCTATTAGTCCATCTATACTGACCTCCATCAGGTTGCAAATTCAATATAATTATTTTCTGCATCTAGCGCTGAAAAAATATTTAGGCTTCTAGCAGTGTGTGGGACTTGTTCTATTAGTCCATCTATACTGACCTCCATCAGGTTGCAAATTCAATATAATTTTTTTCTGCATCAGGCTCTGAAAAAATATTTAGGCTTCTAGCAGTGTGTGGGACTTGTTCTATTAGTCCATCTATACTGACCTCCATCAGGTTGCAAATTCAATATAATTTTTTTCTGCATCTAGTCCTGAAAAAATATTTAGGCTTCTAGCAGTGTGTGGGACTTGGTCTATTAGTCCATCTATAGTAACCTCCACCAGGTTGCAAATTAAAAATAATTTTTATCTGCATCTAGCTTTGAAAAAATATTTAGGCTTCTACCAGTGTGTGGGACTTGTTCTATTTGTCCATGTATACTGACCTCTATCAGGTTGAAAATTCAATATAATTTTTTTCTGCATCTAGCTCTGAAAAAATATTTAGGCTTCTAGCAGTGTGTGGGACTTGTTCTATTAGTCCATCTATACTGATCTCCATCAGGTTGCAAATTCAATATAATTTTTTTTCTGCATCTAGCTCTGAAAAATTATTTAGGCTTCTAGCAGTGTGTGGGAGTTGGTCTATTAGTCCATCTATACTGACCTCCATCAGGTTGCAAATTCAATATAATTTTTTTCTGCATCTAGCTCTGAAAAAATATTTCAGCTTCTAGCAGTGTGTGGGACTTGTTCTATTAGTCCATCTATACAGACCTCCATCAGGTTGCAAATTCAATATAATTTTTTTCTGCATCTAGCTCTGAAAAAATATTTAGGCTTCTAGCAGTGTGTGGGACATGTTCTATTAGTCCATCTATACTGACCTCCATCAGGTTGCAAATTCAATATAATTTTTTTCTGCATCTAGCTCTGAAAAAATATTTAGGCTTCTAGCAGTGTGTGGGACTTGGTCTATTAGTCCATCTATAGTAACCTCCACCAGGTTGCAAATTAAAAATATTTTTTATCTGCATCTAGGTCTGAAAAAAAATTTAGGCTTCTAGCAGTGTGTGGGACTTGTTCTATTAGTCCATCTATACTGACCTCCATCAGGTTGCAAATTCAATATAATTTTTTTCTGCATCTAGCTCTGAAAAAATATTTCAGCTTCTAGCAGTGTGTGGGACTTGTTCCATTAGTCCATCTATAGTAACCTCCACCAGGTTGCAAATTAAAAATAATTTTTATCTGCATCTAGCTCTGAAAAAATATTTAAGCTTCTAGCAGTGTGTGGGACTTGTTCTATTAGTCCATCTATACTGACCTCCATCAGGTTGCAAATTCAATATAATTTTTTTCTGCATCTAGCTCTGAAAAAATATTTAGGCTTCTAGCAGTGTGTGGGACTTGTTCTATTAGTCCATCTATACTGACCTCCATCAGGTTGCAAATTCAATATAATTTTTTTCTGCATCAAGCTCTGAAAAAATATTTAGGCTTCTAGCAGTGTGTGGGACTTGTTCTATTTGTCCATCTATACTGACCTCTATCAGGTTGAAAATTCAATATAATTTTTTTCTGCATCTAGCTCTGAAAAAATATTTAGGCTTCTAGCAGTGTGTGGGACTTGTTCTATTAGTCCATCTATACTGATCTCCATCAGGTTGCAAATTCAATATAATTTTTTTTCTGCATCTAGCTCTGAAAAATTATTTAGGCTTCTAGCAGTGTGTGGGACTTGGTCTATTAGTCCATCTATACTGACCTCCATCAGGTTGCAAATTCAATATAATTTTTTTCTGCATCTAGCTCTGAAAAAATATTTCAGCTTCTAGCAGTGTGTGGGACTTGTTCTATTAGTCCATCTATACAGACCTCCATCAGGTTGCAAATTCAATATAATTTTTTTCTGCATCTAGCTCTGAAAAAATATTTAGGCTTCTAGCAGTGTGTGGGACATGTTCTATTAGTCCATCTATACTGACCTCCATCAGGTTGCAAATTCAATATAATTTTTTTCTGCATCTAGCTCTGAAAAAATATTTAGGCTTCTAGCAGTGTGTGGGACTTGGTCTATTAGTCCATCTATAGTAACCTCCACCAGGTTGCAAATTAAAAATATTTTTTATCTGCATCTAGCTCTGAAAAAAAATTTAGGCTTCTAGCAGTGTTTGGGACTTGTTCTATTAGTCCATCTATACTGACCTCCATCAGGTTGCAAATTCAATATAATTTTTTTCTGCATCTAGCTCTGAAAAAATATTTCAGCTTCTAGCAGTGTGTGGGACTTGTTCCATTAGTCCTTCTATAGTAAACTACACCAGGTTGCAAATTAAAAATAATTTTTATCTGCATCTAGCTCTGAAAAAATATTTAGGCTTCTAGCAGTGTGTGGGACTTGTTCTATTAGTCCATCTATACTGACCTCCATCAGGTTGCAAATTCAATATAATTATTTTCTGCATCTAGCGCTGAAAAAATATTTAGGCTTCTAGCAGTGTGTGGGACTTGTTCTATTAGTCCATCTATACTGACCTCCATCAGGTTGCAAATTCAATATAATTTTTTTCTGCATCAAGCTCTGAAAAAATATTTAGGCTTCTAGCAGTTTGTGGGACTTGTTCTATTAGTCCATCTATACTGACCTCCATCAGGTTGCAAATTCATTATAATTTTTTTCTGCATCTAGCTCTGAAAAAATATTTAGGCTTCTAGCAGTGTGTGGGACTTGGTCTATTAGTCCATCTATAGTAACCTCCACCAGGTTGCAAATTAAAAATAATTTTTATCTGCATCTAGCTTTGAAAAAATATTTAGGCTTCTACCAGTGTGTGGGACTTGTTCTATTTGTCCATGTATACTGACCTCTATCAGGTTGAAAATTCAATATAATTTTTTTCTGCATCTAGCTCTGAAAAAATATTTAGGCTTCTAGCAGTGTGTGGGACTTGTTCTATTAGTCCATCTATACTGATCTCCATCAGGTTGCAAATTCAATATAATTTTTTTTCTGCATCTAGCTCTGAAAAATTATTTAGGCTTCTAGCAGTGTGTGGGAGTTGGTCTATTAGTCCATCTATACTGACCTCCATCAGGTTGCAAATTCAATATAATTTTTTTCTGCATCTAGCTCTGAAAAAATATTTCAGCTTCTAGCAGTGTGTGGGACTTGTTCTATTAGTCCATCTATACAGACCTCCATCAGGTTGCAAATTCAATATAATTTTTTTCTGCATCTAGCTCTGAAAAAATATTTAGGCTTCTAGCAGTGTGTGGGACATGTTCTATTAGTCCATCTATACTGACCTCCATCAGGTTGCAAATTCAATATAATTTTTTTCTGCATCTAGCTCTGAAAAAATATTTAGGCTTCTAGCAGTGTGTGGGACTTGGTCTATTAGTCCATGTATAGTAACCTCCACCAGGTTGCAAATTAAAAATATTTTTTATCTGCATCTAGGTCTGAAAAAAAATTTAGGCTTCTAGCAGTGTGTGGGACTTGTTCTATTAGTCCATCTATACTGACCTCCATCAGGTTGCAAATTCAATATAATTTTTTTCTGCATCTAGCTCTGAAAAAATATTTCAGCTTCTAGCAGTGTGTGGGACTTGTTCCATTAGTCCATCTATAGTAACCTCCACCAGGTTGCAAATTAAAAATAATTTTTATCTGCATCTAGCTCTGAAAAAATATTTAAGCTTCTAGCAGTGTGTGGGACTTGTTCTATTAGTCCATCTATACTGACCTCCATCAGGTTGCAAATTCAATATAATTTTTTTCTGCATCTAGCTCTGAAAAAATATTTAGGCTTCTAGCAGTGTGTGGGACTTGTTCTATTAGTCCATCTATACTGACCTCCATCAGGTTGCAAATTCAATATAATTTTTTTCTGCATCAAGCTCTGAAAAAATATTTAGGCTTCTAGCAGTGTGTGGGACTTGTTCTATTTGTCCATCTATACTGACCTCTATCAGGTTGAAAATTCAATATAATTTTTTTCTGCATCTAGCTCTGAAAAAATATTTAGGCTTCTAGCAGTGTGTGGGACTTGTTCTATTAGTCCATCTATACTGATCTCCATCAGGTTGCAAATTCAATATAATTTTTTTTCTGCATCTAGCTCTGAAAAATTATTTAGGCTTCTAGCAGTGTGTGGGACTTGGTCTATTAGTCCATCTATACTGACCTCCATCAGGTTGCAAATTCAATATAATTTTTTTCTGCATCTAGCTCTGAAAAAATATTTCAGCTTCTAGCAGTGTGTGGGACTTGTTCTATTAGTCCATCTATACAGACCTCCATCAGGTTGCAAATTCAATATAATTTTTTTCTGCATCTAGCTCTGAAAAAATATTTAGGCTTCTAGCAGTGTGTGGGACATGTTCTATTAGTCCATCTATACTGACCTCCATCAGGTTGCAAATTCAATATAATTTTTTTCTGCATCTAGCTCTGAAAAAATATTTAGGCTTCTAGCAGTGTGTGGGACTTGGTCTATTAGTCCATCTATAGTAACCTCCACCAGGTTGCAAATTAAAAATATTTTTTATCTGCATCTAGCTCTGAAAAAAAATTTAGGCTTCTAGCAGTGTTTGGGACTTGTTCTATTAGTCCATCTATACTGACCTCCATCAGGTTGCAAATTCAATATAATTTTTTTCTGCATCTAGCTCTGAAAAAATATTTCAGCTTCTAGCAGTGTGTGGGACTTGTTCCATTAGTCCTTCTATAGTAAACTACACCAGGTTGCAAATTAAAAATAATTTTTATCTGCATCTAGCTCTGAAAAAATATTTAGGCTTCTAGCAGTGTGTGGGACTTGTTCTATTAGTCCATCTATACTGACCTCCATCAGGTTGCAAATTCAATATAATTATTTTCTGCATCTAGCGCTGAAAAAATATTTAGGCTTCTAGCAGTGTGTGGGACTTGTTCTATTAGTCCATCTATACTGACCTCCATCAGGTTGCAAATTCAATATAATTTTTTTCTGCATCAAGCTCTGAAAAAATATTTAGGCTTCTAGCAGTGTGTGGGACTTGTTCTATTAGTCCATCTATACTGACCTCCATCAGGTTGCAAATTCATTATAATTTTTTTCTGCATCTAGCTCTGAAAAAATATTTAGGCTTCTAGCAGTGTGTGGGACTTGGTCTATTAGTCCATCTATAGTAACCTCCACCAGGTTGCAAATTAAAAATAATTTTTATCTGCATATAGCTTTGAAAAAATATTTAGGCTTCTACCAGTGTGTGGGACTTGTTCTATTTGTCCATCTATACTGACCTCTATCAGGTTGAAAATTCAATATAATTTTTTTCTGCATCTAGCTCTGAAAAAATATTTAGGCTTCTAGCAGTGTGTGGGACTTGTTCTATTAGTCCATCTATACTGATCTCCATCAGGTTGCAAATTCAATATAATTTTTTTTCTGCATCTAGCTCTGAAAAATTATTTAGGCTTCTAGCAGTGTGTGGGAGTTGGTCTATTAGTCCATCTATACTGACCTCCATCAGGTTGCAAATTCAATATAATTTTTTTTCTGCATCTAGCTCTGAAAAATTATTTAGGCTTCTAGCAGTGTGTGGGACTTGGTCTATTAGTCCATCTATACTGACCTCCATCAGGTTGCAAATTCTATATAATTTTTTTCTGCATCTAGCTCTGAAAAAATATTTCAGCTTCTAGCAGTGTGTGGGACTTGTTCTATTAGTCCATCTATACAGACCTCCATCAGGTTGCAAATTCAATATAATTTTTTTCTGCATCTAGCTCTGAAAAAATATTTAGGCTTCTAGCAGTGTGTGGGACATGTTCTATTAGTCCATCTATACTGACCTCCATCAGGTTGCAAATTCAATATAATTTTTTTCTGCATCTAGCTCTGAAAAAATATTTAGGCTTCTAGCAGTGTGTGGGACTTGGTCTATTAGTCCATCTATAGTAACCTCCACCAGGTTGCAAATTAAAAATATTTTTTATCTGCATCTAGCTCTGAAAAAAAATTTAGGCTTCTAGCAGTGTGTGGGACTTGTTCTATTAGTCCATCTATACTGACCTCCATCAGGTTGCAAATTCAATATAATTTTTTTCTGCATCTAGCTCTGAAAAAATATTTCAGCTTCTAGCAGTGTGTGGGACTTGTTCCATTAGTCCATCTATAGTAACCTCCACCAGGTTGCAAATTAAAAATAATTTTTATCTGCATCTAGCTCTGAAAAAATATTTAAGCTTCTAGCAGTGTGTGGGACTTGTTCTATTAGTCCATCTATACTGACCTCCATCAGGTTGCAAATTCAATATAATTTTTTTCTGCATCTAGCTCTGAAAAAATATTTAGGCTTCTAGCAGTGTGTGGGACTTGTTCTATTAGTCCATCTATACTGACCTCCATCAGGTTGCAAATTCAATATAATTTTTTTCTGCATCAAGCTCTGAAAAAATATTTAGGCTTCTAGCAGTGTGTGGGACTTGTTCTATTAGTCCATCTATACTGACCTCCATCAGGTTGCAAATTCAATATAATTTTTTTCTGCATCTAGCTCTGAAAAAATATTTAGGCTTCTAGCAGTGTGTGGGACTTGGTCTATTAGTCCATCTATAGTAACCTCCACCAGGTTGCAAATTAAAAATAATTTTTATCTGCATCTAGCTTTGAAAAAATATTTAGGCTTCTACCAGTGTGTGGGACTTGTTCTATTAGTCCATCTATACTGACCTCCATCAGGTTGAAAATTCAATATAATTTTTTTCTGCATCTAGCTCTGAAAAAAAATTTAGGCTTCTAGCAGTGTGTGGGACTTGTTCTATTAGTCCATCTATACTGACCTCCATCAGGTTGCAAATTCAATATAATTTTTTTCTGCATCAAGCTCTGAAAAAATATTTAGGCTTCTAGCAGTGTGTGGGACTTGTTCTATTTGTCCATCTATACTGACCTCTATCAGGTTGAAAATTCAATATAATTTTTTTCTGCATCTAGCTCTGAAAAAATATTTAGGCTTCTAGCAGTGTGTGGGACTTGTTCTATTAGTCCATCTATACTGATCTCCATCAGGTTGCAAATTCAATATAATTTTTTTTCTGCATCTAGCTCTGAAAAATTATTTAGGCTTCTAGCAGTGTGTGGGACTTGGTCTATTAGTCCATCTATACTGACCTCCATCAGGTTGCAAATTCAATATAATTTTTTTCTGCATCTAGCTCTGAAAAAATATTTCAGCTTCTAGCAGTGTGTGGGACTTGTTCTATTAGTCCATCTATACAGACCTCCATCAGGTTGCAAATTCAATATAATTTTTTTCTGCATCTAGCTCTGAAAAAATATTTAGGCTTCTAGCAGTGTGTGGGACATGTTCTATTAGTCCATCTATACTGACCTCCATCAGGTTGCAAATTCAATATAATTTTTTTCTGCATCTAGCTCTGAAAAAATATTTAGGCTTCTAGCAGTGTGTGGGACTTGGTCTATTAGTCCATCTATAGTAACCTCCACCAGGTTGCAAATTAAAAATATTTTTTATCTGCATCTAGCTCTGAAAAAAAATTTAGGCTTCTAGCAGTGTTTGGGACTTGTTCTATTAGTCCATCTATACTGACCTCCATCAGGTTGCAAATCCAATATAATTTTTTTCTGCATCTAGCTCTGAAAAAATATTTCAGCTTCTAGCAGTGTGTGGGACTTGTTCCATTAGTCCTTCTATAGTAAACTACACCAGGTTGCAAATTAAAAATAATTTTTATCTGCATCTAGCTCTGAAAAAATATTTAGGCTTCTAGCAGTGTGTGGGACTTGTTCTATTAGTCCATCTATACTGACCTCCATCAGGTTGCAAATTCAATATAATTATTTTCTGCATCTAGCGCTGAAAAAATATTTAGGCTTCTAGCAGTGTGTGGGACTTGTTCTATTAGTCCATCTATACTGACCTCCATCAGGTTGCAAATTCAATATAATTTTTTTCTGCATCAAGCTCTGAAAAAATATTTAGGCTTCTAGCAGTGTGTGGGACTTGTTCTATTAGTCCATCTATACTGACCTCCATCAGGTTGCAAATTCATTATAATTTTTTTCTGCATCTAGCTCTGAAAAAATATTTAGGCTTCTAGCAGTGTGTGGGACTTGGTCTATTAGTCCATCTATAGTAACCTCCACCAGGTTGCAAATTAAAAATAATTTTTATCTGCATATAGCTTTGAAAAAATATTTAGGCTTCTACCAGTGTGTGGGACTTGTTCTATTTGTCCATCTATACTGACCTCTATCAGGTTGAAAATTCAATATAATTTTTTTCTGCATCTAGCTCTGAAAAAATATTTAGGCTTCTAGCAGTGTGTGGGACTTGTTCTATTAGTCCATCTATACTGATCTCCATCAGGTTGCAAATTCAATATAATTTTTTTTCTGCATCTAGCTCTGAAAAATTATTTAGGCTTCTAGCAGTGTGTGGGAGTTGGTCTATTAGTCCATCTATACTGACCTCCATCAGGTTGCAAATTCAATATAATTTTTTTTCTGCATCTAGCTCTGAAAAATTATTTAGGCTTCTAGCAGTGTGTGGGACTTGGTCTATTAGTCCATCTATACTGACCTCCATCAGGTTGCAAATTCTATATAATTTTTTTCTGCATCTAGCTCTGAAAAAATATTTCAGCTTCTAGCAGTGTGTGGGACTTGTTCTATTAGTCCATCTATACAGACCTCCATCAGGTTGCAAATTCAATATAATTTTTTTCTGCATCTAGCTCTGAAAAAATATTTAGGCTTCTAGCAGTGTGTGGGACATGTTCTATTAGTCCATCTATACTGACCTCCATCAGGTTGCAAATTCAATATAATTTTTTTCACCATCTAGCTCTGAAAAAATATTTAGGCTTCTAGCAGTGTGTGGGACTTGGTCTATTAGTCCATCTATAGTAACCTCCACCAGGTTGCAAATTAAAAATATTTTTTATCTGCATCTAGCTCTGAAAAAAAATTTAGGCTTCTAGCAGTGTGTGGGACTTGTTCTATTAGTCCATCTATACTGACCTCCATCAGGTTGCAAATTCAATATAATTTTTTTCTGCATCTAGCTCTGAAAAAATATTTCAGCTTCTAGCAGTGTGTGGGACTTGTTCCATTAGTCCATCTATAGTAACCTCCACCAGGTTGCAAATTAAAAATAATTTTTATCTGCATCTAGCTCTGAAAAAATATTTAAGCTTCTAGCAGTGTGTGGGACTTGTTCTATTAGTCCATCTATACTGACCTCCATCAGGTTGCAAATTCAATATAATTTTTTTCTGCATCTAGCTCTGAAAAAATATTTAGGCTTCTAGCAGTGTGTGGGACTTGTTCTATTAGTCCATCTATACTGACCTCCATCAGGTTGCAAATTCAATATAATTTTTTTCTGCATCAAGCTCTGAAAAAATATTTAGGCTTCTAGCAGTGTGTGGGACTTGTTCTATTAGTCCATCTATACTGACCTCCATCAGGTTGCAAATTCAATATAATTTTTTTCTGCATCTAGCTCTGAAAAAATATTTAGGCTTCTAGCAGTGTGTGGGACTTGGTCTATTAGTCCATCTATAGTAACCTCCACCAGGTTGCAAATTAAAAATAATTTTTATCTGCATCTAGCTTTGAAAAAATATTTAGGCTTCTACCAGTGTGTGGGACTTGTTCTATTAGTCTATCTATACTGACCTCCATCAGGTTGAAAATTCAATATAATTTTTTTCTGCATCTAGCTCTGAAAAAAAATTTAGGCTTCTAGCAGTGTGTGGGACTTGTTCTATTAGTCCATATATACTGACCTCCATCAGGCTGCAAATTCAATATAATTTTTTTCTGAATCTAGCTCTGAAAAAATATTTAGGCTTCTAGCAGTGTGTGGGACTTGTTCTATTAGTCCATCTATACTGACCTCCATCAGGTTGCAAATTCAATATAATTTTTTTCTGCATTTAGCTCTGAAAAAATATTTCAGATTCTAGCAGTTTGTGGGACTTGTTCTATTAGTCCATCTATAGTGACCTCCATCAGGTTGCAAATTCAATATAATTTTTTTCTGCATCTAGCTCTGAAAAAATATTTCAGCTTCTAGCAGTGTGTGGGACTTGCTCTATTAGTCCATCTATACTGACCTCCATCAGGTTGCAAATTCAATATAATTTTTTTCTGCATCTAGCTCTGAAAAAATATTTAGGCTTCTAGCAGTGTGTGGGACTTGTTATATTAGTCCATCTATACAGACCTCCATCAGGTTCCAAATTCAATATAATTTTTTTCTGCATCTAGTTCTGAAAAAATATTTAGGCTTCTAGCAGTGTGTGGGACTAGTTCTATTAGTCCATCTATACTGACCTCCTTCAGGTTGCAAATTCAATATAATTTTTTTCTGCATCTAGGTCTGAAAAAATATTTAGGCTTCTAGCAGTGTGTGGGACTTGGTCTATGAGTCCATCTATACTAGCCTCCACCAGGTTGCAAATTAAAAATAATTTTTATCTGCATCTAGCTCTGAAAAATATTTAGGCTTCTAGCAGTGTGTGGGACTTGTTCTATTAGTCCATCTATACTGACCTCCACCAGGTTGCAAATTCAATATAATTTTTTTTCTGCATCTAGCTCTGAAAAGATATTTAGGCTCCTAGCAGTCTGTGGGGCTTGTTCTATTAGTCCATCTATACTGACCTCCATCAGGTTGCAAATTCAATATAATTTTTTTCTGCATCTAGCTCTGAAAAAATATTTAGGCTTCTAGCAGTGTGTGGGACTTGGTCTATTAGTAACCCCCACCAGGTTGCAAATTAAAAATATCTTTTATCTGCATCTAGCTCTGAAAAAAAATTTAGGCTTCTAGCAGTGTGTGGGACTTGTTCTATTAGTCCATCTATACTGACCTCCATCAGGTTGCAAATTCAATATAATTTTTTTCTGCATCTAGCTCTGAAAAAATAATTAGGCTTCTAGCAGTGTGTGGTACTTGTTATATTAGTCCATCTATACTGACCTCCATCAGGTTGCAAATTCAATATCATTTTTTCTGCATCTAGCTCTGAAAAAATATTTAGGCTTCTAGCAGTGTGTGGGACTTGTTCTATCAGTCCATCTATACTGACCTGCATCAGGTTGCAAATTCAATATAATTTTTTTCTGCATCTAGCTCTGAAAAAATATTTCAGCTTCTAGCAGTGTGTGGGACTTGCTCTATTAGTCCATCTATACTGACCTCCATCAGGTTGCAAATTCAATATAATTTTTTTCTGCATCTACCTCTGAAAAAATATTTAGGCTTCTAGCAGTGTGTGGGACTTGGTCTATTAGTCCATCTATACTAACCTCCACCAGGTTGCAAATTAAAAATATTTTTTATCTGCATCTAGCTCTGAAAAAAAATTTAGGCTTCTAGCAGGTGTGGGACTTGTTCTATTAGTCCATCTGTACTGACCTCCATCAGGTTGCAAATTCAATATAATTTTTTTCTGCATCTAGCTCTGAAAAAATATTTAGGCTTCTAGCAGTGTGTGGGACTTGTTCTATTAGTCCATCTATACTGACCTCCATCAGATTGCAAATTCAATATAATTTTTTTCTGCATCTAGCTCTGAAAAAATATTTAGGCTTCTAGCAGTGTGTGGGACTTGTTATATTAGTCCATCTATACTGACATCCATCAGGTTGCAAATTCAATATAATTTTTTTCTGCATCTAGCTCTGAAAATATATTTAGGCTTCTAGCAGTGTGTGGGACTTGTTCTATTTGTCCATCTATACTGACCTCCATCAGGTTGCAAATTCAATATAATTTTTTTCTGCATCTAGCTCTGAAAAAATATTTCAGCTTCTAGCAGTGTGTGGGACTTGTTCTATTAGTCCATGTATACTGACCTCCATCAGGTTGCAAATTCAATATAATTTTTTTCTGCATCTAGTTCTGAAAAAATATTTAGGCTTCTAGCAGTGTGTGGGACTAGTTCTATTAGTCCATCTATACTGACCTCCATCAGGTTGCAAATTCAATATAATTTTTTTCTGCATCTAGCTCTGAAAAAATATTTAGGCTTCTAGCAGTGTGTGAGACTTGGTCTATTAATCGATCTATACTAACATCCACCAGGTTACAAATTAAAAATAATTTTTATCTGCATCTAGCTCTGAAAAAATATTTAGGCTTCTAGCAGTGTGTGGGACTTGTTCTATTAGTCCATCTATTCTGACCTCCATCAGGTTGCAAATTCAATATAAATTTTTTCTGCATCTAGCTCTGAAAAAATATTTAGGCTTCTAGCAGTGTGTGGGACTTGTTCTATTAGTCCATGTATACTGACCTCCATCAGGTTGCAAATTCAATATAATTTTTTTCTGCATCTAGCTCTGAAAAAATATTTAGGCTTCTAGCAGTGTGTGGGACTTGTTCTATTAGTCCATCTATACTGACCTCCATCAGGTTGCAAATTCAATATAATTTTTTTCTGCATCTAGCTCTGAAAAATATTTAGGCTTCTAGCATTGTGTCGGACTTGTACTATTAGTCCATCTATACTGACCTCCATCAGGTTGCAAATTCAATATAATTTTTTCTGTATCTAGCTATGAAAAAATATTTAGGCTTCTAGCAGTGTGTGGGACTTGTTCTATTAGTCCATCTATACTGACCTCCATCAGGTTGCAAATTCAATATAATTTTTTTTCTGCATCTAGCTCTGAAAAGATATTTAGGCTCCTAGCAGTGTGTGGGGCTTGTTCTATTAGTCCATCTATACTGACCTCCATCAGGTTGCAAATTCAATATAATTTTTTTCGGCATCTAGCTCTGAAAAAATATTTAGGCTTCTAGCTGTGTGTGGGACTTGGTCTATTAGTCCATCTATAGAAACCTCCTCCAGGTTGCAAATTAAAAATATTTTTTATCTGCATCTAGCTCTGAAAAAAAATTTAGGCTTCTAGCAGTGTGTGGGACTTGTTCTGTTAGTCCATCTATACTGACCTCCATCAGGTTGCAAATTCATTATAATTTTTTTCTGCATCTAGCTCTGAAAAGATATTTAGGCTTCTAGCAGTGTGTGGGACTAGTTCTATTAGTCCATCTATACTGACCTCCATCAGGTTGCAAATTCAATATAATTTTTTTCTGCATCTAGCTCTGAAAAAATATTTAGGCTTCTAGCAGTGTGTGAGACTTGGTCTATTAATCGATCTATACTAACCTCCACCAGGTTACAAATTAAAAATAATTTTTATCTGCATCTAGCTCTGAAAAAATATTTAGGCTTCTAGCAGTGTGTGGGACTTGTTCTATTAGTCCATCTATTCTGACCTCCATCAGGTTGCAAATTCAATATAAATTTTTTCTGCATCTAGCTCTGAAAAAATATTTAGGCTTCTAGCAGTGTGTGGGACTTGTTCTATTAGTCCATGTATACTGACCTCCATCAGGTTGCAAATTCAATATAATTTTTTTCTGCATCTAGCTCTGAAAAAATATTTAGGCTTCTAGCAGTGTGTGGGACTTGTTCTATTAGTCCATCTATACTGACCTCCATCAGGTTGCAAATTCAATATAATTTTTTTCTGCATCTAGCTCTGAAAAATATTTAGGCTTCTAGCATTGTGTCGGACTTGTACTATTAGTCCATCTATACTGACCTCCATCAGGTTGCAAATTTAATATAATTTTTTCTGCATCTAGCTATGAAAAAATATTTAGGCTTCTAGCAGTGTGTGGGACTTGTTCTATTAGTCCATCTATACTGACCTCCATCAGGTTGCAAATTCAATATAATTTTTTTTCTGCATCTAGCTCTGAAAAGATATTTAGGCTCCTAGCAGTGTGTGGGGCTTGTTCTATTAGTCCATCTATACTGACCTCCATCAGGTTGCAAATTCAATATAATTTTTTTCGGCATCTAGCTCTGAAAAAATATTTAGGCTTCTAGCTGTGTGTGGGACTTGGTCTATTAGTCCATCTATAGCAACCTCCTCCAGGTTGCAAATTAAAAATATTTTTTATCTGCATCTAGCTCTGAAAAAAAATTTAGGCTTCTAGCAGTGTGTGGGACTTGTTCTGTTAGTCCATCTATACTGACCTCCATCAGGTTGCAAATTCAATATAATTTTTTTCTGCATCTAGCTCTGAAAAAATATTTAGGCTTCTAGCAGTGTGTGGGACTTGTTATATTAGTCCATCTATCCTGACCTCCATCAGGTTGCAAATTCAATATAATTTTTTTCTGCATCTAGCTCTGAAAAAATATTTCAGCTTCTAGCAGTGTGTGGGACTTGTTCTATTAGTCCATCTATACTGACCTCCATCAGGTTGCAAATTCAATATAATTTTCTTCTGCATCTAGTTCTGAAAAAATATTTAGGCTTCTAGCATTGTGTCGGACTTGTACTATTATTCCATCTATACTGACCTCCATCAGGTTGCAAATTCAATATACATTTTTTCTGCATCTAGCTCTGAAAAAATATTTAGGCTTCTAGCAGTGTGTGGGACTTGTTCTATTAGTCCATCTATACTGACCTCCATCAGGTTGAAAATTCAATATAATTTTTTTTCTGCATCTAGCTCTGAAAAGATATTTAGGCTCCTAGCAGTGTGTGGGGCTTGTTCTATTAGTCCATCTATACTAACCTCCATCAGGTTGCAAATTCAATATAATTTTTTTCTGCATCTAGATCTGAAAAAATATTTAGGCTTCTAGCAGTGTGTGGGACTTCGTCTATTAGTGACCCCCACCAGGTTGCAAATTAAAAATATTTTTTATCTGCATCTAGCTCTGAAAATTTTTTTAGGATTCTTGCAGTGTGTGGGACTTGTTCTATTAGTCCATCTATACTGACCTCCATCAGGTTGCAAATTCAATATAATTTTTTTCTGCATCTAGCTCTGAAAAGATATTTAGGCTTCTAGCAGTGTGTGGGACTAGTTCTATTAGTCCATCTATACTGACCTCCATCAGGTTGCAAATTCAATATAATTTTTTTCTGCATCTAGCTCTGAAAAAATATTTAGGCTTCTAGCAGTGTGTGGGACTTGTTCTATTAGTCCATCTATACTGACCTCCATCAGGTTGCAAATTCAATATAATTTTTTTCTGCATCTAGCTCTGAAAAATATTTAGGCTTCTAGCATTGTGTCGGACTTGTACTATTAGTCCATCTATACTGACCTCCATCAGGTTGCAAATTTAATATAATTTTTTCTGCATCTAGCTATGAAAAAATATTTAGGCTTCTAGCAGTGTGTGGGACTTGTTCTATTAGTCCATCTATACTGACCTCCATCAGGTTGCAAATTCAATATAATTTTTTTTCTGCATCTAGCTCTGAAAAGATATTTAGGCTCCTAGCAGTGTGTGGGGCTTGTTCTATTAGTCCATCTATACTGACCTCCATCAGGTTGCAAATTCAATATAATTTTTTTCGGCATCTAGCTCTGAAAAAATATTTAGGCTTCTAGCTGTGTGTGGGACTTGGTCTATTAGTCCATCTATAGCAACCTCCTCCAGGTTGCAAATTAAAAATATTTTTTATCTGCATCTAGCTCTGAAAAAAAATTTAGGCTTCTAGCAGTGTGTGGGACTTGTTCTGTTAGTCCATCTATACTGACCTCCATCAGGTTGCAAATTCAATATAATTTTTTTCTGCATCTAGCTCTGAAAAAATATTTAGGCTTCTAGCAGTGTGTGGGACTTGTTATATTAGTCCATCTATCCTGACCTCCATCAGGTTGCAAATTCAATATAATTTTTTTCTGCATCTAGCTCTGAAAAAATATTTCAGCTTCTAGCAGTGTGTGGGACTTGTTCTATTAGTCCATCTATACTGACCTCCATCAGGTTGCAAATTCAATATAATTTTCTTCTGCATCTAGTTCTGAAAAAATATTTAGGCTTCTAGCATTGTGTCGGACTTGTACTATTATTCCATCTATACTGACCTCCATCAGGTTGCAAATTCAATATACATTTTTTCTGCATCTAGCTCTGAAAAAATATTTAGGCTTCTAGCAGTGTGTGGGACTTGTTCTATTAGTCCATCTATACTGACCTCCATCAGGTTGAAAATTCAGTATAATTTTTTTTCTGCATCTAGCTCTGAAAAGATATTTAGGCTCCTAGCAGTGTGTGGGGCTTGTTCTATTAGTCCATCTATACTAACCTCCATCAGGTTGCAAATTCAATATAATTTTTTTCTGCATCTAGATCTGAAAAAATATTTAGGCTTCTAGCAGTGTGTGGGGCTTCGTCTATTAGTGACCCCCACCAGGTTGCAAATTAAAAATATTTTTTATCTGCATCTAGCTCTGAAATTTTTTTTAGGATTCTTGCAGTGTGTGGGACTTGTTCTATTAGTCCATCTATACTGACCTCCATCAGGTTGCAAATTCAATATAATTTTTTTCTGCATCTAGCTCTGAAAAAATATTTAGGCTTCTAGCAGTGTGTGGGACTTGTTCTATTAGTCCATCTATACTGACCTCCATCAGGTTGCAAATTCAATATAATTTTTTTTCTGCATCTAGCTCTGAAAAGATATTTAGGCTCCTAGCAGTGTGTGGGGCTTGTTCTATTAGTCCATCTATACTGACCTCCATCAGGTTGCAAATTCAATATAATTTTTTTCGGCATCTAGCTCTGAAAAAATATTTAGGCTTCTAGCTGTGTGTGGGACTTGGTCTATTAGTCCATCTATAGAAACCTCCTCCAGGTTGCAAATTAAAAATATTTTTTATCTGCATCTAGCTCTGAAAAAAAATTTAGGCTTCTAGCAGTGTGTGGGACTTGTTCTGTTAGTCCATCTATACTGACCTCCATCAGGTTGCAAATTCATTATAATTTTTTTCTGCATCTAGCTCTGAAAAGATATTTAGGCTTCTAGCAGTGTGTGGGACTAGTTCTATTAGTCCATCTATACTGACCTCCATCAGGTTGCAAATTCAATATAATTTTTTTCTGCATCTAGCTCTGAAAAAATATTTAGGCTTCTAGCAGTGTGTGAGACTTGGTCTATTAATCGATCTATACTAACCTCCACCAGGTTACAAATTAAAAATAATTTTTTTCTGCATCTAGCTCTGAAAAAATATTTAGGCTTCTAGCAGTGTGTGGGACTTGTTCTATTAGTCCATCTATACTGACCTCCATCAGGTTGCAAATTCAATATAATTTTTTTCTGCATCTAGCTCTGAAAAATATTTAGGCTTCTAGCATTGTGTCGGACTTGTACTATTAGTCCATCTATACTGACCTCCATCAGGTTGCAAATTTAATATAATTTTTTCTGCATCTAGCTATAAAAAAATATTTAGGCTTCTAGCAGTGTGTGGGACTTGTTCTATTAGTCCATCTATACTGACCTCCATCAGGTTGCAAATTCAATATAATTTTTTTTCTGCATCTAGCTCTGAAAAGATATTTAGGCTCCTAGCAGTGTGTGGGGCTTGTTCTATTAGTCCATCTATACTGACCTCCATCAGGTTGCAAATTCAATATAATTTTTTTCGGCATCTAGCTCTGAAAAAATATTTAGGCTTCTAGCTGTGTGTGGGACTTGGTCTATTAGTCCATCTATAGCAACCTCCTCCAGGTTGCAAATTAAAAATATTTTTTATCTGCATCTAGCTCTGAAAAAAAATTTAGGCTTCTAGCAGTGTGTGGGACTTGTTCTGTTAGTCCATCTATACTGACCTCCATCAGGTTGCAAATTCAATATAATTTTTTTCTGCATCTAGCTCTGAAAAAATATTTAGGCTTCTAGCAGTGTGTGGGACTTGTTATATTAGTCCATCTATCCTGACCTCCATCAGGTTGCAAATTCAATATAATTTTTTTCTGCATCTAGCTCTGAAAAAATATTTCAGCTTCTAGCAGTGTGTGGGACTTGTTCTATTAGTCCATCTATACTGACCTCCATCAGGTTGCAAATTCAATATAATTTTCTTCTGCATCTAGTTCTGAAAAAATATTTATTCTTCTAGCATTGTGTCGGACTTGTACTATTATTCCATCTATACTGACCTCCAACAGGTTGCAAATTCAATATACATTTTTTCTGCATCTAGCTCTGAAAAAATATTTAGGCTTCTAGCAGTGTGTGGGACTTGTTCTATTAGTCCATCTATACTGACCTCCATCAGGTTGAAAATTCAATATAATTTTTTTTCTGCATCTAGCTCTGAAAAGATATTTAGGCTCCTAGCAGTGTGTGGGGCTTGTTCTATTAGTCCATCTATACTAACCTCCATCAGGTTGCAAATTCAATATAATTTTTTTCTGCATCTAGATCTGAAAAAATATTTAGGCTTCTAGCAGTGTGTGGGGCTTCGTCTATTAGTGACCCCCACCAGGTTGCAAATTAAAAATATTTTTTATCTGCATCTAGCTCTGAAATTTTTTTTAGGATTCTTGCAGTGTGTGGGACTTGTTCTATTAGTCCATCTATACTGACCTCCATCAGGTTGCAAATTCAATATAATTTTTTTCTGCATCTAGCTCTGAAAAAATATTTAGGCTTCTAGCAGTGTGTGGGACTTGTTCTATTAGTCCATATATACTGACCTCCATCAGGTATCAAATTCAATATAATTTTTTTCTGCATCTAGTTCTGAAAAAACATTTAGGCTTCTAGCAGTGTGTGGGACTTGCTCTATTAGTCCATCCATACTGACCTCCATCAGGTTGCAAATTCAATATAATTTTTTTCTGCATCTAGCTCTGAAAAAATATTTAGGCTTCTAGCAGTGTGTGGGACTTGGTCTATTAGTCCATCTATACTAACCTCCACCAGGTTGCAAATTAAAAATAATTTTTATCTGCATCTAGCTCTGAAAAAATATTTAGGCTTCTAGCAGTGTGTCGGACTTGTTCTATTAGTCCATCTATACTGACCTCCATCAGGTTGCAAATTCAATATACATTTTTTCTGCATCTAGCTCTGAAAAAATATTTAGGCTTCTAGCAGTGTGTGGGACTTGCTCTATAAGTCCATCTATACTGACCTCCATCAGGTTGCAAATTCAATATAATTTTTTTCTGCATCTAGCTCTGAAAAAATATTTAGGCTTCTAGCAGTGTGTCGGACTTGTTCTATTAGTCCATCTATACTGACCTCCATCAGGTTGCAAATTCAATATACATTTTTTCTGCATCTAGCTCTGAAAAAATATTTAGGCTTCTAGCATTGTGTGGGACTTGTTCTATTAGTCCATCTATACTGACCTCAATCAGGTTGCAAATTCAATATAATTTTTTTCTGCATTTAGCTCTGAAAAAATATTTCAGCTTCTAGCAGTGTGTGGGACTTGTTCTATTACTCCATCTATACAGACCTCCATCAGGTTGCAAATTCAATATAATTTTTTTCTGCATCTAGCTCTGAAAATATATTTAGGCTTCTAGCAGTGTGTGGGACTTGTTCTATTAGTCCATCTATACTGACCTCCATCAGGTTGCAAATTCAATAAAAAATTTTTCTGCATCTAGCTCTGAAAAAATATTTAGGCTTCTAGCAGTGTGTGGGACTTGGTCTATTAGTCCATCTTTATTAACCTCCACCAGGTTGCAAATTAAAAATATTTTTTATCTGCATCGAGCTCTGAAAAAAAATTTAGGGTTCTAGCAGTGTGTGGGACTTGTTCTATTAGTCCATCTATACTGACCTCCATCAGGTTGCAAATTCAATATAATTTTTTTCTGCATCTAGCTCTGAAAAAATATTTAGGCTTCTAGCAGTGTGTGGGACTTGTTATATTAGTCCATCTATAGTGACCTCCATCAGGTTGCAAATTCAATATAATTTTTTTCTGCATCTAGCTCTGAAAAAATATTTAGGCTTCTAGCAGTGTGTGGGACTTGTTCTATTAGTCCATCTATACTGACCTCCATCAGGTTGCAAATTCAATATAATTTTTTTCTGCATCTAGCTCTGAAAAAATATTTCAGCTTCTAGCAGTGTGTGGGACTTGCTCTATTAGTCCATCTATACTGACCTCTATCAGGTTGCAAATTCAATATAATTGTTTTCTGCATCTAGCTCTGAAAAAAATATTTAGGCTTCTAGCAGTGTATGGGACTTGTTCTATTAGTCCATCTATACTGACCTCCATCAGGTTGCAAATTAAATATAATTTTTTTCTGCATCTAGCTCTGAAAAAATATTTAGGCTTCTAGCAGTGTGTGGGACTTGTTCTATTAGTCCATCTATACTGACCTCAATCAGGTTGCAAATTCAATATAATTTTTTCTGCATCTAGCTCTGAAAAAATATTTAGGCTTCTAGCAGTGTGTGGGACTTGGTCTATTAGTCCATCTATACTGACCTCCATCAGGTTGCAAATTCAATATAATTTTTTTCTGCATCTAGCTCTGCAAAAATATTTCAGCTTCTAGCAGTGCGTGGGACTTGTTCTATTAGTCCATCTATACTGTCCTCCATCAGGTTGCAAATTCAATATAATTTTTTTCTGCATCTAGCTCTGAAAAAATATTTAGGCTTCTAGCAGTGTGTGGGACTTGTTCTATTAGTCCATCTATACTGACCTCCATCAGGTTGCAAATTCAATATCATTTTTTTCTGCATCCAGCTCTGAAAACATATTTCAGTTTCTAGCAGTGTGTGGGACTTGTTCTATTAGTCCATCTATACTGACCTCCATCAGGTTGCAAATTCAATATATTTTTTTTTGCATCTAGCTCTGAAAAAATATTTAGGCTCCTAGCAGTGTGTGGGACTTGTTGTATTAGTCCATCTATACTGACCTTCATCAGGTTGCTAATTCAATATAATTTTTTTCTGCATCTAGCTCTGAAAAAATATTTCAGCTTCTAGCAGTGTGTGGGACTTGCTCTATTAGTCCATCTATACTGACCTCTATCAGGTTGCAAATTCAATATAATTGTTTTCTGCATCTAGCTCTGAAAAAAATATTTAGGCTTCTAGCAGTGTATGGGACTTGTTCTATTAGTCCATCTATACTGACCTCCATCAGGTTGCAAATTAAATATAATTTTTTTCTGCATCTAGCTCTGAAAAAATATTTAGGCTTCTAGCAGTGTGTGGGACTTGTTCTATTAGTCCATCTATACTGACCTCAATCAGGTTGCAAATTCAATATAATTTTTTCTGCATCTAGCTCTGAAAAAATATTTAGGCTTCTAGCAGTGTGTGGGACTTGGTCTATTAGTCCATCTATACTGACCTCCATCAGGTTGCAAATTCAATATAATTTTTTTCTGCATCTAGCTCTGCAAAAATATTTCAGCTTCTAGCAGTGCGTGGGACTTGTTCTATTAGTCCATCTATACTGTCCTCCATCAGGTTGCAAATTCAATATAATTTTTTTCTGCATCTAGCTCTGAAAAAATATTTAGGCTTCTAGCAGTGTGTGGGACTTGTTCTATTAGTCCATCTATACTGACCTCCATCAGGTTGCAAATTCAATATCATTTTTTTCTGCATCCAGCTCTGAAAACATATTTCAGTTTCTAGCAGTGTGTGGGACTTGTTCTATTAGTCCATCTATACTGACCTCCATCAGGTTGCAAATTCAATATATTTTTTTATGCATCTAGCTCTGAAAAAATATTTAGGCTCCTAGCAGTGTGTGGGACTTGTTGTATTAGTCCATCTATACTGACCTTCATCAGGTTGCTAATTCAATATAATTTTTTTTCTGCATCTAGCTCTGAAAAAATATTTCAGCTTCTAGCAGTGTGTGGGACTTGTTGTATTAGTCCATCTATACTGACCTCCATCAGGTTGCAAATTCAATAAAAAAAATTTCTGCATCTAGCTCTGAAAAAATATTTAGGCTTCTAGCAGTGTGTGGGACTTGTTCTATTAGTCCATCTATACTGACCTCCATCAGGTTGCAAATTCAATATAATTTTTTTTCTGCATCTAGCTCTGAAAAATCATTTAGGCTTCTAGCAGTGTGTGGGACTTGTTCTATTGGTCCATCTATACTAACCTCCACCAGGTTGCAAATTAAAAATAATTTTTATCTGCATCTAGCTCTGAAAAAATATTTAAGCTTCTAGCAGTGTGTTGGACTTGTTCTATTAGTCCATCTATACTGACCTCCATCAGGTTGCAAATTCAATATAATTTTTTTCTGCATCCAGCTCTGAAAACATATTTCAGTTTCTAGCAGTGTGTGGGACTTGTTCTATTAGTCCATCTATACTGACCTCCATCAGGTTGAAAATTCAATATATTTTTTTTTCTGCATCTAGCTCTGAAAAAATATTTAGGCTCCTAGCAGTGTGTGGGACTTGTTCTATTATTCCATCTATACTGACCTCCATCAGGTTGCAAATTCAATATACATTTTTTCTGCATCTAGCTCTGAAAAAATATTTAGGCTTCTAGCAGTGTGTGGGACTTGTTCTATTAGTCCATCTATACTGACCTCCATCAGGTTGCAAATTCAATATAATTTTTTTTCTGCATCTAGCTCTGAAAAGATATTTAGGCTCCTAGCAGTGTGTGGGGCTTGTTCTATTAGTCCATCTATACTAACCTCCATCAGGTTGCAAATTCAATATAATTTTTTTCTGCATCTAGATCTGAAAAAATATTTAGGCTTCTAGCAGTGTGTGGGACTTCGTCTATTAGTGACCCCCACCAGGTTGCAAATTAAAAATATTTTTTATCTGCATCTAGCTCTGAAAAATTTTTTAGGATTCTTGCAGTGTGTGGGACTTGTTCTATTAGTCCATCTATACTGACCTCCATCAGGTTGCAAATTCAATATAATTTTTTTCTGCATCTAGCTCTGAAAAAATATTTAGGCTTCTAGCAGTGTGTTGAACTTGTTCTATTAGTCCATCTACACTGACCTCCATCAGGTAGCAAATTCAATATAATTTTTTTCTGCATCTAGCTCTGAAAAAATATTTAGGCTTCTAGCAGTGTGTGGGACTTGTTCTATTAGTCCATCTATACTGACCTCCATCAGGTTGCAAATTCAATATAATTTTTTTCTGCATCTAGCTTTGAAAAAATATTTCAGCTTCTAGCAGTGTGTGGGACTTGCTCTATTAGTCCATCTATACTGACCTCCATCAGGTTGCAAATTCAATATAATTTTTTTCTACATCTAGCTCTGAAAAAATATTTAGGCTTCTAGCAGTGTGTGGGACTTGGTCTATTAGTCCATCTATACTAACCTCCACCAGGTTGCAAATTAAAAATAATTTTTATCTGCATCTAGCTCTGAAAAATTATTTAGGCTTCTAGCAGTGTGTCGGACTTGTTCTATTAGTCCATCTATACTGACCTCCATCAGGTTGCAAATTCAATATACATTTTTTCTGCATCTAGCTCTGAAAAAATATTTAGGCTTCTAGCAGTGTGTGGGACTTGCTCTATTAGTCCATCTATACTGACCTCCATCAGGTTGCAAATTCAATATAATTTTTTTCTGCATCTAGCTCTGAAAAAATATTTAGGCTTCTAGCAGTGTGTCGGACTTGTTCTATTAGTCCATCTATACTGACCTCCATCAGGTTGCAAATTCAATATACATTTTTTCTGCATCTAGCTCTGAAAAAATATTTAGGCTTCTAGCAGTGTGTGGGACTTGCTCTATTAGTCCATCTATACTGACATCCATCAGGTTGCAAATTCAGTATAATTTTTTTCTGCATCTAGCTCTGAAAACATATTTCAGTTTCTAGCAGTGTGTGGGACTTGTTCTATTAGTCCATCTATACTGACCTCCATCAGGTTGCAAATTCAATATATTTTTTTTTCTGCATCTAGCTCTGAAAAAATATTTAGGCTCCTAGCAGTGTGTGGGACTTGTTCTATTATTCCATCTATACTGACCTCCATCAGGTTGCAAATTCAATCTACATTTTTTCTGCATCTAGCTCTGAAAAAATATTTAGGCTTCTAGCAGTGTGTGGGACTTGTTCTATTAGTCCATCTATACTGACCTCCATCAGGTTGCAAATTCAATATAATTTTTTTTCTGCATCTAGCTCTGAAAAGATATTTAGGCTCCTAGCAGTGTGTGGGGCTTGTTCTATTAGTACATCTATACTAACCTCCATCAGGTTGCAAATTCAATATAATTTTTTTCTGCATCTAGATCTGAAAAAATATTTCAGCTTCTAGCAGTGTGTGGGACTTCGTCTATTAGTGACCCCCACCAGGTTGCAAATTAAAAATATTTTTTATCTGCATCTAGCTCTGAAAATTTTTTTAGGATTCTTGCAGTGTGTGGGACTTGTTCTATTAGTCCATCTATACTGACCTCCATCAGGTTGCAAATTCAATATAATTTTTTTCTGCATCTAGCTCTGAAAAAATATTTAGGCTTCTAGCAGTGTGTGGAGCTTGTTCTATTAGTCCATCTATACTGACCTCCATCAGGTAGCAAATTCAATATAATTTTTTTCTGCATCTAGCTCTGAAAAAATATTTAGGCTTCTAGCAGTGTGTGGGACTTGTTCGATTAGTCCATCTATACTGACCTCCATCAGGTTGCAAATTCAATATAATTTTTTTCTGCATCTAGCTTTGAAAAAATATTTCAGCTTCTAGCAGTGTGTGGGACTTGCTCTATTACTCCATCTATACTGACCTCCATCAGGTTGCAAATTCAATATAATTTTTTTCTGCATCTAGCTCTGAAAAAATATTTAGGCTTCTAGCAGTGTGTCGGACTTGTTCTATTAGTCCATCTATACTGACCTCCATCAGGTTGCAAATTCAATATATATTTTTTCTGCATCTAGCTCTGAAAAATATTTAGGCTTCTAGCAGTGTGTGGGACTTGCTCTATTAGTCCATCTATACTGACATCCATCAGGTTGCAAATTCAGTATAATTTTTTTCTGCATCTAGCTCTGAAAAAATATTTAGGCTTCTAGCATTGTGTGGGACTTGTTCTATTAGTCCATCTATAATGACCTCCATCAGGTTGCAAATTCAATATAATTTTTTTCTGCATTTAGCTCTGAAAAAATATTTCAGCTTCTAGCAGTGTGTGAGACTTGTTCTATTAGTCCATCTATACAGACCTCCATCAGGTTGCAAATTCAATATAATTTTTTTCTGCATCTAGCTCTGAAAATATATTTAGGCTTCTAGCAGTGTGTGGGACTTGTTCTATTAGTCCATCTATACTGACCTCCATCAGGTTGCAAATTCAATATAATTTTTTTCTGCATCTAGCTCTGAAAAAATATTTAGGCTTCTAGCAGTGTGTGGGACTTGGTCTATTAGTCCATCTTTAGTAACCTCCACCAGGTTGCAAATTAAAAATATTTTTTATCTGCATCTAGCTCTGAAAAAAAATTTAGGGTTCTAGCAGTGTGTGGGACTTGTTCTATTAGTCCATCTATACTGACCTCCATCAGGTTGCAAATTCAATATAATTTTTTTCTGCATCTAGCTCTGAAAAAATATTTAGGCTTCTAGCAGTGTGTGGGACTTGTTATATGAGTCCATCTATAGTGACCTCCATCAGGTTGCAAATTCAATATAATTTTTTTCTGCATCTAGCTCTGAAAAAATATTTAGGCTTCTAGCAGTGTGTGGGACTTGTTCTATTAGTCCATCTATACTGACCTCCATCAGGTTGCAAATTCAATATAATTTTTTTCTGCATCTAGCTCTGAAAAAATATTTCAGCTTCTAGCAGTGTGTGGGACTTGCTCTATTAGTCCATCTATACTGACCTCCATCAGGTTGCAAATTCAATATAATTTTTTTCTGCATCTAGCTCTGAAAAAATATTTAGGCTTCTAGCAGTGTGTGGGACTTGGTCTATTAGTCCGTCTATACTAACCTCCACCAGGTTGCAAATTAAAAATAATTTTTATCTGCATCTAGCTCTGAAAAAATATTTAGGCTTCTAGCAGTGTGTCGGACTGGTTCTATTAGTCCATCTATACTGACCTCCATCAGGTAGCAAATTCAATATAATTTTTTTCTGCATCTAGCTCTGAAAAAATATTTCAGCTTCTAGCAGTGTGTGGGACTTGCTCTATTAGTCCATCTATACTGACCTCTATCAGGTTGCAAATTCAATATAATTGTTTTCTGCATCTAGCTCTGAAAAAAATATTTAGGCTTCTAGCAGTGTATGGGACTTGTTCTATTAGTCCATCTATACTGACCTCCATCAGGTTGCAAATTCAATATAATTTTTTTCTGCATCTAGCTCTGAAAAAATATTTCAGCTTCTAGCAGTGTGTGGGACTTGCTCTATTAGTCCATCTATACTGACCTCTATCAGGTTGCAAATTCAATATAATTGTTTTCTGCATCTAGCTCTGAAAAAAATATTTAGGCTTCTAGCAGTGTATGGGACTTATTCTATTAGTCCATCTATACTGACCTCCATCAGGTTGCAAATTCAATATAATTTTTTTCTGCATCTAGCTCTGAAAAAATATTTAGGCTTCTAGCAGTGTGTGGGACTTGTTCTATTAGTCCATCTATACTGACCTCCATCAGGTTGCAAATTCAATATAATTTTTTCTGCATCTAGCTCTGAAAAAATATTTAGGCTTCTAGCAGTGTGTGGGACTTGGTCTATTAGTCCATCTATTCTGACCTCCATCAGGTTGCAAATTCAATATAAATTTTTTCTGCATCTAGCTCTGCAAAAATATTTCAGCTTCTAGCAGTGCGTGGGACTTGTTCTATTAGTCCATCTATACTGTCCTCCATCAGGTTGCAAATTCAATATAATTTTTTTCTGCATCCAGCTCTGAAAACATATTTCAGTTTCTAGCAGTGTGTGGGACTTGTTCTGTTAGTCCATCTATACTGACCTCCATCAGCTTGCAAATTCAATATATTTTTTTATGCATCTAGCTCTGAAAAAATATTTAGGCTCCTAGCAGTGTGTGGGACTTGTTCTATTAGTCCATCTATACTGACCTCCATCAGGTTGCAAATTCAATATAATTTTTTTTCTGCATCTAGCTCTGAAAAAATGTTTCAGCTTCTAGCAGTGTGTGGGACTTGTTCTAGTAGTCCATCTATACTGACCTCCATCAGGTTGCAAATTCGATAAAAAAAAAAATTTCTGCATCTAGCTCTGAAAAAATATTTAGGCTTCTAGCAGTGTGTGGGACTTGTTGTATTAGTCCATCTATACTGACCTTCATCAGGTTGCTAATTCAATATAATTTTTTTTCTGCATCTAGCTCTGAAAAAATATTTCAGCTTCTAGCAGTGTGTGGGACTTGTTGTATTAGTCCATCTATACTGACCTCCATCAGGTTGCAAATTCAATAAAAAAAATTTCTGCATCTAGCTCTGAAAAAATATTTAAGCTTCTAGCAGTGTGTGGGACTTGTTCTATTAGTCCATCTATACTGACCTCCATCAGGTTGCAAATTCAATATAATTTTTTTCTGCATCTAGCTCTGAAAAAATATTTAGGCTTCTAGCAGTGTGTGGGGCTTGTTCTATTAGTCCATCTATACCGACTTCCATCAGGTTGCAAATTCAATATAATTTTTTTTTCTGCATCTAGCTCTGAAAAAGTATTTCAGCTTCTAGCAGTGTGTGGGACTTGTTCTATTAGTCCATCTATACTGACCTCCATCAGGTTGCAAATTCAATATAATTTTTTTCTGCATCCAGCTCTGAAAACATATTTCAGTTTCTAGCAGTGTGTGGGACTTGTTCTATTAGTCCATCTATACTGACCTCCATCAGGTTGCAAATTCAATATAATTTTTTTTCTGCATCTAGCTCTGAAAAAATGTTTCATCTTCTAGCATTGTGTGGGAATTGTTCTAGTAGTCCATCTATACTGACCTCCATCAGGTTGCAAATTCGATAAAAAAAAAAATTTCTGCATCTAGCTCTGAAAAAATATTTAGTCTTCTAGCAGTGTGTGGGACTTGTTGTATTAGTCCATCTATACTGACCTCTATCAGGTTGCAAATTGAATATAATTTTTTTTCTGCATCTAGCTCTGAAAAATTTTTTCAGCTTTTAGCAGTGTGTGGGACTTGTTGTATTATTCCATGTATACTGACCTCCATCAGGTTGCAAATTCAATAAAAAAAATTTCTGCATCTAGCTCTGAAAAAATATTTAGGCTTCTAGCAGTGTGTGGGACTTGTTCTATTAGTCCATCTATACTGACCTCCATCAGGTTGCAAATTCAATATATTTTTTTTTCTGCATCTAGCTCTGAAAAAATATTTAGGCTCCTAGCAGTGTGTGGGACTTGTTCTATTAGTCGATCTATACTGACCTCCATCAGGTTACAAATTCGATATAAATTTTTTTTCTGCATCTAGCTCTGAAAAAATGTTTCAGCTTCTAGCAGTGTGTGGGATTTGTTCTAGTAGTCCACCTATACTGACCTCCATCAGGTTGCAAATTCGATAAAAATTTTTTTTTCTGCATCTAGCTCTGAAAAAATATTTAGGCTTCTAGCAGTGTGTGGGACTTGTTGTATTAGTCCATCTATAGTGACCTCTATCAGGTTGCAAATTCAATATAATTTGTTTTCTGCATCTAGCTCTGAAAAAATATTTCAGCTTCTAGCAGTGTGTGGGACTTGTTGTATTAGTCCATCTATACTGACCTCCATCAGGTTGCAAATTCAATAAAAAAAATTTCTGCATCTAGCTCTGAAAAAATATTTAGGCTTCTAGCAGTGTGTGGGACTTGTTCTATTAGTCCATCTATACTGACCTCCATCAGGTTGCAAATTCAATATCATTTTTTTTCTGCATCTAGCTCTGAAAAAATATTTAGGCTTCTAGCAGTGTGTGGGACTTGTTCTATTAGTCCATCTATACTAACCTCCACCAGGTTGCAAATAAAAAATAATTTTTATCTGCATCTAGCTCTGAAAAAATATTTAAGCTTCTAGCAGTGTGTGGGACTTGTTCTATTAGTCCATCTATACTGACCTCCATCAGGTTGCAAATTCAATATAATTTTTTTCTGCATCTAGCCCTGAAAAATATTTAGGCTTCTAGCAGTGTGTGGGGCTTGTTCTATTAGTCCATCTATACCGACCTCCATCAGGTTGCAAATTCAATATAATTTTTTTTTCTGCATCTAGCTCTGAAAAAATATTTCAGCTTCTAGCAGTGTGTGGGACTTGTTCTATTAGTCCATCTATACTGACCTCCATCAGGTTGCAAATTCAATATAATTTTTTTCTGCATCTAGCTCTGAAAAAATATTTAGGCTTCTAGCAGTGTGTGGGACTTGTTCTATTAGTCCAAGTATACTGACCTCCATCAGGTTGCAAATTCAATATAATTTTTTTTCTGCATCTAGCTCTGAAAAAATATTTAGGCTTCTAGCAGTGTGTGGGACTTGGGTCTATTCGTCCATCTATACTAACCTCCACCAGGTTGCAAATTAAAAATAATTTTTATCTGCATCTAGCTCTGAAAAATATTTAGGCTTCTAGCATTGTGTCGGACTTGTTCTATTAGTCCATCTATACTGACCTCCATCAGGTTGCAAATTCAATATAATTTTTTTCTGCATCTAGCTCTGAAAAAATATTTAGGCTTCTAGCAGTGTGTGGGACTTGTTCTATTAGTCCATCTATACTGACTTCCATCAGGTTGCAAATTCAATATAATTTTTTTTCTGCATCTAGCTCTGAAAAAATGTTTCAGCTTATAGCATTGTGTGAGACTTGTTCTATTAGTCCATCTATACTGACCTCCATCAGGTTGCAAATTCAATATAAATTTTTTCTGCATCTAGCTCTGAAAAAATATTTAGGCTTCTAGCAGTGTGTGGGACTTGTTCTATTAGTACATCTATACAGACCTCCATCAGGTTGCAAATTCAATATAATTTTTTTCTGCATCTAGCTCTGAAAAAATATTTAGGCTCCTAGCAGTGTGTGGGACTTGTTCTATTAGTCCATCTATACTGACTTCCATAAGGTTGCAAATTCAATATAATTTTTTTTCTGCATCTAACTCTGAAAAAATGTTTTAGCTTCTAGCATTGTGTGGGACTTGTTCTTTTAGTCCATCTATACTGACCTCCATCAGGTTGCTAATTCAATATAATTTTTTTCTGCATCTAGCTCTGAAAAAATATTTAGGCTTCTAGCAGTGTGTGGGACTTGGTCTATTAGTCCATCTATACTGACCTCCATCAGGTTGCAAATTCAATATAATTTTTTCTGCATCTAGCTCTGAAAAAATATTTAGGCTTCTAGCAGTGTGTGGGACTTGGTCTATTAGTCCATCTATACTATCCTACACCAGGTTGCAAATTAAAAATAATTTTTATCTGCATCTAGCTCTGAAAAAATATTTAGGCTTCTAGCAGTGTGTGGGACTTGTTCTATTAGTCCATCTATACTGACCTCCATCAGGTTGCAAATTCAATATAATTTTTTTTCTGTATCTAGCTCTGAAAAAATATTTAGGCTTCTAGCAGTGTGTGGGACTTGGTCTATGAGCTCATCTATACTAACCTCCTCCAGGTTGCAAATTAAAAATAATTTTTATCTGCATCTAGCACTGAAAAAATATTTAGGCTTCTAGCAGTGTGTCGGACTTGTTCTATTAGTCCATCTATACTGACCTCCATCAGGTTGCAAATTCAATATAAATTTTTTCTGTATCTAGCTCTGAAAAAATATTTAGGCTTCTAGCAGTGTGTGGGACTTGTTCTATTAGTCCATCTATACTGACCTCCATCAGGTTGCAAATTCAATATAATTTTTTTCTGCGTCTAGCTCTGAAAAAATATTTAGGCTTCTAGCAGTGTGTGGGACTTGTTCTATTAGTCCATCTATACTGACCTCCATCAGGTTGCAAATTCAGTATAATTTTTTTCTGCATCTAGCTCTGAAAAAATATTTAGGCTTCTAGCAGTGTGTGGGACTTGTTCTATTAGTCCATCTATACTGACTTCCATCAGGTTGCAAATTCAATATAATTTTTTTCTGCATCTAGCTGTGAAAAAATATTTAGGCTTCTAGCAGTGTGTGGGACTTGTTCTATTAGTCCATCTATACTGACCTCCATCAGGTTGCAAATTCAATATAATTTTTTTCTGCATCCAGCTCTGAAAACATATTTCAGTTTCTAGCAGTGTGTGGGACTTGTTCTATTAGTCCATCTATACTGACCTCCATCAGGTTGCAAATTCAATATATTTTTTTTTCTGCATCTAGCTCTGAAAAAATATTTAGGCTCCTAGCAGTGTGTGGGACTTGTTCTATTAGTCCATCTATACTGACCTCCATCAGGTTTCAAATTCAATATAAATTTTTTTTCTGCATCTATCTCTGAAAACATATTTAGGCTTCTAGCAGTGTTTGGGACTTGTTCTATTAGTCCATCTATACTGACCTCAATCAGGTTGCAAATTCAATATAATTTTTTTCTGCATCTAGCTCTGAAAAAATATTTAGGCTTCTAGCAGTGTGTCGGACTTGGTCTATTTGCTCATCTATACTAACCTCCACCAGGTTGCAAATTAAAAATAATTTTTATCTGCATCTAGCTCTGAAAAAATATTTAGGCTTCTAGCAGTGTGTCGGACTTGTTCTATTAGTCCATCTATACTGACCTCCATCAGGTTGCAAATTCAATATAAATTTTTTCTGCATCTAGCTCTGAAAAAATATTTAGGCTTCTAGCAGTGTGTGGGACTTGTTCTATTAGTCCATCTATACTGACCTCCATCAGGTTGCAAATTCAATATAATTTTTTTCTGCGTCTAGCTCTGAAAACATATTTAGGCTTCTAACAGTGTGTGGGACTTGTTCTATTAGTCCATCTATACTGACCTCAATCAGGTTGCAAATTCAATATAATTTTTTTCTGCATCTAGCTCTGAAAAAATATTTCAGCTTCTAGCAGTGTGTGGGACTTGTTCTATTAGTCCATCTATACAGACCTCCATCAGGTTGCAAATTCAATATAATTTTTTTCTGCATCTAGCTCTGAAAAAATATTTAGGCTCCTAGCAGTGTGTGGGACTTGTTCTATAAGTCCATCTATACTGACTTCCATCAGGTTGCAAATTCAATATAATTTTTTTTCTGCATCTAGCTCTGAAAAAATGTTTCAGCTTCTAGCATTGTGTGGGACTTGTTGTATTAGTCCATCTATACTGACCTCCATCAGGTTGCAAATTCAATATCATTTTTTCTGCATCTAGCTCTGAAAAAATATTTAGGCTTCTAGCAGTGTGTGGGACTTGGTCTATTAGTCCATCTATACTAACCTACACCAGGTTGCAAATTAAAAATAATTTTTATCTGCATCTAGCTCTGAAAAAATATTTAGGCTTCTAGCAGTGTGTGGGACTTGTTCTATTAGTCCATCTATACTGACCTCCATCAGGTTGCAAATTCAATATAATTTTTTTTCTGCATCTAGCTCTGAAAAAATATTTAGGCTTCTAGCAGTGTGTGGGACTTGGTCTATTAGCTCATCTATACTAACCTCCACCAGGTTGCAAATTAAAAATCATTTTTATCTGCATCTAGCTCTGAAAAAATATTTAGGCTTCTAGCAGTGTGTCGGACTTGTTCTATTAGTCCATCTATACTGACCTCCATCAGGTTGCAAATTCAATATAAATTTTTTCTGCATCTAGCTCTGAAAAAATATTTAGGCTTCTAGCAGTGTGTGGGACTTGTTCTATTAGTCCATCTATACTGACCTCCATCAGGTTGCAAATTCAATATAATTTTTTTTCTGCATCTAGCTCTGAAAAAATATTTAGGCTTCTAGCAGTGTGTGGGACTTGTTCTATTAGTCCATCTATACTAACCTCCACCAGGTTGCAAATTAAAAATAATTTTTATCTGCATCTAGCTCTGAAAAAATATTTAAGCTTCTAGCAGTGTGTGGGACATGTTCTATTAGTCCATCTATACTAACCTCCACCAGGTTGCAAATTAAAAATAATTTTTATCTGCATCTAGCTCTGAAAAAATATTTAAGCTTCTAGCAGTGTGTGGGACATGTTCTATTAGTCCATCTATACTGACCTCCATCAGGTTGCAAATTCAATATAATTTTTTTCTGCATCTAGCCCTGAAAAAATATTTAGGCTTCTAGCAGTGTGTGGGGCTTGTTCCATTAGTCCATCTATACCGACCTCCATCAGGTTGCAAATTCAATATAATTTTTTTTTCTGCATCTAGCTCTGAAAAAATATTTCAGCTTCTAGCAGTGTGTGGGACTTGTTCTATTAGTCCATCTATACTGACCTCCATCAGGTTGCAAATTCAATATAATTTTTTTCTGCATCTAGCTCTGAAAAAATATTTAGGCTTCTAGCAGTGTGTGGGACTTGTTCTATTAGTCCATGTATACTGACCTCCATCAGGTTGCAAATTCAATATAATTTTTTTTCTGCATCTAGCTCTGAAAAAATATTTAGGCTTCTAGCAGTGTGTGGGACTTGGGTCTATTCGTCCATCTATACTAACCTCCACCAGGTTGCAAATTAAAAATAATTTTTATCTGCATCTAGCTCTGAAAAATATTTAGGCTTCTAGCATTGTGTCGGACTTGGTCTATTAGTCCATCTATACTGACCTCCATCAGGTTGCAAATTCAATATAATTTTTTTCTGCATCTAGCTCTGAAAAAATATTTAGGCTTCTAGCAGTGTGTGGGACTTGTTCTATTAGTCCATCTATACTGACCTCCATCAGGTTGCAAATTCAATATAATTTTTTTCTGCATCTAGCTCTGAAAAAATATTTAGGATTCTAGCAGTGTCTGGGACTTGTTCTATTAGTCCATCTATACTGACCTCCATCAGGTTGCAAATTCAATATAATTTTTATCTGCATCTAGTTCTGAAAAAATATTTCAGCTTCTAGCAGTGTGTGGGACTTGTTCTATTAGCCCATCTATACTGACCTCCATCAGGTTGCAAATTCAATATAATTTTTTTCTGCATCTAGCTCTGAAAAAATATTTCAGCTTCTAGCAGTGTGTGGGACTTGTTCTATTAGTCCATCTATACTGACTTCCATCAGGTTGCAAATTCAATATAATTTTTTTTCTGCATCTAGCTCTGAAAAAATCTTTCAGCTTTTAGCATTGCGTGGGACTTGTTCTATTAGTCCATCTATACTGACCTCCATCAGGTTGCAAATTCAATATAAATTTTTTCTGCATCTAGCTCTGAAAAAATATTTAGGCTTCTAGCAGTGTGTGGGACTTGTTCTATTAGTCCATCTATACTGACCTACATCAGGTTGCAAATTCAATATAATTTTTTTCTGCATCTAGCTCTGAAAACATATTTAGGCTTCTAGCAGTGTGTGGGACTTGTTCTATTAGTCCATCTATACAGACCTCCATCAGGTTGCAAATTCAATATAATTTTTTTCTGCATCTAGCTCTGAAAAAATATTTAGGCTCCTAGCAGTGTGTGGGACTTGTTCTATTAGTCCATCTATACTGACTTCCATCAGGTTGAAAATTCAATATAATTTTTTTTCTGCATCTAGCTCTGAAAAAATGTTTCAGCTTCTAGCATTGTGTGGGATTTGTTCTATTAGTCCATCTATACTGACCTCCATCAGGTTGCTAATTCAGTATAATTTTTTTCTGCATCTAGCTCTGAAAAAATATTTAGGCTTCTAGCAGTGTGTGGGACTTGGTCTATTAGTCCATCTATACTGACCTCCATCAGGTTGCAAATTCAATATAATTTTTTCTGCATCTAGCTCTGAAAAAATATTTAGGCTTCTAGCAGTGTGTGGGACTTGGTCTATTAGTCCATCTATACTAGCCTACACCAGGTTGCAAATTAAAGAGAATTTTTATCTGCATCTAGCTCTGAAAAAATATTTAGGCTTCTAGCAGTGTGTGGGACTTGTTCTATTAGTCCATCTATACTGACCTCCATCAGGTTGCAAATTCAATATAATTTTTTTTCTGCATCTAGCTCTGAAAAAATATTTAGGCTTCTAGCAGTGTGTGGGACTTGGTCTATTAGCTCATCTATACTAACCTCCACCAGGTTGCAAATTAAAAATCATTTTTATCTGCATCTAGCTCTGAAAAAATATTTAGGCTTCTAGCAGTGTGTCGGACTTGTTCTATTAGTCCATCTATACTGA
The DNA here is from genome assembly GCF_046119375.1 of Phyllobates terribilis. Taxonomy (NCBI): domain Eukaryota; kingdom Metazoa; phylum Chordata; class Amphibia; order Anura; family Dendrobatidae; genus Phyllobates; species Phyllobates terribilis. Next base: position 477,478,685 of record NW_027362761.1, read on the forward strand.
CCTCCATCAGGTTGCAAATTCAATATAAATTTTTTCTGCATCTAGCTCTGAAAAAATATTTAGGCTTCTAGCAGTGTGTGGGACTTGTTCTATTAGTACATCTATACTGACCTCCATCAGGTTGCAAATTCAATAAAAAATTTTTCTGCGTCTAGCTCTGAAAAAATATTTAGGCTTCTAGCAGTGTGTGGGACTTGTTCTATTAGTCCATCTATACTGACCTCCATCAGGTTGCAAATTCAATCTATTTTTTTTCTGCATCTAGCTCTGAAAAAATATTTAGGCTTCTAGCAGTGTGTGGTACTTGTTCTATTAGTCCATCTATACTGACTTCCATCAGGTTGCAAATTCAATATAATTTTTTTTCTGCATCTAGCTCTGAAAAAATGTTTCAGCTTATAGCATTGTGTGGGACTTGTTCTATTAGTCCATCTATACTGACCTCCATCAGGTTGCAAATTCAATATAATTTTTTTCTGCATCTAGCTCTGAAAAAATATTTAGGCTTCTAGCAGTGTGTGGGACTTGTTCTATTAGTCCATCTATACTGACCTGCATCAGGTTGCAAATTCAATATAATTTTTTTCTGCATCTAGCTCTGAAAACATATTTAGGCTTCTAGCAGTGTGTGGGACTTGTTCTATTAGTCCATCTATACTGACCTGCATCAGGTTGCAAATTCAATATAATTTTTTTCTGCATCTAGCTCTGAAAAAATATTTAGGCTTCTAGCAGTGTGTGGGACTTGGTCTATTAGCTCATCTATACTAACCTCCACCAGGTTGCAAATTAAAAATCATTTTTATCTGCATCTAGCTCTGAAAAAATATTTAGGCTTCTAGCAGTGTGTGGGACTTGTTCTATTAGTCCATCTATACTGACCTCCATCAGGTTGCAAATTCAATATAAATTTTTTCTGCAACTAGCTCTGAAAAAATATTTAGGCTTCTAGCAGTGTGTGGGACTTGTTCTATTAGTCCATCTATACTGACCTCCATCAGGTTGCAAATTCAATATAATTTTTTTCTGCGTCTAGCTCTGAAAAAATATTTAGGCTTCTAGCAGTGTGTGGGACTTGTTCTATTAGTCCATCTATACTGACCTCCATCAGGTTGCAAATTCAATATAATTTTTTTTCTGCATCTAGCTCTGAAAAAATATTTAGGCTTCTAGCAGTGTGTGGGACTTGGGTCTATTCGTCCATCTATACTAACCTCCACCAGGTTGCAAATTAAAAATAATTTTTATCTGCATCTAGCTCTGAAAAATATTTAGGCTTCTAGCATTGTGTCGGACTTGTTGTATTAGTCCATCTATACTGACCTCCATCAGGTTGCAAATTCAATATAATTTTTTTCTGCATCTAGCTCTGAAAAAATATTTAGGCTTCTAGCAGTGTGTGGGACTTGTTCTATTAGTCCATCTATACTGACCTCCATCAGGTTGCAAATTCAATATAATTTTTTTCTGCATCTAGCTCTGAAACAATATTTAGGCTTCTAGCAGTGTGTGGGACTTGGTCTATTAGTCCATCTATACTGACCTCCATCAGGTTGCAAATTCAATATAATTTTTATCTGCATCTAGCTCTGAAAAAATATTTCAGCTTCTAGCAGTGTGTGGGACTTGTTCTATTAGCCCATCTATACTGACCTCCATCAGGTTGCAAATTCAATATAATTTTTTTCTGCATCTAGCTCTGAAAAAATATTTAGGCTTCTAGCAGTGTGTGGGACTTGGTCTATTAGCTCATCTATACTAACCTCCACCAGGTTGCAAATTAAAAATCATTTTTATCTGCATCTAGCTCTGAAAAAATATTTAGGCTTCTAGCAGTGTGTCGGACTTGTTCTATTAGTCCATCTATACTGACATCCATCAGGTTGCAAATTCAATATAATTTCTTTCTGCATCTAGCTCTGAAAAAATATTTCAGCTTCTAGCAGTGTGTGGGACTTGTTCTATTAGCCCATCTATACTGACCTCCATCAGGTTGCAAATTCAATATAATTTTTTTCTGCATCTAGCTCTGAAAAAATATTTAGGCTTCTAGCAGTGTGTGGGACTTGGTCTATTAGCTCATCTATACTAACCTCCACCAGGTTGCAAATTAAAAATCATTTTTATCTGCATCTAGCTCTGAAAAAATATTTAGGCTTCTAGCAGTGTGTGGGACTTGTTCTATTTGTCCATCTATACTGACCTCCATCAGGTTGCAAATTCAGTATAATTTTTTTCTGCATCTAGCTCTGAAAAAATATTTAGGCTTCTAGCAGTGTGTGGGACTTGTTCTATTAGTCCATCTATACAGACCTCCATCAGGTTGCAAATTCAATATAATTTTTTTCTGCATCTAGCTCTGAAAAAATATTTAGGCTTCTAGCAGTGTTTGGGACTTGTTCTATTAGTCCATCTATACTGACCTCCATCAGGTTGCAAATTCAATATAATTTTTTTCTGCATCTAGCTCTGAAAACATATTTAGGCTTCTAGCAGTGTGTGGGACTTGTTCTATTAGTCTATCTATACTGACCTCCATCAGGTTGCAAATTCAATATAATTTTTTTCTGCATCCAGCTCTGAAAACATATTTCAGTTTCTAGCAGTGTGTGGGACTTGTTCTATTAGTCCATCTATACTGACCTCCATCAGGTTGCAAATTCAATATATTTTTTTTTCTGCATCTAGCTCTGAAAAAATATTTAGGCTCCTAGCAGTGTGTGGGACTTGTTCTATTAGTCCATCTATTCTGACCTCCATCAGGTTACAAATTCAATATAAATTTTTTTTCTGCATCTAGCTCTGAAAAAATGTTTCAGCTTCTAGCAGTGTGTGGGATTTGTTCTAGTAGTCCATCTATACTGACCTCCATCAGGTTGCAAATTCGATAAAAAAAAAAATTTCTGCATCTAGCTCTGAAAAAATATTTAGGCTTCTAGCAGTTTGTGGGACTTGTTGTATTAGTCCATCTATACTGACCTCTATCAGGTTGCAAATTCAATATAATTTTTTTTCTGCATCTAGCTCTGAAAAAATATTTCAGCTTCTAGCAGTGTGTGGGACTTGTTGTATTAGTCCATCTATACTGACCTCCATCAGGTTGCAAATTCAATAAAAAAAATTTCTGCATCTAGCTCTGAAAAAATATTTAGGCTTCTAGCAGTGTGTGGGACTTGTTCTATTAGTCCATCTATACTGACCTCCATCAGGTTGCAAATTCAATATAATTTTTTTTCTGCATCTAGCTCTGAAAAAATATTTAGGCTTCTAGCAGTGTGTGGGACTTGTTCTATTAGTCCATCTATACTAACCTCCACCAGGTTGCAAATTAAAAATAATTTTTATCTGCATCTAGCTCTGAAAAAATATTTAAGCTTCTAGCAGTGTGTGGGACATGTTCTATTAGTCCATCTATACTAACCTCCACCAGGTTGCAAATTAAAAATAATTTTTATCTGCATCTAGCTCTGAAAAAATATTTAAGCTTCTAGCAGTGTGTGGGACATGTTCTATTAGTCCATCTATACTGACCTCCATCAGGTTGCAAATTCAATATAATTTTTTTCTGCATCTAGCCCTGAAAAAATATTTAGGCTTCTAGCAGTGTGTGGGGCTTGTTCCATTAGTCCATCTATACCGACCTCCATCAGGTTGCAAATTCAATATAATTTTTTTTTCTGCATCTAGCTCTGAAAAAATATTTCAGCTTCTAGCAGTGTGTGGGACTTGTTCTATTAGTCCATCTATACTGACCTCCATCAGGTTGCAAATTCAATATAATTTTTTTCTGCATCTAGCTCTGAAAAAATATTTAGGCTTCTAGCAGTGTGTGGGACTTGTTCTATTAGTCCATGTATACTGACCTCCATCAGGTTGCAAATTCAATATAATTTTTTTTCTGCATCTAGCTCTGAAAAAATATTTAGGCTTCTAGCAGTGTGTGGGACTTGGGTCTATTCGTCCATCTATACTAACCTCCACCAGGTTGCAAATTAAAAATAATTTTTATCTGCATCTAGCTCTGAAAAATATTTAGGCTTCTAGCATTGTGTCGGACTTGGTCTATTAGTCCATCTATACTGACCTCCATCAGGTTGCAAATTCAATATAATTTTTTTCTGCATCTAGCTCTGAAAAAATATTTAGGCTTCTAGCAGTGTGTGGGACTTGTTCTATTAGTCCATCTATACTGACCTCCATCAGGTTGCAAATTCAATATAATTTTTTTCTGCATCTAGCTCTGAAAAAATATTTAGGCTTCTAGCAGTGTCTGGGACTTGTTCTATTAGTCCATCTATACTGACCTCCATCAGGTTGCAAATTCAATATAATTTTTATCTGCATCTAGTTCTGAAAAAATATTTCAGCTTCTAGCAGTGTGTGGGACTTGTTCTATTAGCCCATCTATACTGACCTCCATCAGGTTGCAAATTCAATATAATTTTTTTCTGCATCTAGCTCTGAAAAAATATTTAGGCTTCTAGCAGTGTGTGGGACTTGTTCTATTAGTCCATCTATACTGACTTCCATCAGGTTGCAAATTCAATATAATTTTTTTTCTGCATCTAGCTCTGAAAAAATCTTTCAGCTTTTAGCATTGCGTGGGACTTGTTCTATTAGTCCATCTATACTGACCTCCATCAGGTTGCAAATTCAATATAAATTTTTTCTGCATCTAGCTCTGAAAAAATATTTAGGCTTCTAGCAGTGTGTGGGACTTGTTCTATTAGTCCATCTATACTGACCTACATCAGGTTGCAAATTCAATATAATTTTTTTCTGCATCTAGCTCTGAAAACATATTTAGGCTTCTAGCAGTGTGTGGGACTTGTTCTATTAGTCCATCTATACAGACCTCCATCAGGTTGCAAATTCAATATAATTTTTTTCTGCATCTAGCTCTGAAAAAATATTTAGGCTCCTAGCAGTGTGTGGGACTTGTTCTATTAGTCCATCTATACTGACTTCCATCAGGTTGAAAATTCAATATAATTTTTTTTCTGCATCTAGCTCTGAAAAAATGTTTCAGCTTCTAGCATTGTGTGGGATTTGTTCTATTAGTCCATCTATACTGACCTCCATCAGGTTGCTAATTCAGTATAATTTTTTTCTGCATCTAGCTCTGAAAAAATATTTAGGCTTCTAGCAGTGTGTGGGACTTGGTCTATTAGTCCATCTATACTGACCTCCATCAGGTTGCAAATTCAATATAATTTTTTTTCTGCATCTAGCTCTGAAAAAATATTTAGGCTTCTAGCAGTGTGTGGGACTTGGTCTATTAGCTCATCTATACTAACCTCCACCAGGTTGCAAATTAAAAATCATTTTTATCTGCATCTAGCTCTGAAAAAATATTTAGGCTTCTAGCAGTGTGTCGGACTTGTTCTATTAGTCCATCTATACTGACCTCCATCAGGTTGCAAATTCAATATAAATTTTTTCTGCATCTAGCTCTGAAAAAATATTTAGGCTTCTAGCAGTGTGTGGGACTTGTTCTATTAGTACATCTATACTGACCTCCATCAGGTTGCAAATTCAATAAAAAATTTTTCTGCGTCTAGCTCTGAAAAAATATTTAGGCTTCTAGCAGTGTGTGGGACTTGTTCTATTAGTCCATCTATACTGACCTCCATCAGGTTGCAAATTCAATCTATTTTTTTTCTGCATCTAGCTCTGAAAAAATATTTATGCTTCTAGCAGTGTGTGGTACTTGTTCTATTAGTCCATCTATACTGACCTCCATCAGGTTGCAAATTCAATATAAATTTTTTCTGCATCTAGCTCTGAAAAAATATTTAGGCTTCTAGCAGTGTGTGGGACTTGTTCTATTAGTCCATCTATACTGACCTGCATCAGGTTGCAAATTCAATATAATTTTTTTCTGCATCTAGCTCTGAAAACATATTTAGGCTTCTAGCAGTGTGTGGGACTTGTTCTATTAGTCCATCTATACTGACCTGCATCAGGTTGCAAATTCAATATAATTTTTTTCTGCATCTAGCTCTGAAAAAATATTTAGGCTTCTAGCAGTGTGTGGGACTTGGTCTATTAGCTCATCTATACTAACCTCCACCAGGTTGCAAATTAAAAATCATTTTTATCTGCATCTAGCTCTGAAAAAATATTTAGGCTTCTAGCAGTGTGTGGGACTTGTTCTATTAGTCCATCTATACTGACCTCCATCAGGTTGCAAATTCAATATAAATTTTTTCTGCAACTAGCTCTGAAAAAATATTTAGGCTTCTAGCAGTGTGTGGGACTTGTTCTATTAGTCCATCTATACTGACCTCCATCAGGTTGCAAATTCAATATAATTTTTTTCTGCGTCTAGCTCTGAAAAAATATTTAGGCTTCTAGCAGTGTGTGGGACTTGTTCTATTAGTCCATCTATACTGACCTCCATCAGGTTGCAAATTCAATATAATTTTCTTTCTGCATCTAGCTCTGAAAAAATATTTAGGCTTCTAGCAGTGTGTGGGACTTGGGCCTATTCATCCATCTATACTAACCTCCACCAGGTTGCAAATTAAAAATAATTTTTATCTGCATCTAGCTCTGAAAAATATTTAGGCTTCTAGCATTGTGTCGGACTTGTTGTATTAGTCCATCTATACTGACCTCCATCAGGTTGCAAATTCAATATAATTTTTTTCTGCATCTAGCTCTGAAAAAATATTTAGGCTTCTAGCAGTGTGTGGGACTTGTTCTATTAGTCCATCTATACTGACCTCCATCAGGTTGCAAATTCAATATAATTTTTTTCTGCATCTAGCTCTGAAAAAATATTTAGGCTTCTAGCAGTGTGTGGGACTTGGTCTATTAGTCCATCTATACTGACCTCCATCAGGTTGCAAATTCAATATAATTTTTATCTGCATCTAGCTCTGAAAAAATATTTCAGCTTCTAGCAGTGTGTGGGACTTGTTCTATTAGCCCATCTATACTGACCTCCATCAGGTTGCAAATTCAATATAATTTTTTTCTGCATCTAGCTCTGAAAAAATATTTAGGCTTCTAGCAGTGTGTGGGACTTGGTCTATTAGCTCATCTATACTAACCTCCACCAGGTTGCAAATTAAAAATCATTTTTATCTGCATCTAGCTCTGAAAAAATATTTAGGCTTCTAGCAGTGTGTCGGACTTGTTCTATTAGTCCATCTATACTGACATCCATCAGGTTGCAAATTCAATATAAATTTTTTCTGCATCTAGCTCTGAAAAAATATTTCAGCTTCTAGCAGTGTGTGGGACTTGTTCTATTAGCCCATGTATACTGACCTCCATCAGGTTGCAAATTCAATATAATTTTTTTCTGCATCTAGCTCTGAAAAAATATTTAGGCTTCTAGCAGTGTGTGGGACTTGGTCTATTAGCTCATCTATACTAACCTCCACCAGGTTGCAAATTAAAAATCATTTTTATCTGCATCTAGCTCTGAAAACATATTTAGGCTTCCAGCAGTGTGTGGGACTTGTTCTATTAGTCCATCTATACTGACCTCAATCAGGTTGCAAATTCAATATAATTTTTTTCTGCATCTAGCTCTGAAAAAATATTTCAGCTTCTAGCAGTGTGTGGGACTTGTTCTATTAGCCCATCTATACTGACCTCCATCAGGTTGCAAATTCAATATAATTTTTTTCTGCATCTAGCTCTGAAAAAATATTTAGGCTTCTAGCAGTGTGTGGGACTTGGTCTATTAGCTCATCTATACTAACCTCCACCAGGTTGCAAATTAAAAATCATTTTTATCTGCATCTAGCTCTGAAAACATATTTAGGCTTCTAGCAGTGTGTGGGACTTGTTCTATTAGTCCATCTATACTGACCTCAATCAGGTTGCAAATTCAATATAATTTTTTTCTGCATCTAGCTCTGAAAAAATATTTCAGCTTCTAGCAGTGTGTGGGACTTGTTCTATTAGTCCATCTATACAGACCTCCATCAGGTTGCAAATTCAATATAATTTTTTTCTGCATCTAGCTCTGAAAAAATATTTAGGCTCCTAGCAGTGTGTGGGACTTGTTCTATTAGTCCATCTATACTGACTTGCATCAGGTTGCAAATTCAATATAATTTTTTTTCTGCATCTAGCTCTGAAAAAATGTTTCAGCTTCTAGCATTGTGTGGGATTTGTTCTATTAGTCCATCTATACTGACCTCCATCAGGTTGCTAATTCAATATAATTTTTTTCTGCATCTAGCTCTGAAAAAATATTTAGGCTTCTAGCAGTGTGTGGGACTTGGTCTATTAGTCCATCTATACTGACCTCCATCAGGTTGCAAATTCAATATAATTTTTTCTGCATCTAGCTCTGATAAAATATTTAGGCTTCTAGCAGTGTGTGGGACTTGGTCTATTAGTCCATCTATACTAACCTACACCAGGTTGCAAATTAAAAATAATTTTTATCTGCATCTAGCTCTGAAAAAATATTTAGGCTTCTAACATTGTGTGGGACTTGTTCTATTAGTCCATCTATACTGACCTCCATCAGGTTGCAAATTCAATATAATTTTTTTTCTGCATCTAGCTCTGAAAAAATATTTAGGCTTCTAGCAGTGTGTGGGACTTGGTCTATTAGCTCATCTATACTAACCTCCACCAGGTTGCAAATTAAAAATCATTTTGATCTGCATCTAGCTCTGAAAAATATTTAGGCTTCTAGCAGTGTGTGGGACTTGTTCTATTAGTCCATCTATACTGACCTCCATCAGGTTGCAAATTCAATATAATTTTTTTCTGCATCTAGCTCTGAAAAAATATTTAGGCTTCTAGCAGTGTGTGGTACTTGTTCTATTAGTCCATCTATACTGACTTCCATCAGGTTGCAAATTCAATATAATTTTTTTTCTGCATCTAGCTCTGAAAAAATGTTTCAGCTTATAGCATTGTGTGGGACTTGTTCTATTAGTCCATCTATACTGACCTCCATCAGGTTGCAAATTCAATATAAATTTTTTCTGCATCTAGCTCTGAAAAAATATTTAGGCTTCTAGCAGTGTGTGGGACTTGTTCTATTAGTCCATCTATACTGACCTACATCAGGTTGCAAATTCAATATAATTTTTTTCTTCATCTACCTCTGAAAACATATTTAGGCTTCTAGCAGTGTGTGGGACTTGTTCTATTAGTCCATCTATACTGACCTCAATCAGGTTGCAAATTCAATATAATTTTTTTCTGCATCTAGCTCTGAAAAATTATTTCAGCTTCTAGCAGTGTGTGGGACTTGTTCTATTAGTCCATCTAAACAGACCTCCATCAGGTTGCAAATTCAATAGAATTTTTTTCTGCATCTAGCTCTGAAAAAATATTTAGGCTCCTAGCAGTGTGTGGGACTTGTTCTATTAGTCCATCTATACTGACTTCCATCAGGTTTCAAATTCAATATAATTTTTTCTGCATCTAGCTCTGAAAAAATATTTAGGCTTCTAGCAGTGTGTGGGACTTGGTCTATTAGTCCATCTATACTAACCTACACCAGGTTGCAAATTAAAAATAATTTTTATCTGCATCTAGCTCTGAAAAAATATTTAGGCTTCTAGCAGTGTGTGGGATTTGTTCTATTAGTCCATCTATACTGACCTCCATCAGGTTGCAAATTCGATATAATTTTTTTTCTGCATCTAGCTCTGAAAAAATATTTAGGCTTCTAGCAGTGTGTGGGACTTGGTCTATTAGCTCATCTATACTAACCTCCACCAGGTTGCAAATTAAAAATCATTTTTATCTGCATCTAGCTCTGAAAAAATATTTAGGCTTCTAGCAGTGTGTCGGACTTGTTCTATTAGTCCATCTATACTGACCTCCATCAGGTTGCAAATTCAATATAAATTTTTTCTGCAACTAGCTCTGAAAAAATATTTAGGCTTCTAGCAGTGTGTGGGACTTGTTCTATTAGTCCATCTATACTGACCTCCATCAGGTTGCAAATTCAATATAATTTTTTTCTGCGTCTAGCTCTGAAAAAATATTTAGGCTTCTAGCAGTGTGTGGGACTTGTTCTATTAGTCCATCTATACTGACCTCCATCAGGTTGCAAATTCAGTATAATTTTTTTCTGCATCTAGCTCTGAAAAAATATTTAGGCTTCTAGCAGTGTGTGGGACTTGTTCTATTAGTCCATCTATACAGACCTCCATCTGGTTGCAAATTCAATATAATTTTTTTCTGCATCTAGCTCTGAAAAAATATTTAGGCTTCTAGCAGTGTGTGGGACTTGTTCTATTAGTCCATCTATACTGACCTCCATCAGGTTGCAAATTCAATATAATTTTTTTCTGCATCTAGCTCTGAAAAAATATTTGGGCTTGAAGCAGTTTGTGGTACTCATTGTATTAGCCCATCTATACCAAGCTCCACCAGCTTTGAAATTAATAATAATTTTTAGCTGCATCTAGCCCTGAAAATAATTTTTCTTTCCAATAGTGGTAGCAATAGAAATATGGGGCACGCACCTGACTAACAAAAATATACACTTCATAACAAAAAACACCAGCCTAGCGCATTGCATTAATAAGATGGCATCATCGTCTCTCCCAGTGCTAGGCTTACTCCGCCGGCTAGCATTCCTGTGCCTAAAACACAATGTATGGGTCTGCGCTAGCCACTATGCTGAGGGGTATAAAGCTGCTGCTAACGCTTTATAACAATTCAATTGGCAGATTTTCACAGAGCTCTTCCCCAACGCCCACCCATCATGCAACAGTTGCCCACCCTCCCTATGGGATCTAGTGGCGAATAGTTGATGCCATTAATCAGAGCTTCAGTTGCCCCGTTGACGTGGCAAGCATACTTTAAGGCATGGGAAGAGTGGACACGACTAGTAGCAGGCAGACGGCTTGACCAATGTGAACAAGCCAGATCACAAGTCACCATAGAATTTCTCCACCAGCTAATTATGAGGGGCATATCAGGGGCGTCAGCGCAGCGGTGTCTGACCGGAGTAGCATTTCACTTCCAACTACTGAATTGGGGAGATGTGACAAAGATTCATGATCAGACAATCCATAAAAGGCTGGAAAAGGGGTCAGCCAAGTCAGGAGTGTAGACGTCCCTTCCCTTGTCACTAAAATTGATTTCTCACATCATATCCCTAACACCATTAACATGACACTCACAATTTGAAGCAACACTACTGTCTACTGCATTTGTGATTGACTTCTTCGGGGCGCTATGCATAAGCGAATTAGTCCCTCAATCCAAAATTACCACCAGTGGAGGCTTATTACACCAGGACGTAGTCATAGCCAATAATGCAATACGTGTACGCATACGCCAATCAAAAACGGTTCCAGTGGGCAGGGGCACTTGGGCACTTCTACAACCCACAAACGGTACACTGAGTCGGGTAACAATAGTAAAAACATATCTAACCATCAGATCACAAAGTAATTTCTTCCTATCACACATTGATGGAACGCCATTATCAAGATACCAGTTCCAAGCTATATTTAATAAATGCATAACATTGGCAAGGAACCACCCCAAAGATTACGGGACACACTCATTCCGCATAGGCACAGCCACGGAAGCAGCAAGAGCAGGACTGTCAGAAATGGAAGTTCAGAGGATAGGGAGATGGCGATCCACGTGTTTGGCGAGATACATAAGACCGGACTTGTTATCCTAACGTGGTTTGTTTCTTTTACAGGTGACGCTAAGCCAACAGTGTGGGTGATAGGCCACTCGTATATATATTGGGCAGAAAAAAGGGCGAAAGTCCACCCAGGCGGGAGGAAATTAGAGTTTCATAACACATATTTCAACTGGAGAGGTATTAGAGGCCTGCTATGGCCACAGGTACTAATGGAGGTAATCAAGGTAGGGAGAGAGGCAAGAGGTCTGGTAATCTTAGTTATACAGGCCGGGGGAAACAACCTAGGTCATCACAAGAGCGCATAACTAATGGCAATAATGAAACTAGACACTGAGCGCTTCAGAGAATTTTTCACAAAGCTAGCTATAGTATGGTCAGAGATTGTGCCGATAGCGGTATGGCAAGGTGCGCGAGACATCACGGCCATCTAACGGACAAGGCGGGTAATAAATATTCGGATGGCAAAATTTAGAAGAGACAGAGGTGGTGTAGTGATACGACACCGACAACTGGAAGGAGATAAAGCAGGCCTCATACGGCCCGACGATGTTCACTTAATGGATATTGGACTGGACATATTCCTGTCAGGACTCCAGGACGGAGTGGAACAAGCGTTAAGAGTGATGGATGGGGGTCAGAGTCCTGCATACGAGTACGCAGGATCCTCCATGGCCTGGAAATAGAAAGTACAAGTTGGAGAGTAACACTTGTTGGCCAACTTGCCGGAGTGGAGACCCAGGGCATGCTGCAACAAGCTGAATTATTTTAGAAATAAAATGCTTTTCTAATGGAATGAGTATAAAGAGTTAATAAAGCTGTGACCGATCCTCACCCATCCAGTTGTAAGAGTTACATTATTGTATTGTCAAGGAAAGGGGGGCGATAGGGGGGCTGAGCGTCTGGGTTTGGTTGGGGGTCCCCACAGTCTGCCTAGGCTAGATACATTTAAAAATTCTTATTAGATACACAGGCGGTGCAGCTTGCTTCACAACTGGGCTACTACGCCCAAAGTATTGCCTAGGCTAGATGCCGTTAAAAATTCTACGCTGACTAGTAGACAATGAAGCTTTGGAGCAGGCCTCTGAGTAAACCGCTCTTCAGACTCAACCATCTGTGTTACCCCAAGCCATAGTGTATGTAGTTTCTTACAGTTAAAAGGGGAGGGGGAGCGACCCAACCCACCTGGAATTGACGATGCCAATGTCACGTAAGACACAGCAAGGGGACTCCAAAAAGAGTCTCCATTTTTTCCCAAAATTGTGGCACAGACACCACTTAACCCTAGAACGCATACCTGGGGCCTCGCAGGCCCGCCCTGTTAATTGTTTTCTATTTTCTGCAAGATTACTTTAGTTAGAATTTTGAAACTCTAGGTATTCTTCATGTATACAGTTGTTTGTCATTTGAGATTGAGTTATTCCATGTTATTTGCACACGGGCCTAAAAGGCCCCAGGTATGTGAAAGTGTAGATTTTTATGGTCATGCGTTCTAGGGTTAAGTGGCATCAATTGCCCCACAGTTGCTTAAAACAGTTGGTGAGGTGATTTTACCAAATCTTCAAGCTTTTAGTCTCCCCAGGATGACACAGGGGTAGAAAAGTCCTTGCGAATCCATGATTTGTTCATCTTTATGAACGTGAGTCTGTCTACATTCTCAGTGGACAGCCGAGTGCGCTTATCTGTCAGCACACCACCGGCAGCGCTGAACACACGTTCAGAGAGAACGCTGGCTGCAGGGCATGATAAGATCTCCAAGGCGTGAGTGGCGAGCTCTGGCCATTTTTCTAGATTCGAATCCCAAAATGAGCAAGGGTCCAGTGACACAGTCATGGCTTCGATGTTCACTTGGAGATACTTCTGTACCATCCTCTCTAGGCGTTGACTATGTGTCAGACTTCTTGTCTCCTGTGGCCTTGCAAAGGAAGGTCTAAAAAAGTGGTGAAACGATTCCACGAAATTGCTGTTACCAGCAGATACTGTGTTACTGTTACGGTTTGAGTGATGAAGACTCGACAGTTCCGCGGTTGGCAAGTTAGAACTGTGAGATTCACTACGTGCACCACTGGTGTTTTGTGGAAAAGCACATGTAAGATTCTGCAACAGCGTCTGCTGATACTCCTGCATGCGTAAATCCCTTTTTGTGGCAGGAATTATTTCGGCAAATTTACTTTTGTACCGGGGATCTAAGAGTGTGGCAACCCACTAGTCAGGATTACTTCGAATTCTGACAATCCGAGGGTCATGTTGCAGGTAGTGCACCAAGAAGGCACTCATGTGTCTTGTGCATCCAGGAGGACCAAGTCCTTGTTGTGTTGGTAGCGAGGTAAGAATCATGCTTCCTTCCTCTGCCCTCTCCCCCCAACCTCGCACAACAGCAATGTAATCAAGGTCTCCCTCATCTGATGAGTCTTCCATGCCCATCGCCAGTTCGTCCTCCACTTCTTCCTCGGCTCCTGCACCTTCCTCAACAGTTTGGCTGCTACCATGCGCCCTGGTTAATCCCTCTCCCCCACCCTCCCATACCTGCCGCCTTGGTGCTGCCGACCGTCTGGACCTTGGAGATGTTATCCCTTCTGCATACGACTCCTCCTCTACTTCATCCACCTCCTCTTGTCCCACCACCTGACTCTGAATTCTGTTTAATGTGTCCTCCAGCATGTAAATCACCGGAATAGTCATGCTGATAATGGCATCGTCGTCAGCACTAAACAACTTCGTCGCCATTTCAAAACTGTGCAGAAGGGTGTGTGGCGCCCCTGAGGGTTCAGTCGCCACAGAGTTACTGCATCTCACCCAGAGGTGTGGTATCTCACCCTCAGGTAAGCAAGGCGTATGGCTCGGGACCCTAACACCTGCATCCAACACATACCCGCAGTGGGGGTAGGGCGAGATTGCTCCTAAGGGAGAGCACAGTCCCAGGTCCCTAGCTGGTGGGAGGGTCCTATGTAGTGGGTGCTTAGGGGAGCAGCTTAGGGGAGCACATGACAGGGAGAGTATAAATAGGAAGCCATCTTAGAAAGCGCAAGCCAGTCAGAGGAGGAAAAGTGACAGGAGCAGAGGCTCTGCATGAGCTCTGCTCCGGAGGCGGGCCTAGCCTGGGAGGCCCAGGACTGAAGGAGAGAAGAGAGGAGTGGGAGCAGGAAGGCTCCAGGAACCGAAGGGACCCTAGGGGTACGGGACGTGCAGAAGGCCACCCGTACTCCCGCTGCTACCAGGAGGTAGAGGGGTCAGGCCAGATAAGGGGAACCGGTCCCTCAACTAGCGGAGAAACAGCAAGGCTCAACTAGAAACCGGAGGCTGCAGCATTTCATGTACTGCAGGCCACAGTCCACACCAGTCTCACTAAGAAGGTAGCCACATAGGACCCAGGGGACGGAACACACGTCGCCCGCCAAGGCCCGAGGATACCGGATAGAAGTGTCACTGGGTGTGAGGTGCAGGGAGAAGGCCAGAGAAAGGACACAAAGAAGGGGGTACTGCTAAGTACTCCGGAGCTACCTGGGGGTGGACTGAGCCCCTCACTGAGTACGCACAACACGACGGGGGAGATTGCTCTGGCAACTGTAATCTGGACTGCAACAACTGTGAGTAAAGATCTTGGGACTGCATCACACGGACTCTGTGTTCATTACTGACTCCCTGCACTACAACCACCATCATCCACCCACACTGCCCTGAAGCTACACTCTTCCTGTGGGGAGTAATAATACCATTGCTGCAAAGCCACCAGCTTCAGAGGACTGATCCGCAGCGGCGGCCCCTTTGGCCGCACTCAACAGGTGGCGTAGTCGGACATTATAGAACCCATATATACAAATTACCCTTGGATTGACCGCCCTGGGTCACGGACCGGGTCACCGCCACAGTGACTACAACCACCAGCGTCTACCGGCCCGGCTCCGGGTACCCCACGGCCCAGGGGACCCCACGGCCCAGGGGGCGCATCAACTTCATAGGTCCCTGATCTGAGACCACTCCTGCAGCGTGATTTGCCCCACCTCTGGATCTCGTTGGCCCAGGCTATACGTCAGAACGTATAGCACCAGGGCTTGTCGGTGCTGCCACAGTCGCTGCAACATGTGCAGAGTTGAATTCCACCGTGTCAGCACATCGCATTTCAGCCGGTGAACTGGCAGGCCCAATGACTTCTGTAGAGATGTAAGTCGTTGAGCTGCGGGATGCGAATGGTGGTAGTGAGCACACAGCAACCGTGCCCTCTGCAGAAGGCCATCTAGTCCGGGATAGTGGGCTAAAAATTGATGGACAACCAGGTTCAACACGTGAGCCATACAAGGCACGTGTGTAACATTGCTCCGGCGAAGGGCCGCACCCAGGTTTGCAGCATTGTCGCACATGGCCTTCCCTGGTTGCAGGTCCAGTGGAGACAACCATTCATGAAACTGGGTCTCCAGAGCTGACCACAACTCCTCAGCTGTGTGACTCACATTTCCCAGACATTTCAAAGTAAAAACCGCCTGATGACGTTGAGCCCTACTGCCAGCATAGTAAGGAGGTGTGCAGGATTCGTTCTGCGCAGTTAGAAAGCAGGTGGCATTACCAGATAGACTTTGGGTGCAGGTGGAGGACCGAGAGGAGGTTGAGGAGGCAGAAGCAGTGGAGGAACTTCGAGATAAAGAGGATTGACGCACAACTCATGGGGACGGTAAGACTTGGACAGCAGCCCCTTGTCCTGCTGTCACCATAGTTACCCAGTGCCCAGTCAGCGACATGTAACGCCCCTGTCCATGCCTACTCGTCCAAGTGTCTGTGGTGAAATGCACCCTGTCCCACACAGAGTTTCTCAAAGAAGCGGTGATGTTGTGTGCGACATGCTGGTGGAGCGCAGGCACACCTTTCTTTGAGAAGTAGTGCCGACTGGGCATCTGGTACTGGGGCACTGCGACGGACATAAGGTCTCGAAAATCCTCTGTGTCCTCCAGGCGGAAAGGCAGCATTTCTGTAGCCAACAGCTTGCAGATGGTGAAATTCAACCTCCTAGCTTTGTCATGGCTAGGAGGAAATAGTCTTTTACTTTTCCACATCTGATGGACCGAGGGCTGGCTGTTGTGCTTAGACGGGGTTGAGTAGGGTGTCCCTGGCAAACTGCCGGTCTGTGAGGAAGATGCAGGCGGACATGTTAGGTTGCCTTGATCCAAAGGTGGTGCTCTCGATGTCGGAGAGCGCTCAACACCAGCAGGTGTTTCCACTTCCCAATGAACTGACGACCTGCCAATCACATTGCAACTTATGCTTCATATCCATGTGACGGTACATACATGAAGTACTCAAACTAAGTATTTTTTGGCCTCTACTTAGCTTTTGGTGGCAAATATTACAGATAACACGAGTTGGGTCATCCTTTTCGATCTGAAAAAATGCCCAGGCTATGCAAGGCTTAGAGCCCATGCGACCTGAAGAGCCACTACGACTTGTTGTCAGAGGCAGAGTTGTGGTTGAGGATGCAGTTGTTGACGTGCTTCCAGTACTCCGTCTCTGTCCAGGATGGCGCAACCTAACCTCATTGTCAATAGCATCTGTGATGCCCCGCTGCGCTTGGTATCACAGATTCTAGAAGAGTGCATTGATGGAATCCTCCACAAGAGGCCCCCATAAACATTCACACATCTCCACCTTCCACCTCAGACCATCAGAGGGAGCCCTTTAGGGATATAAATAGGGATGGTGGAGCTAGGCAGTTCAGTTCCTCTGAAGAGTTCCTGCAGTAGAGAAGCCTAAGACAGGTCAGTCTGCAGTGGAGCTCAGTCTAGTCTAGAGAACTCAGTTAATAGTACAGCAGTGGAGCACGAGGCTCCTGTTAGCTAGATTCAGGGAGCCAAGTTAGAGCTTAAGGTGTGCCGGCGCCATAAGATCGGTGAAGCGCGGCAAGTTACCATTAGTGTGTATAGCCTAGTGAGGGCCCGAGTAGGCTGAAGGCTAGTGGAGAGTTAGTACATAGGGGGCAGAGGAGCTTAACCAGCTCACCCCGAAGAATTTACCGGACACCGGATCCGAGCTTACCGGGATCTCTATGACCCAGTAAGGCATAACCGGAATCCCTGGAGAACTACCAGTCCCAGGATCGCTAAGGTGCTGATACGTAACAGAGCCAGGAGACGCTTAGGCCCCGCATACTGGGAGCGTGAACTCCAAGAGAAGGCCCTACCACAAGGTCAGCCAGCGCAGGACAGAGACAAAGTTAGGCCTAGCTCCAGACAGGTCAGAAACTTACTACGCAGAGGCAAGAAACAGGAGGCCCTACACCCGCTCATTGGGGAGGATCCTGATATGCACCCTTCACCCTACAGTGCTCCGGGATGTGCCTGAATTTCCACCAGTAAAAGGTACTGAAGTGACTACCGTGTCCGTTCCCGTTCTTGCTCTGACCCAGCTGGGTCTCGCCTGTCCTGCATTCCCCCTGCATACGCTGCCCTGAGACCTAGCTCCACCTGTGGGGAGCTGTACCATCGAGCTGCCTTATCACCGGCCTCAGTGGACTGCTGCAGCGCTGGTGCTTCTCACCAGATACCACAGGTGGCGTCACAAACTCTTATAAAATTAACAATTATCCACTCTTTTAAAGAGTGACCCCAGGGTACTGGCCAGGGATCCGACCACCGCGACATCCCCAAGGCCAGGCAAAGGCCGGGGTACCGAGTCATCCCCATCCCCTGGGCTAGTCACATCCTCCTCCACCTCCTCTGCTGACCTCATCAACTGGCTGACTGTGGGTTGACAGTAAGTGGGATCTCCAACCTCGTCATCATCACCCTGTGTGTTCTCACACCCGTCGTCCTCAGAGCCAACCTCTTCCTGCCCTGACCGAAAAGTCAAGTTGTCGCTCCAATCAGGTATTTGAGTCTCATCATCGTCTTCATCATTGTCTCCACCAACAGGAGTTACAGTTTGGGAACGAGGGTCTGCATTATGCTCAGAACCTTCTTCATCTGGTCTTGGATCTGACTTATAAAGATTCTGGGCATCAGTGCAGATCATTTCCTCGTCTGGATTAACAGAAGTTCTGGAGCAGACCTTCGTTTCCCAGGCTATAGTATGAGTAAACAGCTGTGCAGACTCAACTATCTGTGTTACCCCATACTCAGACGGGCAGCTGGAGACTTGGGAGCTGTGAGGAAGCAAGTGCGATTGGGGTGACACCTCTGAGGACTGGAGTATTTGTAATGTTGAAGTTGAGGTGGAGGAGAGCCCACTTGAAGGAGTACTTGATATCCATTGAAGCACCTGCTGTTTTTGTGCCTCATCTGGAATTTGTAGCGATGGGCGTGTCCGTAAGAAAGGGATCGTATCACATTGTCCACGAAAAGAAGTAGACATCTTAGTTTGGCTGGAAGATGGTCTTTCTTCTGCAGATGTTACTCCCCCCCCACCGCGGGGGGGCTCGACCCACCAGCGGACAGGCACCAGTATTGGGAGAGGGGGGCTGGCCGTCAGGGTCCACCGCGGCTCTGGTACAAACCCGGCGACACGGAGGTCACACGGGCAGGAACGGACTGGCCCTGTCGGCTTCGCACTTTTTTGGTTTTAGAAAGGCATGACATGCCTATATCTATGTCTCCCCCTCCTTTTACTCCTCCACCTCTTTTCTTTTCGCATGACTATATGTACTTGTCACTTTTCCATGTGTTAGTTGTGTCTTCTGAGCAGTTTGTCAGGTTTTGGACACCTTTGAAGGTGTTTTCTATGTGTTTCCATGTGTTTTTGTTTGCCTGCCATTGGTTTTAACGGTGTTCGAAGGTGTTCGACGAACAGTTCGACGAACAGTTCGGCGAACATACGGGTGTTCGACGAACCGAACCGAACTCGAACACTACGGGGGTGGCTCAACACTAGTCAGGATCTCCTTCATCTCCTGAAACGACTCGGCTTGCTCCTTACCCCAGTGGAATGGGGGATTTCTGCCTTTGGGGGACTGCCCTACCAATAGGTCTTGCAGAGGAGCTGCTTTCTTGGTGTAGTCTCTTACAAACCTCCGGTAGTATCCTACTAGTCCCAAGAACTGACGCACCTCCTTGAGGTTCTTCGGCTCCGGCCATTTCTGGATGGCAGTGACCTTCTCCGAGTCTGGTGCTACCCCGTCTGGACTGACAATGTGCCCCAGGTACTGTACCTTTCTCTTGAGCAGGTGGCACTTTGAGGGCTTCAACTTCATCCCGTACCTGGACAGTGACTCAAATACTTCGGCCAGGTGCTTCAAGTGGTCCTCATACGTTTTGGAGTACACTATCACTTCATCCAGGTATAGTAACACAGTCTCGAAGTTGCGGTGTCCCAGGCAGCACTCCATCAATCTCAGGGGCATTGCAGAGTCCAAACGGCATACTGTTGAACTCGCAGAGTCCCATCGGAGTAGTGAAGGCCGTCTTCTCCCGATCCTCCTCAGCCACAGCTACTTGCCAGTACCCACTAGTGAGGTCAAGGGTGGAAAAGTAATTTGCAGACTTTAAGGCAGCTAGGGACTCCTCTATGTGTGGTAAAGGGCATGCATCTTTATGTGTAATGCGATTTACTTGTCGGTAATCTACACACATTCTCATGCTCCCGTCCTTTTTCCTGACTAGCACTAGGGGAGCTGCCCAGCTACTACAACTATCCCTTATTTCCCCCGCCTTTCTCATGTCGTGCAACATTTCCTTAGCCTTCTGGTAGTGTCCTGGTGGTATAGGCCTGTAATGTTCTTTGATGGGTGGATGGTCACCTGTGGGGATATGGTGTTGAACCCCCTTAATCCTCCTGAAGTCAAGTGGATGTTTACTGAACACCTGGGCGTATTCTTGAACCACCCGGTGTACACCCTGTTTTTGATGGGCAGGAGTGGTGTCTGTCCCAACATGGAGCTGTTGACACCAATCCTCCACCTGGGTTGCAGGGTCATCATCCTCCACTTCGTCTGGTGAGGTTAAGGACTCCGCCTTGTGAATGCAGTTGTTATTTACAGCATGTAATTTGGCAACAGTGGCATAATGTGGCAATCTGACCTCATCTTCCCCACAGTTGAGAAGACGGACGGGCACCCTCCCATTGCGTACATCTACCACCCCTCTGGCGGTTAAGAGCGTGGGTCTGTGCTCGGAGCAGAGGGATTCTACTACCGCCTGGTAGCTCTGTCCTCTAAGACCTATAGCAGCTCTACACCAGATAAGCATTTCACTCATTGGGGGGATCACAATGGGTATGGGGTCCGTCACCCGCACATTACCGATTTCACCATCTGTTAACCTTACTTGCTGTTGGTACATCAGGACTCGGATCTCCTTCTGCAGCGCCCTCCTCTGTCCCGGTCTGGCAGTGTCAGCTATCTGTTGGAGCAAGAACACAACTTCTCCCAAACAGTTACCAACAATGTTAGTGCCTAGTACCATATACGGATTGGTATCATCAGGATTAGTCTCTACTACAATTAGTCCCTGGTCCTTCAGCTCCACTCTCCCCACTTTTACTGTCACATTCTTAACCCCGATTAGGTTAAGGGGGAGTCCATTTGAGGCATAAACAGAAAGATTTGGAGCTGATGGACGTAGGTCGTCCATGGACCAGAACCTCTTGTAGAGGATGTCAGGCATTATGGTTACCTGAGATCCTGTGTCCAGCAGAGCGTGAGTCGGGATGCCATCCAGCACAATGGACAGGAAAGGTCTTCCTCCGACAAACCTGTTGTACCAGTCTGATGGGCCTGGGGAGTTTACTCCTGGGTGTCGGCCCTCGGCCCCAGGGTTTTTTCGTTTAAAGGACAATTTTGGGCGGTGTGTCCGGTCTTGCAGCAGCGGTAGCAGGTAGGGTCCTTCTGTGGACTGCACTGGTCACTGATCCTCGTAGAGGGTGGTGTTGTCCTCCTCCTTCTTCGCATCCAGGGGACATCCTCAGGGCTATCGGCTAACAGGATTTTCCCTCCTTCCTCGGGCTCTGTCCGCAGCTGCAGAGCACTCAGCATAGTGGTCAGGGTTTTGCTCAACTGGCACACTTCAGAGCGCAGACTGTCCAGCTCTCTAGGGGACGTTGCTGGAACCTTGGCTTCAGCAGCCACTGGGGAAAAGGTGGGTGTAGCAGGCACTGGGGTGGCCACACCCTGGTAACATTGGATGGCATTTGTTTCCAGGGGCTGCACTCCTTTTATAGCCATGTCCTTAAGATTGTCAAAGGTGGCATCTGTATGATCTAAGAACCACCAACGCACAGTCCTGCTCTCCTCTGGAGACCTCAGTCCCCGGACAAACTGTTCCTTCAGCATTTTGTTTTCATTTACGATGCTGGTCGGACTAACCTGTTTCAGAGCCCGCAGGGCCCCTTGTAGACGCTAGGCGTAGTCCCGAACATTGTCCTCCGGCTGTTGAGAACAGTTGTAGAACCTCATCCGGAGGTTCGCCTCAGTATGATCCTCAAAACAGTCTGTAGCTTTTTAAAGATTGCGGACACTGACTCCTGGTCTGTGGCCGACCATGTTTCCACTTCCTGTTCCGCAGCACCAGTCAGTTGTCCTAATACAACAGCGGCCCTCTGCCTGCCTGTCATAGAGTACATGTCCAAGATACCGCATATCTTCCGTTTGAATCCAGACAGGGTATCTGGTTTGCCGTTGTACTGGGGTAGCCACTTTGCTCCAGGAATGTACGGTAGAGTTATGAGGATGACAGGAGTTACAGGCGCTACTGGTGGAGCAGCCACTTCGGCCTGCTCGGCGTCAGGCGCGGGTTGAACATCAGGGCCGTTAACCGGTATTCCTGCGTCGTGCTGTTCCTCGGACATTCTGGCACCCCCCCCAGCGAACTGTGGCCTACCTTCTTTTCTTTTCTTCCGGTAGGCCGCAGCTCCTCAGGTGACGGTCTTCTTCAGGACCTTGCGTCGCTTGCGTCCTGCGTCAGAGCGTTCAGCGACGCTCCTTCCAGCACCTGGCGCTTCCTGGTTTGACGTCGAAGCGTGGGGCGTGTCCGGGGCTTCGCGCGCTTTTGCAGGTACGCCCCTCAGTTTCCAGCGGTTACGCCCTTCTTCTCGCTCGGCAGCCCAACAATGGCGGCAATCTTCACCACAGTTTAACGTACACAGTTTTTAATTAAAGGCGCACAGTACCCGGTGGCAATGTGCATAACACTCCGTCATTGCAGCGGGCACGGAATCCTGTTCGTGACGCCAGGAAAGATGACTCCCCCAGGGGGATGGGGACGACTCGGTACCTGGGCCTTTGCCTAGCCTTGGGGATGTCGCGGTGGTCGGCTGCTGGGCCCGTACCCTGGGGTCAGCTTTTAAAAAGGGGATTATTTATTAACTCTATGAAAGTTCGTGACACCACCTATGGTTTCTGGTGAGAATCACCAGCGCTGCGGCAGTCCACTGAGGCCGGTGATAAGGCAGCTCGATGGTATAGCTCCCCAGGACAGGCGAGACCCAGCCGGGTCAGAGCAAGAACGGGGACGGACACGGTAGTCACTTCAGTACCCTTTACTGGTGGTAATTCAGGCACATCCCGGAGCACTGTAGGGTGAAGGGTGCATATCAGGATCCTCCGCAATGAGCGGGTGTAGGGCCTCCTGTTTCTTTCCTCTGCGTAGTAATTTTCTGACCTGCCTGAAGCTAGGCCTAACTTTATCTCTGTCCTGCACCGGCTGACGTTGTGGTAGGGCCTTCTCTTGCAGTGCACGCTCCCAGCTTACGGGGCCTATGTGTCTCCTGGCTCTGTTACGTATCAGTGCTCTGGTGAACCTGGGACCTGTAGTTCTCCAGAGATTCCGGTTATGCCTTACTGGGTCGTAGAGATCCCGGTAAGTTCGGACCCGGTGTCCGGTATATGTTTCGGGGTGAGCTGGGTAAGCTGCTCTGCCCCCACTGCTACTCACTTTCCACTCGAATTTGGCCACGCTTGGGCCCTCACTAGGCTACTCACACTAACGGCAGCTTGCCGCTCTTCACCGATCTTATGGCGCCGGCACACCTTGAGCTCTAACTGAGCTACAACTGAGTTCTCTAAACTAGACTGAGCTCCACTGCAGACAGACCTCTTTCAGGCTTCTCTACTGCAGGAACTCTGTACCTCTCTGGCTGTGAGCAGGAACTATGTTCTGGCTAGACTGAACTGCCTAGCTCCACCTTCCCTATTTATATCCCTAACGGGCTCCCTCTGCTGGTCTGAGGTGGAATGTGGAGATGTGTGAATGTTTATGGGGGCCTCTTGTGGAGGATTCCATCAATGCACCCTTCTAGGATCTGTGGTACCAAGCGCAGCTGGGCGCCACAACTGTCTGTAGGTTCAGCGGTGACAGCCACAGATCTGCCTGTTGTGTTACAGCTGTCAACAACTCTGCAGCTGTGTGCGGTTTGTCCCCTAAGCATATTATTAGCTTCACCACAGCCTGTTGCTTCTTGGCCAAGGCAGTGCTGCAGTGCTTCCAGCTTCCAACTGATGTGGTCATTTTGGAGCTGGGGGCTGAAGAGGAGGAGGAGGTGCAGGAGCTGTAGAATGTGGGGGGCAACCTTTATTGACCCAGGGCCCACAATCCTCAGTGTCGGGAGGACGTGTTCCATCCCAGGGTCCGACTAGGTCCCGGCTTCCACTATATTAACCCAGTGTGCCGTCAGTGAGATGTACCATCCCTGGCCACAAGTACTTGTCCATGTGTCCGTGGTTAGGTGGACCTTCTCAGTAACTACGTTGTTCAGGGCACAGGTAATGTTCTGGGACATGTGCTCGTGTAAGGCGGGGACAGCACACCGGGAGAAATAGTGGCAGCTGGGGACCGAGTACTGCGGGATGGCCGCCATGAGGTTGCGGACAGATTCCGTCTCCACGAGCCTAAGAGGCAACATTTCTGGTGCAAGCAGTCGAGAAATGTGACAGTTTAGCGCTGTGGCCTGTGGGGCGTTGTCTCCGTATTTGCGCTTGCGTTCAAAGGACTGGGGTAGGGACAACTGAATGCTGCACTGGGACAAGGATGTGGTTGCTCATGGCGGTGGCAAGTGTGCAATGACAGGTGCAGGGCAGGAGGCATGAACGCCTGCACCACGGACAGAGGATTGGTGTGCAATCACAACAGCGGAACAGGCAGTGGTATCACCCGCAGACATTGTTTCTGGAACCTGGCGTTCGGCCCAACTAGTCAGGTGCTTTGCTGTCATGTGCCTGAGCATGCTGGTGGTTGCTCCTGCTGATGCTGGCATGGCAGATGTTGCAAATGGCCTTTTTGAGGTTATATGGACAGTTTTTAAAAAAGAGCTAGACTCTGGAAGACCTAACAGTTGGACTGGCAACTTCCCTCGTGTAGGCGTACCAGGTGACAATTGCCCGCCATGTGTCTGTGGCCACCCCACTGCTTGTTGCAGCCTATTGTGGTGCTATGCCTCCCTCGCCCTCTGTGCTGCTGTCCTTGCTATGCATGTCACCTTGCCAGGTTGGGTAAGTGACTTCATCATCCACCACCTCTTCTTCCACGTACGCACCCTTTTCCTCCTCCTGACTTGTTGGCAATTGTGTCTCATCATCATCATCCACCTCTTGCAACAGTAATTGCACTTTCCCACCGTCACCTTCATGTTACCATGGCCGCTCAAATATTTGGGCATCGCTACATGTGATCTCCTCATGCTCCGCTTCAAGTGGGCTTGACGAGAGGCCCAAATCTATAAATTGAAAAGTGAACAACTCTTCAAAGTGTCCTAGTGTGGGATCACTTGTCTCCGGGCACTCGTCAAGGTGGGTGGAAGGAGGATCAAGGTGAGGAATATGTGGTCCAGACTCACGGCTACTGAGACTGAACCATGTTGAAGACAGGGTGGTGGTGGTGGTGGCAAACTAATTGGAAGCATTATCTGCTATCCAACCAACAACCTTTTCAAACTGCTCTGACTTCAAGAGTGGTGTTTCGTGGCCCCCTAGAAATTGGGACAGGAAGGTAGTTCGACATGATGTGAGTGTTTGTGTGCCCCCTCAGGAGGCACAGTTTCATATTGCCCATGGACTCGACCTCTGCGTGCACTCAGCATCACGTCCACTTTCCCATCTCTTGCCATGCGCCTTGAACATTTTAAATGGAGTGTAATATTTAGCACGCTCCAAAAAAATGTGATGATTATTACCGCATTAATAACGGATCACGTCTGACGGTTTTAGGCTGTGGCCTTATAGATAAGGTATTGGTCAGCGACCAAGTATGAATAGGTTGAACAACACACAACTGGCAGACTTTAACTGGAGTGTAATATTTGGCACGCTCCAAAAAATGTCACGATTATTATGGCAGTAATATCGGATCACATCTGATGATGGACATGTTTCTCTGCTTCCACAATACAGCAATGCGAATGAAATAAAAAAAAATCTGGCTGTATTCTGCTAATAAGCAAATGGAGCAGTAAAAATGGTGTGCTATATTGCTTTTTAAACAATCAGGATTAAGAGCAAAAAAAAATAGCCCTTATATCTAGGGTTATGGATATCTGTAACAGCAGCAGATAGAACATGCAATGGACTCTATTCTGCTCTATACACTCTTCACAAACTCTGCCTGCCAAACTCCTGCTATCACCAGGAATAATATATGCAGCTAGACTAGTCCTTAGAAGGACTGTTAGTTCAGATGTATATTGCTCTTGAATACCTAACTAATAAACCGCCAATTATCTCCCTAACTTAGCAGCACCTCTCCCTACACTGCCTGTCTGAATGGTAGACTGTGATGAGCATAGGGTCACCGGGTCTGATATAGACCCGATGACGCTATTCCGCCAGCCAATCACTGTAATGCCACAACGAACATGGCTGCATTACAGTGAGTGGCAGGCAATCCCCGCATGTTTATTCACTGTCTAAACAGCGCCATACATGCGGGGCGGGCACTCGAGCTCCCATCCGAGCATCCCAGAAGTTCTCACCGAGCGCCGAGCATCTCGAACAGTGAGATGCTCAAGCGACTACTGAACAGTAGTGAGCATGCTCGCTCATCAGTAATCATAGGCTGTCTAAATTTAAAAATAATAAAGATAAACTTAATAAAAATATGTATGTAAAGTCAGGCAAATTATAATTGATGCTGAAAATGAAAAATGAAAATGTAAATAGTGTATAGATTCATATACAGTATATCAATGCTAGCCATAAATAAAAATTAATATAGAAAATAATAAATAATAATTAGAAAAACCTATGCAGTGCAACTACGAGTATCCATACAGCTTATACAGTGAAATGAAGTAATGTATGGTAATGTACAGTCATGGCCAAAAGTGCTGGCACCCTTGAAATTGTTCCAGAAAATTGAGTATTTCTCCCAGAAAATTATTGCAATTACACGTGTTTTGTCATGTACATGTTTATTTAATTTGTGTGTATTGGAACAACATGAAAAAAACTGAGAAAAAAGGCAAATTGGACATAATTTCACACAAAACCCCAAAAATAGTGCTGACAAAAATGTTGGCACCTTTCCAAAATTGTGGGTAAACAACTTTTTTTCAAGCTTGAGGGGGCAGAATGGTGGCTCAGTGGTTAGCAAGTGTGGACAATATTAAAATCACATCTGAAACCAGAGAAAAAGGGAGAATTTGACTCAATCTTTGCATTGTGTGTCTGTGTGTGCCACACTAAGCATGGAGAACAGAAAGAGGAGAATAGAACTGTCTGAGGGTTTGAGAATCAAAATTGTTGAACAATATCAACAATCTCAAGGTTACCAGGCCATATCCAGAGATCTTGATGTTCCTTTGTCCCCTGTGCGCAACATAATCAAGAAGTTTACAACCCATAGCACTGTATCTCATCTCCCTGGACGTGGACGGCAGATAAAAATTGATGAAAGGTTGCAATGCAGGATAGTCCGAATGGTGGATAAGCAGCCGCAATCAAGTTCCAAAGAAATTCAAGCTGTCCTCCAGGCTCAGGGTGCATCAGAGTTAGCTGAAACTATCCATCAACATTTGAAGGAAATGAAAGTCTATGGTAGGAGACCCAGGATGATCCATCACAGACATAAAAAAGCTAGACTGCAGTTTGCCAAAATGTATGTGAGTAAGGCAAAATCCTTCTGGGAAAGCTTCTTGTGGACAGATGAGACCAAGATAGAGCTTTTTGGTAAAGCACATCATTCTACTTTATATTAAAAATGGAATGAGGCCTATAAAGAAAAGAACACTGTGCCTACAGTCAAATATAGTGGAGGTTCAAAGATATTTTGGGGTTGTTTTTCTGCCTCTGGCACTAAGTGCCTTGACTATGTGCAAGGCATCATGAAATCTGAAGATTACCAAAGGATTTTGGTTCACAATGCACTACCCATGTCAGAAAGCAGGGTTTCCATCCTAGGTCATGGGCCTTCCAGCAGGACAATAACCTAAAACATACTTCAAGAAGCACCCAGAAATGGATGGAAACAATGGAGAGTTCTGGAGTGGCCAGCAATGAGTCTGGATCTAAATCCCATTGAACACATGTGGAGAGATCTTAAAATTACTGTTGGGAGAAGGTGCCTTCAGATATGAGAGACCTAGAGCAGTTTGCAAAATAAGAGTGGTCCAAAATTCCAGTTGAGAGGTGTAAGAAGCTTGTTGATGGTTAGGTTATAGGAAGTGATTCATTGCAGTTATTTATTCCAAAATGTGTGCAACCAAATATTATTAAGTTGAGGGTGCCAACAATTTTGTCCGGTCCATTTTTGGGGTTTTGTTTGAAATTGTGTCCAATTTGCCTTTTTCTCAGTTTTTTTATGTTGTTCCAATACTCACAAAGGAAATAACCATGTGTATAATAAAACATGTGTAATTGCAATAATTTTCTGGGAGAAATACTTCATTTTCTGGAACAATTTCAAAGGTGCCAACATTTTCAGCCATAACTGTATATACATATATTAGCATGTATGCATATCCATATATCGTGTAAATAAAAAAAAATACATGATGCACTTAAAAGATAAAATATATGTATAGCACCAGAATAGATTAAGTGACCGAAAAACTAGTAACAATGAAATGTGTTTGACAAGGTGCATAATGTGAAGGTAGATTAGACCCCAAACTCAATATAGATGTGTATATAAAAAATAATCAATTCAGTGTAAAAAATAAGTGTACAAAAATGGTTAGGGGCCTGAGTTGGCAAGGAAAAAAATGTGATCAATGCGTATGCAGTGTAAAGATGTGTAGGTGGCATGGGTGAAGATCTTATGTCTAGATATCTATATACTATGTATAGGTATATTTTTGCCATGAAAATGCCATAGCCCAAAGGAAAGTGGGCCGGCATAATAGAAAGTGTACACAGACATAGAAATATGGTTAATTGCTATATTATCCTTCAAAAAAGAAGGATATGTAATTTTGTATATGTATCTAGAGATATCAATATCAAACTATATAGGCATTTAAAATTATGATATTTTGAAAGTAAGATATAATATCTCAAACTTATAACAGATGATGGACAGGTAAGTACATAAAGTAAATAAATAATATGTAGTTGATTTTCCATATGAGTGGTATATCGAACTATATAGGCATCTGTAATGAATATACAATATAATTTTTTAAGCTTGTAACAAATGATGGACAGGTAAGTATGTAATGTACATACAGTGGGTACGGAAAGTATTCAGACCCCTTTAAATTTTTCACTCTTTGTTTCATTGCAGCCATTTGGTAAATTCTAAAAAGTTAATTTTTTTTTTCTCATTAAAGTACACTCTGAACCCCATCTTGACTGAAAAAAAACATAAATGTAGAAGTTTTCGCAAATTTATTAAAAAAGAAAAACTGAAATATCACAAGGTCATAGGTATTCAGACCCTTTGCTCAGATACTCATCTTTAAGTCACATGCTGTGCATTTCCTTGTGATCCTCCTTGAGATGGTTCTACTCCTTAATTGGAATCCAGCTGTGTTTAATTAAACTGATGGGACTTGATTTTAAAAGGCACACATCTGTCTATATAAGACCTCACATCTCACAGTGCATGTCAGACCAAATGAGAATCATGAGCTCAAAGGAACTGCCCAAGGAGCTCAGAGACAGAATTGTGGCATGGCACAGATCTGGCCAAGGTTACAAAAGAATTTCTGCATTACTCAAGGTTCCTACGAGCACAGTGGCCTCCATAATCCTTAAATGGAAGAAGTTTTGGACCACTAGAAGTCTTCCTGGACCTGGCCGTCCAGCCAAACTGAGCAATCGTGGGAGAAGAGCCTTGGTGAGTGAGGTAAAGAAGAACCCCAAGATCACTGTGGCTGAGCTTCAGAGATGCAGTAGGGAGATGGGAGAAAGTTCCACAAAGTCAACTATCACAGCAGCCCTCCATCAGTCGGGCCTTTATGTCAGAGTGGCCCGACGGAAGCCTCTCCTCAGTGCAAAACATATGAAAGCCTGCATAGAGTTTGCTCAAAAACACATGAAGGACTCCCAGACTATGAGAAGTAAGATTCTCTGGTCTGATGAGATGAAGATAGAACTTTTTGGTGATAATTCTAAGCGGTGTGTGTGGAGAAAACCAGGCACTGCTCATCACCTGCCTAATACAATCCCAACAGTGAAGCATCATGCTATGGGGGTGTTTTCAGCTGCAGGGACAGGACAACTGGTTGCAATTGAAGGAAACATGAATGCGGCCAAGTACAGAGATATCCTAGTTGAAAACCTCTTCCAGAGTGCTCTGGACCTCAGACTTGGCCGAAGGTTCACCTTCCAACAAGACAATGACCCTAAGCACACAGCTAAAATAACAAAGGAGTGGCTTCAGAACAACTCTGTGACCATTCTTGACTGGCCCAGCCAGAGCCCTGACCTAAACCTAATTGAGCATCTCTGGAGAGACCTGAAAATGGCTGTCCACCAACGTTCACCATCCAACCTGACGGAACTGGAGAGGATCTGCAAGGAAGAATGGCAGAGTATACCCAAATCCAGGTGTGAAAAACTTGTTGCATCATTCCCAAAAAGACTCATGGCTGTACTAGCTCAAAGGGGTGCTTCTACTCAATACTGAGCAAAGGGTCTGAATACTTATGACTATGTGATATGTGAGTTGTTTTTTTAAAATAAATTTGCAAAAATTTCTACATTTCTGTTTTTTTCAGTCAAGATGGGGTGCAGAGTGCACTTTAATGAGAAAAAAATGTATTTACCAAATGGCTACAATGAAACAAAGAGTAAAAAATTTAAAGGGGTCTGAATACTTTCTGTACCCACTGTAAATGATATGTAGCTGATTTTGCATATGAGTGATATGGAAAAATATCGGTGTCAATAATGTAATGCATAAACAACTACAGCTCATATATATGATAGGTGTATATAGATATTGGAATATGGTTAGTTATATATCCATGTAAAATAAAAGGAAATTCAAGTCCGTGTATGTATCTAAGAATATCAAACTGTATAAGCATCCATAGATATATAGATTTTGTCTAGATGTGTAATATCAAAACACAAATATCTAGCACCTAATAAACTAGTAAGTATATTCAAATAATAACTAATATTATGTAATTGATTTCATATTTAGACAATGTGGGAAAATATTGATGTCAAGATGTAGCATATAAACATCTACATATGTATATATATATATTGTGACAAGGTCACTGGCAGAATATTGGAGGGGAGATACGTGTCTCTGAGACTTTTTGCTTCAGTCATGTAAAACATGGAGGTTTCTCCTGCACATTAGGTGCAGAGAGGGTTAATAGCCAGAGATACAAGGGCATGCTTTACAGGTGGATAGCTAAGTGCTGGGAGGGAAACTATCCACCCGATCTCCACTCCAAGGGAGTGGTTTAGGGGCTATAAAAAGCCAGCCTTTTGACTCAGGAGCTTTGTCAATACATGGAGGTCAGCTCCAGAGAGAGGAGCTTGTGGTTGTTCCTGCTTAAACTGAACCGTGTGACTTTTGCTAATCCTGAGTGGCCGCAACCAGGCCAGTTCAAGGACTTTGCTGGATTCTTTCTTATTTTGTTTTGCCATTATGCCGGATGGGCTACATTTATGTTTCATGGACTCTGAATTGGTTTATGCTGCTAAATAAACCAACTGAAAATTTAAAGAGACAGTATCACTTGTTTACCTCCGCATACAACCAAGTAAGTCACTTTACCACAATATATATACATAAAAATATAATACGTTATGATGATAGTGAAAAAAAAACAACACATAAAGGGTGATCTATGTGACGAAAATGTGTCATTTTTTGATGTGTCCACCCAGACAGCATATGTTAGATATCCATAACACAGTATAGATAGCCTCGAAGATTAAAATGGTTACTGGTCCCATCCGATAATTTCGTGCCTCTGACAAAACAATAAAAAACAATAGCTACAAAGTGTTGAGGGAGGGCAGCAATGACCCTTCACGGTTGACCAAGTGAGTGTCAAATTATTATGTTACATGGTTGATTGCAATCAGGAAACTAGACAGAGGCAAAGCCTGTATGGGAGGATTCGAGAATCTCTAACCCCGTTTATTTCTACTTAGCATTATATATTGTTTTGAGTATATCAATAGCCAATCACCTACAGCCATACTACAGGCTTGAACCAATGTTAGTACAATTATTATGGAAACACACATATGGTCATATTATCGTTAGTTCGGTGCATGATGGAAAGTTACAAGGTTACACATCCCGGCTCAGACTAGTTAGATAACAGGAGCAGGGTATCTCATAGAATGTTCTTGAGAGAAAAAGTTCTTGTGAGAAAATTGCGTGTGAAGCAGGATAAAAGAATGAAAGAATGTATATAATAATAATAACATGATTTTAGGTGCAAGCTGCAAAAATGGAGTAGCTATAGCATGAATATCAATATGTCCTTTACATTTCCTCCCTAAAAATTATGTTATTATCAACAATAGAGGTGCTTTCCCAGGGTCATGCTTTGAGCCTGAGGGACATTGGTCTTCACTCAATTAGTGCCCTTGTTACCAATTGAGGCCGTCGCGGCATGTCCATCCCCCCTTGTCCTTTGATATAATCATAAAGCTCTGATATTCAGACGTGAGGTTGGTCGGGGCAAGCGGGTAAAGGTTATCATTCCCTAGTCGTCCAGGTCCTCAATGCTGGTTACATCTTGGAGGTCTGTGTATAGTAGCACTGG
Source organism: Phyllobates terribilis (assembly GCF_046119375.1). Lineage (NCBI taxonomy): Eukaryota > Metazoa > Chordata > Amphibia > Anura > Dendrobatidae > Phyllobates > Phyllobates terribilis. The sequence goes on from NW_027362761.1 coordinate 477,511,371, forward strand.
ATGTTGGTTGACAGCGTTCTCCTTGCTCTCTGATGACTGGCAGGTTTTCCTCATGCAAATTGGGATACAATAAAAGACTAGTTTTAGTAAGACATATATTAACAAAATGCAAACAGCAAGATGCAACACTCCTTGTAATATTCCAGCAATCTATCCACCAATCCCTTTAAACCAATAAGTAGGATTTAAAAAGGAAAATGTATCAGACCACCAACTGTCTTTGGTCAATTCGTTATGTTTGTTATATTCCTCCCTGAGTTTCCTAATGTCTTCCATTTTAGTCTTTAACCGTATGGTAGAGTCGGGGTCAATATAGTGACAACAGGCTGGGCCTATAACCTGACACATCCCTCCTTGAGCTGCTGTCAAATAGTCCAGCACTAAAGTATGTTGATTAGATGCTATAATAAGTTGATTCTCCACCGCAATGGTACTATTTATTACTTCCAATACACTCCAAATCTGGTCATCTAAGTAGTCAGTGACTTCCACTAATTTGTCCCACATTTGCATTACCATAGGGTAGAGGAAGACGGTACTGGCTATCTTATTGGGTATACTCATTTGTACTAAATTAGGTCTTCCTGATGGGCGTGGTGTGTTGTCCTTGGCACGTTTATAGATGGTATGAAGAGGGATGGCTCACAAATCTACTTTACTATGGGGAATAAGATAAGTGGCTGGAGTTAGTCGGGCCAATGTACAAGTCCCCCCCTTCCCACAACTGGGAGCCATTTGTACGCATTATTCCCACAAACCCATACATATTATCATAAAACATCTCAGGATGGTTAGCGTTTGCAGTGTGAGGCATGGATCCATGTTGACTTCCCTTCACTTTTTGCTGCTGTTGGGGTTGTCAGGAGCATTTGGTATGGTCCGTCATACAATGGTTCTAATCCGTGTTTTCGAACATGCTTCTTCACATACACACAATCTCCAGGCTTGAGGGTATGGCAACTAGAGATGAGCGTTGTTCTACTTGAACTGTTCGCCAATCTCAAATTCGAGCTGTTTTGGGCGGTGTTCGAGCCGTTCGGCGAACACGAACGATTTGAGAAAAAAAAACGGCTGTTCGAGGTTATGTTCGATAACTGTTCGTGCACCAAAATCATAACTGGATTTTTTCTCAGTAATGATGAAAATTAATGTTAATACGCAGTTTGAGTGTACAGCAGGGTGGGGGGAGGGGCAGGGGATGGATCTCTGCAGGAATAATGAAGATCTCCATTTTTTTTTCTCTTTCCCGCATTTACAGTGGGGAGGTGCAATCTGTCAGCCTATCAGCAGCGCACACACGGAGCGAAGTGCTTTTTTTCACACAAGCAAGGGCATGTGTCATTGGCAGTGTATGTCACATGTCCTTGCCCTATAAGACCAAGCCATTTTCCCCGTCGCCACCATTTTCTCACTGCTGCAGCTGCGTGTTAGACGGCACCGCTGTTGCTGTATGCGCTATACCTTGTTAATTTCAAGCCAATTTTCGCACAAATCTACAGATAGCTTGGGAGTAGGGAATAGTTGTGATTGCAGTCCTTTTAAGGACTAGGTTACAGCATTTCCTACGACTTTTATCAGGCAGGTCTGTGCTCTTAAATAGATAGATTGTGGGAGTAAAGACTAATTGTAATTGCAGTCCTTTTCAGGACTAGGTTACATCAGTTCCTATCAGTTTTTGCCAGGCAGGTCTGTGCCAGTGCTGTGCAAGTTTTTTTCACAGCATTTGGCTGAATCTAGCAAAGCTAATCCTTTTTGGCCTATTGCAGAGTGTGTTAGTCAGTGGAGTAGCCTATCTATGTTGCAAGATATACCACCTGTGTATAGAATACCAATTTTTTTACTGCACCTAGTGAAGTAAAATCTTTTGGTCATAGCATCATTCTATTAGTCCATGTATACTGACCTCCATCAGGTTGCAAATTGAATATCATTTTTTTCTGCATCTAGCTCTGAAAAAATATTTGGGCTTCTAGCAGTGTGTGGGACTTGTTCTATTAGTCCATCTATACTGACCTCCATCAGGTTGCAAACTGAATATAATTTTTTTCTGCATCTAGCTCTGAAAAAATATTTGGCCTTCTAGCAGTGTGTGGGACTTTCTCTATTAGTCCATCTATACTGACCTCCATCAGGTTGCAAATTAAAAATAATTTTTATCTGCATCTAGCTCTGAAAAAATATTTGGCCTTCTAGCAGTGTGTGGGACTTGTTCTATTAGTCCATCTATACTGACCTGCATCAGGTTGCAAATTAAAAATAATTTATATCTGCATCTAGCTCTGAAAAAATATTTGGCCTTCTAGCAGTGTGTGGGACTTTCTCTATTAGTCCATCTATACTGACCTCCATCAGGTTGCAAATTCAAAATAATTTTTTGTCTGCATCTAGCTCTGAAAAAATATTTGGCCTTCTAGCAGTGTGTGGGACTTTCTCTATTAGTCCATCTATACTGACCTCCATCAGGTTGCAAATTGAATATAATTTTTTTCTGCATCTAACCCAGCCAATAGTTTTGGCCTAATACCACAGTTTGGCAACTCAGCTCTGCTCGGTTCCCATCCATTGTTTTTTTGTGCAAACAACTCCAGAGTTGTGAATTAGTTAACCACCAAAATGAGTGGAAAAAGGCCTGCTGCTGGTGGAAAGGGGAATAGGCATGTTGGGAAGGGGAAAAAAGGTTGTGTCCGTGGGGTAGGTGTTAAAGCAACAGTAACATCTGCAGAAGAAAGACCATCTTCCAGCCAAACTAAAATGTCTACTTCTTTTAGCGGACAATGTGATAAGATCCCTTTCTTACGGTCACGCCAATCGCTACAAATTCCAGATGAGGCACAAAAACAGCAGGTGCTTCAACGGATATCAAGTGCTCCTTTAAGTGGGCTCTCCTCCACATTAACTTCAACATCACAAATACTCCAGTCCTCAAAGGTGTCACCCCAATCGCACTTGCTTCCTCTCCAGCTGCCTGTCTGAGTATGAGGTAGAACAGATGGTTGAGTCTGCAGAGCTGTTTACTCATACTATAGCCTGGGAATCAGAGGTCGACTCCAGCGCTTCTGTGAATCCAGACGAGGAAATGATCTGCACTGATGCCCAGAATCTTTATGAGTCGGATCCAGGACCAGACGCAGAAGGTTCTGACCATAATGTAGACCCTCATTCCCAAACTGTAACTCCTGTTGGTGGAGACAATGAGGAAGACGATGATGAGACTCAAATATCTGATTGGAGCGACAACTTTAGTTTTTTGTCAGGGCAGGAACAGGTTGGCTCTGAGGACGACGGGTGTGATAACGCACAGGGTGATGATGATGAGGTTGGAGATCCCACTTACTGTCAACCCACAGTCAGCCAAGAGATGAGGTCAGCAGAGGAGGTGGAGGAAGATGCTAGTGACGACGAGGTCAGGTTGCGCCTTCCTGGACAGAGACGTAGTACTGGAAGCACGTCAACAACTGCATCCTCAAACACAACTCTGCCTCTCACCACAAGTCGTGGTGGCTCTTCAGGTCGCATGGGTGCTAAGCATTGCATAGCCTGGGCATTTTTTCAGATCGATAAAGATGACCCAACTCGTGTTATCTGTAACATTTGTCAGCAAAAGCTATGTAGAGGCCAAAAAATGCATAGTTTGAGTACTTCATGCATGAACCGGCACATGGACATGAAGCATAAGTTGCAGTGGGAAGCTCAGTGTGCTACAATGCGGCCTAGCCGGCCGGGCCAACCACCGTCTGCCATATCTTGTGCATCCGCGGCCTCTTCATCCTCTGTGACTGGGGGGACAGCAGTCACACCTGTTTTGGGGTGCAGACCTGCCACCTCTTTACCCGCAACAGCCAGCGTGATTGGCAGGTCATCATTTTCTTTGGAGGTGGTAACACCAGCTGGTGTTGAGCGCTGTCCGACATCGATAGCACCACCTTTGGATCAAGGCAACCTAACATGTCCGCCTGCATCTTCCTCACAGACCGGCAGTTTGCCAGGGACACCCTTATCAACCCCGTCTAAGCACAATAGCCAGCCCTCAGTCCCTCAGATGTGGACAAGTAAAAGACCATTTCCTCCTAGCCATGAGAAAGCTAAGAGGTTGAATTTCACCATCTGCAAGCTCTTGGCTACAGAAATGCTGCCTTTCCGCCTGGTGGACACAGAGGATTTTCGAGACCTTATGTCCGTCGCAGTGCCCCAGTACCAGATGCCCAGTCGGCACTACTTCTCAAAGAAAGGTGTGCCTGCGCTCCACCAGCATGTCGCACACAACATCACCGCTTCTTTGAGAAACTCTGTGTGTGACAGGGTGCATTTCACCACAGACACTTGGACGAGTAGGCATGGACAGGGGCATTACATGTCGCTGACTGGGCACTGGGTAACTATGGTGACAGCAGGACAAGGGGCTGCTGTCCAAGTCTTGCCGTCCCCACGAGTTGTGCGTCAATCCTCTTTATGTCAAAGTTCCTCCACTGCTTCTGCCTCCTCAACCTCCTCTCGGTCTTCCACCTGCACCCAAAGCCTGTCTGGTCATGCCACAGGCTTTCTAACTGCGCAGAAGGGATCCTGCACACCTCCTTACTATGCTGGCAGTAGGGCTCAATGTCATCAGGCGGTTTTTACTTTGAAATGTCTGGGAAATGTGAGTCACACAGCTGAGGAGTTGTGGTCAGCTCTGGAGAACCAATTTCATGAATGGTTGTCTCCACTGGACCTGAAACCAGGGAAGGCCGTGTGCGACAATGCTGCAAACCTGGGTGCGGCCCTTCGCCGGGGCAATGTCACACACGTGCCTTGTATGGCTCACGTGTTGAACCTGGTTGTCCAGCAATTTTTAGCCCACTATCTCGGACTAGATGGCCTTCTGCAGAGGGCACGGTCCCTGTGTGCTCACTTCCGCCATTCGCATCCCGCAGCTTAGCGACTTACATCTCTACAGAAGTCGTTGGGCCTGCCACTTCACCGGCTAAAATGCGATGTGCCTACCCGGTGGATTTCAACTCTGCACATGTTGCAGCGACTGTGGCAGCACCGACAAGACCTGGTGCAATACGTTCTGACGTATAGCCTGGGCCAACGGGATCCAGAGGTGGGGCAAATCACGCTGGAGGAGTGGTCTCAGATCAGGGACCTATGCATCCTTCTGGACAGTTTTGAAAAGGCGACAAAGATGTTTAGTGCTGACGATGCCATTATCAGCATGACTATTCCGGTGATTTACATGCTGGAGCACATGTTAAACAGAATTCGGAGTCAGGTGGTGGCACAAAAGGAGGTGGAGGAAGTAGAGGAGGAGGAGTTGTATGCGGAAGGGCTAACATCTGCAAGGTCCAGACAGTCGGCAGCACCAAGGCGGCAGGCATGTGAGGGTGGGGGAGATGGTTTTACCAGGGCGCATGGTAGCAGCCATACTAGTGAGGAAGGTGCAGGAGCCCAGGAAGAAGTGGAGGACGAACTGATGGAAGACTCATCAGATGAGGGAGACCTTGATCACATTTCTGTTGTGCGAGGTTGGGGGGAGAGGACAGAGGAAGGAAGCATGATTGTTACCTCGCCACCAACACAACAGGGACTTGGTGCTCCTGGATGCGCAACACACATGAGTGCCTTCTTGCTGCACTACCTGCAACATGACCCTCGAATTGTGAGAATTAGAAATAATCCTGACTACTGGGTTGCCACACTGTTAGATCCCCGGTACAAAAGTAAATTTGCAGAAATTATTCCTGCCATACAAAGGGATGCACGCATGCAGGAGTACCAGCAGAGACTGTTGCAGAATCTTACATGTGCTTTTCCACAAAATACCAGTGGTGCACGTAGTGAATCTCACAGTTCCAACTTGCCAACCGTGGGACCGTCAAGTGTTCAGCACTCAAACCGTAATAGAACCACAGTATCTGCTGGTAGCATCAATTTTGCGGAATCATTTCACCACTTTTTTAGCCCATCCTTTGCAAGGCCACAGGAGACAAGAAGTCTGACACATAGTCAACGCCTAGAGACGATGGTACAGGAGTATCTCGAAGTAAACATTGAAGCCATGACTGTGTCACTGGACCCTTGGTCTTTTTGGGCTTCCAATCTGGATAAATGGCCAGAGCTAGCCACTTACGCCTTGGAGATCTTGTCATGCCCCGCAGCCAGCGTTCTGTCTGAACGTGTGTTCAGCGCTGCTGGTGGTGTGCTGACAGATAAGCGCACGCGGCTCTCCACTGATAATGTAGACAGACTCACGTTCATAAAGATGAACAAATCATGGATCCGAAACGACTTTTCTACCCCTGTGTCATCCTGGGGAGAGTAAAAGCTTGATGATTGGTTAAAATCACCCTACCAACCGTTTTAAGCTTTCAAATTACTAATCATGTTTATCTGTATCTTGACTGGAAAATAATTTGGGCTTTTTAGCAGTGTGCAGCACTGATCCTATTAGGCCATCTATACTAAGCTCCACCAGATTTAAAATTAATAATAATTTTTAGCTGCATCTAGCCCGGAAAATAATTTTGTGGCTCCGAGATGCGCAAGACACATAAGTGCCTTCTTGCTGCACTACCTGCAACATGACCCTCATATTGTCAGAATTCGAAGTAATCATGACTACTGGGTTGCCACACTCTTAGATCCCCCAAACTTTTCGATCAACCTTTTCATTTTAATAAAGACCAAAAAAATGGTCATTTTTGAAATTATAAGCATTAGCAGGTTATTAGAAACTGAAATCAAACAGTTTTCAACTCAAAACTTTATTCTAGGTGATGTTACATTTTCACATAGGACCCCTTGTTCGAAAGGAGCTTCTGAACTCTCTCGTCCATTGAATTTGTCAGGTTTTGGATGGTTTCTGCTTCAATTGTTTTGCATGAGGACAGAATACCCTCCCAGAGCTGTTGCTTAGATGTGAACTGCCTCCCGCCATAGACACTCCTTTTGATGATGCTCCAGAGGTTCTGAATGGGGTAGAGGTCAGGGGAGCATGGGGGTAACACCATAAGTTTGTCCCCTTTTATGCCCATATCAGCCAGAGATGCAGATGTTTTATGTGCAGCATGAGATGGTGCATTATCATGCAAAAAAATGATCTTGCTGTGAAATACACGGTTCTTCTTCTTGAACCATGGCAGGAAGTGCTGTTTGAGAAAATCCACATACATTATGGAGTTCATCTTTAGCGCCTTCAGGGATCCTAAAGGGGCCAACAATCTCTCTCCCCATGATTCCAGCCCAAAACATTACTCCACCTCCTCCTTGTTGGCGCTGTAGCCGTGTTTGCGTGGGGTGTCCATCAACCAGCCATCCTCCACTCCATCCATCTGGACCATCGAGCGCTGCACGGCACTCATCCGTGAACAAATCAGTTTTGAAATCAGTCTTCATGTAATGTTTGGCCCACTGGAGCCGTTTCTGCTTGTGTGAAGTGGATAGAGGAGGTCGACAGGATGGCGTATGCACAGCTGCAAACCTCTGAAGGACCCTGCATCTTGTTGTTCGGGGGACGTTGGAGGCACCAGCAGCTTCAAAAACTTGTCTGCTGCTATGACAAGGCTTTTTTGCCGCTGCTCTTTTAACCTGACGTAATTGCCTGTAGGAAAGAGTCCTCAATTTGCCCTTATCAGCACGCACACGTGTGTACTGTGAATCAGCTACATACTTCTTGATTGCCAAGACACTTCATCCTGATCATCGCACAATGTTGATTGTAGTCATGCCTTGACCTAAACACTCCACAATTTGTTGCTTCTCAGCAGCCGACACATCCTTTTTCTTTCCCATTTTGGCAGAAAATGTAGGCTGCTTAATAATGTGAGACAGCCTTCTTAAGTAGTCTTGCCTTTCATTGGACACACCTGCCAAACTAATTAGCACAGGTGTCTGCAATTGCTTACAGTGATATAAAGAGCCCTGACACACATCACCATCAATGAGTTTAACTGACAAACAAACAAATTCTTCCCTTATCACTCCTAAACACTTTTTGCATAATAATTTGGAACACAGTGTACATGTGCTTTTCCACAAAACACCAGTGGTTCACGTAGTGAATCTTACACTTCTAACTTGCCAACCGTGGTCTGTATGGAGTTGTTCAATAAAGGGCCCAAAATTAAGATAACATAGATGGGAGAGGTCTCTATGAATAGGAATTCCTAAGTATTTGATACCCTGTGAGGGCCAGGCAAAGGGAAAGTTGGACTGGATGGAATCCTATATGGATTTGGGGAGGGAGACATCGAGGGCCTCAGACTTCGCTGCATTGATTTTAAAATTTGACCATGTAACAAAGTGATCTATTTCAGCCATAACAGCATGGATGGCTATATGTGATTGAGTGATATATACTAGGACATCATCAGCAAATAGAGAGCACTTGTACTCGGTGCCTCCCACCTCAATCCACCTAATATTGGGGTTATGGCGAATTGATGAGAGCAGGTGCTCCGTCACTAGGATGTATAAGAGAGGGGACAGAGGACATCCCTGCCTTGTCCCATTGGTGATTGTGAAAGGTGATGAAAATGTTCTGATGCACCCCCTGGGCCCTGGGACACCCGGAGCCGGACCCTTTTTGATGGATGCTGGTGGTTGTAGTCTTCGTGGCGGCGACCCGGTTCCATGGCTCAGGGTGGTCAAACCAGTGGCGGAACTATTTATGTGGTTTTGATGTTTAAATGTCCGACTACGCCACCCGTGGATTGCGGTCAGAGTGAACCGCCGCTGCAGGGCAGACCGCTGAGGCTGGTGTTGTGGGTGCAGCAGAGCGTAGCATAACTCCCCACGGGAGGAGTATAGCCTCAGGGCAGTGTATGCGGAGGATGGGGGTGATGGTGCAGGGCAGCAGCAGTAACGACACGGAGTCAGTGATGCAGTCCAGGGCCTTTACTCACAGTTCTTATTATCCAGACCACGTCTGCAGGTAACGGCTGCCCACGTCGTACTGTGCTCACCAGGTGAGGGGCTCAGACAACTCCCAGATAACTTTGGAGCGCTTCACAGGACCCCCTTTGTGTGTCCTTTGTCTGGCCTTTCTTACCAACCCTTCTGTCCGGCTGCCTCGGGCCTCCTCTTGGTAAACTTGGCACCAGTTTCCCTGACCCTATGTGGTGCCTTCCTAGCGGGTGTAGCGAGGGGCTGCGCCACATAAAATGTCACAGCCTCCGGTTTCTAGCTGAGGGTCGTTTCCTGCCTCCACTAGTTTCGGGGACCGGTCTCCCCCTTTGGCCTGACCCCTCCACGCAGGTGGATTCGGGCGTGCGGTGGCGACTCGCCCGTCCGCACCCCTGGGATCCCTTCATTTCTCGATCCTGTAGCCTTCTCCGCTCCTCTTCCTTCCTTCTCCCTCTTCCAGGCCTGGGCCTCTGTTACTAGGTCCACCTCCGGAGCAGAGCTCATACAGAGCCCCTGCTCCCTGCCACTTCTGCTCAGACTTCTCTGCACTGAACTAAGATGGTGCCCACCTTTTATACTCCCTTCTCAATGCACCCAGGAACTGCTTCCTCCCTGCTCCTGCACTACAGGGTTCCCCTTCCTCAGTGTTCCCTCCCCCCACTCCAGCCAGGGACAGGGACTGTCGTGCCCATCTCAGAGGCATATTGGTCGCCCTGCCCCACGGCAATGTGGTGTAATGCATGCAGGTGTCGGGTCCTGATCCACACTCCATCCTTACCTGAGAGTGAGATATCACACCTCTGGGTGAGGTGCAATACCTCTGTAGCAACCGAGCCCTCAGGGTGCTACAGTTCCATTTATCTTCAGCCTAGGTGACGTATTGTGATACAGGGCCGTGATTTGGGCTATAAAAGGGTCCCCTAAACCCCTACCCCAAGCTTTTTAAGAGAATCATATATGGCGTGCCAGGAGACTCTATGGAATGCTTTCTCAGCATCCAACGAGAGTATCTAATTACAAATTTTTAACTGCATCTAGCCCAGGAAATACTTTGTGCCTAGTAGCAGTGTCTGCTAGTCAGCGGATTATCCCGGCTGTTAAGCAAGCTACACCACCTGTAGTTTGGACACTTAATTTTTTCAAAGGAAATGCTTCGGGACCACGGGATACTCAGTGAAGAGCATCAGGAGGCACCCCAAGGCATAGGGGTTGGGACTGGCAGTAGGATGCCTTGCGGTGGACAGCCGAGCTCGATCCTTATAAAAGCTTTTTAACTGCAGCAGCTTTAGTGGACGCTACTGGAGCTGGAATTACGCGGCTGCTGGCATGAGACTTGCCCTCCAATAGATCCTTGTAAATGGATTTAAAGTGTATTCATTCAAATTAGAGAGACAATTTAAATTAAAAAGCTTAGAGCTGCCTCCACCACAGGGGGGCTCGCTCGACCCACCAGCGGACAGGCACCAGTATTGGGAGAGGGGGGCTGGCCGTCAGGGTTCACAAACCCGGCGACACGGAGGTGGCACGGGCAGGAGCGGATTGAACGTGTCGGCTTCTCACTTTTTGGATTTTAGAAGGGCATGACATGCCTATATCTGTGTCTCCCCCTCCTTTTACTCCTCCACCTCTTTTCTTTTCGCATGACTATATGTACTTGTCACTTTTCCATGTGTTAGTTGTGTCTTCTGAGCAGTTTGTCAGCTTTTGGACACCTTTGAAGGTGTTTTCTATGTGTTTCTATGTGTTTTTGTTTGCCTGCCATTGGTTTTAACGGTGTTCGAAGGTGTTTGACGAACAGTTCGACGAACAGTTCGGCGAACACACGGGTGTTCGACGAACCGAACCGAACTCGAACACTACGGGGGTGGCTCAACACTAATGACAACCTTCTGCATCAGCTGGATCTGGAATAGAAGATGATACTAACACATGGGTTTTAGTTAAGGCTTTGGCAAGCTGAATCACATACTGCACAACATGATCTGTTTCTTCTGATAATTGTTGTGGGGTAAATCGAGCTATAGCTGGTTGTGACCCAAATAGTATCTCATAGGGTGACAGTTTATGTTTCCCTATGGGGGTGGTGCATATGTGATATAGTGCAATGGGAAGGAGCTAAGGCCACTGGGCCATAGTCTCCTGTATCATTTTCGTCAATTGCCTTTTCAGTGTGCCATTCAATCTCTCCACCTTGCCACTTGACTGTGGATGGTAAGGAGTATGTAGCGCCACTGTTGATCCGATCATGGTAAGTATTTCTTGATATACGCATGAGGAAAAGGCTGCTCCTTGATCACTTTTGATAACTTCTGGGACTCCATACCGGCAAACAACTTCAGAGACCAGCTTTTTGGCGGTAGTCTTGGCAGTCATGTTGGGAATGGCGAATGCTTCTGGCCAGCTGGAAAACATATCCACCACTACTAAGCAGTATTCATATCATCTTGCTTTAGGGAGAGTGATATGATCAACTTGCAATCGTTGGAACGGATACTATGGTTTAGCAAGGTGTTTTGTCGGTACATTCTGTAATCTGCCTGGGTTGCAGGTTTGGCAAATTGTGCAACCTTTGTTCTGTGCGCTCAACATGGTGGAAATTCCTGGGGCCCAAGAAAGTTTCTGTACCAGTAGCAAAGCTTGATTCTTCCCTCGATGCACCAGTCCATGGGCCCAGGCTGCAACGGCCGGATATAGAAGTCGAGGCAAACAATACAGTTGTTCCTTTTTACATAGCCCATCTATCAATTTAGCACCTGCTTTCTTCCATGACTGGCGTTCCTCTTTAGAGACTTTTTGCTGTGTGGAGCGTGGCTTTGTGATTGGAGGGACCGGTTGATGATTTTCTGCAGGTTGATCCTGGGTTGGCACAGAGTTTAGCTGTTTGGTCTGCTGCCGTGTAACAGCCATGGACATGGATGTTGGAAGAAGAGCTGCTTGCTTAGCATGGAGATCAGCAAGTGCATTACCTCTTGCCTCAGGGGCATCTTGTCGGGTATGAGCTTTCACTTTTACAACAGCCAACTGTCTTGGTAGTTGTACCGCTTCCATCAATTGTCTGACGCTTTCAGCATTTTTCACAGGAGAATCTGCAGTCGTGACAAAGCCTCTCTTTGCCCAGATCTCCCCAAAGTCATGTGCAATTCCGAAGGCGTATCTCGAGCCAGTAAATATATTCACACGTTTTCCTTCAGCCTGTTGACAAGCAGCAATCAGAGCTTTGAGCTCTGCTTCCTGTGCTGACATACTGGGAGGTAAGGCTGCAGCCTCTACCAATGTATCTTCAATTGTGACTAGAGATGAGCGGTGTTCGAATCAAACTGTTCGCCAATCTCAAATTCGATCTGTTTTTGGCGGTGTTCGAGCCGTTCGACGAACCCGAACGATTTGAAAAAAATCCGGCTGTTCGAGGTTATGTTCGATAACTGTTCGTGCACCCAAATCGTAACTGGATTTTTTCACAGTAATGCTGATAATCAATGTTAATACACAGTTTGAGTGTACAGCAGGGCGGGGGGAGGGGCATGGGATTAATCTCTGCAGAAATAATGAAGATCTCCATTTTTTTTTCTCTTTCCCGCATGTACAGTGGGGAGGTGCAGTCTCAGCCTATCAGCAGCGCACACACGGAGCGAAGTGCTTTTTTTCACACAAGCAAGGGCATGTGTCATTGGCTGTGTATGTCACATGTCCTTGCCCTATAAGACCCAGCCATTTTCCCCGTCGCCACCATTTTCTCACTGCTGCAGCTGAGTGTTAGACTGCTGCTGATGTTAGCGCTATATTGTGTAACTGAATTGCAAGCGAATTTTCTCTTAAATAGACAGAAAGGTTTAGGGAGTAGGGACTAGTTTGCAATTGCAGCTCTTTTGAGGGCTAGGCTACAGCAGTTCCTAGCACTTTTAGCAGGCAGGTCTGTGCTCTTAAATCGACAGATAGGTTGGGAGTAGTGACTAGTTGTAATTCCAGCCCTTTTGAGGGCTAGGTTACATCAGTTCATATCACTTTTTGCGAGGCAGGTCTGTTTTAGTTCTGTGCAAGTGTTTTTCACAGCATTTGGCTAAATCTAGCTAAGCAAATCCTTTTGGGCCTCTTGCAGTGTGTGTTAGTCAGTGGAGTAGCCTATCTGTGTTGCAAGCTACACCACCTGTGTATGTAATACAAAGTTTTTACTGCACCTAGCCAAGTAAAACCTTTTGGGCCTGTAGCAGTGTGTGGTACTCAATTTATTAGGCCATCTATACCAAGCTCCACCAGCTTTGAAATTAATAATAATTTTTAGCTGCATCTAGCCCGGAAAATAATTTTGGGCTTAGTAGCAGTGTGTGGTACTCATTGTATTAGGCCATCTATACTAAGCTCCACCGGCTTTGAAATTAATAATAATTTTTAGCAGCATCTAGCCCAGAAAATAATTTTTCTTCCCAATAGTGGTAGCAATAGAAATATGGGGCGCGAGCCTGGCTAACAAAAATATACACTTCATAACAAAAAACACCAGCCTAGCGCACTGCATTAATAAGATGGCATCATCGTCTCTCCCAGTGCTAGGCCTACTACGCCGGCTAGCATTCCTGTGCCTTAAACACAATGTATGGGTCCGCGCTAGCCACGATGCTGAGGGGTCTAAAGCTGCTGCTAACGCTTTATCACAATTCAATTGGCAGATTTTCACAGAGCTCCTCCCCAACGCCCACCCATCGGACAACAGTTGCCCACCCTCCCTATGGGATCTAGTGGCGAACAGTTGATGCCATTAATCAGAGCGTCAGTTGCCCCGTCGACGTGGCAAGCATACGGTAAGGCATGGGAAGAGTGTACACGACTAGTAGCAGGCAGACGGGTTGACCAATGTGAACAAGCCAGATTACAAGTCACCATAGAATTTCTCCCCCAGCTAATGATGAGGGGCATATCAGGGGTGTCAGCGCAGCGGTGTCTGACCGGAGTAGCATTTCACTTCCAACTACTGAATTGGGAGATGTGACAAAGAGATTCATCATCAGACAATCCATAAAAGGGTGGAAAAGGGGTCAGCCAAGTCAGGAGTGTAGACGTCCCGTCCCGTGTCACTAAAACTGATTTCTCACATCATATCCCTAACACCATTAACATGACACTCACAATTTGAAGCAACACTACTGTCTACTGCATTTGCGATCGCCTTCTTCGGGGCTCTATGCATAAGCGAATTAGTCCCTCAATCCCAAATTACCACCAGTGGAGGCTTATTACACCAGGAGTCATAGCCAATAATGCAATACGTCTACGCATATGCCAATCGAAAACAGTTCCAGCGGGCAGGGGCACTTCGGTACTTCTACAACCCACAAACGGTACACTGAGTCGGGTAACAATAGAAAAAACATATCTAACCATCAGATCACAAAGTAATTTCTTCCTATCACACATTGATGGAATGCCAGTTCCATGCTATATTTAATAAATGCATAACATCGGCATGGAACCACCCCAAAGATTACGGGACACACGCATTCCACATAGGCGCGGCCATGGAAGCAACAAGAGCAGGAGTGTCAGAAACGGAAGTTCAGAGGATAGGGAGATGGCGATCCACGTGTTTGGCGAGATACATAAGACCGGACTTGTTATCCTAACGTGGTTTGTTTCTTTTACAGGTAACGCTAAGTCAACAGTGTGGGTGATAGGCCACTCGTATATTTATTGGGCAGAAAAAAGGGCGAAAGTCCGCCCAGGCGGGAGGAAATTAGAGTTTCATAACACATATTTCAACTGGAAAGGTATTAGAGGCCTGCTATGGCCACAGGTACTAATGGAGGTAATCAAGGTAGGGAGAGAGGCAAGAGCTCCGGTCATCTTAGTTATACAGGCCGGGGGAAACGACCTAGGTCATCACAAGAGCACATAACTAATGGCAATAATGAAACTAGACACTGAGCGCTTCAGAGAATTTTTTACAAAACTAACTATAGTATGGTCAGAGATTGTGCCGATAGCGGTATGGCAAGGTGCGCGAGACATCATGGCCATCGAACGGACAAGGCGGGTAATAAATATTCGGATGGCAAAATTTAGAAAAGACAGAGGCGCTGTAGTGATACAACACCGAGAACTGGAAGGAGATAAAGCAGGCCTCATACGGCCCGATGGTGTTCATTTAATGAATATTGGACTGGACATATTCCTGTCAGGACTCCAGGATGGAGTGGAACAAGCATTAAGAGTGATGGATGGGGGTCAGAGTCCTGCATACGAGTATGCAGGATCCTCCATGGCCTGGAAATAGGACATGTTGGAGAGTTACACTTGTTGGCCAACTTGCCGGTGTGGAGACCCAGGGCATGCTGCAACAAGCTGAATTATTTTATAAATAAAACGCCTTTCTAATGGAATGAGTATAAAGAGTTAATAAAGCTGTGACCGATCCTCACCCGTCCAGTTGTAAGAGTTACATTATTGTATTGTCAAGGAAAGGGGGGCGGTAGGGGGGTTGAGCGTCTGGATTTGGTTGGAGGTCCCACAGTCTGCCTAGGCTAGATGCATTTAAAAATTCTTATTAGATACACAGGCGGTGCAGCTTGCTTCGCAGCTGGGCTACTGCGCCCAAAGTATTGCCTAAGCTAGATGCAGTTAACAATTCTACGCTGACTAGCAGACACTGAAGCTTTGGAGCAGACCTCTGAGTAAACAGCTATTCAGACTCAACCATCTGTGTTACCCCAAGCCATAGTGTATGTAGTTTCTTACAGTTAAATGGGGGGGGCACCCAACCCACCTGGAATTGACGATGCCAACGTCACATAAAACACAGCAAGGGGACTCCAAAAAGAGTCTCCATTTTTTCCAAAAATTGTGGCACAGACACCACTTAAGTGGCATCAATTGCCCCAGAGTTGCTTAAAACGGTTGGTGAGGTGATTTTACCAAATCCTCAAGCTTTTAGTCTCCCCAGGATGACACAGGGGTAGAAAAGTCCTTGCAGATCCATGATTTGTTCATCTTTATGAACGTGAGTCTGTCTACATTCTCAGTGGACAGCCGCATGCCCTTATCTGTCAGCACACCACCAGCAGCGCTGAACACACATTCAGAGAGAACGCTGGCTGTAGGGCATGACAAGATCTCCAAGGCGTGAGTGGCGAGCTCCGGACATTTTTCCAGATTGGAATCCCAAAATGAGCAAGGGTCCAGTGACACAGTCATGTCTTCGATGTTCACTTGGAGATACTCCTGTACCATCCTCTCTAGGCGTTGACTATGTGTCAAACTTCTTGTCTCCTGTGGCCTTGCAAAGGATGGTCTAAAAAAGTGGTGAAACGATTCCACAAAATTGCTGTTACCAGCAGATACTGTGTTACTGTTACGGTTTGAGTGATGAAGACTCGACAGTCTCACGGTTTGCAAGTTAGAACTGTGAGATTCACTACGTGCACCACTGGTGTTTTGTGGAAAATCATGTAAGATTCTGCAACAGCCTCTGCTGATACTCCTGCATTTGTGAATCCCTTTCTATGGCAGGAATTATTTTGGGAAATTTACTTTTTTACCGGGGATCTTAGATTGTGGCAACCCAGTAGTCAGGATTACTTCAAATTCTGACAATCCAAGGGTCATGTTGCAGGTAGTACAGCAGGAAGGCACTCATGTGTCTTGTGCATCCGGGAGGACCAAGTCCTTGTTGTGTTGGCAGCAAGGTAAGAATCATGCTTCCTTCCTCTGCCCTCTTCCCCCAACCTCACACAACAGAAATGTGATCAAGGTCTCCCTCATCTGATGAGTCTTACATGCCCATCGCCAGTTCGTCCTCCACTTCTTCCTCGGCTCCTGCACCTTCCTCAACAGTTTGGCTGCTACCATGCACCCTGGTTAATCCCTCTCCCTCACCCTCCCATGCCTGCCACCTTGGTGCTGCCGACCGTCTGGACCTTGGAGATGTTATCCCTTCCGCATTCGACTTCCTCTACTTCCTCCACCTCCTCTTGTCCCACCACCTGACTCTGAATTCTGTTTAACGTGTGCTCCAGCATGTAAATCACCGGAATAGTCATGCTGATAATGGCATCGTCAGCACTAAACATCTTCGTCGCCATTTCAAATCTGTCCAGAAGGGTGTGTGGCACCCCTGAGGGTTCAGTCGCCACAGAGGTACTGCATTTCACCCAGAGGTGTGGTATCTCACCCTCAGGTAAGGAAGGAGTATGGCTCGGGACCCTAACACCTGCATCCAACACATACCCGCAGTGGGGGTAGGGCGAGATTGCTCCTAAGGGAGAGCACAGTCCCAGGTCCCTAGCTGGCGGGAGGGTCCTATGTAGTGGGTGTGGGTGGAGAAAGCAGCTTAGGGGAGCACATGACAAGGAGAGCATAAATAGGAAGCCATCTTAGAAAGAGCAAGCCAATCAGAGGAGGAGAAGTGACAGAACCAGAGGCTCTGCATGAGCTCTGCTCCGGAGGCGGGCCTAGCCTGGGAGGCCCAGGACTGAAGGAGAGAAGAGAGGAGTGGGAGCAGGAAGGCTCCAGGAACTGAAGGGACCCTAGGGGTACGAGCCGTGCAGAAGGCCACCCGTACTCCCGCTGCTACCAGGAGGTAGAGGGGTCAGGCCAGATAAGGGGAACCGGTCCCTCAACTAGCAGAGAAAAAGCAAGGCTCAACTAGAAACCGGATTCTGCAGCATTTCATGTACTGCAGGCCAAAGTCCACACCAGTCTCACTAAGAAGGTAGCAACATAGGACCCAGGGGACGGAACACACGTCGCCCGCCAAGGCCCGAGGATACCGGATAGAAGTGTCACTGGGTGTGAGGTGCAGGGAGAAGGCCAGAGAAAGGACTCACAGAAGCGGGTCCTGCTAAGTACTCCGGAGCTATCTGGGGTTGGACTGAGCCCCTCACTGAGTACGCACAGCACGACGGGGGAGATTGCTCTGGTACCTGTAATCTGACTGCAACAACTGTGAGTAAAGATCTTAGGACTGCATCTCACGGACTCTGTGTTCATTACTGACTCCCTGCACTACAACCACCTTCATCCACCCACACTGCCCTGAAGCTACACTCTTCCTGTTGGGAGTAATAATGCCATTGCTGCAAAACCACCAGCTTCAGAGGACTGTTCCGCTGCGGCGGCCCCTTTGGCCGCACTCCAAAGGTGGCATAGTCGGACATTATAAAACCCATATATACAAATTACCCTTGGATTGACCGCCCTGGGTCACCCACCGGGTCACCGCCACAGTGACTACAACCCCCAGCGTCTACCGGACCGGCTCCGCGTACCCCACGGCCCAGGGGGCGCATCAACTTCATAGGTCCCTGATCTGAGACCACTCCTGCAGCGTTATTTGCCCCATCTCTGGATCTCGTTGGTCAAGGCTATACGTCAGAACGTATTGCACCAGGGCTTTTCAGTGCTGCCACAGTCGCTGCAACATGTGCAGGGTTGAATTCCACCGTGTCGGCACATCGCATTTCAGCCGGTGAACTGGCAGGCCCAACGACTTCTGTAGAGATGTAAGTCGTTGAGCTGCGGGATGCGAACGGCGGAAGTGAGCACACAGCGACCGTGCCCTCTGCAGAAGGCCATCTAGTCCGGGATAGTGGGCTAAAAATTGCTGGACAACCAGGTTCAACACGTGAGCCATACAAGGCACGTGTGTGACATTGCCCCAGCGAAGGGCCGCACCCAGGTTTGCAGTATTGTCGCACACGGCCTTCCCTGGTTGCAGGTCCAGTGGAGACAACCACTCATGAAACTGGGTCTCCAGAGCTGACCACATCTCCTCAGCTGTGTGACTCACATTTCCCAGACATTTCAAAGTAAACACCGCCTGATGCCGTTGAGCCCTGCTGCCAGCATAGTAAGGAGGTGTGCAGGATTCCTTCTGCGCAGTTAGAAAGTGGGTGGCATTACCAGACAGGCTTTGGGTGCAGGTGGAGGACCGAGAGGAGGTTGAGGAGGCAGAAGCAGTGGAGGAACTTCTAGATAAAGATGATTGACGCACAACTCGTGGGGACAGGTAGACTTGGACAGCAGCCCCTTGTCCTGCTGTCACCATAGTTACCCAGTGCCCAGTCAGCGACATGTAATGCCCCTGTCCATGCCTACTCGTCTAAGTGTCTGTGGTGAAATGCACCCTGTCACACACAGAGTTTCTCAAAGAAGCGGTGATGTTGTGTACGACATGCTGGTGGAGCGCAGGCACACCTTCCTTTGAGAAGTAGTGCCGACTGGGCATCTGGTACTGGGGCACTGCGACTGACATAAGGTCTCGAAAATCCTCTGTGTCCACCAGGCGGAAAGGCAGCATTTCTGTAGCCAACAGCTTGCAGATGGTGAAATTCAACCTTTCAGTCTTGTCATGGCTAGGAGGAAATGGTCTTTTACTTGTCCACATCTGAGGGACCGAGGGCTGGCTGTTGTGCTTAGATGGGGTTGAGTAGGGTGTCCCCGGCAAACTGCCGGTCTGTGAGCAAGATGCAGGCAGAAAAGTTAGGTTGCCTTGATCCAAAGGTGGTGCTCTCGATGTCGGAGAGCGCTCAACACCAGCTGGTGTTTCCACTTCCAAATGAAATGATGACCTGCCAATCACACTGGCTGTTGCGGGTAAAGAGGTGGCAGGTCTGCGTCCAAAAACATGTGTTACTGCTGTCCCCCCAGTCACAGAAGATGAAGAGGTGGCGGATGCACAAGATATGGCAGACGGTGGTTGGCCCGGCCCGCTAGACCGCATTGTAGCACCGTGAGCTTCCCACTGCAACTTATGCTTCATATACATGTGACGGTTCATGCATGAAGTACTCAAACTATGGATTTTTTGGCCTCTACTTAGCTTTTGGTGACAAATATTACAGATAACACGAGTTGGGTCATCTTTATCGATCTGAAAAAATGCCCAGGCTATGCAAGGCTTAGAGCCCATGCGACCTGAAGAGCCACCACGACTTGTGGTCAGAGGCAGAGTTGTGGTTGAGGATGCAGTTGTTGATGTGCTTCCAGTACTCCGTCTCTGTTCAGGAAGGCGCAACCTAACCTCGTCGTCAATAGCATCTGTGACGCCCAGCTGCGCTTGGTATCACAGATCCTAGAAGAGTGCATTGATGAAATCCTCCACAAGAGGCCCCCATAAACATTCACACATCTCCACCTTCCACCTCAGACCGGCAGAGGGAGCCCGTTAGGGATATAAATTGGGAAGGTGGAGCTAGGCATTTCAGTTCCTCTGAAGAGTTCCTGCAGTAGAGAAGCCTAAGAGAGGTCAGTCTGCAGTGGAGCTCAGTCTAGTCTAGAGAACTCAGTTAATAGTTCAACAGTGGAGCACGAGGCTCCTGCTTGCTAGATTCAGGGAGCCCAGTTAGAGCTTAAGGTGTGCCGGCGCCATAAGATCGGTGAAGCGCGGCAAGCTGCCGTTAGTGTGTATAGCCTAGTGAGGGACCGAGTAGGCCAAATGCGAGTGGAGAGTTAGTACATAGGGGGCAGAGGAGCTTAACCAGCTCACCCCAAAGAATTTACCGGACACCAGATCCGAGCTTACGGGGATCTCTATGACCCAGTAAGGTATAACTGGAATCCCTGGAGAACTACAAGTCCCAGGATCGCTAAGGTGCTGATACGTAACAGAACCAGGAGACGCTTAGGCCCCGCATACTGGGAGCGTGAACTCCAAGACAAGGCCCTACCACAAGGTCAGCCAGCGCCGGACAGAGACAAAGTTAGGCCTAGCTCCAGGCAGGTCAGAAACTTACTACGCAGAGGCAAGAAACAGGAGGCCCTACACCCGCTCATTGGGGAGGATCCTGATATGCACCCTTCACCCTACAGTGCTCCGGGTTGTGCCTGAATTTCCACCAGTAAAAGGTACTGAAGTGACTACCGTGTCCGTTTCCGTTCTTGCTCTGACCCATCTGGGTCTCACCTATCCTGCATTCCCTCTGCATACGCTGCCCTGAGGCCTAGCTCCACCTGTGGGGAGCTATACCATCGAGCTGCCTTATCACGGGCCTCAGTGGACTGCTGCAGCACTGGTGCTTCTCACCAGATACCACAGGTGGCGTCACGAACTCTTATAAAATTAACAATTATCCACCCTTTTAAAGAGTGACCCCAGGGTACGGACCCAGGAGCCGACCACCGCGGCATCCCAAAGGCCAGGCAAAGGCCCGGTTACCGAGTCATCCCCATCCCCTGGGCTAGTCACATCCTCCTCCACCTCCTCTGCTGACCTCATCAACTGGCTGACTGTGGATTGACAGTAAGTGGGATCTCCAACCTCGTCATCATCACCCTGTGTGTTTTCACACCCGTCGTCCTCAGAGCCAACCTCTTCCTGCCCTGACCGAAAAGTCAAGTTGTCGCTCCAATCAGGTATTTGAGTCTCATCATTGTCTTCATCATTGTCTCCACCAACAGGAGTTACAGTTTGGGAACGAGGGTCTACATTATGCTCAGAACCTTCTTCATCTGGTCCTGGATCCGACTCGTAAAGATTCTGGGCATCAGTGCAGATCATTTCCTCGTCTGGATTAACAGAAGCTCTGGAGCAGACCTCCATTTCCCAGGCTATAGTATGAGTAAACATCTGTGCAGACTCAACCATCTGTGTTACCCCATACTCAGACGGGCAGCTGGAGACTTGGGAGCTGTGAGGAAGCAAGTGCGATTGGGGTGACACCTCTGAGGACTGGAGTATTTGTGATGTTGAAGTTGAGGTGGAGGAGAGCCCACTTGAAGGAGCACTTGATATCCGTTGAAGCACCTGCTGTTTTTGTGCCTCATCTGGAATTTGTAGCGATGGGCGTGTCCGTAAGAAAGGGATCTTATCACATTGTCCACGAAAAGAAGTAGACATCTTAGTTTGGCTGGAAGATGGTCTTTCTTCTGCAGAAGTTACTCCCCCCCACCGTGGGGGGGCTCGACCCACCAGCGTACAGGCACCAGTATTGGGAAAGGGGGGCTGGCCGTCAGGGTCCACCGCGGCTCTGGCCCAAACCCGGTGACACGGAGGTCGCACGGGCAGGAACGGACTGGCCGTGTCTCCTTCGCACTCCAGCGTAGTCCCTCTGCCCGCTCACGCCAGTAACCTCAAAGGGATGCGCAAGCAGCTTTTCTTCCCAGGGCTGTTCCCCGCCCAGCAGGAACATGGGGGAGCTCAGCTCGACCTTCCACTGTACTCCCTTACCTCCCTCGCCCTCTTTCCTTCTTCCGTTCTCCATCTAACCCCTCGGCTCTGTGGTGTCCGCTCTCCCTTCAGCTCTCTCCTTCTCACAGGTGGACTGCGGCGTGTATTCACACTGTGGCAAATCTTTTGGGCCCAGGCATAAGAAGTTGTCGAGGTAATGGATAATATGTGCCCCCTTAGAAACGTCCATTACAACCCATTCGAGGAAGCAACTAAACACCTCAAATAGTGAGCAGGATCTGGAGCACCCCATGGGCAAACAGCGATCTATATAGTATGCTCCTTCCCCGAAGCAGCCCAATAGGTGGACACTATTCGGAGGCACAGGTAGTAAGTAACCGGAACGCCGCATCAATGTCTGTTTTGGCCATTAGGGTGACCCTTCCCAACTTCTTGATCCGCCTGATTGACTTGTCAAAGGATGTACAGTATATACTACTGTACTTGGTTCCACGTCGATGTTGTCGTTTACCGATCTGCACCTTGGATATGACAAATGGTGGATTAGTCCGAATGTATTAGGTTCCGTTTTTGGCATAACTCACAACGGGGATACCACTACGTCTTGTAAGGAAACTGTTCTGAATGGAACCGCCATTCTACCTAAAGATATTTCTTTTTTTAATTTTCTTGTCACGACATCTGGGTAGGCTGATTTTAGATTTGTACTCCAGCCTTTCTTGATTTTAGAAGGACATGACATGCCTATATCTGTATCTCCCCCTCCTTTTACTCCTCCACCTCTTTTCTTTTCGCATGACTATATGTACTTGTCACTTTTCCATGTTTTAGTTGAGTCTTCTGAGCAATTTGTCAGCTTTTGGACACATTTGAAGGTGTTTTCTATGTGTTACTATGTGTTTTTATGTGTTTTGTTTGCCGGCCATTGGTTTTAACGGTGTTCGAAGGTGTTCGACGAACAGTTCGACGAACAGTTCGGCGAACATACGGGTGTTCGACGAACTGAACCGAACTCGAACACTACGGGGGTGGCTCAACACTAGTTTGTGACAGCATTAGTGTTGAGCCACCCCCGTAGTGTTCGAGTTCGGTTCGGTTCATCGAACACCCTTGTGTTCGCCGAACTGTTCGTCGAACTGTTTGTCGAACACCTTCGAACACCGTTAAAACCAATGGCAGGCAAACAAAAACACATAGAAACACATAGAAAACACATTCAAAGGTGTCCAAAAGCTGACAAACTGCTCAGAAGACATAACTAACATATGAAAAAGTACATATAGTCATGCGAAAAGAAAAGAGGTGGAGGAGTAAAAGGAGGGGGAGACACAGATATAAGCATGTCATGCCCTTCTAAAATCCAAAAAGTGAGAAGCCGACACGGCCAGTCCGTTCCTGCCCGTGCCACCTCCGTTTGTGCCAGAGCCGCGGTGGACCCTGACGGCCAGCCCCCCTCTCCCAATACTGGTGCCTGTACGCTGGTGGGTCGAGCGAGCCCCCCTGTGGTGGAGGCAGCTCTAAGCTTTTTAATTTAAATTGTCTCTCTAATTTGAATGAATACACTTTAAATCCTTTTGCAAGGATCTATTGAAGGGCAAGTCTCATGCCAGCAGCCGCGTAATTCCAGCTCCAGTAGCGTCCACTAAAGCTGCTGCAGTTAAAAAGCTTTTATAAGGATCGAGCTCGGCTGTCCACCGCAAGGCATCCTACTGCCAGTCCCAGCCCCTATGCCTTGGGGTGCCTCCTGATGCTCTTCACTGAGTATCCCGTGGTCCCGAAGCATTTCCTTTGAAAAAATTAAGTGCCCAAACTACAGGTGGTGTAGCTTGCTTAACAGCCGGGATAATCCGCTGACTAGCAGACACTGCTACTAGGCACAAAGTATTTCCTGGGCTCGATGCAGTTAAAAATTTGTAATTAGATACTCTCGTTGGATGCTGAGAAAGCATTCCATAGAGTCTCCTGGCACGCCATATATTATTCTCTTAAAAAGGTTGGGGTAGGGGTCTAGGGGACCCTTTTGTAGCAAAAATCACGGCCCTGTATCGCAATGCGTCACCTAGGCTGAAGATAAATGGAACTGTAGCACCCGAGGGCTCGCTTGCTGCAGAGGTATTGCACCTCACCCAGAGGTGTGATATCTCACTCTCAGGTAAGGATGGAGTGTGGATCAGGACCCCGACACCTGCATGCATTACACCTCATTGCCGTGGGGCAGGGCGACCAATAGGCCCCTGAGATGGGCATGACAGTCCCTGTCCCTGGCTGGAGTGGGGGGAGGGAACACTGAGGAAGGGGAACCCTGTAGTGCAGGAGCAGGGAGGAAGCAGTTCCTGGGTGCATTGATAAGGGAGTATAAAAGGTGGGCACCATCTTAGTTCAGTGCAGAGAAGTCTGAGCAGAAGTGACAGGGAGCAGGGGCTCTGCATGAGCTCTGCTCCAGAGGCAGGCCTAGTAACAGAGGCCCAGGCCTGCAAGAGGGAGAAGGAAGGAAGAGGAGCAGAGAAGGCTCCAGGAACGAGGAACGAAGGGATCCCAGGGGTGTGGACGGGCGAGTCGCCACCGCACGCCCGAATCCACCTGCGTGGAGGGGTCAGGCCAAAGGGGGAGACCGGTCCCCGAAATTAATGGAGGCGGGAACGACCCTCAGCTAGAAACCGGAGGCTGTGACATTTTATGTGGCCCAGCCACTCACTACGAGGGCAGCACATAGGGTCAGGGAAACTGGCGGCAAGTTTACCAAGAGGAGGCCCGAGGCAGCCGGACAGAAGGGTTGGTAAGAAAGGCCAGACAAAGGACACCCAAAGGGGGTCCTGTGAAGCGCTCCAAAGTTATCTGGGAGTTGTCTGAGCCCCTCACCTGGTGAGCAACGTACGACGTGGGCAGCCGTTACCTGCAGAAGTGGTCTGGATAATAAGAGCTGTGAGTAAAGGCCCTGGACTGCATCACTGACTCGTGTCGTTACTGCTGCTGCCCTGCACCATCACCCCCATCCTCCGCATACACTGCCCTGAGGCTATACTCCTCCCGTGGGGAGTTATGCTACGTTCTGCTGCACCCACAACACCAGCCTCAGTGGTCTGCCCTGCAGCGGCGGTTCACTCTGACCGCAATCCACGGGTGGCGTAGTCGGACATTTACACATAAAAACGACATAAATAGTTCCGCCACTGGTTTGACCGCCCTGAGCCACGGAACCGGGTCGCCGCCACGGAGACTACAACCACCAGCATCCACCAAAAAGGGTCAGGCTCCGGATGTCCCAAGGCCCAGGGGGCGCGTCAGAACATTTTCATCACCTTTCATAATCACCAATGGGACAAGTCAGGGATGTCCTTTGTCCCCTCTCTTATACATCCTAGTGACGGAGCACCTGCTCTCATCAATTCGCCATAACCCCAATATTAGGTGGATTGAGGTGGGAGGCACCGAGTACAAGTGCTCTGCATTTGCTGATGATGTCAATCACATATATCCACAATCAAAAACCTAGATCACATAGCAGATAGGTATGCCCATGTGTCTGCATAAATAATAACAACCTATAATATGACACAAAAGCGAATAATATAAAAAGTCTAAATTTTATTATACTGATGTATTAAAAACAGTAAAGAATACATAAAATGATGAGGGAAAGGGAACAACAAAGAGAAGGTCACCTGGGTAGACAGCTACAATACATAGTAAAGTATCCACCAAAAAAACAAAAATGAATCATGTAATACAAAGGTATAGGAGAGCTATACCACAATAAATCATATGGATATGACATAAAGTGCAAAGTGCTAATATGTAAACTCATAAGAGAATGATTAAAGAGTAGTAAGGTCTATAGATATAGTAACACAAGAATACAGGGTGGATAAAAGATAATAAAGCTGTACTGACCCGAGAGACCTGAATCCAACGCGCGTTTCGCCTGGGCTTTAACGAGGATATGAGGAGGAAGAAGATGGGGTAGTATTTATATGGGATCCAGCCAATAGAGGAGGCAGAAGTTGATTAGTGCAAGTATGCAGTATGAGTAAACTAACATGGCGCCATGTGTGGATAGCCGGACATCGCTCCCCCATGCTGAGCTGCAGATCATACGAGCGCAGATCAGCTGGGGAAGTAAGAGGCATGGCGTGCGTGTCAGTGTGAGACGCAGCACCGGAACTCACACGGTATGCGTCATAAGGGGGAGGGATGATGCGTTCCACCGTGGAACGCAGAAGAGGAGAGTGACGCGGTGCGCGTCATTGAGAGAGAAAATATCTGTTCCAACAATGGAACGCTGCGGAGAGAAGCGATAATGGATCAGGAGAAGGCCAAAGAAGGAAAAGGAGAAGATCTAGGTGGATAGTGATACAGTGTGGAATTAAGATTAGTGTACATAAGTGATAATATGTATATGATGGTGAATAGGGTATGTAAAAAAAGAGGAAAAAGATGAAGAGATGAATAAGGAAAAAATATAATTATAAATAAAAAATAAAAAATGAAAAAGAAAAAATGATAGGAAAAAATAAATAAATAAATAACAAATGGTGATAAAAATAAGAAAGTGATACAGTAGCAGATGAGTGGTGAAAAAGAATCTCCATATGAGACAAATTATTAGTGAAGAAGGGAGTGATAATGCAATAATATGTATCGAGTGGGGTAAGTGCAGTGAAAAACAATGAATTATATAAATAATAATTAAAAATATCATACTAATACCAAAGATGAGAAAAATTAAAATAATAAGGGAAAATTAATAAGAAAAAAAATTAAGAAAAATATATAATTGCCATATCCTTAAAATAACAATAGATATATGTAATCATGTAAAATACAAATACAATTATCATATGCACATGATACAGACATCAATTATACAGTTTGATATCATAAATATATATACGTGTATTCAGATTAATATTACTGTCCAGATATACTGATTTGTTGATTGGAGATTTCTATCCATAAGGGCCAGTCAGTAAAGTGATGACTTGACAACATTGCCTCCCAGGAGATGTGGCTGGAAGTGGATAAAGACCAAAGGAAACCAGGGACGAAAGAACTATGAGGATGAAAAGACAGAAACAGGTAAGTACACCAACAAAGGAGTTAAAAACAATAAATATAAAAATGTAGAAATGAACCTGCACAGACGAGTGATATCATATATATCATACAGATAACTCCAACTAATTAGAGGAAAGAAACAAAACTGTTAGTTTCATTGAGGCCATAGGGGGTTATGGTGTTCAATATGATGATCCACCTCGCCTCTTTTTGCGCCAATTTTTTTTTCCAGTTCCCACCCCTAATCTCGGGGTAAACCCGATCTATGCCACTTACTTGAAGGCCGGACGTGTCACAATCATGAAATTGTTTAAAGTGTCGAGGGAGAGTTTTCAACTGTTCTAGGTTGTCGACTTCTCTGGCTGATCTAATATCCAAGACGTGTTCCCTGGTACGTCTCCGTAATTCTCTTGAGGTGAGGCCAATATACATCTTACCGCAGGGGCATGTCGCACAATATATTACACCTGTGGTCGTGCAGCTGATGTTATGGGTAATTTTAAATTCTATAGTGTGGTCAGAATTAGAAAAAGCCTTAGTAGGCTTGATGTTAGTACAAGCTACACAAGAACCACATGGGCGGCAACCCCAGGAAGGGCCCCTAGTATTAAAAATTCTTCCAGATTTAGGGGCTTCAAGATGACTATGGACCAGGATGTCCTTGAGATTTTTAGATCGTCGGTATGTGATAGCTGGATGAGGTGGGAGATATTTCTTAAGCTTTTGGTCAATGCGGAGGATAGACCAATGTTTGTCCAGAGCCTGCCACATTTCACCATTTCTGGCATTATAGGTAGAAATAAATCTCACCAATTCATCTTGGTTTTTGGCTCTCGTGGAGTAGAGAAGATCATTCCTCTTAGAGAATTTTGCCCTACGGTAACTCTGATGGATGGTCCTGTGATTATACCCACGATTAAGAAATCTGTTTTCCAGAATTTGGGCTTGTCTGTCAAATTTAGTCTCATTGGATCAAATGCGACGCATCCTTAAAAACTGTCCAGTGGGGATGCTTTTGATGAGGTTCCCAGGGTGGGAGGACCGTGCATGAAGCAACGAGTTAGCTGCTGTAGGTTTACGATGGACATCGGTTTGAATGAAGCCATTAGAGTCGATGTCCAATAGAACGTCCAAGTACACAATCTTTTCTCTTCCTGTAGTAAAGGTCAGTTTGATATTTTGATCATTCCTATTGAGTAGGTTGATGAAAGATGTGACATCATATATGGTACCCTGCCATAAAAAGAAGATGTCATCAATATATCTACCCCAATAGAGTATATTGCTGGAGAGAAGTGGTGGATTGGTCATGAGGAACTCCCTTTCCCACAGCCCCAGGAAGAGATTAGCATATGAAGGTGCACAAGCTGCACCCATAGCAGTACCCTGGAGCTGCAGGAAAAAGGAGTCCTGGAAGAGAAAGAAATTGTGACTTAGGACGAATTCCAATAATTGCAAGGTTAAGGTTCTCAGGTGCATGTCATAATTGGACATCTTAAGTAAAATGTCAACCGCTTTGAGTCCGCCCCCATGGTTAATCGAGGTGTAGAGGGATTCCACATCGCAAGTAACCATGAGGACATCGTTGTCAACATGCACACCGTCCATTTTTTTAAGGAAATCAGTGGTATCTTTGATGTATGAAGGAAGCGATTGTACTAGTGGGTATAATAGATGGTCGATGAATTTGCATACAGGTTCGCAGAAGTTACCCACACCTGACACAATCGGCCTACCTGGAGGATTTTTGATGTCTTTATGAACCTTGGGAGTCAGATAGAAGGTGGCAATTCGGGGATCTTTGTAGATAAGACAATCGCATTCCTTCCTTGTGAGAATACCCTGAGTGACAGCTGCATCCAAGATATTTTTGAGTTCGGCCTGATATTTGGATAAAGGGTTAAAAGTGAGTTTTTTATAGGTTATACCATCATAGAGTTGTTTTTTAGCTTCCCGTATGTACATGGAGGTAGGCCACAATACCACGTTACCACCCTTGTCTGAGGGTTTGATGATGACATCTTGTAATTTTTTGAGATCATTAATTGCAATGCGTTCCTCCTTAGTGCAATTATCATATGGTAAACAGGAGGCAATCTGCTTGAAGTCATCTTCAACCAAACGGACAAAACCGTCTATATTGGGGTACATAGACAAGGGTGGGAAACGTTGGGATTTCGGAATAATGGAGGGTGGTAACTTACTAGGTTGACCAGTTTCTTGTTCATCAAGAAGACTCTGAAGAGTATTTAGTGCAGCCTGTTCCTCTAGAGTGGGAAATAAATCAGAATCAATGGGTCTGTCAAATATTTTCTTAAAAACTAATTTGCGAGCGAAAAGATGAAGGTCTTTCACAGCAGTAAAATAGTCAAACCCAGATGTCGGAGAGAAAGAAAGACCTTTACAGAGGATGTCATTCTGGGCCTGAGTAAGTCCATGCTGGGAAAGATTAATTACCTTCATAGAGGACGAGGCGGAATCAGAGTCATCATGATGAAAATCCCTTGCCTTGGTATTCTTAGGTTCCTGATTCTTTTGGCCCAATCTGGTATTATAGTTACTTTTCATGGAGGAAGACGTTGTTGATTCATTATCGGTGGAGATAGATGAGGAAGTGGATATTTTACGTTCAACCCTAATGGGCTGTTGGTATTTCCATTTGTAAATCCTGTTATTTTCTTTATCTTGACAGTCACGTTGGTATTTGGAGGTTTTAGTAATTTTGATCTGTTTCTCCCAGGTAGTAAAGTTATCCTCCATATCACTGTAGAATTTTTCCCACTCATCTTTATGGATGACAGATTTAAGTTTATCCTGTAGGGAATTAATTTCTACATCTGTGTCAACTAGAGTGGTGCTGTTCTTTTTAATAATTAAACTAAGAAAATTATTAGAACAGGAGTTACATATCTCTTCCCACTGGGAGGAAAATTCAGGATCGTCTTTTCCATATGATGGAAAGACTTGTACACGTAGTCCTCTTGGGATTAGGTTTTCCTCTAAATAATGTTCTAATGTAAATTTATTCCACCATGTCTTAAGACGACGGTGGTATAGGAGTTTGAGAGAGTTTTTTAAAGTCTGTGAAGTTCTAAAATCACTCGATGTGGATTGTGTGCCCTTCCCTTTAAAAACAGTGAGGGACTGGCTGTGCCAGGCTGCTTCTTTGGCAAGAAAGTCCATGAGGAATGGAAAAGAACCTCTGTAATGATACAGGAATTAACAACAATCAAAAACCTAGATCACATAGCAGATAGGTATGCCCATGTGTCTGCATAAATAATAACAACCTATAATATGACACATAAGCGAATAATATAAAAAGTCTAAATTTTATTATACTGATGTATTAAAAACAGTAAAGAATACATAAAATGATGAGGGAAAGGGAACAACAAAGAGAAGGTCACCTGGGTAGACAGCTACAATACATAGTAAAGTATCCACCAAAAATGAATCATGTAATACAAAGGTGTAGGAGAGCTATACCACAATAAATCATATGGATATGACATAAAGTGCAAAGTGCTAATATGTAAACTCATAAGAGAATGATTAAAGAGTAGTAAGGTCTATAGATATAGTAACACAAGAATACAGGGTGGATAAAAGATAATAAAGCTGTACTGACCCGAGAGACCTGAATCCAACGCGCATTTCACCTGGGCTTTAACGAGGATATGAGGAGGAAGAGGATGGGGTAGTATTTATATGGGATCCAGCCAATAGAGGAGGCAGAAGTTGATTAGTGCAAGTATGCAGTATGAGTAAACTAACATGGCGCCATGTGTGGCTAGCCGGACATCGCTCCCCCATGCTGAGCTGCAGATCATACGAGCGCAGATCAGCTGGGGAAGTAAGAGGCCCGGCGTGCGTGTCAGTGTGAGACGCAGCACCGGAACTCACACGGTATGCGTCATAAGGGGGAGTGATGATGCGTTCCACCGTGGAACGCAGAAGAGGAGAGTGACGCGGTGCGTGTCATTGAGAGAGAAAATATGCGTTCCAACAATTGAACGCAGCGGTGAGAAGCGATAATGGATCAGGAGAAGGCCAAAGAAGGAAAAGGAGAAGATCTAGGTGGATAGTGATACAGTGTGGAATTAAGATTAGTGTACATAAGTGATAATATGTATATGATGGTGAATAGGGTATGTAAAAAAAGAGGAAAAAGATGAAGAGATGAATAAGGAAAAAATATAATTATAAATAAAAAATAAAAAATGAAAAAGAAAAAATGATAGGAAAAAATAAATAAATAAATAACAAATGGTGATAAAAATAAGAAAGTGATACAGTAGCAGATGAGTGGTGAAAAAGAATCTCCATATGAGACAAATTATTAGTGAAGAAGGGAGTGATAATGCAATAATATGTATCGAGTGGGGTAAGTGCAGTGAAAAACAATGAATTATATAAATAATAATTAAAAATATCATACTAATACCAAAGATGAGAAAAATTAAAATAATAAGGGAAAATTAATAAGAAAAAAAATTAAGAAAAATATATAATTGCCATATCCTTAAAATAACAATAGATATATGTAATCATGTAAAATACAAATACAATTATCATATGCACATGATACAGACATCAATTATACAGTTTGATATCATAAATATATATACGTGTATTCAGATTAATATTACTGTCCAGATATACTGATTTGTTGATTGGAGATTTCTATCCATAAGGGCCAGTCAGTAAAGTGATGACTTGACAACATTGCCTCCCAGGAGATGTGGCTGGAAGTGGATAAAGACCAAAGGAAACCAGGGACGAAAGAACTATGAGGATGAAAAGACAGAAACAGGTAAGTACACCAACAAAGGAGTTAAAAACAATAAATATAAAAATGTAGAAATGAACCTGCACAGACGAGTGATATCATATATATCATACAGATAACTCCAACTAATTAGAGGAAAGAAACAAAACTGTTAGTTTCATTGAGGCCATAGGGGGTTATGGTGTTCAATATGATGATCCACCTCGCCTCTTTAAACCTCAAAACGACATAAATAGTTCCGCCACTGGTTTGACCGCCCTGAGCCACGGAACCGGGTCGCCGCCACGGAGACTACAACCACCAGCATCCACCAAAAAGGGTCCGGCTGCGGATGTCCCAAGGCCCAGGGGGCGCGTCAGAACATTTTCATCACCTTTCATAATCACCAATGGGACAAGGCAGGGATGTCCTTTGTCCCCTCTCTTATACATCCTAGTGACGGAGCACCTGCTCCCATCAATTCGCCATAACCCCAATATTAGGTGGATTGAGGTGGGAGGCACCGAGTACAAGTGCTCTGCATTTGCTGATGATGTCAATCACATATATCCATCAGCAGGCTGTTTTGGCTGAAATAGATCACTTTGTTACATGGTCAAATTTTAAAATCAATACAGCGAAGTCTGAGGCCCTCGATGTCTCCCTCCCCAAATCCATACAGGATTCCATCCAGTCCAACTTTCCCTTTGCCTGGCCCTCACATGGTATCAAATTCTTAGGAATTCCTATTCATAGAGACCTCTCCCATCTATGTTATCTTTATTTTGGGCCCTTTATTGAACAACTCCATACAGACCACGGTTGGCAAGTTAGAACTGTAAGATTCACTACGTGAACCACTGGTTGTTATGATCTGCTACAGAGACTAAGGAAAGGCAGGAGATCTGTCCCTACAATAGAACTAAACTAGATCCCTACAATGTAACGGGGAACCTGATCCTGCGATCAGACCCGCTAAAGTCCTCGGCTAGTCTGAACGCAGACCTATAGATGTGGGGGAGGGATCCCTACAAGATCTAGGGACTGGGATTTAGTTGGACACCTCCTAGCAGAAATAGTAGCAGTCAAAGACAAACACACAACAAAAAGCGTAGAGGTCAGAAGACCTAGCAAAACTAACAGAGAACGGCAATAGAGTAACAAGCTAGCTCAACAGTAGTAAATACAAATGAAGTCCAGCAAAGCCAGGAGGGCGGAGCCGGATTAAATAGGCAAAATGGTCATGTGACCAGCAAACTAAAAAAAAACTAACAGGAGAGTTGTAACAGTACCCCCTCTTCTAAGAGGATCCTCCGGATCCCCTAGGCCCAGGCTTACCAGGAAACCTCCTGTGAAACGCTCGGACAAGTCTGGGAGCAGAAACATCATCCGCCCTCACCCATGAGTTATCCTCAGTAGAGATGAGCGTTGTTCTACTCGAACTGTTCGCCAATCTCAAATTCGAGCTGTTTTGGGCGGTGTTCGAGCCGTTCGGCGAACACGAACAATTTGAGAAAAATTCGGCTGTTCGAGGTTATGTTCGATAACTGTTCGTGCACCAAAATCATAACTGGATTTTTTCTCAGTAATGATGAAAATTATTGTTAATACGCAGTTTGAGTGTACAGCGGGGTGGGGGGAGGGGCAGGGGATGGATCTCTGCAGGAACAATGAAGATCTCCATTTTTTTTTTCTCTTTCCCGCATTTACAGTGGGGAGGTGCAATCTGTCAGCCTATCAGCAGCGCACACACGGAGCGAAGTGCTTTTTTTCACACAAGCAAGGGCATGTGTCATTGGCAGTGTATGTCACATGTCCTTGCCCTATAAGACCAAGCCATTTTCCCCGTCGCCACCATTTTCTCACTGCTGCAGCTGCGTGTTAGACGGCACCGCTGTTGCTGTGTGCGCTATACCTTGTTAATTTCAAGCCAATTTTCGCACAAATCTACAGATAGCTTGGGAGTAGGGAATAGTTGTGATTGCAGTCCTTTTAAGGACTAGGTTACAGCATTTCCGATGACTTTTATCAGGCAGGTCTGTGCTCTTAAATAGATAGGTTGTGGGAGTAAAGACTAATTGTAATTGGAGTCCTTTTCAGGACTAGGTTACATCAGTTCCTATCAGTTTTTGCCAGGCAGGTCTGTGCCAGTGCTGTGCAAGTTTTTTTCACAGCATTTGGCTGAATCTAGCAAAGCTAATCCTTTTTGGCCTATTGCAGAGTGTGTTAGTCAGTGGAGTAGCCTATCTGTGTTGCAAGATATACCACCTGTGTATAGAATACCAATTTTTTTACTGCACCTAGTGAAGTAAAATCTTTTGGGCATAGCATCATTCTATTAGTCCATCTATACTGACCTCCATCAGGTTGCAAATTGAATATAATTTTTTTCTGCATCTAGCTCTGAAAAAATATTGGGCTTCTAGCTGTGTGTGGGACTTGTTGTATTAGTCCATCTATACTGACCTCCATCAGGTTGCAAACTGAATATATTTTTTTCTGCATCTACCTCTGAAAAAATATTGGGCTTCTAGCTGTGTGTGGGACTTGTTCTATTAATCCATCTATACAGACCTCCATCAGGTTGCAAACTGAATATATTTTTTTCTGCATCTACCTCTGAAAAAATATTGGGCTTCTAGCTGTGTGTGGGACTTGTTGTATTAGTCCATCTATACTGACCTCCATCAGGTTGCAAATTAAAAATAATTTTTATCTGCATCTACAGTACCTCTGAAAAAATATTTGGGCTTCTAG
Organism: Phyllobates terribilis; assembly: GCF_046119375.1. Lineage (NCBI taxonomy): Eukaryota > Metazoa > Chordata > Amphibia > Anura > Dendrobatidae > Phyllobates > Phyllobates terribilis. Next base: position 477,545,951 of record NW_027362761.1, read on the forward strand.
CTGTGTGTGGGACTTGTTCTATTAGTCCATCTATAGTGACCTCCATCAGGTTGCAAATTGAATATAATTTTTTTCTGCATCTAGCTCTGAAAAAATATTTGGCCTTCTAGCAGTGTGTGGGACTTTCTCTATTAGTCCATCTATACTGACCTCCATCAGGTTGCAAATTCAAAATAATTTTTTGTCTGCATCTAGCTCTGAAAAAATAATGGGCTTCTAGCTGTGTGTGGGACTTGTTGTATTAGTCCATCTATACAGACCTCCATCAGGTTGCAAACTGAATATATTTTTTTCTGCATCTACCTCTGAAAAAATATTGGGCTTCTAGCTGTGTGTGGGACTTGTTCTATTAATCCATCTATACAGACCTCCATCAGGTTGCAAACTGAATATATTTTTTTCTGCATCTACCTCTGAAAAAATATTGGGCTTCTAGCTGTGTGTGGGACTTGTTGTATTAGTCCATCTATACTGACCTCCATCAGGTTGCAAACTGAATATATTTTTTTCTGCATCTACCTCTAAAAAAATATTGGGCTTCTAGCTGTGTGTGGGACTTGTTCTATTAATCCATCTATACAGACCTCCATCAGGTTGCAAACTGAATATATTTTTTTCTGCATCTACCTCTGAAAAAATATGTGGCCTTCTAGCAGTGTGTGGGACTTTCTCTATTAGTCCATCTATACTGACCTCCATCAGGTTGCAAATTCAAAATAATTTTTTGTCTGCATCTAGCTCTGAAAAAATATTGGGCTTCTAGCTGTGTGTGGGACTTGTTGTATTAGTCCATCTATACTGACCTCCATCAGGTTGCAAACTGAATATATTTTTTTCTGCATCTACCTGTGAAAAAATATTGGGCTTCTAGCTGTGTGTGGGACTTGTTCTATTAATCCATCTATACAGACCTCCATCAGGTTGCAAACTGAATATATTTTTTTCTGCATCTACCTCTGAAAAAATATTGGGCTTCTAGCTGTGTGTGGGACTTGTTCTATTAATCCATCTATACAGACCTCCATCAGGTTGCAAACTGAATATAATTTTTTTCTGCATCTACCTCTGAAAAAATATTGGGCTTCTAGCTGTGTGTGGGACTTGTTCTATTAATCCATCTATACAGACCTCCATCAGGTTGCAAACTGAATATATTTTTTTCTGCATCTACCTCTGAAAAAATATTGGGCTTCTAGCTGTGTGTGGGACTTGTTGTATTAGTCCATCTATACTGACCTCCATCAGGTTGCAAACTGGATATATTTTTTTCTGCATCTACCTCTGAAAAAATATTGGGCCTTCTAGCAGTGTGTGGGACTTTCTCTATTAGTCCATCTATACTGACCTCCATCAGGTTGCAAATTCAAAATAATTTTTTGTCTGCATCTAGCTCTGAAAAAATATTGGGCTTCTAGCTGTGTGTGGGACTTGTTGTATTAGTCCATCTATACTGACCTCCATCAGGTTGCAAATTAAAAATAATTTTTATCTGCATCTACAGTACCTCTGAAAAAATATTTGGGCTTCTAGCTGTGTGTGGGACTTGTTCTATTAGTCCATCTATACTGACCTCCATCAGGTTGCAAATTGAATATAATTTTTATCTGCATCTAGCTCTGAAAAATATTTGGCCTTCTAGCAGTGTGTGGGACTTTCTCTATTAGTCCATCTATACTGACCTCCATCAGGTTGCAAATTGAATATAATTTTTATCTGCATCTAGCTCTGAAAAAATATTTGGCCTTCTAGCAGTGTGTGGGACTTTCTCTATTAGTCCATCTATACTGACCTCCATCAGGTTGCAAATTATAAATAATTTTTATCTGCATCTACCTCTGAAAAAATATTTGGGCTTCTAGCAGTGTGTGGGACTCATTGTATTAGGCCATCTATACCAAGCTCCACCAGCTTTGAAATTAATAATAATTTTTAGCTGCATCTAGCCCTGAAAATAATTTTTCCCAATAGTGGTAGCAATAGAAATATGGGGCGCGCGCCTGGCTAACAAAAATATACGCTTCATAACACAAAACACCAGCCTAACGCACTGCATTAATAAGATGGCATCATCGTCTCTCCCAGTGCTAGGCCTACTACGCAGGCTAGTATTCCTGTGCCTAAAACACAATGTATGGGTCTGCGCTAGCCACTATGCTGAGGGGTATAAAGCTGCTGCTAACGCTTTATAACAATTCAATTGGCAGATTTTCACAGAGCTCTTCCACAACGCCCACCCATCGGGCAAAAGTTGCCCACCCTCCCTATGGGATCTAGTGGCGAATAGTTGATGCCATTAATCAGAGTGTCAGTTGCCCCGTCAACGTGGCAAGCATACGGTAAGGCATGGGAAGAGTGGACATGACTAGTAGCAGGCAGACGGGTTGACCAATGTGAACAAGCCAGATCACAAGTCACCATAGAATTTCTCCACCAGTTAATGATGAGGGGCATATCAGGGGCGTCAGCGCAGCGGTGTCTGACCGGAGTAGCATTTCACTTCCAACTACTGAATTGGGGAGATGTGACAAAGATTCATCATCAGACAATCCATAAAAGGGTGGAAAAGGGGTCAGCCAAGTCAGGAATGTAGACGTCCCGTCCCGTGTCACTAAAACTGATTTCTCACATCTTATCCCTAACACCATTAACATGACACTCACAATTTGAAGCAACACTAATGTCTACTGCATTTGTGATCGCCTTCTTCGGGGCGCTATGTATAAGCGAATTAGTCCCTCAATCCAAAATTACCACCAGTGGACGCTTATTACACCAGGAAGTAGTCATAGCCAATAATGCAATACGTGTACGCATACACCAATCGAAAACGGTTCCAGCGGGCAGGGGTACTTGGGTACTTCTACAACCCACAAACGGTACACTGAGTCGGGTAACAATAGTAAAAACATATCTAACCATCAGATCACAAAGTAATTTCTTCCTATCACACATTGATGGAACGCCATTATCAAGATACCTGTTCCAAGCTATATTTAATAAATGCATAACATCGGCAGGGAACCACTCCAAAGATTACGGGACACACTCATTCCGCATAGGTGCGGCCACGGAAGCAGCAAGAGCAGGACTGTCAGAAACGGAAGTTCAGAGGATAGGGAGATGGCGATCCATGTGTTTGGCGAGATACATAAGACCGGACTTGTTATCCTAACGTGGTTTGTTTCTTTTACAGGTGACGCTAAGCCAACAGTGTGAGTGATAGGCCACTCGTATATATATTGGGCACAAACAAGGGCGAAAGTCCGCCCAGGCGGGAGGAAATTAGAGTTTCATAACACATATTTCAACTGGAGAGGTATTAGAGGCCTGCTATGGCCACAGGTACTAATGGAGGTAATCAAGGTAGGGAGAGAGGCAAGAGGTCCGGTCATCTTAGTTATACAGGCCGGGGGAAACAACCTAGGTCATCACAAGAGCGCATAACTAATGGCAATAATGAAACTAGACACTGAGCGCTTCAGAGAATTTTTCACAAAATTAGCTATAGTATGGTCAGAGATTGTGCCGATAGCGGTATGGCAAGGTGCGCGAGACATCACGGCCATCGAATGGACAAGGCGGGTAATAAATATTCGGATGGCAAAATTTAGAAGAGACAGAGGCGGTGTAGTGATACGACACCGACAACTGGAAGGAGATAAAGCAGGCCTCATACGGCCCGACGGTGTTCACTTAATAGATATTGGACTGGACATATTCCTGTCAGGACTCCAGGACGGAGTGGAACAAGCATTAAGAGTGATGGGTGGGGGTCAGAGTCCTGCATACGAGTATGCTGGATCCTCCGTGGCCTGGAAATAGAAAGGACATGTTGGAGAGTTACACTTGTTGGCCAACTTGCCGGAGTGGGGACCCAGGGCATGCTGCAACAAGCTGAATTATTTTATAAATAAAATGCCTTTCTAATGGAATGAGTATAAAGAGTTAATAAAGCTGTGACCGATCCTCACCCATCCAGTTGTAAGAGTTACATTATTGGGTTGTCCATGAAAGGGGGGCGGTAGGGGGGCTGAGCATCTGGGTTTGGTTGGGGGTCCCCACAGTCTGCCTAGGCTAGATTAATTTAAAAATTCTTATTAGATACACAGGCGGTGCAGCTTGCTTCGCAGCTGGGCTACTACGCCCAAAGTATTGCCTAGGCTAGATGCAGTTAAAAATTCTACGCTGACTAGCAGACACTGAAGATTTGGAGCAGACCTCTGAGTAAACAGCTCTTCAGACTCAACCATCTGTGTTACCCCAAGCCATAGTGTATGTAGTTTCTTACAGTTAAAAGGGGGGGTGCGACCCAACCCACCTGGAATTGACGATGCCAACGTCACGTAAGACACAGCAAGGGGACTCCCAAAATTGTGGCACAGACACCACTTAACCCTAGAACGCATACCTGTGGCCTTGCAGGCCCGCCCAGTTAATTGTTTTCTATTTTCTGCAAGATTGCTTTAGTTAGAATTTTGAAACTCTAGGTATTCTTCATGTATATAGTTGTTTGTCATTTGAGTTTGAGTTATTCCATGTTATTTGCACACGGGCCTAAAGGGACCCAGGTATGTGAAAGTGTAGATTTTTATGGTCATGCGTTCTAGGGTTAAGTGGCATCAATTGCCCCACTGTTGCTTAAAACGGTTGGTGAGGTGATTTTACCAAATCCCCAAGCTTTTAGTCTCCCAAGGATGACACAGGGGTAGAAATGTCCTTGTGAATCCATGATTTGATCATCTTTATGAACGTGAGTCTGTCTACATTCTCAGTGGACAGCCGTGTGCGCTTATCTGTCAGCACACCACCAGCAGCGCTGAACACACGTTCAGAGAGAACGCTGGCTGCATGGCATGACAAGATCTCCAAGGCGTGAGTGGCGACCTCCGGCGATTTTTCAAGATTGGAATACCAAAATGAGCAAGGGTCCAGTGACACAGTCATGGCTTCGATGTTCACTTGGAGATTCTCCTGTACCATCCTCTCTAGGCATTGACTATGTGTCAGACTTCTTGTCTCCTGTGGCCTTGCAAAGGATGGTCTAAAAAAGTGGTGAAACGATTCCACAAAATTGCTGTTACCAGCAGATACTGTGTTACTGTTACTGTTTGAGTGATGAAGACTCGACAGTCCCACCGTTGGCAAGTTAGAACTGTGAGATTCACTACGTGCACCACTGGTGTTTTGTGGAAAAGCACATGTAAGATTCTGCAACAGATACTCCTGCATTCATCAATACCTTTTTATGGCAGGAATTATTTCGGCAAATATACTTTTGTACCGGGGATCTAAGAGTGTGGCAACCCAGTAGTCAGGATTACTTCGAATTCTGACAATCCGGGGGTCATGTTGCAGGTAGTGCAGCAAGAAGGCACTCATGTGTCTTGCGCATCCAGAAGGACCAAGTCCTTGTTGTGTTGGTAGCGAGGTAAGAATCATGCTTCCTTCCTCTGCCCTCTCCCTGCAACCTCGCACAACAGAAATGTGATCAAGGTCTCCCTCATCTGATGAGTCTTCCATGCCCATTGCCAGTTCGTCCTCCACTTCTTCCTCGGCTCCTGCACCTTCCTCAACAGTTTGGCTGCTACCATGCGCCCTGGTTAATCCCTCTCCCCCACCCTCCCATGCCTGCCGCCTTGGTGCTGCCAACCGTCTGGACCTTAGAGATGTTATCCCTTCCGCATACGACTCCTCCTCTACTTCCTCCACCTCCTCTTGTCCCACCACCTGACTCCGAATTCTGTTTAACATGTGCTCCAGCATGTAAATCACCGTAATAGTCATGCTGATAATGGCATCGTCAGCACTAAACATCTTCGTCGCCATTTCAAGACTGTGCAGAAGGGTGCATAGGTCCCTGATCTGAGACCACTCCTCCAGCGTGATTTGCCCCACCTCTGGATCTCGTTGGCCCAGGCTATACGTCAGAACGTATTGCACCAGGGCTTGTCGGTGCTGCCACAGTCGCTGCAACATGTGCAGAGTTGAATTCCACCATGTCGGCACATCGCATTTCAGCCGGTGAACTGGCAGGCCCAACGACTTCTGTAGAGATGTAAGTCGTTGAACTGCGGGATGCGAACGGCGGAAGTGAGCACACAGCGACCGTGCACTCTGCAGAAGGCCATCTAGTCCGGGATAGTGGGCTAAAAATTGCTGGACAACCAGGTTCAACACGTGAGCCATACAAGGCACGTGTGTGACATTGCCCCGGCGAAGTGCCGCACCCAGGTTTGCAGCATTGTCGCACATGGCCTTCCCTGGTTGCAGGTCCAGTGGAGACAACCTTTCATGAAACTGGGTCTCCAGAGCTGACCAAAACTCCTCAGCTGTGTGACTCACATTTCCCAGACATTTCAAAGTAAACACTGATGCGTTGAGCCCTGCTACCAGCATAGTAAGGAGGTGTGCAGGATTCCTTCTGCGCAGTTAGAAAGCAGGTGGCATTACCAGACAGGCTTTGGGTGCAGGTGGAGGACCGAGAGGAGGTTGAGGAGGCAGAAGCAGTGGAGGAAGTTCGAGATAAAGAGGATTAACACACAACTCGTGGGGACGGTAAGACTTGGACAGCAGCCCCTTGTCCTGCTGTCACCATAGTTACCCAGTGCCCAGTCAGCGACATGTAACGCCCCTGTCCATGCCTTCTCGTCCAAGTGTCTGTGGTGAAGTGCACCCTGTCACACACAGAGTTTCTCAAAGAAGCGGTGATGTTGTGTGCGACATGCTAGTGGAGCGCAGGCACACCTTTCTTTGAGAAGTAGTGCCGACTGGGCATCTGGTACTGGGGCACTGTGACGGACATAAGGTCTTGAAAATCCTCTGTGTCCTCCAGGTGGAAAGGCAGCATTTCTGTAGCCAACAGCTTGCAGATGGTGAAATTCAACCTCTTAGCTTTCTCATGGCTAGGAGGAAATGGTCTTTTACTTTTCCACATCTGAGGGACCGAGGGCTGGCTGTTGTGCTTAGACGGTGTTGAGTAGGGTGTCCCAGGCAACTGCCGGTCTGTGAGGAAGATGCAGGCGGACATGTTAGGTTGCCTTGATCCAAAGGTGGTGCTCTCGATGTCGGAGAGCGCTCAACACTAGCAGGTGTTTCCACTTCCCAATGAACTGACGACCTGCCAATCACACTGGCTGTTGCGGGTAAAGAGGTGGCAGGTCTGCGTCCAAAAACATGTGTGACTGCTGTCCCCCCAGTCACAGAGGATGAAGAGGCTGCGGATGCACAAGATGGGGCAGACGGTGGTTGGCCCAGCCGGCTAGGCCCCATTGTAGCACAGTGAGCTTCCCACTGCAACTTATGCTTCATATCCATGTGACGGTACATGCATGAAGTACTCAAACTATGGATTTTTTGGCCTCTACTTAGCTTTTGCTGACAAATATTACAGATAACATGAGTTGGGTCATCCTTATCGATCTGAATAAATGCCCAGGCTATGCAAGGCTTAGAGCCCATGTGACCTGAAGAGCCACTACGACTTGTGGTCAGAGGCAGAGTTGTGGTTGAGGATGCAGTTGTTGACGTGCTTCCAGTACTCCGTCTCTGTTCAGGAAGGCGCAACCTAACCTCGTCGTCAATAGCATCTGTGATGCCCCGCTGCGCTTGGTATCACAGATCCTACAAGAGTGCATTGATGGAATCCTCCACAAGAGGCCCCCATAAACATTCACACATCTCCACCTTCCACCTCAGACCAGCAGAGGGAGCCCGTTAGGGATATAAATAGGGAAGGTGGAGCTAGGCAGTTCAGTTCCTCTGAAGAGTTCCTGCAGTAGAGAAGCCTAAGAGAGGTCAGTCTGCAGTGGAGCTCAGTCTAGTCTAGAGAACGCAGTTAATAATTCAGCAGTGGAGCGCGAGGCTCCTGCTTGCTAGATTCAGGGAGCCCAGATAGAGCTTAAGGTGTGCCGGTGCCGTAAGATCAGTGAAGCGCGGCAAGCTGCCGTTAGTGTGTATAGCCTAGTGAGGGCCCGAGTAGGCCGAAGGCGAGTGGTGAGTTAGTACATAAGGGGCAGAGGAGCTTAACCAGCTCACCCCGAAGCATTTACCGGACACAGGATCCGAGCTTACCGGTATCTCTATGACCCAGTAGGGCATAACCGGAATCCCTGGAGAACTACAAGTCCCAGGATCGCTAAGGTGCTGATATGTAACAGAGCCAGGAGACGCTTAGGCCCCGCATACTGGGAGCGTGAACTCCAAGAGAAGGCCCTACCACAAGGTCAGCCAGCGCAGGACAGAGACAAAGTTAGGCCTAGCTCCAGGCAGGTCAGAAACTTACTACGCAGAGGCAAGAAACAGGAGGCCCTACACCCGCTCATTGGGGAGGATCCTGATATGCACCCTTCATCCTACAGTGCTCCGGGATGTGCCTGAATTTCCACCAGTAAAAGGTACTGAAGTGACTACCGTGTCCGTTCCCGTTCTTGCTCTGACCCAGCTGGGTCTCGCCTGTCCTGCATTCCCCCTGCATACGCTGCCCTGAGACCTAGCTCCACCTGTGGGGAGCTATACCATCGAGCTGCCTTATCACCGGCCTCAGTGGACTGCTGCAGCGCTGGTGCTTGTCACCAGATACCACAGGTGGCGTCATGAACTCTTATAAAATTAACAATTATCCACCCTTTTAAAGAAGACCCCAGGGTACGGGCCAGGGAGCCGACCACCGCGACATCTCCAAGGCCAGGCAAATGCCCGGGTACCGAGTCATCCCCATCCCCAGGGCTAGTCACATCCTCCTCCACCTCCTCTGCTGACCTCATCAACTGGCTGACTGTGGGTTGACAGTAAGTGGGATCTCCAACCTCGTCATCATCACCCTGTGTGTTATCACACCCGTCGCCCTCAGAGCCAACCTCTTCCTGCCCTGACCGAAAAGTCAAGTTGTCGCTCCAATCAGGTATTTGAGTCTCATCATCGTCTTCATCATTGTCTCCACCAACAGGAGTTACAGTTTGGGAACAAGGGTCTACATTATGCTCAGAACCTTCTTCATCTGGTCCTGGATCCAACTTATAAAGATTCTGGGCATCGGATCAGATCATTTCCTCATCTGGATTAACAGAAGCTCTGGAGCAGACCTCCGTTTCCCAGGCTATAGTATGAGTAAACAGCTGGGCAGACTCAGCCATCTGTGTTACCCCATACTCAGATGGGCAGCTGGAGACTTGGGAGCTGTGAGGAAGCAAGTGCGATTGGGGTGACACCTCTGAGGACTGGAGTATTTGTGATGTTGAAATTGAGGTGATGGAGAGCCCACTTGAAGGAGCACTTGATATCCGTTGAAGCACCTGCTGTTTTTGTGCCTCATCTAGAATTTGTAGCGATGGGCGTGTCCGTAAGAATGGGATCGTATCACATTGTCCACGAAAAGAAGTCGACATCTTAGTTTGGCTGGAAGATGGTCTTTCTTCTGCAGATGTTACTCCCCCCCCCCCCCCCACCGTGGGGGGCCCCGACCCACCGGCGGACAGGCACCAGTATTGGGATAGGGGGGCTGGCCGTCAGGGTCCACCGCGGCTCTGGCACAAACCCGGCGACACAGAGGTGGCACAGGCAGGAACGGACTGGCCGTGTCGGCTTCTCACTTTTTGGATTTTAGAAGGGCATGACATGCCTATATCTGTGTCTCCCCCTCCTTTTACTCCTCCACCTCTTTTCTTTTCGCATGACTATATGTACTTGTCACTTTTCCATGTGTTAGTTGTGTCTTCTGAGCAGTTTGTCAGCTTTTGGACACCTTTGAAGGTGTTTTCTATGTGTTTCTATGTGTTTTTGTTTGCCTGCCATTGGTTTTAACGGTGTTCGAAGATGTTCGACGAACAGTTCGACGAACAGTTCGGCGAACACACGGGTGTTCGACGAACCGAACCGAACTCGAACACTACGGGGGTGGCTCAACACTAATCCTCAGGTCCGAAACCCTTCCAAGCGACGAGATACTGCAAACTCCCTCTATACCGTCTAGAATTTAGGATGCGGGAAATTTCATATTCCCCGTCCTCCACCACCGGAGGAACAGTGGCAGAGGCGTCACCATCCGACACATCAGCTTTTTTCAACAGAGAAACATGAAACACCGGATTAATCCTCCAGGACGTAGGAACCTCCAGCCTCACAGCAGATTGGTTAACTATCTGAAGTACATTAAAGGGCCCTACGAACTTGGGACCCAATTTTTTAGAAGGAATCCTCAATCGCAGATTCTTAGAGGACAACCAAACCATGTCACCAACAGCAAACAAAACCTCTTGCCGTTTCCTATCAAAGTGCCTCTTAGATTTTTTGTTAGCCTCCTGAAGATTACCACGCACATCCGTCCAAACTCTCTCCAAATCACCGGAAAAACTCTCCTCCTCAGGCACTGCTGAAACCAATTTGGAAAATGACCCAAAAGACGGATGTCTCCCAGAACAACAAAAAAAAGGCGAACACCCAGCAGAAGAGGATGTATGGTTGTTAAGAGCAAATTCAGCAAGTGGCAGAAACTCAGACCACCCCTCTTGATTGTCTGCCACAAAACAACGCAAGAACTGCTCAACATCCTGGTTCTTCCTTTCTGTCTGGCCATTAGACTCAGGATGATATCCGGATGAAAACGACAAATGAACTCCCAACCTGTCATAAAAGGCACGCCAAAAACGAGCCACGAACTGAGGTCCAGTATCAGAAACAATGTCAGTAGGAACACCATGTAGTCTGACAATCTCCTTGACAAAGGCCTTAGCGAGTGTCTTAGCGCAAGGCAGTTTGATGAAGGGAACCAAGTGACACATCTTGCTAAAACGGTCCACGACCACCCAGATGACCGTGAAACCTTCAGAGGGAGGAAGGTCAGTAATAAAGTCCATAGCCAGATGTGTCCAAGGTGCACTAGGAACCTCCAGAGGGCAAAGCAACCCCGCAGCAGGAGCATGCGAAGACTTGGATCTTGCACACACAGTACATTGGCGCACCCACTTAATGACTTCCTTCTGCCATCCAGGCCACCAAAAACTGCGACCCACAAGTCTCTTGGTCTCAGAAATTCCTGGATGACCTGCCAACCGAGACTCATGACACTCAACAAACAAATCTCTCCTAAAGGTCCTAGGCACAAACAACCTCCCATGGGGAGTGTTAGATGGGGCATTCTCCTGTGCTTTAAGAATCTCATCCTCCAAAACGGAGTCCAAAGCAGCAATCACAACACCTTCTTGTAAAATGGTCTCCTCCTCCTCATCAACACCGACCATGGGAGAAAAGCTGCGAGACAAAGCATCCGCTTTAACATTCTTGGTACCCGGGATGTAAGTAACGGAAAAATTAAACCGCGAGAAAAAAAGTGCCCACCTAGCCTGACGGGCATTCAAGCGCTTGGCAGCATCAAGATAGATCAGATTTTTATGATCAGTGAAAACCTGAACGGGAAATTCAGCACCTTCCAAGAGGTGACGCCAGTGTTCAAATGCGAGTTTAATCGCCAGCAATTCCTTATTACCAATATCGTAATTAAGTTCAGTCTCGGAAAATTTTTTTGAAAAAAAGGCACAGGGATGGATCCCTACGATGTAACGGGGAACCTGATCCTGCGATCAGACCCGCTAAAGTCCTCGGCTAGTCTGAACGCAGACCTATAGATGTGGGGGAGGGATCCCTATAAGATCTAGGGACTGGGATTTAGTTGGACACCTCCTAGCAGAAATAGTAGCAGTCAAAGACAAACACACAACAAAAAGCGTAGAGGTCAGAAGACCTAGCAAAACTAACAGGGAACGGCAATAGAGTAACAAGCTAGCTCAACAGTAGTAAATACAAATGAAGTCCAACAAAGCCAGGAGGGCGGAGCCAGATTAAATAGGCAAAATGGTCATGTGACCAGCAAACTAAAAAAAACCTAACAGGAGAGTTGTAACACTGGTGTTTTGTGGAAAAGCACATGTACACTGTGTTCCAAATTATTATGCAAAAAGTGTTTAGGAGTGATAAGGGAAGAATTTGTTTGTTTGTCAGTTAAACTCATTGATGGTGATGTGTGTCAGGGCTCTTTATATCACTGTAAGCAATTGCAGACACCTGTGCTAATTAGTTTGGCAGGTGTGTCCAATGAACGGCAAGACTACTTAAGAAGGCTGTCCCACATTATTAAGCAGCCTACATTTTCTGCCAAAATGGGAAAGAAAAAGGATGTGTTGGCTGCTGAGAAGCAACAAATTGTGGAGTGTTTAGGTCAAGGCATGACTACAATCAACATTCTGCGTTGATCAGGATGAAGTGTCTTGGCAATCAAGAAGTATGTAGCTGATTCACAGTACACACGTGTGCGTGCTGATAAGGGCAAATTGAGGACTCTTTCCTACAGGCAATTACGTCCGGTTAAAAGAGCAGCGGCAAAAAAGCCTTGTCATAGCAGCAGACAAGTTTTTGAAGCTGCTGGTGCCTCCAACGTCCCCCGAACAACAAGATGCAGGGTCCTTCAGAGGTTTGCAGCTGTGCGTACGCCATCCTGTCAACCTCCTCTATCCACTGCACACAAGCAGAAATGGCTCCAGTGGGCCAAACATTACATGAAGACTGATTTCAAAACTGTTTTGTTCACGGATGAGTGCCGTGCAGCGCTCGATGGTCCAGATGGATGGAGTGGAGGATGGCTGGTTGATGGACACCCCACGCAAACACGGCTACAGCGCCAATGAGGAGGTGGAGTAATGTTTTGGGCTGGAATCATGGGGAGAGAGATTGTCAGCCCCTTTAGGATCCCTGAAGGGGTAAAGATGAACTCCATAATGTATGTGGAGTTTCTCAAACAGCACTTCCTGCCATGGTTCAAGAAGAAGAACCGTGTATTCCACAGCAAGATAATGCACCATCTCATGCTGCACATAACACATCTGCATCTCTGGCTGATATGGGCATAAAAGGGGACAAACTTATGGTGTGACCCCCATGCTCCCCTGACCTCTACCCCATTCAGAACCTCTGAAGCATCATCAAAAGGATGGCGGGAGGCAGTTCACATCTAAGCAACAGCTCTGGGAGGGTATTCTGTCCTCATGCAAAACAATTGAAGCAGAAACCATCCAAAACCTGACAAATTCAATGGACGAGAGAGTTCAGAAGCTCCTTTCGAACAAGGGGTCCTATGTGCAAATGTAACATCACCTAGAATAAAGTTTTGAGCTGAAAACTGTTTGATTTAAGTTTGTAATAACCTGCTAATGCTTATAATTTCAAAAATGACCATTTTTTTGGTCTTTATTAAAATGAAAAGGTTGATCGAAGAGTGTCAGGCATCTAAGAGTGTGGCAACCCAGTAGTCATGATTACTTCGAGTTCTGACAATCTGAGGGTCATGTTGCAGGTAGTGCAGCAAGAAGGCACTTATGTGTCTTGCGCATCTCGGAGCCCCAAAATTATTTTCCGGGCTAGATGCAGCTAAAAATTATTATTAATTTTAAATCTGGTGGAGCTTAGTATAGATGGCCTAATAGAATCAGTACTGCACACTGCTACAAAGCCCAAATTATTTTCCAGCCAAGATACAGATAAACATGATTAGTAATTTTAAATCTGGTGGAGCTTAGTATAGATGGCCTAATAGAATCAGTACTGCACACTGCTACAAAGCCCAAATTATTTTCCAGCCAAGATACAGATAAACATGATTAGTAATTTGAAAGCTTAAAAAGGTTGGTGAGGTGATTTTAACCAATCATCAAGCTTTTACTCTCCCCAGGATGACACAGGGGTAAAAAAGTCATTTCGGATCCATGATTTGTTCATCTTTATGAACGTGAGTCTGTCTACATTATCAGTGGAGAGCGGCGTGCGCTTATCTGTCAGCACACCACCAGCAGTGCTGAACACACGTTCAGACAGAGCGCTGGCTGCGGGGCATGACAAGATCTCCAAGGCGTAAGTGGCGAGCTCCGGCCATTTATCCAGATTGGAAGCCCAAAAAGAGCAAGGGTCCAGTGACACAGTCATGGCTTCAATGTTTACTTGGAGATACTACTGTACCATCGTCTCTAGGTGTTGACTTTGTGTCAGACTTCTTGTCTCCTGTGGCCTTGCAAAGGATGAGCTAAAAAAGTGGTGAAATGATTCCGCAAAATTGATGTTACCAGCAGATACTGTGTTTCTGTTACGGTTTGAGTGCTGAACACTTGACGGTCCCACGGTTGGCAAGTTGGAACTGTGAGATTCACTACGTGCACTGGTGTTTTGTGGAAAAGCACATGTAAGATTCTGCAACAGTCTCTGCTGATACTCCTGCATGCGTGCATCCCTTTCTATGGCAGGAATTATTTCTGCAAATTTACTTTTGTACCGGGGATCTAACAGTGTGGCAACCCAGTAGTCAGGATTATTTCTAATTCTCACAATTCGAGGGTCATGTTGCAGGTAGTGCAGCAAGAAGGCACTCATGAGTCTTGCGCATCCAGGAGCACCAAGTCCCTGTTGTGTTGGTGGCGAGGTAACAATCATGCTTCCTTCCTCTGTCCTCTCCCCCCAACCTCACACAACAGAAATGTGATCAAGGTCTCCCTCATCTGATGAGTCTTCCATCAGTTCGTCCTCCACTTCTTCCTGGGTTCCTGCACCTTCCTCACTAGTTTGGCTGCTACCATGCGCCCTGGTAAAACCATCTCCCCCACCCTCACATGCCTGCCGCCTTGGTGCTGCCGACTGTCTGGACCTTGCAGATGTTAGCCCTTCCGCATACAACTCCTCCTCCTCTACTTCCTCCACCTCCTTTTGTGTCACCACCTGACTCCGAATTCTGTTTAACATGTGCTCCAGCATGTAAATCACCGGAATAGTCATGCTGATAATGGCATCGTCAGCACTAAACATTTTTGTCGCCTTTTCAAAACTGTGCAGAAGGATGCATAGGTCCCTGATCTGAGACCACTCCTCCAGCGTGATTTGCCCCACCTCTGGATCCCGTTGGCCCAGGCTATACGTCAGAACGTATTGCACCAGGTCTTGTCGGTGCTGCCACAGTCGCTGCAACATGTGCAGAGTTGAAATCCACCGGGTAGGCACATCGCATTTTAGCCGGTGAAGTGGCAGGCCCAACGACTTCTGTAGAGATGTAAGTCGCTAAGCTGCGGGATGCGAACGGCGGAAGTGAGCACACAGCGACCGTGCCCTCTGCAGAAGGCCATCTAGTCCGGGATAGTGGGCTAAAAATTGCTGGACAACCAGGTTCAACACATGAGCCATACAAGTCACGTGTGTGACATTGCCCCGACGAAGGGCCGCACCCAGGTTTGCAGCATTGTCGCACACGGCCTTCCCTGGTTTCAGGTCCAGTGGAGACAACCATTCATGAAATTGGTTCTCCAGAGCTGACCACAACTCCTCAGCTGTGTGACTCACATTTCCCAGACATTTCAAAGTAAAAACCGCCTGATGACATTGAGCCCTACTGCCAGCATAGTAAGGAGGTGTGCAGGATCCCTTCTGTGCAGTTATAAAGCTTGTGGCATGACCAGACAGGCTTTGGGTGCAGGTGGAGGACCGAGAGGAGGTTGAGGAGGCAGAAGGAGTGGAGGAACTTTGACATAAAGAGAATTGACGCACAACTCGTGGGGACGGCATGACTTGGACAGCAGCCCCTTGTCCTGCTGTCACCATAGTTACCCAGTGTCCAGTCAGCGACATGTAACGCCCCTGTCCATGCCTACTCGTCCAAGTGTCTGTGGTGAAATGCACCCTGTCACACACAGAGTTTCTCAAAGAAGCAGTGATGTTGTGTGCGACATGCTGGTGGAGCGCAGGCACACCTTTCTTTGAGAAGTAGTGCCGACTGGGCATCTGGTACTGGGGCACTGCGACGGACATAAGGTCTCGAAAATCCTCTGTGTCCACCAGGCGGAAAGGCTGCATTTCTGTAGCCAAGAGCTTGCAGATGGTGAAATTCAACCTCTTAGCTTTCTCATGGCTAGGAGGAAATGGTCTTTTACTTGTCCACATCTGAGTGACTGAGGGCTGGCTATTGTGCTTAGACGGGGTTGATAAGGGTGTCCCCGGCAAACTGCCGGTCTGTGAGGAAGATGCAGGTGGACATGTTAGGTTGCCTTGATCCAAAGGTGGTGCTATCGATGTCGGACAGCGCTCAACACCAGCTGGTGTTACCACCTCCAAAGAAAATGATGACCTGCCAATCACGCTGGCTGTTGCGGGTAAAGAGGTGGCAGGTCTGCGTCCCAAAACAGGTGTGACTGCTGTCCCCCCAGTCACAGAGGATGAAGAGGCCGCAGATGCACAAGATGGGGCAGACGGTGGTTGGCCCGGCCGGCTAGGCCGCATTGTAGCACAGTGAGCTTCCCACTGCAACTTATGCTTCATGTCCATGTGCCGGTTCATGCATGAAGTACTCAAACTATGTATTTTTTGGCCTCTACTTAGCTTTTGTTGGCAAATGTTACAGATAACAGGAGTTGGATCATCTTTATCGATCTGAATAAATGCCCAGGCTATGCAAGGCTTAGCACCCATGCGACCTGAAGAGCCACCACGACTTGTGGTCAGAGGCAGAGTTGTGTTTGAGGATGCAGTTGTTGACGTGTTTCCAATACTACGTCTCTGTCCAGGAAGGCGCAATCTGACCTCGTCGTCACGAGCATCCTCCTCCACCTCCTCTGCTGACCTCATCTCTTGGCTGACTGTGGGTTGACAGTAAGTGGGATCTCCAACCTCATCATCATCACCCTGTGTGTTATCACACCCGTCGTCCTCAGAGCCAACCTGTTCCTGCCCTGACAAAAAACTAAAGTTGTCGCTCCAATCAGGTATTTGAGTCTCATTATCGTCTTCCTCATTGTCTCCACCAACAGGAGTTACAGTTTGGGAATGAGGGTCTACATTATGGTCAGAACCTTCTGCGTCTGGTCCTGGATCTGACTCATAAAGATTCTGGGCATCAGTGCAGATCATTTCCTCGTCTGGATTCACAGAAGCGCTGGAGCCGACCTCTGATTCCAAGGCTATAGTATGAGTAAACAGCTCTGTAGACTCAACCATCTGTTCTACCTCATACTCAGACGGGCAGCTGAAGATTTGGGAGCTGTGAGGAAGCAAGTGCGATTGGGGTGCCACCTCTGAGGACAGGAGTATTTGTGATGTTGAAGTTGATGTGGAGGAGAGCCCACTTAAAGGAGCACTTGATATCCGTTGAAGCACCTGCTGTTTTTGTGCCTCATCTGGAATTTGTAGCGATTGATGTGGCCTTAAGAAAGGGATCTTATCACATTGTCTGCTAAAAGAAGTAGACATCTTAGTTTTGCTGGAAGATGGTCTTTCTTCTGCAGATGTTACTGTTGCTTTAACACCTACTCCACGGACACAACCTTTTTCCCCCTTCCCAACACGCCTATTCCCCTTTCCACCAGCAGCAGGCCTTTTTCCACTCATTTTGGTGGTTAACTAATTCACAACTCTGGAGTTGTTTGCACAAAAAAACAATGGATGGGAACCGAGCAGAGCTGAGTGGCCAAACTGTGGTATTAGGCCAAAACTATTGTCTGGGTCCCACACACTGCTAGAAGGCCAAATATTTTTTCAGAGCTAGATGCAGAAAAAAATTATATTCAGTTTGCAACCTGATGGGGGTCAGTATAGATGGACTAATAGAACAAGTCCCACACACAGCTAGAAGCCCAAATATTTTTTCAGACGTAGATGCAGAAAAAAATTATATTCAGTTTGCAACCTGATGGAGGCCAGTATAGATGGACTAATAGAACAAGTCCCATACACAGCTAGAAGGCCAAATATTTTTTCAGAGCTAGATGCAGAAAAAAATTATATTCAATTTGCAACCTGATGGAGGTCAGTATAGATGGACCAATAGAACAAGTCCCACACACTGCTAGAATGCCAAATATTTTTTCAGAGCTAGATGCAGAAAAAAATTATATTCAGTTTGCAACCTGATGGAGGTCAGTATAGATGGACTAATAGAACAACTCCCACACACTGCTAGAAGCCCAAATATTTTTTCAGAGGTAGTTGCAGAAAAAAATTATATTCAGTTTGCAACCTGATGGAGGTCAGTATAGATGGACTAATAGAACAAGTCCCACACACTGCTAGAAGGCCAAATATTTTTTCAGAGCTAGATGCAGAAAAATATTATATTCAGTTTGCAACCTGATGGAGGTCAGTATAGATGGACTAATAGAACAAGTCCCACACACAGCTAGAAACCCAAATATTTTTTAAGAGGTAGATGCAGAAAAAAGTTATATTCAGTTTGCAACCTGATGGAGGTCAGTATAGATGGACTAATAGAACAAGTCCCACACACTGCTAGAAGCCCAAATATTTTTTCAGAGGTAGATGCAGAAAAAAATTATATTCAGTTTGCAACCTGATGGAGGTCAGTATAGATGGACTAATAGAACAAGTCCCATACACTGCTAGAAGCGCAAATATTTTTTCAGAGCTAGATGCAGAAAAAAATTATATTCAATTTGCAACCTGATGGAGGTCAGTATAGATGGACTAATAGAACAAGTCCCACACACTGCTAGAAGCCCAAATATTTTTTCAGAGCTAGATGCAGAAAAAATTTATATTCAATTTGCAACGTGATGGAGGTCAGTATAGATGGACTAATAGAACAAGTCCCACACACTGCTAGAAGGCCAAATATTTTTTAAGCACGAGATGCAGAAAAAAATTATATTCAATTTGCAACCTGATGGACGTCAGTATGGATGGACTAATAGAACAAGTCCCACACACTGCTAGAAGGCCAAATATTTTTTCAGAGCTAGATGCAGATAAAAATTATTTTGAATTTGCAACCTGATGGAGGTCAGTATAGATGGACTAATAGAACAAGTCCCACACACTGCTAGAAGGCCAAATATTTTTTCAGAGCTAGATGCAGAAAAAAATTATATTCAATTTGCAACCTTATGGAGGTCAGTATAGATGGACTAATAGAACAAGTCCCACACACTGCTAGAAGGCCAAATATTTTTTCAGAGCTAGATGCAGAAAAAAATTATATTCAATTTGCAACCTTATGGAGGTCAGTATAGATGGACTAATAGAATGATGCTATGCCCAAAAGGTTTTACTTCACTAGGTGCAGTAAAATATTGGTATTCTATACACAGATGGTGTAGCTTGCAACACAGATAGGCTACTCCACTGACTAACACACTCTGCAATAGGCCAAAAAGGATTAGCTTTACTAGATTTAGCCAAATGCTGTGAAAAAAACTTGCACAGCACTGGCACAGACCTGCCTGGCAAACACTGATAGGAACTGATGTAACTTAGTCCTGAAAAGGACTGCAATTACAATTAGTCTTTACTCCCACAACCTATCTATTTAAGAGCACAGACCTGCCTGATAAAAGTCGTAGGAAATGCTGTAACCTAGTCCTTAAAAGGACTGCAATCACAACTATTCCCTACTCCCAAGCTATCTGTAGATTTGTGCGAAAATTGGCTTGAAATTAACACGGTATAGTGCACACAGCAACAGCGGTGCCGTCTAACATGCAGCTGCAGCAGTGAGAAAATGGTGGCGACGGGGAAAATGGCTGGGTCTTATAGGGCAAGGACATGTGACATACACTGCCAATGACACATGCCCTTGCTTTTGTGAAAAAAGCACTTCGCTCCATGTGTGCGCTGCTGATAGGCTGACAGATTGCACCTCCCCACTGTAAATGCGGGAAAGAAAAAAAAAAAATGGAGATCTTCATTATTCCTGCAGAGATCCATCCCCTGCCCCTCCCCCCGCCCCGCTGTACACTCAAACTGCGTATTAACATTAATTTTCATCATTACTGAGAAAAAATCCAGTTATGATTTTGGTGCACGAACAGTTATCGAACATAACCTCGAACAGCCGAATTATTTTCAAATCGTTCGTGCTCGCCGAACGGCTCGAACACCGCCCAAAACAGCTCGAATTTGAGATTGGCGAACAGTTCGAGTCGAACAACGCTCATCTATAAACAGCATATCCAGTATGAAACCTGCCAGAGGGGTCAACATATCTGGATCCATCCGTGTATATAACGTAAGTTCTGGATCATCCAAGGGTACTTCCCCCACTAAAACAAGTGGAGTTGACTCCGCAGTAATTTGTTCCAGACTGTCATGTGGTGGAGCCTCTTTCCCTTCTCCCTCAGGTGCTGGTAGCAGGGTGGCCAGGTTGATTGTGGTGCACCAATGTAATTTCACATTTTCTGGCAAAATCAACGAACACTGCAGCCGCAGGTGTCTCTGTGTGGACAGATGTTTAGGTTGCTGTAAAGCCAAAACAGCCACAATATCGTGTGGAGCATAAATGTGAGTCTCATATCCAAGGATGACATCCGCCGTCTTCTCAAGTAACTACTGTGTGGCGTGAACCGCTCGTAGACAGCTGGGGGAGGCCCTAGCTGCCGGGTCCAGATGCGCTGAATAAAAACTGACTGGGTGCTGCTTTGTACAGTGTCTCTGCGTGAGTACCCCGGCTACATGCCCTCCTGTCTCGGAGACATACAAATGGAAAGGTTGAGCTTAATCCGGGTTTCCAAGGGCAGGGGCTGTCATTATCCTTGATTTTAGTTGCTCAAAGGCTTGTTGCAGCTGTTCTTGGTGGTCCTTGTTGTTTACATCAGCCAGTGTCTTCTTTTAGTGCATCATATAAGGGTTGCATCAGACGTGAGGCGTCTGGGATCCATTGTCTGCAATATGTACATAGTCCGAGGAACCGTTGCAGCTCTATGGGATCTTTTGGGAATGGTAGTACTGTAGGTAGATGGCCGTCTTTCTTTCTTCTGTGAGATGTCTGGCACCCCGAGTAAGGCAGTGGCCTAAGAAAACCACTTGACCGAGGCAAAACTGAAGTTTCGAGGCTGACACTCGACAATTCAGTTTTGCTAGATGCTTGAGGAGGCTAACACTGGCCCTGATGGACATTTGCTCCGTGGGGGCACACAAGAGAAGATCATCCATGTATTGTAATAGTACTACCTCAGAGTTGTCCAGCTGCCATGGCAGCAGACAGCTAGACATGTTTTTTGCAAACTGATTAGGGCTATTCTGCACTCCCTGCGGCATCACCGTCTAAGTCAATTGCCTGCCCTGATATGTAAATGCAAACAGAAACTGACAGTCTTTGTGTAGTGGAATGCTGAAAAAGGTGTTTGCTAGATCAATTACTGTAAACCAGGCAGAGGAAGATGGTATTTGTGAGAGAAGTGTATGGGACCACATGAAGCTGTGATGCTTAAGCTATGGTGTTCTGAATTGTTTCTGTAAGCAGGTATTGTGACCTGGGTACATCCAGGGGATCATATCTTGGTCCCACCTCATGTATAACATACTGACATTATAGCTGTCCCGCTCTTGTAGCCATCACCTCTCCTTCTCTTAACGGACTGTGGTCACGGATGTGATCATTGGATGCAGTTTGTATTGTAGGTCCCCCAATCTGACATATTTCTGCAGCTAGCCCCCCCCCCCCATGCTGTAGTTTTGCATTTGCTGCATTTACAATGATCCCAACTTGCTGTTGCGGTATACTCCCCATTCCTATTCTCAGTATAGTGGAAAATTCCGAAGGACCATTCAGTAAAACAGACGCCACCTCCTGGTACTCGTGTCCATGTTCTATTTCCCCAGTTCGGGAGAGGGTGAATAGGGTAGAGTTCGGAGGACCCTGGGTCTCCCCGAATGGAGTGTGGACCATGGCGGGAGCAGGTGAGAGCAATGGTTTATACTACCCGCCGTTAGTATTAAGTAATGGGAAGGCTGGTGCTGCAGCACCGGGTCTGCGTGCTCCACAATTATAGCACGTCTCGCGCCATCCCAGATTAGTGGCCCAACACACATTAGAGAGCCAGCCATCTGGGTTATACGGTGGTGGCTGTCCACTAGTGGGAAGTGCAGGGTATTTAATCTCCTTAGGTATAAATTGCTCAGTTTCCGGATTCAGGGGCTGGGGTACGGTTACATTTGTGGGGGTAGGGAATGCTTCTTTAGGGGCTTCAGATTTGATTTGTGGACACATAAGTTGGGAAGGGGAATCTATTTCCTCCTCTACCTTTTCCCCATCAGCTTCATTTTGTAGCACAAAACAGCCAGTCTTTGTTACAGCGCTAGTTAATTTTCCCTTCTTGACATAAAGATAATTGAAATAACCAGGCTTCATCTCCTCCTCTATTTCAACATATCCTTCATCACAAATCTCATCTGCAACTTTCCTAAACTTTTCAGCGTCTTCCAACAATCCACAGTCAACTAGTCTACCCCTTTTCTGCCGGATTCCTTCGTCCCACAATGTAGGCTGAAGTCTCCCCTCCACTGGAAAGTTTAACACCTTAAACACTTTTGGTGCATTCTTAAATGATCTTTTCCCTTCTCGACTGACCATGATAGTCATCACATCCTCTCCCTCCTGAGGGGGAGACACTTTCTTTCTGCTCCACGGAAACATTGATTAATCACTGCACTGCTGCCTTTCGACTGACAAAGATCCTTGATTTGTGCACAGTACGAGTCCGGCCGGCCTCAGCTGCTGTTCCACTGACTCAGCCATCCCGTTGGGGGAGTCACGTACGGCACTAGGTGAAAGGAGGAGAGCTCTCGTCTGCAGCTCTCCGAACACTCGATATAGTTATATCTGTGTGTGTGTCCTACCCAATCTTCGATCACCTGCCGCGACTGAAACTAATAGTGTTCAGTCTCCTAAGGATTTTGTCAGAAGTTAAGGAAGATTCATACAATATTCACTTGTCAATCCGAGGTGGTATTGTTTTAAAAGTTATCAATATCAGACCCCTAATGGGACTATACCCCTATAGTCTCACCTCTGACTATATCCAACCAGGATGTCCGGAGATACTGCAAACAACCACGCACCACATGGAAGCAACGCCAAACGGTCAGTATCACTAGTAAGGAACTTGTGCACTTACCGTGGCTTTTCTGGGGGATGATCAGTCCCAATTCCAGTGGGGGAGGCCGAAAGCAAGTCTCTCTTTGTGGACGTCAAGGGGTGGTGGGGCGTCCCTGGTTAGGGATCCAAGTCACGGCACCAAGCTGTTGAGGGAGGGCAGCAATGACCCTTCACGGTTGACCAAGTGAGTGTCAGATTATTATGTTACAAGGTTGATTGCAATCAGGAACCCAGACAGAGGCAAAGCTCTGTATGGGAGGATTTGAGAATCTCTAACCACTTTTATTTCTACTTAGCATTATATATTGTTTTGAATATATCAATAGCCAATAACCTACAGCCATACTACAGGCTTGAACCAATGTTAGTACAATTATTACAGAAACACACATATGGTCATATTATCGTTAGTTCGGTGCATGATGGAAAGTTACAAGGTTACACATCCCGGCTCAGACTAGTTAGATAACAGGAGCAGGGTATCTCATAGAATGTTCTTGAGAGAAAAAGTTCTTGTGAGAAAATTGCATGTGAAGCAGGATAAAAGAATGAAAGAATGTATATAGTAATAATAACATGATTTTAGGAGCAAGCTGCAAAAATGGAGTAGCTATAGCATGAATATCAATATGTCCTTTATAAAAAGATAAGATAAAAATTATTATAATGTATAGTCCGAGTGACAAAACTGGTCATAGAAAGGGAACAAAGCTCATATTCTCATTGAGACCCAGGGGATGTACGGTATCGAGGGTCCATATCCATTTAGTTTAAAGTTGGGCCAACTGATGTTTCCATCCCTAATAGTTGGAATGACTGTCAATGACCCTCACCTTAAATTGTGAACAATTACAATTGTGATGGGTTTAAATATGCCTTGGTATTGTTTTAAGTGTAGATAAATCATTGACCTGTTTTGCAGCAGAAATGCTAATCACGTTTTCCAATACACGTACTTTCAACTGTCGAGTGGTGAGATCCACATAGATCTTTGGACATAGACAAGTAGCGTAATAAATTACAGCTTTAGTGGTACAGATTGTGTGATGTCAAACGATTTTGAACCATCCAAACTGGTGTAAGTCATAGCCCGTTCGATGTTCTGGCAAGCAACACATCTGCCACAAGGTGTGTAGCCCCATGGAAGTCTAATGTTATCAAGGAAGGTAGCTGGCTCATTTTGGTAGTGACTTTTAGCCAAATTATCCTTTAGATTATAGGATCTACGATACATGATGTTAAGGCTATCACTTAGGTATTTTCCAAGGATTGGGTCTACCAATAAGATGGGCCAGGATTTTTCAAGGCACATGTGCATAGATCAGCGTCGGTTGAATAAATCCGTCAAAGGAGAAAAAATTGACCCGTAGGAATGGATTGAATCATTGCGAGGGAATGAGACGACAAGGCATGTAACAGTAAGTTTACAGAAGTAGATTTGAGGAACAAATCAATTGGATGGATCTCTTTTTATGGTGACATCTAGAAAATCAATAGATGGCCTATCCCAATGACACACAAGATGGATGTTACGATCATTTTGATTAATAATTCACTGAAAAAAGGGCTAAAAATCAATAAAAACTTCACTGAAAGAGGGAAAAAGCAGCCATACTTGCAATACCATGTGCAGACAAAAGTGCACAAACAGCAAGCAGCAGGTCCCCCATGATAAAGGCGAGGGCAGCACAGGTGCAAAATACTAATAAAACAACCACTTACTAACCCACCAAACATCTGTGGGGTTGGCTAGTATTCTAATTGCACACAGGTCTGCATAGGGTGTCATTCACACCATTATGTGAGATGCACCTCTATCCATATAACAGCCTATTACAAACGACCCTACTATTACATCAGGGGCGTAGGGCATACCATATGTATACTCACAGGCCAGACACACCACATTACCGAGGCACCACTGGAAGGACCTGGCCTGCACCTTGCATCAAAAAACTAGCAAAAAAAAAAAAATATAATACATGAGGTATTGGTCGATATTTTGGCCAAAATTCACAAGCTCACAACCAACGTCAAGGGTCCTCATTGTCTTGCGAGTATCTACACTAAATTCAAAAATAATTCACTAAAAAAGGACTAAAAGTCAATAAAAAGATCACGGAACGAGAAAAAATCAACCATACTAGAACACCATTTCCAGACAAATATGCACAAACAGGAAGCAGCAGGGGCCGCACAGGTGCAAAATACTAATAAAACAGCCACTTACTAACCCACAAACATCCTGTTTGTGCATTTTTGTCTGGACATGGTATTGCAAATATAGCTGCTTTTTCTCACTTTCAGTGATGATCCTTTTGATCAAGAAGTGACATGAATGTATGAAGAGCTTCAATGGAATCCTGCCAGATCAAGAAAATAGCATCAATGTACCACGTCCAAAAGAGAATGCGGTCCATTGAAAGATAGCGATCTAACAAGAACAGGTCTCATTCCCACAGCCACAGATAGATTGGCGTATGATAGTCCGAACAAAGTGCTCTGGGGTTGCAGATAGAACGTTTTCCATTTTAGAATGATGTACTGACATTTAATTGATACCTATTTGAGATTCAGTGGGGAAAATAAGTATTGGATACACTGCCGATTTTGCAAGTTTTCCCACCTACAAAGAATGGAGAGGTCTGTAATTTTTATCGTAGGTACACTTCAACTGTGAGAGACAGAATATAAAAATAAAAACCAGAAAATCACATTGTATGATTTTAAAATAATGAATTAGCATTGAATTGATACAATAGAAAAACAGCACTTAATATTTGGTACAGAAACCTTTGTTTGCAATTACAGAGGTCAGACGTTTCCTGTAGTTATTGACCAAGTTTGAACACACTGCAGCAGGGATTTTGACCCACTCCTCCATACAGATCTTCTCCAGATCTTTCAGATTTTGGGGTTGTCGTTGGACAACATTTAGTTTCAGCTCCCTCCAAAGATTTTCTATTGGGTTCAGGTCTGGAGACTGGCTAGATCACTCCAGGACTTTGAGTGCTATGGAGGCACTCCTTAGTTTCCCTGGCTGCATGTTTTGGGTCATTGTCATGCTGGAAGACCTAGCCACATCTTCAATGCTCTGTGGTAAAGCGGCTTGCTCGGCTGTACATGGAGGTAGACACGGAACACTGTTTCTTTAAATTTTGGGTTGGTTTATTATAACATGTCATAAACCACCCTGGAGTCCACAAAGTAAACACAGCCCATTCGGAATAACGGCAAAACAAAACAGAAAAGATACAGCACAGCTCGTATATCGGCCGGGGTCCGGCCATTCAGGGTTGACCACACACGGTTCAGATGTAGCATAACACATATAAGCTTCTGTCTGGAGCAAGCCTCTCCAGATACTGAACAACACCTGAGTCACAAGGCGGCTAATTATAGCCCAGACCACACCCTGAGGTGGAGATATGGAGAACAACCTCTCACCCACTCTATGGTTGTTCTCATAAAACATGCCCGCTTAAAAATTGCTGATTAACCCTCTCTGCACCTACCATGAAGGAGAAAACTTCCATGTTTCACATCACTGAAGCTAATAGCTTCAGTGAAACATATCTCCCCTCCAGTATTCTGCCAGAGACTTTGTCACAGCTCTTACTGAGGGAAGGAGGTTGTTGGCCAAAATCTTGTGGTACATGACCCCATCCATCCTCCCTTCAATACTGTGCAGTTGTCCTGCCTCCTTTGCAGAAACGTACCCCCAAAGTATGATGTTTCCACCACCATGCTTCATGGTTGGGATGGTGTTCTTGATGTTGTACTCATCCTTCTTCTTCCTCCAAACATGGCGACTGGAGTTGATACCAAAGTTCTATTTTGGTCTCATCTGGTCACATGACATTCTCCCATGCCTCCTCTAGGTAATCCAGATGATCACTGGCAAACTTCAAACGAACCTGGACATGTGAAGACATGAGTAAGGGGACCTTGCGTGCCCTGCAGGATTTTCATCCATGACAGCATAGTGTGTTACTAATGGTAATGTTTGAGACTGTGGTCCCAGCTCTCTTCAGGTCATTGACCAAGTCCTCCTGTGTAGTTCTGGGCTGGTTCCTGACCTTTCTCAGAATCATCCTTATCCCACAAGGCTAGATCCTACATGGAGCCCCATACCGAGGAAGATTGACAGTCATCTTGCGTTTCTTCCATTTTCTAATAATTGTGCCAACAGTTGTGGCCTTCTCACCAAGCTGCTTGCCTATTGTCCTGTAGCCCATCCCAGTCTTGTGCAGGTCTACAATTTTGTCCCTGGTGTGCTTAGACAGCTCTTTCGTCTTGGCCATTGTGAAGAGGTTGGTGTGTGATTGATTGAGTGTGTGGACAGGTGTCTTTTATAGAGGTAACAAGTTCAAACCGGTGCAATTAATACAGGTAATGAGTGCAGAGTAGGAGGGCTTCTTAAAGAAAAACTAACAAGTCTGTGAGAGCCAGAATTCTTACTGGTTCGTAGGTTATCAAATACTTATTTCATGAAATTAAATACAACTTAATTATTTAAAAATCATACAACATGATTTTCTGGATTTTTTTTTTAGATTCTGTCTCTCACAGGTAAAGTGTATATAAGATAAAAATTACAAACCTCTCCATTCTTTGTAGGTGGGAAAACTTGTAAGATTGGCAGTGTATCAAATACTTATTTTCCCCGCTGTATGACATTATGATTGTTTGTTACTGCATTTTTTGCAAAAGTGTGGTAACTAGTGTTGAGCATTCCGATACTGAAATATCGGGTATCGGCCGATATTCGCGGTATCGGAATTCCGATACTTAATTCCGATACTTTTGCAATATCGTATACCGGAATCGGAAGTTCCCATAATGCAATGAGCCATTTTCATTTTATTCAGCCAATGAGGATCCTAAGAAGTGTGGGCACATCCTGTTAGGCATGTAGGCATCTTAACTAATGGCATGGCTGTGATTGGCTGCTGAAATGATGTCATGATGCACTATAAAAGCCGCCGCCGCCATTTTGAGCTCACTCTGCTGTGAATTCAGTTAGGGATAGGACGCTGTTGTTCTGAGGGACAGTTTTAGCTACCTATTTGGTCTATTCTGCTTTACCCAAGCTACTTTATAAATCGCTGTGCCTTGCAGTGCTAGTGCACAGTTCTCTGTGCTGTTCACCGCTTTCTGCAAGGTCTCTGTGTGTGAGTGCAGCTCACCCTGTAGTGTGTGCTTCAACCACGTCTGGTTGTAGTGCACTCAGTGTGTGTCACTGCCTCATACATTGTCCTTTTTTGCCAATTCATAATTTTTCCTGATATCTCCTATTAGTGTGGTGGTTCCATCCGTATTCAGCTAAATTGGTTCCAAACACACTATATAGGAGTAGATAGAGAAATTTTTTTGGTCTTGCAGCGCTAATGCACAGTGCTCTGCATCTGTACTGTTCACCGCTGTCTGCAAGGTCTGGTGTGTGAGTGCAGCTCACCCTGTAGTGTGTGCTTCAACCACGTCTGGTTGTAGTGCACTCAGTGTGTGTCACTGCCTCATACATTGTCCTTTTTTGCCAATTCATAATTTTTCCTGATATCTCCTATTAGTGTGGTGGTTCCATCCGTATTCAGCTAAATTGGTTCCAAACACACTATATAGGAGTAGATAGAGAAATTTTTTTGGTCTTGCAGCGCTAATGCACAGTGCTCTGCATCTGTACTGTTCACCGCTGTCTGCAAGGTCTGGTGTGTGAGTGCAGCTCACCCTGTAGTGTGTGCTTCAACCACGTCTGGTTGTAGTGCACTCAGTGTGTGTCACTGCCTCATACATTGTCCTTTTTAGCCAATTCATAATTTTTCCTGATTTCTCCTATTAGTGTGGTGGTTCCATCCGTATTCAGCTAAATTGGTTCCAAACACACTATATAGGAGTAGTTAGAGGAGCCTTTCTGCAGCATTGGGCCCTGAAGCCCCAGCCAGATTAGTATTAGCCTATTTTTTGCAGCCTCATCTATTGCATTGTAGGTTACCTTCCTACATTGTAATAGCTACAAAAAGTTTGTGATACTATCGTTATTACATCTTTAGGCACATCCAGTGTCTTTTTGTGACAAAAAAAACCTAAATAAAGTTCACCAAACACTCCACTTTACAGTTGTGTAGGCCACATTAGCTCATATTAAAGTCTAGTCCACATGTTATAAAATTAGTGTTTCTTATACCTGTTAGCAGCTGTTCAGGAATAAGCACACTAAGCCCTTAGTACTTTTCTGCCTATCTTTATCAGTCTACCAAGATGAAGAAGGCAGGGAGTAAGGCATGTGGTCGTGGGCGTGGGCGTGGGCGTGGAGTTTCTGCAGGGAGAGGACGTGAGGATTCTGTGCCTGCAGGGAGAGGACATGGGGATTCTGTGCCTGCTGCGGGCACCAGTGACTCAGCATCCCCCAGATTTACCAGGGAACAGTCCTTTATACGCAGCTTTGTAGGAGCTAGCCGTACCCCACTGCTGCGCGAGGACCAAATTGAAGCCGTTGTCGGATGGATGGCAGCTAACGCATCGACTTCAATTAGTTTCAGATCCTCTCAGGTCCTGAGCACTGAAGAGCACCCATCTGTCTCTTCACCACCTGCCAAATTGCCCAGGCAGTCAGAGAGCCCTGGACAGGAGCCATCTCTACTTC
Source organism: Phyllobates terribilis (assembly GCF_046119375.1). Classification (NCBI taxonomy): domain Eukaryota; kingdom Metazoa; phylum Chordata; class Amphibia; order Anura; family Dendrobatidae; genus Phyllobates; species Phyllobates terribilis. Next base: position 477,575,494 of record NW_027362761.1, read on the forward strand.
TGTTCTCTGAATCTCTTGGCTTGGAAAGAGGGGGCCAGCCAAGCAGAATTCGAGAATTTGAAGAAGAGGTAGTATGCAGTGATGCGCAACCGTTTTGTCTCTCTGAATCTGAAGAGGCGGGTGGGCCAGTGCCTATGGTCAGCAGCACACCTCAGTACGCATCTGATGATGAGACTCAGTTGCCACTTTCTGGTGCGTACTGTGCTGTCGAGACTACCCAGGAGAAGCAGTTGTTTGAAGAGGGTGGTGTAGATGATGAGGTCCTTGACCCATCATGGCATGAGGGACAGGAGGGTGGTGGGAGCAGCTCTGAGGAAGAGATTCCCCAAACAGCCCAAAAAGGAGGGAGAGGGAGGGGGCAGACTTGGTTGCCTGTAGCCTCCACTTCGGCACCCATTAGGAGCATGGCTCTTCCAAAATCCAAAGCGGGCGCTCCCAAGACTTGCAGTGCCTGGTCCTTTTTTGACACAGTTGCAGATGACATTTGCTTTGTCAAATGCAAGCTGTGTAATCAGAAGGTGAAAAGAGGGAAAAGTGTCAGCAACCTCAATACTAGAGATGAGCGTTGTTCTACTCGAACTGTTCGCCAATCTCAAATTCGAGCTGTTTTGGGCGGTGTTCGAGCCGTTCGGCGAACACGAACGATTTGAGAAAAATTCGGCTGTTCGAGGTTATGTTCGATAACTGTTCGTGCACCAAAATCAAAACTGGATTTTTTCTCAGTAATGATGAAAATTAATGTTAATACGCAGTTTGAGTGTACAGCGGGGTGGGGGGAGGGGCAGGGGATGGATCTCTGCAGGAATAATGAAGATCTCCATTTTTTTTTCTCTTTCCCGCATTTACAGTGGGGAGGTGCAATCTGTCAGCCTATCAGCAGCGCACACACGGAGCGAAGTGCTTTTTTTCACACAAGCAAGGGCATGTGTCATTGGCAGTGTATGTCACATGTCCTTGCCCTATAAGACCAAGCCATTTTCCCCGTCGCCACCATTTTCTCACTGCTGCAGCTGCGTGTTAGACGGCACCGCTGTTTCTGTGTGCGCTATACCTTGTTAATTTCAAGCCAATTTTCGCACAAATCTACAGATAGCTTGGGAGTAGGGAATAGTTGTGATTGCAGTCCTTTTAAGGACTAGGTTACAGCATTTCCTACGACTTTTATCAGGCAGGTCTGTGCTCTTAAATAGATAGATTGTGGGAGTAAAGACTAATTGTAATTGCAGTCCTTTTCAGGACTAGGTTACATCAGTTCCTATCAGTTTTTGCCAGGCAGGTCTGTGCCAGTGCTGTGCAAGTTTTTTTCACAGCATTTGGCTGAATCTAGCAAAGCTAATCCTTTTTGGCCTATTGCAGAGTGTGTTGGTCAGTGGAGTAGCCTATCTGTGTTGCAAGATATACCACCTGTGTATAGAATACCAATTTTTTTACTGCACCTAGTGAAATAAAATCTTTTGGTCATAGCATCATTCTATTAGTCCATCTATACTGACCTCCATCAGGTTGCAAATTGAATATCATTTTTTTCTGCATCTAGCTCTGAAAAAATATTTGGGCTTCTAGCAGTGTGTGGGACTTGTTCTATTAGTCCATCTATACTGACCTCCATCAGGTTGCAAACTGAATATAATTTTTTTCTGCATCTAGCTCTGAAAAAATATTTGGCCTTCTAGCAGTGTGTGGGACTTGTTCTATTAGTCCATCTATACTGACCTCCATCACACTGCAAATTCAAAATAATTTTTTGTCTGCATCTAGCTCTGAAAAAATATTTGGCCTTCTAGCAGTGTGTGGGACTTTCTCTATTAGTCCATCTATACTGACCTCCATCAGGTTGCAAATTAAAAATAATTTTTATCTGCATCTACCTCTGAAAAAATATTTGGGCTTCTAGCTGTGTGTGGGACTTGTTCTGTTAGTCCATCTATACTGACCTCCATCAGGTTGCAAACTGAATATAATTTTTTTCTGCATCTAGCTCTGAAAAAATATTTGGCCTTCTAGCTGTGTGTGGGACTTGTTCTATTAGTCCATCTATACTGACCTGCATCAGGTTGCAAATTAAAACTAATTTATATCTGCATCTAGCTCTGAAAAAATATTTGGCCTTCTAGCAGTGTGTGGGACTTTCTCTATTAGTCCATCTATACTGACCTCCATCAGGTTGCAAATTCAAAATAATTTTTTGTCTGCATCTAGCTCTGAAAAAATATTTGGCCTTCTAGCAGTGTGTGGGACTTTCTCTATTAGTCCATCTATACTGACCTCCATCAGGTTGCAAATTAAAAATAATTTTTATCTGCATCTAGCTCTGAAAAAATATTTGGCCTTCTTGCAGTGTGTGGGACTTTCTCTATTAGTCCATCTATACTGACCTCCATCAGGTTGCAAATTAAAAATAACTTTTTGTCTGCATCTAGCTCTGAAAAAATATTTGGCCTTCTAGCAGTGTGTGGGACTTTCTCTATTAGTCCATCTATACTGACCTCCATCAGGTTGCAAACTGAATATATTTTTTTTCTGCATCTAGCTCTGAAAAAATATTTGGGCTTCTAGCTGTGTGTGGGACTTGTTCTATTAGTCCATCTATACTGACCTCCATCAGGTTGCAAACTGAATATAATTTTTTTCTGCATCTACCTCTGAAAAAATATTTGGCCTTCTAGCAGTGTGTGGGACTGGTTCTATTAGTCCATCTATACTGACCTCCATCAGGTTGCAAACTGAATATAATTTTTTTCTGCATTTACCTCTGAAAAAATATTTGGGCTTCTAGCTGTGTGTAGGACTTGTTCTATTAGTCCATCTATACTGACCTCCATCAGGTTGCAAACTGAATACAATTTTTTTCTGCATCTACCTCTGAAAAAATATTTGGGCTTCTAGCTGTGTGTGGGACTTGTTCTATTAGTCCATCTATACTGACCTCCATCAGGTTGCAAATTGAATATAATTTTTTTCTGCATCTAACCCAGCCAATAGTTTTGGCCTAATACCACAGTTTGGCCACTCAGCTCTGCTCGGTTCCCATCCATTGTTTTTTTGTGCAAACAACTCCAGAGTTGTGAATTAGTTAACCACCAAAATGAGTGGAAAAAGGCCTGCTGCTGGTGGAAAGGGGAATAGGCGTGTTGGGAAGGGGAAAAAAGGTTGTGTCCGTGGGGTAGGTGTTAAAGCAACAGTAACATCTGCAGAAGAAAGACCATCTTCCAGCCAAACTAAAATGTCTACTTCTTTTAGCGGACAATGTGATAAGATCCCTTTCTTACGGCCACGCCAATCGCTACAAATTCCAGATGAGGCACAAAAACAGCAGGTGCTTCAACGGATATCAAGTGCTCCTTTAAGTGGGCTCTCCTCCACATCAACTTCAACATCACAAATGCTCCAGTCCTCAAAGGTGTCACCCCAATCGCACTTGCTTCCTCACAGCTCCCAAATCTCCAGCTGCCCATCTGAGTATGAGGTAGAACAGATGGTTGAGTCTGCAGAGCTGTTTACTCATACTATAGCCTGGGAATCAGAGGTCGACTCCAGCGCTTCTGTGAATCCAGACGAGGAAATGATCTGCACTGATGCCCAGAATCTTTATGAGTCGGATCCAGGACCAGACGCAGAAGGTTCTGACCATAATGTAGACCCTCATTCCCAAACTGTAACTCCTGTTGGTGGAGACAATGAGGAAGACGATGATGAGCCTCAAATACCTGATTGGAGCGACAACTTTAGTTTTTTGTCAGGGCAGGAACAGGTTGGCTCTGAGGACGACGGGTGTGATAACGCACAGGGTGATGATGATGAGGTTGGAGATCCCACTTACTGTCAACCCACAGTCAGCCAAGAGATGAGGTCAGCAGAGGAGGTGGAGGAAGATGCTAGTGACGACGAGGTCAGGTTGTGCCTTCCTGGACAGAGACGTAGTACTGGAAGCACGTCAACAACTGCATCCTCAAACACAACTCTGCCTCTCACCACAAGTCGTGGTGGCTCTTCAGGTCACATGGGTGCTAAGCCTTGCATAGCCTGGGCATTTTTTCAGATCGATAAAGATGACCCAACTTGTGTTATTGTCACGCTGTCTCTGTATACTGGAGGTAGGGGGCCTAAGCTGACCCTAAGCTGGGGCCCTGACTAATCCCTCAACCTGGAGGTACTGTTAAAGGTACAGAGGTCCAGGCCGCCAGCGTAACCCCTACCTCCTGAAGATCCCTGCACCTCAGTAATCTAGTCCTGAGAAGGACCCCGATCACAACCAAAGGGAACAAGAAATAATATGCCCAAACACAGTATTTAGACGAACGAGACAGTACAAGGGAAAAACCAAAACCACCTTGCATACAAACAACTTCTCAACTACAACAGAGGGAAAACCAACGGGAAAGGAGATAAATGATAAAGCGAGGAAAGGGAAAAAACACTTCCAAATACACTTATCTCAGCAACTCCAAACACCACGATCCGCTCTGTCAGTCTGAATGAAATGCTTTCACCGACACCTCCCAAACAGACCAGCAGGTATATGAAGGAGTCTCACTACAGAAGTATTGATTGCAGCTGGGCGAGGCTGGACCTCATCTAGCCCAGAGAGAGAGAGAGAATTAACTCCCTCACTGCCGAGAAACACAAAGCACCAACAAGTCAGCTGCGAGAAGTCAGGCTGTGTACTCGTGACGATCTTCGTGGCAACACACCCGTGACAGTACCCCCCCTTCTACGAGGGGCCTCCGGACCCTCAGGGCCAGGTTTATCCGGGTGAGTCGTGTGGAAGGCCCAAACTAATCGGTCTGCGTTAATATCCGACGCAGGAACCCACATCCTCTCCTCAGGACCATACCCCTTCCAATGAACCAGGTACTGAAGGGACCGGCGATTAAAGCGTGAATCAATGACCCTCGATACCTGGAACTCCAAGTTACCATTGACAACCACTGGAGGGGGAGGTAAAAGTGACGGTACCACCGGCGCCACATACCTCTTAAGCAATGATCTGTGAAACACGTTGTGAATTTTAAACGTAGGGGGGAGGTCAAGACGGAATGCCACCGGATTAATAATAGAACTGATTCTGTACGGCCCGATGAACCTGGGACCCAGTTTCCAGGAGGGAACCTTAAGTTTTATATTCCTGGTAGACAACCATACCCGATCGTTCACACTTAGGTCCGGACCAGACACTCTCCTCCTATCAGCCATACGTTTGTATCGGTTCCCCATAGTATTCAGATTCTTCAGCACCCCTCTCCATACTGAAGCGAGTGATGAGGAAAATCGTTCCTCCTCAGGAACCCCCGAAGAGCCCCCCCCACTGAAAGTACAAAACTGGGGGTGAAAACCATATGCCCCAAAAAACGGGGACTTACCAGTGGACTCGCTCCGCCTATTATTAAGAGCAAACTCTGCCAGAGGTAAGAAAGAAGCCCAGTCCTCCTGGTTCTCTGACACAAAACACCGGAGATATGTCTCCAAGCTCTGGTTCATACGTTCCGTCTGACCATTGGTCTGAGGATGAAAAGCCGATGAGAATGACAACTGCATCCCCCGCCGAGCACAAAACGCCTTCCAGAACTTAGACACAAACTGAGACCCCCGATCAGACACCACCTCGGAGGGTGCCCCGTGAAGCCTCACAATCTCCCCAATGAACACCTGCGCAAGAGTTTTAGCATTAGGGAGAGCCGGAAGAGCGATAAAATGTGCCATCTTGCTGAACCTGTCCACTACAACGAGTATGACCGTTTTACCCGAAGACGGAGGGAGGTCCGTAATAAAGTCCATAGACAGATGAGTCCAAGGACGCTCCGGGATCTTCAAAGGTAAGAGGGCCCCAGACGGACGGGTATGTGAGGTCTTAGAGCGCGCACAAACCCCACAGGACGCGACAAAAGTTACCACCTCCTTATGTAAATTAGGCCACCAAAACCGACGCGAGAGGAGATCCACAGTAGCTTTACTCCCCGGGTGTCCTGCAAAAACTGAGTTATGGTGTGCCTCGATCACCTTTTGTCGCAACTGATCTGGAACAAACAATCTCCCTGGAGGTCCAACAGGGGCGTCCCCCTGAGCCTCCAATACCTCCTCCTCCAGCTCAGAGCATACTGCCGAAACCACCACCCCCTCCTGAAGGATAGGAATCGGGTCGTCCGTATTCCCGGCCCCCGGGAAACTACGAGATAAGGCATCCGCCTTTACATTTTTTGACCCAGGACGATATGTAACGACAAAATTAAACCTGGTAAAAAACAATGACCACCTAGCTTGTCTGGGATTCAGACGTTTCGCGGACTCCAGATATAGCAGGTTCTTGTGATCGGTGATGACGGTGACCGGATGAACAGCCCCCTCCAGAAAATGGCGCCACTCCTCAAAAGCTAACTTAATGGCCAAGAGTTCCCTATTGCCGACATCGTAATTCCTCTCAGCGGACGACAATTTTTTAGAGAAAAAGGCGCACGGATGCCACTTACCAGGGGACGAACCCTGTGACAATACTGCTCCCACCCCTACCTCGGAAGCGTCTACCTCTACAATGAATGGCTGAGACGCATCAGGTTGAATGAGTATGGGCGCCGAGGCAAAACATTTTTTCAAAGAGGAGAATGCTTGACAAGCCTTGTCAGACCACCTAGAAAAATCCGTCCCCTTTTTAGTCATGTCAGTGAGAGGCTTAACCATGGACGAGAAATTACGAATGAACTTCCGTTAATAATTAGCAAACCCCAGGAAACGTTGTAGTGCCTTAAGATTCTCTGGCCGATCCCACTCAAGAACTGCCCGCACTTTCCCAGGGTCCATACGAAATCCGGACGCTGAAACCAGGAAGCCTAAAAACTGGAGTTCCTGTACGGCGAACACACACTTTTCCCACTTGGCATACAGTTTATTATCCCGCAAGATCTGTAACACCTGCCTAACGCGCTCCTGATGAGACACCAGATCCGGCGAGTAAATTAGGATATCATCCAGATATATGACAACAAACTGTCCCACCAAGCGGCGAAAAATGTCATTAACAAAGTGTTGGAACACCGCCGGGGCATTAGTCAGACCGAATGGCATGACAAGGTTCTCATAATGCCCCTCCGGAGTGTTAAACGCCGTCTTCCACTCATCCCCCTCCTTCATCCTAATCAGATTGTACGCCCCCCTGAGATCCAACTTAGAAAACCATTTGGCGCCCACGATCTGATTAAAGAGATCGGGAATAAGTGGGAGCGGATACGGATCTCGGACCGTAATCCGATTAAGTTCACGGAAATCCAGGCAAGGGCGTAGGCCTCCATCTTTCTTCTTAACAAAGAAGAACCCCGCAGCCACCGGTGAAGATGAAGGTCTAATATGCCCCTTAGCCAGACTTTCTGAGATATAATCCTTCATGGCCTGCCTCTCAGGACCAGAAAGGTTATACAAACTAGCTTTAGGTAACTTGGCCTCAGGGAGCAGTTTTACAGAACAGTCATACACGCGATGAGGAGGTAGTTCCTGACACCCTTTCTCCGAGAATACATCCTCAAAGTCCGCCAGAAATGGAGGTAAGACCCAAGGAGTAACAGCACCAATGACCGTGTTCATGCAGTTTTTATTACAGAATTTACTCCATTGGCTTATCTCCCTGGTTTGCCAATTAATAACCGGGTTATGCTTAGCTAACCAAGGAAGGCCCAACACAATAGGAGTGGGAAGACCCTCCAACACGTAGCAAGACAACAGTTCTTTATGTATTGCCCCCACTTGAAGTTTTACGTCATGCACAACTTGCAAAAAACTTCCCTGCCCGAGAGGCCTGGCATCGATCGAGAATATGGGGATGGGTTTAGCCAACTCACTCAACCGCATACCTTGAACCCGGGCAAACCGAGCATCAACCAGATTAGCCCCGGCCCCACTATCCAGAAGAACAGATATCCTCTCAGTTCTCGTACCCACCACCACCTCCGCCGGTACGAGAAACTGAGACGAACCTAGGGACGAAATACCTACTCCCAGATTGCCGTCCACCACACAACCTGGGATCAACAGTTTTCCGACGACTCTTTACTCTGCAAGGGACGGGATGGACACCCCCCAATAAAATGTCCCTTTCTCCCGCAGAAGAAACACCTTCCTGCCTTATGGCGCACCACCGGTCCCCTCCCCCGAAATGATGTCCCTCCTAATTGCATAGGCTCCTCAGGACTGACCAGGGGAACCACCATATGAGGGGACCTTGTAGGAGGTGGAGTCATCACAGGGGGTAGAGTTATCCCGCACCTCTCCCGAAGCCGTCTGTCCACGCGAATAGCGAGGGCCATAGCGGCTTCCAGAGACACGGGAGAGTCATACTGTGCCAACACATCCTGTAATTTGTCGGATAAACCATGACAAAACTGGCTCCTAAGAGCCGGGTCATTCCACTGGGTGTCCGTGGCCCACCTACGGAACTCCGAACAGAATTCCTCCGCCGGACGATCTCCCTGCTGGATCCTACGTAACTTAGACTCAGCAAGGGAGATCCGATCTGGGTCATCATATACGAGTCCCAGGGCAGCGAAAAACCTATCCACTGATTGGAGAGCCGGGGAACCCGGGGGAAGAGAGAACGCCCAAGATTGTGGGTCCCCTTGTAGGAGCGAGATGACAATTCCCACCCTTTGTTCTTCACTCCCCGATGACCGAGGCCGCAGCCGAAAGTACAATTTACATGCCTCCCGGAAAACAAAAAACTTGTCCCGCCCCCCAGTGAACCTATCAGGGAGAGCTACTTTAGGTTCTGGTCCGGCTTGCTCCTGAGGATGCCAAACCTTGGACCTAACGTCCGCCAGCTCCATGGACAAACTCTGCAATTGCCGAGCTAGACCGGCTACTGGATCCATAGTAGCTGGAGAAAAACTAAGTGGGTCGGTGAAAATGTCACGCTGTCTCTGTATACTGGAGGTAGGGGGCCTAAGCTGACCCTAAGCTGGGGCCCTGACTAATCCCTCAACCTGGAGGTACTGTTAAAGGTACAGAGGTCCAGGCCGCCAGCGTAACCCCTACCTCCTGAAGATCCCTGCACCTCAGTAATCTAGTCCTGAGAAGGACCCCGATCACAACCAAAGGGAACAAGAAATAATATGCCCAAACACAGTATTTAGACGAACGAGACAGTACAAGGGAAAAACCAAAACCACCTTGCATACAAACAACTTCTCAACTACAACAGAGGGAAAACCAACGGGAAAGGAGATAAATGATAAAGCGAGGAAAGGGAAAAAACACTTCCAAATACACTTATCTCAGCAACTCCAAACACCACGATCCGCTCTGTCAGTCTGAATGAAATGCTTTCACCGACACCTCCCAAACAGACCAGCAGGTATATGAAGGAGTCTCACTACAGAAGTATTGATTGCAGCTGGGCGAGGCTGGACCTCATCTAGCCCAGAGAGAGAGAGAGAATTAACTCCCTCACTGCCGAGAAACACAAAGCACCAACAAGTCAGCTGCGAGAAGTCAGGCTGTGTACTCGTGACGATCTTCGTGGCAACACACCCGTGACAGTTATCTGTAACATTTGTCAGCAAAAGCTAAGTAGAGGCCAAAAAATACATAGTTTGAGTACTTCATGCATGAACCGGCACATGGACATGAAGCAAAAGTTGCAGTGGGAAGCTCAGTGTGCTACAATGCGGCCTAGCCAGCCGGGCCAACCGCCGTCTGCCATATCTTGTGCATCCGCGGCCTTTTCATCCTCTGTGACTGGGGGGACAGCAGTCACACCTGTTTTGGGGCGCAGACCTGCCACCTTCCTCACAGACCGGCAGTTTGCCGGGGACACCCTTATTAACCCCGTCTAAGCACAATAGCCAGCCCTCGGTCCCTCAGATGTGGACAAGTAAAAGACCATTTCCTCCTAGCCATGAGAAAGCTAAGAGGTTGAATTTCACCATCTGCAAGCTCTTGGCTACAGAAATGCTGCCTTTCCGCCTGGTGGACACAGAGGATTTTCGAGACCTTATGTCCGTCGCAGTGCCCCAGTACCAGATGCCCAGTCGGCACTACTTATCAAAGAAAGGTGTGCCTGCGCTCCACCAGCATTCACACACAACATCACCGCTTCTTTGAGAAACTCTGTGTGTGACAGGGTGCATTTCACCACAGACACTTGGACGAGTAGGCATGGACAGGGGCGTTACATGTCGTTGACTGGGCACTGAGTAACTATGGTGACAGCAGGACAAGGGGCTGCTGTCCAAGTCTTGCCGTCCCCACGAGTTGTGCGTCAATGCTCTTTATGTCAAAGTTCCTCCACTGCTTCTGCCTCCTCAACCTCCTCTCGGTCTTCCACCTGCACCCAAAGCCTGTCTGGTCATGCCACAAGCTTTCTAACTGCGCAGAAGGGATCCTGCACACCTCCTTACTATGCTGGCAGTAGGGCTCAACGTCATCAGGCGGTTTTTACTTTGAAATGTCTGGGAAATGTGAGTCACACAGCTGAGGAGTTGTGGTCAGCTCTGGAGAACCAATTTCATGAATGGTTGTCTCCACTGGACCTGAAACCAGGGAAGGCTGTGTGCGACAATGCTGCAAACCTGGGTGCGGCCTTTCGCCGGGGCAATGTCACACACGTGCCTTGTATGGCTCACGTGTTGAACCTGGTTGTCCAGCAATTTTTAGCCCACTATCCCAGACTAGATGGCCTTCTGCAGAGGGCACGGTCGCTGTGTGCTCACTTCCGCCGTTCGCATCCCGCAGCTCAGCGACTTACATCTCTACAGAAGTCGTTGGGCCTGCCACTTCACCGGCTAAAATGCGATGTGCCTACCCGGTGGAATTCAACTCTGCACATGTTGCAGCGACTGTGGCAACACCGACAAGCCCTGGTGCAATACTTTCTGACGTATAGCCTGGGCCAACGAGATCCAGAGGTGGGGCAAATCACGCTGGAGGAGTGGTCTCAGATCAGGGACCTATGCACCCTTCTGCACAGTTTTGAAATGGCTACGAAGATGTTTAGTGCTGACGATGCCATTATCACCATGACTATTCCGGTGATTTACATGCTGGAGCACATGTTAAACAGAATTCGGAGTCAGGTGGTGGCACAAGAGGAGGTGGAGGAAGTAGAGGAGGAGGAGTTGTATGTGGAAGGGCTAACATCTGCAAGGTCCAGACGGTCGGCAGCACCAAGGCGGCAGGCATGTGAGGGTGGGGGAGATGGTTTTACCAGGGCGCATGGTAGCAGCCAAACTAGTGAGGAAGGTGCAGGAGCCCAGGAAGAAGTGGAGGACGAACTGATGGAAGACTCATCAGATGAGGGAGACCTTGATCACATTTTTGTTGTGCGAGGTTGGGGGGAGAGGACAGAGGAAGGAAGCATGATTGTTACCTCGCCACCAACACAACAGGGACTTGGTGCCTTCTTGCTGCACTACCTGCAACATGACCCTCGAATTGTGAGAATTAGAAATAATCCTGACTACTGGGTTGCCACACTGTTAGATCCCCGGTACAAAAGTAAATTTGCAGAAATTATTCCTGCCATAGAAAGGGATGCACGCATGCAGGAGTATCAGCAGAGACTGTTGCAGAATCTTACATGTGCTTTTCCACAAAACACCAGTGGTGCACGTAGTGAATCTCACAGTTCCAACTTGCCAACCGTGGGACCGTCAAGTGTTCAGCACTCAAACCGTAACAGAACCACAGTACCTGCTGGTAACATCAATTTTGCGGAATCATTTCACCACTTTTTTAGCCCATCCTTTGCAAGGCCACAGGAGACAAGAAGTCTGACACATAGTCAACGCCTAGAGACGATGGTACAGGAGTATCTCGAAGTAAACATTGAAGCCATGACTGTGTCACTGGACCCTTGCTCTTTTTGGGCTTCCAATCTGGTTAAATGGCCGGAGCTAGCCACTTACGCCTTGGAGATCTTGTCATGCCCTGCAGCCAGCGTTCTGTCTGAACGTGTGTTCAGCGCTGCCGGTGGTGTGCTGACAGATAAGCGCATGCGGCTCTCCACTGATAATGTAGACAGACTCACATTCATAAAGATGAACAAATCATGGATCCGAAATGACTTTTCTACCCCTGTGTCATCCTGGGGAGAGTAAAAGCTTGATGATTGGTTAAAATCACCCTACCAACCGTTTTAAGCTTTCAAATTACTAATCATGTTTATCTGTATCTTGGCTGGAAAATAATTTGGGCTTTGTAGCAGTGTGCAGCACTGATTCTATTAGGCCATCTATAATAAGCTCCACCAGATTTAAAATTACTAATCATGTTTATCTGTATCTTGACTGGAAAATAATTTGGGCTTTGTAGCAGTGTGCAGCACTGATCCTATTAGGCCATCTATACTAAGCTCCACCAGATTTAAAATTAATAATAATTTTTAGCTGCATCTAGCCCGGAAAATAATTTTGGGGCTCCGAGATGCGCAAGACACATAAGTGCCTTCTTGCTGCACTACCTGCAACATGACCCTCATATTGTCAGAATTCGAAGTAATCATGACTACTGGGTTGCCACACTCTTAGATCCCCCAAACTTTTCGATCAACCTTTTCATTTTAATAAAGACCAAAAAAAATGGTCATTTTTGAAATTATAAGCATTAGCAGGTTATTAGAAACTGAAATCAAACAGTTTTCAACTCAAAACTTTATTCTAGGTGATGTTACATTTTCACATAGGACCCCTTGTTCGAAAGGAGCTTCTGAACTCTCTCGTCCATTGAATTTGTCAGGTTTTGGATGGTTTCTGCTTCAATTGTTTTGCATGAGGACAGAATACCCTCCCAGAGCTGTTGCTTAGATGTGAACTGCCTCCCGCCATCATAGACACTCCTTTTGATGATGCTCCAGAGGTTCTGAATGGGGTAGAGGTCAGGGGAGCATGGGGGTCACACCATAAGTTTGTCCCCATTTATGCCCATATCAGCCAGAGATGCAGATGTTCTATGTGCAGCATGAGATGGTGCATTATCATGCAAAAAAATGATCTTGCTGTGAAATACACGGTTCTTCTTCTTGAACCATGGCAGGAAGTGCTGTTTGAGAAAATCCACATACATTATGGAGTTCATCTTTAGCGCCTTCAGGGATCCTAAAGGGGCCGACAATCTCTCTTCCCATGATTCCAGCCCAAAACATTACTCCACCTCCTCCTTGTTGGCGCTGTAGCCGTGTTTGCGTGGGGTGTCCATCAACCAGCCATCCTCCACTCCATCCATCTGGACCATCGAGCACTGCACGGCACTCATCCGTGAACAAAACAGTTTTGAAATCAGTCTTCATGTAATGTTTGGCCCACTGGAGCCGTTTCTGCTTGTGTGAAGTGGATAGAGGAGGTCGACAGGATGGCGTATGCACAGCTGCAAACCTCTGAAGGACCCTGCATCTTTTTGTTCAGGGGACGTTGGAGGCATCAGCAGCTTCAAAAACTTGTCTGCTGCTATGACAAGTCTTTATTGCCGCTGCTCTTTTAACCTGACATAATTGCCTGTAGGAAAGAGTCCTCAATTTGCCCTTATCAGCACGCACACGTGTGTACTGTGAATCAGCTACATACTTCTTGATTGCCAAGACACTTCATCCTGATCATCGCACAATGTTGATTGTAGTCATGCCTTGACCTAAACACTCCACAATTTGTTGCTTCTCAGCAGCCGACACATCCTTTTTCTTTCCCATTTTGGCAGAAAATGTAGGCTGCTTAATAATGTGAGACAGCCTTCTTAAGTAGTCTTGCCTTTCATTGGACAAACCTGCCAAACTAATTAGCACAGGTGTCTGCAATTGCTTACAGTGATATAAAGAGCCCTGACACACATCACCATCAATGAGTTTAACTGACAAACAAACAAATTCTTCCCTTATCACTCCTAAACACTTTTTGCATAATAATTTGGAACACAGTGTACATGTGCTTTTCCACAAAACACCAGTGGTTCACGTAGTGAATCTTACAGTTCTAACTTGCCAACCGTGGTCTGTATGGAATTGTTCAATAAAGGGCCCAAAATTAAGATAACATAGATGGGAGAGGTCTCTATGAATAGGAATTCCTAAGTATTTGATACCCTGTGAGGGCCAGGCAAAGGGAAAGTTGGACTGGATGGAATCCTATATGGATTTGGGGAGGGAGACATCGAGGGCCTCAGACTTCGCTGCATTGATTTTAAAATTTGACCATGTAACAAAGTGATCTATTTCAGCCATAACAGCATGGATGGATATATGTGATTGAGTGATATATACTAGGACATCATCAGCAAATAGAGAGCACTTGTACTCGGTGCCTCCCACCTCAATCCACCTAATATTGGGGTTATGGCGAATTGATGAGAGCAGGTGCTCCGTCACTAGGATGTATAAGAGAGGGGACAGAGGACATCCCTGCCTTGTCCCATTGGTGATTGTGAAAGGTGATGAAAATGTTCTGATGCACCCCCTGGGCCTTGGGACACCCGGAGCCGGACCCTTTTTGGTGGATGCTGGTGGTTGTAGTCTTCGTGGCGGTGACCCGGTTCCGTGGCTCAGGGTGGTCAAACCAGTGGCGGAACTATTTATGTGGTTTTGATGTTTAAATGTCCGACTACGCCACCCGTGGATTGCGGTCAGAGTGAACCGCCGCTGCAGGGCAGACCGCTGAGGCTGGTGTTGTGGGTGCAGCAGAGCGTAGTATAACTCCCCACGGGAGGAGTATAGCCTCAGGGCAGTGTATGCGGAGGATGGGGGTGATGGTGCAGGGCAGCAGCAGTAACGACACGGAGTCAGTGATGCAGTCCAGGGCCTTTACTCACAGTTCTTATTATCCAGACCACGTCTGCAGGTAACGGCTGCCCACGTCGTACTGTGCTCACCAGGTGAGGGGCTCAGACAACTCCCAGATAACTTTGGAGCGCTTCACAGGACCCCCTTTGTGTGTCCTTTGTCTGGCCTTTCTTACCAACCCTTATGTCCGGCTGCCTCGGGCCTCCTCTTGGCAAACTTGGCGCCAGTTTCCCTGACCCTATGTGGTGCCTTCCTAGCGGGTGTAGCGAGGGGCTGCGCCACATAAAATGTCACAGCCTCCGGTTTCTAGCTGAGGGTCGTTTCCTGCCTCCACTAGTTTCGGGGACCGGTCTCCCCCTTTGGCCTGACCCCTCCACGCAGGTGGATTCGGGCGTGCGGTGGCGACTCGCCCTTCCGCACCCCTGGGATCCCTTCATTCCTCGTTCCTGGAGCCTTCTCCGCTCCTCTTCCTTCCTTCTCCCTCTTCCAGGCCTGGGCCTCTGTTACTAGGCCCGCCTCCGGAGCAGAGCTCATGCAGAGCCCCTGCTCCCTGCCACTTCTGCTCAGACTTCTCTGCACTGAACTAAGATGGTGCCCACCTTTTATACTCCCTTCTCAATGCACCCAGGAACTGCTTCCTCCCTGCTCCTGCACTACAGGGTTCTCCTTCCTCAGTGTTCCCTCCCCCCACTCCAGCCAGGGACAGGGACTGTCGTGCCCATCTCAGAGACATATTGGTCGCCCTGCCCCACGGCAATGTGGTGTAATGCATGCAGGTGTCGGGTCCTGATCCACACTCCATCCTTACCTGAGAGTGAGATATCACATCTCTGGGTGAGGTGCAATACCTCTGTAGCAACCGAGCCCTCAGGGTGCTACAGTTCCATTTATCTTCAGCCTAGGTGACGTATTGTGATACAGGGCCGTGATTTTGGCTATAAAAGGGTCCCCTAGACCCCTACCCCAAGCTTTTTAAGAGAATCATATATGGCATGCCAGGAGACTCTATGGAATGCTTTCTCAGCATCCAACGAGAGTATCTAATTACAAATTTTTAACTGCATCTAGCCCAGAAAATACTTTGTGCCTAGTAGCAGTGTCTGCTAGTCAGCGGATTATCCCGGCTGTTAAGCAAGCTACACCACCTGTAGTTTGGACACTTAATTTTTTCAAAGGAAATGCTTTGGGACCACGGGATACTCAGTGAAGAGCATCAGGAGGCACCCCAAGGCATAGGGGCTGGGACTGGCAGTAGGATGCCTTGCGGTGGACAGCCGAGCTCGATCCTTATAAAAGCTTTTTAACTGCAGCAGCTTTAGTGGACGCTACTGGAGCTGGAATTACGCGGCTGCTGGCATGAGACTTGCCCTCCAATAGATCCTTGTAAATGGATTTAAAGTGTATTCATTCAAATTAGAGAGACAATTTAAATTAAAAAGCTTAGAGCTGCCTCCACCACAGGGGGGCTCGCTCGACCCACCAGCGGACAGGCACCAGTATTGGGAGAGGGGGGCTGGCCGTCAGGGTTCACCGCGGCTCTGGCACAAACCCGGCGACACGGAGGTGGCACGGGCAGGAGCGGACTGAATGTGTCGGCTTCTCACTTTTTGGATTTTAGAAGGGCATGACATGCCTATATCTGTGTCTCCCCCTCCTTTTACTCCTCCACCTCTTTTCTTTTCGCATGACTATATGTACTTGTCACTTTTCCATGTGTTAGTTGTGTCTTCTGAGCAGTTTGTCAGCTTTTGGACACCTTTGAAGGTGTTTTCTATGTGTTTCTATGTGTTTTTGTTTGCCTGCCATTGGTTTTAACGGTGTTCGACGAACAGTTCGACGAACAGTTCGGCGAACACACGGGTGTCCGACGAACCGAACCGAACTCGAACACTACGGGGGTGGCTCAACACTACTCAATACCACAAATATGTGGAAACATGTGCGGACCAAGCACGTGGTGGAGTTGCAAAAACACAGCTGGTTCGGCTTCCTCACAGGATCGCCATGGAAGAATCTCTGGCACTGTTGTACAGAGACACAGTGTAATTCCACCCACAGCACCACTTTCCCAGTCATCCTCACACTCCCAGGCCAGTCTACAGCCATCGTTAGCACAGGCATGGGAGAAAAGGCGCCCATACTCGGCAAACCACCCCCGAGCACAGGCTCTGAATGCTGGCATTGCTAAACTACTGGCCCTTGAAATGCTATCATTCAGGCTGGTGGAGACTGACACATTCCGTAACTTTATGGCATTGGCAGTCCCACAATACAACGTGCCCAGCCGATTTTATTTCAGCAGGCAAGCCGTCCCTGCCCTGCAACATCATGTGGAGGGAAAAATTAAACATGCGCTACAAAGCTCCGTCAGTAGCAAGGTCCACCTGACCACCGATGCGTGGACCAGTAAGCATGGACAGGGATGATACCTTTCCCTCACTGCCCATTGGGTAAATGTTGTGGAGCCGGGTACAGATCTTGAGAGTAGCGCTGTACGTGTTCTGCCAACTCCAAGGATTGCAGGAATCCAGTCTGTACACATTGACTCCTCCTCATACTCCAGTTCCTCTGAATCAGCTCTGCAGGAGCCGTCACGGTCTACCTCCACGTCGACCCGTGAACGGTTACCTGTTATGGTGACCAATATGAGCACAGCCGTGGCCAAACGTCAACAGGCCGTATTAAAATTAATTTCTTTGGGGAATCAAAGCCACACAGCGCAAGAGCTCTGGAATGCCATCAAGCAGCAGAGCGACGTGTGGTTTGTGCCAGCGAATCTCCAGCCAGGCATGGTGGTGTGTGACAATGGCCGAAATCTGGTGGCAGCTCTGGGCCTAGGCAACCTCACTCACATCCCATGTCTGGCACATGTGCTCAACTTGGTCGTGCAGAGTTTTTTGAGGGACTATCCGGATCTTGATGCACTGCTTCACAAGGTCCACATAGAGTGCGCTCACTTGCGGCGTTCCAGCAATGCAAGATCACGCATTGCAGCTCTGCAGCGCCGATTACGTCTTCCGGAACATCGCATCATATGTGACCTACCCACCAGGTGGAATTCAACGTTACATATGTTGGAGAGGTTGTGTGAGCAGCAGGCAGCAGTAATGGAGTACCAGCTGCGGCAGGCGCAAACAAGTCGCAGTGCGCGCCGTTCACACTTCACCACCACTGAGTGGGCCTCTATGAAGGACATTTGCCACATTTTGCGTGCCTTCGATTATTCCACGCGGATGGCTAGTGCAGATGATGCACTAGTCAGCATGACTATCCCCCTTATCTGCCTGCTTGAAAAAACACTGCAAGCATTAAGGGACGAGGTTTTGGAAGAGGTGGAGGATGAGGAGTCACAAATGCCATCTGCTTCTCTACAGTCTGTGCAACGTGGTTCCTCACAAAGGCCTAGGCAGGGGACACTTTGTGAGGAGGATGAGGAGGAGTCAATGGATGAGGAAGACATCTGTCTAGAGGAGGGAGGTACACAATGCTCTAGTATTCAGTATCTAGAGCGAGGGTGGGGTGATGCAGAGCAGGCAGAGATCACGCCTCAAGCAGGGGACAGCGTTTCTTGGCCAGTTGGCAGTCTGCAGCACATGGTTGATTTCATGCTGCAGTGCCTGAGAAACGACCGCCGCATCGCCCACATTCTCAACACGGCTGATTATTGGGTGTCCACCCTCCTAGATCCTCGCTACCGGGACAACTTACAAAGCCTCATAACACCGTTGAACCGGGAGCGTAAAATGCGGGAGTACCAAGACGCACTGGTGCATTCCATCATGTTCTCCATTCCAACCGATAGCAGTGCTGCTAGTGCTTTACAAAGCAGCTCAGTGCGTCGAGGCAGTGGAGGAAGCTCTGCACAAAGAGGGAGCAGAAGCAGCGCCTCAGCACAAGGCAAGACCAGTATGGCCGAAATGTGGCAAAGTTTTGTGTCCCCGCCGCCACAAATGTCTACACCATCACAGACGGCTCCAGTCAGCAGGAGGCAACGTTTCCGTCAGATGGTGACAGACTACATGTCTTGCCCTCTTAGTGTACTCCCAGATGGCTCTTCTCCCTTCAAGTTTTGGTTCTGTAAGCTGGATACATGGCCAGAGCTTAGTCAGTATGCATTGGAGGTGCTAACTTGCCCTGCTGCTAGTGTATTATCGGAACGCGTCTTTAGTGCCGCAGGTGGTGTACTAACAGACCGTCGCATGCGACTATCCTCCGATAACACTGACCGCTTACTTTTCTCAAAATGAACAAGGCCTGGATCTCTCATGAATTTGCCAGTCCTCTTCCAGAATAAATAATTGGTTGGCAACAGTATCCAGGTCTCCTGTTCTGTTCATGTTTCTACCACCTGAACTGTAATCCCTGAGCTCCAACACCGCCAGTTGGCGCTCGGAAGTGCCGTCTGCACAGTCAACACTTGCTGCCGTGTTATTGGGGTTCAGTAACGTCAGCTGTTCCCCTGCTGTGCGGACGGCAATTTCTCCTGCTCTGTCCACATTCTCACTACTACAGATTTTAAAGTTGCTCCAAATACACCTCTGGCTCCTCTGTTTTCAGTATTATCCCTGAGCTCCAACACCGCCAGTTGGCGCTCGGAAGTGCCGTCTGCACAGTCAACACTTGCTGCCGTGTTATTGGGGTTCAGTAATGTCAGCTGTTCCCCTGCTGTGCGGACGGCAATTTCTCCTGCTCTGTCCACATTCTCACTACTACAGATTTTAAAGTTGCTCCAATTACACCTCTGGCTCCTCTGTTTTCAGTATTATCCCTGAGCTCCAACACCGCCAGTTGGCGCTCGGAAGTGCCGTCTGCACAGTCAACACTTGCTGCCGTGTTATTGGGGTTCAGTAACGTCAGCTGTTCCCCTGCTGTGCGGACGGCAATTTCTCCTGCTCTGTCCACATCCACTGTACTACTGATTTAAAACCTCCTCCAAATACACCTCTGGCTCCTCTGTTTTCAGCATTATCCCTGAGCTCCAACACCGCCAGTTGGCGCTCAGAAGTGCCGTCTGCACAGTCAACACTTGCTGCCGTGTCATTGGGGTTCAGTAACGTCAGCTGTTCCCTTGCTGTGCGGACGGCAATTTCTCCTGCTCTGTCCACATTCTCACTACTACAGATTTTAAAGTTGCTCCAATTACACCTCTGGCTCCTCTGTTTTCAGTATTATCCCTGAGCTCCAACACCGCCAGTTGGCGCACGGAAGTGCCGTCTGCACAGTCAACACTTGCTGCCGTGTTATTGGGGTTCAGTAACGTCAGCTGTTCCCCTGCTGTGCGGACGGCAATTTCTCCTGCTCTGTCCACATTCTCACTACTACAGATTTTAAAGTTGCTCCAATTACACCTCTGGCTCCTCTGTTTTCAGTATTATCCCTGAGCTCCAACACCGCCAGTTGGCGCACGGAAGTGCCGTCTGCACAGTCAACACTTGCTGCCGTGTTATTGGGGTTCAGTAACGTCAGCTGTTCCCCTGCTGTGCGGACGGTAATTTCTCCTGCTCTGTCCACATTCTCACTACTACAGATTTTAAAGTTGCTCCAATTACACCTCTGGCTCCTCTGTTTTTAGTATTTACCCTGGGCTCCAATACCGCTAGTTGCTGCTCAGAAGTGCCGTCTGCACAGTCAACGCTTGCTCCAGTGTTATTGGGGTTCAGTAACGTCAGCTGTTCCCCTGCTGTGTGTCCGGCAAATTCTCCTGCTTTGTCCACATCCACTGTACTACTGATTTAAAACTTGCTCCAATTACACCTCTGGCTCCACTCTGTTTTTAGTATTTACCCTGGGTTCCAGCACCGCCAGCTGGTTCTCGGCAGTGCCTTTGGATTAGGTGCCTCCTTCTCGGTATCCAAGTTCCACCAACGTCTGCTGGTCCTCGGTAGTGCTTTCTGGCACAGGTACCTCCTGCTTAGTAATCGAGTTCCAGTACCGTCAGCTGGTCTTCGGCAGTTCCATTGGCTCTTGTACCTTCTGCTACCCATCCGGGTTCCAGTACCGTCAGCTGGTCCTTGGTAGTTCCATTTGCTCTTGTACCTTCTACTACCCATCCGGGTTCCAGTACCGTCAGCTGGTTCTTGGCAGTGACTTTGGCATGGGTACTCCCTCCTGCCCAGCCTGGTTCCAGCACGCCAGCTGTTTCCGGGTAGTGTCAACGTCACTTTGCCTCCAATGCGTTGTCCTGTCGTGTTGTGGTCGGGTTAGCCGACTCTATGGTGCCTGCAGTTTAGGTGACTCCTATGTGGGCTGCGGGATCTGGCAATGAAGGCTGGTTCCATAGTGCCAATAGGACAAGCACCCCCTGTAGGACTGTGGGTTTTGGTAACTGCGGCCGGCTCGCGGCCTTGAACTTTTTTTTACATGGGTACCTTCTGCTACCCATCCGGGTTCCAGTACCGTCAGCTGGTTCTCGGCAGTGCCTTTGGATTAGGTGCCTCCTTCTCGGTATCCAAGTTCCACCAACGTCTGCTGGTCCTTGGTAGTGCTTTCTGGCACAGGTACCTCCTGCTTAGTAACCGAGTTCCAGTACCGTCAGCTGGTCTTCGGCATTCCATTGGCTCTTGTACCTTCTGCTACCCATCCGGGTTCCAGTACCGTCAGCTGGTCCTCGGTAGTTCCATTTGCTCTTGTACCTTCTACTACCCATCCGGGTTCCAGTACCGTCAGCTGGTTCTCGGCAGTGCCTTTGGATTAGGTGCCTCCTTCTCGGTATCCAAGTTCCACCAACGTCTGCTGGTCCTTGGTAGTGCTTTCTGGCACAGGTACCTCCTGCTTAGTAACCGAGTTCCAGTACCGTCAGCTGGTCTTCGGCAGTTCCATTGGCTCTTGTACCTTCTGCTACCCATCCGGGTTCCAGTACCGTCAGCTGGTCCTCGGTAGTTCCTCAGCTTTCTTGTACCTTCTGCTACATTTCCAAGTTCAAGCTTTTTGAAATGGTTCTTGGTAATCACTCTAGATCTCCCTGACGAGGACCCTGAAGACGAGGACCCTGAAGACCAACCCTAAGAAGACGAGGACCCCGAAGACGACGACCCTGAAGACGAGGACCCTGAAGACCACCCCGAAGAAGACGAGGACCCTGAAGACCACCCCGAAGAAGACGAGGACCCTGAAGACCACCCCGAAGAAGATGAGGACCCTGAAGACCACCCCGAAGAAGACGAGGGCCCTGAAGACCACCCCGAAGAAGACGAGGACCCCGAAGACGAGGACCCAGAAGAGCAACCCGAAGAAGACGAGGACCCGGAAGACGAGGACCCCCGAAGACGACGACCCTGAAGACCACCCCGAAGAAGACCAAGAAGATGACCCTGAAGAAGTTGACCAAGAGGACAAAGAAGAGAAGACAAGCACCAAGATACAGAAGAACAAGAGACAGAAAACCAAGAAGCAGAAATACAAGAAGCTGCAGAACAAAAAGCGGAAGAACATTAATCATAAGACTAAAAATCAGAGCAAAAGATAATATCTAAATTATAAGCAGAAGATGACTAAGCAGTGTATGGGGGTGAGTCCGTTCCTCCTCGTGGTGCCCCTGGAAAAGACCTGCTGCAGCAGGCCAAACTGAACGCGGACAAATCCTGTTGTAAATCTTTTGTGATGGGCAGAACGAAAGGTGTAATGTCCAACCTTTTATAGATAACAACTACAGGAATGCCTGCCACAAATAAGAATATGATGAAGAAGAAGAAGATGAAGAAGATGAAGAAGTAGAATATGAAGAATGTAAAAAAAAAGAATAATACGAAGAAGGTGAAGAAGAAGAAGATGAAGAAGGTGAAGAAGAAGTGGATGAAAAAGATGCTGAGGATGATGAAGGAGAAAGTGTGGGAGAAGTAAAAAAGAAGGTGAAGAGCATGGAAGTAGTGAAACATAAATATCTGACAAAATATAAAAATACTTAACATAGTCAATATTTCCGTAACTCAGAACGTCTTAAAAAAATATATTAATTCCTGCTATTCCATTTGATTGGGCTAAACCTCTATGCCTTTATTGTCTCCCCCACCTCCCCCAATACATTCTACATTATTCTTAGTTGTTTTCCTTCATGTATAATTAACCTACAAGGAAAGAAAGGGTTTATTTTCATTCCGATATTTCTGTCCCATTGACTTGCATTGGTTTCCGGTATCGGAATCGGCGATATCCGATACTTTTTCGGTATCGGTCCGATCCAATCCGATCCGATATTTCCCGATATTGGAAGGTATCGCTCAACACTAGTGGTAACCTAAAAAAAAAAAATGCAATTGTGGAATTTTATCTGTTTTTCTCCATAAGACTTTTACGGTATTGGCTAATTAACTTATTTAACATTGGCGGTTGGTATGTCATCGGTGACTTTAGTCAGGGCAGTTTTAGTTAAATGATGCGGTTGGAAGCCAGATAGTAACCAGTCAAAGAGGGATCAGCAGGAGAGGTGGGAGAACAGCTCAAGATGGACATGCTGTACCAGTAGTTTTGAGGCAAAGGGGAGAAGTGATATGTAGTGTTGAACATTCCGATACTGAAATATCGGGTATCGACCGATATTCGCGTTATCGGAGTTCCAATACTGAGTTCCGATACTTTTAGAATATCGAATACCGGAATCGGAAGTTCCCATAATGCCTGCGCTCTGCAGTGTCTCTGAAGGATGACAAGCTGGATGGCAGCGCTCAGCTTACTGTACTTGTCATTTAGTGTTAAAGGATTTATTAAAAAAAATGATAGTGTTTTCATGCACCGTCTCTTTAAAAAAGCCGGCCGGCAATTCAGCATCGGTACCCGACAATTTAGAATAGAAAGAATAGAGCATCACATATAGATTAGATACATAGAAACATGTCTGTCACATATAAAAGAAGTACAGCGATAGTGTTGATTACTGTACTTGTCATTTAGTGTTAAAATAAAGGATTTATTAAAAAAAAAATTGGCGTGGGTTCCCCGTAATTTTAGTCTCTAGCAGAGGTTAAGCACACGGCTGGGGCAGATGTTTGAAGCCTGGGAAGGGGATAATACCCACTGAGCTTACCAGGCTACTAATATCAGCCCCCAGCTGAATACCTAGCCTTTACTAGCTATTAAAATGGGGGACCCCCAAAAAAATGACGTGGGATCCCCCCTATTTTAATAGCTAGCAAAGGCTAGGCAGGCAGCTGGGGGCTGATATTAATAGCCCAGGAAGGGTGCCATGAATATTGGCCCCCTCCCAGACTAGAAACACCAGCCGTCAGCCGCCCCAGAAATGGCGCATCCAAAGGTTTCGCCAGTTCTGGCACTTAGCCTCGCTCTTCCCACTGGCCTGTAGCGGTGGCAGTGGGGTAATAGGGCTGGGGTTGATGTCAGCTTATAATGACAGCTGACATCAAGCCCAGGTTAGTAATGGAGAGGCATCTATAAGACACCCCCATTACTAACCCCATAGTCAAAGTAAAAAAAAAACACAAACACCCAGAATAAAGTCCTTTAATTGAAATAAACACACAATTCTTTATTGTTCTAAATTAAACCATGCTTACCATCACGCCTATTCCAGCTGAAGCTAAATGACAAGTACAGTAAGCAACACTGTCACTGTACTTCTTATATATGTGACTGACATGTTTCTATCTATCTAATCTATGTGTGATGCTCTATTCTTTCTATTCTAAATTGTCGGGTACCGGTGTATGCCGCTGCTGAATTGCCGGCTTTTCATGTAATACATTCTGCATTATTCTTAGTTGGTTTCCTTCACGTAGAATTAACCTACAAGGAAAGAAAGGGTTTATTTTCATTCCGATATTTGTGTCCCATTGACTTGCATTGGTTTCCGGTATCGGAATCGGCGATATCCGATATTTTTTGAGTATCGGTCCGATCCAAATCCGATCCGATATTTCCCGATATCGGAAGGTATCGCTCAACACTAGTGATATGGGGTGATAGCTAGACACAGAGAAAAGGTAAAGAGAAGGCTTTTTGAGGATGTGGGTGATAGAGCCATGTTTAAAGCATGAGTGGAAGACATCAGTTGCTAGTGACAGGTTGAAGAGATGGTTTAGGGTTGGGATGAAGGCTGTGGTGAGGTTTGAGATGAGTTGGGACCGAATCGGATCAAATACACAGTTGGTGAGATGTGACCTGTAGTGTAGTAAGGAAAGTTTATCTCATGTAATGGTGGAGAAGCTGGTTTTGGAGGAAGAGGGCTGAGTAGTTATGAGGAGGAGCTGTGGGGACTGTAGGCCTAATCTTTCTCTGATGTTGGCTATCTTCTGCTTGAAGAATGAGGCAAAGTCTTTAGCTGAGATGAGAGGGAGGAGGTGCTGGGGGACGGAAGAGAGAATTGAAAGTGTTGAATAGCTGTTTAGGGTTGTGAAACAGGGAGGATATGAGAGATGAGAAATAGGTTTGTTTTGCAGCAGTGAATATGGACTTAAAATTGATGAAGAACTCATTGTATGCGATGAAGTACTCGTTGGAATGAGATCTTTTCCATCTCTGCTCAGCAACCCTGGAACATGATGTACAAACTAGCAGTGGCTCTCCTGACTCATACATGTCTATGTGCTTAACTCAGGTCTGGAGATCCATGGCCGGTCCCGTACATCGCAGCGAATACTTGGACCATGGTACATGGATGTGTGAAACTATCTTTAAGAGGAAAGCAAAAGACCAGGCGGACCCAGAGGGGCCACGGCCAGCACTGGAGATGGGAGCCGCAGCCGGCATTGGAGAGTTAAATAATCAAATATTTATTTATCATCTCAATTCTGTACTCGTTGCATTGCATCAGCCTTGTGGTAGGTTTTAGCTGACATTACATGTGTTATTCTTGTACATTTAGCTCAGGGTAGATGGTTAGAGCCATATATAGGAAACAGGTGCTATGTGGGACATATTTAACCCACGTGAGACACGGGTGGCTCGCCTTTTCACTTCACACTGACATCAGACTGAGCATGTAGGCCTCACCCACGTGCTCGACACAGACAGAGGAAAACTACCATTCAGGATTCCAGGAAAAGTTGGACACTCATAAATGAATATCAACTAATAAGTTAATTATGGACAATCTCTTTGTAACTACTTCAAACTGTTTTATGTTTTGCTGCAATGATTCTTTTTGATGGACATCGAATTAACTGCTACATTTTTTTAAAAGTTTTATCGTGACATGTTCTTTGGAGTATCACATCTGGTAAGAAGTCTTGTATAAATAAATATACAAAATAAGTATATTTAACATTGGAGAGCCAGCCAATCCTGTTTTTTTTTTTTCTTTGTGTTTTTGGCTATGTGCGCACGGTCAGGATTTGAAGCAGAAATTTCCTGTGCGTTTCCGCATCTCCTTGGCAGGAAAAACACATGCGGATTTACCGAGCGTTTTTGATGCAGTTTTTTCAAGCGTTTTTTGAAGCGTTTTTGTACATCAATGAATGCTCTTTGGGGCTAAATAAAATTATTTGGTGGGACATGGCTTTAAACCCTTGGATTACTGTCAGAACTGGGGTGAGTATATTGATTAATTTAAATGATTAAAGAATGTGTCTGTTGTATTTTAAATAAAGTGTTTACTCTGTGTGTGTGTTTATTTAACTCTTTACTTTACTTTAATTAGGTTTGGTCATGATAAGGTATGATTGATACCTTGTCATCACCAAACAAAAGAGCTGGGTGTCAGCTAGTCCCATTCACCCAATCTTCATTAGCCTTGCTATTCACGTAATTTACATGGCTGCTGTGAGCTGCACTTTTGTTGTCGATACATGTGAGTCCACACTTCAATTGGTCAAAATCTGCAGCGAAGACTAGCGTGTCTGCTACAGGAATTGAAATGCTGCGGGTGAGTTTGTGTACGTGGCCACGGTCAGAACCGCTGCAGGTTTGACACTGCATGTTTATACAGCGCATGGTACAGCATAGTGGATGGGATCTCTAGAAATTCCATGTCCACTATGCGTGCATCAGAGGCTGCAAATCACCTGTGAACACTGACATGCAGCGCGTCTTTCAAGACTGCAGCATGTCAAGTTATCTTGCAGAGTCGCTAGTCTCTGCAACAGAAATTTGATCACTAGAATGTATTGAATGCGGTAAATACGCATGGTTCAGTGAACACATGTGGATTTACCTGCGTTCAATAGAATGCAACGTTTTGGACGCAGTAAAAATATCCGTCCAAAGCGCTGCTACATCCGGATCATGGGCACAGAGCCTAAAATAAAAAAAAAAATGGCGCAAGCTCCTGTGTCATTTTTATAACCAACAGAGGGAAAGCCGACCGCTGGGGGCTGATATTAGTAGCCATGGAGGGGGCCATTAGCCAACAATGTTCCTTGGCTATTAATATCAGCCCACAGCTGTTTGTTTAGCCTTTACTGGCTAGATTACAGGGGGACCCCAGAAAATAAATTGATGTGGGGTCCCCCTATAAAATCTAACCAGCAAAGGCTAAACTAGACAGCTGTGGACTGATACTAATAGCCAGGGAAGGGGTCATGGATACTAGCCCCCTCCGCAGCTATTAATATCACCCCTCAGCAGTTCCAGAAATGGAGCATCCATAAGATGCGCCAAATCTGGCGCTTAGCCTCCGTTCTTCCCACTGCCCTGTAGCGGTGGCAGTGGGATAATGCGGTTGGGGTTCATGTCAGCCTAGTATTGGCAGCTGACGTGAGGCCCAGGTTAGTAATGGAGGGCGTCTATAAGATGCCCCCATTACTAACAGTGTAGTAAAATGGTCTCCGCATTTTCAATAAAAACACGTCCAGAATAAAGTATTTTAATGAAATAAAAAACACACGTTTTTTTTTTAATTGTACGGGTCCGCGAAGCCATCGAGCTCCTGAAAAAAAATGTAAAATAACAAACAACCATATTCCTCACCTGTCCGCTATCAACAACGTAGTCCATGTACCACCAACAATTGTACCACGGTGATCTGGGTCACTTCTACTGATGTCACTGCTGTAGAATACAGCACTGTATACTGACAGGAGTGTAAAATCACCCCTGTCAGTGTACATTGCTGTGCAGGAGGTCACTGGGGTTCATCAGCTGATGAGCCCCGGTGAGTTCTCATCACCATCACCCTGGGAACGTTCTTCAGAATGTTCCCAGGGTGAGGTGACCGCAGGTCCTGGCAGCTCAGTATACTGCGAGGAGCGAGCCCACTCCCCGCAGTATACCGCTGGCAGCCAGAGAGAGAACATCGCCGGGGACCAGGAGGACACCGGGGGCCGTCGGACAGGTGAGTATAAAGGTTTTTATTTTTACTTTATTTATTTTTTCTTTACACCGTGTGGGAGCCTGCTTGGCTGGGAAGACTACTGCTCCTCCCAGCCACGCCGCTCCCGCTGTCATCAGCGGGAGCGTCGGTCAGATGAGGAGTTGTACTCTTCCTCTCCGACCTGGGTACCAGCCGCAGCGCGTTTCCGCTGCAAATTTGTGGCCATTGGCTTTCATTGAAACGCAGCAAATCCACATATACCTGCAGTTTTACTGCCGTTCAATTCAAGTCAATGGGCGCAAATTTGCGTCGGAAACTCCCGCACAATGGTCATGCTGTGGTTTTTACCGCAATGGTAATCAGAAGTGGAAATTTCCACATCATGTGCACAGCACCATCTGGATTACCATTGCTATACCTGGCAGACCTATTAACAAGCGTATTCGCAGTGTTTCCACGGCGGAAAAAACGTTGCGAAAACACATCAAAAACGCTTTGTGTGCACATTGCTTTTATTGAAAAATATTTTACAGTTGGTTGACGTATTTCATAAGTTTGTGTCTTGAAAATCAAAACTTGACAACTGTGTAGAAATAGTGTTAAATTATACTAGTGATGTTGCTGATTTTGACTGTAATGTGGAAATTGAACAAGATGTGAGACATGTGTCTGTAAAAGCTACTGAAGGTGACCTTGTGTTTGATGACATAGGGACTGACATGGGAACAGACATACGAGAAACTGACGTAGGAGGAAACATGGGAGGAGACATGAGAATTGACGTAGGTGACGTAGGAGGAACTGACGTACACAGGCCACTAATGATATAAGAAAAGTTATAAGCTACAGAGGCCCAACTTTAAATTAAAGTTAGGAAAAATTTGTTAAAATTATGCAAAATCATGCCAAAATATGATGATTTTACTAACTTGGGCGCGACGGGAGGCAAACAGGAAACATGTTCCTTTAAATGTCCATGTCGGTTTATTACTTCATAAACTAAAAAGACAAAAAGGAAAATAAACAGCCTTTAGTTCAGGCAAAAAAATTAAAGTGTCCTTTAAGCAACTCTCTGCTTAGCCAGTCCTGTGGGCATACAGGCTGGGTAGTGTCCAGTATCCGGGCTCGGTCTGGAGACAACAACACACAGACCATGTGCTAAACAATGGCCTCCATTTTATACATTTTATAGGCTGTTAACCACACACAGAGGTGAGGTATGTGGGTAGCTGGGCCTACCCAACTCTCCAAACCCGGTCCCAGGTGCACCAAACAGTCCTCTTAGTGCATTACATTGCACTAGAGCAACACTCCGGGTTACATCACAGAGGACAGCCATCTCTGTGATACATACCTTCCATCGACTATGCGACCATTAGCCACCTTACAATATATATATATATATATAAATCCTCCCATGTGTATTAATGCCCCCACTGATATGATTCCCCTCATGTATAGTATCACAGTGTGGTTGCGGAAGGGGGAGGATTCAATAGAATGTAAAGCCATGTGCTAAAACAGGTTTTGCTAGTATTGTTGGAAATGAACAAAGAGGTAAGCCAGTGGGCAGGGAATAATACATCATTTCCTGTCTCATGAAGCTGGACACTTTCTGGACTTAAAACTCCAGCTCTAGCCACATGTGGCTCTCTCTCTAACTTAATGGACACAGGTACAAGCACATGGACTAAGTATCGTCCCCTGTAACCACTTACTTACTAGGCCCTGCATACATAGGGGTAGTTAGTTAATGTTAGACGGAAGGGCTGCTTATTAGATGTAATGTCGGTGGAAAATATATTACTAGGTAATTGTGGGTTGAATGTGTGGTATTGTTGTGATATTACTGTATTAGTGTTGCAGCATCAATATATATGTCCAGTTGAAACCAGAAGTTTACATAGACTATATAAAAAGACACATATGCATGTTTTTCTCAATATCTGACATATGAAATCAGAATAAACCTTTCCCGTTTTAGGTCAATTAGGATTAGCATAATTTTTTTTTTGCCAAATGCAAGAATAATGAGAGAGAATGTTTTAAGGCATTTTTATTACTTACTGCAAAGTCACTACACTAAGATTACTATGTCTTTAAACACTAAGATTACTATGTCTTTAAACAATTCTGGACTGCCCATATGATGATGTCATCATGTGTTTGGAAGTGATAGTTTTTTTTGGCAACATCTGAGTTAATTAGAGACACACCCGTGGATGTATTTTATTGCTCACCTGAAACACACTGCTTCCTTGTATAGCATCATGGGAAAGTCTAAAGAAATCAGCCAAGATATCAGGAAGAGTATTGTGAACTTGCAAAAGTCTGGCTCATCCTTGGGTGCAATTGCAACATACCTGAAGGTGCCTCGTTCATCTGTACAAACAATTATACGCAAGTACAAAGAAGATGGGAATGTTCAGCCATCATGCCGCTCAGGAAGGAGACGGGTTCTGTGTCCTAGAGATGAACGCGCTTTGATCCAACATGTGCATATCAACCCAAGGACAGAAGCAAAAGACCTTGTGAAGATGATCGCTGAAGCTCATAAGATTGTGTCAATATCCACAGTGAAACAAGTACTGTATCAACATGAGCTGAAAAGCCACTGCGCTGGGAACAAGCCATTACTCCAAAAGAAACATAAAAAATCCAAATTAATGTTTGCAAATGCAAACAGGAACAAAGACCTTAATTTTTGGAGACATGTCCTGTGGTCTGATGAAACTAAAATTTTGCTGCTTGGGCATAATTACCATCATTACGTTTGGAGCTAAAAGGGAGAAGCTTGAAAGCCTAAGAACACCATCCCAATTGTGAAACATGAGGGTGGCAGCATCCTGTTGTGGGGTTGTTTTGCTGCAGGAGGGACTGGTGCACTTCACAAAATAAATGGCATCATGAGAAAAGAAGATTAGATTATGTGGTAATACTGAATCAACATCTCAAGACATCAGCCAGGAAGATAAAGCTTGGGCGGAAATGGGTCTTCCAAATGGACAATGACCCCAAGGATACCGCCAATATGGTAAAAAAGTGGCTTAAGGATAACAAAGTCAATGTTTTGGAGTGGCCATCAAAAAGCCCTGATCTCAATCCTATTGAAAATTTATGGGCAAAGCTGAAAAGGCAGGTGCGAGCAAGGTGACCTACAAACCTGGATCAGTTACACCAGTTTTGTCAGGAGGAATGGGCCCAAATTCCGACCAACTATTGTGAGAAGCTTGTGGAAGGATATCACAAACGTTTGACCCAAGTCATTCAGTTTAAGGGCAATGGTACCAAGTACTAATGAACTGTATCTAAACGTTTGACTTTGCAGTAAGTAATAAAAATGCTTTAAAACATTCTCTCATTATTCTGTCATTTGGCAAATATTAAAAGTTATGGTAATCCTAAATGACCTAAAACGGGAAAGTTTATTCTGATTTCATGTCAGATATTGAGAAAAACATGCATGTGTGTCTTTTTATATAGTGTATGTAAACTTCTGGTTTCAACTGTATATATATATTTATAGTCGCCAGCTTGGGTATGAATATATATATATGTATGTAATAGACTGTAGAGTTATGTGTGTGTCATAAATATTCTTTATTAGTACACGGTTTTGTCTCAGTTAGTATATAGTATAAGGCACAGATAGCGTTAAGGCATAACTAAGTGGATATTAATTATTAATAGTCAATTTCGACCGTAATAGTTAATCTATGTTCGCACGATCAGGAATTGCTTGCAGAAATTTCTGCAGCGTTTCAGCATCTCTTGGCATCAGAAACGCTGCTGAAAATCTGCAGCGTTTTTTATGCGTTTTCAAGTGTTTTTTTGTGTGTTTTTGCCATGCGTTTTTTTCCAATGCATTCTATTGGAAAAACACAGGCAAAAACGAATGGACATGCTGCTTCTTTTTCTGCACATGAAATTCAGTCAGGAAAAATCCTGATCATGTGCACAGATCTGCCTAAATCTCATAGGAAATCACGGAATAAGGATTGTAATGCGTTTTTGTTCAATTTCTATGTGGGAAAAAAAGCACCAAAAACGCACCTTAATGCACATAGCCTTAATATCGGACCTCAATAGTGGTGTATTAGAATACCCCCATTAATGACTGCTATTTTTGGAGGGAAACTCGTCCTTTATCACAAAGCTTAGTCGGTAACAGGAGAGCCGCCATCAGGACCTTTTCGCTTTATGCGGTTTTGTAGGTTTTTTATGTGATGTTAGGAAAGATCTACTCTATACACATTGCCTGCCTTACCCTTCGCTGCTCTACACATCTCAGTGGTTGCCTTCAGTTCTGCTTCCTATGCTGATAGGTGAAGAGGGAGTGGTTTGGCTTTTGTTACCTAATGTTGTGTAACCACAGCACATCCAGTGTAAAATCGACCAGCTTATTGGTTTGCGGATCCATCAGCAAAAAACTCAAAATCTGCTTTAGCAATGGAATCATATAAGACATAGTCAAATCCTGCTGTTTCTTCTTGCACCAGAGCACTGCAATCATGAAGTGTATGATATTTCCTCCTCTGCTAAGAATGGAAAAATAGGTCGTATTCTGCATCTTCTCCCCCTTTTGAATTTAGGGACAAGAAGTTTAGCTGGATTCAAAACTGTACATCATTTGAGTTCTATATTTCGCATGAGAAGGGCACATTATGTGTAGGTTATAAACCACTGAATTTTCTAAGTTGTGGATGAGTGAGAGCACCATGAATATTGTGTGTTGTATTATGACTTTGTTATAAACAGTATTGTGAATTTGTAATCAAGAACCATTTTTGTGGCCTTTTTAAGCATGAACTGCAGAAATGACTCTGACACAAAAGGGTGCACCCCTCAGGACATTACAGCAGTATACGTTATTGATGAATTTTTGGCACAATGTGGTAACACTGTTCATATATAATATTAATGGCCATGGTTAACTACTGTAGGTTTGGGTGTAGAGCAGGGCTGGGCCGGGAGGCAGGGTGACATTTGCCCGGTACCCCTGGGACTGTTTAGGGCCGCCAGCTACTTTAGTTGCCATCCACCTGCACTGTACCTTTAACCCCTTCATGATCAAAGCATTTTCCGTTTTTGTTTTTCTCCTTCCCCCATGACGGCACCACAGAGAGAGGGGATCCACCCTCCAAGGACAGGAAACCTACAGGTAAAAAGGGCGGTACCTCTCTCCTGCATCAGTTGGTTTCCTGTCCTTGACGGGGAACCTGCAGTACGGCGTACCTGTGTAAGAAAAAAAAAAAAAAGGAAGACGGGAAGGAGACCAGGTGTATATATATTGCCATAGAGCACTGCAGAGGTCTTCTGATGGAGCTCTGGCAGTCTCCTTCGGCCATGAGTGAACAGGAACACCAGGAGGTGCAGACCCTGCATCCCCAATCATCTACCACCCCCTTCACCATGGCAGCCTCAGTCGCAGCAGCAACAGAGGAAGAAGCGTGACAAGGAAATGGGACGTCAGGAGGACTCTTCCCGTCATCACGAGCGTGGTAACAACGGGAGTGGGCGTTCCAGCAGATAGTCCCAGCACAGCAAGGATGTTAGCGCGGCGCCAAAGCCAAGAGAGAACCCGTCTACAAAAACAGTTCCTCCTCCTAACCCGGTACCTCTTCTTCCGTCTGAATGGTAAGGGATCTTCGTGAAAGTTTACCTTATAATTGGGTCTCTCCTTTTTTTCTGTTCTCTCATTAGAGAAGGAAAAGTGTGGGCAAGACAAAACATAGGACCTGTGCACTTTGCGCAGAAGAGTTACCCACTTCGTGGGAAAAGTGACTCTGTGGCTCTTGTATAGAGCAGACGATTTGTGAAGAGACCCCAAAATTTGCTTCAGAACTTAGGTAATTTATAAGTCACAGGTAGAAGACACTGTTAGGACCCTCCAGGGGAAGGAGAAAAAACAGAGAAAACCCAAATATTTGTCCCCGAATCCGGATCCAGTAGCTCTGAGGATGATGATGAATGTTCAGATCTGTCCAGTTCATCGTCATCCTCATCTAGGAATAGAAGCGGGTGTAGCTGCTTTCCAATAGAAGAAACAGATGGTCTCATCAAGGCCGTCAAGGCAACTATGGGGCTGACTGACCCACGTCACAAAAGATCTGTCCAAGATATAATGTTTGAGGGTCTAGAACAAAAAAAAATAGACCTTTTTCTCTTAATGAGAAATTCAACTCTTTAATAGAGATGAGCGTTGTTCTACTCGAACTGTTCGCCAATCTCAAATTCGAGCTGTTTTGGGCGGTGTTCGAGCCGTTCGGCGAACATGAACAATTTGAGAAAAATTCGGCTGTTCGAGGTTATGTTCGATAACTGTTCGTGCACCAAAATCATAACTGGATTTTTTCTCAGTAATGATGAAAATTAATGTTAATACGCAGTTTGAGTGTACAGCGGGGTGGGGGGAGGGGCAGGGGATGGATCTCTGCAGGAACAAT
This sequence comes from Phyllobates terribilis, assembly GCF_046119375.1. Classification (NCBI taxonomy): domain Eukaryota; kingdom Metazoa; phylum Chordata; class Amphibia; order Anura; family Dendrobatidae; genus Phyllobates; species Phyllobates terribilis. The sequence goes on from NW_027362761.1 coordinate 477,609,878, forward strand.
GAAGATCTCCATTTTTTTTTTCTCTTTTCCCGCATTTACAGTGGGGAGGTGCAATCTGTCAGCCTATCAGCAGCGCACACACGGAGCGAAGTGCTTTTTTTCACACAAGCAAGGGCATGTGTCATTGGCAGTGTATGTCACATGTCCTTGCCCTATAAGACCAAGCCATTTTCCCCGTCGCCACCATTTTCTCACTGCTGCAGCTGCATGTTAGACGGCACCGCTGTTGCTGTGTGCGCTATACCTTGTTAATTTCAAGCCAATTTTCGCACAAATCTACAGATAGCTTGGGAGTAGGGAATAGTTGTGATTGCAGTCCTTTTAAGGACTAGGTTACAGCATTTCCTACGACTTTTATCAGGCAGGTCTGTGCTCTTAAATAGATAGATTGTGGGAGTAAAGACTAATTGTAATTGGAGTCCTTTTCAGGACTAGGTTACATCAGTTCCTATCAGTTTTTGCCAGGCAGGTCTGTGCCAGTGCTGTGCAAGTTTTTTTTCACAGCATTTGGCTGAATCTAGCAAAGCTAATCCTTTTTGGCCTATTGCAGAGTGTGTTAGTCAGTGGAGTAGCCTATCTGTGTTGCAAGATATACCACCTGTGTATAGAATACCAATTTTTTTACTGCACCTAGTGAAGTAAAATCTTTTGGGCATAGCATCATTCTATTAGTCTATCTATACTGACCTCCATCAGCTTGCAAATTGAATATAATTTTTTTCTGCATCTAGCTCTGAAAAAATATTGGGCTTCTAGCTGTGTGTGGGACTTGTTGTATTAGTCCATCTATACTGACCTCCATCAGGTTGCAAACTGAATATATTTTTTTCTGCATCTACCTCTGAAAAAATATTGGGCTTCTAGCTGTGTGTGGGACTTGTTCTATTAATCCATCTATACAGACCTCCATCAGGTTGCAAACTGAATATATTTTTTTCTGCATCTACCTCTGAAAAAATATTGGGCTTCTAGCTGTGTGTGGGACTTGTTCTATTAATCCATCTATACAGACCTCCATCAGGTTGCAAACTGAATATATTTTTTTCTGCATCTACCTCTGAAAAAATATTGGGCTTCTAGCTGTGTGTGGGACTTGTTGTATTAGTCCATCTATACAGACCTCCATCAGGTTGCAAACTGAATATATTTTTTTCTGCATCTACCTCTGAAAAAATATTGGGCTTCTAGCTGTGTGTGGGAATTGTTCTATTAATCCATCTATACAGACCTCCATCAGATTGCAAACTGAATATATTTTTTTCTGCATCTACCTCTGAAAAAATATTGGGCTTCTAGCTGTGTGTGGGACTTGTTCTATTAGTCCATCTATACAGACCTCCATCAGGTTGCAAACTGAATATATTTTTTTCTGCATCTACCTCTGAAAAAATATTGGGCTTCTAGCTGTGTGTGGGACTTGTTGTATTAGTCCATCTATACTGACCTCCATCAGGTTGCAAACTGAATATATTTTTTATTGCATCTACCTCTGAAAAAATATTGGGCTTCTAGCTATGTGTGGGACTTGTTCTATTAATCCATCTATACAGACCTCCATCAGGTTGCAAACTGAAAATATTTTTTTCTGCATCTACCTCTGAAAAAATATGTGGCCTTCTAGCACTGTGTGGGACTTTCTCTATTAGTCCATCTATACTGACCTCCATCAGGTTTCAAACTGAATATAATTTTTTTCTGCATCTAGCTCTGAAAAAATATTTGGCCTTCTAGCAGTGTGTGGGACTTTCTCTATTAGTCCATCTATACTGACCTCCATCAGGTTGCAAATTAAAAATAATTTTTATCTGCATCTACAGTACCTCTGAAAAAATATTTGGGCTTCTAGCTGTGTGTGGGACTTGTTCTATTAGTCCATCTATACTGACCTCCATCAGGTTGAAAATTGAATATAATTTTTATCTGCATCTAGCTCTGAAAAAATATTTGGCCTTCTAGCAGTGTGGGACTTTCTCTATTAGTCCATCTATACTGACCTCCATCAGGTTGCAAACTGAATATAATTTTTTTCTGCATCTAGCTCTGAAAAAATATTTGGCCTTCTAGCAGTGTGTGGGACTTTCTCTATTAGTCCATCTATACTGACCTCCATCAGGTTGCAAATTAAAAATAATTTTTATCTGCATCTAGCTCTGAAAAAATATTTGGCATTCTAGCAGTGTGTGGGACTTTCTCTATTAGTCCATCTATACTGACCTCCATCAGGTTGCAAATTAAAAATAATTTTTATCTGCATCTACAGTACCTCTGAAAAAATATTTGGGCTTCTAGCTGTGTGTGGGACTTGTTCTATTAGTCCATCTATACTGACCTCCATCAGGTTGCAATTTAAAAATAATTTTTATCTGCATCTAGCTCTGAAAAAATATTTGGCCTTCTAGCAGTGTGTGGGACTTTCTCTATCAGTCCATCTATACTGACCTCCATCAGGTTGCAAATTGAATATAATTTTTTTCTGCATCTAACCCAGCCAAAGTTTTGGCCTAATACCACAGTTTGGCCACTCAGCTCTGCTCGGTTCCCATCCATTGTTTTTTTGTGCAAACAACTCCAGAGTTGTGAATTAGTTAACCACCAAAATGAGTGGAAAAAGGCCTGCTGCTGGTGGAAAGGGGAATAGGCGTGTTGGGAAGGGGAAAAAAGATTGTGTCCGTGGGGTAGGTGTTAAAGCAACAGTAACATCTGCAGAAGAAAGACCATGTTCCAGGCAAACTAAAATGTCTACTTCTTTTAGCGGACAATGTGATAAGATCCCTTTCTTACGGCCACGCCAATCGCTACAAATTCCAGATGAGGCACAAAAACAGCAGGTGCTTCAACGGATATCAAGTGCTCCTTTAAGTGGGCTCTCCTCCACATCAACTTCAACATCACAAATACTCCAGTCCTCAAAGGTGTCACCCCAATCGCACTTGCTTCCTCACAGCTCCCAAATCTCCAGCTGCCCGTCTGAGTATGAGGTAGAACAGATGGTTGAGTCTGCAGAGCTGTTTACTCATACTATAGCCTGGGAATCAGAGGTCGACTCCAGCGCTTCTGTGAATCCAGACGAGGAAATGATCTGCACTGATGCCCAGAATCTTTATGAGTCGGATCCAGGACCAGACGCAGAAGGTTCTGACCATAATGTAGACCCTCATTCCCAAACTGTAACTCCTGTTGGTGGAGACAATGAGGAAGACGATGATAAGACTCAAATACCTGATTGGAGCGACAACTTTAGTTTTTTGTCAGGGCAGGAACAGGTTGGCTCTGAGGACGACGTGTGTGATAACGCACAGGGTGATGATGATGAGGTTGGAGATCCCACTTACTGTCAACCCACAGTCAGCCAAGAGATGAGGTCAGCAGAGGAGGTGGAGGAAGATGCTAGTGACGACGAGGTCAGGTTGCGCCTTCCTGGACAGAGACGTAGTACTGGAAGCACATCAACAACTGCATTCTCAAACACAACTCTGCCTCTCACCACAAGTCGTGGTGGCTCTTCAGGTCGCATGGGTGCTAAGCCTTGCATAGCCTGGGCATTTTTTCAGATCGATAAAGATGACCCAACTCGTGTTATCTGTAACATTTGTCAGCAAAAGCTAAGTAGAGGCCAAAAAATACATAGTTTGAGTGCTTCATGCATGAACCGGCACATGGACATGAAGCATAAGTTGCAGTGGGAAGCTCAGTGTGCTACAATGCGGCCTAGCCGGCCGGGCCAACCACCGTCTGCCATATCTTGTGCATCCTCGGCCTCTTCATCCTCTGTGACTGGGGGGACAGCAGTCACACCTGTTTTGGGGCTCAGACCTGCCACCTCTTTACCCGCAACAGCCAGCGTGATTGGCAGGTCATCATTTTCTTTGGAGGTGGTAACACCAGCTGGTGTTGAGCGCTGTCCGACATCGATAGCACCACCTTTGGATCAAGGCAACCTAACATGTCCGCCTGCATCTTCCTCACAGACCGGCAGTTTGCCGGGGACACCCTTATCAACCCCGTCTAAGCACAATAGCCAGCCCTCGGTCCCTCAGATATGGACAAGTAAAAGACCATTTCCTCCTAGCCATGAGAAAACTAAGAGGTTGAATTTCACCATCTGCAAGCTCTTGGCTACAGAAATGCTGCCTTTCCGCCTGGTGGACACAGAGGATTTTCGAGACCTTATGTCCGTCGCAGTGCCCCAGTACCAGATGCCCAGTCGGCACTACTTCTCAAAGAAAGGTGTGCCTGCGCTCCACCAGCATGTCGCACACAACATCACCGCTTCTTTGAGAAACTCTGTGTGTGACAGGGTGCATTTCACCACAGACACTTGGACGAGTAGGCATGGACAGGGGCGTTACATGTCGCTGACTGGGCACTGGGTAACTATGGTGACAGCAGGACAAGGGGCTGCTACCCAAGTCTTGCCGTCCCCACGAGTTGTGCGTCAATCCTCTTTATGTCAAAGTTCCTCCACTGCTTCTGCCTCCTCAACCTCCTCTCGGTCTTCCACCTGCACCCAAAGCCTGTCTGGTCATGCCACAAGCTTTCTAACTGCGCAGAAGGGATCCTGCACACCTCCTTACTATGCTGGCAGTAGGGCTCAACGTCATCAGGCGGTTTTTACATTGAAATGTCTGGGAAATGTGAGTCACACAGCTGAGGAGTTGTGGTCAGCTCTGGAGAACCAATTTCATGAATGGTTGTCTCCACTGGACCTGAAACCAGGGAAGGCCGTGTGCTACAATGCTGCAAACCTGGGTGCGGCCCTTCGCCGGGGCAATGTCACACACGTGCCTTGTATGGCTCACGTGTTGAACCTGGTTGTCCAGCAATTTTTAGCCCACTATCCCAGACTAGATGGCCTTCTACAGAGGGCACGGTCGCTGTGTGCTCACTTCCGCCGTTCGCATCCCGCAGCTCAGCGACTTACATCTCTACAGAAGTCGTTGGGCCTGCCACTTCACCGGCTAAAATGCGATGTGCCTACCCGGTGGAATTCAACTCTGCACATGTTGCAGCGACTGTGGCAGCACCGACAAGCCCTGGTGCAATACGTTCTGATGTATAGCCTGGGCCAACGAGATCCAGAGGTGGGGCAAATCACGCTGGAGGAGTGGTCTCTGATCAGGGACCTATGCACCCTTCTGCACAGTTTTGAAATGGCGACGAAGATGTTTAGTGCTGACGATGCCATTATCAGCATGACTATTCCGGTGATTTACATGCTGGAGCACATGTTAAACAGAATTCGGAGTCAGGTGGTGGCACAAGAGGAGGTGGAGGAAGTAGAGGAGGAGGAGTTGTATGCGGAAGGGCTAACATCTGCAAGGTCCAGACTATCGGCAGCACCAAGGCGGCAGGCATGTGAGGGTGGGGAGATGGTTTTACCAGGGCGCATGGTAGCAGCCAAACTAGTGAGGAAGGTGCAGGAGCCCAGGAAGAAGTGGAGGACGAACTGATGGAAGACTCATCAGATGAGGGAGACCTTGATCACATTTCTGTTGTGCGAGGTTGGGGGGAGAGGACAGAGGAAGGAAGCATGATTGTTACCTCGCCACCAACACAACAGGGACTTGGTGCTCCTGGATGCGCAACACACATTAGTGCCTTCTTGCTGCACTACCTGCAACATGACCCTCGAATTGTGAGAATTAGAAATAATCCTGACTACTGGGTTGCCACACTGTTAGATCCCCGGTACAAAAGTAAATTTGCAGAAATTATTCCTGCCATAGAAAGGGATGCACGCATGCAGGAGTATCAGCAGAGACTGTTGCAGAATCTTACATGTGCTTTTCCACAAAATACCAGTGGTGCACGTAGTGAATCTCACAGTTCCAACTTGCCAACCGTGGGACCGTCAAGTGTTCAGCACTCAAACCGTAACAGAACCACAGTATCTGCTGGTAACATCAATTTTGCGGAATCATTTCACCACTTTTTTAGCCCATCCTTTGCAAGGCCACAGGAGACAAGAAGTCTGACACATAGTCAATGCCTAGAGACGATGGTACAAGAGTATCTCCAGGTAAACATTGAAGCCATGACTGTGTCACTGGACCCTTGCTCTTTTTGGGCTTCCAATCTGGATAAATGGCCGGAGCTAGCCACTTACGCCTTGGAGATCTTGTCATGCCCCGCAGCCAGCGTTCTGTCTGAACGTGTGTTCAGCGCTGCTGGTGGTGTGCTGACAGATAAGCGCACGCGGCTCTCCACTGATAATGTAGACAGACTCACGTTCATAAAGATGAACAAATCATGGATCCGAAATGACTTTTCTACCCCTGTGTCATCCTGGGGAGAGTAAAAGCTTGATGATTGGTTAAAATCACCCTACCAACTGTTTTAAGCTTTCAAATTACTAATCATGTTTATCTGTATCTTGGCTGGAAAATAATTTGGGCTTTGTAGCAGTGTGCAGCACTGATTCTATTAGGCCATCTATAATAAGCTCCACCAGATTTAAAATTACTAATCATGTTTATCTGTATCTTGACTGGAAAATAATTTGGGCTTTGTAGCAGTGTGCAGCACTGATCCTATTAGGCCATCTATACTAAAGCTTCACCAGATTTAAAATTAATAATAATTTTTAGCTGCATCTAGCCCGGAAAATAATTTTGGGGCTCCGAGATGCGCAAGACACATAAGTGCCTTCTTGCTGCACTACCTGCAGCATGACCCTCATATTGTCAGAATTCGAAGTAATCATGACTACTGGGTTGCCACACTCTTAGATCCCCCAAACTTTTCGATCAACCTTTTTATTTTAATAAAGACCAAAAAAATGGTCATTTTTGAAATTATAAGCATTAGCAGGTTGTTAGAAACTGAAATCAAACAGTTTTCAACTCAAAACTTTATTCTAGGTGATGTTACATTTTCACATAGGACCCCTTGTTCGAAAGGAGCTTCTGAACTCTCTCGTCCATTGAATTTGTCAGGTTTTGGATGGTTTCTGCTTCAATTGTTTTGCATGAGGACAGAATACCCTCCCAGAGCTGTTGCTTAGATGTGAACTGCCTCCCGCCATCATAGACACTCCTTTTAATGATGCTCCAAAGGTTCTGAATGGGGTAGAGGTCAGGGGAGCATGGGGGTCACACCATAAGTTTGTCCCCTTTTATGCCCATATCAGCCAGAGATGCAGATGTTTTATGTGCAGCATGAGATGGTGCATTATCATGCAAAAAAATGATCTTGCTGTGAAATACACGGTTCTTCTTCTTGAACCATGGCAGGAAGTGCTGTTTGAGAAAATCCACATACATTATGGAGTTCATCTTTAGCGCCTTCAGGGATCCTAAAGGGGCCGACAATCTCTCTCCCCATGATTCCAGCCCAAAACATTACTCCACCTCCTCCTTGTTGGCGCTGTAGCCGTGTTTGCGTGGGGTGTCCATCAACCAGCCATCCTCCACTCCATCCATCTGGACCATCGAGCGCTGCATGGCACTCATCCGTGAACAAAACAGTTTTGAAATCAGTCTTCATGTAATGTTTGGCCCACTGGAGCCGTTTCTGCTTGTGTAAAGTGGATAGAGGAGGTCGACAGGATGGCGTATGCACAGCTGCAAACCTCTGAAGGACCCTGCATCTTGTTGTTCGGGGGACGTTGGAGGCACCAGCAGCTTCAAAAACTTGTCTGCTGCTATGACAAGGCTTTTTTGCCGCTGCTCTTTCAACCTGACATAATTGCCTGTAGGAAAGAGTCCTCAATTTGCCCTTATCAGCACGCACACGTGTGTACTGTGAATCAGCTACATACTTCTTGATTGCCAAGACACTTCATCCTGATCATCGCACAATGTTGATTGTAGTCATGCCTTGACCTAAACACTCCACAATTTGTTGCTTCTCAGCAGCCGACACATCCTTTTTCTTTCCCATTTTGGCAGAAAATGTATGCTGCTTAATAATGTGAGACAGCCTTCTTAAGTAGTCTTGCCTTTCATTGGACACACCTGCCAAACTAATTAGCACAGGTGTCTGCAATTGCTTACAGTGATATAAAGAGCCCTGACACACATCACCATCAATGAGTTTAACTGACAAACAAACAAATTCTTCCCTTATCACTCCTAAACACTTTTTGCATAATAATTTGGAACACAGTGTACATGTGCTTTTCCACAAAACACCAGTGGTTCACGTAGTGAATCTTACAGTTCTAACTTGCCAACCGTGGTCTGTATGGAGTTGTTCAATAAAGGGCCCAAAATTAAGATAACATAGATGGGAGAGGTCTCTATGAATAGGAATTCCTAAGTATTTGATACCCTGTGAGGGCCAGGCAAAGGGAGAGTTGGACTGGATGGAATCCTATATGGATTTGGGGAGGGAGACATCGAGGGCCTCAGACTTCGCTGCATTGATTTTAAAATTTGACCATGTAACAAAGTGATCTATTTCAGCCATAACAGCATGGATGGATATATGTGATTGAGTGATATATACTAGGACATCATCAGCAAATAGAGAGCACTTGTACTCGGTGCCTCCCACCTCAATCCACCTAATATTGGGGTTATGGCGAATTGATGAGAGCAGGTGCTCCGTCACTAGGATGTATAAGAGAGGGGACAGAGAACATCCCTGCCTTGTCCCATTGGTGATTGTGAAAGGTGATGAAAATGTTCTGACGCGCCCCCTGGGCCTTGGGACACCCGGAGCCGGACCCTTTTTGGTGGATGCTGGTGGTTGTAGTCTCCGTGGCGGCGACCCGGTTCCGTGGCTCAGGGCGGTCAAACCAGTGGCGGAACTATTTATGTGGTTTTGATGTTTAAATGTCCGACTACGCCACCCGTGGATTGCGGTCAGAGTGAACCGCCGCTCCAGGGCAGACCGCTGCAGTCCAGGGCCTTTATTCACAGTTCTTATTATCCAGACCACGTCTGCAGGTAACGGCTGCCCACGTCGTACTGTGCTCACCAGGTGAGGGGCTCAGACAACTCCCAGATAACTTTGGAGCGCTTCACAGGACCCCCTTTGTGTGTCCTTTGTCTGGCCTTTCTTACCAACCCTTCTGTCCGGCTGCCTCGGTCCTCCTCTTGGTAAACTTGGCGCCAGTTTCCCTGACCCTATGTGGTGCCTTCCTAGCGGGTGTAGCGAGGGGCTGCGCCACATAAAATGTCACAGCCTCCTGTTTCTAGCTGAGGGTCGTTTCCTGCCTCCACTAGTTTCGGGGACCGGTCTCCCCCTTTGGCCTGACCCCTCCACGCAGGTGGATTCGGGCGTGCGGTGGCGACTCGCCCATCCGCACCCCTGGGATCCCTTCATTCCTCGTTCCTGGAGCCTTCTCCGCTCCTCTTCCTTCCTTCTCCCTCTTCCAGGCCTGGGCCTCTGTTACTAGGCCCGCCTCTGGAGCAGAGCTCATGCAGAGCCCCTGCTCCCTGCCACTTCTGCTCAGACTTCTCTGCACTGAACTAAGATGGTGCCCACCTTTTATACTCCCTTCTCAATGCACCCAGGAACTGCTTCCTCCCTGCTCCTGCACTACAGGGTTCCCCTTCCTCAGTGTTCCCTCCCCCCACTCCAGCCAGGGACAGGGACTGTCGTGCCCATCTCAGGGGCATATTGGTCGCCCTGCCCCACGGCAATGTGGTGTAATGCATGCAGGTGTCGGGTCCTGATCCACACTACATCCTTACCTGAGAGTGAGCTATCACACCTCTGGGTGAGGTGCAATACCTCTGTAGCAACCGAGCCCTCAGGGTGCTACAGTTCCATTTATCTTCAGCCTAGGTGACGTATTGCGATACAGGGCCGTGATTTTGGCTATAAAAGGGTCCCCTAGACCCCTACCCCAAGCTTTTTAAGAGAATCATATATGGCGTGCCAGGAGACTCTATGGAATGCTTTCTCAGCATCCAACGAGAGTATCTAATTACAAATTTTTAACTGCATCTAGCCCAGGAAATACTTTGTGCCTAGTAGCAGTGTCTGCTAGTCAGCGGATTATCCAGGCTGTTAAGCAAGCTACACCACCTGTAGTTTGGACACTTAATTTTTTCAAAGGAAATGCTTCGGGACCACGGGATACTCAGTGAAGAGCATCAGGAGGCACCCCAAGGCATAGGGGCTGGGACTGGCAGTAGGATGCCTTGCGGTGGACAGCCGAGCTCGATCCTTATAAAAGCTTTTTAACTGCAGCAGCTTTAGTGGACGCTACTGGAGCTGGAATTACGCGGCTGCTGGCATGAGACTTGCCCTCCAATAGATCCTTGTAAATGGATTTAAAGTGTATTCATTCAAATTAGAGAGACAATTTAAATTAAAAAGCTTAGAGCTGCCTCCACCACAGGGGGGCTCGCTCGACCCACCAGCGGACAGGCACCAGTATTGGGCGAGGTGGGCTGGCCATCAGGGTTCACCGCGGCTCTGGCACAAACCCGGCGACGCGGAGGTGGCACGGGCAGGAGCGGACTGAACGTGTCGGCTTCTCACTTTTTGGATTTTAGAAGGGCATGACATGCCTATATCTGTGTCTCCCCCTCATTTTACTCCTCCACCTCTTTTCTTTTCGCATGACTATATGTACTTGTCACTTTTCCATGTGTTAGTTGTGTCTTCTGAGCAGTTTGTCAGCTTTTGGACACCTTTGAAGGTGTTTTCTATGTGTTTCTATGTGTTTTTGTTTGCCTGCCATTGGTTTTAACGGTGTTCGAAGGTGTTCGACGAACAGTTCGACGAACAGTTCAGCGAACACACGGGTGTTCGTCGAACCGAACCGAACTCGAACACTGCGGGGGTGGCTCAACACTACTCTTTAATTAAAAAAGAGTAAAAAAGACCAGAGGGAAGGGGCCTTTTATTCCCAAAGAGGAAATATCCATTTGATGTCTTGGTATGTTCCTTGTGAGAAAAAGCGCCGAAACTGGATGTGGCTATAACTAAGGCCTCCAAAAAGTTTTCTCTTCCATTTGAGGATAAGGGGGTATTAAAAGATCCTATGGACAAAAAAGCAGACACTGTCTTAAAAGCTTTATGGGAAGCCGCTGGGGGAGAGTTGAGTCCCGCGGTAGCAGCCACTTGTACGGCCAGATCTTTGATGGTCTGGTCGGATCAGTTAGAAACACACTTGAGGGAAAAAACTTTGAGGGATACAATATTAGACTCCATCCCTATTATGAAAGGAGCTGCTGTTTTTTGGCAGATGCCTTGGCTGACTCGGTCAGGTTAGCAGCCAGGGCAGCAAGTTTTTCCAACGCAGCCCGGCGCGCCATCCGGCTTAATTGTTGGCCGGGAAATCTCCAGACAAAGTCAAGATTATGCTCCATTCCCTGTGAGGGTCAATTTTTGTTTGGTCCTACTCTGGGCGATATCCTGGACAATGCCAGGGATAAGGAAAAACGTTTCCCTGTCCTGTCCAACAATAGGAAATATTTTCAGAGTAAGAAATATTTCCATAGAAAACCCCCCAGGGACCAGGATAAGTGGAAGGATAGAGGGAGAAACCCCAAAGCATTCCTGTTCAGCAGACCCCCCAATGATAATAGAAAGCCCTCACAATAAAGGTTTTCCCCGGGTGGGGGGAAGGCTATCCTTGTTTCTTCCGACCTGGGAAGGAATATCCTACAGCTCCTGGATCCTAAACATAATAAAATCAGGGCTGAAATTCCAATTCCACTCAAATTCCCCATCCAAATTTCATAGGGACTCCCAAAAGGCCCTCAAACGAAGAGAGGCTAGTCTTAGAGCAGGAAGTTCTAGGCCTGATAGAGGAAGCAGTCCTGCAAGAAGTCCCTTCCCAGAGAAAAGGCGAATGTTTCTACTCCCCTCTTTTCCTGAGGAGAAAACCGGACGGGACTTAAATCTCAAAAAATTGAACAAGCTGTTGAAGGTTCAAACCTTCAAAATGGAGTCAATAAAGATGTCAGTAAAAATACTGTTTTAGGACTGTTTCATGATGGTTCTGGACTTAAAGGACGCTTACTATCATGTCCCTATCCACAAGGATTATCAGAAGTTCCTCAGGGTAGCAATAGCTATGGGGGGGTGGTCAAGCACTACCGGTATATGGCTCTCCCATTCGGTCTAGCCATAGCCCCAATTGTATTTACCAAAATAATTTTGGAGCTCACTGCACACCTGAGAAAACAAGAAGTACTGATTGTCCCATATCTGGACGGTTTTGTGACAACTAAAAAAGATCATGGATTCCTTGAGCAGCTTAGGCTGGCTTTTAAATCTAAAAAAAAAAAAAAAAATCCAGAACCGAGCCAAATCAAGTACAGGAATATCTAGGCATCATATTAGACTCAAGAAATCAAGAATGTCACCTCCCGGCAGGAAAGATTCAAAAGATCATAGTTTAGATTTCTCGGATATAGGATCACCCATCGATGTCTCTACTAAAAGCTATGTCCCTCCTTGGTTCCATGATGGCCTGTTTTCCAGCCATTCAATGGTCTCAGATACATACCAGACAGTTGCAGTGGGAGATTATAAGAGCCGAAAGCTCGTTAAAGGGGCATTTAGGTCAGCTAACTTTGTCGTTAAACTAAGTTTTCTCTGGGATTGTGAATGAGGATGGACAATTTGACCCAGGGTATTCCGTGGGTGATTTCAGTCCATCAGATCCTGACCATAGATGCAAGCCCCGGAGGCTGGGGGCTCACTGAAATGACCAGGTAGCTCAGGGGTGTAGCATCGGTGGCTCTGCCTCCTGCCAGGCAGAAAATAGAAAATTAGCGTGCACACTGTCAAATAGAGTTGAGGTGCAGATGCAATGGACTGGAAATGTCCTCAAATCACGTAAAAATTAATTCATCGCACACTCATAGGAAGTTTTGTTTTTTAGTGCCAATTTATTTATACAAATGAAATGTAGGAAAAATAACAGTGGTGAAGGCGACAATAGGTAGACATTTCGGCCACACTGGCCTTATTCATTAAGTCGCTATTGTATCAAGTTTGTTTTAGTAGGAAGGCACCATAGAATGTAGAGAGAAGTTCCAGTCAGAAGCTTAACAAAAGACAGGGGTTCATCATAAATGGTAGAAGTGGAGGGTACAGACAGCATTCCCAGGTTAGGCTGTTGCCATTTATGGGACTCCCCATCTAGAGACACCCCCGATACAGGAACTGCAGCTCTCCACAGGCTGATGAACCCCTGTCTTTTGTTAAGCTTCTGACTGGAACTTCTCTCTACATTCTGTGATCTTACTGCCGTAAGATCTGCCTGGTTTCGGTTCGCCCGGTTCGTCCACCACCTACCCCAGCTAATTTACCCGGTCTTCCGGCTCCTTACTGGCCCTATGCGGACGTCTTCGGTAAAAAGGAAGCAGAGACTTTGCCACCTCATAGGCCATATGATTGCCCGATCGACCTTGTACCTGGCGCCACTCCACCCCGTGGGCGTATTTACCCATTGTCTGCGGCCGAAACCCAGGCCATGTCTGAGTACATTGAGGAGAATCTGGCTAGGGGATTCATCCGGAAGTCTACTTCCCCGGCTGGAGCCGGATTTTTCTTTGTCAAAAAAAAGGATGGCTCGCTACACCCCTGTATTGACTATAGAGGACTCAATCAGATCACAGTAAAAAATAAATACCCCTTGCCCCTCATCTCCGAGTTGTTTGACTGCCTTAAAGGCGCCAGGATCTTTTCCAAGCTGGATCTACATGGAGCTTATAACCTGGTCCGTATCCGTCAAGGAGACGAGTGGAAGACGGCATTCAATACCCGGGACGGTCACTTTGAGTACCGAGTGATGCCCTTCGGTCTCTGCAATGCTCCCGCCGTCTTCCAAGAACTGGTCAACGACATCTTCCATGATCTGCTTTACTCCTGCGTGGTGGTATACCTGGACGATATCTTGGTCTTCTCTCCGGATCTTCCCACACACCGGAGGGATGTTCGTAGGTCCTGCGTAGGCTCAGAAAGAACCACCTCTATGCTAAATACGAGAAGTGCCTCTTCGAGCAGACCTCTCTTCCATTCCTGGGCTATGTTATCTCCCAGACAGGCTTGCGAATGGATCCCGAGAAACTCTCTGCGGTCCTAAAGTGGCCCCATCCGGAGGGGTTGAAGGTGATTCAGCGATTCCTGGGCTTCGCCAATTACTATCGTCTCTTCATTCCACACTTCTCGTCCCGGACTGCTCCCATATCTGCGCTCACCTGTAAGGGAGCAAATCCCAAGGTATGGTCGCCCAAAGCCGAGGAGGCCTTCCTTTCCTTAAAGCAAGCCTTCTCCTCTGCCCCAGTACTGCACCGTCCAGACTGCAATAAACAATTCTACCTGGAGGTTGATGCTTCCTCCTCCGGAGCCGGAGCGGTGCTCACCCAAAAATCTTCTTCCGGGAGAATGGTAACCTGCAGCTTCTTCTCCAAAATCTTCTCCTCATCTGAGCGCAACTACTCCATAGGAGACCGAGAATTGCTTGCCGTCAAATTGGTGCTGGAGGAGTGGCGCTACCTGCTTGAAGGGGCTCTATACCCGGTGATCATCTATACGGATCACAAAAATCTGGCATATCTCCAGAATGTCCAAAGACTCAATCCGCGTCAGGCCAGGTGGTCTTTGTTCTTTGCCCACTTCGACTTCATCCTACATTTCCGCCCGGCGGACAAGAATGTCAAAGCCGATGCCTTGTCCCGATCCTTCCTGTCCTCCGACCAAGAGGAGGAGCCTATGCACATCATCGACCCCTCCAAGGTGATGAATGTGGCTCCCTTGGATGTGACTCGTCTTCCACCCGGTAAGATGTTTGTAGTGGTTCCTGACCGTGAGAGGGTTCTTCGCTGGGGTCATTCTTCTAAACTAGCTGGCCATGCTGGCCAAAAGAAGACCTTCCTGCTCATTACCCGGCATTACTGGTGGCCTACCCTGCGTAAGGATGTGGTAGACTTCGTCTCAGCTTGTTCATCCTGTGCCCGCAACAAAGTTCCCAGACATTTACCAGCCGGTCATCTCCTGCCTCTTCCCGTACCTGCTGCACCATGACAACACATTGCTATGGACTTTATTACCAATCTCCCTGTTTCTGCCAGTTGTACAGTCATTTGGGTGGTCGCGGACCGCTTTTCTAAAATGGCCCACTTCATTCCTCTGCCTGGTCTCCCGTCGGCATCAGAGCTTGCTAAGGACTTTTTTCACCATATCTTTCGTCTCCATGGCCTACCCCTCCACATCGTGTCGGATCGAGGGGTTCAGTTCACCTCACACTTCTGGAGAGCTACCTGTAAGCTGCTGGATGTCACCCTGGATTTCTCCTCCGCTTACCACCCACAGTCCAATGGTCAGGTAGAGTGGATCAACCAGATCCTTACCAGCTACCTCCGGCACTTTGTAAATGCCCACCATACTGATTGGGTGGACCTCCTACCATAGGCCGAATTCTCTTACAACATCTATGATAGCCAATCCACTTCCAAGTCCCCGTTCTTTATTGTCTATGGCCAACACCCCTGGATTCCGTTTCCCGTCTCCGCTTCTGTGGACAACCCTGCTGCGGAGTCTCTGGTCAGTGAATTCTCCACTATCTGGGAGAGTACTAGGTCCACACTTCTTCAGTCCTCGGAGCAGATGAAGAGATTTGCTGACAAAAGACGTCTGGATCCGCCTCTATTCTGTCCGGGAGACAACGTTTGGCTCTCCTCCAAACATGTGCGGCTTAAAATACCCTCCTACAAGCTGGGTCCTCGGTTCATCGGTCCATTTGAGGTCCTTAAACAGATCAATCCAATGGCCTACAAGTTGAAGCTTCAACCCACCTTACGCATTCCCAACTCCTTCCACGTATCTCTCCTCAAACCTGCTGTCTTTAATTCTTTCTCCAATAATTCAGGTGCTCCTCCTGCTCCGATTTCTGCTGAGGACGTTTTTGAGGTAGAGAATATTCTGGCCACCAAGAGGGTAAGAGGGAGGACCTTTTTTCTGGTGGATTGGAAGGGGTTTGGCCCGGAGGAGAGAACATGGGAACCCAGGGAGAATGTCCATGCCCCGCTTCTCCTTGAAAATTTTTTTGACAGCCTAAAAAAGAGGGGGCGTAAAGGGGGGGGTACTGTAGCATCGGTGTCTCTGCCTCCTGCCAGGCAGAGACGCCGTCCCTCTCACCTCCCCGCTCCCCGCACGGCGTCCTCCAGCGCTCCCCTTCCTGCTGCAGCTGGCGCGCGCTCCTTCCCGGGCACTGTGCTTAGGGCGCACGCGCGCTCCCTCTCTCTTAAAGGGGCCACGTGCATCGTCCTAAGGAGTCCCCGGCCAATTGCCGGTAGACCTCCCATATATAAGGCACCTCCTCCAAAATGGAGGTGCCCGAGCAAAAGTTGTTGCACAAATATACTTACCTCTGCTTCAGCCCTCAGGTCCCGTTGCCTGCCTGACTACCAGTCCTGACTGCCAGCTTGTCTACTCTCCAGCCCGACAGTCTGTCTCCGGTCATCCGCCAGTCAGTCTATGGGCAAGTCCACCTGCTTACCAGGAAGCACCTGCCTGTCACCTGCCTGCTACCTGCCGTGCTTGCTAGCCCGCTCACCTGAGAGCGCTCGCCTGTTACCCGTCTGTTACCTGCTAGCCTACCTGGAGGCTCTGCCGTCATTTGCCGTGACCACCTGCCTGCTAGCCTAGAGACTTTTCCCTGCTTGGCCGTCACTTGTCGTGACCACCTGATAGCCTACCTGGAGGCTCCTGCTGTCACTTGCCGTGACCACCCGCCTGGTAAACCTAGAGACTACTACCTGCTCTGCTGTCACGTACCTTGACCACCTGTCAGCTATACCAGAGACTTCTGCCTGCTTGCTGTGTCCATCCGTCATACCGGTCAGTCACAGCCATCTGACCCGTGGGAGCCACCTGCTCTCTTACAAGGTCGTCCCCAGAGCAGCACCTGGTCCCTCTGCCCGGATTCTCCCTGGTCACGGAGTCGTTAGCCGCCGTCCGACCAGGGTCGGTTCGGGTTGATACTTAGTTACGCCCCTCTGGGTCCCTCCTTGCACCGCGGCACAGAGGTTCCACCACCCGGACCCGTAACAAGGGGGTTTGTACAGATGACCTGAGTTCAGCATCCTCAAACATGAAGGAGCTTCTAGCAATGGAATTTGCCCTTTTGGAATTCCTGGACACTTTGCGGGGTCTCCACTGAGTTTTCTCAGACAATCAGGTTGGAGTAGCATACCTGAACCACCAGGGGGGTACCCGGTCCCGTCCTCTGTTGCTAGTGATAGAGTCTATCTTTCAGTTAGCCGGAAGCAATCTGAAGCCCCTATCTGCCCTCCACATAAGGGGGATAGAAAATCACAGGGCAGACTACCTGAGCAGAACCCAGCTGAGACAGGGAAAGTGGGAACTGAAAGAATCAGTGTTCAATCAGATCACAGAGATGTGGGTACGTCCTATCATAGACCTATTCGCCAACAGTCAGAACCGGAAAGTGGAAGTGTTCTGCTCAATAGACCCCAAAGGGAACCCCGTACTGTTAGATGCCTGCACAATTCCATGGCATTCCCCTCTAGGCTATGCATTTCCTCCCGATTTGCCCTGATTCCGGCAGTTCTGAAAAAAATCAGGGAGGACAGAGCAAAGGTAATCTTAATAGCCCCCTTCTGGCCGAAGAGGACATGGTTCTCTTGGCTGAGGATGATGTACTTCTCCGACCCCTGGGTTCTTCCGAAACTTCCGGACCTTCTTTCTCAGGGGCCTGTTTATCGTCCTCAGGTGAAAAACTTGCACATGACAGCCTGGAATTTGAAAGGGCTCTCCTGAGGAATAAGGGTTTTTCGCAAAATTTTAACCTCCACGCTACTACAAAGTAGGAAGCCAGTAACCACCTTATGGGAAAACTTGGAGGAAGTTCCTTTCATCGTCCGGTTCCGGGTTGGATGGAGGGGTTCCATTGTCAGCGATTTTTGAATTTCTGCCGAAGGGATTGGTAAAGGGTCTAGCTACAACTACCTTGAAAGTTCAGATCGCAGCATTAGGAGCCCTATAAAACTGTGACCTGGCTAGAAATGGATGCATATCTAGGTTCATCAAGGCATCTGCCAGATCTAGACCTATCCCCTCTTGGAACATGCGACGTCCTTGGGATCTATACTTAGTCCTCACAGCTCTAACCAAACCTCCCTTCAAGCCCTTAGCAGACACATCTCTAAGAACCCTGTCCCTTAAAACATCACTGCTAGTAGCACTCACGTCAGCGCGTAGAGTCAGCAATATCCAGGCACTATCAGCAGGCCTTTCCTTTTGCTCCAAGGGAGAAAGAGACTTGTATATACTAGCCTTGATAAGGTGCCTAGTCCAGTACCTAGCAGCCATGCAAGAGGGTAGGAAGGACAGGGCTCTCTCTTTGTGTGCTTTCAGGGACCTCGGAAGGGGCGGAAAGCTTCTAAAGGCACGTTGGCGCGATGGAGAAGAGACACCATCACCCTGTCATACTCCTCATGTGGGGAAGCCACCAGGAGAATCTGAAGGCTCATTCAACAAGAGCAGTGGCAGCCTCCTGGGCGGAAAAAGCTGGGGCTTCGATAGAACAGATATGTAGAGCCGCTACATGTTAATCTCCCTCTACATTCTTTAATCATTATCGTCTGGACCTAGACTCTTCTTCAGACCTTACTTTTGGTAGAAGGGTTGTTGAAGCAGTGGTCCCTCCCTAACGTTGCATTTCTCTGTAATTCTCTCCGTGGTGCCGTCATGGGGGAAGGAGAAAGACGTAGTTACTTACCGGTAACAGGATTTCTCAGAGCCCATGACGGCACCCATACATTCCCTCCCTTCACGCATTGGTGTGCACACCTACTTTTATAGTTTATACAAAACCTATAAAAGACAAAAAATATATCACATACCCTACCATCATTACATATAAATGTAAAGCAAAGTATAGGGTACTAGCGACAAGGTGACCCTAATTGGGACGGTCCTACACTGTCTATATTAAAAACCTTATTGAGCTGGTCAGTATATATGTAGCTTACCATGGTCTTGGGTGGTCTGATATTGGGACCCGGCTCTATTTGTCTACCCTTTTATATACATTACTTCAACTCTGATATACAGTAAGGTTTTTAATATAGACAGTGTAGGACCGTCCCAATTAGGGTCACCTTGTCACTGGTGGGACGGCTTGAATACTTTTTTTGATCAAAAATAGTTCACTAAGTACCCTATATTTCATATGCAACTTTGCTTTACATTTATATATAATAATGGTAGGGTATGTGATATATTTTTTGTCCTTTGTAGGTTTTATATCTTTTTGCTAGTGTGAACATGCTCTTATTGCTTGCATGTGTACCATCTTAGACCTTAGTTCACATTGCTTGGTTTTTTGCCTTGTTTGCATTCTGTGCAAATTAGGGGTGTGGCATCCCCCTTGTTGAGCTGGTCAGTATATATGTAGCTTACCACAGGCTTGGGTGGTCTGATATTGGGACTCGGTTCTATTTGTCTACCCTTTTATATACATTACTTCAACTCTGATATACAACCAGGCAATGTGAACTGAGGTCTAAGATGGTAGACATGCAAGAAATAGGAGCATGTTCACACTAGCAAAAAAGAAACAAAACCTACAAAAGACAAAAGACAAAAATATATCTCATACCCTACCATCATTATATATAAATGTAAAGCAAAGTTGCATAATAAATATAGGGTACTTAGTGAACTATTTTTGATCAAAAAAAGTATACAAGCCGTCCCACCAGCGGCAAGGTGACCCTAAATTGGGACGGTACCTATACTGCCTATATTAAAAACCTTACTGTATATCAAAGTTGAAGCAATGCATATAAAAGGGTAGACAAATAGGACCGGGTCCCAACTCCAGACCACCCAGGCCCGTGGTAAGCTACATATATACCAGTCAGCTCAACAAAGGGGATGCCACACCCTTAAATTGCACAGAATGCAAACAAGACAAAAAACCAGGCAATGTGAACTGAGGTCTAAGATGGTAGACATGCAAGAAATAGGAGCATGTTCACACTAGCAAAAAAGAAACAAAACCTACAAAAGACAAAAGACAAAAATATATCTCATACCCTACCATCATTATATATAAATGTAAAGCAAAGTTGCATTATAAATATAGGGTACTTAGTGAACTATTTTTGATCAAAAAAAGTATACAAGCCGTCCCACCAGCGGCAAGGTGACCCTAAATTGGGACGGTATCTATACTGCCTATATTAAAAACCTTACTGTATATCAAAGTTGAAGCAATGCATATAAAAGGGTAGACAAATAGGACCGGGTCCCAACTCCAGACCACCCAGGCCCGTGGTAAGCTACATATATACCAGTCAGCTCAACAAAGGGGATGCCACACCCTTAAATTGCACAGAATGCAAACAAGACAAAAAACCAGGCAATGTGAACTGAGGTCTAAGATGGTAGACATGCAAGAAATAGGAGCATGTTCACACTAGCAAAAAAGAAACAAAACCTACAAAAGACAAAAGACAAAAATATATCTCATACCCTACCATCATTATATATAAATGAAAAGCAAAGTTGCATAATAAATATAGGGTACTTAGTGAACTATTTTTGATCAAAAAAAGTATACAAGCCGTCCCACCAGCGGCAAGGTGACCCTAAATTGGGACGGTACCTATACTGCCTATATTAAAAACCTTACTGTATATCAAAGTTGAAGCAATGCATATAAAAGGGTAGACAAATAGGACCGGGTCCCAACTCCAGACCACCCAGGCCCGTGGTAAGCTACATATATACCAGTCAGCTCAACAAAGGGGATGCCACACCCTTAAATTGCACAGAATGCAAACAAGACAAAAAAACAGGCAATGTGAACTGAGGTCTAAGATGGTAGACATGCAAGAAATAGGAGCATGTTCACACTAGCAAAAAAGAAACAAAACCTACAAAAGACAAAAGACAAAAATATATCTCATACCCTACCATCATTATATATAAATGTAAAGCAAAGTTGCATAATAAATATAGGGTACTTAGTGAACTATTTTTGATCAAAAAAAGTATACAAGCTGTCCCACCAGCGGCAAGGTGACCCTAAATTGGGACGGTACCTATACTGCCTATATTAAAAACCTTACTGTATATCAAAGTTGAAGCAATGCATATAAAAGGGTAGACAAATAGGACCGGGTCCCAACTCCAGACCACCCAGGCCCGTGGTAAGCTACATATATACCAGTCAGCTCAACAAAGGGGATGCCACACCCTTAAATTGCACAGAATGCAAACAAGACAAAAAACCAGGCAATGTGAACTGAGGTCTAAGATGGTAGACATGCAAGAAATAGGAGCATGTTCACACTAGCAAAAAAGAAACAAAACCTGCAAAAGACAAAAGACAAAAATATATCTCATACCCTACCATCATTATATATAAATGTAAAGCAAAGTTGCATAATAAATATAGGGTACTTAGTGAACTATTTTTGATCAAAAAAAGTATACAAGCCGTCCCACCAGCGGCAAGGTGACCCTAAATTGGGACGGTACCTATACTGCCTATATTAAAAACCTTACTGTATATCAAAGTTGAAGCAATGCATATAAAAGGGTAGACAAATAGGACCGGGTCCCAACTCCAGACCACCCAGGCCCGTGGTAAGCTACATATATACCAGTCAGCTCAACAAAGGGGATGCCACACCCTTAAATTGCACAGAATGCAAACAAGACAAAAAACCAGGCAATGTGAACTGAGGTCTAAGATGGTAGACATGCAAGAAATAGGAGCATGTTCACACTAGCAAAAAAGAAACAAAACCTACAAAAGACAAAAGACAAAAATATATCTCATACCCTACCATCATTATATATAAATGTAAAGCAAAGTTGCATAATAAATATAGGGTACTTAGTGAACTATTTTTGATCAAAAAAAGTATACAAGCCGTCCCACCAGCGGCAAGGTGACCCTAAATTGGGACGGTACCTATACTGCCTATATTAAAAACCTTACTGTATATCAAAGTTGAAGCAATGCATATAAAAGGGTAGACAAATAGGACCGGGTCCCAACTCCAGACCACCCAGGCCCGTGGTAAGCTACATATATACCAGTCAGCTCAACAAAGGGGATGCCACACCCTTAAATTGCACAGAATGCAAACAAGACAAAAAACCAGGCAATGTGAACTGAGGTCTAAGATGGTAGACATACAAGAAATAGGAGCATGTTCACACTAGCAAAAAAGAAACAAAACCTACAAAAGACAAAAATATATCTCATACCCTACCATCATTATATATAAATGTAAAGCAAAGTTGCATAATAAATATAGGGTACTTAGTGAACTATTTTTGATCAAAAAAAGTATACAAGCCGTCCCACCAGCGGCAAGGTGACCCTAAATTGGGACGGTACCTATACTGCCTATATTAAAAACCTTACTGTATATCAAAGTTGAAGCAATGCATATAAAAGGGTAGACAAATAGGACCGGGTCCCAACTCCAGACCACCCAGGCCCGTGGTAAGCTACATATTTACCAGTCAGCTCAACAAAGGGGATGCCACACCCTTAAATTGCACAGAATGCAAACAAGACAAAAAAACAGGCAATGTGAACTGAGGTCTAAGATGGTAGACATGCAAGAAATAGGAGCATGTTCACACTAGCAAAAAAGAAACAAAACCTACAAAAGACAAAAGACAAAAATATATCTCATACCCTACCATCATTATATATAAATGTAAAGCAAAGTTGCATAATAAATATAGGGTACTTAGTGAACTATTTTTGATCAAAAAAAGTATACAAGCCGTCCCACCAGCGGCAAGGTGACCCTAAATTGGGACGGTACCTATACTGCCTATATTAAAAACCTTACTGTATATCAAAGTTGAAGCAATGCATATAAAAGGGTAGACAAATAGGACCGGGTCCCAACTCCAGACCACCCAGGCCCGTGGTAAGCTACATATTTACCAGTCAGCTCAACAAAGGGGATGCCACACCCTTAAATTGCACAGAATGCAAACAAGACAAAAAACCAGGCAATGTGAACTGAGGTCTAAGATGGTAGACATGCAAGAAATAGGAGCATGTTCACACTAGCAAAAAAGAAACAAAACCTACAAAAGACAAAAGACAAAAATATATCTCATACCCTACCATCATTATATATAAATGTAAAGCAAAGTTGCATAATAAATATAGGGTACTTAGTGAACTATTTTTGATCAAAAAAAGTATACAAGCCGTCCCACCAGCGGCAAGGTGACCCTAAATTGGGACGGTACCTATACTGCCTATATTAAAAACCTTACTGTATATCAAAGTTGAAGCAATGCATATAAAAGGGTAGACAAATAGGACCGGGTCCCAACTCCAGACCACCCAGGCCCGTGGTAAGCTACATATATACCAGTCAGCTCAACAAAGGGGATGCCACACCCTTAAATTGCACAGAATGCAAACAAGACAAAAAACCAGGCAATGTGAACTGAGGTCTAAGATGGTAGACATGCAAGAAATAGGAGCATGTTCACACTAGCAAAAAAGAAACAAAACCTACAAAAGACAAAAGACAAAAATATATCTCATACCCTACCATCATTATATATAAATGAAAAGCAAAGTTGCATAATAAATATAGGGTACTTAGTGAACTATTTTTGATCAAAAGAAGTATACAAGCCGTCCCACCAGCGGCAAGGTGACCCTAAATTGGGACGGTACCTATACTGCCTATATTAAAAACCTTACTGTATATCAAAGTTGAAGCAATGCATATAAAAGGGTAGACAAATAGGACCGGGTCCCAACTCCAGACCACCCAGGCCCGTGGTAAGCTACATATATACCAGTCAGCTCAACAAAGGGGATGCCACACCCTTAAATTGCACAGAATGCAAACAAGACAAAAAAACAGGCAATGTGAACTGAGGTCTAAGATGGTAGACATGCAAGAAATAGGAGCATGTTCACACTAGCAAAAAAGAAACAAAACCTACAAAAGACAAAAGACAAAAATATATCTCATACCCTACCATCATTATATATAAATGTAAAGCAAAGTTGCATAATAAATATAGGGTACTTAGTGAACTATTTTTGATCAAAAAAAGTATACAAGCCGTCCCACCAGTGGCAAGGTGACCCTAAATTGGGACGGTACCTATACTGCCTATATTAAAAACCTTACTGTATATCAAAGTTGAAGCAATGCATATAAAAGGGTAGAGAAATAGGACCGGGTCCCAACTCCAGACCACCCAGGCCCGTGGTAAGCTACATATATACCAGTCAGCTCAACAAAGGGGATGCCACACCCTTAAATTGCACAGAATGCAAACAAGACAAAAAACCAGGCAATGTGAACTGAGGTCTAAGATGGTAGACATGCAAGAAATAGGAGCATGTTCACACTAGCAAAAAAGAAACAAAACCTACAAAAGACAACAGACAAAAATATATCTCATACCCTACCATCATTATATATAAATGTAAAGCAAAGTTGCATAATAAATATAGGGTACTTAGTGAACTATTTTTGATCAAAAAAAGTATACAAGCTGTCCCACCAGCGGCAAGGTGACCCTAAATTGGGACGGTACCTATACTGCCTATATTAAAAACCTTACTGTATATCAAAGTTGAAGCAATGCATATAAAAGGGTAGACAAATAGGACCGGGTCCCAACTCCAGACCACCCAGGCCCGTGGTAAGCTACATATATACCAGTCAGCTCAACAAAGGGGATGCCACACCCTTAAATTGCACAGAATGCAAACAAGACAAAAAACCAGGCAATGTGAACTGAGGTCTAAGATGGTAGACATGCAAGAAATAGGAGCATGTTCACACTAGCAAAAAAGAAACAAAACCTGCAAAAGACAAAAGACAAAAATATATCTCATACCCTACCATCATTATATATAAATGTAAAGCAAAGTTGCATAATAAATATAGGGTACTTAGTGAACTATTTTTGATCAAAAAAAGTATACAAGCCGTCCCACCAGCGGCAAGGTGACCCTAAATTGGGACGGTACCTATACTGCCTATATTAAAAACCTTACTGTATATCAAAGTTGAAGCAATGCATATAAAAGGGTAGACAAATAGGACCGGGTCCCAACTCCAGACCACCCAGGCCCGTGGTAAGCTACATATATACCAGTCAGCTCAACAAAGGGGATGCCACACCCTTAAATTGCACAGAATGCAAACAAGACAAAAAACCAGGCAATGTGAACTGAGGTCTAAGATGGTAGACATGCAAGAAATAGGAGCATGTTCACACTAGCAAAAAAGAAACAAAACCTACAAAAGACAAAAGACAAAAATATATCTCATACCCTACCATCATTATATATAAATGTAAAGCAAAGTTGCATAATAAATATAGGGTACTTAGTGAACTATTTTTGATCAAAAAAAGTATACAAGCCGTCCCACCAGCGGCAAGGTGACCCTAAATTGGGACGGTACCTATACTGCCTATATTAAAAACCTTACTGTATATCAAAGTTGAAGCAATGCATATAAAAGGGTAGACAAATAGGACCGGGTCCCAACTCCAGACCACCCAGGCCCGTGGTAAGCTACATATATACCAGTCAGCTCAACAAAGGGGATGCCACACCCTTAAATTGCACAGAATGCAAACAAGACAAAAAACCAGGCAATGTGAACTGAGGTCTAAGATGGTAGACATACAAGAAATAGGAGCATGTTCACACTAGCAAAAAAGAAACAAAACCTACAAAAGACAAAAATATATCTCATACCCTACCATCATTATATATAAATGTAAAGCAAAGTTGCATAATAAATATAGGGTACTTAGTGAACTATTTTTGATCAAAAAAAGTATACAAGCCGTCCCACCAGCGGCAAGGTGACCCTAAATTGGGACGGTACCTATACTGCCTATATTAAAAACCTTACTGTATATCAAAGTTGAAGCAATGCATATAAAAGGGTAGACAAATAGGACCGGGTCCCAACTCCAGACCACCCAGGCCCGTGGTAAGCTACATATTTACCAGTCAGCTCAACAAAGGGGATGCCACACCCTTAAATTGCACAGAATGCAAACAAGACAAAAAACCAGGCAATGTGAACTGAGGTCTAAGATGGTAGACATGCAAGAAATAGGAGCATGTTCACACTAGCAAAAAAGAAACAAAACCTACAAAAGACAAAAGACAAAAATATATCTCATACCCTACCATCATTATATATAAATGTAAAGCAAAGTTGCATAATAAATATAGGGTACTTAGTGAACTATTTTTGATCAAAAAAAGTATACAAGCCGTCCCACCAGCGGCAAGGTGACCCTAAATTGGGACGGTACCTATACTGCCTATATTAAAAACCTTACTGTATATCAAAGTTGAAGCAATGCATATAAAAGGGTAGACAAATAGGACCGGGTCCCAACTCCAGACCACCCAGGCCCGTGGTAAGCTACATATTTACCAGTCAGCTCAACAAAGGGGATGCCACACCCTTAAATTGCACAGAATGCAAACAAGACAAAAAACCAGGCAATGTGAACTGAGGTCTAAGATGGTAGACATGCAAGAAATAGGAGCATGTTCACACTAGCAAAAAAGAAACAAAACCTACAAAAGACAAAAGACAAAAATATATCTCATACCCTACCATCATTATATATAAATGTAAAGCAAAGTTGCATAATAAATATAGGGTACTTAGTGAACTATTTTTGATCAAAAAAAGTATACAAGCCGTCCCACCAGCGGCAAGGTGACCCTAAATTGGGACGGTACCTATACTGCCTATATTAAAAACCTTACTGTATATCAAAGTTGAAGCAATGCATATAAAAGGGTAGACAAATAGGACCGGGTCCCAACTCCAGACCACCCAGGCCCGTGGTAAGCTACATATATACCAGTCAGCTCAACAAAGGGGATGCCACACCCTTAAATTGCACAGAATGCAAACAAGACAAAAAACCAGGCAATGTGAACTGAGGTCTAAGATGGTAGACATGCAAGAAATAGGAGCATGTTCACACTAGCAAAAAAGAAACAAAACCTACAAAAGACAAAAGACAAAAATATATCTCATACCCTACCATCATTATATATAAATGAAAAGCAAAGTTGCATAATAAATATAGGGTACTTAGTGAACTATTTTTGATCAAAAGAAGTATACAAGCCGTCCCACCAGCGGCAAGGTGACCCTAAATTGGGACGGTACCTATACTGCCTATATTAAAAACCTTACTGTATATCAAAGTTGAAGCAATGCATATAAAAGGGTAGACAAATAGGACCGGGTCCCAACTCCAGACCACCCAGGCCCGTGGTAAGCTACATATATACCAGTCAGCTCAACAAAGGGGATGCCACACCCTTAAATTGCACAGAATGCAAACAAGACAAAAAAACAGGCAATGTGAACTGAGGTCTAAGATGGTAGACATGCAAGAAATAGGAGCATGTTCACACTAGCAAAAAAGAAACAAAACCTACAAAAGACAAAAGACAAAAATATATCTCATACCCTACCATCATTATATATAAATGTAAAGCAAAGTTGCATAATAAATATAGGGTACTTAGTGAACTATTTTTGATCAAAAAAAGTATACAAGCCGTCCCACCAGTGGCAAGGTGACCCTAAATTGGGACGGTACCTATACTGCCTATATTAAAAACCTTACTGTATATCAAAGTTGAAGCAATGCATATAAAAGGGTAGAGAAATAGGACCGGGTCCCAACTCCAGACCACCCAGGCCCGTGGTAAGCTACATATATACCAGTCAGCTCAACAAAGGGGATGCCACACCCTTAAATTGCACAGAATGCAAACAAGACAAAAAACCAGGCAATGTGAACTGAGGTCTAAGATGGTAGACATGCAAGAAATAGGAGCATGTTCACACTAGCAAAAAAGAAACAAAACCTACAAAAGACAACAGACAAAAATATATCTCATACCCTACCATCATTATATATAAATGTAAAGCAAAGTTGCATAATAAATATAGGGTACTTAGTGAACTATTTTTGATCAAAAAAAGTATACAAGCTGTCCCACCAGCGGCAAGGTGACCCTAAATTGGGACGGTACCTATACTGCCTATATTAAAAACCTTACTGTATATCAAAGTTGAAGCAATGCATATAAAAGGGTAGACAAATAGGACCGGGTCCCAACTCCAGACCACCCAGGCCCGTGGTAAGCTACATATATACCAGTCAGCTCAACAAAGGGGATGCCACACCCTTAAATTGCACAGAATGCAAACAAGACAAAAAACCAGGCAATGTGAACTGAGGTCTAAGATGGTAGACATGCAAGAAATAGGAGCATGTTCACACTAGCAAAAAAGAAACAAAACCTGCAAAAGACAAAAGACAAAAATATATCTCATACCCTACCATCATTATATATAAATGTAAAGCAAAGTTGCATAATAAATATAGGGTACTTAGTGAACTATTTTTGATCAAAAAAAGTATACAAGCCGTCCCACCAGCGGCAAGGTGACCCTAAATTGGGACGGTACCTATACTGCCTATATTAAAAACCTTACTGTATATCAAAGTTGAAGCAATGCATATAAAAGGGTAGACAAATAGGACCGGGTCCCAACTCCAGACCACCCAGGCCCGTGGTAAGCTACATATATACCAGTCAGCTCAACAAAGGGGATGCCACACCCTTAAATTGCACAGAATGCAAACAAGACAAAAAACCAGGCAATGTGAACTGAGGTCTAAGATGGTAGACATGCAAGAAATAGGAGCATGTTCACACTAGCAAAAAAGAAACAAAACCTACAAAAGACAAAAGACAAAAATATATCTCATACCCTACCATCATTATATATAAATGTAAAGCAAAGTTGCATAATAAATATAGGGTACTTAGTGAACTATTTTTGATCAAAAAAAGTATACAAGCCGTCCCACCAGCGGCAAGGTGACCCTAAATTGGGACGGTACCTATACTGCCTATATTAAAAACCTTACTGTATATCAAAGTTGAAGCAATGCATATAAAAGGGTAGACAAATAGGACCGGGTCCCAACTCCAGACCACCCAGGCCCGTGGTAAGCTACATATATACCAGTCAGCTCAACAAAGGGGATGCCACACCCTTAAATTGCACAGAATGCAAACAAGACAAAAAACCAGGCAATGTGAACTGAGGTCTAAGATGGTAGACATACAAGAAATAGGAGCATGTTCACACTAGCAAAAAAGAAACAAAACCTACAAAAGACAAAAATATATCTCATACCCTACCATCATTATATATAAATGTAAAGCAAAGTTGCATAATAAATATAGGGTACTTAGTGAACTATTTTTGATCAAAAAAAGTATACAAGCCGTCCCACCAGCGGCAAGGTGACCCTAAATTGGGACGGTACCTATACTGCCTATATTAAAAACCTTACTGTATATCAAAGTTGAAGCAATGCATATAAAAGGGTAGACAAATAGGACCGGGTCCCAACTCCAGACCACCCAGGCCCGTGGTAAGCTACATATATACCAGTCAGCTCAACAAAGGGGATGCCACACCCTTAAATTGCACAGAATGCAAACAAGACAAAAAACCAGGCAATGTGAACTGAGGTCTAAGATGGTAGACATGCAAGAAATAGGAGCATGTTCACACTAGCAAAAAAGAAACAAAACCTACAAAAGACAAAAGACAAAAATATATCTCATACCCTACCATCATTATATATAAATGTAAAGCAAAGTTGCATAATAAATATAGGGTACTTAGTGAACTATTTTTGATCAAAAAAAGTATACAAGCCGTCCCACCAGCGGCAAGGTGACCCTAAATTGGGACGGTACCTATACTGCCTATATTAAAAACCTTACTGTATATCAAAGTTGAAGCAATGCATATAAAAGGGTAGACAAATAGGACCGGGTCCCAACTCCAGACCACCCAGGCCCGTGGTAAGCTACATATATACCAGTCAGCTCAACAAAGGGGATGCCACACCCTTAAATTGCACAGAATGCAAACAAGACAAAAAACCAGGCAATGTGAACTGAGGTCTAAGATGGTAGACATGCAAGAAATAGGAGCATGTTCACACTAGCAAAAAAGAAACAAAACCTACAAAAGACAAAAGACAAAAATATATCTCATACCCTACCATCATTATATATAAATGTAAAGCAAAGTTGCATAATAAATATAGGGTACTTAGTGAACTATTTTTGATCAAAAAAAGTATACAAGCCGTCCCACCAGCGGCAAGGTGACCCTAAATTGGGACGGTACCTATACTGCCTATATTAAAAACCTTACTGTATATCAAAGTTGAAGCAATGCATATAAAAGGGTAGACAAATAGGACCGGGTCCCAACTCCAGACCACCCAGGCCCGTGGTAAGCTACATATATACCAGTCAGCTCAACAAAGGGGATGCCACACCCTTAAATTGCACAGAATGCAAACAAGACAAAAAACCAGGCAATGTGAACTGAGGTCTAAGATAGTAGACATGCAAGAAATAGGAGCATGTTCACACTAGCAAAAAAGAAACAAAACCTACAAAAGACAAAAGACAAAAATATATCTCATACCCTACCATCATTATATATAAATGTAAAGCAAAGTTGCATAATAAATATAGGGTACTTAGTGAACTATTTTTGATCAAAAAAAGTATACAAGCCGTCCCACCAGCGGCAAGGTGACCCTAAATTGGGACGGTACCTATACTGCCTATATTAAAAACCTTACTGTATATCAAAGTTGAAGCAATGCATATAAAAGGGTAGACAAATAGGACCGGGTCCCAACTCCAGACCACCCAGGCCCGTGGTAAGCTACATATATATCAGTCAGCTCAACAAAGGGGATGCCACACCCTTAAATTGCACAGAATGCAAACAAGACAAAAAACCAGGCAATGTGAACTGAGGTCTAAGATGGTAGACATGCAAGAAATAGGAGCATGTTCACACTAGCAAAAAAGAAACAAAACCTACAAAAGACAAAAGACAAAAATATATCTCATACCCTACCATCATTATATATAAATGTAAAGCAAAGTAGCATAATAAATATAGGGTACTTAGTGAACTATTTTTGATCAAAAAAAGTATACAAGCCGTCCCACCAGCGGCAAGGTGACCCTAAATTGGGACGGTACCTATACTGCCTATATTAAAAACCTTACTGTATATCAAAGTTGAAGCAATGCATATAAAAGGGTAGACAAATAGGACCGGGTCCCAACTCCAGACCACCCAGGCCCGTGGTAAGCTACATATATACCAGTCAGCTCAACAAAGGGGATGCCACACCCTTAAATTGCACAGAATGCAAACAAGACAAAAAACCAGGCAATGTGAACTGAGGTCTAAGATGGTAGGGTATGAGATATATTTTTGTCTTTTGTCTTTTGTAGGTTTTGTTTCTTTTTTGCTAGTGTGAACATGCTCCTATTTCTTGCATGTCTACCATCTTAGACCTCAGTTCACATTGCCTGGTTTTTTGTCTTGTTTGCATTCTGTGCAATTTAAGGGTGTGGCATCCCCTTTGTTGAGCTGACTGGTATATATGTAGCTTACCACGGGCCTGGGTGGTCTGGAGTTGGGACCCGGTCCTATTTGTCTACCCTTTTATATGCATTGCTTCAACTTTGATATACAGTAAGGTTTTTAATATAGGCAGTATAGGTACCGTCCCAATTTAGGGTCACCTTGCCGCTGGTGGGACGGCTTGTATACTTTTTTTGATCAAAAATAGTTCACTAAGTACCCTATATTTATTATGCAACTTTGCTTTACATTTATATATAATGATGGTAGGGTATGAGATATATTTTTGTCTTTTGTCTTTTGTAGGTTTTGTTTCTTTTTTGCTAGTGTGAACATGCTCCTATTTCTTGCATGTCTACCATCTTAGACCTCAGTTCACATTGCCTGGTTTTTTGTCTTGTTTGCATTCTGTGCAATTTAAGGGTGTGGCATCCCCTTTGTTGAGCTGACTGGTATATATGTAGCTTACCACGGGCCTGGGTGGTCTGGAGTTGGGACCCGGTCCTATTTGTCTACCCTTTTATATGCATTGCTTCAACTTTGATATACAGTAAGGTTTTTAATATAGGCAGTATAGGTACCGTCCCAATTTAGGGTCACCTTGCCGCTGGTGGGACGGCTTGTATACTTTTTTTGATCAAAAATAGTTCACTAAGTACCCTATATTTATTATGCAACTTTGCTTTACATTTATATATAATGATGGTAGGGTATGAGATATATTTTTGTCTTTTGTCTTTTGTAGGTTTTGTTTCTTTTTTGCTAGTGTGAACATGCTCCTATTTCTTGCATGTCTACCATCTTAGACCTCAGTTCACATTGCCTGGTTTTTTGTCTTGTTTGCATTCTGTGCAATTTAAGGGTGTGGCATCCCCTTTGTTGAGCTGACTGGTATATATGTAGCTTACCACGGGCCTGGGTGGTCTGGAGTTGGGACCCGGTCCTATTTGTCTACCCTTTTATATGCATTGCTTCAACTTTGATATACAGTAAGGTTTTTAATATAGGCAGTATAGGTACCGTCCCAATTTAGGGTCACCTTGCCGCTGGTGGGACGGCTTGTATACTTTTTTTGATCAAAAATAGTTCACTAAGTACCCTATATTTATTATGCAACTTTGCTTTACATTTATATATAATGATGGTAGGGTATGAGATATATTTTTGTCTTTTGTCTTTTGTAGGTTTTGTTTCTTTTTTGCTAGTGTGAACATGCTCCTATTTCTTGCATGTCTACCATCTTAGACCTCAGTTCACATTGCCTGGTTTTTTGTCTTGTTTGCATTCTGTGCAATTTAAGGGTGTGGCATCCCCTTTGTTGAGCTGACTGGTATATATGTAGCTTACCACGGGCCTGGGTGGTCTGGAGTTGGGACCCGGTCCTATTTGTCTACCCTTTTATATGCATTGCTTCAACTTTGATATACAGTAAAGGTTTTTAATATAGGCAGTATAGGTACGGTCCCAATTTAGGGTCACCTTGCCGCTGGTGGGACGGCTTGTATACTTTTTTTGATCAAAAATAGTTCACTAAGTACCCTATATTTATTATGCAACTTTGCTTTACATTTATATATAATGATGGTAGGGTATGAGATATATTTTTGTCTTTTGTCTTTTGTAGGTTTTTTTTTAACTCTGATATACAATAAGGTTTTTAATATAGACAGTGTGGGACCGTCCCAATTAGGGTCATCTTGTCGCTGGTGGGACGGCTTGAATACTTTTTTTGATCAAAAATAGTTCACTAAGTACTAGTGTTGAGCATTCCGATACTGAAATATTGGGTATCGGCCAATATTCGCGGTATCGGAATTCCGATACTTAATTCCGATACTTTTAGAATATCGTATACCGGAATCGGAAGTTCCCATAATGCAATGAGCCAGTTTCATTTTATTCAGCCAATGAGGATCCTAAGAAGTGTGGGCATATCCTGTTAGGCATGTAGGCATGTTAACTAATGGCATGGCTGTGATTGACTGCTGAAATGATGTCATGAAGCACTATAAAAGCGCCGCCGACATTTTGAGCTCACTCTGCTGTGAATTCAGTTAGGGATAGGACGTTGTTGTTCTGAGGGACAGTTTTAGCTACCTATTTGCTCTATTCTGCTTTACCCAAGCTACTTTATAAATCGCTGTGCCTTGCAGCGCTAGTGCACAGTTCTCTGTGCTGTTCACCGCTGTCTGCAAGGTCTCTGTGTGTGAGTGCAGCTCACGCTGTAGTGTGTGCTTCAGCCAAGTCTGGTTGTAGTGCGCTCAGCGTGAGTCACTGCCTCATACATTGTCCTTTTTTGCTAATTGATCATTTTTCCTGATTTCTCCTATTAGTGTTGTGGTTCCATCCGTATTCAGCTAAATTGGTTCCAAACACACTATATAGGAATAGATAGAGAATTTTTTTTTTGTCTTGCAGCGCTAGTGCACAGTGCTCTGCATCTGCACTGTTCACGCCTGTCTGCAAGGTCTCTCTGTGTGAGTGCAGCTCACGCTGTAGTGTGTGCTTCAGCCACGTCTGGTTGTAGTGCGCTCAGCGTGCGTCACTGCCTCATACATTGTCCTTTTTTGCTAATTAATCATTTTTCCTGATTTCTCCTATTAGTGTGGTGGTTCCATCCGTATTCAGCTACATTGGTTCCAAACACACTATATAGGAGTAGATAGAGGAGCCTTTCTGCAGCATTGTGCCCTGAAGCCCCAGCCAGATTAGTATTAGCCTATTTTTTGTAGCCTCATCTATTGCATTGTAGGTTACCTTCCTGCATTGTAATAGCTACAAAAAGTTTGTGATACTATCGGTATTACATCTTTGGGCACATCCAGTGTCTTTTTATGACAAAAAAAACCCTAAATAAAATTCACCAAACACTCCACTTTACAGTTGTGTAGGCCACATTAGCTCATATTAAAGTCTAGTCCACACTTTATAAAATTAGTGTTTCTTATACCTGTTAGCAGCTGTTCAGGAATAAGCACACTAAGCCCTTAGTACTTTTCTGCCTATCTTTGTCAGTCTACCAAGATGAAGAAGGCAGGGAGTAAGGTATGTGGTCATGGTCGTGGGCGTCGAGTTTCTGCAGGGAGAGGACGTGAGGATTCTGTGCCTGCAGGGAGAGGACGTGGGGATTCTGGGCCTGCTGCGGGAACCAGTGACTCAGCATCCCCCAGTTTTACCAAGGAACAGTCCTTTATGCGCAGCTTTGTAGGAGCTAGCCGTACCCCACTGATGCCGGAGGACCAAATTGAAGCCGTTGTCGGATGGATGGCAGCTAACGCATTGACTTCAATTAGTTCCAGATCCTTTCAGGTCCTGAGCACTGAAGAGCACCCATCTGTCTCTTCACCACCTGCCAAATTGCCCAGGCAGTCAGAGAGCCCTGGACAGGAGCCATCTCTACTTCTGTTCTCTGAATCTCTTCGCTTGGAAAGAGGGGGCCAGCCAAGCAGAATTCGAGAATTTGAAGAAGAGGTAGTATGCAGTGATGCGCAACCGTTTTGTCTCTCTGAATCTGAAGAGGCGGGTGGGCCAGTGCCTATGGTCAGCAGCACACCTCAGTACGCATCTGATGATGAGACTCAGGTGCCACTTTCTGGTGCGTACTGTGCTGTCGAGACTTCCCAGGAGAAGCAGTTGTTTGAAGAGGGTGGTGTAGATGATGAGGTCCTTGACCCATCATGGCGTGAAGGACAGGAAGGTGGTGGGAGCAGCTCTGAGGAAGAGATTCCCCGAATGGCCCAAAAAGTAGGGAGAGGGAGGGGGCAGATTTGGTTGCCTGTAGCCTCCACTTCGGCACCCATTAGGAGCATGGCTCTTCCAAAATCCAAAGTGGGCGCTCCCAAGACTTGCAGTGCCTGGTTCTTTTTTGACACAGTTGCAGATGACATTTGCTTTGTCAAATGCAAGCTGTGTAATCAGAAGGTGAAAAGAGGGAAAAGTGTCAGCAACCTCAATACCACAAATATGTGGAAACATGTGCGGACCAAGCACGTGGTGAACTTACAAAAACACACTGAAGACCTAGGCCAACCTACAGCGCCACCTACCACCTCTTCAGCTCGTGTTGTAGCCTCTTCCTCCAGCTCACACACAGCTGTTTCGGCTTCCTCACAGGATCGCCATGGAAGAACCTCTGCCACTGTTGTACAGAGACACAGTGTAATTCCACCCACAGCACCACTTTCCCTGTCATCCTCACACTCCCAGGCCAGTCTACAGCCATCGTTAGCACAGGCATGGGAGAAAAGGCGCCCATACTCGGCAAACCACCCCCGAGCACAGGCTCTGAATGCTGGCATTGCAAAACTACTGGCCCTTGAAATGCTATCATTCAGGCTGGTGGAGACTGACACCTTCCGTAACTTTATGGCATTGGCAGTCCCACAATACAACGTGCCCAGCCACTTTTATTTCAGCAGGCAAGCCGTCCCTGCCCTGCAACAGCATGTGGAGGGAAAAATTAAACATGCGCTACAAAACGCCGTCAGTAGCAAGGTCCACCTGACCACCGATGCGTGGACCAGTAAGCATGGACAGGGATGATACCTTTCCCTCACTGCCCATTGGGTAAATGTTGTGGAGCCGGGTATAGATCTTGAGAGTGGCGCTGTACGTGTTCTGCCAACTCCAAAGATTGCAGGAATCCAGTCTGTACACATTGACTCCTCCTCATACTCCAGTTCCTCTGAATCAGCGCTGCAGGAGCCGTCACGGTCTACCTCCACATCGACCCGTGAAAGGTTACCTGTTATGATGACCGATATGAGCACAGCCGTGGCCAAATGTCAACAGGCCGTGTTAAAATTAATTTCTTTGGGGAATCAAAGCCACACAGCACAGGAGCTCTGGAATGCCATCAAGCAGCAGAGCGACGTGTAGTTTGTGCCAGCGAATCTCCAGCCAGGCATGTGTGACAATGGCCGAAATCTGGTGGCAGCTCTGGGCTTAGGCAACCTCACTCACATCCCATGTCTGGCACATGTGCTCAACTTAGTCGTGCAGAGTTTTTTGAGGGACTATCCGGATCTTGATGCACTGCTTCACAAGGTCCGCATAGAGTGTGCTCACTTGCGGCCTTCCAGCAACGCAAGATCGCGAATTGCAGCTCTGCAGCGCCGATTATGTCTTCCGGAACATCGCATCATATGTGACCTACCCACCAGGTGGAATTCAACACTACATATGTTGAAGAGGTTGTGTGAGCAGCAGGCAGCAGTAATGGAGTACCAGCTGCAGCAGGCGCAAACAAGTAACAGTGCGCGCCGTTCACACTTCACCACCACTGAGTGGGCCTCTATGAAGGACATTTCCCACGTTTTGCGTGCCTTCGATTATTCCACGCGGATGGCGAGTGCAGATGATGCACTAGTCAGCATGACTATCCCCCTTATCTGCCTTCTTGAAAAAACACTGCAAGCACTAAGGGAGGAGGTTTTGGAAGAGGTGGAGGATGAGGAGTCACAAATGCCATCTGCTTCTGTACAGTCTGTGCAAAGTGGTTCCTCACAAAGGCCTAGGCAGGGGACACTTTGTGAGGAGGATGAGGAGGAGTCAATGGAGGAGGAAGACATCTGTCCAGAGGAGGGAGGTACACAATGCTCTAGTAGTATCTAGAGCGAGGGTGGGGTGATGCAGAGCAGGCAGAGATCACGCCTCCAGCAGGGGACAGCGTTTCTAGGCCAGTTGGCAGTCTGCAGCACATGGTTGATTTCATGCTGCAGTGCCTGAGAAATGACCGCCGCATCGCCCACATTCTCAACATGGCTGATTATTGGGTGTCCACCCTCCTAGGTCCTCGCTACCGGGACAACTTACAAAGCCTCATAACACCGTTGAACCAGGAGCGTAAAATGCGGGAGTACCAAGACGCACTGGTGCATTCCATCATGTTCTCCATTCCAACCGAGAGCAGTGCTGCTAGTGCTTTACAAAGCAGCTCAGTGCGTTGAGGCAGTGGAGGAAGCTCTGCACAAAGAGGGAGCAGAAGCAGCGCCTCAGCACAAGGCAAGACCAGTATGGCCCAAATGTGGCAAAGTTTTGTGTCCCCGCCGCCACAAATGTCTACACCATCACAGACGGCTCCAGTCAGCAGGAGGCAACGTTTCCGTCAGATGGTGACAGACTACATGTCTTGCCCTCTCAGTGTACTCCCAGACGGCTCTTCCCCCTTCAAGTTTTAGGTCTCTAAGCTGGATACATGGCCAGAGCTTAGCCAGTATGCATTGGAGGTGCTGGCTTGCCCTGCTGCTAGTGTATTATCGGAACGCGTCTTTAGTGCCGCAGGTGGTGTACTAACAGACCGTCGCATGCGCCTATCCTCCGATAACGTTAACCGGCTTACTTTTCTGAAAATGAACAAGGCCTGGATCTCTCATGAATTTGCCAGTCCTCTTCCAGAATAAATAATTGGTTGGCAACAGTATCCAGGTCTCCTGTTGTGTTTATGCTTCTACCACCTGAACTGTAATCCCTGAGCTCCAACACTGCCAATTGCTGCTCAGAAGTGCCGTCTGCACAGTCAACGCTTGCTCCAGTTTTATTGGGGTTCAGTAACGTCAGCTGATCCCCAGCTGTGTGTCCGGCAAATTCTCCTGCTCTGTCCACATTCACATTACTAGCCTACTACTGATTTTAAAGTTGCTCCAATTAGGCCTCTGGCTCCACTCTGTTTTTAGTATTTACCCTGGGTCCCAGCACCGCCAGCAGTTTCCCAGCGGTGTCTTTGGCACGGGTACTCCCTCCTGCCCATCCTGGTTCCAGCACGTCAGCTGTTTCCGGGTAGTGTCAACGACACTTTGCCTCCAATGCGTTGTCCTGTTGTTTTGCAGTCGGGTTAGCCGACTCTATGGTGCCTGCAGTTTATGTGACTCCTATGTGGGCTGTGGGATCTGGCAATGAAGGCTGGTTCCATAGTGCCAATAGGACAAGCACCCCCTTTAGGACTGTGGGTTTCGGTAACT
The DNA here is from genome assembly GCF_046119375.1 of Phyllobates terribilis. NCBI lineage: Eukaryota > Metazoa > Chordata > Amphibia > Anura > Dendrobatidae > Phyllobates > Phyllobates terribilis. The sequence continues at coordinate 477,648,294 of NW_027362761.1, forward strand.
GCGGCCGGCTCGCGGCCTTGCACCTTTTTTTTTCATGGATACCTTATTTTACCCATCCGAGTTCCAGTACCGTCAGCTGGTTCTCGGCAGTGCCTTTGGCTTAGGTGCCTCCTTCTCGGTATCCAAGTTCCACCAACGTCTGCTGGTCCTTGGTAGTGCTTTCTGGCACAGGTACCTCCTGTTTAGTAACCGAGTTCCAGTACCGTCAGCTGGTCCTCGGTAGTTCCATTGGCTCTTGTACCTTCTGCTACCCATCCGAGTTCCAGTACCGTCAGCTGGTTCTCGGCAGTGCCTTTGGCTTAGGTGCCTCCTTCTCGGTATCCAAGTTCCACCAACGTCTGCTGGCCCTTGGTAGTGCTTTTTGGCACAGGTACCTCCTGCTTAGTAACTGAGTTCCAGTACCGTCAGCTTGTTCTCGGTAGTTCCATTGGCTCTTGTACCTTCTGCTATCCATCGGGGTTCCAGTACTGTCAGCTGGTTCTCAGCAGTGCCTTTGGCTTAGGTGCCTCCTTCTCGGTATCCAAGTTCCACCAACGTCTGCTGGTCCTTGATAGTTCCATTGGCTCTTGTACCTTCTGCTACTCATCCGGGTTCCAGAACCGTCAGCTGGTTCTCAGCAGTTCCTCAGCCTTCTTGTACCTTCTGCTACATTTCCAAGTTCAAGCTTTTTGAAATGGTTCTTGTTAATCACTCTGGATCTCCCTGACTAGGACCCTGAAGACCACCCCGAAGAAGACGAGGACCCTGAAGACGAGGACCCTGAAGAAGAGGACCCTGAAGACCACCCCGAAGAAGACGAGGACCCTGAAGACGACGACCCTGAAGACGAGGACCCTGAAGACGACCCCGAAGAAGACGAGGACCCCGAAGACGATGACCCTGAAGACGCGGACCCTGAAGACCACCTCAAAGAAGACGAGGAACCCAAAGACGAAGACCCTGAAGATGAGGACTCTGAAGAGCACCCCGAAGATGAGGACCCCGAAGACAACGACCCTGAAGACGACGACCCTGAAGACGATGACCCTGAAGACCACCCCGAAGAAGACGAGGACCCCGAAGACGACAACCCTGAAGACGAGGACCCTGAAGACCACCCCGAAGAAGATGAGGACCCCGAAGACGACAACCCTGAAGACAATGACCCTGAAGACCACCCCGAAGAAGACCAAGAAGATGACCCTGAAGAAGATGACCAAGAGGACAAAGAACAAGAATACAACCACCAAGATACAGAAGAACAAGAGACAGAAAACCAAGAAGCAGAAGTACAAGAAGCTGCAGAACAAAAGGCGGAAGAACATTAAGCATAATACTAAAAATCAGAGCAAAAGATATTATCTAAATTATAAGCAGAAGAAGACTAAGCAGTGTATGGGGGTGAGTCCGTTCCTCCTCGTGGTGCCCCTGGAAAAGACCTGCTGCTGCAGGCCAAACTGAAAGCGGAAAAATCCTGTTGTAAATCTTTTGTGACGGGCAGAACGAAAGGTGTAATGTTCAAACTTTTATAGATAACAACTACAGGAATGCCTGTCACAAATAAGAATATGATGAAGAAGAAGAATATGAAGTAGATGAAGAAGTAGAATATGAAGAAGAATAATAGTTGAATAAGAAGAATATGAAGAATGTAAAAAAAAAGAATAATACGAAGAAGGTGAAGAAGAAGAAGATGAAGAAGGTGAAGAAGAAGTTGATGAAAAAGATGCTGATGCTGAGGATGATGAAGGAGAAAGTGTGGGAGAAGTAAAAAAGAAGGTGAAGAGCATGGAAGTAGTGAAACATGAATATCTAACAAAATCTAAAAAAACTTAACATAGTCAATATCTCCGTAACTCAGAACGTCTTAAAAAATATATTAATTCCTGCTATTCCATTTGATTGGGCTAAACCTCTATGCCTTTATTGTCTCCCCCACCTCCCCCAATACATTCTACATTATTCTTAGTTGTTTTCCTTCATGTAGAATTAACCTACAAGGAAAGAAAGGGTTTATTTTCATTCCGATATTTGTGTCCCATTGACTTGCATTGGTTTCCGGTATCGGAATCGGCGATATCCGATATTTTTTGGGTATCGGTCCGATCCAATCCGATCCGGTATTTCTCGATATCGGAAGGTATCACTCAACACTACTAAGTACCCTATATTTCATATGCAACTTTGCTTTACATTTATATATAATGATGGTAGGGTATGAGATATATTTTTGTCTTTTGTCTTTTGTAGGTTTTGTTTCTTTTTTGCTAGTGTGAACATGCTCCTATTTCTTGCATGTCTACCATCTTAGACCTTAGTTCACATTGCTTGGTTTTTTGTCTTGTTTGCATTCTGTGCAAATTAGGGGTGTGGCATCCCCCTTGTTGAGCTTGTCAGTATATATGTAGCTTACCACGGGCTTGGGTGGTCTGATATTGGGACCCGGTTTTATTTGTCTACTCTTTTATATACATTACTTCAACTCTGATATACAGTAAGGTTTTTAATATAGACAGTGTAGGACCGTCCCAATTAGGGTCACCTTGTCGCTGGTGGGACGGCTTGTATACTTTTTTTGATCAAAAATAGTTCACTAAGTACCCTATATTTCATATGCAACTTTGCTTTACATTTATATATAATGATGGTAGGGTATGTGATATATTTTTTGTATTTTGTAGGTTTTGTATCTTTTTGCTAGTGTGAACATGCTCTTATTTCTTGCATGTGTACCATCTTAGACCTTAGTTCACATTTCTTGTTTTATACCTTAGTTTATAGGTAGTCACATGGTGTTCCTAATAAGCATCATAATAATGTTGTATATTGTGTTATTAACCTGGAGGTCCTCTCGTGCTCTGTAAACAACTGATGCGGGAGAGAGGTACCACCATTTTTATCTGTAGGTTTTCTGTCCTTGAAGGGCAGATCCCCTCTCTCCGTGGTGCCGTCATGGGCTCTGAGAAATCCTGATACCGGTAAATAACTACGTCTTTTGCTCCTCTTTTTCCCAGAGACATAACTTTTTTTTATTTTTCTGTCAATATGGCCATGTAGGGCTTATTTTTTGTGGGTCAAGTTGTACTTTGAACGACATCACTGGTTTTACTGTATTGTGTACTGGAAAACAGTGTGGTGAAATTGCAAAAAATAAGTGCAATTCCACAGTTGTTTTTTGGGTGTTTTTTTACCACTTTCACTGACTGCTAAAACTGACCTGTAATTGTTATTCTCCAGGTCATTGTGAGTTCGTAGATACCAAACAGGCATAGATTTGCTTTTATTTAAGTGGTGAAAAAAAATCCAAAGTTTGCTAAAAAAAAATAAATAAAAATAAAGCCATTTTCTGAGAACTGTAGCGTCTCCATTTTTCGTGATCAGGAGCAGGGTGAGAGCTTATTTTTTGAGTGCTGAGCTAATGTTTTTATTGATATCATTTTGGGGTAGATATGGTGTTTTGATCTCCAGTCATTGCATTTTATTGCAGTGTTGCGGAGACCCAAAAAACGTAATTCTGGCATTTAGAATTTTTTTCTTGTTACGCCGTTTATCGATTGGATTAATTATTTTTTTATATTGATAGATCGGGAGATTCTGAACGCAGCGATACAAAATATGTGTATGTGTGAGTATTTTTACACTGTTTTATTTTGAATGAGGCGAAAGGGGGGTGATTTAAACTTTTATATATTTTTTTATTTATTTTTAAAAAATATATATATTTTTTTTGCATGCTTCCCATAGTCTCCATGGGAGATTGCCTGTGTGTAGCAGATATGCTCACTTGCTCACTGGGCGGCTCTCATGTCAATCTGGCAATGACAACCACAGGGGTCTCCTGCATTAAGAAACACATAGCTGAACTACAGAGGGTGCAGAGAGGAGCGACCAAGGTTATTAGAGGACTGGGGGGTCTGCAATACCAAGGCAGGTTATTACACTTGGGGTAATTTAGCTTGGAAAAACGAAGGCTTAGGGGTGATTTTATTACTATGTACAAAGGGGACAGTACAAAGACCTTTCTACTGATCTTTTTACTCTGAGGCCTGAGACGGGGACAAGGGGGCATCTTCTACGTCTGGAGGAAAGAAGGTTTAATCATAATCACAGATGTGGATTCTTTACTGTAAGAGCAGTGAGACTATGGAACTCTCGGGCGCATGATGTTGTAATGAGTGATTCACTACTAAAATTTAAGAGGGTCCTGAATGCCTTTCTTGAAAAGTATAATATTACAGGATATATATACTAGATTCCTTGATAGGGCGTAGATCCAGGGAACTAGTCTGATTGCCGTATGTGGGGTCAGGAAGGAATTTTTTTCCCCAATGTGGAGCTTAGTGTTGCCACATGGTTTTTTTTTGCCTTCCTCTGGATCAACATGTTAGGCTATGGTTAGAAACACAGCCCAAAAATCAAGATTAAGGTGTAAGTGGGGAGAACCACTTCCCCCAAACACCCCTCTATACTGACTCATTGAAAACATTTTTTATAGAGAGAAAGACAGAGTCATCATGGGTTAGAAAATGGTACATATTTTTTAGACAAAGTTCATTTAAAAAAGAGAACCCAAAACATCAGGGTAAAGTGCAAGGTGAACAATGATATGAACGACCAGACTAAACGCAGCCCACTATATAAGGTACTATATACTCATTCAATTTGGGCAAAGTTGCAAGAAATGATACCTAAAAAGCCATGGGGGTAAGACACTATACCTGTAGCCCCCTTTACTAGACAGAAGATAATCAATCGCTTACTATTAGAGCCAAAGTCACAGAAAAATATATAGTACACCTGTGGCTCTGAGAGCTTATTAAGGGTGATAGTCATACCATGACTGGCAGGCTGACAATAGGCTGGCCAGACAGTGGCGTGCCTAAGTGGCACAGTGGAAAGACAGACCAAACCTATCTTCTGTCTAGTAACGGGGGCTACAGGTGTAGTGTCTTACCCCCATGGCTTTTTAGGTATCATTTCTTGCAACTTTGCACAAATTGAATGAGTATATAGTACCTTATATAGTGGGCTGCTTTTAGTCTGGTAGTTCATATCATTGTTCACCTTGCACTTTACCCTGATGTTTTGGGTTCTCTTTTTTAAATGAACTTTATCTAATAAAATATGTACCATTTTCTAAGCCATGATGACTCTGTCTTTCTCTCTATAAAAAATGTTAGGCTATGGGTTGAACTAGGTGGACTTAGTCTTCCTTCAACCTTAAAAACGATGTTAATATTTTACATGCCAACCCATCGGTGACCCGCGATCATATGATGGGGTTGCTGATGCGCGGGGCCAATGACGCGCTTCCCGGAAAGGCGAGTTAAATGTTGCTGTCAGAGATTGACAGCGGCATTTAACTAGTTAACAGCCGTGGGTGTATCGTGATTCCACTAGTGGCTGTAGCGAGCACATGTCGCTGTATAGATCACCTGTGATGTGCCTGGAAAGGGAGCGAGCTCAGCGCAGGAGCGCACTCTACACAGTGGGTTATGACGTGAGGTGTACAGAAAGGAGTTTAACATCACGATGCAGCAGACACGCCCGCCCAGCATACTGTGCGAGGCCTCGTCTGCTGTTGTTACTTGTGGGCCGGAACAGGTGACTCCATCTGATTTGTGCCTGCCTGATATAGTCGCACAGCAGGAAGTCAGCACTGTGGCTCCCAGAATCGTGAAATTGATTTAAGCTCAACCCCTACCAGCAAGAAGAGCGCAACAGCTAGCTTATAGTCAGGCGACATCATGTCTTCACTGCATTCCGGCTCTTGTCCCGACTCCTGTGCATTAAGTTCATCTGGACTGCTAGAACAGAATGGGAGAAGAGGCACAGCATGGGCAGTCATTAGCTGCAAGCTTCCTCCAAAGACCTGACCATGCATTGGAAGTTAGTAACAAATAACTACTTAAGAATGTTTAGCTAAAATGAGCACAGGAGAGTCTATACCCCCTCAAAGCCTGTAATGGCTGACACAGCGATTTACTGCCTGTGGGTTGTGAGCTCCGTGCTCTCCAGGGATGAAAAATATTTAGATTTGAGAATCCTCAGTGGTTGATACCTTTTAATGGCTAACTGAAAAGATGGTAACAAATTGCAAGCTTTCGAGACTACGCAGGTCTCTTCATCAGGCTAATATACCACAAAATCTGAAGAGTCACATATTTATACACAATAAGACACACAAAAAATGCAATAGGTAAGACAGGTGATGGAAAGCAGAGTTATTATGGAAGAGATAAACAGTTCTGGCTATAAATATTTTAGCAGTTAATAGATAAGGAGTTTGAAGGTTTTATTGTCCCGTGACTAGGTCTAGTGTTATGATGGCCTCACAAGTCTGAGGGGCAAATTCCTTAGTTGATGTAGAATGACATAAATCCATGCGACACATTCATTCCTGCTCTGAAAGTGTTAAAGGTCACCATCAGTTTATATTCTGAGATTCTTCTTTCACTTTGAGATTTGAAGTTACCTTTTAATACCAGTAATTTCATGTCTTTTATGCTGTGATCAGGGGAACAAAAATGCTTGGCTACAGGTAGATCTATTCTTTTTTCTTTTATTGTGTGGCGATGATGATTCATCCTTGTTCTAAGTTTTTGCCCTGTCTCCCCTACATAAAGACCCCCAGCTGGACATTTGGTACATACAATTAAGTACACTACATTAGATGTGATACAGCTGAACGTACCTGGGATCTTATAGTCCTGATGTGAATTGGAAATCTTTATCTTGTCTGTGGTTATTATAGATGGACAGGTTTTACATTTTTTCTGGTTGCAAGGAAAGGTACATGTAGCTGGAGGAGATGACAGGGAGCTTCTGACAATGATGCTTCTTAGATTTGGAGGCTGCCTGAAACACAGAAGTGGGGGTCTGGAAATATGGATTGTAATCGGGCATCTTTTTGTAGTAAGGGTTGTAGTTTCCGTGCAGCTCTTCTTAGCACCTCCAGATTTGGATTGTAGGTGACTACTAGAGGCACACGGTTGTTTTCTTGTTTGGTTTTGTAATGTAGGAGATGATTCCTTAATATTCTGGTGGCTCTTGTAATCTGGTTCTCAATTGTTCTTGGATGGTAGCCCTGTTTCTAAAAGGTCTTTCTGAGGCCATAAAGGTGTTTGTCTCTATCCATAGGGTTGGAACATATCCGATTGTATCTGATGGCTTGGCTGTAAACAATAGACACAAACAGGAGACAAGCATCCAACATCAGTGCCCAGGAGAGAGAGGCCATACAATCTTTGAAAACCAACAAAGAAATCATCATTAAACCTGCTGACAAGGGTGGTGCAATAGTGATGTTGAACACATCAGACTACATGAAGGAAGCAAACAGACAACTGATGGACACGCGCTACTACAAAAAACTGGAGTCTGACCCTACACAGGACTATTACAAGGAACTAAACAAGTTAGTATCTTGTCTGCCTGATAAATCCATAAGAGCCGATGACCTGAAACAAGAAAACAACCGTGTGCCTCTAGTAGTCACCTACAATCCAAATCTGGAGGCGCTAAGAAGAGCAGCACGGAAACTACAACCCTTACTACAAAAAGATTACAATATATTTAGAAGCTCTTTAAGGGGTGCATGCGTGCTGGGTTGTGCACGCGTCTTCTTGTGCAAAGTGGCTTCGGAGATAAGTGGCAGTTATTTCAGAGGCCATGGACTAACATCCTTCTTCTTCTTCTCTTTTCACACAGGTACATGCTCTTCTCCTGCATAATTCCTCAGCTTGCTGTATATGCCGCCATCTAATGTTCTGCTCTCTTGATTCAACTCACTGGTACACATGAGTGTGTCAGTGAAGTTATTGACACGTGGTAGCTGTGAAAAATAGTAATTGTAACATACCTGGCGGCGTCCTTGCATAGTGGTCCATCTCCCACTGTGCAAGAGCGCGCACTTGATCTCCAGTCCAGAATGTCTCTCTGGCTTCCCTCCATGCTGTCTGTTTGTGTCTGTTTCTGCTGCTTAAGGGCGGCGCCCGATCACTTCCTGCTTTTTGTACCTGCTGTGGGTCACACCCCTTGTGCGTCCTCAGCCTATTGCTGTCTGTCACCTGGTATATAACCCAGCTGCTCCAATCAATCCCCGCCTGAGCATTGTGTTTCATTCAGTGTGTGCTTGCACTCTGAAGGTGCCAGGTCCCGTTCTGTGTTCTCTTGTCTGCCTATTCTGGAGGCTGTATTTCCAGGCCTGTCTGAACACGCTCCTAGCCTGTTCCTCCTGCCTTCTAGGGGCCGATTACCTAGACCCGCTCCTGTATCTTGTCTGTCCTGTCTGAACACGCTCCTAGCCTGTTCCTCCCGCCTTCTAGGGGCCGATTACCTAGACCCGCTCCTGTATCTTCTCTGTCCTGTCTGAACACGCTCCTTGCCTGTTCGTCCCGCCTCTCTGGGGGCCGTATTCCCAGACCCGCTCCTGTATTCCGCTGCAGTGTCGGTCTCCTCCGTACACTCAGTTCCAGTCTGAACTCTCTCCTATCCCTTACCTGTTTTGCCTCTATGTCCGTTCCCTTCCTTTTTCTGCAGAGTCTGAACTCGTACCTAACTCCTGCTTGTTGTCTCCGTACTCCCGTTTGTGAGTTAGTGGTCCACTCGCTACTTCACTGCAAGTACCCTGTGGGTATCTGGCTCTGCCTTTCCCTTCCTGTCTGTTCCGTGTGAACAGAGCCCTGTCCGTCCTGCTCTGCTCTTGCTCACCGCTCCGGTGGTTCTAGCCTGCTCTGACTCCTTTGCTCACCGCACTGGCGGTTCTAGCCCGCTCTGACTCCTTTGCTCACCGCTCCGGCGGTTCTAGCCCGCTCTGACTCCTTTGCTCACCGCTCCGGCGGTTCTAGCCTGCTCTGACTCCTTTGCTCACCGCTCCGGCGGTTCTAGCCTGCTCTGACTCCTTTGCTCACCGCTCCGGCGGTTCTAGCCTGCTCTGACTCCTTTGCTCACCGCTCCGGCGGTTCTAGCCTGCTCTGACTCCTTTGCTCACCGCTCCGGCAGTTCTAGCCTGCTCTGACTCCTTTGCTCACCCCTCCGGCGGTTCTAGCCTGCTCTGACTCCTTTGCTCACCGCTCCGGCGGTTCTAGCCTGCTCTAACTCCTTTGCTCACCGCTCCGGTGGTTCTAGCCTGCTCTGACTCCTTTGCTCACCGCTCCGGCGGTTCTAGCCTGCTCTGACTCCTTTGCTCACCGCTCCGGCGGTTCTAGCCTGCTCTGACTCCTTTGCTCACCGCTCCGGCGGTTCTAGCCTGCTCTGACTCCTTTGCTCACCATTCCGGCGGTTCTAGCCTGCTCTGACTCCTTTGCTCACCGCTCCGGCGGTTCTAGCCTGCTCTGACTCCTTTGCTCACCGCTCCGGTGGTTCTAGCCTGCTCTGACTCCTTTGCTCACCGCTCCGGCGGTTCTAGCCTGCTCTGACTCCTTTGCTCACCGCTCCGGTGGTTCTAGCCTGCTCTGACTCCTTTGCTCACCGCTCCGGCGGTTCTAGCCTGCTCTGCTCTTGCTCACCGCTCCAGGCGGTCTCGTCCTGCTCTGCTCTTGCTCACCGCTCCAGGCGGTCTCGTCCTGCCCTGCTCTTGCTCACCGCTCCAGGCGGTCTCGTCCTGCCCTGCTCTTGCTCACAGCTCCGGGTGGTCTCGTCCTGCCCTGCTCTCGCTCACCTCTCTGGGCGGCCTCACTCTGCTGTGTTTGTCCGCCACATCTGTGGTTCTGTTCCAGAGTCCCAGTGTGTACTGGGTCCTATTCCCCCTGTGTTCCTACCTGCTAGTGCCTCCCTGTCTGCACTCTAGCCGTGCTTGCCTGTACCCCCCTGCCTGCATACCCGCCTGCCTGCATACCAGTCGTGCCTGCCTATTCCCACCAGTCTGTGTGCCAGCCTACCAGTCTGTTCCTGTATTCCCCTGTGTGGGTCAACAGCCGTGTCCGGGGTCTGTCCTGGAGTAGCACCTGGTCCCTCTGCTCGGTTCCTCCTTGGTGCACTGGCGTCGTATGCCGTCGTGCGACCCTGGTCGGATCGGGTGAATACCTAGTTACGCCCCTCCAGGCATTCACTCTCCGGCACGGTCCAGTGGAATCACACGCACACGCCGCTCAGCCCGGGCGTGTGCATTACAGTAACCTACAGGCCAGCTATTTAAAACTGTGGTTTTCCATCACAAGTATCACATATAAGTTCGCTCCAAATTCAGCCATTTCTGGCCTCCATTTAAATTTTGTTGAAGTGTGTCAGTGAAGTTATTGACACCAGATCGCTGTGAAAAATAGTAACCTATAGGCCAGCTAGGCCGGCTATTTAAAATTGTGGTTTTCCGTCACACATATCACATATCACTGCGGTTCAAATCTAGTGAACGTGGAAAATATTGTCCTCCATTTAAAATGGGCAAGGCGCGTGGCAAGGGACAGGGAAGTGAACGTGATGGTGATGGTGCATGCAGAGGACGAGGCCAAGGCCGTGGGCAAGCTGAAATTGTGCCACAACAAACACTTACATCTTGTCGCTCGACCTTCCTGTCCCAATTAATAGGGGACCGCAGAACACTACTATTGAACACAGAGCAGTGTGAAAAGGTTATTGGTTGGATAGAAGATAATGCTTCCAGTCACTTAGCCACCACCACCACCCTGTCTTCCACACGGTCAAGTCTCATTAGGCATGAGTCTGGACTGCATATTTCTGACCCTGATCCTCCTTCCCACCATGCCGAGTGCCCGGAGACAACTGATCCCACACTTGGACACTCAGAAGAGCTGTTCACTTTTCCATTTATAGATTTTGTCCTCTCGGGGTGAGAAGAGATCGCATGTAGCGATGCCCTAATATTTGAGCAGCCATGGTCACACAAAGGCGACGGTGGGAAACTGTCACTAGAGGTGGATAATGATGAGACTCAATTGCCAGAAAGTCAGGAGGAGGACCAGGGTGTGGAAGTGGAAGACGAGGTTGTGGATCATATAGTAACTGACCCAACCTGGCAGGCGGGCACACAGAGCAAGGACAGCAGCACACAGGGGGAGGGAGGCATAGCACCACAACAGACAGGAAGAAGCAGTGTGGTGGCCGCAGACACAAGGCGGAAAATCGTTCCTCGTAAAGCCAACACGACAGAAGTTGCCAGTACAACTGTTAGGTCTTCCCGAGTCTGGTTGTTTTTTAAATACTCTGCCAATAACCTAAAAAAGGCCATTTGCACCACCAGCCAGGCCAGCATCAGCAGGGGTAGCAAAACTAGCAGCCTGACCACCACCAGCATGGTCAGGCACATGGCAGCAAAACACCCGACTATGTGGGCCGAACCCCTGGATCCAGCAACAGTGTCTGCGGGTGACACCACTGCTTGTTCTGCTGTTGTGCGTGCAAGCCAATGCCCTGTCCATGGCGCATGCCAAGATGCCTCCCGCCCTGCACCTGTCGTTGTACACTCTCAACTAGCACTATCAGCAAGCACGTCCACGTCCTTGTCCCAGCGCAGAGTTCAGTTGTCCCTACCCCAGTCCTTGGAATGCAAGCACAAATAACCAGCTAACGCCCCACAGGCCACATTACTAAATTCACACATTTCACGAATGCTTGCGATCGAAATGATGCATTTTAGGCTCGTGGAGATGGAAGCTTTCTGCAAAATGATGGCGGCGGCCATCTCTCGGTACTCGGTCCCAAGCCACCACTATTTCTCCCGGTGTGCTGTCCCCACATTACACAAGCACGTGTCCCACAACATTAGCCGTGCCCTCAACATTGCAGTTACTGGTAAAGTCCACCTAATCACAGACACGTGGACAAGTGATTGTGAGCAGGGATGGTTCATCTCGCTGATGGCACACTGGGTTAACATAGTGGAAACCGGGACCCAGTCGGACCTTGGGACGGAACACGTCCTCCCGATGCCGAGGATTGCGGGCGCCGGGTCAATCAGGGTTGTCCCCACATTCTACAGCTCCTGTACCTCCTCCACTTAAGCCTCCATCTCTGAAATGACACATCAGTTACAAGCTGGAAGCACTCCAGCACTGCCTCAGCCAAGCGGCGACAGGCTGTGCTGAAGGTAATATGCTTAGGTGACAAACCACACAATGCTGAAGAGTTGTGGACAGCTCTGAAAGAGCAGGCAGATCTGTGGCTGACACCGCTGAACCTACAGCCAGGCATGGTCGTGTGTGACAATGACCGGAACCTAGTGGCGGCTCTGAGGCGAGGTGAGCTCACACACGTACCATGCCTGGCCCAAGTGCTTAATTTCGTGGTTCAGCGGTTTCTCAAAACCTACCCGGATCTGTCGGACCTGCTTGTCAAAGTACACCGCCTGTGTGCCCATTTTAGAAAGTCAGCTACAGCTTCTGCCGTTCTTGCCGTGCTTCAGCAGCGTTTGCAGCTTCCAGCTCACCGACTGATCTGCGATGTCCCCACTCATTGAAACTCTACACTGCAGATGTTGGGAAGGATTTGTGAGCAGATGAGGGCAGTTGTTGACCACCAGCATCAACAACGCCGTTGGTATTCAGGTCAGACTCCACACATAAAACCTCAGGAGTTGACATGGATGTCAGACATATGTACCATCCTCAAAAACTTTGAGGACTCCACCAAGATGGTGAGCGGCGATGATGCCACAATTAGCATCACCATCCCGCTTCTCTGTCTTCTGAAATGCTCTCTGCTCACAATCGAAAAGGATGCATTGCAGGCGGAGCACGATGAGATGGAGCAAGTAACCATACAGGGGGGTTACACACAGCCCCGCCTCATCTCATCCCAATGTCAATTGGGTGATAATGAGGAAGAGGACAAGGAGGAAATACAGGAGCTAGTTTCCTGCGCTATAGACAGTACTACCTGCACAACTGTCATACCGTCTGTTCAGCGTGGATGGCCTAAGGACAGGGGGGAGGAGGAGGATGAGGAGGAGAGCATGGTCAGTCGTCCTCTTAGTGAGGACACGGAAGTCTTGCCTATTTGCAGTCTGGCACACATGGCTGAGTTTATGTTACTCTGCCTTTCCCGTGACCTTCGCTTTGTCCAAATTTTGGGTGACAGTCATTACTGGTTGGTGACGCTTCTAGACCCACGCTACAGGGAGAACTTTATGTCTCTTATTCCTTTGCAGGACAGGCCTAATAAAATGGTGCAGTACGAGAAGGCCCTTGTTGCGGAATTAGTGAAAAAAATACCCATCTGAAAACGCTGGCGGCAGAGGTCACAGTTCATTGGACAACCAAGGAGTACAGGCAAGAGAGCCACAAATGAAATTCAGTAGAGGCAGGGGAACACTGTCAAAGTTCAGTGACAATTTTCTCAGACCCTCCCATCGCACAGGTCCTGAGACGGGGGGTACTCTCACAAGGAGTGCAAAGTTTCGGAAGATGGTGAAGAAATACCTTGCCAACCATACCAACGTCCTCCATGATTCCTCTATGCCTTATAATTATTGGGTATCCAAGCTGGACACTTGCCATGAACTGGCTCTGCCACTAGCATTTTGTCAGAGAGGGTTTTTAGTGCCGCCGGTGGAATTATAATCGATAGGCGCATCCGCCTGTCAACTGAAAATGCTGACAGGCTGACATATTAAAATGAACAAGGACTGGATTGGGCCAGACTTCTCAAAACCACCGGATGACAGCAGCGTAACATAAAATCAAATCCAGTGTCTTTTTTTGGGAAGGTCTAAATCTATTCCCATTCATCTCTGTCTTCACACCCACACATGGGTATATGCTTCCTGATTTTGTCTATTTGCTCTTGTCCTCCTCCTTCTCCGCATCCTCATCCTCCACCACCATACAGTTCTGGCAAAAATTAAGAGACCACTGCAAAATTTTCAGTTTCTCTGATTTTTCTCTTTATAGGTATATTTTTGAGTAAAATGTACATTGTTGTTTTAGTCTACAAACTACTGACAACATGTCTCCGAAATTCAAAGCTAAATTTTTTCTTTTATTTGCAGTAAATGATAAAGCGTCAAAATACTAAAAAAGAAACAGTGTTTCACACCTGAAATTACTCATGTTTTAACTTAGGAACAGTTCATAAATCAATATTTGGTGGACTAACCAATTTTTAATCACAGCTTTCATGCATCTTGGCATGCTTTCCACCAGTCTTTCCATGCTTTCTAATAGAAAACTGTTCAGTGGTCTCTTAATTTTTGCCAGAGCTGTATGTACCATATCAACATATCTACGTCTCTTGCAAGGGGCATTGGAGTTCCTCCAAAGTTTTGGCAGCCGTTGCTTCACTGCATAGGCAAACACTATGGGAGACCTACTTCCTAATCATGGGAACATTGTTTTTAGGAGGCTCTCTGACCTCTACTTCTCTTGCAAGGGGCATTGGAGTTCCTCCAAATTTTAGGCAGCCGTTGCTTCACTCCATAGGCAAACACTATGGGAGACCTACTTCCTAATCATGGGAACATTGTTTTTAGGAGGCTCTCTGACCTCTACTTCTCTTACAAGGGGCATTGGAGTTCCTCCAAATTTTTGGCAGCTGTTGCTTCACTGCATAGGCAAACACGATGGAAGACCCACTTCCTAATAATGGGAACATTGTTTTCAGGAGGCCCTCCGAACTCTACGTCTCTTGCAAGGGGGCATTGGAGTGCCTCCAAATTTTTGACAGCCATTGCAGTCACTGCATAGGCAAACAGTATGGGAGACCCTCTCCTTTATAATGGGAATATGTCGTTACTGTGGCCCTGCTCCATGTGTCTTTAAATTGTTAGTGGGGTTTTTCCTAAATTTTGGCAGCTGTTGGACTCACTGCATACCCTATAACTTTAGAGCAGACCCTCTGCTTTCTAATGGGAACATGTCGTACTCGTTACTGTCGCCTAGCTCTATGTGTCTTTAAATTGTTAGTGGAGTTTTTCCCAAATTTTGGCAGCCCTTGCAGTCACCGTATGGGCATTACCACTATAGGAGACCCGCTCCTTTTTTTTTTTTTACTGAGACCCTCCTCTATGTTTTTTCAAAGGGGTATTGGGTTGCGTCCAAATTTTTAGTAGCCCTAGCAGTCACTGCATGCGCAATAACCGTATAGAAGACCCACTCGTTAATAATGAGAACAACAAAGCATAGGAGGCTGATGGCTCTCTAACAATAGCGAGGGCCAACTGCTGGCCCTTTAAGAATAGTAATGGCCGCCTGATGACCCTATAAAAATAGGCTTTGTGACTTTCAGAATCCCTCCATCATAAATGAAACAGGATGTGTCTGATGATGTGTCACACACCACATGGCCAGATAAGGTTGTAAAATGTTAAAATAACATTTCCCGGTGAATGTATTTGTCAGACTGAAAAACATTGGGCCCACCAGAGGATTTGATCCTGAGGGCTCACCTTTCTCCCCCGCTCAAGAGCCCCATAGCTGCTGCAAAGCTTGCGCTATCATGAACTCTCCTGATGGAGAAGCCAGGGCCCACCAGAGGATTCTCTGGTGGGACTGTCCAACCCTGCTGAGAAGCAGTCCTGGTTAAAAAAAAAGTGTGTGTTCCCGGACACTCTATGGCTCCTTTTTTACTGAGGTGGAAACCCACAAAAATACGGGGAGAACATACAAAATCCCTGCAGATGTTGTCCTTGCTGGGATTTGAACCCAGGATCCTAGAGCTGCAAGGCTTCAGTGCTAACCACTGACCCAATGTGCTGCCGTTCACCCTCTGATATCTAACAGACTGGAGAAACTTGCACCTACTGCCGTTCTGAATCTTCAGCTCCTTTGTGAGAAACTAATGTATTTGGGCAGCCACTCAGTCTACCAAATAGAATTCCTGAGAAGGAAATTGGGGATGGCTTCGCTACTGGTACTGGGGGTAGTGGTAATACCATGGCGTCGTACCATAGTTCACTGGAAATATTACAGGCTGGTAGGAGGCAAGCATATTCCAACAGAAAAGTACCAGCGGTAATGTTCAGGGACTCGTGCTTTTGAAAGACAGAGACGAGTGGCGGCGGGGGAACAAGTATGGACACCCGGCCGCTGCCATGAGGTTGTGAAAAGCTTCCGCCTACACGAGCCTAAAAGGCCACATTTCAAGTGCAAACAGCTGCCCAGAAATCTGGCAGTTTAGCATTGCGGCCTGTGGGTGGGTGGGTGGCTGGCTGGCTGCATACTTGCACTTGCATTCCAAGTACCAAAAACTAAGCAAATGGTGGCCTCTACCGTCATCATGGCCTCACCTCGGCACTATGAACTCTCCTGAAGGAGAAGCCAGGGCCCACTGGAGAATTCTCTGGTTCTCTGGTGGGCCTGTCCAACCCTGCCGAGAAGCAGCCCTGGCTAAGAAAAGTGTGTGGGTGTGGGAAGTTTCCTGGACACTCTAAGGCTCCTTTTTTAATGTGGATTGGAAGTGCTTATGCATGTTATTTCTCAAACCGCATTGCAGATCAGGCCATTGCCCAACTCTGTAGTCATGAAATTAAAGGTGCAAAGAAAGATGTTTGTGTGTTAAAGCACCACTGACAAGTGCGAGCTGATGTTGTATGGACTGCCATTGCTTATGTGTCAAGCTGCATTAGAGGACTTCCTGGGAGAAATGACAACTGGAGTAGATATGGTTTCCCAAGTCCTGTGACTGAGCTAAAAAATATGGCTGTGGTGAAATACAACTCTCACCGACAAGCTGTGGACTGGCTCAGTACCGACCCTGGCCACATTCACTTGTCCACATGTTTGTGGTTAGGCGGTCCTTCCCAGTAAGTGCACTGGGAAGGGCACGGATAATGTTCTAGGACCTGTGCTTGTGGAAGGCAGAGACGATGCCGGGAGAAATAGTGGCGGCTGGGGACTTAGTATGGACATCCAGCCACCGCCGCCATAAGGTTGTGGACAGCTTCCACCTCCACGAGCCTAAAAGGCCACATTTCAAGTGCAAGCAGCTGTCAAAAATTTGGCAGTATAGTATAGCCTTTGGGTGGGTGGGTGGCTGGCGGCATACTTGCACTTGCATTCCAAGGAATGGGGTAGGGACAACTGAACGCTGCGCTGGGACAAGGACGTGAACCGTGATTGTTGCAAGTCTGCAACAACAGGTGCATGGCGGGAGGCATCTTCTCATGCGCCAAGGATCACTTATGATGGGCACACTTTTAGGCAGTGACTTGGGAGTCAGAGATGCTTCCAGTGGTCTTCCCCATGCTGTTCCCATGTCTTTTCAGCACTGTATGCATGTGTCTGATGATGTGTCACACAGCACATGGCCAGATAAGGTTGTAAAATGTTAAAATTACATTTCCCAGTGAATGCATTTGTCTTGGTTGAAAGCAATGCAAAAGTGCAAAAACACATCAAAAATGCTACGTGTGAACATAGCCCAAGGTGTGGAGGAGCATTTTTGTTTTTTTTAGGTTATTTATTTTGCCTTATATACAAGTCATTACCCTGGAAATGATGTTCCTTAACATTTTTCCCAGGAAAATCCATTTTGGTTTCGTTTTTGCATGTTTACACTCCCTCCTGCATCATTGCTTTCAACTGTATCGGCATCTGCCGATACAGCTGAAGGCGGAGCGGGGTGTGTGGCGCTGACTGGCCTGATAAGGGGGGGGCCCGATCACGCCGCCATTGGTGATACGCCACTGAGTATAGTAGGAAGGAGACAAAATTCTGCCTCCCCCACATTTGTCAACATGGAATTGTGACAACACAGCTTTTCTTCTTAACCCTCCGTCACATACAATATCGGTTCTAACGAGTTCACATACAATGTGACTGTCAGGCGCAGGCTAGAAAAATACCTATAATATCTAATGTTTGCAATTTCAGTGCTCTAAAAGTGATCAGTGACCTTCATAGGGATGTAATAAAAGAGACTACACATGATCAGGTGCAAAAAAACCCCATTTACTTAACATAAAACTAATAACTCTGAAATACAAACATTTCAAAACTCCCGCCAAATAGTCCCCAGTTCGACTCTGTCAAAAATCTCTACAAAGAAAATTTATGGAAACAAACTTAATTTTAAGGTACCTTAAGTACTATTAAACACATATTCAATCAGAATTAGATCCTGAAGTTTCCCCAGAAAAATTACACTTGCAGAGAAAAGAGCAAGAATTACACATCATTTTTGCATGTGTCAGGCAGATTGCATTATGACATTTGTGACATTCATAATTAGAAAGCCTTCTGATTCCGCTTTCCGTGGTGCAGATGGTGCATCTCCTTCTTTTGGGAGGTGGTGCAGGTGGTGAATTTTCACTATCATCTTCTGGGCGGAATCTTTTGAGCTGAACTTGAAGGCGAGATGGGATACCGATTGTTTTCATACTTCTCCTGCGTAGCTCTCCAAGCACTAGTTCATGGGCCAATTTTTTCAGATAGAATCGTCTACGGAGTGGTTCAAGCTTGTTTTCAAGGTAAATGACTTGTGAATTTATACCACCCAAATTCAACATAGCAAAAAATATGACCATTGGCCAGCGTTTGGTGTTTCTGCTGACGTTGAAAGTTGAGCACATCTGATCAGCTGTATCAACACCCCCTTTGGTTGCATTATAAAATGTAATTATCTACGTTTTTTTTTGTGCCTCAGTCCCAGGATCGATGGCATCATCATCATGAAGTGTTGATAGAAGAAGTACAATTTTTTTTGCTTGTGGTACATAGGAAACCAAAACCTTTCCATTATGGAATGCAAACATACTGCTGTACTGTTGTCTCCCTTTCACACTTACAAACTGTGTAGGCAATTCTTTTTTATTTTTTCTTACAGTTCCGAAATATGAAAGCTTCTGCATTTTCAGATAATCAATCAGATCACAATTTGAAAACCAATTGTCAGCTGTTATATTGCGACCCGATCCAAATAAGGGCTCAGCCAGTCTTTTTGCAACATCACTGGGTTTGTTGCTGACACAGTAAGGACCTTCTGGTTGTTTTCCTGCATAAACTTCCAGGTTGTAAGTGTAGGTCTTACTGGCATCAACAAGGGCATACATTTTTATTCCATATTTGTTAGGCTTTGATGGAATATATTGACGAAAGGCACATTTACCACGAAAACCAGGGAGCATTTTGTCAATAGTGAGATTCTCCCCAGGACAATAGCTTTTTTTACAGTTTTCAACTAATTTTTGGAATATATCACGAATTGGAGCAAGTCGGTCATGTGTTTTACGTTCGGTTCGGGTAGTTCTGTCGTCAAACCGAAGGCAACGAATTAGAAGCTTGAATCTGTTTATGGACATAACAAGGCCAAATTTTTCAACTCCATCCCCATCTTTACTCCAAAGTTCCTCCAAACTTTGTCTATTTGCCCTATAAGCTCCTGCAAGGTATAATAATCCAAAAAAAGCACGCAGTTCTATTTCATCTGTGGCCTTGATGGTTCTGTTGCAGATGAACTTGTCCTTTATAATGTCTATATATTGGTTGGTATATGTGACAATAGAGTCCAGAATGTCATCTGTGAATAAACTATTCCAGCATTCAACTGCAGTTTTTGCATTACTTGCAGTTCCTATAACTACAGGAAGGTGAGTAATAATGTTTTGAGGTTCCCTACATTTTTTCTGGAGTGGCTTCTTGTTCCATTGTTTTTTTTTTTATCTTTTCCCATATAATAAGATTCTACATCTTCATCCTCATCACTGTCACCATCTTGCTCTGTTTCAGAATCCACTTCACATACTTCCACCTCATCATGAGAATCAATCTCACTTTCCTCTCCTAAATCCTCATTCAGTGTAGGGTCTGCATCATCTAACAGCATGTTTGTTACTTCCTCAACATCAAGGTTTTTTGATAAATTGTACATTTTCCTCTCCATTTCAGCAGATAATCTGAAGCAAGAGAAGGAATATGTGTTAGGGAACTACTGTATATGCCTGTACAGCATACTTTCTTTTTTAATCTGCCTTATTTCTATGAAATATCCTCACACTTTGTGCTATACATTCATAAAACAAGCTAACTAAACAATTGTGATGAATAAAAACATAAAATACCAACCTTATTGAGTGTGACGTGTTCACATACAATGAGCCTGAGAGATTAGCGCAGTTATATCTGTCCTCCTGAAGCTCTGCAATCCAACTGTGGTATGAGGTTTCACAGAGCTGCTAGAGACAGGAGACTACCTGGAGGGAGGGGATTTCCTCACAATCTGGTGAGGAAGGAGAAATGAAAGTAAAAGAGATGTGCCTGTCAGGCCTATTGTATGTGGCGGAGGGTTAATTATGTCAGACATACTTTGATGGCCAAAAGCAATATACCTGATGGCCGTTTCCCCGGCACCTGTTCAGGACAGCCGGCGCTGCTGCTTGATTGCCGGCACTTCACCAGACATGGCCGCACTCTGTGCGCTGTGCGGCTGTGTCTGGCAGTAATGATGCGGCAGTGGCGACACAACCACAATTAAAGGTGCTGTGTTGCCCCTGCCATGTCATTACTACCAGATACAGTAGCACAGCGCACAGAACGTGGCCATGTCTAGTGAAGTATCGGCAATCAAGCAGCAGCACCGGTGGTCCTGAACAGGTGCCGGGGAAGTAACCCGGGCCCCGACTGCAAGTGGGTTCCCCTGATGGTCCAGGGCCCTGGCACTTGCCCAGGTGCTGACGCCGGCCCTGGATCTGAGATGCTCATTTTATGAACTGCTTTTGTGAATGAAAGTAAGGAACCCATTAGGGAGGGTCTTGTGAACATGTGGGAAGGATTTGGAAGATCTTTTGCAATTTGCTAAGCGAAGTAACAGGAGTTCATTAAAAGTTTTTGTCTTACTAGAGAAAAAGGGGGGGTGAAGAAAAAAGATAGCAGCAGCCCCCACCCACTCACACAGCTGATAGCTGTGAATTATTTTTCCCCCCTCATCCTAATTGTTGGCAACCAGTATATAGCATTCCTGCCATTATAGTTTATAATTCTACTGGTCCTATTCCAATGATTAAATTATCTCTGGACAGAAGTTTAGATTTCTTAATAAATACTGGGGCAGGGAAGCCTTTAGTGATGATCAGTGGGTCAGACATGTATCATTTCCACTATCTTGCGATTCTAGATAGTTGAAGTCAAAGTCAGTCAACATTGAAAAACTAAAGGTATTTTAATGCGTCATCAGTGACATATGTGTTATAAGCCATAAATTAGTCTACTCCAAGGATTATCAATATATATAATGGCTAAGTCAATAGAGTGTTGTGCCGTCTGACAACTTAAGGGTTACTATGTTTTTATTTATGTTAGTAGCATTAAAGGGCTTGTCCAAGTTTGTGATGAGTCTGCAGTCATTCTATGTGACTGCAGACTTCTGAATTCACACAGCGCGCACTGCACACTATCAGGATTCTCTGGTGCTCGAAGTGGGAGTGGGAGGTCACGAAACCGCAAGAATTCGATTTGCATACATGCAGTCACGTGCCGACTAGACATGAGTGACCTCACTCAATAAAAATGAATTGAGTGAGGCCAGTCACATCTAGTTGGAATGTGGCCAGAAGTGTAAAAATTGCATACTTGTGCTCACATGACCATCCACTTTTGCCACTAGCAAGGGAGAATTCTAAAAGTGTGCCATGCATGCACTGTGAGAATTCAGAAGCCTGCAGTCACCTAGAGTAACTGCAGACATTCATCACAAACCTGAACAATCCCTTTAATTATAAAATGAAGCCTTGTAGCATCATCTGATCTGATTAGCTGTCATGTGCTCCTAACAGCTGCGGGTGGAATCACAATCCACCCGCGGCCGTTAACTAGTTAAATGCTGATGTCAATCTGACAGTGATATTTAACTCGCACTTACTGAAAGCGCATCATTACACCGGTCCATTGGTGCCCCTGTCACATGATCGCGGGGCGCGGATGGGTTGGCATGACAACCCGGGGTCTACAGGAAACCCTTGTGCACAGGCAATCAGATGATCGCAGCTTCAAATCTCTTAAGGAGACTATTGAAGCCAGCAAAAATAGAAAAAAAATGCTTTTAAAAAAGTATAAGAGTTCAAACCTTTTGACCCATTCAAAATAAAATAATAAAAAAAATCAAAAATACAGATATTTGGTATCGCCTGATCTATCAAAATATAAAAATCTAATCGGTAAATGGTGTAACAGGAAAAAAAATCGAAACGCCAGTATTAGGGTTTTTTGGTCACCGCAAAATTGCAATAATGTGCGATCAAAACATCATATCTACCCCAAAATGGTATCAATAAAAACGTCAGCTTGGTGCACAACAAAATAAGCCCTCACCTGGCCCTAGAGCCCGGAAAATGGGGACGCTAAGTGTGGCGCCCCTGAGGGTTCAGTCGCCACAGAGGTATTGCACCTCACCCAGAGGTGTGGTGTCTCCTTCTCTCAGGTAAGTAGGGAGTGCTGCCCGGAACCCCAACACCCACATTCAACACTACACTACTGCAGGCTGGCTGGAAGGGCAAGATGCACTTTGTTCCTGCTGAGCCCTGTCCCTGGCTGGAGTGGGGGGAACCAAAGGTAGGGGGAACCTGTAGTGGGTGTGGGTGAAGGAAGCAGTTTAGGGGAGCACTTTTACAGGAGGTATATTTAAAGGGGAGCCATCTTAGGGTGGCAGGTCAGTCAGTGGAGAACAGTCAGTGAGTAATAAGGGGAGCAGAGTCTCTTCAGGAGCTCTGCTCCACAAGTGGGGCCTAGTGATAGAGGCCCAGGAGGGGAGCAGAGGAGAAAGGCTCCATTTTACATAAGGGATCACAGGGGGTACGGTGAGTGCAGGACGGCACCCGTACGCCCCGAATCTGCCCGGTGTCAGAGGGATCAGGCCGCAAGAAGGGGACCGGCCCCTGGACCAGCCGTGTTACTCCAGGTCTCGGCTGGAAAAACCGGAGGCCTTTGCACTTTAATGGTGCAGTTGCCACAGTCTCACCCTAGTCACCGTGAAGGTAAAGTAGGTCCAGGAACTCCAGGTTGCCCAGAGGGACTTCAGAGAACCCGATCGGGTCTGTGTGTGGGGGAGCACAGGGCAGGAGGGAGAAGACCCAGCGTGAGAAGTCAGTCTAGTAAGGAACATAAAGAAAGCGGGGTTCCGTGAAGCACTCCTGATATATTTGAGAAAGTGCTGAATCCCTAGTCTGGTAGACGCAGTGCGACGCGGAGACGAACACGCGTACAGTGTACCTGAGAACCTTGAACAAGAACTGTGAGTAAAACTTGGAAGACTGCACTCCGTTGCCTCCGTCAGTTATTTCAGCTGCGCCATCCCGACTGCACCACAAGCCCCAGCATCACCACCCACCATCAAACTCTACACTGCCCTGAGGCCCGCTCCACCTGTGGGGAGCTGTTCCATCCTAGCTGCCTATCAACTGCCTCAGAGGTCTGCAGCAGCGCTGGTATAAATTACCAGAAACCACAGGTGGCATCACGATCAAACTACAAATCCCATATAAACTATCCCCTTTTTTGTTGACCGCCCTGGGCCACAGACCAGGCCAGCCACTGTGACATATTTCCCCCCCCCCTCAGCATCCATAGGCCCGGACACCGAGTACCCCACTGCCCTGGGGGCGCGTCATCTCTGGCGTCACGAACAGGATACGTGACCAGCTCGTTATCAGCAGGTACTGTGTGCCTTATATGAACTGTTTTTCCACATTGTCCAGAAGAACGGGCTCCATTATGTGCGTGCTCAAAGACAATAATATGGAACCTCCCATCATGGGCCGGGTCCCAGAATGGCGCCAAAAGCACAACCCGCCTCTTGCAACTGGGACTGTCCGCATAGATGTGTCCGTCAAGGTGGGGAGGACGTCCCTGGGAGTGACCGACAGCAGGCTGCCATGGAACTGTGTGACGCTCGAAAGCCCTACCCTGGGAGCTGGGTCCTGTGTGGTAGATGGGGTGCAGCCGTGGCCTGGACCCGCTCCGTGCCCAGGGACGTCGCACTTAAAAAATGATGGTATGGGCTTATCCGGGTTGAGTGGCTGATCTCAACTACGCCACCTGTGGCACCTGGTGAAGGCCACCAGCGTTGCTGCAGACTGCTGAGGCCGGGTGTTATGTCAGCCGTTGTTAGTACTACTCCCCACAGGCGGAGCAGGGCCTCAGGGCAGAGAGAGTCAGGATGGAGGGGGTAGTAGTCTAGGAGGTCAGGTGCTGCGTAGTGCGGTGTAGTGCAGAATAAAGAGTCCGGAGGCCATAGGGGTTAACTTCCAGGGTTTTTACTCACGATGGAGATGGCAGTAGGAAGGCGTCTCCTTGCTCCTCGCGGAGTTCTGTGGTCACCAGAGACGGGGGGGTCCGACAACCTCCGAGTAAGTCCAGGGTTCAATCAGGACCCCGCACCAGAGTGTTCCTAGACTTCAGACCAGATCCTTTCCTGTCTGTGTGTGTAGATAGGCCGGGTCTCCCTCTGAATTTCTCTCAGAAAAAGGGTACGGGTGGCAGCTCCGCTCCTTCCGTTACCCGGTGGGATCCTCAGGGCCTACCGGACTTCCCTTACCAGGACGTAGAGTAGCAAGGTCAGGTGTCGGGGGCCGGTACCCCTCTTGCAGCCGGAATCCCTCTGAGTAAATCAGGTTGGTGAGGACAGGTGGCGTATACCGCTCCGTCTGCATCCTCCCTTGGATCCATTTGCGGTGGAGCTACACTCCTAAGCTCCGGGCCTTCTTGGTCATGGTCCTTGATCGGGCTGAGACATACCTCATCTGCAACCTGCCCCTCGACCCAAGGCCAGGGTACAAGGGCCGTGTCTCCCTCCGCTGCAGGTCCACACACGATCCACGTTCAGCGTGGGAGATCACAATACAAAAGACCCAGAACCAAAATGGCTTTTTATTAAATATGAAATTTAAAGTGTCACTAAAATGAGAATCCTCCACCCTCACCCACTAATTGGTTCCCCTATCTCTTGGTTCCCCAGTTTCCCGAGTGCCAGTAGGGGCAGCTTCTAGTGCCTACTAGCCCCCTCTGGCAGGAGAAACACTACAGAGGAGGAACACTACACTCCATTAGAGAAGTGCAGCATCCCTGTGGCGGTCGAACCCTCAGGGGCGCCACAGAACCGCCCCCGAAAGGGGAGGGGAGGAGGAGAGAAGGAATAGAGACAGGGTGTGGTCTTCACCAGTCTAGACTGACCGTACCCGGCAGCCAGCATGGACGGAAGCAAGGATCAAGCCTCCGCCTCTGGCCTGCAGCAGCAAGTGTCCCCCCTTACCCTAGAGGGAGAAACAAGCAAACTTTCCCCGGAGGATGCTGAGTTCCTTCAGAGCGAGATCCAGGAGCTGAGCCAGCAGGTGGAATGGGCCCAGCAAGCAGCGGTCGCCAGGTGGAAGAAGGAGCTGCTGGAGAAGTTAGCAGCTCGGCGGTAGCCAGCCCTGGGTACCATCAGCGGCGCACCAGTCCTGGCGTAGCCAGATGAGCGCCAGGAGGCCGTGTGCAGCACAGGGGCAGGTAGGAAGAGTTCCCCTGTCCCGGGCGCTGCAAGCGCCGACCTGCTTCTGGGCCTCCTACAGCAGCATCCCCCGTACCCTGCCGCCCGAGTAACCCGGAAATGCTCGGTGCTCGCCGAACATCCCGAGCATCACGCTACTCGGGATGTTCGGCGAGCACCGAGCATTTCCGGGTTACTCGGGCGGCAGCTCGGGTCTCCGCCTTGCATGTTTGTTGCTCTTTACAGAGCCAATGACCATGCAGGGATTGCCAGCCAGTCACTATAATGCTGCAGCCATGTTGTTTGTGGGCATTACAGTGATTGGCTGGCCGCACAGCGTCACCTCGAGTATTTAAAACGGGGCGCCGCCATCTTGGACACAGTCGCTCCGGATCAGACGGTGTAGGGAGAGTGCTGCTGAGTTAGGGAGAGATATATAGTGCGAAATAGGTAGTGTAGGGTCTCTAAAGCCTACCAAATCAAACAAACAGTCCTTCTCAGGACTAATATCCATCCCAGATATCAGGCAGGCAGGCAGGCTGTATAGGAGACGCAGTGGTTATACCAGCAAATGCTGCATTACAGTCCTGTGTGCTCCTGATGGTCAAATTGCTAGACTTATCACCCCGGTCTCAGGGGCCAGGAAAAATATTATTTTTTTTCATCTAAATCCTGTATTTTTTTTCCCCTCAGTCAGACTGTCCAAATACGCGTCTGATTAACCTTTTGGTATTCCCCCCCCCTCCAAAAAAAATAAAAATTGAGTGTGTCTGTGACTGTTCAGACACCAATATATCTGTTTAAAAGAGTCTGGTGTAGGCCAGAAAAATAGAACTGTGGTTTTGCAGTTCCATGGGTCAAATCTCTGTATTATCCTGTTTTTGGCATTTTTTGTAATAGTGTCTCCCTGACTGGTCAGACACCAATATATCTGTTTAAAAGAGTCTGGTGTACGCCACATAACTATAACTGTGGTTTCGCAGTTCCACGGGTCAAATCTCTGTATTATCCAGCTTTTGGCCTGTTTTACAAAAAAAAAAAAAACAGTAATAGTGTCTCCCTGTCTGTTCAGTCACAAATATATCTGTTTAAAAGATTCTGGTGTAGGCCAGACAAATAGAACTGTGGTTTTCCTCTTACACGGTTCTAATCTCCTTTTTATTACCCTATTTCCATTGATAGTGCGAGTGTAAGCTATTTTACTTCATTTACAATGGGCAAGGCACGTGGCAAGGGACCTGGAACTGGACGTTCTGATGATGGTGCGTGTAGAGGACGGGGCCGTGGCCAAGGTGAAAATGTGCCCAACCAACAGCCACATCTCCTTGCTCCCACTTCTTGACCGAATTACTAGGGAAGCACACTACAACACCAGTATTGCGAACTGATCAGTGTGAACAGGTTATTAATTGGATAGCAAATAATACTTCCAGTTACCTGGGCACCACCACCTCCGGTCTGTCTTCCACACGGTCAAGTTTTAGTAGCCATGAGTCTCGACCACATACTCCTCCTCACCCTGATGCTCCTTCCTCCCACCATGCCGTGTGTCGTCAGACAGCAACTGATCCCACACTTGGACACTCTGAAGATCTGTTCACTGGTCCATTTCCATGTTTGTGTCCCTCGCCTGCTCCGCTTGAAGAGGTGGAAGAGGAGATCCCATGTAGCGATGCCCAAATATTTGAACAGCCACGGCCACAGGAAGTCGATGCTGGCAATTTGTCACAAGAGGTGTACGATGACGAGACACAATTGCCACGAAGTGAGGAGGAGGATCGTGGTGTGCAATTGGAAGAGGAGGAGGTGGTGGATGATCTAGTAACTGACCCAACGTGGCAGGAGGACACGCAGAGCGAGGCCGGCAGCACACAGGGGGAGGGAGGCAGAGAACCCCAACAGGCAGGAAGAAGCAGTGTGGTGGCCGCACACAGAAGGCGGGCAACAGTTCCCCATAACACCAACACGAGGGACGTTGCCAGTACAACCGGTAGGTCTTCCAGAGTCTGGAATTTTTTTAAAGACTGCTGATAACCCCAAAAAGGCCATTTGTACCACCTGCCATGCCAGCATCAGCAAGGGTGACAAAACTACTAGCCTGACCACCACCAGCATGATCAGGCACATGGCAGCAAAGCACCCGACTTTATGGGGCGAACCCCAGGGTCCACGACCAGCATCAGCAGATGTCACCACTGCTTCTTCCGCTGTTGTGTGTGTAATAGAACCCCCTGTTGTGCGTGCAAGGCAATTGCCTGTCCATACTGCATGCAAAAATGCCCCCTCCTATCAGTCTTCACTTGTTATGGCAGTTTCTCAAGAAACAGCATCAACGTCCACGTCCACGTCCCACCACAGCGTTCAATGGTCCATATCCCAGAGCTTTGAACGAAAGCGCAAATTCGCAGCTAACGCCCCACAGGCCACAGTCCTAAATTCGCACATTTCATGACTGCTTGCGTTGCAAATGCTGCCTTTTAGGCTGGTGGAGACGGAATCCTTCCGCAACCTTATGGCGGTGGCCGTCCCTCGGTACTCGGTCTCCAGCCGACACTATTTTGCCCGTTGTGCCATCCCCGCACTACACAAGCACGTGTCCCAAAACATCTGCCGTGCCCTAAACAACGCAGTTACTGGGAGAGTCCACCTGACAACAGACAGGTGGACAAGTGCTTGTGGCCAGGGACGGTACATCTCCCTGACGGCACACTGGGTAAACATAGTGGAAGCCGGGAACCAGTCGGACCTTGGGACGGAACACATCCTCCCCACACCGAGGATTGCGGGCCCTATGTCAGTCAGAGTTGCCTCCACAGTGTACAGCTCCTGCGCATCATCCTCCTCCTCCTCCTCATGTTCAGCCTCCATCTCAGATATCACCACATCAGTTACAAGCTGGAAGCCCTGCAGTACTGCCTCAGCCAAGCGGCAACAGGCTGTGCTGAATGTCATAAGCTTATGTGATAAACCTCACACTGCTTGTGGACAGCTGTGAAAGAGCAGGTAGATCTGTGGCTGAGACCGCTGAACCGACATCCAGGCATGGTCGTGTGTGACAATGGCTGTAACCTGGTGGCGGCTCTGAGGTGAGGCAAGATCACACATGTACCATGCCTGGCTCATGTGCTTAACCAGCGGTTCAGCGGTTTCTTAAATCGTACCCCGAGTTGCCAGATCTGCTCGTCAAAGTACGCCGCCTGTCAGCTCATTTTTGCAAGTCAGCTACAGCTTCCGCCGCCCTTGCTGTGTTGCAGCAGCGTTTGCAGCTTCCGGCACACCGACTGGTGTGTGATGTCCCCACACGTTGGAACTCTACCCTCCACATGTTGCAAAGGAATTGTGAGCAGAAGAGAGCAGTTGTGGAGTATCAGCTGCAACAAGGCCTTCAATATTCAGGTCAGACGCCACACATAAGACCTCAGGAGCGGACCTGGATGTCTGACATATGTACCATCCTGACAAACTTTGAGGAGTCCACCAAGATGGTGAGTGGTGATGACGCCATCATTAGCATCCGCATCCTACTTGTCTGTCTTATGCAATGCTCTCTGCAGAGAATTAAAGAGGCATTGCAGCCAGAGTATGATGAGATGGATCAAGAACCCGCAATGGGCGATTGCACACAGCCCAGCCTCATCTCATCCCAACGTGCATTGGGGGACAATGAGGGAGAGGAGGAGGAGGAGGAAGAAAAGGAGCTGGTATCATGCGCTGTAGACGGTAGTAACTGTACAACTGTCATACAGTCGGTTCAGCGTGGGTGGCCTGAGGACAGGGGGTAGGAGGAGGAGAGCATGGTCAGTCGTCATCCTGGTGAGGACACGGAAGTCTTGCCTGTTACCAGTCTGGCACGCATGGCTGACTTTATGTTACGCTGCCTTAACCATGACCCTCGCGTTGTCAAAATGTTGGGTGACAGTCATTTCTGGTTGGTGACACTTTTAGACCCCCGTTACAAAGAGAACTTTCACTCTATTATTCCTGAGGTGGAGAGGTTTACAAAAATGTGGCAGTACCAGAAGGCCCTTGCTGCAGAACTGTTAAAAAAATTCCCATGTGAACACTAGAGATGAGCGTTGTTCTACTCGAACTGTTCGCCAATCTCAAATTCGAGCTGTTTTGGGCGGTGTTCGAGCCGTTCGGCGAACATGAACAATTTGAGAAAAATTCGGCTGTTCGAGGTTATGTTCGATAACTGTTCGTGCACCAAAATCATAACTGGATTTTTTCTCAGTAATGATGAAAATTAATGTTAATACGCAGTTTGAGTGTACAGCGGGGTGGGGGGAGGGGCAGGGGATGGATCTCTGCAGGAACAATGAAGATCTCCATTTTTTTTTCTCTTTCCTACATTTGCAGTGGGGAGGTGCAATCTGTCAGCCTATCAGCAGCGCACACACGGAGCGAAGTGCTTTTTTTCACACAAGCAAGGGCATGTGTCATTGGCAGTGTATGTCACATGTCCTTGCCCTATAAGACCAAGCCATTTTCCCCGTCGCCACCATTTTCTCACTGCTGCAGCTGCGTGTTAGACGGCACCGCTGTTGCTGTGTGCGCTATACCTTGTTAATTTCAAGCCAATTTTCGCACAAATATACAGATAGCTTGGGAGTAGGGAATAGTTGTGATTGCAGTCCTTTTAAGGACTAGGTTACAGCATTTCCTACGACTTTTATCAGGGAGGTCTGTGCTCTTAAATAGATAGATTGTGGGAGTAAAGACTAATTGTAATTGGAGTCCTTTTCAGGACTAGGTTACATCAGTTCCTATCAGTTTTTGCCAGGCAGGTCTGTGCCAGTGCTGTGCAAGTTTTTTTCACAGCATTTGGCTGAATCTAGCAAAGCTAATCCTTTTTGGCCTATTGCAGAGTGTGTTAGTCAGTGGAGTAGCCTATCTGTGTTGCAAGATATACCACCTGTGTATAGAATACCAATTTTTTTACTGCACCTAGTGAAGTAAAATCTTTTGGGCATAGCATCATTCTATTAGTCCATCTATACTGACCTCCATCAGGTTGCAAACTGAATATAATTTTTTTCTGCATCTAGCTCTGAAAAAATATTTGGCCTTCTAGCAGTGTGTCGGACTTTCTCTATTAGTCCATCTATACTGACCTCCATCAGGTTGCAAATTAAAAATAATTTTTATCTGCATCTACAGTACCTCTGAAAAAATATTTGGGCTTTTAGCTGTGTGTGGGACTTGTTGTATTAGTCCATCTATACTGACCTCCATCAGGTTGCAAACTGAATATATTTTTTTCTGCATCTACCTCTGAAAAAATATTGGGCTTCTAGCTGTGTGTGGGACTTGTTGTATTAGTCCATCTATACTGACCTCCATCAGGTTGCAAACTGAATATATTTTTTTCTGCATCTACCTCTGAAAAAATATTGGGCTTCTAGCTGTGTGTGGGACTTGTTGTATTAGTCCATCTATACTGACCTCCATCAGGTTGCAAACTGAATATATTTTTTTCTGCATCTACCTCTGAAAAAATATTGGGCTTCTAGCTGTGTGTGGGTCTTGTTCTATTAATCCATCTATACAGACCTCCATCAGGTTGCAAACTGAATATAATTTTTTTCTGCATCTAGCTCTGAAAAAATATTTGGCCTTCTAGCAGTGTGTGGGACTTGTTCTATTAGTCCACCTATACTGACCTCCATCAGGTTGCAAATTCAAAATAATTTTTTGTATGCATCTAGCTCTGAAAAAATATTTGGCCTTCTAGCAGTGTGTGGGACTTTCTCTGTTAGTCCATCTATACTGACCTCCATCAGGTTGCAAACTGA
Source organism: Phyllobates terribilis (assembly GCF_046119375.1). Classification (NCBI taxonomy): domain Eukaryota; kingdom Metazoa; phylum Chordata; class Amphibia; order Anura; family Dendrobatidae; genus Phyllobates; species Phyllobates terribilis. The sequence continues at coordinate 477,679,415 of NW_027362761.1, forward strand.
ATATAATTTTTTTCTGCATCTAGCTCTGAAAAAATATTTGGCCTTCTAGCAGTGTGTCGGACTTTCTCTATTAGTCCATCTATACTGACCTCCATCAGGTTGCAAATTAAAAATAATTTTTATCTGCATCTACAGTACCTCTGAAAAAATATTTGGGCTTCTAGCTGTGTGTGGGACTTGTTGTATTAGTCCATCTATACTGACCTCCATCAGGTTGCAAACTGAATATATTTTTTTCTGCATCTACCTCTGAAAAAATATTGGGCTTCTAGCTGTGTGTGGGACTTGTTGTATTAGTCCATCTATACTGACCTCCATCAGGTTGCAAACTGAATATATTTTTTTCTGCATCTACCTCTGAAAAAATATTGGGCTTCTAGCTGTGTGTGGGACTTGTTGTATTAGTCCATCTATACTGACCTCCATCAGGTTGCAAACTGAATATATTTTTTTCTGCATCTACCTCTGAAAAAATATTGGGCTTCTAGCTGTGTGTGGGACTTGTTGTATTAGTCCATCTATACTGACCTCCATCAGGTTGCAAACTGAATATATTTTTTTCTGCATCTACCTCTGAAAAAATATTGGGCTTCTAGCTGTGTGTGGGACTTGTTGTATTAGTCCATCTATACTGACCTCCATCAGGTTGCAAACTGAATATATTTTTTTCTGCATCTACCTCTGAAAAAATATTGGGCTTCTAGCTGTGTGTGGGACTTGTTGTATTAGTCCATCTATACTGACCTCCATCAGGTTGCAAACTGAATATATTTTTTTCTGCATCTACCTCTGAAAAAATATTGGGCTTCTAGCTGTGCGTGGGACTTGTTGTATTAGTCCATCAGGTTGCAAACTGAATATATTTTTTTCTGCATCTACCTCTGAAAAAATATTGGGCTTCTAGCTGTGTGTGGGACTTGTTGTATTAGTCCATCTATACTGACCTCCATCAGGTTGCAAACTGAATATATTTTTTTCTGCATCTACCTCTGAAAAAATATTGGGCTTCTAGCTGTGTGTGGGACTTGTTGTATTAGTCCATCTATACTGACCTCCATCAGGTTGCAAACTGAATATATTTTTTTCTGCATCTACCTCTGAAAAAATATTGGGCTTCTAGCTGTGTGTGGGACTTGTTGTATTAGTCCATCTATACTGACCTCCATCAGGTTGCAAACTGAATATATTTTTTTCTGCATCTACCTCTGAAAAAATATTGGGCTTCTAGCTGTGTGTGTGACTTGTTGTATTAGTCCATCTATACTGACCTCCATCAGGTTGCAAACTGAATATATTTTTTTCTGCATCTACCTCTGAAAAAATATTGGGCTTCTAGCTGTGTGTGTGACTTGTTGTATTAGTCCATCTATACTGACCTCCATCAGGTTGCAAACTGAATATATTTTTTTCTGCATCTACCTCTGAAAAAATATTGGGCTTCTAGCTGTGTGTGGGACTTGTTGTATTAGTCCATCTATACTGACCTCCATCAGGTTGCAAACTGAATATATTTTTTTCTGCATCTACCTCTGAAAAAATATTGGGCTTCTAGCTGTGTGTGGGACTTGTTGTATTAGTCCATCTATACTGACCTCCATCAGATTGCAAATTGAATATAATTTTTTTCTGCATCTAACCCAGCCAATAGTTTTGGCCTAATACCACAGTTTGGCCACTCAGCTCTGCTCGGTTACCATCCATTGTTTTTTTGTGCAAACAACTCCAGAGTTGTGAATTAGTTAACCACCAAAATGAGTGGAAAAAGGCCTGCTGCTGGTGGAAAGGGGAATAGGCGTGTTGGGAAGGGGAAAAAAGGTTGTGTCCGTGGGGTAGGTGTTAAAGCAACAGTAACATCTGCAGAAGAAAGACCATCTTCCAGCCAAACTAAAATGTCTACTTCTTTTAGCGGACAATGTGATAAGATCCCTTTCTTACGGCCACGCCAATCGCTACAAATTCCAGATGAGGCACAAAAACAGCAGGTGCTTCAACGGATATCAAGTGCTCCTTTAAGTGGGCTCTCCTCCACAACAACTTCAACATCACAAATACTCCAGTCCTCAAAGGTGTCACCCCAATCGCACTTGCTTCCTCACAGCTCCCAAATCTCCAGCTGCCCGTCTGAGTATGAGGTAGAACAGATGGTTGAGTCTGCAGAGCTGTTTACTCATACTATAGCCTGGGAATCAGAGGTCGACTCCAGCGCTTCTGTGAATCCAGACGAGGAAATGATCTGCACTGATGCCCAGAATCTTTATGAGTCGGATCCAGGACCAGACGCAGAAGGTTCTGACCATAATGTAGACCCTCATTCCCAAACTGTAACTCCTGTTGGTGGAGACAATGAGGAAGACGATGATAAGACTCAAATACCTGATTGGAGTGACAACTTTAGTTTTTTGTCAGGGCAGGAACAGGTTGGCTCTGAGGACGACGGGTGTGATAACGCACAGGGTGATGATGATGAGGTTGGAGATCCCACTTACTGTCAACCCACAGTCAGCCAAGAGATGAGGTCAGCAGAGGAGGTGGAGGAAGATGCTAGTGACGACGAGGTCAGGTTGCGCCTTCCTGGACAGAGACGTAGTACTGGAAGCACGTCAACAACTGCATCCTCAAACACAACTCTGCCTCTCACCACAAGTCGTGGTGGCTCTTCAGGTCGCATGGGTGCTAAGCCTTGCATAGCCTGGGCATTTTTTCAGATCGATAAAGATGACCCAACTCGTGTTATCTGTAACATTTGTCAGCAAAAGCTAAGTAGAGGCCAAAAATTACATAGTTTGAGTACTTCATGCATGAACCGGCACATGGACATGAAGCATAAGTTGCAGTGGGAAGCTCAGTGTGCTACAATGCGGCCTAGCCGGCCGGGCCAACCACCGTCTGCCATATCTTGTGCATCCGCGTCCTCTTCATCCTCTGTGACTGGGGGGACAGCAGTCACACCTGTTTTGGGGCGCAGACCTGCCACCTCTTTACCCGCAACAGCCAGCGTGATTGGCAGGTCATCATTTTCTTTGGAGGTGGTAACACCAGCTGGTGTTGAGCGCTGTCCGACATCGATAGCACCACCTTTGGATCAAGGCAACCTAACATGTCCGCCTGCATCTTCCTCACAGACCGGCAGTTTGCCGGGGACACCCTTATCAACCCCGTCTAAGCACAATAGCCAGCCCTCGGTCCCTCAGATGTGGACAAGTAAAAGACCATTTCCTCCTAGCCATGAGAAAGCTAAGAGGTTGAATTTCACCATCTGCAAGCTCTTGGCTACAGAAATGCTGCCTTTCCGCCTGGTGGACACAGAGGATTTTCGAGACCTTATGTCCGTCGCAGTGCCCCAGTACCAGATGCCCAGTCGGCACTACTTCTCAAAGAAAGGTGTGCCTGTGCTCCACCAGCATGTCGCACACAACATCACCGCTTCTTTGAGAAACTCTGTGTGTGACAGGGTGCATTTCACCACAGACACTTGGACGAGTAGGCATGGACAGGGGCGTTACATGTCGCTGACTGGGCACTGGGTAACTATGGTGACAGCAGGACAAGGGGCTGCTGTCCAAGTCTTGCCGTCCCCACGAGTTGTGCGTCAATCCTCTTTATGTCAAAGTTCCTCCACTGCTTCTGCCTCCTCAACCTCCTCTCGGTCTTCCACCTGCACCCAAAGCCTGTCTGGTCATGCCACAAGCTTTCTAACTGCGCAGAAGGGATCCTGCACACCTCCTTACTATGCTGGCAGTAGGGCTCAACGTCATCAGGCGGTTTTTACATTGAAATGTCTGGGAAATGTGAGTCACACAGCTGAGGAGTTGTGGTCAGCTCTGGAGAACCAATTTCATGAATGGTTGTCTCCACAGGACCTGAAACCAGGGAAGGCCGTGTGCAACAATGCTGCAAACCTGGGTGCGGCCCTTCGCCGGGGCAATGTCACACACGTGCCTTGTATGGCTCACGTGTTGAACCTGGTTGTCCAGCAATTTTTAGCCCACTATCCTAGACTAGATGGCCTTCTGCAGACTGCACGGTCGCTGTGTGCTCACTTCCGCCGTTCGCATCCCGCAGCTCAACGACTTACATCTCTACAGAAGTCGTTGGGCCTGCCACTTCGCCGGCTAAAATGCGATGTGCCTACCCGGTGGAATTCAACTCTGCACATGTTGCAGCGACTGTGGCAGCACCGACAAGCCCTGGTGCAATACGTTCTGACGTATAGCCTGGGCCAACGAGATTCAGAGGTGGGGCAAATCACGCTGGAGGAGTGGTCTCAGATCAGGGACCTATGCACCCTTCTTCACAGTTTTGAAATGGCGACGAAGATGTTTATTGCTGACGATGCCATTATCAGCATGACTATTCCGGTGATTTACATGCTGGAGCACATGTTAAACAGAATTCGGAGTCAGGTGGTGGCACAAGAGGAGGTGGAGGAAGTAGAGGAGGAGGAGTTGTATGCGGAAGGGCTAACATCTGCAAGGTCCAGACGGTCGGCAGCACCAAGGCGGCAGGCATGTGAGGGTGGGGGAGATGGTTTTACCAGGGCGCATGGTAGCAGCCAAACTAGTGAGGAAGGTGCAGGAGCCCAGGAAGAAGTGGAGGACGAACTGATGGAAGACTCATCAGATGAGGGAGACCTTGATCACATTTCTGTTGTGCGAGGTTGGGGGGAGAGGACAGAGGAAGGAAGCATGATTGTTACCTCGCCACCAACACAACAGGGACTTGGTGCTCCTGGATGCGCAACACACATGAGTGCCTTCTTGCTGCACTACCTGCAACATGACCTTCGAATTGTGAGAATTAGAAATAATCCTAACTACTGGGTTGCCACACTGTTAGATCCCCGGTACAAAAGTAAATTGCAGAAATTATTCCTGCCATAGAAAGGGATGCACGCATGCAGGAGTATCAGCAGAGACTGTTGCAGAATCTTACATGTGCTTTTCCACAAAATACCAGTGGTGCACGTAGTGAATCTCACAGTTCCAACTTGCCAACCGTGGGACCGTCAAGTGTTCAGCACTCAAACCGTAACAGAACCACAGTATCTGCTGGTAACATCAATTTTGCGGAATCATTTCACCACTTTTTTAGCCCATCCTTTGCAAGGCCACAGGAGACAAGAAGTCTGACACATAGTCAACGCCTAGAGACGATGGTACAGGAGTATCTCCAAGTAAACATTGAAGCCACGACTGTGTCACTGGACCCTTGCTCTTTTTGGGCTTCCAATCTGGATAAATGGCCGGAGCTAGCCACTTACGCCTTGGAGATCTTGTCATGCCCCGCAGCCAGCGTTCTGTCTGAACGTGTGTTCAGCGCTGCTGGTGGTGTGCTGACAGATAAGCGCACGCGGCTCTCCACTGATAATGTAGACAGACTCACGTTCATAAAGATGAACAAATCATGGATCCGAAACGACTTTTCTACCCCTGTGTCATCCTGGGGAGAGTAAAAGCTTGATGATTGGTTAAAATCACCCTACCAACCGTTTTAAGCTTTCAAATTACTAATCATGTTTATCTGTATCTTGACTGGAAAATAATTTGGGCTTTGTAGCAGTGTGCAGTACTGATCCTATTAGGCCATCTACACTAAAGCTTCACCAGATTTAAAATTAAAAATAATTTTTAGCTGCATCTAACCCGGAAAATAATTTTGGGGCTCCGAGATGCGCAAGACACATAAGTGCCTTCTTGCTGCACTACCTGCAGCATGACCCTCATATTGTCAGAATTCGAAGTAATCATGACTACTGTGTTGCCACACTCTTAGATCCCCCAAACTTTTCGATCAACCTTTTCATTTTAATAAAGACCAAAAAAATGGTCATTTTTGAAATTATAAACATTAGCAGGTTGTTAGAAACTGAAATCAAACAGTTTTCAACTCAAAACTTTATTCTAGGTGATGTTACATTTTCACATAGGACCCCTTGTTCGAAAGGAGCTTCTGAACTCTCTCGTCCATTGAATTTGTCAGGTTTTGGATGGTTTCTGCTTCAATTGTTTTGCATGAGGACAGAATACCCTCCCAGAGCTGTTGCTTAGATGTGACCTGCCTCCCGCCATCATAGACACTCCTTTTAATGATGCTCCAAAGGTTCTGAATGGGGTAGAGGTCAGGGGAGCATGGGGGTCACACCATATGTTTGTCCCCTTTTATGCCCATATCAGCCAGAGATGCAGATGTTTTATGTGCAGCATGAGATGGTGCATTATCATGCAGAAAAATGATCTTGCTGTGAAATACACGGTTCTTCTTCTTGAACCATGGCAGGAAGTGCTGTTTGAGAAAATCCACATACATTATGGAGTTCATCTTTAGCGCCTTCAGTTATCCTAAAGGGGCCGACAATCTCTCTCCCCATGATTCCAGCCCAAAACATTACTCCACCTCCTCCTTGTTGGCGCTGTAGCCGTGTTTGCGTGGGGTGTCCATCAACCAGCCATCCTCCACTCCATCCATCTGGACCATCGAGCGCTGCATGGCACTCATCCGTGAACAAAACAGTTTTGAAATCAGTCTTCATGTAATGTTTGGCCCACTGGAGCCGTTTCTGCTTGTGTGAAGTGGATAGAGGAGGTCGACAGGATGGCGTATGCACAGCTGCAAACCTCTGAAGGACCCTGCATCTTGTTGTTCGGGGGACGTTGGAGGCACAAGTAGCTTCAAAAACTTGTCTGCTGCTATGACAAGGCTTTTTTGCCGCTGCTCTTTCAACCTGACGTAATTGCCTGTAGGAAAGAGTCCTCAATTTGCCCTTATCAGCACGCACACGTGTGTACTGTGAATCAGCTACATACTTCTTGATTGCCAAGACACTTCATCCTGATCATCGCACAATGTTGATTGTAGTCATGCCTTGACCTAAACACTCCACGATTTGTTGCTTCTCAGCAGCCGACACATCCTTTTTCTTTCCCATTTTGGCAGAAAATGTAGGCTGCTTAATAATGTGAGAGAGCCTTCTTAAGTAGTCTTGCCTTTCATTGGACACACCTGCCAAACTAATTAGCACAGGTGTCTGCAATTGCTTACAGTGATATAAAGAGCCCTGACACACATCATCATCAATGAGTTTAACTGACAAACAAACAAATTCTTCCCTTATCACTCCTAAACACTTTTTGCATAATAATTTGGAACGCAGTGTACATGTGCTTTTCCACAAAACACCAGCGGTTCACGTAGTGAATCTTACAGTTCTAACTTGCCAACCGTGGTCTGTATGGAGTTGTTCAATAAAGGGCCCAAAATTAAGATAACAGATGGGAGAGGTCTCTATGAATAGGAATTCCTAAGTATTTGATACCCTGTGAGGGCCAGGCAAAGGGAAAGTTGGACTGGATGGAATCCTATATGGATTTGGGGAGGGAGACATCGAGGGCCTCAGACTTCGCTGCATTGATTTTAAAATTTGACCATGTAACAAAGTGATCTATTTCAGCCATAACAGCATGGATGGATATATGTGATTGAGTGATATATACTAGGACATCATCAGCAAATAGAGAGCACTTGTACTCGGTGCCTCCCACCTCAATCCACCTAATATTGGGGTTATGGCGAATTGATGAGAGCAGGTGCTCCGTCACTAGGATGTATAAGAGAGGGGACAGAGGACATCCCTGCCTTGTCCCATTGGTGATTGTGAAAGGTGATGAAAATGTTCTGACGCACCCCCTGGGCCTTGGGACACCCGGAGCCGGACCCTTTTTGGTGGATGCTGGTGGTTGTAGTCTTCGTGGCGGCGACCCGGTTCCATGGCTCAGGGTGGTCAAACCAGTGGCGGAACTATTTATGTGGTTTTGATGTTTAAATGTACGACTACGCCACCCGTGGATTGCGGTCAGAGTGAACCGCCGCTACAGGGCAGACCGCTGAGGCTGGTGTTGTGGGTGCAGCAGAGCGTAGCATAACTCCCCACGGGAGGAGTATGGCCTCAGGGCAGTGTATGCGGAGGATGGGGGTGATGGTGCAGGGCAGCAGCAGTAACGACACGGAGTCAGTGATGCAGTTCAGGGCCTTTACTCACAGTTCTTATTATCCAGACCACGTCTGCAGGTAACGGCTGCCCACGTCGTACTGTGCTCACCAGGTGAGGGGCTCAGACAACTCCCAGATAACTTTGGAGCACTTCACAGGACCCCTTTGTGTGTCCTTTGTCTGGCCTTTCTTACCAACACTTCTGTCCGGCTGCCTCGGGCCTCCTCTTGGTAAACTTGGCGCCAGTTTCCCTGACCCTATGTGGTGCCTTCCTAGCGGGTGTAGCGAGGGGCTGCGCCACATAAAATGTCAGAGCCTCCGGTTTCTAGCTGAGGGTCGTTTCCTGCCTCCACTAGTTCGGGGACCGGTCTCCCCCTTTGGCCTGACCCCTCCACGCAGGTGGATTCGGGCGTGCGGTGGCGACTCGCCCGTCCGCACCCCTGGGATCCCTTCATTCCTCGTTCCTGGAGCCTTCTCCGCTCCTCTTCCTTCCTTCTCCCTCTTCCAGGCCTGGGCCTCTGTTACTAGGCCCGCCTCCGGAGCAGAGCTCATGCAGAGCCCCTGCTCCCTGCCACTTCTGCTCAGACTTCTCTGCACTGAACTAAGATGGTGCCCACCTTTTATACTCCCTTCTCAATGCACCCAGGAACTGCTTCCTCCCTGCTCCTGCACTACAGGGTTCCCCTTCCTCAGCGTTCCCTCCCCCCACTCCAGCCAGGGACAGGGACTGTCGTGCCCATCTCAGGGGCATATTGGTCGTCCTGCCCCACGGCAATGTGGTGTAATGCATGCAGGTGTCGGGTCCTGATCCACACTCCATCCTTACCTGAGAGTGAGATATCACACCTCTGGGTGAGGTGCAATACCTCTGTAGCAACCGAGCCCTCAGGGTGCTACAGTTCCATTTATCTTCAGCCTAGGTGACGTATTGTGATACAGCGCCGTGATTTTGGCTATAAAAGGGTCCACTAGACCCCTATCCCAAGCTTTTTAAGAGAATCATATATGGCGTGCCAGGAGACTCTATGGAATGCTTTCTCAGCATCCAACGAGAGTATCTAATTACAAATTTTTAACTGCATCTAGCCCAGGAAATACTTTGTGCCTAGTAGCAGTGTCTGCTAGTCAGCGGATTATCCCGGCTGTTAAGCAAGCTACACCACCTGTAGTTTAGACACTTAATTTTTTCAAAGGAAATGCTTCGGGACCATGGGATACTTAGTGAAGAGCATCAGGAGGCACCCCAAGGCATAGGGGCTGGGACTGGCAGTAGGATGCCTTGCGGTGGACAGCCGAGCTCGATCCTTATAAAAGCTTTTTAACTGCAGCAGCTTTAGTGGACGCTACTGGAGCTGGAATTACGCGGCTGCTGGCATGAGACTTGCCCTCCAATAGATCCTTGTAAATGGATTTAAAGTGTATTCATTCAAATTAGAGAGACAATTTAAATTAAAAAGCTTAGAGCTGCCTCCACCACAGGGGGGCTCGCTCGACCCACCAGCGGACAGGCACCAGTATTGGGAGAGGGGGGCTGGCCATCAGGGTTCACCGCGGCTCTGGCACAAACCCGGCGACACGGAGGTGGCACGGGCAGGAGCGGACTGGCCGTGTCGGCTTCTCACTTTTTGGATTTTAGAAGGGCATGACATGCCTATATCTGTGTCTCCCCCTCCTTTTACTCCTCCACCTCTTTTATTTTCGCATGACTATATGTACTTGTCACTTTTCCATGTGTTAGTTATGTCTTCTGAGCAGTTTGTCAGCTTTTGGACACCTTTGAAGGTGTTTTCTATGTGTTTCTATGTGTTTTTGTTTGCCTGCCATTGGTTTTAACGGTGTTCGAAGGTGTTCGACGAACAGTTCGACGAACAGTTCGGCGAACACACGGGTGTTCGACGAACCGAACCGAACTCGAACACTACGGGGGTGGCTCTACACTAGTGAACACACTAGCGGCAGAGGTCACAGTTCGTTGACCAACCAAGGCGTACAGGCGAGAGAGACGCAACTCCAATCCAGCAGAGGCAGGGGAACACTGTCAACATTCTGGGACAGTTTTCTGAGACCCGCACAGCTTACAGGCCCTGAGGCGCGGGATACTCTCGCAAGGAGTGGAAAGTTTCAAAAGATGGTGAGGGAGTACCTTGCCGACTGTACCAGCATCCTCCGTCATTCCTCTGTGCCTTTTAATTTTTGGGTATCCAAGCTGGACACTTGGAATGAACTTGCTCTGTATGCCTTGGAGATCCTGGCCTGCCCTGCCGCTAGCATGTTATCGGAGCGTGTTTTTAGTGCCGCTGGAGGAATTATAACAGATAAGCGCACTCAACTGACAATGCTGACAAGCTGACCCTTATCAAAGTGAACAAGGGCAGGATTGGGCCAGACGTCTCATCACCACCAAATGACAGCAGAGTAACATAAAGTCAAATCTGTGTCACCCTGGCCTGGATGCCACAAAATGTAATAAAGCTGTGTCTGAGAGCAGGGGGGAGGTTCTCTAGTCAGGGGAACATTAGCATGCAGTACCTCCTGTCTCAGGCCAGTAGGGGGAGCAGGCTGCCCCTATAAAAGCTGGTACTGGGAGCAGGGTTAGAGAGAACAGGATGGCCTGTTTCAGCACTGAGACGTGTCCCGGAGCAGAGCAGGGACAGAAAGTTGTATTGCACCTAAGAGGAAGTGTGGCAGGAGGAGACAAGAGGCGAAGTGAGCCTGTCTTGGCAGATAACGGACTTAATTTACCAGACTTTGGTGTCTGAGGCTGGGAGGATTCCACATCCCCCAGCAGATAACCAGTCCGCAGGGGACTGTATATTCCTTGGCCTAAGAAACCTAGAGGCCCTGACACAACAGAAGGGACCAGCAAAGCCGTACAAGGCTGGGAGAAGAAAGGAACCCACGTCGCAGGTCATACAGGCAAGAATACACGGAGAGCTCGGAAACGTGGGCTGTTACCCTATAAGGAGGATATAGCCAGAAGGAGCGCGGTAAGCACGGTAAGCCTGCAACCTCACCCTGACCAGGGCCAATTTCCCCGTTGCTCTCAGACATCCAGGTCCACTCCTAGCCGGGACTGTTTGTGGGTCAATTTACCTGTTCTAGTAAAGACCCTGGACTGCAACCTGTTGTCTATGTGCTCCTTGCTCCTCCAGGACTATCTGTACTGGGACTCTCACCTCAATCACTCCCACCATCCATTATGCTGCCCTGGGGCCGCACTCTTCCCGTGGGGAGTCACACTACCCTAGCTGCACACCTCATCAGCCCCAGCGGTCTGCATGCAGCGGTGGTTCCTAATAACCGCAATCCACGGGTGGCGTAGTCGGACATAATCATCAGCACATAACAGACTACCACTGGCCTGACCACCCTGAGCCACGGAGCCGGGTAGCCACTACTACCCCCATCGTTCCCCTATTGCCCGGATCCGAGTGCCCCACGGCCCAGGGGGCGAGTCAAATCCACTGTGTTATTTCTGGAGGTGTATTCCCATGCACCGCTTCACACCCACACATGGGTATACGCTAACTCATTTCGGCTGTATTTTGCTCTTCTCCTTATCCTCAGCCTCCACCACCACTATATCACCAGGGTGACCTTGGTCCGTGTTGCCAGCATTGCAAGTTCCTCCGTCCTAATTTTTGGCAGCTTTTGCTTGGAAGGCATATGCAAAGACTATGGGAGACCCACTCCCCAATAATGGGAATAATGTTTTTTAGATGCTGTACTGCATGGCTCTTCCAAGGGGCATTTAAACCGTCTTGTTAAGCTACTGCAAACTCCACGTCTCTTCCAAGGGGCATTAAAACCGTCTTGTTAATCTACTGCGACCTCCACCACTTTTCCCAGGGGCATTGATATTGTCTTTTTATTCCACTGCGACCTCCACCACTTTTCCAAGGGGCATTAAAACCGTCTTGTTAAGCTACTGCGACCTCCACGTCTCTTCCAAGGGGCATTAAAACCGTCTTGTTAAGCTACTGCGACCTCCACCACTTTCCAAGGGGCATTAAAACCGTCTTGTTAAGCTACTGCGACCTCCACGTCTCTTCCAAGGGGCATTAAAACCATCTTGTTAAGCTACTGCGACCTCCACCACTTTTCCCAGGGGCATTGATATTGTCTTTTTATTCCACTGCGACCTCCACGTCTCTTCCAAGGGGCATTAAAACTATCTTGTTAAGCTACTGCGACCTCCACCATTCTTGCAATGGGGATTACAACAGTCTTGTTAAGCTACTGCAACCTCCATGTGTCTTCCAAGGGGCATTAAAACCATCTTGTTAAGCTACTGCGACCTCCACGTCTCTTCCAAGGGGCATTAAAACCGTCTTGTTAAGCTACTGCGACCTCCACCACTTTTCCAAGGGGCATTGATATTGTCTTTTTATTCCACTGCGACCTCCACCATTCTTCCAACGGGCATTGCATTTCCTCCTAATTTTAGTCAGCTTTTGCTTTTCAATGCATAGGCGAACACTAAAGGATACCCACTCCCCAATAATGGGTAGAAGATTTTTAGTATGCTGTAATGCACGTCTGTTTCAAGGAGCATTGCAGTTCCTCATAATTTTTGGAAAGCCTTCTGTTCACTGCATAGGCCAACAGTGCACAGGAGACCCAGTTGCTATAAACGGAAAAAACAGTTTAGTTAAGGCCCTCTGACCTCCATGTCACTTCCAAGGGGCATTGGAGTGCCTCAAAATTTTTGTTAGGCATTGCACTCACTGCATGCCCTATAACTCTGTAGCCGAACCGCTCCTTTTGGTACAGAAACATACCCTACAAGACATGTGTGATTGACTGGCCTGATATTGATGTTAATGGTCCCTGTTCCTCCTGCTCTTTTTCCTTTGCCACCACCTCATCCATCATTCATCACCTGAAGCTTTGTTTTAATGGGAGTCATACAACTGGGATAGAAGCAGGAAAACATCCAGAAATCCTCGGAGGAGGTAGGATATGCGTCAAAACGCTGACCACCTCAGGCCTAGCCGCTACTACATACATGAGCTTGCATTCCAAGAAAACAAAGCAGACGCTAACTTCTATCATCATCATCATGCTCCTCACCTTGGCACTCTCAACTCCCCTGATGGAGAACCCAGGGCCCACCGGAGGAGTTTCGTTCTCTGTTGGGCTCGTTCAATGCTGCCCTAAAGCAGGCCGGGCTAAGAAAAGTGTTGGGGAAGTTTCAAGGAGAAATAGGGGTGGCTGGGGACCGTTTATGGACACCCGGCCGCCCCCTGGCGTCTGGGGACCGAGCGTGGACACCCGACCGCCGGGCAGCTGGGGACTGAGTATGGATACCTCGCTGCCGAAGCAGCCATGAGGTAGTGGCCAGCTTTGGCCTCCTCCAAACTAAAATGCCCCATTTCAAGTGCAAGCTAGAAGTATGGTATTGCAGCCTGGGGTGGGTGGGTGGCAGGTCGCACACTTACGCTTGCATTCCAAGAAAACAAAGCAGATGCTAACTTCTATCATCATCATCATGCTCCTCACCTTGGCACTCTCAACTCCCCTGATGGAGAAGACAGGGCCCACCGGAGGAGTCTGGTTCTCTGGTGGGCTCGTCCAATGCTGCCCTAAAGCAGGCCAGGCTAAGAAAAGTGTGGGGGAAGTTTGAAGGAGAAATAGGGTCTGCTGGGGACCGTTTATGGACACCCGGCCGTCCCCAAGTGGCTGGGGACCGTGTGTGGACACCCGGCCGACCCCTGGCGGCTGGGGACCGAGTATGGACACCCGGCCGACCCCTGGCGGCTGGGGACCGAGCACGGACACCCGGCCGCCGGGAGACTGGGGACTGAGTATGGATACCTCGCTGCCGAAGCAACCATGAGGTAGTGGCCAGCATCGGCCTCCTCCAAACTAAAAGGCCCCATTTCAAGTGCAAGCTAGCAGTATGGTATTGCAGCCTGGGGGTGGGTGGGTGGCAGGTTGCACACTTACGCTTGCATTCCAAGAAAACAAAGCAGATGCTAACTTCTATCATAATCATCATGCTCCTCACCTTGGCACTCTGAACTCCCCTGATGGAGAATCCAGGGCCCACCGGAGGAGTCTGGTTCTCTGGTGGGCTCGTCCAATGCTGCCCTAAAGCAGGCCAGGCTAAGAAAAGTGTGGGGGAAGTTTGAAAGAGAAACAGGGGTGGCTGGGGACCGTTTATGGACACCCGGCCGCCCCCTGGTGGCTGGGGACCGTGTGTGGACACCCGGCCGCGGGGCAGCTGGGGACCGCGCATGGACACCCGGCCGACCCCTGGCGGCTGGGGACCGAGCGTGGACACCCGGCCGCCAGGCGGCTGGGGACTGAGTATGGATACCTCGCTGCCGAAGCCGCCATGAGGTAGTGGCCAACTTCGGCCTCCTCTAAACTAAAAGGCCCCATTTCAAGTGCAAGCTAGCAGTATGGTATTGCAGCTTTGGGGTGGGTGGGTGGCAGGTTTCACACTTACGCTTGCATTCCAAGAAAACAAAGCAGATGCTAACTTCTATCATCATCATCATGCTCCTCACCTCGGCACTCTCAACTCCCCTGATGGAGAAGCCAGGGCCCACTGGAGTAGTCTGGTTCTCTGGTGGGCTCGTCCATTGCTGCCCTAAAGCAGGCCGGGCTTAGAAAAGTGTTGGGGAAGTTTCAAGGAGAAATAGGGGTGGCTGGGGACCGTTTATGGAAACCCGGCCTCCCCCTGGCGTCTGGAGACCGAGCGTGGACACCCGGCCGCCGGGCGGCTGGGGACTGAGTATGGATACCTCGCTGCTGAAGCAGCCATGAGGTAGTGGCCAGCTTCAGCCTCCTCCAAACTAAAAGGCCCCATTTCAAGTGCAAGCTAGCAGTATGGTATTGCAGCCTGGGGGTGGGTGGGTGGCTGGTTGCACACTTACGCTTGCATTCCAAGAAAACAAAGCAGATGCTAACTTCTATCATCATCATCATGCTCCTTACCTTGGCACTCTCATCTCCCTTGATGGAGAAGCCAGGGCCCACCGGAGGAGTCTGGTTCTCTGGTGGGCTCGTCCATTGCTGCCCTAAAGCAGGCCGGGCTAAGAAAAGTGTTGAGGAAGTTTCAAGGAGAAATAGGGGTGGCTGGGGACCAAGTATGGACACCCGGCCGCCCCCTGGCAGCTGGGGACCGAGCGTGGACCCCCAGCCGCCGGGCGGCTGTGGACTGAGTATGCATACCTCACTGCCGAAGCAGCCATGAGGTGGTGGCCAGCTTCGGCCTCCTCCAAACTAAAAGGCCCCATTTCAAGTGCAAGCTAGCAGTATGGTATTGCAGCCTGGGGGTGGGTGGATGGCAGGTTACACACTTACGCTTGCATTCCAAGAAAACAAAGCAGATGCTAACTTCTATCATCATCATCATTCTCCTCACATTGGCACTCTCATCTCCCCTGAAGGAGAATCCAGGGCCCACCGGAGGAGTCTGGTTCTCTGGTGGGCTCGTCCAATGCTCCCCTAAAGTAGGCCAGGCTAAGAAAAGTGTGGGGGAAGTTTCAAGGAGAAATAGGGGCGGCTGGGGACCGTTTATGGACACCCGACCGCCCCCTGGTGGCTGGGGACCGTGTGTGGACACCCGGCCGCGGGGCGGCTGGGGACCGAGTATGGACACCCGGCCGCCCCCTGGCGGCTGGGGACCAAGTGTGGACACCAAGCCGCTGGGCGGCTAGGGACTGAGTATGGATACCTCGCTGCCGAAGCAGCCATTAGGTAGTGGCCAGCTTCGGCCTCCTCCAAACTAAAAGGCCCCATTTCAAGTGCAAGCTAGCAGTACGGTATTGCAGCCTGGGGGTGGGTGGGTGGCAGGTTGCACACTTACGCTTGCATTCCAAGAAAACAAAGCAGATGCTAACTTCTATCATCATCATCATGCTGCTCACCTTGACATGCTCAACTCCCCTGATGGAGAAGCCAGGGCCCACCAGAGAAGTCTGGTTCTCTGGTGGGCTCGTCCAATGCTGCCCTAAAGCAGGCCAGGCTAAGAAAAGTGTTGGGGAAGTTTCAAGGAGAAATAGGGGTGGCTGGGGACCGTTTATGGACACCCGGCCGCCCCCTGGCGGCTGGGCACCGAGCGTGGACACCCGGCCACCGGGCAGCTGGGGACTGAGTATGCATACCTCGCTGCTGAAGCAGCCATGAGGTAGTGGCCAGCATCGGCCTCCTCCAATCTAAAAGGCCCCATTTCAAGTGCAAGCTAGCAGTATGGTATTGCAGCCTGGGGGTGGGTGGGTGGCAGGTTGCACACTTACGCTTGCATTCCAAGAAAACAAAGCAGATGCTAACTTCTATCATCATCATCATGCTCCTCACCTTGGCACTCTCAACTCCTAAAGCAGGCCAGGCTAAGTATAGTGTGGGGGAACTTTAAAGGAGAAATAGGGGCGGCTGGGGACCGTTTATGGACACCCGGCCGCCCCCAGGCGGCTGGGGACCATGTGTGGACACCCGGCCGCGGGGCAGCTGGGGACCGATTATGGACTCCCGGCCGCCCCCTGGCAGCTGGGGACCCAGCGTGGACACCCGTCCGCCAGGCAGCTGGGAACTGAGTATGGATATCTCGCTGCCGAAGCAGCCATGAGGTAGTGGCCAGCTTTGGCCTCCTCCAAACTAAAAGGCCCCATTTCAAGTGCAAGCAAGCTAGCAGTATGGTATTGCATCCTGGGGGTGGGTGGGTGGCAGGCTGCATACTTGCACTTGCATTGCAAGGAATGGGGGAGGTACAATTGAACACTGCCCTTGGCCAAGGACTTGCACGGGGATAGTTGCAAGTCTTCATCTTCTGATGCAGAAAGGATCACTTCTGATGGGCACACTTTTAGGCAGTGACCTGGGTGTCAGAGATGCTTCCAGGGGTCTTCCCCATGCTGTTCCCATGTCTTTTCAGCACTGTATGCATGTGTCACACAGCACATGGGCAGATAAGATTGTAAAATGTTAAAATGACATTTCCCGGTGAATGCATTTGTCACGGTTGAAAGCAATACAAAAGTGCAAAAACGTCTAAAAAATGCTACTTGTGAACATAGCCCAAGGTGTGGAGGAGTATTTTTGTTTTTGGTTATTTATTTTACCTTATACACAAGTCTTTACCCTGGAAAGGAAGTTCCTTAACATATTTCACAGGAAAACCGTTTCAGTTTCGTTTTTGAACGTTTTATTGTGAGCCCGTAAAAGTGGCTTAATACCTCTGACCACGTTGTTGACAGCAGTGACCTGGGGGTCAGAAATGCTTCCTGGGGCGATGCCCATGCTGTCCCCATGTCTTTTGAGCACTGTCACTATCGTTTTGGGCACTTTTTAGGCTTTCTACAGACTGCCGGGGGTGCAGCCGCAAAAATGCTCGGGTCTCCCATAGACTAACATTGGGCTCGTTGCTCGGGTCGAGCACCCGAGTATCACGGTGAGCTCGGCCTGAGCTTCGAGCACCCAAGCATTTTAGTGCTCGCTCAACACTACATATAAACTACCCCCTTTTTGTTGACCGCCCTGGGCCAAGGACCGGGCCAGCCACTGTGACATATCCCCCCCCCAGCATCCATAGGCCCGGACACCAAGTACCCCACTGCCCTTGGGGCGCG
Organism: Phyllobates terribilis; assembly: GCF_046119375.1. Lineage (NCBI taxonomy): Eukaryota > Metazoa > Chordata > Amphibia > Anura > Dendrobatidae > Phyllobates > Phyllobates terribilis. Next base: position 477,696,979 of record NW_027362761.1, read on the forward strand.
TCACTAAGGAACTTGGAAAATGGCGCTTTTTTTTTTGTTTACAAACTTTGGAATTTTTTTTCACCACTTAAATAAAAAAGAACCTATACATGTGGAGTTGTGTTTTTTTGTAATTTCACCACACTTGAATTTTTTTTTCCATTTTCCAGTATATGATATGGTAAAACCAATGGTGTCGTTCAAAAGTACAACTTATCTGGCAAAAAACAAGCCCTCACACGGCCATATTGACCAAAAATAAAAAAGTTATGGCTCTGGGAAGAAGAGGAGCAATAAATGAAAACGCAAAAATGGAAAATCCCAAGGTCGTGAAGGGATTAAGAAGACGAGGCAACCCGTTTAAAAATGTAATAAGTAGTCTGCCCTGTAATACTGTAGCTTAGTGTGTACAAATTCTGCTTCATCCCAGGTGTAGCCATGTCTATAGTGATGATCAGTGGGTCAGACATGTATCATTTCCACTATCTTGCTTTTCTAGATAGTTGCAGTCAAAGACAGTCAACATTGAAAAACTAAAGGTATTTTAATGCATCATCAGTGACCTATGTGTTATAAGCCGTAAATTAGTCTACTCCAAGGATTATCAATATATATAAATAGCACTTTATCAGCATAACAATGCGGTAAGAAGTGATGATAAGAAATGACAATGGTTCATTGTTTCTGTGCCACAGCACTGCGTTTGTTTGACACTGAACAACATTATTATTTGTGTGAAAGTCAACCCATATAATTAGGATTACAGACTAATCATTAGTATTTAAAAACAGTGAGACTGTCCCCCTACATGATTCACCTATCAAGTTGGTGTAATCAGGGAAGAAAAAGAGGGCAAATGGCGAGAGGACACGGATAGCAGGGCTTTTCATAACTTCCATGGCATCGCCTACAACAGCTGTAGCCAGTATGAGAACCTTCATTGCATGCACTAAAGTGATTTTTTCTTTTAGGCCACGGCCCCACTATCAGTATTTGGTCAGTATTTTTTCGCATGTCAATGTCTCATGTGAACCGATGTCTATGCATCGTTGAAGATTGTTTTCCAGTATAAGGCTATGTGCCCACAATGCAGAAATGAAGCAGAAAATTTCTGCAGCATTTCTGCATCTCCCTGGCAGAAAAAACGCATGCGGATTGTACATGCGTTTTTCCTGCGAAATACTTGCGGATACACATGCGTTTCCGCATGCGGATTGACAAGCGCTTTCAAAGCGATTTTAGCATCACTTGGAAAGTGCTTGTCAACTAGGTCACACTATATAAATCCATGCAAACAGCATGGATTTATATAGTGTGACCCGAGAGAATGGTTAAAAATAAAAAAATAAACCTATACTTACCTTCCGATGGCCCGGCATGTGTTACTGCGCTCCTTCCTGGCTGCCAGCTGATCGCGGGACACTGCACTGAAAGACCTTCCGTCACATGACTGGGACGTCACCGCAGGTCCTTCAGTCCTGCCCACTTGTTTTTACAGTTTTCTATGGTACCTGGGTGTGGAGGAGAGTCTTCTCTTCTCCACACTCGGGTACCATCCGCACATTAGAATGCGCCAATTACGCAAGTACAGATGCAGTCTTGCGGAATTGGCGCATTCTAATGCAAGTCAATGGCAGCGAAAACGCAGCACTTCCGCAAAATAATTGGTAGTGCTGTGGATTATCATTGGGGAACATTGCTGCCCTTCTACCATGTGTTTCCGCAGCGTTTCCGCAGCTGCAAAAACGCTGCGGAAACGCATTAAAAACGCATCGTGGGCACACAGCCTAATAATATTTTTTTCTATAGTGCCAACATATTCCGCAGTACTTCTATTAGTTGTGTTCAGTAAAGGATCTTTAGGTTGTGCTCTGGGCACAGTCTAAATGCACAAGCACTTCGCGTAATCGCAGGGACAGATCCTGTTTCGGACTGTGGCTACGTGTGGCCTAGAGATTACCCAGTGCTGTTGATAAATAATGAGCAAAGGCTGACAATTGAAGTAAAAAACAACAAACTGTCACCCCCTTATGACAGGGCAATTTTTCATTTTTTGCTCTTTCGGTTTTTCATAGCCAGATAATTTTTGAGTATCTTGAAATGGTGAAAAACAATGCAATTCTGACAGTTTAGTTTCTCTTGTACAATGTTCATTGTGTGGTAAAAACGCCCTGATAATATAATTGTCCTGGTCGGTACGATTATGGTGATACCATACTTGTAAAGTGTTTATTTTAATGATTAAGGGAATAAAATTTGTTTGTGTCACCATTTTTTGAGACCCATAACGTTTCATTTTTTTCTGCAAATGGAGCTATGTGAGGGCTTGTTTTTGCAAGGGGAGCAGTTAGTGTTACCTGTTCTGTTTTGGGGTACATATGATCTTTTGATCGTTTCTTATTGGATATTTTAGTGGAATTGTGTCACCAAAACCTCTTAACCCACTGCAATTCAGGTGCTTCAATTTTTGTTTTCTTTAGCCTTTACTATATTGATTAATCGCGATCAAACTATTATGGATGGGGAAATACAATATATTATTTTTAGAGGTCGTACAGGGGGGGTGATTAAAATTTTTTAGAAATATTTTCTTTATTTTTAGTTTCCTTAGGGGACATGAACCTGCAATTTCTTGCTCTATATACTGCAAAATCACAGTATTTCAGTGTATAACTAAAATCATGGTCTCCTATGAAGTCGTATATGACTTGTGCTGGGAAGGGGTTAAAAAATAATTTGAACACTATTTGTCTACTTGACAAGGTGATCAATGAATAAGTTATGCTAACGGTATAACAAAATGATGTATATTTTTTCCCCAAGGCATTGGACAACACATTTATACAAATTGTAAGTCATTACAACATTAGAGGGAGTAAGTCAATATTAAAAGTAGAGCAATGAAACAGACGAAATCCCCGTATATATCTGAGTAAGGTACATTATATACATGGACTAATGTAATTTAGCAACTGATAAATATAAGGAAGTGAGAAATAAAGATGAATATTGTGGGTAATGGCTGCCCTATAATTCTGATAAGAAATTACGTGTTTGTAAATGCATCATTTCCAGTATAAATTGATCAAGTACCTGTGTGTTCATGGTTAGATTCTGTATAAATCAATAAACATTGTACAGTGCTATTATAGAGGCTACTGTTGTTTAACTGCATGTTAGTAATAGGTTAAAGATCTTCATAAATTCAGCATAAATTATACTAGGCAAGTATTTATTATAAAACAAGTAATCTAATCAAAAAGTACATAAAGAAAAATTTTATTAACATTAAAAAAACAAATGTACAAAGGAATCCCCAATAGTAGCTGTGCTCGGAGTAATATACTAATAATAAAACTAATATACAGATCATAATCGGAAATACAGCATGTTTTGGGGAAGAATCACTTCATAAGTTTTTAATTAATAAATAAAAAAGATTTTTAGTTACTCTTTGCATCTAATCACAGCATTCATACTGTCAACTTTTTGGATTTAACCAGGGCTGTATATATGAATCATGGGACCCCATAGCAGAAGTTCTAATTGCCCCCCCCCCAAAAAAAGTAAATAATTGTCGGGGTCACAGAAGAGCAGATCTCACAACTTTCCAGCCTTTACATAGTAATTCTCCTCCTGCTGAAGTCCTATATTCCTTGTTCATTGCCCCATAAAGTATGATGCCAACAATGCCAACAAAAGTGTCCTCAAACACAGTATGATACTCCCATGGTGAATTCCTCCACATTCAAAGTATAATGACCCTATTGTACCCTACCTCAACTCCCAAGGCAAAGTATAGTGACCCCAACACAGTATGATCCCCCAACTGTGACCCCCACACAGCCCTCCATGCAGTATAATGGGCCTACATGCGATATAATGGCCCCACACCTCTCCACACTCCATACAGTATAATGCACTTACCATGATCCTCCATACAGTATAATGCACTCACCATGGTCCTCCACTCAGTATAATGCACTCACCAGGGTCCTCCACTCAGTATAATGCACTCGCCATGGTCCTCCACACAGTATAATGCACTCGCCATGGTCCTCCACACAGTATAAGACACTCGCCATGATCCTCCACACAGTATAATGCACTCGCCATGGTCCTCCATGCAGTATAATGCACTCGCCATGGTCCTCCACGCAGTATAATGAACTCCCCAAGGTCCTCAACACAGTATAAGACACTCGCCATGGTCCTCCACACCAAATAAGACACTCGGCATGGTCCTCAACACAGTATAAGACACTCGCCATGGTCCTCCACACAGTATAATGCACTCGCCATGGTCCTCCATACAGTATAATGCACTCGCCATAGTCCTCCACGCAGTATAATGCACTCGCCATGGTCGTCTACGCAGTATAATGCTCTCTCCATGGTCCTATATGCAGTATAATGCATTCGCTATGGTCGTCCACACAGTAGAATGAACTCCCCATGATCCTCCACACAGTATAATGCACTCCCCATGGTCCTCCACACAGTATAATGGACTCCCAATGGTCCTCAACACAGTATAATGCACCTCATGGCCCTGTACGCAGTATAATGCAGCCCCCCATAGGGTAAAATGCAGCTTCCCCCCACCATAGGGTAAAATGCAGCCCCCAGTCCTCCAGTTTTATCCGTACTTACTGATTTATAAATAAATACATACTTAACTTCTCCTCGTTTCCCGCTGCTTCAGTCTCTGCAGCGCGTCTGTCATCACCTCAGCTGCTGCCAGCTCCACTGTCTGACAGAGCGTGGAGCGTCATGACGCCGCTGTGTCAGACGCAGAGGAGGAATGATGGGAGAGAGAGTGTCACATGACATTCCCTCCTCCATCATTGCTATCAACCAGGGCCGACTCCAGGTTTTTGTGGGCCCTGGGCGAACGAGTCTCAGTGGGCCCATTAATACATACCAACATTCATGATGCACAGATACGGCGGAGAAATATAGGTATAGTACACAGGGCCCAGGCTGTCCCCTCATCCTTCATATATGCAGACACGCACACACACACACACACAGTATGCAGACATGCACACACACAGTACGCAGAAACGCACACACACAGTACGCAGACATGCACACACACAGTACGCAGACATGCACACACACGGTACGCAGATATGCACACACACAGTATGCAGACACGCACACACACAGTACACAGACACGCGCGCACACACAGTACGCAGGCACGCGCACACACAGTACGCAGACACGCGCACACACAGTACGCAGACATGCGCACACACACAGTACGCAGACATGCACACACAGTACGCGGACATGCACACACACAGTACACTGACACACGCACAAACACAGTATGCAGATATGCACACACACGATATGCAGACATGCACGCGCACGGTACGCAGACATGCACGCACTTGGTACGCAGACATGCACGCACACGGTAAGCAGACATGCACACATACGGTAAGTAGACATGTGGCGCCCCTGAGGGTTCGGTCGCCACAGGGCTACTGCATCTCTTTAATGAGGTGTGGTATCTCTCCTTCGAGGTAAGGATAGTGCAGCTGTCAGGACCTCACCTCTGCATTCAACACTACACCTCTCCCACCTGAGGGGGGCTCATATGCACCAGGGTGCTGTCCCAGCCAGGATAAGAGAAGATGGGGGGAACCAAAGTTAGGGGGAACCATGTAGTGGGTGAGGGTGGAGGACGCACATTTAGGTTACACTTAATAATTCATATTTAATAAACAGCCATCTTGGGCTTATGGTCTTTTGATTGTGATCTTCATCACTGAACGTGGCTTTCTGTATGAACCTGCAGTTGATGGGGACACGGTCCTCGTACTCTGGCCTTGAGTCGAGGAGCGGGCTAGAGTTAACGGCTGTCTCTACCCGGTCAAGGTGCCTACCCAAGAAGGCCTGGAGGGGAGCAGAGGAGACAAGCTCCGCAGGCAAAAGGATCCCAGGGGGATGCAGAAGGAGCGGTTTACGCCACCTGTCTTCACTATTCTGGCCTAGTCAGAGGGAGTCCTGCTGCAAAAGGGGTACCGGCCCCCGATATCTGACTCTGTCACTTCACGTCTTAGTCGGAGAAGCCCGGAGGCTCAGTGGATCCCACCGGGTAACGGACGGAGCAGAGTTGCCACTCGTACCCTTGTTCTGTGCATAGTCCAGAGGGAGACCCGGCCCTAGTACACGCATCACATACAGACAGGAGAGGACCTAGTGGGAACTTCTAGGAACACTCTTGTGCAGGGTCCTGACCAAAGCACCTGAACTACTCAGAGGTTGTCGGACCCCCGGTCCTGGTGGCCGCAGCGCGCCGTGAGGAGCAGGGAGAAGCCTTGCAGCTGTGCATTCTACCGTGAGTAAAGCTTGGAAGACTACCCCTATGGCCTCCCGCCTCAGAGGACTGAACGCAACACTGGTGGAGGATCACCAGAAACCACAGGTGGCGTAGTCAATATAACCACTCGATTACCACCGTCCCTCCCAGCCCTTATTTTGATGTGACAACCCTGGGCACGGGCCAGGCCTAGGCCACGACTACATCCACCTTCCACCTGGAGGCCCGGTTCCGAGTACCCCCATCTCTGAGGGTAGGCTAGTGAGTAGCGAAGTAGGCGTCACAGACATACACGCACACGGTAAGCAGACATGCACGCACATGGTAAGCAGACATGCACATGGTACACAGATATGCACATACACAAACAGATACACAGATAAGTACACATACAGACATACGTACATATTTGAACACATTCTTAAAAACACATAAAACAAACATAAATATATATATACACAGTCATACACACTGACATACACACAAGACACATTAGAAATATATTTAATATGGGGATTGGGGAAACTGGCGACAAGCCTCACTCACCTGCTCCTTGGCCTGTGTCCAGTCCAGCTGTGCAGGGCCGCCGGCTTGTCTGATGGCCATCACAGGCCCTGGACCATCAGAGGGGTCCACTCGCCGTTGGGGCCCACACCGCTTCCCCAGCATCTCCGCAAGGAGGACCTCCGGCGGTGTTTGATTGCCGGCACTTCATCAGGGCCCCCCTCCTGCTCCACCGGTGCTGCTTAATTGATGGCACTTCATCAGGGCCTCCCTTTATCAGGACCCCTTCTTCATCGGGGCCCCCCTCCTGCACCCCCCGCTCCGCTGCTTGCTGCCACTGCCCCCGGAGCTGTTTTCAGGCATGACCGCGCGCAGCTGTGTCTGCTAGTAATGACGGCAGGGGCGACACAAGCACAATTAAAGGCGCAGTGTCGCCCCTGCCCTGTCATTACTACAATACACAGCCGCACAGCGCACTGCATGCGACCATGCCTGAAGACAGTGCCGGTGGGCGGCAGCGGCAATCAAGCAGCTGAGCGGGGAGTGCAGGAGGGGGGCGACTGCTATGGGGCCCCCCCAGCTCACGGGCCCCGTAGCAGTCGCGTGGCCTGCCGCCATTGCCGGTACACCACTGGATTTAACTATAAATATTGAAAATGACAAAATCCTCACTAAATAATATACTAAACAAACTGATAGGAATAGCTATATTTTCTCCTCCAGTTGCCACCTACCAGCTTGGGCTGAACAATATCTGAAGAGGACAATACATAAGGGTGAAAAGAAATTGCACAAATATAGAGGAATTTCAGAATGAGGCGTCTAAACTAATAAAAAAAATTGTACAAAAAATTGTTTTATTAGTAGCAAAAAATGGAATTGAAAACATTCCTAGGGAAAAAGTGCTAGCAAATAAATTTAGGGACAATCAGAAAAAAAGGAAAAAATTGTACCAAAGAAATTTATAGCATTTAATATTCCTATTATTATCCAATATTCAAAAGATGGGTTCTTATTAAAACATATTATTAAAAAATATTGCCCATTATTGCAGGAGGACAAAACAATAGGAAGTTTTATTCCAAATCATCCAAGTTTTATTTTTAAAAAAGCCAAAAAATCTTGGCAGCCATCTGGCCCTGGCAATTATATGACATTCTATAGAATAGAAGAACGCATACTCTTACCCATGTGGCTTATATCCTTGCCACAGCTGCATTATGTGTTGGTCAATAAAAAATAATAAACTAATAAGAACTTTTATATCATGATCATATATATCATTTATATTAGAAGACTCCCAAAACATTATCATTAAACATCATATTCACTGTCCCACTAGGGGTCGTTTGTTGTATTATGTTTATGTCGAAAATTATATGTGGGATGTAACAAATGAAAACAAAATATGAGAATAAGAGAACATTTATATAATATCAAGAAACAGTTTTTGATAGGCTTATCTCTATAATGCTTGGATAGTGAGGCTAACAGTAGTTTCAGATTCTAGTGGAACTCTCACAACGCAGTACCACTGGCAGTTAAGCTTTGGATCTGTACCCAATTCTCTACATGAAATTATTTCTATAAGGAGAACCTTGATTGAATTTTATTACATTACAAGTTCCTCTATCCTAAGAACTGTTTTAGTTAATATTTAGTTTTCTCACAGTTTGAGGAACAATCCAATATCTAAGACTAACATCCCCCATAAATCCGAACCTTGCACCTCCATCTCCAAGACTTCTCTCGTGCAGCACCAGTTCTCTGGAATGCACTACACCAGACGATCTGACGGATATCTAGCCCCCACATCTTCAAGCACGCTTTAAAAACCAATCTCTTTAAACAAGCCTACCACCTCAACTCAGTAAACTAACTTTCCCCTGTTCTCTCCTTCTAAATATTATTCAGAATCTGCTCCCTCCTTTTCATCTGTCTCCACACCCTCCATGCACACGATAACTGCACTTGATACTTGGCACTTAAACAAACTGGCTGAAGACCAGATCATGCAGATTTACTGTATATGAAAATCAGTATTTATTATAATTGCTAGACCTGAAATAACTAGCACTTTTCACCTATTGTGTCTCCCTATAGCCTTGTAGATTGTAAGCTCGCGAGCCGGATCCTCACTTTTAGGCTGTGTGCCCATGATGCGTTTTTCAAGCGTTTACGTTGCGGAATTTCCGCAGCGTAAACGCTTGGGAAACGCTTGGTAAACCTTCCCCCATGGTCTCCAATGCAATTCCGCACTTTCAATGCCCATGTTGCAGATTTTTCCGCAGCGTTTATGCTGCGCTCAAAAATCCGCAGCATGTCCATTAATTTTGCGGAAGTGCTGCGTTTTCGCCGCCATTGACTTGCATTAGATCGCGCCAATTCCACAAGACTGCATCTGTACTTGCGTAATTGGCGCATTCTAATGTGCGGATGGTACCCGGGTGTGGAGAACAGGAGACTCTCCTCCACACCCAGGTACCATAAAAAAGAGAATAAAATAAAAAATAAAGATTATATTCACCTTCCGACAGCCCCCGGACTCCTTCTCTTTGCTTGCCGACAGATCGCGCAGGACTGAAGGACCTGCGGTGACGTCACAGTCATGTGACGGCAGGTCTTTTCAGTACAGCGTACTGCGATCTGCCTGCAGCCAGCACAGGAGCGCAGCAACACTCCGGGGGCCATCGGAAGGTAAGTATTGGTTTATTTTTTTATTTTTAACCACTCTCTCGGGTCACACTATATAAATCCATGCCGTTTGCATGGATTTATATAGTGTGACCTAGATGTCACAAGCACTTTCCAAGTGATGCTAATCGCTTGGAAAGTGCTTGTCAACCCTCATGCGGAAATGCCAGTGAATAACGCTTCACATCCGCATGTCCCTGGCAGGAAAACGCATGTACAATCCGCATGTACAATCTGCATGTACAATCCGCATGCGTTTTTTTCTGCCAGTTAGATGCAGAAACGCTCAGGAAAAAATCCTGAGCATTTCTGCATCGTGGGCACATAGCCTTAAAGTAACTCTTTAAACTGTCTTACCTTGTATTGAATTTATTGTCTTTATATGCCCCCGCTTGATTGTAAAGTGCTGCGGAATATGTTGGCAGTATGTAAATAAAAATTATTATTATTATATTATTAATATCTCCGTTTTGGCAATACAGATTGAGTAAATATAGAAGCACACTCAGACTAGATTGTTTTTAACTTATCCATAAGCACATAGGCAGTCAATGCTTTATGTTGAGCTGCTCTATATGCAAAAGTAGAAGCTCGAGTGTTTTAGCTTCCTGCTTAATAGTATAATCTACAATAAAAATTTGCAACAAGTAAAAATTTCAAACCGAAAAACATGGGCAGGATTTCCCTTGTCAACAAACGTTCTGATGACAACATTTATAAGAAAGCAGTGTGAATATAATGGTGTCACACACTATAGAAAGACCCAGACGTTGGTGCCCCAGAAAATCATGGTGTCCCACAGTGGGGGTGACGGTTATGTAACTGTTATCGATGGAGGTTGTCCACTCCGAGCTTCTATTCACATTCAATGAACAGTGTAACACACTGGGCTGTGGGCACCGACCTCATTAGCTGACCCATGTCTATCAATGAGGGGGTTAATAATCCCCTACCACTTCTAAACCCATGCTTAGTATGGAGAATACAAAAAGTTATGACAGCGTAGAAATAGATATATTTTATTTTCAACATTAATTGGTACAGAAATGCAGACAACAATTAGGGTAAGGTGCAAACAGACAGCAGCAGTAGTCACTGGCATTTTGGCCAATAGTCCTATCAATAGATTAAACCCATACACGATTATAAAGGCAAAAAAGCATACAGCATAAACAGGAATAAAGTGAGCAAATAGGTCAGTCCTATAGTGAGATCAATAGTCAGAGCTACATTTCAAGTAAACAATAGGAAGCTGAACCAACTGCATTGCGTGTATTTACATCAGTGCTGTAAACATGCCGATAAAAAAGTGTATAGTGCAGGTAAAGTGCAGATAAAGTTAATCCTTCTTACCAGGTTAGGGGCCAGGTGGAAGCCAGTGATGAAGGAGCGCAATGGCGTGCCCCGATGCGCGTTTCGCGGCCACCTGCGGCCGCTTTCTCAAGGGGAAAACCTTCCAGAAGTAAGCATCATTAAGGAGCAAGATGATGAAATTACGATTCAACCCAGTTTTATTCTACTGTTTTCAACAACTGAATTAACAAAACTGAGAATTAACCAAACATTACCCCTGAGTAATCTAAAGAAACATAATACTCTTGTATTATAGCTTTGGCTTATAAAACAATGTTAACGCCTTGTTTAGCTTTACAGTAGTGTACTTATATCCCCATATTTACTTTATGGCTTCATCATATAATTAACCATAATCTACAAGACGACTTTCCAAATGGCACATACATTCAGTTTTTGTTTAGCGATTAATTTCTTTACCATTTCTCAGAAATGTTCCCTAAATTTAATCTCTTATAATAGTTGGGAATTTTGGCGACTTGCTGCCTTTTAGTTTCTGAGCTCAATAAATACAGCAGCAGGACAGGCTCCAGTATATTGCAGGTAAATATTTTGCTGGATCCTGAAGAAGAGCTACAAGGATGGAGCAGATTTCGGTACTAGTCGGGCTTCTGTCCTGCTTGATGATGTCTACTGCTGTAGAGGTAAGAAAGATTATGCCAGGATTCAACCCTGGGCGCCTTCAAGTATAACAATGAGCGCATCTTGTCTGGTTAGATGCAATGCAAATTTATAGCTACTTAAAGGGATCTTCTCATTCTCCTTAAATAGTCATATTTACATGAAACTGACATTTATAAATGTTCTCTGACCATGTTACCAGCATTGATGAGCGAGTGTATTCGTTACTATTCACATGGATAATACGGTATTCGGGTTACTCTTTATTCGCCTCGCTATATTCGGATGTCCCGCCCTGCAGTTTTGGCGCCTTTTTTGCAGCCACTAAACATGCTGGGCTTCTTAACCAATCACAGTAATGCCGCAGACATCTTGGTTGTGGCATTACTGTAATTGGCTGGCCACCGAGAGTCATAGGGTCTATTTAATCCTTGCCACCGCCATTTTGTGCACATTGCATCTGGAGCCTGCGTTCTATAAGCATAGGGAGAGATCGTTAAGCTGCTAGGGAGAGTGTTTAGGCCTCTTGATAAAACAAAAGCCCTTTTAACCCCTTTACTCCCGAGGGTGGTTTGCACCTTAATGACCAGGCCAATTTTTACAATTCTGACCACTGTCACTTTATGAGGTAATTACTCTGGAACGCTTCAACGGATCCCACTGATTCTGAGATTGTTTTTTAGTGACATATTGTACTTCATGATAGTAGTAAAATTTCTTCCACAACATTTGCATTTATTTGTGAAAAAAATGGAATTTGGCGAAAATTTAGAAAATTTCTCAACTTTCAAACTTTGAATTTCCATGCCTTTAAATCAGAGAGATATGTCACACAAAATAGTTAATAAATAACATTTCCCACATGTCTACTTTACATCAGCACAATTTTGGAACCAAAATTTTTTTTTGTTAGGGAGCTATAAGGGTTAAAAATTGACCAGCAATTTCTCACTTTTACAACAAAATTTACAAAACCACTTTTTAGGGACCACATCACATTTGAAGTGAATTTGAGGGGCCTTTATGACAGAAAATACCCAAAAGTGACACCATTCTAAAAACTGCACCTCTCAAAACCACATTCAAGAAGTTTATTAACCCTTCAGGTGCTTCACAGGAATTTTTGGAATGTGGAAGGAAAAAATGAACATTTATTTTTTTCACAAAAATGTTACTTTAGACCCCAATTTTTTTATTTTTGGAAGGGTATCATTAAAAAATGAACCCCAAAATTTGTTGTGCAATTCCTCCTGAGCACGCTGATACCCCATATGTGGGGGCAAACCACTGTTTGGGCTCACGGCAGGGTTCGGAAGGGAAGGAGCGCCATTTGACCTTTTGAATGTAAAATTTACTTGAATAATTAGCGGACGCCATGTTGCGTTTGGGGAGTCCCTGATGTGCCTAAACAGTGGAAACCCCCCACAAGTGACCCCATTTTGGAAACTAGACCCCCCAGGAAACTTATCTAGATGTGTGGTGAGCACCCTGAACCCCCAGTGCTTCACAGATGTTTATAACATTGAGCCGTAAAAATAAAATTTTCACAATTTTCCAACAAAAATGTTTTTCAGCCCCCAATTTTGTATTTTCATAAGGATAACAGGAGAAATTGCACCATGCAATTTGTTGTGAAATTTCTCTTGAGTAAGCCAATACCCCATATGTGGGGGGAAACCACTGTTTGGGAGCACTGCAGCGTTCGGAGGGGAAGGAGCGCCATTCGACTTTTTGAATGTAAAATTTGCTTGAATAATTATCGGGTTTTTATGATTGACAGCTGTCACACACTAAAACCCCTTTTTTTTGCAAAGACTAGTTTTTGCATCGCCATATTTTGAGAGCTATAATTTTTCCATATTTCGGCCGACAGAGTCATGTGATGGCTTGTTTTTTGTGGGACATGTTTTTATTGGTACCATTTTCGAGCGTGTAAAATTTTTTGATCACTTTCTATTCCGATTTTTGGGAGGCAGTATAAACAAAAACCAACAATTCAGGAATTGTTTTTTTTTTTTTTATGCCGTTCTGCGTATGGTAAAATTGATAAGGCAGCTTTGTTCTTCGGGTCAGTACGTTTACAGCGATACCACATTTTTATTGTTTTTTTATGTTTTGGCGCTTTTACACAATAAAAACTATGTTATAGAAAAAAAGAATTGTTTTGGCATCACTTTATTCTGAGAGCTATAACTTATTTATTTTTCGGCCGTGGGAGCTATCTGGTGGTTTGTTTTTTGCGGGACAAGATGATGTATTCAGCGGTTTTATTTCCATTCGTCTTTTTGATCGCGTTTTATTCCATTTTTTTGCTTGGCGGTATGATGATAAAGCATCGTTTTATGTTTCGTTTTTTTTTTTTTTTTTACCGTGTTTGCTAAAAGGGTTTACTAGCAGGACAGTTTTATAGGTCAGGTCGTTCCAGACGCGGCGATACCAAATATGTGTACTTTTATTGTTTTTTTGTTTTTTTCATAAGATTATTTATTTATGGGTGCAATATATTTTTATTTTTTATTATTATTTTTTATAATTTTACAATTTTTTATTTTTCACTTTCTGACATTTTTATTACTTTTACACATTGTCCCACTATGGGAATTTCACTTTTTGCAGCCTGATCGGCTGTATAGCGCCGGAATGCAGCACCATCCCTGTGCTATGCAGCCTGTCTGCACTGCACAGGGAGAAGTTACTTTGGTCACGCACTGCGTATGACCAAAGTAATTTCCTGCCTCCTGGTGACCCGGATGTTGTCATGATGACATCAGTTCACCATGACAACATCCAGGATCGGAATCAGATGCCACGGGACGCCGGCAGAGAATGTAAGTATCGCGCTTGCCTCCTCTTGCCACCAGAATGCTGCGATCGATTTTGATCGCAGCATTTCGGGGGTTAATGTGCAGGAAGCGGTGCGGAACCGCTCCCTGCACTTAGCACCGGGTGTCAGCTGTGACAATCCGCTGACACCCGGCGGCGATCTCGCCCACACAGCTTGTGTGCGGGCGAAATCGACAAGGCGTACTAATACGTATCTGGCCCATAAGGCCCAGGGCACAGATACGTATTAGTACTCCCTGGGCCAGAAAGGGGTTAAAGGCTACCTGCAGTGTATACTAGTTCTGTGTTTAAAGGAGACGCTCACTAGCTCCATAATACCACCAAAAAATAGCTCTTTTCAGAGCTGAAGGCACACAACAAAATCAGAGTACAGGCAGGGAGAGATTGTGTATTAGGTAGGGAGTGTATTAGGTAGTGTTCTTCCAGTGTCCATCTTAAAACAGCTCTTGTCAGAGGCAAAGCAATATTTTTCCAGCACACACAGAAGTAGAATATTGTGCTACCTTTTTTTTTAGCACCTCTCTATTTTCCCTGCTGTTTTATGGGTCAAAGTCTGACTTCTGCTGTCCACATTAGTCCACTTAAAAAGGCGTTTGGTGCCCTACGCAAAGCAGTAGTCCAAACATTTCCTACTGCCTGCTACCAAGCACGCACCAGGCCATTTTAACCACTATTTTGGGGTGTCAGCCTGCCTTCTGTCCATATTAGTCCACTTAAAAAAGCGTTTTGTGCCTTACACAAAGCAGTAGTCCAAATATTTCCTACTGCCTGCTACAAAGCACGCACCAGCCCATTTTAACCACTATTTTGGGGTGTCAGCCTGCCTTCTGTCCATATCAGTCCACTTAAAAAATCATTGAGTGCCCTGCACAAAGCAGTAGTCCAAACATTTCCTACTGCCTGCTACAAAGCACGCACCAGCCCATTTTAACCACTATTTTGGGGTGTCAGCCTGCCTTCTGTCCATATCAGTCCACTTAAAAAATCATTGAGTGCCCTGCACAAAGCAGTAGTCCAAACATTTCCTACTGCCTGCTACAAAGCACGCACCAGCCCATTTTAACCACTATTTTGGGGTGTCAGCCTGCCTTCTGTCCATATCAGTCCACTTAAAAAATCACTGAGTGCCCTGCACAAAGCAGTAGTCCAAACATTTCCTACTGCCTGCTACAAAGCACGCACCAGCCCATTTTAACCACTATTTTGGGGTGTCAGCCTGCCTTCGGTCCATATTAGTCCACTTTTAAAATCATCGAGTGCCCTGCACAAACCAGTAGTCCAAATATTTCCTACTGTCTGCTACAAAGCACGCATCAGCCCATTTTAACCACTATTTTGGGGTGTCAGCATGTCTTTTGTCCATATTAGTCCACTTAAAAAAGCATTTTGTGCCCTACACAAAGCAGTAGTCCAAACATTTCCTACTGCCTGCTACAAAGCATGCCCCAGCCCATTTTAACCACTATTTTGGGGTGTCAGCCTGCCTTTTGTCCATATCAGTCCACTTAAAAAAGCGTTTTGTGCCCTACACAAAGCAGTAGTCCAAACATTTCCTACTGCCTGCTACTAAGCACGCACCAGCCCATTTTAAACACTTTTTTGGCTGTGACAGCTAGCTTGGCTTGTGCCATCAACATCTGAAAATCCGTCAACAAAACCCAAAATGCCAAAAAAGCCTGTTGTTAATGACGCGCCCCCTGGGCCGCGTGTGTGTGGGGATACCCGGAACCGGACCCGTTGCGGATGCTAGGGGTTGTAGTCCTTGTGTGGCGGGGACCCGGTCCCGTGGCTCAGGGTGGTCAACCCAAATGGCAGTCTATTTATAGGGTTTTGTGATATAAAATGTCCGACCATGCCACCCGTGGATTGCGGTCAAAGTGAACCGCTGCTGCAGGGCAGACCGCTGAGGCTTGTGTTGTGAGTGCGGCAGAGGATAGTATAACTCCCCACGGGAGGAGTATAGCCTCAGGGCAGCAAGTGTGGATGTTGGGGGTGATGGTGTGCGGGAGCAGCAGTAACAACACAGTCCTGTAATGCAGTCCAGGGTATTTACTCACAGTTCTTTATCCACGTTACTACAGCTGGTCATAACGTCCTACGTCACACTGTGTTCACCAGGTAAGGGGCTTGGCCTACTCCCAGATAACTTTGGAGCGTTTCACAGGACCCCCTTTGTGTGTCCTTTCTCTGGCCTGTCATACCCCGCCAGTGACCTCGCTTCTTTCCGGCTGCCTCAGGCCTTCTCTGGTAAACCTTGGCGCCATTTTCCCTGACCCTATGTGGTGCCTTCCTAGCGGATGTAGTGAGGGGCTGCGCCACATGAAATCTCACAGCCTCCGGGTTCTAGCTGAGGGTAGTTCCCCGCCTCCACTAGTTTCAGGGACCGGTCTCCCCCTTTGGCCTGACCCTTCTACGCAGGTAGATTCGGGCGTGCGGTGGCGACTCACCGGTCCACACCCCTGGGGTCCCTTCGTTCCTTGTTCCTGGAGCCTCCTCCGCTCCTCTTCCTTCCTTCTCCTTCCTTCTCCTTCCTCCAGGCTCCTGCCGCCCTCTCCGGCCTGCCTGCGGAGAAGAGCCCATGCAGAGCCTCTGCTCCCAGCCTCCTTCTCTCCCAACTACTGAACTGACTGACTTCACACAGAACTAAGATGGTGCCCACCTTTTATACCTCCCTCTAGGTGCACCCAGGAACTGCCCTCTCCCTCCTATGCACTACAGGGTCCCCCCTTCCTCGTTGTTCCCTCCCCCCACTCCAGCCAGGGACAGGGACTGTCGTGCTCTACTTGTAGCATATCGGTCGCCCTGCCCCCCGGAAATGTGGTGTAATGCATGCAGGTGTCGGGGTCCTGATCCACACTCCATCCTTACCTGGAAGTGAGATATCGCACATCAGGTTGAGATGCAATACTTCTGTAGCGACCGAACCCTTGGGGCGCTACATTCCCCTCTGGTAAATCACAGCACATCCACGGGCTGGAACAGAGCAAAAGACAATTCAAATTAGGACATGCAAAAATTATTTTTTTTTTTAACGGCCAACTGCATATCACTTCCCTTTATGGGCAACACTTTCTCTTTTCACGAATATATAAAACATTCTTTTTAGTAGAAAACTTATAAAACATCATCAGCAGCATATCAACGGCGAAGTCTCTTTTCAACAGGTCACCGTTCTCTCCGCGACCAGGTGTCCATTCTTCTTAAGGTGCAAACTTAGCAAAACTTTTGAACATGAGGGACCCGTTCGCAAACCCTCAACGTAGGCCCTGGGCGTGGCTGCAGGGCATAGGTGATCCGGCTGTTGGACCACGTCTTCTGCCACGCCAAACGGGTTTTTGTTCTGAGGTCTGTTGTTGCAATATTTATAAAACCAATAGAGGGCACTTTAGGAAGTGCAACTATTTACATGGATTGGCTGCTCCCAGTCCACAGCCGGATAGTTCACAGAGGGTTGGCTGCTCCCAGTCCTCAGCCGGATATTACTGACCAGTCTCCGGGTAACTTTAACCAAACAAATGAACAACAACCCTTAACCGGGCAAACTTCTCATAATCTGGAAAACGGTGTGTCCTGTAACTCTTCACCCTGGCGGGTAACTATTTACAATTAGGCTGTCGCCCATCAATAGCGATGTCCTTCTTGTTGACTCTCTTCCTCCTCACCGTACCCTTCAGACCCGTCCGGGTCCTCTGGGTAGTAGCGTTCAAGGTAGTGCTCTTCCTCTACCCGCTGGACATTGAGGGCGTACCACCTTTGCAATCCTCGATGTCGGGTGTATATTACCCGATCTCCAGGGAACAGCTCCCGCTTCGGGTGACCCGCTGGCAGGTGACCCTCCACATCCCTCCTGTCAACATAGAGGTCTGTGGCTGTGGTAGAGTCCCGGATGAACCCCCATCCCTTCTTCTGATGGAACTTTACCACGGTCCCAGTAATTTTAGGACCGCGTGTAGCTTGGGGGTTTCGGCGGGTCCGCATCTTCTCCTCTGCGCTCCGGGCCTGCAGCTGCTCCCTCTTCTGGCGCCGCACCCGCTCCTCCTTCTCTAGCTGCCTGATTTCCCGCTGGCAGAACTCCCGCCTGCGAGCTGTGGCCGCCCGCGTCTCCTGCGAAAACCCCATCAGGTCCTCCCCAGTCTGGTCCCACTCGATCTGGACCTCTTCCTCCGGGAGCTGGGGGATGGCGACTGGCTGTGGAATGGGCAGGAGCGGAGCAAGCGGGGCCTCGGCCTCTGCGGACAGGTTCTTCTGCTGACGAGGGTGAACCCATCCATCTGGTAGGGGGACCGACTCTCCATCGGGTCCTGCGAGCTGGCTGTACAGGTTGGTCCCTAGGGGTGGCAGTGTCGGGACCGGGGGCGCACGCTGCTGGAAGGCACCTGGGGAGGTCAGGCTTTGCGACTGGGCCTGGAGCGGGCTGTTTCCGACCGCACTCGGGGTCAGGGGGCACAACCTGGGGCTTTATCCGGCGACGGTGCTCATGGCTTGGGGCCTGTGTGCCGGCGGCGGGAGCGGGGGAGGCGCAGCGACTCCCGGGACGTCTGGCTCCGCGACGGGGTCCAGAGGCAGATTGGTAGCATCTGGGCTGGTGGCAGGGGTGTCCCCCTTACCTGCTTCCAGGGCTGCGCTGCTCTCAGCTTCCAGCCTCCACTCCTCGTCCTCAGGGGCTGGCTCGCTGGCCGGTGCTGGCGGCGTCCCGTGCTGCTGAGCCGCGACCTGCCAGGCCATCTCTTCCCTCCATTCTGCTACAGCTTCCCACTGTGCATGGACCATCCTCCTGTCCAGATCCTCCAGTGCAGTTCGAAGGAACTCCGGGTCTTCTCCAGGGAGCTGAGCCATCAGCTGCTTGAGGCTGTACGGGGCCGCGATGGCCTGCAGCAAGCCACCCGTCAGGGTGCTGG
Organism: Phyllobates terribilis; assembly: GCF_046119375.1. Taxonomy (NCBI): domain Eukaryota; kingdom Metazoa; phylum Chordata; class Amphibia; order Anura; family Dendrobatidae; genus Phyllobates; species Phyllobates terribilis. The sequence goes on from NW_027362761.1 coordinate 477,716,209, forward strand.
AGTCGGTGCTGCTCGCCATCTCCGGGTGTGGTCTGCCGAGACTGATCCAAACCACACCCTGCCCCCCAGTTTTCTTCTCCTTCTGCCCCTGTATGGGGTGGTCCCGGGGCAACCTGCTGACAATCACCCTCAGGGGCAGTCCCCCACATTGATGGACATCTCTACAGCCGCACTCAAGGCTGTTGAGGGTGGGCTCCTTCTTTGGCGCCATTCTGGGACCTGGCCCACGATGGGAGGTGGCTTCTTGATGTCTTTTGGCGCGCACATTATGGCGTCCGTTCTGCTGGGGCGGGCGCCATATTCAATACAGTAAAACAGTCTTTTTTCAGGCACGCAGTACCCGGTGGTTGCGGGCACGAAATCCTGCCGACTACGCCAAAAGTTGACGCGCCCCCTGGGCTGCGTGTGTGTGGGGATACCCGGAACCGGACCCGTTGCGGATGCTAGGGGTTGTAGTCCTTGTGTGGCGGGGACCCGGTCCGTGGCTCAGGGTGGTCAACCTAAATGGCAGTCTATTTATAGAGTTTTGTGATATTAAATGTCCGACTACGCCACCCGTGGATTGTGGTCAAAGTGAACCACCGCTGCAGGGCAGACCGCTGAGGCTGGTGTTGTGAGTGCAGCAGAGCATAGTATAACTTCCCACGGGAGGAGTATAGCCTCAGGGCAGCAAGTGTGGATATTGGGGGTGATGGTGTGCGGGAGCAGCAGTAACAACACAGAGTCCTGTAATGCAGTCCAGGGTATTTACTCACAGTTCTTTAGCCACGTTACTACAGCTGGTCATAACGTCCCACATCGCATTGTGTTCACCAGGTGAGGGGCTTGGCCTACTCCCAGATAACTTTGGAGCGTTTCACAGGACCCCCTTTTTGTGTCCTTTCTCTGGCCTGTCATACACCGCCAGTGACCTCGCTTCTGTACGGCTGCCTCGGGCCTTCTCTGGTAAACCTTGGTGCCAGTTTCCCTGACCCTATGTGGTGCCTTCCTAGCGGGTGTAGCGAGGGGCTGCACCACATGAAATGTCACAGCCTCCCTTTTCTAGCTGTGGGTAGTTCCCCGCCTCCACTAGTTTCGGGGACCGGTCTCCCCCTTTGGCCTGACCCTTCTACGCAGGTAGATTCGGGCGTGCGATGGCGACTCGCCGGTCCACACCCCTGGGGTCCCTTCGTTCCTTGTTCCTGGAACCTTCTCTGCTCCTCTTCCTTCCTTCTCCTTCCTTCTCCTTCTTCCAGGCTCCGGCCGCCCTCTCCAGCCTGCCTGCGGAGCAGAGCCCATGCAGAGCCTCTGCTCTCAGCCTCCTTCTCTCCCAACTACTGAACTGACTGACTTCACACAGAAATAAGATGGTGCCCACCTTTTATACCTCCCTCTAGGTGCACCCAGGAACTGCCCTCTCCCTCCTATGCACTACAGGGTCCCCCCTTCCTCGGTATTCCCTCCCCCCACTCCAGCCAGGGACAGGGACTGTCATGCTCTACTTGGAGCATATCGGTCACCCTGCCCCCTGGAAATGTGGTGTAATGCATGCAGGTGTCGGGGTCCTGATCCACACTCCATCCATACCTGGAAGTGAGATATCGCACATCAGGTTGAGATGCAATACCTCTGTAGTGACCGAACCCTCGGGGCGCTACATTAAGGGACGTGGACGTGGTGTTGTCAGTGGTGCGCGAGAAGGCATTCAGTCTGTGTCAGGTCAGAATAAGCTTGATGCATCCGCTATGTTCCTGGAAAAATTTATCGGTCTGGAACGTAAACGTGTGTGGAAGCCAGAAGAGCTAGAGCAGATTCTATCTTGGATAGCAGACAAGGCCTCTACGCATTTGTCAAGCAGCAACAAATCTTCCACAATCACAGAATCTACTGTGGATACACAGAAGGCTGGCCCATCCAATCCTGAAGTTGATTCTCCTTCCTCCCGCCATTATCAGTCACAGGAGACATATGACCCCAAGCTTGGTCACAACGAGGATCTGTTTGGTACATATCCTTTGGTTGGCTGTTGCCTATCACCGTGCAGCATTGAAGAGGGACAAGAGGAGGTTGATGTTCAAGTATTTGAGGACCTACGGCCAGAACAAAGTCACTTGGCAGAACGTCATTTACTGTCTCCAGAGGTGGAGGTTGATGAAGAAGAGACACAGCTGCCATCAGGTCAGCCTACAATGTTAACTGGAAAGGAGGATGAGATGGAAGACGAGGTGGTCGATGATGAGTGCACTGATCCGACCTGGACCGTTGGCATGCATAGCCATGACAGCAACACAGAGGAAGATGGATATGTAGCACCAACACAGGCACCAAGGGGTCGTGGTTTGCCCAGAGTGAGAACTGGGTCAACTGTTCTCAAGAGCACCCCCGCTGTGCTCCAAGTCAGGGCAATGGGGCGTTCAACTGCTGTGTGGAATTTTTTTTCTAAAAGTCCTTCAGAGAAAAACATTGTAGTCTGTAGCAACTGCCATACCAAGTTGAGCAGAGGCCAGGGCAAAGGCAACCTAAGCACCACCAGTATGCGAAACCACATGACAGCCAAGCACCCCAGTAGGCGGGTGGAACACCAAGATACCAAATCTGCGTCTGCGGGTCAAACCAATGCCATGTCGCCTGGGCTATGTCCTTCAGAATCTGCTGTTCAGGAAGCAGGTGCTCATACCTTCTGCCCACAAGTTGCAGTTGCTCACACACAACAAACATCAACCACATCCACTTCCTTGTCCCAGAAAAGCGTCCAATTGTCCGTGCCTGAGAGCTTGGAAAGAAAGCGTAAATACCCAGCCATGCACCCACAGGCACAAAAAATAAATTTGCAGCTTGCCAAATTGCTAGCTGTGGAGATGTTGCCATTTAGGCTTGTGGGAACACAGTCTTTCTGTGATCTCTTGGCTTTGGCTGCCCCACGATACAGTGTTCCTAGCCACCACTATTTTGCCCGGTGTGCTGTCCCGGCGTTACACAAGCACGTGTTAAACAATCTGAAACGTGCTCTCACCAATGCTGTAACCGGGAAGGTCCACCTAACAACAGACACCTGGACAAGTTGTTGTGGACAGGGATGATACATTTCTGTCATGGCACACTGGTTGAACCTGGTGGAGGGTGGGACAAAAGCGCAAACGGGAACATCACACATCCTACCCACACCAAGAATAGCGGGCTCAACTTCTGTCAGGGTTTCCGCCTCTTCATATTCCACTTCCTCTCTCCCCTCCTCCTGCTCCTCATCCTCTGCTGAATTACCCTCCCCATCACTGCCAAGCTGGGACCTGTGCAGCAGTGCATCAGCAAAGCGGTAAAAAGCTCTGATGAAGATGATCTGTTTAGATCAGAAAGCACACACTGCAGCAGAGCTGTGGCAAGCTTTAAAACAACAGACCGATCCGTGTCTCTCCCCGCGGCACCTCCAATCCGGTCTGGTCGTCTGCGATAACCTGGTGGCGGCTTTAAAGGTCGGCAAGCTGGTACATGTGGCATGCATGGCTCAATTGCTGAACCTAGTTGTTCAGAAATTTCTGAAAACTTACTGTGACTTGCCGTACCTACTTGTAAGGTGGGCCGTATTAGCGCCCATTTCCGCCATTCCTCTACCGCTTTTGCTGCTCTTACAGTGCTGCAAAAGTGCTTGAATTTGCCAAGTCACTGACTCATTTGCGACCTGCCCACGCGGTGGTACTCCACCTATCATATGTTAGCGAGGATTAGTGAACAGCAGAGGGTAGTAGCTGAATACCAGCTTCAGCATGCCTGTCAGACTGAGAGTCAGCCACCACACATAACAACTGTCGAGTGGGTGTGGATCGCTGACATTTGTGAGGTTCTTAAGAACTTTGAGTACTGCACCAACCTCATGAGCGGTGATCAGGCTATTATTAGCGTAACCATCCCGCTGCTGTGTCTCTTGAAACAATCACTGCATAATCTCAAAGAGGAAGCTTTGAGTGCCCAGTGCCAGATTTCCCAATGGGTGTTACTACCCAGCCCAGCCAATATTCTGAGGTAACAATGGGTGATGAGGAGGAAGATGAGGAGGGAGAGGACTTTTTTTTCTGCACTACTGAGGGGACTTGTAATGTTACAGAGGGGACACCCAACCCAAGCTTCATGTCTGACCAGGCTGGAGAGGAGGATGATGAGGTGGAGGAGGAGGCGACTCAGTGTAAGGAGAGGATGGGTACTTTTTCTACTGTTGGGGACACAGAACATTTACCTTTTTGCAGCTTGGCCCACATGGCAAAGTTCATGTGTAAGTGTCTGTGGCATGATACACATTTTATCCAACAACCTATACTGGTTAGCCACCTTTCTCCATCCACGGTACAAGGAGACATTTCCTTCTCTCCTTTAGGAGTCACCAAAGAGTTTTACAATGGAATCATTCAAGAGGGCCGTTGTAGATCAGTTACTGAAAACATCACCCTCAAACAATGCTGGTGGCAGAGGTACCGGCACTTTTCAACACCAAGGGATAATGGGGAGAGACCCGAACACCAGCTCCAACAGAGGTGGGGGGAAAATGTGCACAAATTGGGCAATTTTCAATAAACCTGAGCAACAGCAAGGGCTATCTGTGCCTGTAACAATGCCAAGGAGGGATAAGTTGCAGAACATGGTCAAGGGGTACTTAAGTGACCATACGTGCGTCCTTTCTGACTCTTCAGTTCCCTTTAATTATTGGGTGTCTAAGCTGAACACTTGGCCCGACCTCTCCTTATATGTCTTGGAGGTGCTGGCCTGCCTGGCTGCTAGTGTGGTGTCTGAGCGTGTTTTCAGTTCTGCTGGGACAATCATCACTGATAGGCGCACATGCCTCTCCATGGAAAATGCAGACAGACTTACTCTGATTAAATTCAACAAGGACTGGATATCTCCACAGTTTGTAATCCCTCCAGATGTCAGCAAGCCAACCTAAATTCACCAAAAATGCAGATTCATGCTACTGCTGTTAACGTCACCCCCTTCCCATAAAAACCCGTTTCCTTCCTTCGTCAATCATGACTTAGCCCATAGGGCTCATTTTTACAAACCCTATGCACATTGTTCAGTGGACAAACTAGGACAGTGTTCCTACTCCAGCCTAACTACTATTTGTGATTGGATGCCCTTGGGATAGTGGCCTCCTGCGTCAACAGTGACTCAGCCCATAGGGCTAATTTTTACAAACCCTATGCACATTGTGCAGTCGACAAACCAGGACAGTATTCCTACTCCAGCCTAACTACTATTTGTGATTGGAGGCCCTGGGGATGTTGGCTTCCTGTGTCAACCATGACTCAGCCCATAGGGCTAATTTTTACAAACCCTATGCACATTGTGCAGTGGACAAACCAGGAAATATTCCTACTCCAGCCTAACTACTAATTGTGATTGGAGGCCCTTGGGATGGTGGCTACCTATGTCTACCATGACTCAGCCCATAGGGCTCATTTTTACAAACCCTATGCACATTGTGCAGTGGACAAACCAGGACAGTATTCCTACTCCAGCCTAACTACTATTTGTGATTGGAGGCCCTTGGGATGGTGGCTACCTATGTCAACCATGACTCAGCCTATAGGGCTCATTTTTACAAACCCTATGCACATTGTGCAGTGGACAAATCTGGAATGTACAGTGGTCCTACCAAACTAATATTTGTCATTGGAGGCCCTTGTCACAGGTTGTGCCACATTGCGACTGAGATAGGGGGTATGACGTGCCCCCTGGGCCGTGTGGTACTCGGTGCCGGTCGTTGCTAGGGAAGATGTCACAGTGGCGGTGAACCGCTCCGTGATCCAGGGCGGTCAATCAAAAGGGGAATATTTAAAGGGGATTTATAGTTTTTATATATATAGTTCGTGACGCCACCTATGATATGCGGCTATGTGGAGCCGCCGCTGCAGTGCAGATCCTCTGGAGCTGGTGTTGATGCAGCAGAGTTGGTTTAGCTCTCCACAGGTAGAGCTTAGCTCCAGGGCAGTGTAGATGTGGTAGTTGTTATAGGTGATGCTGGGCGTTGTAGTGCAGGGGAGATGGCGCAGATAATAATCACAGAGACAGTGGGGTGCAGTCTTCCGAGTTTACTCACAGTTATTAAGTTCCTCAGGTTACAGGTTCCGAACTACAACCTCCCACGTCATGCTGCGTTCACCAGGCAGGGGTTCTGCAGCAATCCCTCAGGTAATTCAAAAGTGCCTGACAGGACCCCTTTCTATGTGACTTCCTCAGTCATCTTCCTGCATTGGCTCTCGCCCTCCTGCCCTGCGCCTCACAATCAGTGTCCCAATCCGGTAGCCTCGGGTCTTGTCGGGCGACCTGCAGTCCCCTGGACCCTCTGTGGCCACCTTCTCAGCGATATAATTGTGGTTGTGGCCACTGCACCTTGCAAGTACAGCAGCCTCCGGTTCATCGCTGAGCCTTATAGTTCTCCACTAGTTTAGGTGCCGGTCCCCTCTGCGGCTCGATCCCTCCACCGCCTGGCAGATTTGGGCGTACGGGTGGTCTCCAGCACTTCCCATACCCCTGGGATCCCTTATGTTCCTGGAGCCTTTCTCCTGCTCCCTCTTCTCTCGTCTCTCCTTCTCCTGGGCCTCTCACTAGGCCCGCCTCCGGAGCAGAGCTCCTGCAGAGCCTCTGATCCTTTCACTTCTCCTTCTCTGACTAACTTGATCTTTCAAGATGGTTCCCATTTTATATCACTCCCTCACAAGTGCTCCCCTGATCTACGTCCTCCACCCACACCCACTACATGGTTCCCCCTCACTAGGTTCCCCTCCACTTCAGCCAGGGACCAGGGACTGTGCTCTCCCTTAGGAGCAATCTCGCCCTGCCCTACTGAAGTGGATGTGCTGGATGCAGGTGTTAGGGTCCCGGGCAGCACTCTATCCTTACATGAGAGTGGGATACCACACCTCTGGGTGAGATGCAGTACCTCTGTGGCGACTGAACCCTCAGGTGCGCCACAGGTACATATTCAATAGAAATGTACTGTCAGTCACCCTATCTGGCTTGTGTCACATTGTGAATGAGATAGGGGATACATATTCAATAGAAATTTACACTGACTGTTGATGACCAACTGATGGCCCTCTGAAAACTTGAATTGAGGGCCACAACTACTACAGTACTCCATCGTAGATAACGTTTGACAAGGGAGGCCCTTGTCATGGCATCTCCCTGCATCTATGACACAGCCCCCAGGAGTAATTTTTGGAAATACGATGCACATTTTGCACTGGACCAAGAAGTACAATATCAAGAAGTCTTCTCTTGCTGTATAATCTGGGGAATATTGACAATCAAAATCTCTGAGCCATTTGGAGAAGCTTTTCTAACCCATCCTGGAGGGGGGCACCATATATCCTTTGTCCTTTGACTTGCACAAATGATATATTTGAGCTTGTCATTCAGTTGACTAGAACAGCTTTATTTTTCCAGTTCACAGAGTTCAGCCATGCCTGAGGATCGCAGGCAGCACTCACTGCTACCTTCTAGTACTCCATGCCTCTTGGCCTTTTTCTCTGTAGTCTCTGCCCTTAAATGAGTTAAATAATAGAGTGAGGGCCCTACAATATGAATAAGTGAGGGCACTCTCAAATATATTGTACACAAGAGGGACCTCCAAAATCTCTAGAGGAGGGCACTTCAAAATGTATGTTACAGGGCCACATGAGGGCTCTCACAAAACTCAGTTTCCTGCCTACTGCAGGCCCTCTGAACATTTGAATTTAGGACCGCAGTATCAAATGATAGTGGAGGAGAAGGGGGAAGAGGAGGAGGAAGGTCAAGCCCAATGCTACAATGGGCACATTGTAAACTGCTATGGAATACAGTATAGACCAAAAGTTTGGACACACCTTCTCATTTAAAGATTTTTCTGTATTTTCATGACTATGAAAATTGTACATTCACACTGAAGGCATCAAAACTATGAATTAACACATGTGGAATTATATACTTAACAAAAAAGTGTGAAACGACTGAAAATATTTCTTTTATTCTAGGTTCTTCAAAGTAGCCACCTTTTGCTTTGATGACTGCTATGCACACTTTTGGCATTCTCTTGATGAGCTTCAAGAGGTAGTCACCGGAAATGATCTTCCAACAATCTTGAAGGAGTTCCTAGAGATGCTTAGCACTTGTTGGCCCTTTTGCCTTCACTCTGCGGTCCATCTCACCCCAAACCATCTCGATTGAGTTCAGGTCTGGTGACTGTGGAGGCCAGGTCAACTGGCGTAGCACCCCATCACTCTCCTTCTTGGTCAAATAGCCCTTACACAGCCTGGAGGTGTGTTTGGGGTCATTGTCCTGTTGAAAAATAAATGATGGTCCAACTAAACGCAAAGCTGATAGAATAGCATGCCTCTGCAAGATGCTGTGGTAGCCATGCTGGTTCAGTATGCCTTCAATTTTGAATAAACAGTGTCACCAGCAAAGCACCCCCACACCATCACACCTCCTCCTCCATGCTTAACGGTGGGAACCAGGCATGTAGAGTCCATCCGTACACCTTTTCTGCGTCGCACAAAGATACGGTGGTTGGAACCAAAGATCTCAAATTTGGACTCATCAGACCAAAGCACAAATTTGCACTGGTCTAATGTCAATTCCTTGTGTTCTTTAGCCCAAACAAGTCTCTTCTGCTTGTTGCCTGTCCTTAGCAGTTGTTTCTTAGCAGCTATTTTACCATGAAGGCCTCCTGCACAAAGTCTCCTCTTAACAGTTGTTGAAGAGATGTGTCTGCTGCTAGAACTCTGTGTGGCATTGACCTGGTCTCTAATCTGAGCTGCTGTTAACCTGCGATTTCTGAGGCTGGTGACTCGGATAAACTTATCCTCAGAAGCAGAGGTGACTCTTGGTCTTCCTTTCCTGGGGCGGTCCTCATGTGAGCCAGTTTCTTTGTAGGGCTTGATGGTTTTTGCAACTGCACTTGGGGACACTTTCAAAGTTTGCCCAATTTTTCGTACTGACTGACCTTCATTTCTTAAAGTAATGATGGCCACTCGTTTTTCTTTACTTAGCTGCTTTTTTCTTGCCATAATACAAATTCTAACAGTCTATTCAGTAGGACTATCAGCTGTGTATCCACCTGACTTCTGCACAACACAACTGATGGTCCCAACCCCATTTATAAGGCAAGAAATCCCACTTATTAAACCTGACAGGGCACACCTGTGAAGTGAAAACCATTTCCGGTGACTACCTCTTGAAGCTCATCAAGAGAATGCCAAGAGTGTGCAAAGCAGTCATCAAAGCAAAAGGTGGCTACTTTGAAGAACCTAGAATATGAGACATATTTTCAGTTGTTTCACACTTTTTTGTTAAGTATATAATTCCACATATGTTAATTCATAGTTTTGATGCCTTTAGGGTGAATGTACAATTTCCATAGTCATGAAAATACAGAAAAATCTTTAAATGAGAAGGTGTATTGCACTATCTGAGTGTCAATGATGGAGAGACCCTAAGTAACAGCTGTCCCTCCAAAACTCATGTTACAGAGCCACCTGAGGCCTCTCAGGTCAAAGATCAACATACCTACTAGTACGTTCTAGATGTGCTTTTAAAGTGCTGGGGAATAGCGAACATAAAAATGATGTATGACAGAGGGACCTACAAAATGTATAAGTCAGGGCCCTCCCAATTGTAAAAGGCGAAAAAAAGCCACAACAGTATGTGAGAACAAAGGCTAAAAGTGATATTTTGGGGTTTCTCTGGTTCATTTAGCCTTATATACAAGTGATTGTGCAGGAACAACTGTTTCTTAACCTTTTTGGCCTGTTAAATGCAATTTAGGTTAGGTTTGGTAGTTGTTCTTGTGTGTCTGTAAAAGTGGCGTAATACTGCAACAAACTTATTCCCAGAAACCATATGTGAGTCAGAAATTAATGCAGGAACATTCTCCAGGCTCTTCCCATTCTATTTCATCACTTTCCCATCCATTTCAACCTTTTCCTCAGGCCCCCAGACCCCTTTGTAGGGTCCAGCAGAAAATTACTCGCATTTCCTATTGACTTACAGTGTACTCGCTATTCGGAACGAATACGTGATTATTACAAAGTACTCGTTACGAGTATAGCGATTACGAATATTACGGTACTCGCTCATCACTAGTTACCAGTGCTCACCAAAGCAGCTCTGCTGAGAATATCAGACCCAATGCCTGGACGAGAGCTGAAAATCTATTGGCGCATGTTTGCAATCACTTAAGAAGAAAGAAGTAAACTTAGTAAAGTAAACGGTTTCAGCAATGAAATGTTAATTTTACTTATATAAATTCTGTATCAATTTCTCACAATTTTCATGATTTGTGCTGGCAATCATCCAACATTTACTATCAGGGAATAAAAATCTGTTCTGGCCATGGAATAAACCTTTTTCAAGATTTGGTGTAAAGCTGACCATACACATGTCTTAGCCGAACACTGGTTCAATCGACCGCTATTACTCATGACTCCCCTATGCACTTGTTTCTATTGGGGAGAAAGCTGCTGCCAAACAGATGTGGCAGTGGCTTATTTCATTGAGAACAAATGTGCTAGGTGTTTCCACATCAATTCAAACACCATGTGTCAGGGGATAGTTAGACAATGCCTGAAATCATTGAGGTGAGGTGTATATGGGGGCCTTAACTTTAAGGAGCTATGCACCTGTATCTTCATCACATGACCAGGACAAATTATAATCGCAGCTGCGTCACTGCTGCCCCGTCTGGTCTTACCATGTAGTTTGTTGAGAAAGTTTTTTTTTTGTTTATATTTTGTCTTGATATTAAGACTTCATCAGTAATATTATTATTTCTCTCTATTGTGTAGTCTGCGCAGTGCAATCTGCAGGGTCAGTGGATTAGTGACCTGGGCTCTAGGATGACCATATCTATTGCCTCTGGTAATGGACTATTTACAGGGTCCTGCTTAACAGCTGTATCAGCTACTAATCATACCCTTGTGGAATCCCATCTTGTTGGATATCAGCACTTAAATGATTCTCCTACATTCGGCTTTACCGTGAAGTGGGCATTTACAAGTAAAGTATTTTCTCTCTTGATCTCTAAATTAAATATTGTAAGCAATGTATGCAAGCCATGTATGATCATCCATCAACATTTATAGAGATTTCCACTAACATAGCATAATACAAAAATATTGCAAGTATCAAAACAGAAGAAAAATGTAATATTCATTGATATATGAAAGATACTTATGTTTTTCTTTCTGTAGCTTTAATATCCGTGTACACTGGTCAGTGTTTCCTCAGTAAAACAGGAAAGCCTATTCTACAAACCAATTGGCTTATGAGATCTAAAAGTAATGATATTACAGATAACTGGAGGAAAACAAGGTAAACTAATATATTAATATATATATACATGGTATGTTTAACTTTCTGATCTATAGCCAATGCATTTCTCTATAATCAACACTTTTCTCCATAATACACCTTGCTCTCCACCTATACCCACTGTTTATCCGCCTTCCTAATACCATCCTTCCAATAAGTGTCATGCACTTGAACGATGCCACTCTACTGTGTGTGTGGAATTACTATGGCTCTCGAGTACAAGGCCACATGGTCTTCCCTAGAAGCTGTGCTAGACACATAGGTCCAGATTCATCAAGACGGCCTTGATGAGGGAGTGTGTTGGAGTCCGATGCTCCTGATTCATTAAGAGGCACATGTCTTTTAATCAAGAGTGGGCAATTAATTTTCTCGAGGGGCCACATGAGTGACTCTGACTGTTGTGGAGGGCTGAACCAATAGGCTGAAATTAATTCTGCTCCATATTAATATCAATGTATTAATTATAATTACATTTATTTATAATAATATGAATTGTATCACTTAATATTGAGCAGAATTAAGCATGCTGACATCCCCTTATATACCATATCAGCCCACACACAGCCCCTATATACCGTATCAGCCCACAGCCCCTATATATCATAAGATCCCTCACATAGCCATTCTATATACAAAGTGATCCCCCACATGGCCTCCTATATACAGCATGATCTCCACATCACCTCCCTATACATAGTATGAGTTCCACATAGTCTCCCTATATACAGCGTTTGCCCCACATAGCCTCCTACACCTCTATTCAAGTATGCTAATAATGTGCCTGAGGCACTCTGAGAGTGGCTGAGCAGTTGAGTATACCTTCCTACCTACTTGTTTTGCATCTATCTCCACCCTCTGACTCCTGTAAAGCCAAAGCTGTCAGTCAAATTGTGGGGAGAAATAGATGGAAAATAAGTAGGTGGGAAGGTGCAGTGAACTGCTGGAACATGCCCAGGGTGTACTGAGCGCCTCTTAATGAGTTCAGCACATCTTACCCCACCATGGCCCTTCATTAAGTCTGGCATGTACAGCTCCACTCTTAATGAATCAGCCGATAAATGTCCCCTCCAAGTGATTGTGTTTGGTTTGAAAAGTCATTTTGTGCAGACCGACACCCTTTAAAGGGAACTTGACATGTCACCCATGCCCTCCAACCCATCAGCATTAGACTATTGGTTGCTAAATACCTTGCCTAACGAGCCCTCTTTAGTGTTTAACACCAAGAGCCATGTTTAAAAAAAGTCTTTATAAACTGGCCGCTTCATATACTAATTATGACTAGTCGATGGGGCGTTGTTTTCCCAAGACAAGTCGACCCTCACAGCATGTTATCATGTCATCACCAGCTATCTGCCAAACTCGAGCATGCATGGGACTTAATTTGCCCACAATATTGCTCTTATTAAGTTGGGTGTATACTTCCCAGGCTTCAGAGGTGCATATCCAAAAGTGTATTGTTCACCTCTGAAGCCAGGTAGCGTACACCCAGTCTTAGAGGAGCAATGAGAGGAAAGCTGCGAGCGTGCGCAGGCTTTGCAGAGGGCTGGCGATGGACACCACCGGGACAGATGCCATATGGAGTCCAAAGTGTCTCCATCTGCCTCATTATGGTGGGTGATTCTGTCTGGGGTTTCATCTGAAACTTATTTTTATGGGATTTGCATGGAAAACCTAACGTAAGTGTTCAGCGTACAACACAAGATTGTGATCTCAGCCTTAAATTGAAAGTGATCAAAAAATATTATGTACCCCAAAATGTTACCAATAAAAATCTTAATATATCCTGCACGAAACCAACTCACACTCAGGTACGTCATCTGTCACTGGAAATATAGGGGGTTCTCACGTTACTGGTAGAACAACGACTCTGGAAAAGCGACAGCTCCCAGCCCCTCAAATAAAACCCAGTGATATCTGCGCTCAGGGCCGGCCTTGGGCAAAATTGCCTTTAGTGCCCCCTACTCCATTGTTTTTTCTACTCAGTTTGCCCAGGACACCTGCATGTCTTTTATACCCTAAGAAAACTGATTAAAGCTTTCTTCATACATAAGCTCCTAATAATTAAGACTGGAATTTTGTACATTTTGTATGCCAGTTTTAAAGGGGTTGTCCACTACTTAGACAACCCCTTCTCACGTGCTAGAAAACCAGCCTATACTCCCTTGTGGTGCCAGGGATGTTCCAGCGATGACGGCACCTGTTCTCCTGGGCTTACATGATGTTCTTATGACCCCTGGCTGCAGCCGGCTCTGACATCCACCGATGCCACGTCAAGTTCCGGCTGCAGCTCCATGCTGTGCTCCATGGTGAGCAATGTGCTGTGGGCGAGGTTACCCCAAGCGTCACACCCAGCATCCACGCGAGCTTTCCCTCTCCCAATTCATTGGAAAAGCGTGCAGAGGATGCTGGGTGTGACGCGTGGGGCATGATGTCACGCCTCACTTGACATGACATCAGCGGAAGAAAGAGCCAGCTGCCACTGGGGTCACGTGATACCTGTGAGTGGCCAGCAATAGTGCTGCTCACAGGCAATAAAGACTACCAAAGGTAATTACAAAAATTCTTATAATTACAGGGTAAATATATTGGGGAAATCATAAAAAGTAGTGAACATCTTCTTTAAGAAAGAGTTTCAGACACGCTGTCTATTTGCATGGCAAGTCACATAGCCCAAGTAAATTGGGAGCATTAATTTACTATATATCAATTTCCAAGTGACTGTACGTTTATATAATTTCTTAGGAAAAGGTCTAATGATCAATCTTCTTTATTGTAAATTTTTCTTTCCATTCACCCTGTTTTTGCTGCTAGAGAAGGACCATACCTAGCAGGCAGTGGACTAGTGAGACCCCCTAGTGGTCTGGAGTTTTCAACCAGTTTTTGGGTGGATGGAAAGAAAAATTTACAACTGATAATAATAATAATAATAAAAAAAAAATTTCACTGTTCGCTGATGCGACTTGAACCCAAAACTCTATGTCTAGAAGCCAGTGTACTTGCCATTGAGCTATACACTTGGTTGAAGAAACCTAGCCGTTCTATTTGGTTATGCGATTTTCAGTGCAAATCTGTCTGAAACTCATTGTGACTTTCACACATACCTCCTCCAAGTCAAATTCAAATGATGTGTGACTTTGATATGTGAGTCTGATATCTGACTTTCTTCAAACATCAGAATCAGAATCACAATGACTTTTAGACAACCTGGGTATTTTCATGGTTGATCTCATAAGCCAAGAAAAACTGCTTTCATCAATTGAGTGTATTGCTCAATGGTAAGTGCACTGGCTTCTAGACAGAGTTTTGGGTTCAACTCCCAGCAGCGAACAGCAATTTTTTTTTTAAATTATTACCACTTGTAAAAGTCACTTTTCAAAGTCAGTTCTCAGACAGGGTATTTAGCCTCAAACTGGCATTATTCTGATGTTTGGCTTTGATATCTGATCATGTCCTAAAATGGACACTGTAAACGTGGCATAAGAACATCATGTAAGCACAGGAGAGCAGGTGCTGTCTTCGCTGGAATGACGCCAGCACCCGAGGGGAATACAGGCTGTTTATATTTCAAATATATAGCAATTGAGAAAGGGCAGTCCGAGTAGTGGAAAATCTCTTTAATGAAGACACTGTACTACGATGTGCCTAATTTATTAAAGAATTGCTCCACTTCTTTTACATTGATGATCCATCCTAATGATATCAGAAGAGTGGTGTTCTCACACCTGGCACCCGCACTGATCAGCTGTTCTCTGTGCCAACGCGGACGGATGTTAGCAGTTGCGGCAGGGGCATAAATAGAAATCATGGGGCCCCATATCAAAAGTTCTAATTGGGCACCCTACCCACCCGAAAAAAAATAAAATAATTGTTGAGGTCACAGAAGAGCATATCTCACAACTTTTCAGCATTTACATAATAATTTTCCTCCCGCTGAAGTCCTAGATTCCTCTTTCATTGCCCCCATAAAGTATGACGTCAACAATAGTGCCCCCCAAACACATTATGATACCCCCATGGTGAATTCCGCCACATTAGCCTCCACATGCACAGTATAATGACCCTACTGTTCCCCACCTCAACTCTCAAGGCAAAATATGGTGACCCCCAAGACAGTATGATCCCCCAACTGTGACCCACACAGCCCTCCATGTAGTATAATGGCCCTCCATACAATATAATGCACTCCCTATGGTTATCTATACAATATAATACACCACCATGGTCCTCTATACAATATAATGCAACCTCCATTGTCCTCCACTTAATACAATGCACCCCTCATGGTCATTTATACAATATAATACTCCCCATCATGGTCCTCCATACACTATAATGCACCCCCATGTTCCTCCATACTTTATTATGGCCACAAGCCACTGATTTAAAAAAATAAATACAATACTCACCTCTCCTGGTTCCACCCGATGCGCCAGTCTCCTGAGCCTGTGGTGTAAAGCGCCGCACATGTCAGAAAAGCGGGGGCGCACTGTAATGACGTTATCATGCCCGCGATCTGACCCGTCAGACGCCGAGGAAGAATGATGGGGGTGGAAGCATCTGCTGACGCTCCCTCCTCCATTATCATAGCTAATGCTGACAGCCGGAGCCCCCCTCCGCAAGCAATGATGATGGAGAAGGGAGCGTCAGCAGATGCTTCCACCCCCATCATTCTGTGCAGGTGGGCTGAATGGTTTCCGACGGACGCAGAGGGGCCCAGTGTAGGTGCTGACACCAGGCCCCCCTGGCTCAGGGGCCTCATAGCAGTGGCGTCCACTGTGTTGTAGCCATGGCTGAGTACTGCAGATTCACTCTAGTAATGAGCGAGCACTAAAATGCTCAGGTTCTTGTTGCTCGGGTCGAGCAAATTGGAATGCTCAGGTGCTCAATCCGAGCATCGAGCCCAATGTAAGTCTATGGTAAACTCAAGCATTTTTCCGGCGGCCTCTACCCCTAGAGGTCTGCAAGGGGCCTAAAAATTGTCCTAATCGATGGGAACAGTGCTCAAATGGCATGGGAACAGCATGGAGAAGACCCCTGAAAGCATCTCTGACTCCCAGGTCACTGCTGTGAACAATGTTGTCAGTATATTACGCCACTTTTACGGGCTCACAACAAAACATCCAAAGACGAAATCAAAATGGATTTTCCTGGGAAAAATGTTAAGGAACATCCTTTCCAGGGTAATGACTTGTATATAATGTAAAATAAATAACCAAAAACAAAAATGATCCTCCACACCTGGGGCTATGTTCACACGTAGTGTTTTTGATGCATCTTTGCACTTTTGCATTGCTTTCAACAGTGAAAAATACATTTACCGGTAAATGTCTTTTTAATATTTTACTATCTGTCCATGTGGTGTATGAGACATGATCAGACACATCCTGTTTCATTTATGAAGGAGGGACTCAAAGTCACAAAGCCTATTTTTATAGGGCCATCAGGCGGCCCTTACTATTGTTAGAGGGCCCTCAGCTGGCTATGCTTTGTTGTTCCCATTATTAAGGAGCAGGTCTCCTATACTGTTATAGCCTATGCAGGGCTGCCAAAAATTAAGACTCACTCCAATACCCCTTTTGAAAAGACATAGAGGAGGGCCTCAGTAACAAAATGCTCCAATAATAAAGGAGCGGTTCTGCTGTCCAGTAATTGCATATGCGGTTACTGCAACGGCTGCCTAAATTTTCGACGCATCCCAACACCCCTTTGAAGAGACATAGAGGAGGTCCTCATTAAAAAAAATATTCCCATTATAAAGGAGCGGTTCTGCTATACAGTTATTGCATATGCAGTGACTGCAATGGCTGCCAAAAATTTGGACGCACTCCAATGCCCCTTGGCAGTATAAAGGAGCGGGTCTCCTATACTTGTAATGCCCATGCACTAAGTGCATGGGCTGAAAACATTTACCCCTGAGGGGTATACATGAACATACTGTATAACAAAATTTCCTACGGACATCATAAACACCTTTAAAAAAAAATTATGTGGGTGTTGCATCACGGTCACCCTGGTGATAAGGTGATGGAGGATAAGGAGCAGGAAGACAACAGAAAATAGACAAAATCAGGAAGCGTATACCCATATCTGGGTGTGAAGAGGTGCATGGGAATAGACCTCCCAAAATAAAGACACTGGATTTGAGTTTATGTTCCGCTGCTATCATTCGGTGGTGTTGAGAAGTCTGGCCCAATTCAACCCTTGCTCATTTTCATAGGAGTCAGCCTGTCAGCATTTTCAGTTCACAGGCGGATGCGGCTATCAGTTATAATTTCACCAGAGACACTAAAAACCCGCTCTGACAAAAGGCGAGTGGTAGGGCAGGCCAGGACCTCCAAGGCTTAGAGAGCCAGTTAATGCCACGTGTCCAGCTTGGATACCCAATAATTATAAGGGACAGAGGAATCACGAAGGATGTTGGTATGGTCGGCAAGGTACTCGTTCAGCATCTTCGTAAAATTATCCCTCCTTGTGAGAGTACCCCGCGCATCAGGGGCTGTGCGATGGGAGGGTCTGAGAAAACTCTCCCAGACCTTTGACAGTGTTCACCTTCCTCTGCTGGATTGCATTTGTGTCTCTCTCGCCTGTACTCCATGGTTGTCCAACGAACTGTGACCACTGCCGTCAGCGTTTTCAGCGATTTTTTTTAATAATTCCCCAAGAAGGGCCTTCTGGTACTGCACCATTTTAGTAGACCTGTCCACCGCAGGAATGGGAGATAGAAAGTTCTCCTTGTAGCGTGGGTCAAGAAGTTTCACCAACCAGTAATGACTGTCACCCAAAATTTGGACAACGTGAGGGTCACGGGAAAGGCAGCTTAGCATAAATTCAGCCATGTGTGCCAGACTGCTAACAGGCAAGACTTCCGTGTCCTCACCAAGAGGACAACTGACCGTGCTCTCCTCCTCATCCTTCTCCTCCCTCTCATCAGGCCATCCACGCTGAACAGCACCTGATCTTCCTCCTCCTCCTCTTCCTCATTGTCACCCAATCCATGTTGGGATGAGATTAGGCATTACCCTGTATGGTTCCTTGCTCCATCTCATCGTGCTCCACCTGCAATGCCTCTTTAATTGTGAGCAGCGACCGTTTCAGAAGACAGAGAAGTGGGATGGTGTAATGCACACGCCCGGACTGACTGGCATGTGCGTGTTTAGTGGTTCCACTGTGCCATGAACCGGAGAGTGCCTGGAGGGGCGTAACTAAGTATCTGCCCGATCCGACCAAGGTCGCACGACGGCATACGACGCCAGTGCACCAGGGAGGAACCGAGCAGAGAGACCAGGGTCTACTCCAGGTCAGACTCCGGACATGGCTGTTGACCCACACTGGGGAATACAGAAACAGGCAGACTAGCGCGCAGGCTGGGTAGGGTCCAGTACAGACTGGGAGACAAATTTGGAGCCGCAGATGCGGTAAACAAACAGAGTAAAGCGAAACCGCAGGTGCGGTAGTCAAGGCCGAGCAGAGCAGAACCGCAGACGCGGTAGTCAAGGCAGAGCAGAGCAGAACCGCAGACGCGGTAGACAAGGCTGAGCAGAGCAAAACCGCAGATGCGGTAGACAAGGCTGAGCAGAGCAAAACCGCAGACGCGGTGGACAGGACTGAGCAAAGCGAAACCGCAGATGTGGTGGACAGTGCTGAGCAAAGCGAAACCGCAGACGCGGTGGACAGGGCTGAGCAAAGCGAAACCGGAGACGCAGCAGACAGGGCTGAGCAAAGCAAAACCGCAGACGCGGTGGACAGGGCTGAGCAAAGCGAAACCGCAGACGCGGTGGACAGGGCTGAGCAAAGCGAAACCGCAGACGCGGTGGACAGGGCTGAGCAAAGCGAAACCGCAGACGCGGTGGACAGGGCTGAGCAAAGCGAAACCGCAGACGCGGTGGACAGGGCTGAGCAAAAGCGAAACCGCAGACGCGGTGGACAGGGCTGAGCAAAGCGAAACCGCAGACACGGTGGACAGGGCTAAGCAAAGCGAAACCGCAGACGCGGTGGACAGGGCTGAGCAAAGCGAAACCGCAGACGCGGTGGACAGGGCTGAGCAATGCGAAACCGCAGATGCGGTGGACAGGGCTGAGCAAAGCGAAACCGCAGACGCGGTGGACAGGGCTGAGCAAAGCGAAACCGCAGACGCGGTGGACAGGGCTGAGCAAAGCGAAACCGCAGACGCGGTGGACAGGGCTGAGCAAAGCGATACCGCAGACGCGGTGGACAGGGCTGAGCAAAGCGAAACCGCAGACGCGGTGGACAGGGCTGAGCAAAGCGAAACCGCAGACGCGGTGGACAGGGCTGAGCAAAGCGAAACCGCATACGCGGTGGACAGGGCTGAGCAGGCAAGAACCGCCGAAGCGGCAAGCAAGACAGAGTGGAGGGGACAGGGCTCTGTTCACATGGAACAGACTGGAAGGGAAAGGCAGAACCAGGTACACACAGGATACTTGCAATGAAGTAGCGAGTGGACTCTAAACTCACAAACGGGAGTACAGAGACAACGAGTAGGAGATAGGTATGGGATCAGATTCTGCAAGAAAAGGGAAGGTACGGACATGGAGAAAAACAGGTAACAGGCTAGGAGAGTATACAGACAAGAACAGGCAAGATACAGGAACAGGTCTAGGTATGCGGCCCCTAGAAGGCGGAAAGAACAGGCTAGGAGCGTGTTCACACGAGCCTGGAAATACAGCCTGCAGGATAGGCAGAAGACAACAGGCTAGAGAGCGTGTACAGACTGCAGGTTAGAGTACACAGGTAGGACACAGTACAGACACGGGAACAGATACTGCAAGACAGGTAACATACACAGGACCTGGCATGTCAGAGACAAGAAGCCAACTGACAGGGCAAGATGCTCAGGCATGGGTTAATTGGAGCAGCTGGTTTAAATACCAGGTGACAGACAGCAATAGGCTGAGGACGCACAAGGGGTGTGCCTGCAGCAGGTACAAAAAGCAGGAAGTGATCGGGCGCCGCCCTTAAGCAGCAGAAACAGAAGCAAACAGACAGCATGGAGGGAAGCCAGAGAGGCATTCTGGATTGGAGGTCAAGTGCGCACTCTTGCACAGTGGGAGATGGACCACTATGCAAGGATGCCGCCAGGTATGTTACAGATGGTGATGCTAATTATGGCATCATCGCTGCTCACCATCTTGGTGGAGTCCTCAAAGTTTTGGAGGATGGCACAGATGTCTGACATCCATGCCCACTCCTGAGGTCTTATGTGCAGAGGCTGACCTGAATACCGACGGACGTTTTGAAGCTCGTACTCAACAACTGCCCTGTGCTACTCACAAATCCTTTCCAACATATGCAATGTTGAGTTCCAAAGCGTAGGGACATCATACACCAGTCGGTGAGCGGCAAGTTACAAATGCTGCTGAAGCACGGCGAGGATGGCAGAAGTTGTAGCTGACTTTCTAAAATGGGCACACACCCAGCGTTCTTTGACAAGCAGATCCAGCAGATCCGGGTAGGTTTTGAGAAATCGCTGAACCACTGGGTTGAGCACATGGGCCAGGCATGGTATGTATGTGAGCTTGCCTCGCTTCAGAGCCGCTACCAGGTTCCGGCCTTTATCACACACGAGCATGCCTGGCTGTAGATTCAGCGGTGACAGCCACAGATCTGTCTGCTCTTTTACAGCTGTCAACAACTTTTCAGCGGTGTGCAGTTTGTCACCTATACATATTAGCTTCAGCACAGCTTGTTGCTGCTTGGCCGATGCAGTGCGGCAGTGCTTACAGCTTCCAACTTATGTAATTTCGGTGATGTAGGCTGAAGAGCAGGAGGAGGTGCAGGAGCTTTAGAATGTGGGGCAACCCTGATTGACCCAGGGTCCACAATCCACAGCATCGGGAGGACGTGTTCCATCCCAAGGTCCGACTGGGTCCCAGCTTCCACTATATTAACCCAGCGTGCCGTCAGCGAGATGTACCGTCCCTGGCCACAAGCACATGTCCGTGGTTAGCTGGACCTTCCCAATAACTGCATTGTTGAGGGCACAGCTAATGTTCTGGGACACGTGCTTGTGTAATGCGGGAACAGCACACAAGGAGAAATAAAGGTGGCTGGGGACCGAGTATCGAGGGTTGGCCGTCACCATCAGGTTGCTCAATGCTTCTGTCTCCACGAGCCTAAGAGGCAACATTTCGAGCGCAAGCATTCGTGAAATGCGTGAGTTCAGTAGATTGGCCTGTGGGGCATTTGCTGTGTATTTTCGCTTGCGTTCCAAGGGCTGGGGTAGGGACAACTGAACGCTGCGCTGGGACAAAGATGTGGTTGCTGACAGTGGTAGTTGTGAGTGTGCAACGACAGGTGCAGGGTGGGAGGCATCTTCGCATGCGAAATGAACAGGGGATTGGCGTGCATGCACAACAGCAGAACAAGAAGTGGTGTCACCAGCAGGCACTGTTTCTGGACCCCGGCGTTCGGCCCACATAATTGGGTGCTTTGCTGTCATGTGCCTGAGGATGCTGGTGGTGGTCAGGCTGCTAGTTTTGATACCCCTGCTCATGCTGGCCTGACAGATGGTGCAAATTACCTTTTTAGGGTTATCTGATCAGTCTTTAAAAAAACAGACTCGGGAAGACCTAACAGTTGGAGTGGCAACTTCCGTCGTGTTGGTGTTCTGGGGAACAGTTTCCCATCTTGTGTCTGTGGCCACCACACTGCTTGTTCCTGTCTGTTGTGGTGCTATGCCTCCCTCCCCCTGTGTACTGTTGTCCTCGCTCTGCATGTCACCTTGCTAGGTTGGGTCAGTGACTTCATTGTCCATCACCTCATCTTCCACTTACTCACCCTGGAACTCCTCCTGACTTTCTGGCAATTGTGTCTCATCATCATCATCCACCTCTTGCGACAGTAATTGCACTTTCCCACCGTTGCCTTCATGTGACCATGGTTGCACAAATATTTGGCCATCACTACATTCGATCTCCTCTTGCCCCTCTTGAAGCTGGCTGGGCGAAAGGCCTGAATCTATAAGCGGAAGACTGAAAAGCTCTTCGGAGTGTCCAAATGTGGGATCAGTTGTCTCCGGGCACTCAGCATGGTGGAAGGAAGAAGGATCAGGGAGAGGAATATGCGGTCCAAACTCACGGCTACTGAGACTTGACCATGTGGAAGACAGGGTGGTGGTGGTGGCAAAGTGACAACCTTTTGACACTGCTCTGAGTTCATTTGTGGTGTGCTGTGATGTCACAGCCCTGACACACTGGCCGTATACCGCACACAGCACTCACACACTGGCCGTATACCGCACACAGCACTCACACACTGCTCATATATCACACACAGCTATGACACACTGGCCGTATACTGCACATAATACTGATACACGCTGTATACTGCATACAGCCTTGACACATTGCTCATAAATTGCTTAAGAAATTGCTTAATAAAATCACTTCTGTTGCAATGCAACTATGTTGGATTATTTGTTTCCAGAGCTGCTGACCGCCTGACATGGATCATGTCCACCATAAAACTTCAGAAAACTAAGCATTGCCAGATGTGTCACTTTGGCTGAAAAGTGAATGCAGTTACACTAACAGCTCTGTGAGGTCCTCACACCTATGTCATATATAAGGGGTAGTTAGACACTTCCCTTCACCCTTACCATCATAAACATTCCTGTTGTATGCACAAAATACAGTATGCCATTAGTGCCTCAAATACATCATTATTTTAGCAGATTGAAAGTAGTTCGGGCATTGTATTTCATTACTAAATTTCCTCTAATTTTTTTTCCAGAGTTGGGAATGACAATTTTCTGCTAAACTAATAATATTCCAACTAAAAATTCCTGACTGGCAGCAATCAGTCCTTGAGATCTGACACACTATGACTGGACAAGTTGCAATTTACCATGACGGATGAAGAATTTTTCTGGATAGTAGCATAGTTCTTCAAAACATCAATAAAGCATATATGTCACATGCAATATAATTTGCTCAT
Organism: Phyllobates terribilis; assembly: GCF_046119375.1. NCBI lineage: Eukaryota > Metazoa > Chordata > Amphibia > Anura > Dendrobatidae > Phyllobates > Phyllobates terribilis. The sequence goes on from NW_027362761.1 coordinate 477,739,477, forward strand.
GATGTTTGTTTGTTAGATGCATCTGTTACTTGTTACAGTTCTCAGGACCGTCGATTAGTTCTGCATTATTAAAACTGATTCTAATGACAATCTAAAACTTGAGTTTAAAGAGAACCGGTCAGCACAATTTTGTAATGTAAAGACATGGTGGTAATGGCGCTGTAATACAGATCACATTGATACCTTTGGTGAAGAAATCCACTTTGTGGTTCTTATATAACCCCTTCACCTTTGGGCGATTTTCCGTTTTTGTTTTTTCTTCCTCTTCTTCAAGAGCCATAACTTTATTTTTCCATCCCCATAGCTGTATGAGGGTTTGTTTTTTGTGCTTTTGAATGACATAATTAATTTTATCATATGATGCACTGGAAAGCAGGAAAAATATTCCAGTGCATAGAAATTGCAAAAAAATGAAATTTCTTATTTACATTTTAATGTTCACTATACAGTAAGACTGATCTAGCAATATGATTCCCCAGCTCAGTACGATTATGCAGACACCAAACATGTATATATTCTTTTAGGTGATTGAAAAAAACATCTGAAATTGATAAAAAAAAAAAAAAAACACTTTGGTTTGTGTCGCTATTTTCCGAGACCTGAAACACTTTAAATTTTCATGTTCTATTGCTGTTTGATGGCTTATTTTTTGCACCCTGAGTAGAGAATTTTTACTGATACCATTCTGGTAGTAGATGCGATGTTTTGATCGCTTATTATTGCATTGTATTGCAATGTTGCAGCAGGCAAAAAGACACAATTCTGGCATTTTGAATTTTTTCTCATTATGCCATTTATTGATTGGAATAAATTACTTTATATTTTTATAGATCAGACTTTTCTGAAATCAGCCAAATATGTGTAATTTTTTAATTGTTTTATTTTTAAAGTGGCAAAAGAGGGGTGATTTGAAATTTCTGTTTTTTTTCCTTTAACTTTTTATTGTATTAAACCCTTTTACGTCCGAAGGTGGTTTGCACTTTAACGACCAGGCCAATTTTTACAATTCTGACCACTGTCACTTTATGAGGTAATAAGTCTGAAACGCTTCAATGGATTCCACTAATTCTGAGACTGTTTTTTCGTGACATATTGTCGATATGACTTGCATTTAATTGTGAAAAAAATCTGAAATTTGGCTAAAATTTTGAAGCTTTTGCAACTTTCAAACTTTGAATTTTCATGCCCTTAAATCAGAGAGATTTGTCACACAAAAATAGTTAATAAATAACATTTCCCACATGTCTACTTTACATCAGCACTATTTTGGAACCAAAATTTTTTTTTATTAGGAAGTTATAAGGGTTAAAAGTTGACCAGCGATTTCTCATTTTTCCAGCAAAAGTTACAAACCCATTTTTTTTTAGGGACCACATCACATTTGAAGTGACATTGAGGGGCCTTTATGACAGAAAATACCCAAATTTGACACCATTCTAAAAACTGCCCCCCTCAAGGTGCTCAAGACTAGAGATGAGCGGTGTTCGAATCGAACTGTTCGCCAATTTCAAATTCGAGCTGTTTTGGGCGGTGTTCGAGCCGTTCGACGAACCCGAACGATTTAAAAAAAATCCGGCTGTTCGAGGTTATGTTCGATAACTGTTCGTGCACCAAAATCGTAACTGGATTTTTTCACAGTAATGCTGATAATCAATGTTAATACACAGTTTGAGTGTACAGTGGGGTGGGGGGAGGGGCAGGGGATGGATCTCTGCAGAAATAATGAAGACCTCCATTTTGTTTCTCTTTCCCGCATTTACAGTGGGGAGGTGCAGTCTGTCAGCCTATCAGCAGCGCACACACGGAGCGAAGTGCTTTTTTTCACACAAGCAAGGGCATGTGTCATTGGCTGTGCATGTCACATGTCCTTGCCCTATAAGACCCAGCCATTTTCCCCGTCGCCACCATTTTCTCACTGCTGCAGCTGCGTGTTAGACGGCACCGCTGCAGCTGTGGGCGCTATATTGTGTAACTGAATTGCAAGCGAATTTTGTCTTAAATAGACAGAAAGGTTTAGGGAGTAGGGACTAGTTTGTAATTGCAGCCTTTTTGAGGGCTAGGTTAGAGCAGTTCCTACCACTTTTAACAGGCTCTTAAATAGACAGATAGGTTGGGAGTAGTGACTAGTAGAGATGAGCGTTGTTCTACTCGAACTGTTCGCCAATCTCAAATTCGAGCTGTTTTGGGCGGTGTTCGAGCCGTTCGGCGAACACGAACGATTTGAGAAAAATTTGGCTGTTCGAGGTTATGTTCGATAACTGTTCGTGCACCAAAATCATAACTGGATTTTTTCTCAGTAATGATGAAAATTAATGTTAATACGCAGTTTGAGTGTACAGCGGGGTGGGGGGTGGGGCAGGGGATGGATCTCTGCAGGAATAATGAAGATCTCCATTTTTTTTTCTCTTTCCCGCATTTGCAGTGGGGAGGTGCAGTCTGTCAGCCTATCAGCAGCGCACACACGGAGCGAACTGCAGTTTTTCACACAAGCAAGGGCATGTGTCATTGGCAGTGTATGTCACATGTCCTTGCCCTATAAGACCAAGCCATTTTCCCCGTCGCCACCATTTTCTCACTGCTGCAGCTGCGTGTTAGACGGCACCGCTATTGCTGTGTGCGCTATACCTTGTTAATTTCAAGCCAATTTTCGCACAAATCTACAGATAGCTTGGGAGTAGGGAATAGTTGTGATTGCAGTCCTTTTAAGGACTAGGTTACAGCATTTCCTACGACTTTTATCAGGCAGGTCTGTGCTCTTAAATAGATAGATTGTGGGAGTAAAGACTAATTGTAATTGCAGTCTTTTTCAGGACTAGGTTACATCAGTTCCTATCAGTTTTTGCCAGGCAGGTCTGTGCCAGTGCTGTGCAAGTTTTTTTCACAGCATTTGGCTGAATCTAGCAAAGCTAATCCTTTTTGGCCTATTGCAGAGTGTGTTAGTCAGTGGAGTAGCCTATCTGTGTTGCAAGATATACCACCTGTGTATAGAATACCAATTTTTTTACTGCACCTAGTGAAGTAAAATCTTTTGGGCATAGCATCATTCTATTAGTCCATCTATACTGACCTCCATCAGGTTGCAAATTGAATATAATTTTTTTCTGCATCTAGCTCTGAAAAAATATTTGGGCTTCTAGCAGTGTGTGGGACTTGTTCTATTAGTCGATCTATACTGACCTCCATCAGGTTGCAAACTGAATATAATTTTTTTCTGCATCTAGCTCTGAAAAAATATTTGGCCTTCTAGCAGTGTGTGGGACTTTCTCTATTAGTCCATCTATACTGACCTCCATCAGGTTGCAAATTAAAAATAATTTTTATCTGCATCTAGATCTGAAAAAATATTTGGCCTTCTAGCAGTGTGTGGGACTTTCTCTATTAGTCCATCTATACTGACCTCCATCAGGTTGCAAATTAAAAATAATTTTTATCTGCATCTAGCTCTGAAAAAATATTTGGGCTTCTAGCTGTGTGTGGGACTTGTTCTATTATCCATCTATACTGACCTCCATCAGGTTGCAAATCGAATATAATTTTTTTCTCCATCTAACCTAGCCAATAGTTTTGGCCTAATGCCACAGTTTGGCCACTCAGCTCTGCTCGGTTCCCATCCATTGTTTTTTTGTGCAAACAACTCCAGAGTTGTGAATTAGTTAACCACCAAAATGAGTGGAAAAAGGCCTGCTGCTGGTGGAAAGGGGAATAGGCGTGTTGGGAAGGGGAAAAAAGGTTGTGTCCGTGGGGTAGGTGTTAAAGCAACAGTAACATCTGCAGAAGAAAGACCATCTTCCAGCCAAACTAAAATGTCTACTTCTTTTAGCGGACAATGTGATAAGATCCCTTTCTTACGGCCACGCCAATTGCTACAAATTCCAGATGAGGCACAAAAACAGCAGGTGCTTCAACGGATATCAAGTGCTCCTTTAAGTGGGCTCTCCTCCACATCAACTTCAACATCACAAATACTCCAGTCCTCAAAGGTGTCACCCCAATCGCACTTGCTTCCTCACAGCTCCCAAATCTCCAGCTGCCCATCTGAGTATGAGGTAGAACAGATGGTTGAGTCTGCAGAGCTGTTTACTCATACTATAGCCTGGGAATCAGAGGTCGACTCCAGCGCTTCTGTGAATCCAGATGAGGAAATGATCTGCACTGATGCCCAGAATCTTTATGAGTCGGATCCAGGACCAGACGCAGAAGGTTCTGACCATAATGTAGACCCTCGTTCCCAAACTGTAACTCCTGTTGGTGGAGACAATGAGGAAGACGATGATGAGACTCAAATACCTGATTGGAGCGACAACTTGAGTTTTTTGTCAGGGCAGGAACAGGTTGGCTCTGAGGACGACGGGTGTGATAACGCACAGGGTGATGATGATGAGGTTGGAGATCCCACTTACTGTCAACCCACAGTCAGCCAAGAGATGAGGTCAGCAGAGGAGGTGAAGGAAGATGCTAGTGACGACGAGGTCAGGTTGCGCCTTCCTGGACAGAGACGTAGTACTGGAAGCACGTCAACAGCTGCATCCTCAAACACAACTCTGCCTCTCACCACAAGTCGTGGTGGCTCTTCAGGTCGCATGGGTGCTAAGCCTTGCATAGCCTGGGCATTTTTTCAGATCTATAAAGATGACCCAACTCGTGTTATCTGTAACATTTGTCAGCAAAAGCTAAGTAGAGGCCAAAAAATACATCGTTTGAGTACTTCATGCATGAACCGGCACATAGACATGAAGCATAAGTTGCAGTGGGAAGCTCAGTGTGCTACAATGCGGCCTAGCCGGCCGGGCCAACCACCGTCTGCCATATCTTGTGCATCCGCGGCCTCTTCATCCTCTGTGACTGGGGGGACAGCAGTCACACCTGTTTTGGGGCGCAGACCTGCCACCTCTTTACCCGCAACAGCCAGCGTGATTGGCAGGTCATCATTTTCTTTGGAGGTGGTAACTGTTAGAACCTTGCTGTTAGGTTTTTTTTCCTTTGCTGGTCACATGACCTTGTTGGCCTATTTAATCCTGCTCCGCCCTTCTGGCTTTGCTGGACTTTATTGTATATCTACTTTCTGGCTAGCCTGTGCTCTGTATCTAACTCTGTTAGTTTGCTTGGTCTACGGACCTCTATGTTCTATCTATTTTGTTTGTTCGTCTGTCTGCTACTATTTCTGTTAGGAGGTGTCCCATATTCCTCCCAGTCCTTAGTACCTGTAGGGATTTCCTCCCCACATCTATAGGTCTTCGTACAGACTAGATTAGGACTTTAGCAGGTCTGATCGCAGGATCAGGTTCCCTGTTACATCGTAGGGATTCAGCTGAGTCTTATAGTAGGGACAGATCTCCTCTCTTTCCTTAGCTTTGGTAGCAGAACATAACAGTAAGTCCAGCCTGCAAATTCTCTAAGGAAAGATTTTTTTTTTTTTTTTGTTCCATCATGGTGTCGGTTCAGGATTTGGCTAAACACCTGCAGGGACTCTCTCTGGAAGTGGCCGAGCTCCGTCAGCACGTGAGTAACTGTCCTGGAGCATATTTCTTGGAGCCTAAGGTATGTTTGCCGGATTTATTTTTTGGTGAACATCGAGAATTTTTTTCATTTAAAAATGCTTGCTTATTGTATTTTCGTTTGAGACCCAAGTCCTCTGGGGATGAATCCCAGCGCGTAGGGTTCATAATGTCACTTTTGCGCAAAGAGCCTCAGGAGTGGGCCTTTTCTTTGCAACCTAGTGATACATGCTTCAGATCAGTGGATAGTTTTTTTTCTGCTTTAGGACTATTATATGATGATCCTGACCGTGTCGCATCAGCTGAGACTGAGTTGAGACGTCTAAAACAAGGATCTGGTACTGTAGAAAAATATTGTACACATTTTCGTCGTTGGTCTACTCAAACAGGGTGGAACGATTCTGCTCTGAAAAGTCTATTTCTTGCTGGGCTCAGTGAAAGGGTTAAAGACCTGCTAATTGCTTATCCTACACCTGAGGATTTACAACAGGCTATGCAATTAGCTATACGGGTGGATAGGAGACTGCGTGCTAGGGTTAATGAGAGCAAATCCTCTGCTATGTCAGTTTCTGGTTATGATAATGTGTGTACTAACAGTGGTGAACCGATGGAGATTGGATCGGTGGCACCTCGCTCTCAAGAAAAAGATCGTCGTTTTTCAGAAGGCTTGTGTTACTATTGCGGAAAATCTGGTCATTTGATTAAAGGCTGTGAGCTTCGTATGAAGAAAGAAAAAAAAATGGTCAGTCACGCCCGTATTGCCTGTTTAAATTCCAAGGGTATATTTTTAGCTGCTTCCACGATTGCTCAGGAAAAATTAATGGAATTTCGGGTGTTTGTTGATTGCGGGTCTACATTGAATGTAATTGATGGGGGATTCGTGGAAAAACTCAATTTAAAACCTGAACCTTTATCATCCCCCATTGCTGTGGTTTCTGTGGATGGCTCCCCTTTGAAGAATATTACTCTCAAGGTCAGTGAATTTCCTCTCACTATTAATGGTGTTCACCATGAGAAATTGGATTTGGTAGTGTTGAATAACTTGCCTTCTCCAGTAATATTGGGTTTGCCCTGGTTAAAATTTCACAATCCTGTACTGGATTGGTCTACCAGTGAAATTAAATCCTGGAGCCATAAATGTTATGACAAGTGTTGTAACGGGCGTATTGCAGCTTTGGATAGGGGAGAATTGCCTGTTCCTATTCAGGATTTTTGGAGAGTTTTTTCTGAGAAGGAATCGCAGGTTTTGCCTCCCCATAGAGACTATGATTGTTCTATTGAATTTGTCCCTGGAGCGACTCTTCCTAAAAGTCGTTTATTTAACCTTACTATTCCTGAGAGGAAGGCTTTGGAGGAATACATACAGACAAGTTTGGCCGCCGGTCACATTAGGCCCTCTAAGTCTCCTGTGGCGGTTGGATTTTTTTTTGTAAAAAAAAAGGACGGTGGTTTACGTCCTTGTCTGGATTTCCGTGAGATTAACAAAATTACGGTACGCAATCCTTACCCACTGCCATTGATTCCTGATCTGTTTAACCAGTTATTGGGGGCCAAGTGGTTCTCTAAAATTGACCTTAAGGGGGCATACAATCTGTTGCGCATGAAGGAGGGTGATGAATGGAAGACTGCTTTTAACACTCCTGTGGGTCATTTTGAGAATCTGGTTATGCCTTTTGGTCTTACTAATGCTCCTGCATTTTTTCAGAATCTGATTAATGACATCCTTAGACCTTTGATTGGTAAAAATGTGGTTGTGTATTTGGATGACATTTTGATTTATTCGCCAGATCTGGAGTCTCATTGGCGGAGCGTGCGTGAGGTATTACAGTTATTAATGGACAATTCGCTTTTTGCTAAGCTGGAGAAATGTGAGTTCGCTGTACAGAGAATTAGTTTTTTGGGCTACATTATCTCCAGCAAAGGTTTTGAGATGGATCCGGTTAAGGTTCAGGCTGTGCAGGAATGGCCTAGGCCTATTGGTTTGAAATCGATACAGAGGTTTTTGGGTTTCGCCAATTACTATAGAAAATTCATAAAAAATTTTTCTAGTATTGTCAAACCTCTGACTGATCTCACCAGGAAAGGTGCTGATGCTGTTCAGTGGTCTTCTGAGGCCATTGAAGCTTTTGTGTATCTCAAGGAGAGGTTCACCTCTGCTCCCATCCTTATGCAGCCTGATGTTACTAGGCCGTTTTTGGTTGAGGTTGATGCTTCCTCTGTGGGGGTTGGCGCAGTATTGTCTCAGGATAACGGGGATGGATTACATCCTTGTGCCTTTTTTTCCAAAAAATTTTCGGAGACTGAATTGAATTACGATATTGGTAATCGGGAATTATTGGCTATTAAACTCGCATTTGAACACTGGCGCCACTTCTTGGAAGGTGCGGAATTTCCCGTTCAGGTTCTTACGGATCATAAAAATCTGATATATCTTGATGCTGCCAAGCGCCTGAATGCCCGTCAGGCTAGGTGGGCACTGTTTTTCTCGCGGTTTAATTTCTCCGTTACTTACATCCCTGGTACTAAGAATGTTAAGGCGGATGCCTTGTCTCGCAGTTTTTCTCCCATAGTCGGTGCTGAGAAAGAGGAAAACATTTTACAAGAAGGTGTTGTGATAGCTGCTTTAGACTCCGTTTTGGAAGATGAGATTCTTAAAGCACAGGAGAATGCCCCATCTAACACTCCTCATGGGAGATTGTTTGTGCCTGGGACCTTTAGGAGAGATTTGTTTGTTGAGTGTCACGAATCTCGGTTGGCAGGTCATCCCGGAATCTCTGAGACCAAGAGACTGGTGGGTCGCAGTTTTTGGTGGCCTGGATGGCAGAAGGAAGTCATTAAGTGGGTGCGCCAATGTACTATATGTGCTAGATCCAAGTCCTCACATACTCCTGCTGCGGGGTTGCTTTGTCCTTTGGAGGTCCCCAGTGCTCCTTGGACACATTTGGCTATGGACTTTATAACTGACCTTCCCCCCTCTGAGGGTTTTACTGTCATCTGGGTGGTCGTGGACCGTTTTAGCAAGATGTGTCACTTGGTTCCCTTCGTCAAACTGCCCTGCGCTAAAACTCTCGCTAAGGCCTTTGTCAAGGAAATTGTCAGACTTCATGGCGTTCCTACTGACATTGTTTCTGATAGGGGTCCTCAGTTCGTGGCTCGTTTTTGGCGTGCCTTTTGTGACAGGTTGGGAATTCATTTGTCGTTTTCGTCCGGATACCATCCTGAATCTAATGGCCAAACAGAAAGGAAAAACCAGGATGTTGAGCAGTTCTTGCGTTGTTTTGTGGCAGACAATCAAGAGGGGTGGTCTGAGTTTCTGCCACTTGCCGAATTTGCTCTGAACAATCATACATCTTCTTCTGCTGGTTGTTCGCCTTTTTTTTGTTGTTCTGGGAGACATCCGTCGTTTGGGTCGTTCTCCAAGTTGGGATCTGCCGTGCCTGAGGAGGAGAATTTTTCCGGTGATTTGGAAAGAGTTTGGACGGATGTGCGTGGTAATCTTCAGGAGGCCAACAGAAAATCTAAAGACTACTTTGATAGGAAACGACAGGAGGTTTTGTTCGCTGTTGGTGACATGGTTTGGTTGTCCTCTAGGAATCTGCGGTTGAGGATTCCTTCTAAGAAATTGGGTCCCAAGTTTGTAGGGCCCTTTAAGGTGCTTCAGGTTGTCAACCAATCTGCTGTTAGGTTGGAGGTTCCTACCTCCTGGAGAATTAATCCGGTCTTTCATGTCTCTCTGTTAAAAAAAGCTGTCGTGTCGGATGGTGACGCCTCTGCCTCTGTTCCTCCGGTGGTGGAGGACGGGGAATATGAAATTTCTCGCATCCTTGACTCTAGACGGTATAGAGGTAGTTTGCAGTATCTTGTGGCCTGGAAAGGTTTCGGACCCGAGGATAACTCTTGGGTGAGGTCAGATGATGTTTCCGCGTCCAGACTTATCAGAGCGTTTCACAGGAGATTTCCTGATAAGCCTGGTCCTAGGGGATCTGGAGGATCCTCTTAGAAGGGGGGGTACTGTTAGAACCTTGCTGTTAGGTTTTTTTTCCTTTGCTGGTCACATGACCTTGTTGGCCTATTTAATCCTGCTCCGCCCTTCTGGCTTTGCTGGACTTTATTGTATATCTACTTTCTGGCTAGCCTGTGCTCTGTATCTAACTCTGTTAGTTTGCTTGGTCTACGGACCTCTATGTTCTATCTATTTTGTTTGTTCGTCTGTCTGCTACTATTTCTGTTAGGAGGTGTCCCATATTCCTCCCAGTCCTTAGTACCTGTAGGGATTTCCTCCCCACATCTATAGGTCTTCGTACAGACTAGATTAGGACTTTAGCAGGTCTGATCGCAGGATCAGGTTCCCTGTTACATCGTAGGGATTCAGCTGAGTCTTATAGTAGGGACAGATCTCCTCTCTTTCCTTAGCTTTGGTAGCAGAACATAACAGTAACACCAGCTGGTGTTGAGCGCTGTCCAACATCGATAGCACCACCTTTGGATCAAGGCAACCTAACATGTCCGCCTGCATCTTACTCACAGACCGGCAGTTTGCCGGGGACACCCTTATCAACCCCGTCTAATCACAATAGCCAGCCCTCGGTCCCTCAGATGTGGACAAGTAAAACACCATTTCCTCCTAGCCATGAGAAAGCTAAGAGGTTGAATTTCACCATCTGCAAGCTCTTGGCTACAGAAATGCTGCCTTTCCGCCTGGTGGACACAGAGGATTTTCGAGACCTTATGTCCGTCGCAGTGCCCCAGTACCAGATGCCCAGTCGGCACTACTTCTCAAAGAAAGGTGTGCCTGCGCTCCACCAGCATGTCGCACACAACATCACCGCTTCTTTGAGAAACTCTGTGTGTGACAGGGTGCATTTCACCACAGACACTTGGACGAGTAGGCATGAACAGGGGCGTTACATGTCGCTGACTGGGCACTGGGTAACTATGGTGACAGCAGGACAAGGGGCTGCTGTCCAAGTCTTGCCGTCCCCACGATTTGTGCGTCAATCCTCTTTATGTCAAAGTTCCTCCACTGCCTCTGCCTCCTCAACCTCCTCTCGGTCTTCCACCTGCACCCAAAGCCTGTCTGGTCATGCCACAAGCTTTCTAACTGCGCAGAAGGGATCCTGCACACCTCCTTACTATGCTGTCAGTAGGGCTCAACGTCATCAGACGGTTTTTACTTTGAAATGTCTGGGAAATGTGAGTCACACAGCTGAGGAGTTGTGGTCAGCTCTGGAGAACCAATTTCATGAATGGTTGTCTCCACTGGACCTGAAACCAGGGAAGGCCGTGTGCGACAATGCTGCAAACGTGGGTGCGGCCCTTCGCCGGGGCAATGTCACACACGTGCCTTGTATGGCTCACGTGTTGAACCTGGTTGTCCAGCAATTTTTAGCCCACTATCCCAGACTAGATGGCCTTCTGCAGAGGGCACGGTCGCTGTGTGCTCACTTCCGCCGTTCGCATCCCGCAGCTCAGCGACTTACATCTCTACAGAAGTCGTTGGGCTTGCCACTTCACCGGCTAAAATGCGATGTGCCTACTCGGTGGAATTCAACTCTGCACGTTACAGCGACTGTGGCAGCACCGACAAGCCCTGGTGCAATACGTTCTGACGTATAGCCTGGGCCAACGAGATCCAGAGGTGGGGCAAATCACGCTGGAGGAGTGGTCTCAGATCAGGGACCTTTGCACCCTTCTGCACAGTTTTGAAATGGCGACGAAGATGTTTAGTGCTGACGATGCCATTATCAGCATGACTATTCCGGTGATTTACATGCTGGAGCACATGTTAAACAGAATTCGGAGTCAGGTGGTGGCACAAGAGGAGGTGGAGGAAGTAGACGAGGAGGAGTTGTATGCGGAAGGGCTAACATCTGCAAGGTCCAGACGGTCGGCAGCACCAAGGCGGCAGGCATGTGAGGGTGGGGGAGATGGTTTTACCAGGGCGCATGGTAGCAGCCAAACTAGTGAGGAAGGTGCAGGAGCCCAGGAAGAAGTGGAGGACAAACTGATGGAAGACTCATCAGATGAGGGAGACCTTGATCACATTTCTGTTGTGCGAGGTTGGGGGGAGAGGACAGAGGAAGGAAGCATGATTGTTACCTCGCCACCAACACAACAGGGACTTGGTGCTCCTGGATGCGCAACACACATGAGTGCCTTCTTGCTGCACTACCTGCAACATGACCCTCGAATTGTGAGAATTAGAAATAATCCTGACTACTGGGTTGCCACACTGTTAGATCCCCGGTACAAAAGTAAATTTGCCGAAATTATTCCTGCCATAGAAAGGGATGCACGCATGCAGGAGTATAAGCAGAGACTGTTGCAGAATCTTACATGTGCTTTTCCACAAAACACCAGTGGTGCACGTAGTGAATCTCACAGTTCCAACTTGCCAACCGTGGGACCGTCAAGTGTTCAGCACTCAAACCGTAACAGAACCACAGTATCTGCTGGTAACATCAATTTTTCGGAATCATTTCACCACTTTTTTAGCCCATCCTTTGCAAGGCCACAGGAGACAAGAAGTCTGACACATAGTCAACGCCTAGAGACGATGGTACAGGAGTATCTCCAAGTAAACATTGAAGCCATGACTGTGTCACTGGACCCTTGCTCTTTTTGGGCTTCCAATCTGCATAAATGGCCGGAGCTAGCCACTTACGCCTTGGAGATCTTGTCATGCCCCGCAGCCAGCGTTCTGTCTGAACGTGTGTTCAGCGCTGCTGGTAGTGTGCTGACAGATAAGCGCACACGGCTCTCCACTGATAATGTAGACAGACTCACGTTCATAAAGATGAACAAATCATGGATCCGAAACGACTTTTCTACCCCTGTGTCATCCTGGGGAGAGTAAAAGCTTGATGATTGGTTAAAATCACCCTACCAACCGTTTTAAGCTTTCAAATTACTAATCATGTTTATCTGTATCTTGGCTGGAAAATAATTTGGGCTTTGTAGCAGTGTGCAGCACTGATTCTATTAGGCCATCTATAATAAGCTCCACCAGATTTAAAATTAATAATAATTTTTAGCTGCATCTAGCCCGGAAAATAATTTTGGGGCTCCGAGATGCGCAAGACACATAAGTGCCTTCTTGCTGCACTACCTGCAACATGACCCTCATATTGTCAGAATTCGAAGTAATCATGACTACTGGGTTGCCACACTCTTAGATCCCCCAAACTTTTCGATCAACCTTTTCATTTTAATAAAGACCAAAAAATGGTCATTTTTGAAATTATAAGCATTAGCAGGTTATTAGAAACTGAAATCAAACAGTTTTCAACTCAAAACTTTATTCTAGGTGATGTTACATTTTCACATAGGACCCCTTGTTCGAAAGGAGCTTCTGAACTCTCTCGTCCATTGAATTTGTCAGGTTTTGGATGGTTTCTGCTTCAATTGTTTTGCATGAGGACAGAATACCCTCCCAGAGGTGTTGCTTAGATGTGAACTGCCTCCCGCCATTATAGACACTCCTTTTGATGATGCTCCAGAGGTTCTGAATGGGGTAGAGGTCAGGGGAGCATGGGGGTCACACCATAAGTTTGTCCCCTTTTATGCCCATATCAGCCAGAGATGCAGATGTTTTATGTGCAGCATGAGATGGTGCATTATCATGCAAAAAATGATCTTGCTGTGAAATACACGGTTCTTCTTCTTGAACCATGGCAGGAAGTGCTGTTTGAGAAAATCCACATACATTATGGAGTTCATCTTTAGCGCCTTCAGGGATCCTAAAGGGGCCGACAATCTCTCTCCCCATGATTCCAGCCCAAAACATTACTCCACCTCCTCCTTGTTGGCGCTGTAGCCGTGTTTGCGTGGGGTGTCCATCAACCAGCCATCCTCCACTCCATCCATCTGGACCATCGAGCGCTGCACGGCACTCATCCGTGAACAAAACAGTTTTGAAATCAGTCTTCATGTAATGTTTAGCCCACTGGAGCCGTTTCTGCTTGTGTGAAGTGGATAGAGGAGGTCGACAGGATGGCGTATGCACAGCTGCAAACCTCTGAAGGACCCTGCATCTTGTTGTTCGGGGGACGTTGGAGGCACCAGCAGCTTCAAAAACTTGTCTGCTGCTATGACAAGGCTTTTTTGCCGCTGCTCTTTTAACCTGACGTAATTGCCTGTAGGAAAGAGTCCTCAATTTGCCCTTATCAGCACGCACACGTGTGTACTGTGAATCAGCTACATACTTCTTGATTGCCAAGACACTTCATCCTGATCATCGCACAATGTTGATTGTAGTCATGCCTTGACCTAAACACTCAACAATTTGTTGCTTCTCAGCAGCCGACACATCCTTTTTCTTTCCCATTTTGGCAGAAAATGTAGGCTGCTTAATAATGTGAGACAGCCTTCTTAAGTAGTCTTGCCTTTCATTGGACACACCTGCCAAACTAATTAGCACAGGTGTCTGCAATTGCTTACAGTGATATAAAGAGCCCTGACACACATCACCATCAATGAGTTTAACTGACAAACAAACAAATTCTTCCCTTATCACTCCTAAACACTTTTTGCATAATAATTTGGAACACAGTGTACATGTGCTTTTCCACAAAACACCAGTGGTTCACGTAGTGAATCTTACAGTTCTAACTTGCCAACCGTGGTCTGTATGGAGTTGTTCAATAAAGGGCCCAAAATTAAGATAACATAGATGGGAGAGGTCTCTATGAATAGGAATTCCTAAGTATTTGATACCCTGTGAGGGCCAGGCAAAGGGAAAGTTGGACTGGATGGAATCCTATATGGATTTGGGGAGGGAGACATCGAGGGCCTCAGACTTCGCTGCATTGATTTTAAAATTTGACCATGTAACAAAGTGATCTATTTCAGCCATAACAGCATGGATGGATATATGTGATTGAGTGATATATACTAGGACATCATCAGCAAATAGAGAGCACTTGTACTCGGTGCCTCCCACCTCAATCCACCTAATATTGGGGTTATGGCGAATTGATGAGAGCAGGTGCTCCGTCACTAGGATGTATAAGAGAGGGGACAGAGGACATCCCTGCCTTGTCCCATTGGTGATTGTGAAAGGTGATGAAAATGTTCTGATGCACACCCTGGGCCTTGGGACACCCGGAGCCGGACCCTTTTTGGTGGATGCTGGTGGTTGTAGTCTTCGTGGCGGCGACCCGGTTCCGTGGCTCAGGGTGGTCAAACCAGTGGCGGAACTATTTATGTGGTTTTGATGTTTAAATGTCCGACTACGCCACCCGTGGATTGCGGTCAGAGTGAACCGCCGCTGCAGGGCAGACCGCTGAGGCTGGTGTTGTGGGTGCAGCAGAGCGTAGCATAACTCCCCACGGGAGGAGTATAGCCTCAGGGCAGTGTATGCGGAGGATGGGGGTGATGGTGCAGGGCAGCAGCAGTAACGACACGGAGTCAGTGATGCAGTCCAGGGCCTTTACTCACAGTTCTTATTATCCAGACCACGTCTGCAGGTAACGGCTGCGCACGTCGTACTGTGCTCACCAGGTGAGGGGCTCAGACAACTCCCAGATAACTTTGGAGCGCTTCACAGGACGCCCTTTGTGTGTCCTTTGTCTGGCCTTTCTTACCAACCCTTCGGTCCGGCTGCCTCGGGCCTCCTCTTGGTAAACTTGGCGCCAGTTTCCCTGACCCTATGTGGTGCCTTCCTAGCGGGTGTAGCGAGGGGCTGCGCCACATAAAATGTCAGAGCCTCCGGTTTCTAGCTGAGGGTCGTTTCCTGCCTCCACTAGTTTCGGGGACCGGTCTCCCCCTTTGGCCTGACCCCTCCACGCAGGTGGGTTCGGGCGTGCGGTGGCGACTCGCCCGTCCGCACCCCTGGGATCCCTTCATTCCTCGTTCCTGGAGCCTTCTCCGCTCCTCTTCCTTCCTTCTCCCTCTTCCATGCCTGGGCCTCTGTTACTAGGCCCGCCTCCGGAGCAGAGCTCATGCAGAGCCCCTGCTCCCTGCCACTTCTGCTCAGACTTCTCTGCACTGAACTAAGATGGTGCCCACCTTTTATACTCCCTTCTCAATGCACCCAGGAACTGCTTCCTCCCTGCTCCTGCACTACAGGGTTCCCCTTCCTCGGTGTTCCCTCCCCCCACTCCAGCCAGGGACAGGGACTGTCGTGCCCATCTCAGAGGCATATTGGTCGTCCTGCCCCACGGCAATGTGGTGTAATGCATGCAGGTGTCGGGTCCTGATCCACACTCCATCCTTACCTGAGAGTGAGATATCACACCTCTGGGTGAGGTGCAATACCTCTGTAGCAACCGAGCCCTCAGGGTGCTACAGTTCCATTTATCTTCAGCCTAGGTGACGTATTGTTATACAGGGCCGTGATTTTGGCTATAAAAGGGTCCCCTAGACCCCTACCCCAAGCTTTTTAAGAGAATCATATATGGCGTGCCAAGAGACTCTATGGAATGCTTTCTCAGCATCCAACGAGAGTATCTAATTACAAATTTTTAACTGCATCTAGCCCAGGAAATACTTTGTGCCTAGTAGCAGTGTCTGCTAGTCAGCGGATTATCCCGGCTGTTAAGCAAGCTACACCACCTGTAGTTTGGACACTTAATTTTTTCAAAGGAAATGCTTCGGGACCACGGGATACTCAGTGAAGAGCATCAGGAGGCACCCCAAGGCATAGGGGCTGGGACTGGCAGTAGGATGCCTTGCGGTGGACAGCCGAGCTCGATCCTTATAAAAGCTTTTTAACTGCAGCAGCTTTAGTGGACGCTACTGGAGCTGGAATTACGCGGCTGCTGGCATGAGACTTGCCCTCCAATAGATCCTTGTAAATGGATTTAAAGTGTATTCATTCAAATTAGAGAGACAATTTAAATTAAAAATCTTAGAGCTGCCTCCACCACAGGGGGGCTCGCTCGACCCACCAGCGGACACGCACCAGTATTGGGAGAGGGGGGCTGGCCGTCAGGGTTCACCACGGCTCTGGCACAAACCCGGCGACACGGAGGTGGCACGGGCAGGAGCGGACTGAACGTGTCGGCTTCTCACTTTTTGGATTTTAGAAGGGCATGACATGCCTATATTTATGTCTCCCCCTCCTTTTACTCCTCCACCTCTTTTCTTTTCGCATGACTATATGTACTTGTCACTTTTCCATGTGTTAGTTGTGTCTTCTGAGCAGTTTGTCAGCTTTTGGACACCTTTGAAGGTGTTTTCTATGTGTTTCTATGTGTTTTTGTTTGCCTGCCATTGGTTTTAACGGTGTTCGAAGGTGTTCGACGAACAGTTCGACGAACAGTTCGGCGAACACACGGGTGTTCGACGAACCGAACCGAACTCGAACACTATGGGGGTGGCTCAACACTAGTGACTAGTTGTAATTCCAGCCCTTTTGAGGGCTAGGTTGCATCAGTTCCTATGACATTTTGCCAGTCAGGTCTGTTTTTGTGCTGTGCAAGTGTTTTTCACAGCATTTGGCTAAATCTAGCTAAGCAAATCCTTTTGGGCCTCTTGCAGTGTGTGTTAGTCAGTGGAGTAGCGTATCTGTGTTGCAAGCTACATCACCTGTGTATGTAATACAAAATTTTTACTGCACCTAGACAAGTAAATCCTTTTGGGCATAGTAGCAGTGTGTGGTACTCATTGTATTAGGCCATCTATACCAAGCTCCACCAGCTTTGAAATTAATAATAATTTTTAGCTGCATCTTGCCGGGAAAATAATTTTGGGCATATTAGCAGTGTGTGGTACTCATTCTATTAGGCCATCTATACTAAGCTCCACCATCTTTCAAATTACTAATAATTTTTAGCTGCATCTTACCTGGAAAATAATTTTGGGCATAGTAGCAGTGTGTGGTACTCATTGTATTAGGCCATCTATACCAAGCTCCACCAGCTTTGAAATGAATAATAATTTTTAGCTGCATCTTGCCTGTAAAATAATTTTGGGCATATAAGCAGTGTGTGGTACTCATTGTATTAGGCCATCTATACCAAGCTCCACCAGCTTTGAAATTAATAATAATTTTTAGCTGCATCTAGCCCGGAAAATAATTTTGGGCTTAGTAGCAGTGTGTGGTACTCATTGTATTGGGCCATCTATACCAAGCTCCACCAGCTTTGAATTTAATAATAATTTTTAGCTGCATCTAGCCCGGAAAATAATTTTGGGCTTAGTAGCAGTGTGTGGTACTCATTGTATTAGGCCATGTATACCAAGCTCCACCAGCTTTGAAATTAATAATAATTTTTAGCTGCATCTAGCCCGGAAAATAATTTTGGGCTTAGTAGCAGTGTGTGGTACTCATTGTATTAGGCCATCTATGCCAAGCTCCACCAGCTTTGAAATTAATAATAATTTTTAGCTGCATCTAGCCCGGAAAATAATTTTGGGCTTAGTAGCAGTGTGTGGTACGCATTGTATTAGGCCATCTATACCAAGCTCCACCAGCTTTGAAATTAATAATAATTTTTAACTGCATCTAGCCCGGAAAATAATTTTGGGCATAGTAGCAGTGTGTGGTACTCATTGTATTAGGCCATCTATACCAAGCTCCATCAGCTTTGAAATTAATAATAATTTTAAGCTGCATCTTGCCTGTAAAATAATTTTGGGCATATTAGCAGTGTGTGGTACTCATTCTATTAGGCCATCTATACTAAGCTCCACCAGCTTTCAAATTACTAATAATTTTTAGCTGAATCTTGCCTGTAAAATAATTTTGGACATATTAGCAGTGTGTGGTACTCATTCTATTAGGCCATCTATACTGAGATCCACCAGCTTTCAAATTACTAATAATTTTAGCTGCATCTTGCCTGTAAAATAATTTTGGGCATATTAGCAGTGTGTGGTACTCATTCTATTAGGCCATCTATACTAAGCTCCACCAGCTTTCAAATTCCTAATAATTTTTAGCTGCATCTTGCCTGTAAAATAATTTTGGGCCTGTAGCAGTGTGTGGTACTCATTCTTTTAGGCCATCTATTCTAAGATCCACCAGCATTTAAATTACTAATAATTTTTAGCTGCATCTTGCCTGGAAAATAATTATGGGCCTGTAGCAGTGTAGCTAATAAAATTGTTTTACTGCTTCTAACCCAGCCAATCCTTTCGGGCTAGTACCACAATTTGGCCACTCAGCTCTGCTCAGTTTCCATCCATCGTTTTTTGTGCAAGTAACTCCATAGTTGTCAATTAGTTAACCATCAAAATGAGTGGCAAAAGGCATGCTACTGGTGGAAAGGAGAATAGGCGTGTTGGGAAGGGAAAAAAAGGTTGTGTCCGTGGGGTAGGTGTTAAGGCAACAGTAACATCTGCAGAAGAAAGACCATCTTCCAGCCAAACTAAGATGTCTACTTCTTTTAGTGGACAATGTGATACGATCCCTTTCTTACGGCCACGCCTATCGCTACAAATTCCAGATGAGGCACAAAAACAGCAGGTGCTTCAACGGATATCAAGTGCTCCTTTAAGTGGGCTCTCCTCCACCTCAACTTCAACGTCACAAATACTCCAGTCCTCAGAGGTGTCACCCCAATCGCACTTGCTTCCTCACAGCTCCCAAGTCTCCAGCTGCCCATCTGAGTATGGGGTAGAACAGATGGTTGAGTCTGCAGAGCTGTTTTCTCATACTATAGCCTGGGAATCAGAGGTCGGCTCCCGAGCTTCTGTAAATCCAGACGAGGAAATGATCTGCACTGATGCCGAGAATCTTTATGAGTCGGATCCAGGACCAGATGAAGAAGGTTCTGAGCATAATGTAGACCCTCGTTCCCAAACTGTAACTCCTGTTGGTGGAGACAATGAGGAAGACGATGATGAGACTCAAATACCTGATTGGAGCGACAACTTGAGTTTTTTGTCAGGGCAGGAAGAGGTTGGCTATGAGGACAACGGGTGTGAGAACACACAGGGTGATGATGACGAGGTTGCAGATCCCCCTTACTGTCAACCCACAGTCAGCCAGTCGATGAGGTCAGCAAAGGAGGTGGAGGAGGATGCTAGTGACGACGAGGTCAGGTTGCGCCTTCCTGGACAGAGACGTAGTACTGGAAGCACGTCAACAACTGCATCCTCAAACACAACTCTGCCTCTGACCACAAGTCGTGGTGGCTCTTCAGGTCGCATGGGTTCTAAGCCTTGCATAGCCTGGGCATTTTTTCAGATCGATAAGGATGACCAAACTCATGTTATCTGTAAAATTTGTCACCAAAAGCTAAGTAGAGGCCAAAAAATCCATAGTTTGAGTACTTCATACATGAACCGTCACATGGATATGAAGCATAAGTTGCAGTGGGAAGCTCACTGTGCTACAATGCGGCCTAGCGGGTCGGGCCAACCACCGTCTGCCCCATCTTGTGCATCCATGGCCTCTTCATCCTCTGTGACTGGGGGGACAGCAGTCACACCTGTTTTGAGACGCAGACCTGCCACCTCTTTACCCGCAACAGCCAGTGTGATTGGCAGGTCATCATTTCATTTGGAAGTGGAAACACCAGCTGGTGTTGAGCGCTCTCCGACATCGAGAGCACCACCTTTGGATCAAGGCAACCTAACTTTTCCGCCTGCATCTTCCTCACAGACCGTCAGTTTGCTGGGTACACCCTACTCAACCCCGTCTAAGCACAAGAGCCAGCCCTCGGTCCCTCAGATGTGGACAAGTAAAAGACCATTTCCTCCTAGCCATGAGAAAGCTAAGAGGTTGAATTTCACCATCTGCAAGCTCTTGGCTACAGAAATGCTGCCTTTCCTCCTGGTGGACACAGAGGATTTTCGAGACCTTATGTTCGTCGCAGTGCCCAAGTACCAGAAGCCCAGTCGGCACTACTTCTCAAAGAAAGGTGTGCCTGCGCTTCAACAGCATGTCGCACACAACATCACCGCTTCTTTGAGAAACTCTGTGTGTGACAGGGTGCATTTCACCACAGACACTTGGGCGAGTAGGCATGGACAGGGGCGTTACATGTCGCTGACTGGGCACTGGGTAACTATGGTGACAGCAGGACAAGGGGCTGCTGTCCAAGTCTTGCCGTCCCCACGAGTTGTGCGTCAATCCTCTTTATCTCGAAGTTCCTCCACTGCTTCTGCCTACTCAACCTCCTCTCGGTCCTCCACCTGCACCCAAAGCCTGTCTGGTCATGCCACCCGCTTTCTAACTGCGCAGAAGGCATCCTGCACACCTCCTTACTATGCTGGCAGCAGGGCTCAACGTCATCAGGCGGTTTTTACTTTGAAATGTCTGGGAAATGTGAGTCACACAGCTGAGGAGTTGTGGTCAGCTCTGGAGAACCAGTTTCATGAATGGTTGTCTCCACTGGACCTGCAACCAGGGAAGGCCGTGTGCGACAATGCAGCAAACCTGGAGCCCATGTTAAACAGAATTAAGAGTCAGGTGCTGGGACAAGAGGAGGTGGAGGAAGTAGAGGAGGAGGAGTTGTATGCGGAAGGGCTAACATCTGCAAGGTCCAGACGGCCGCAGCACCAAGGCGGCAGGCATGGGAGGGTGGGGGAGAGGGATTAACCAGGGTGCATAGTAGCAGCCAAACTAGTGAGGAAGGTGCAGGAGACCAGGAAGAAGTGGAGGACGAACTGGCGATGGGCATGGAAGACTCATCAGATGAGGGAGACCTTGATCACATTTCTGTTGTGCGAGGTTGGGGGGAGAGGGCAGAGGAAGGAAGCATGATTCTTACCTCGCCACCAACACAGCAGGGACTTGGTGCTCCTGGATGCGCAAGACACATGAGTGCCTTCTTGCTGCACTACCTGCAACATGACCCTCGAATTGCCAGAATTCGAAATAATCCTGACTACTGGGTAGCCACACTCTTAGATCCCGGTACAAAAGTAAATTTGCTGAAATAATTCCTGCCATAGAAAGGGATTCACGCATGCAGGAGTATCAGCAGAGACTGTTGCAGAATCTTACATGTGCTTTTCCACAAAACACCAGTGGTGCACATAGTGAATCTCACAGTTCTAACTTGCCAACCATGGGACTGTTGAGTCTTCAGCACTCAAACCATAACAGAAACACAGTATCTGCTGGTAACAGCAATTTTGCGGAATCCTTTCACCACTTTTTTAGCCCATCCTTTGCAAGGCCACAGGAGACAAGAAGTCAGACACATAGTCAACGCCTAGAGACGTTGGTACAGGAGTATCTTCAAGTGAACATCGAAGCCATGACTGTGTCACTGGACCCTTGCTCTTTTTGGGCTTCCAATCTGTTTAAATGGCCGGAGCTCGCCACTCACGCCTTGGAGACCTTGTCATGCCCCGCAGCCAGCTTTCTCTCTGAACGTGTGTTCAGCGCTGCTGGTGGTGTGCTGACAGATAAGCGCACGCGGCTGTCCACTGACAATGTAGACAGACTCACGTTCATAAAGATGAACAAATCCCTGTGTCATCCTGGGGAGAGTAAAAGCTTGAGGATTTGTTAAAATCACCTCACCAACTGTTTTAAGCTTTCAAATTAATAATAATTTTTAGCTGCATCTAGCCCGGAAAATAATTTTGGGCCTGTAGCAGTGTGTGGTACTCATTCTATGATACCATCTGTACTAAGCTCCACCAGCTTTCAAATTAATAATAATTTTTAGCTGCATCTTGTCTGGAAAATAATTTTGGGCATAGTAGCAGTGTGTGGTACTCATTCTATTAGGCCATCTATACTAAGCTCCACCAGCTTTCAAACTAATAATAATTTTTGTTCTCTCTGAACGTGTGTTCAGTGCTGCTGGTGGTATGCTGGCAGATAAGCGCACGCGGCTGTCCACTGACAATGTAGACAGACTCACGTTCATAAAGATGAACAAATCATGGATCCGCAAGGACTTTTCTACCCCTGTGTCATCCTGGGGAGAGTAAAAGCTTGAGGATTTGTTAAAATCACCTCACCAACCGTTTTAAGCAACTCTGGGGCAATTGATGCCGCTTAAGTAGTGTGTGTGCCCCAAATTTTTTGATAAAATGGAGACTCTTTTTGGAGTCCCCTTGCTGTGTTTTACGTGACGTTGGCATTGTCAATTACAGGTGGGTTGGGTCTTCCCCCCCTTTTAACCGTAAGAAACTACATACACTATGGCTTGTGGTAACACAGATGGTTGAGTCTGAAGAGCTGTTTACTCAGAGGTCTGCTCCAAAGCTTCAGTGTCTGCTAGTCGCGTAGTAACCCAGCTGCGAAGCAAGCTGCACCGCCTGTGTATCTAATAATGATTTTTAACTGCATCTAGCCTAAGCAGACTGTGGTGACCCCCAACCAAACCCAGACGCTCAGCCCCCTACCGCCCCCCTTTCATTGACAGTACAATCATGTAACTCTTATAACTGGATGGGTGAGGATCGGTCACAGCTTTATTAACTGTTTATACGCATTACATTAGAAAGGCATTTTATTTCTAAAATAATTCAGCTTGTTGCAGCATGCCCTGTGTCTCCAGTCTCCACAACGGCAAGTTGGCCAACAAGTGTAACTCTCCAACATGTCCTTTCTATTTCCAGGCCACGGAGGATCTTGTGTACTCGTATGCAGGACTCTGACCCCCATCCATCACTCTTAACGCTTGTTCCACTCCGTCCTGGAGTCCTGACAGGAATATGTCCAGTCCAATATCCATTAAGTGAACACAGTCGGGCCGTATGAGGCCTGCTTTATCTCCTTCCAGTTGTCCGCCTCTGTCTCTTATAAATTTTGGCATCCAAATATTTATTAGCCGCCTTGTCCTTTCGATGGCCGTGATGTCTCGGGCACCTTGCCATACCGCGCTCAGCACAATCTCTGACTATTTTTGTGAAAAATTCTCTGAAGCGCTCAGTGTCTAGTTTCATTATTGCCATTAGTTATGCGCTCTTGTGATAACCTAGGTCGTTTCCCCCGACCTGTATAACTAGGATGACGAAGGGTTAACCGAAACGCGCGTCGGGGCTGCTGCTTCCCGCATATAGCCTGTTGCCTTCCTCTTTGTTGCCCTGTCCTTCTGCCCTTACCGGATACTGTGGGTCTCATCGGTATGTATACTATTATTATTAGACTACTATCTGGCAGTGGGACTTACTACTTAGGGGCACTTGATGATATTGTGACTCTGGCACCCAATATTGGAATATAATATATGTTCCTGCACAAATTTGTGATTACTCTATATAAAATGATTATTATGCTGTATTGCGTGTAGCTGGATCTATTTGGTTCACAGTAGCTATTTTTACACTCCCCCCTGTGTCTGTTTTCTGTATGACTTCTAAATAAATTTTGATACTTTATATGAAACTATGGGCTTTATGATCGTTTCCTTTCTCTTTTTCTTGTAATTTGTTTATGCTTGCGATTTAGCCGTTATTGTCCGTATTTTGGTAGTTCTAAATGTAACAAAAATTGCTATACACATATAAACCCAATTTGGGTGTATTGTACTACCTTTTCCATGAATTGTATCTGTAGGACATCATCAGCAAATGCAGAGCACTTGTACTCAGTGCCTCCCACCTCAATCCCCCTAATATTGGGGTTATCGTGAATTGATAAGAGCTGGTGCTCCATCACTAGGATGTATAAGAGAGGGGACAGAGGACATCCCTGCCTTGTCCCATTGGTGATTATGAAAGGTGATGATAATGTTCCATTTATCTTCAGCCTAGCTGACGGATTGCGATACAGGGCCATGATTTTGGCTATAAACGGGTCCCCTACCCCAAACTTTTTAAGAGAATAATATATGGCGTGCCAGGAGACTCTATGGAATGCTTTCTCAGCATCCAACGAGAGTATCTAATTACAAATTTTTAACTGCATCGAGCCCAAGCAATACTTTGGGCCTAGTAGCAGTGTCTGCTAGTCAGTGGATTAACCCAGCTGTTAAGCAAGCTACACCACCTGTAGTTTGGAAACTTAATTTTTTCAAAGGAAATGGTTCGGGCCCCCAGGACACTCAGTGAAGAGCATCGGGAAGGCACCCCAAGGCACAGGGGCTGGGACTGGCGGTCTGACGCCTTGTAGTGGACCGCCAAGCTCGATCCTTATAAAAGCTTTTTAACTGCAGCAGCTTTAGTGGATGCTACTGGAGCTGGAATTACCGCGGCTGCTGGCATGAGACTTGCCCTCCAATAGATCCTTGTAAAAGGATTTAAAGTGTACTCATTCAAATTAGAGAGACAATTTAAATTAAAAAGATTAGACCTGCCTCCACTGCAGGGGGACTCGCTCGACCCACCAGCGGACAGGCACCAGTATTGGGAGAGGGGGGCTGGCCGTCAAGGTCCACCGCAGCTCTGGCACAAACCCGGCAACACAGAGGTCGCACGGCCAGGAACGGTGTGGCCGTTTCGGCTTCGCACTTTTTTGGTTTTAGAAGGGCATGACATGCCTATATCTGTGTCTCCCCCTCCTTCTACTCCTCCAACTCTTTTCTTTTTGCATGACTATATGTACTTGTCACTTTTCCATGTGTTAGTTGTGTCTTCTGAGCAGTTTGTCAGCTTTTGGACACCTTTGAAGTGTTTTCTATGTGTTTCTATGTGTTTTTGTTTGCCTGCCATTGGTTTTAACGGTGTTCGAAGGTGTTTGACGAACAGTTCGGCGAACATACGGGTGTTCGACGAACCGAACCGAACTCGAACACTACGGGGGTGGCTCAACACTACTCAAGACCACGTTCTAGAAATTTATTAACTCATCAGTAGTGTTGAGCATTCCGATACTGAAATATCGGGTATTGGCCGATATTCGCGGTATCGGAATTCCGATACTTAATTCCGATACTTTTACAATATCGAATACCGGAATCGGAAGTTCCTATAATGCCTGCGCTGTGCAGTGTCTCTGAAGGATGACAAGCTGGATGGCAGCGCTCAGCTGCGATCCAGCCTGTCATCAGAATGCCATCCCAGCTTGAAAGAATTCTCCTGATTGTTTAAAAGCCGGAGGGGCGGTAAAAAGCCGCCGGCTTTTAAACAATCACACAGCCCCATACTGCTTCCCCGCAGCCTCCCATCCCGATCCTCCGCTCCCAACGCCACCTCCCATCCCGATCGTAAGTTAGGACCGGGCGGGGAGCACAGCACCAAGGAGCGGGGAGCGAAGGAACCGGGCGGGGAAGCCGGCAGTGAAAACACTTCACCGCCGGCTTTCCCGTTCTGTGCTGCGCTTTCCCGCCGGTTATTTCAAATGCTGAGGTATCAGGTGATGCCGATCAGCTGTTCATTTGAAGTAGCCGCGGTGCCCTCAGAGGGTTCATGTGAGTTCATGCTTGACTGCACTGCATGAACTCACATGAACTTTCCCACGGCCACACAGGTCAGCCACACCTCGCAGACCATCAGCCCGTCATGATTGGTGTGTGCACGGTGTCTGTGCGATGTCTGCGGGTGTGTGCTGGGTGTCTGTGCGATGTCTGCGGGTGTGTGCGGGGTGTCTGTACGATGTCTGCGAGTGTGTGCGGGTGTGCGCGGTGTCTGTGCGATGTCTGCGGGTGTGTGCGTGCAGGCAGACATAGGCCGATGTGACACTGCTACTCCCATCGGCCTATGTCTGTCCCCCATCCACTCGTGCTAGCAGGATCAGCTCGATGGGAGCAGTAGTTCCCATCAGCCTGATCCTGCTATTTAAACTGCCCCATGTGCTATTTTTGCCCCTACACTTTTTTTTTGGTCCCCAATAAATTTTAAATACATGTCATTGGTGGCCAGTGGTTACCTACAATAAATTAGTTTATGCATTACCTGTCCCCGCCGATCGCCACATAAAATAAAGTAAAAAAAAAAAAACTACATCTATACTCACCTAGACACCTAATTCCCCAAAGCCATCGATCTCCTGTAATAAAATATAAAATAATAAACCACAACCTTATCCTTACCCCTCCGTAGTAGTCCACGAGTGTCCCACGAAGATCTCCAGTTTAGAGCAGCCACATAGAATGTGAGCACTCTGAACCGCTGCCGCCGCTAGAATGATGGGGCCGTAAAGCAGCCCCGTCATTGCATAAGCGGGTTCGCCGGAGTTCAGGCAGCGCTGCTCCGGTGAGCTCCTTTACGGCCCTGCTGTACCGTGAGAAATTCCCACGGTACAGCAGTGCCGTAAAGGAGGTCTCCGGAGCTGCGCTGACTGAATGCACTCCGGTGACCTCAGTCAGTGGCTCCCGCTGCCGGGAGCGGACGTGTTCCCGGCAGCGTGAGCTTACAGTAGCCATGCACAGCTGTCACCATCTCCAGATGTGACAGCTGTGCATGGGAGATCAGCGCAGGAACGTGGACAGGTAAATATTTTTTTTTTAATAAACTAAGAATTAAATAAAATGGTGTGTTTTATTTCAAATAAATGATTTTTTTCTGGGTGTAGTGTGTGTTTTCTTTTTAACACTTTGTAGGTTAGTAATGGGGGTGTCTTATAGATGTCCATAATTACTAACCTGGGCTTCATGGCAGCTGGCGCTGACATGAACCCCACCACTATTACCCCACTGCGACCGCACCAGGGCAGCGTGGAAGAGCGAGGCTAAGCGCCAGAATTGGCGCATCCTATGGATGCGCCATTTCTGGGGCAGCTGACGGCTGGTGTTTCTAGCCTGGGAGGGGGCCAATATTCATGGCACCCTTCCTGGGCTATTAATATCAGCCCCCAGCTGTCTGCCTAGCCTTTGCTAGCTATTAAAATAGGGGGGACCCCACATCATTTCTTTAGGGGGGTCCCCCATTTTAATAGCTGGTAAAGGCTAGGTATTCAACTGGGGGATGATATTAGTAGCATGGGAAGCTCCGTGGATATTACCCCCTTCCCAGGCTTCAAACATCTGCCCCAGCCGTCTGCCTAACCTCCGCTAGAGACAAATTATGGGGGATCCCACGCCAATTTTTTTTTAATAAATCCTTTATTTTAACACTAAATGACACTTGAGGAGTTAATAAAGATGCAGTCCCTAAATTATTATTTATCTTTTAATTAATTTTTCCCAAAAATTTTGACGTCGGCTTTGCCATATTTTTGTATGCCAGCCAGGTAAGCATCCAGGAATGGTCTGCCCCCAACCCCCAGCTGCCTAATTGTACCTGGCCGGACACAACAATATAGGGAAGCCCTTTTTTATTATTATTTCATGAATTTCATGAAATAAGTAAAAAAAAAAAATTACGTGGGGCTTCGCCCTATTTTTGTGTCCAGTCAGGTACAACTAAGCAGCTGGGGGCTGGAATCCACAGCGCAGGGAGGCCCAAGCTTTATGGGCCCCCCCTGCTGCGAACTGCAGTCTGTAGCCACCCCGTAGCCACCCCATCTTCTGGCGCTGTATCCAACTCATCCAGGGCCCTGGTGCGGTGGCTCACTGGGTATTAAAGGGTTTAATGAAATAATTAAAAAAAAATTGACGTGGGGCTTCGCACTATATTTGTGTCCAGCCAGGTACAGCAGGCAGGAACGGGCTGCCCCCAACCACCAGCTGCCTATTTGTACCTGGTTGGACACAACAATATAGGGAAGCCCTTTTTTTCTTAATTATTTCATGAATTTCAAAATACGTGGAGCTTCGCCCTATTTTTGTGTCCAGCCAGGTACAACTAGGCAGCTGGGGGCTGGAATCCGCAGCGCAGGGAGGCCCAAGCTTTCTGGGCCCCATCCGCTGCAAATTGCAGTCCGCAGCCACCCCGGAAAATGGCGCGTTCATAGAAGCGCCATCTTCTGGTGCTGTACCCAACTCATCCAGGGCCCTGGTGCGGTGGCTCACTGGGTAATAAAGGGGAAGGGCCAGCTTGGCATTATCAGCTGGCCCTAAGCCCGAAATTCATGGGGTCACGCCAATATTAGACATGACCGCCATGAATTTCTAGTAAAGTATTTAAAAAAAACACAACACCCAGAATAAAGTCCTTTAATGGAAATAAACACACAATTCTTTATTGTTCTAAATTAAACCATACTTACCATCACGCCCATTCCAGCTGAAGCCAACGATCTCCTGCAATAAAAGAAAAATAATAAACCAACCTCATCCTTACCTTTCCATGGTTCCCAGGACAGTTTCAGCTCTGCTACATCGAGATGACAGGCTGGACCGCTGCGGAAAGCTGCCATCCAGCCTGTCATCCCGCGAACACTGAGAAGCGCAGGCATGCTTGCGCTCCTCAGTGTCAGGCTGTGACAGCATCCAGATGAGCGGAGTCTCTCACGCTCACCGCATGCGCAGGAGAATTCTCCCACGCTGTCAGTGACGTGCATGAGGTGAGCTGAGTTCATTGTCGGCTCATCTGGATGCCGTCACAGCCAGACACTGAGGAGAGCAAGCATGCCTGCGCTTCTCAGTGTCCGCGGGATGATAGGCTGGATGGCAGCGTTCTGCTGCGGTCCAGCCTGTCATCTCGATGTAGCAGAGCTGAAGCTGTCCTGGGAACCATGGGAAGGTAAGGATGATGTTGCTTTATTATTTTTCTTTTATTGCAGGAGATCGTTGGCTTCAGCTGGAATGGGCGTGATGGTAAGTATGGTTTAATTTAGAACATTAAAGAATTGTGTCTTTATTTCAATTAAAGGACTTTATTCTGGGTGTTTGTGTTTTTTTTTAACTTTGACTATGGGGTTAGTAATGGGGGTGTCTTATAGACGCCTCTCCATTACTAACCTGGGCTTGATGTCAGATGGCATTATAAGCTGACATCAAGCCAAGCCCTATTACCCCACTGCCACCGCTACAGGGCAGTGGGAAGTGCGAGGCTAAGTGCCAGAATTGGCGCATCCTATGGATGCGCCATTTCTGGGGCGGCTGACGGCTGGTGTTTCTAGCCTGGGAGGGGGCCAATATTCATGGCACCCTTCCTGGGCTATTAATATCAGCCCCCAGCTGTCTGCCTAGCCTTTGCTAACTATTAAAATAGGGGGGACCCCACGTCATTTTTTTGGGGGGGTCCCCCATTTTAATAGCTAGTAAAGGCTAGGTATTCAGCTGGGGGCTGATATTAGTAGCCTGGGGAGCTCCGTGGGTATTACCCCCTTCCCAGGCTTCAAACATCTGCCCCAGCTGTCTGCTTAACCTTCGCTAGAGACTAAAATTACGGGGATCCCCACGCCAATTTTTTTTTTAATAAATCCTTTATTTTAACACTAAATGACAAGTACAGTAATCAACACTGTCACTGTACTTCATATATATGTGACTGACATGTTTCTATCTATCTAATCTATGTGTGATTCTCTATTCTTTCTATTCTAAATTGTCGGGTACAGATGCAGAATTGCCGGCGGCTTTTTTAAAGAGACAGTGCATGAAAACACTAATGTTTTTTTAAATAAATCCTTTACCCTAAATGACAAGTACAGTAAGCAACACTTTCACTGTACTTATTATATATGTGACTGACATGTTTCTATCTATCTAATCTATGTGTGATTCTCTATTCTTTCTATTCTAAATTGTCGGGTACAGAAGCTGAATTGCCGGCCGGCTTTTTTAAAGA
This sequence comes from Phyllobates terribilis, assembly GCF_046119375.1. Classification (NCBI taxonomy): domain Eukaryota; kingdom Metazoa; phylum Chordata; class Amphibia; order Anura; family Dendrobatidae; genus Phyllobates; species Phyllobates terribilis. The sequence goes on from NW_027362761.1 coordinate 477,769,380, forward strand.
GACTGTGCATGAAAACACTAATATTTTTTTTAATAAATCCTTTACACTAAATGACAAGTACAGTAAGCAACACTGTCACTGTACTTCATATATATGTGACTGACATGTTTCTGTCTATCTAATCTATGTGTGAAGCTCTATTCTTTCTGTTATAAATTGTCGGGTACCGGTGTATGCCGCTGCTGAATTGCCTGCTTTTCATGTTTCACTGTGAGCACTGTTCCCATCGATTTGGGCAACCACCTCCCCCAATACATTCTACATTATTGTTAGTTGTTTTCCTTCATGTAGAATTAACCTACAAGGAAAGAAAGGGTTTATTTTCATTCCGATATTTGTGTCCCATTGACTTGCATTGGTTTCCGGTATCGGAATCAGCGATATCCGATACTTTTTGGGTATCGGCCCGATCCAATCCGATCCGATATTTCCTGATATCGGAAGGTATCGCTCAACACTACTCATCAGGTGCTTCACAGGAATTTTTGGAATGTGGAAGAAAACAATGAATATTTAACTTTTTTCACAAAAATGTTACTTTAGACGCAATTTTATTTTCTCAACGGTAACAGGAAAAAATGTACCCCAAAATTTGTTGTGCAATTTCTCCGGAGTACGCAAATACCCCATATGTGGGGAAAAAACACTGTTTGGGTGCACGGCAGGGTTCAGAAGGGAATTAGCACTGTGTGACTTTTTGAACGCAAAATTGGCTGGAATCTAGAGGGGACGCCATGTCGCATTGGGAGAGCCCCTGATGCTCCTAAATAGTGGAAACGCCCCCCTACAAGTGACCCCATTTTGGAAACTAGACCCTTCAATGATTTTATCAAGGGGTATAGTGAACATTTTGAACCCAGAGGTACAACACAGAATTTGATAATATTAGGTCATCATATTGAATAAGTTGTCATTAGTCTTGAGTGCAAGTGCTCACTACTTGAGTTTGCATCGGGTACTCGGGTATGCACCATGCTCGAATACCCGCCCCGCATGTTTCACTATTGTTAGACACCCAAAAAAAAACATGTGGGGATTGACCGTGCATGGCAGGCAATTCCCGCTTCTTTTTTTTGGCTGTATAAGAGTCGCAAAACATATGGGGCGGAGACTCGAGCATGTCACATGAGCACCTGCGATACTCGGTGAATACCCGAGCACCCGATGCAAACTCAAGTAGCGAGCACTTGTGCTCAACACTAGTCGCCATATCGTCATTATTTTTTTTTCTTTACTTTTGAAAAAATCCCAACCCTAACACAACTCTAATACAACCCTAACCCTAACACAACCCTAACCCTAGAGTTTATTTTTTACACCGTTCCTCGTGAGGTATAAGTGATTAGACGACTTTATTCTTCGGGTCGGTGCGATTACAGCTATAGTTGATCCATATCGGGTTTTTATGTTTGCCAGCTGTCACACACTAAAAGACACTTTTTTGCAAAGACTAGTTCTTGCAATAATTTTTCCATATTTCAGCTGACAGGGTCATGTAAAGGCTTGTTTTTTGCAGGACAAGTTGACGTTTTTATTGGTACCATTCTCAAGCAAATTTAATATTTTGATCACGCTCTATTACGATTTTTGGGAGGTAGAATAAACAAAAATCAACAATTCAGAAACTTATTTTTTTTTATGCCGTTCCGCGTGTAGTGAAATTGTTAAGGCAGCGTTATTCTTCGGGTCAGTACATTTACAGCGATACTACATTTATATCGTTTTTTTATGTTTTGGTGCTTGTACACAATAAAAACTATTTTATAGAAAAAAAAATTTTTTTTTGCATCGCTTTATCCTGAGAACTATAACTTTTTTATTATTCGGCTGATGGAGCTATATGGTGGCTTGTTTTTTTGCAGGACAAGATAACGTTTTCAGCGGTACCATTTTTATTTACATTCTTTACATTTTTTATCGCATTTTATTCCATTTTTTGTTTGGTGATAAGATGATAAAGCATCATTTTTTGCTTAGTTTTTTATTTATTTTTTTTATCGTGTTCACTAAAGGGGTTAACAAGTGGGAGAGTTTTAGAGGCCAGGTCGTTCCGGACACGGCGATATCAAATATGTGTACTTTTATTGTTTTTTTTCATAACAATATTTATTTATGGGTACAGTATATTTTTTTAAATATTTGGAATAAAATATTTTTTTTTCACTTTTACTGATTGATTACATTGCATAGAGATGCTGTAACATGTAAAAATCATACAATGTGATTTTATGTTTTTTTTTTTTTAGATTCTGTCTCTCACAGTTGAAGGGTACCTATGATAAAAATTACAGATCTCGCCTTTCTTTGTAGGTGGGAAAACGTGCAAAATCAGCTGAGTATCAAATACTTATTTACCCCATGTATAATATACACTGCTCAAAAAAATAAAGGGAACACTTAAACAACACAATGTAACATCAAGTCAATATTACTTCTGTGAAATCTACCTGTCCAGTTATGAAGCAACACTGATTGTGAATCAATTTCTCCTGTTTTCTTCTCAATTTAAGTTTTTCTTTTTTAATAAATTAGCAAAAATTTCTGCAGTTCTGTTTTTTTTCAGTCAAGATGGGGTGCAGAGTGTACTTTAATGAGAAAAAAATAATAATTTACCCAATGGCTGCAAGGAAACAAAGAGTGAAAAATTTAAAGGGGTCTAAATACTTTCCTTACGTACAACAATTGATCATAGGTAGTGATGAGCGAGCGCTAAAATGCTCAGGTGCTCGTTTCTCAGGTCGAGCAAATCGTAATGCTTGGGTGCTTGACCCGAGCAACGAGCCCAATGTAAGTCAATGGGAAACTCAAGCATTTTTCTGGCGGTTCACCCAGAGTTCTGCAGGGGGCCTATAAATTGGCCAAATCGATGGAAACAATGCTCAAATGATACGGGAACTGCATGGGGAAGACCCCTGGAAGCATCTGTGACTCCCAGCTCACTGGTGTGAACAATGTTGTCAGAGTGTTATGCCACTTTTACGGACTGACAATAAAACATACAAAAACTAAGCCAAAATTAAATTTCCTGGAAAAAAATCTTAAGAAACTTTCTTTCCAGGGTAATGACTTATATACAGTATAAGGCAAAATAAATAAACAAAAAACAAAAATGCTCCTCCACACCTTGAGCTATGTTCACCAGTAAATATAATTTTAACATTTTACTACCTGATCTTGCTATGTGGTGTGTGAGACATGATCAGACACATCCTTTTCCATTTATGAAGGAGGGACTGTGAAGGTTACAAAGCCTATTTTTACAAAGCCATCAGGCGGCCCTTACTATTGTTAGAGGGCCAGCAGTCTTCCTTGTTAGAGGACTATCAGCCGGCTATGTTTTGTTGTTCCCATTATGAAAGAGTGGGTCTCCTATACTGTTATTGCATATGCAGCGACTGCAAGAGCTGTCAAAAATTTGAACGTACTCCAATACCCCTTTGAAGAGATGTAGAGGAGGTCCTCATTAAAAAAATTATTAACATTGTTAAGGAATGGGTCTCATATACTGATAATAGGCTAAAAGACATTTACCCCTGGGGGGTATACATTAACATACCTTACAACATACAGAATGTTAGAGGAAGGCCTCTAAAAAAATTTCCTACGGGCATCGTATACACTCTTAAAAAAAATTATGTGGGTGTTACATCACTGTCACCCTGGTGATATGGTGGTGAAGGATGTGGAGAAGGAGAAGGAGGAGGACAACAGAAAATAGACAAAATCAGGAAGCGTATACCCATATCTGGGTTTGAAGAGGTGCATGGGAATAGACATACCAAAAAAAACACTAGATTTGACTTTATGTTCCGCTGCTATTATCCGGTGCTATTGAGAAATCTGGCCCAATCCAGCCCTTGTTCATTTTGATAAGAGTCAGCCTGTCAGCATTTTCAGTTGACAGGCAGATGCTCCTATCCGTTATAATACCCCTGGCGGCACTAAATAACAGCTCTAACAAAACGCTAGTGGCAGGGCAGGCCAGGACCTCCAAGGCATAGGGAGCCAGTTAATGCCACGTTTCCAGCTTGGATACCTAATAGTTATAAGGCACAGGGGAATCATGGAGGAAGTTGGTACAGTTGTCAAGGTAGTCCTTCAGCATCTTCCAAAACTTTTCCCTCCTTGTCAGAGTGCCCTGCGCATCAGGGCCTGTGCGATGGGAGGGTCTGAGAAAACTGACCTACACCTTTGACAGTGTTCCCCTGCCTCTGCATCGTATTTGTGTCTCCCACGTCTGTACTCCTTGGTTGTCCAAATGAACTGTGACCTCTGCCACCAGCGTTTTCAGATGGGAATTTTTTTAATAATTCCTCAACAAGGGCCTTCTGGTACTGGAACATTTTATTAGACCTGTCTGCTACGGGAAGGAGAGATAGAAAGTTGTCCTTGTAGCGTGGGTCTAGAAGTGTGACCAACCAATAATTACTGTCGACCAAAATGTGTACAACACAAGACTCACAGGAAAGGCAGCGGAACAAAGTCAGCCATGTGTGCCAGACTGCAAACAGCCAAGACTTCCCTGTCCTGACCAAGAGGACAATTATCCATTCTCTCCTCATTCTCCTCCTGGTCCTCCTCCTCGTTCACCCTCTCCTCAGGCCATCCACGCTGAACAGACTGTTGTGTGAGTAGTACCATCTGTAGCGCATAAAAATAGCTGTTTCTCCTCCTTTTCCTCCTCATCCTCAATATTACCCAATCTGCGTTGAGATGAGATAAGGCTGGGCTGTGTGGCATCACCCTGTATGGTTCCTTGCTCCATCTCATTGTACTCCGCCTGCAATGCCTCCTCTTTAATTGTGAGCAGCAAGCTTTTCAGTAGACAGTGAAGCGGGATGGTGACACTAATCACCATCAACATCAACATCACCATCAACTAATCACTAATCAACATCATCGCTGCTCACCATCTTGGTGGAGTCCTCAAAGTTTTGTAGGACAGCACAGATGTCTGACATCCATGCCCACTCATCAGCTCTTATGTGTGGAGGCTGACCTGAATACCGACGGGCGTATTGAAGCTGGTACTCAACATTGCCCTCTGCTGCTTAAAAATCCTACCCAACATATGCCTCGTTGAGTTCCAATGCGTGGTGACATTCGCACACCATTCGGTGAGCTGGAAGCTGCAAACGCCACTGAAACACGACGAGGGTGGCGGAAGCTGTAGGTGACTTTCTAAAATGGACACACATGCAACGTACTTTCACAAGCAGGTAAGGCAGATCCGGGTAGGTTTTGAGAAACCACTGAACCACTAGGTTGACCACATGGGCCAGGCATGGTACGTGTGTGAGGTTGCCTAGTTTCAGAGTCACCACCAGGTTCCGGCTATTGTCACACACGACCATGCCTGACTGTAGGTTCAGCGGTGACAGCCACAGATCTGCCTGCTCTGTTACAGCTGTCAACAACTCTGCAGCTGTGCGCGGTTTGTCCCCTAAGCATATTAGCTTCAGCAAAGCCTGTTGCCGCTTGGCCGATGCAGTGCTGCAGTGTTTCCATCTTCCGACTGATGTGGTCATTTTGGAGCTGGGGGCTGAAGAGAAAGAGGTGCAGAAGCTGTAGAATGAGGGGGCAACCCTGATTGACCCAGGGCCCGCAATCCTCTGTTTCGGGAGGACGTGTTCCATCCCAGGGTCCGACTGGGTCCCGGCTTCCACTATATTAACCCAGTGTGCCGTCAGCGAGATGTACCATCCCTGGCCACAATCACATGTCCATGTGTCCGTGGTTAGGTGGACCTTCTCAGTAACTGCGTTGTTGAGGGCATGGGTAATGTTCTGGGACACATGCTTGTGTAAGGCGGGGACAGCACACTGGGAGAAACAGTGGCGGCTGGGGACTGAGTACCAAGGGACGGCCGCCGCCATGAGGTTGCGGAAAGATTCAGTCTCCACGAGTCTAAGAGGCAACATTTCAAGTGCAAGCAGTCGAGAAATGGGACAGTTTAGTGCTGTGGCCTGTGGCGCGCTGGCTGCATATTTGTGCTTGCGTTCAAAGGACTGGGGTAGGTTGCTGATGGCGGTGGTTGCAAGTGTGCAACGACAGGAGCAGGGCGGGAGGCATCTTTGCCTGCGCGATGGACAGGGGATTAGCGTGCGCTCACAACAGTGGAACAGGCAGTAGTGTCACCCGCAAACACTGTTTCTGGACCCTGACGTTCAGCCCAACTAGTCGGGTGCTTTGCAGTCATGTGCCTGAGTGCATGGTAATGGCCTTTTTAGGGTTATCTGGACAGTCTTTAAAAAAAGAGCCAGACTCTGGAAGACCTAACATTTGGACTTGTAGCTTCCCTTGTGTTGGTGTTCCGGGGAGCAGTTGACCGCCTTGTGTCTGTGACCACCCCACTGCTTGTTCCTACCTGTTATGGTGCTATGCCTCCCTCGCCCTTTGTGCTGCTGTCCTCACTATGCATGTCACCTTGCCAAGTTGGCTCAGTGACTACATCGTCCAAGCTGACACCCTGCTCACAGAAGCTGCAGCGTGCAGGCTCCCAGCTCTGACACTCCGGGTTATCAGGTCATGTGATCACGCTGTTGACAACACTCACCGACATCCAGAGAGCAGAGCATCCATGGTGTTAAGTGCTCCACACTGGAGCTGAAGACGCCAAAGATTACATGGAAGGGGGGTATATACTGTGTGGGGGGTAATCACTGTCGGGGTATATACTGTGTGTGGGGGAGTAATGACTGTGGGGGAGTTGATGATTTTGGGGATGTTAATGACTGTGGGGGAGTTAATGACTGTGGGGGTATATACTGTGTGTGGAGGTAATGACTGTGGGGGTATATACTATGAGTGTATATACTGTGTGTGGGGGGTAATGACTGTGGGGGGTACAGTACAGACCAAAAGTTTCAACACACCTTCTCATTTAGAGATTTTTCTGTATTTTCATGACTATGAATACTGTACATTCACACTGAAGGCATCAAAACTATGAATTAACACATGTGGAATAATATACTTAACAAAAAAGTGTGAAACAACTGAAAATATGTCTTATATTCTAGGTTCTTCATAGTAGCTACCCTTTGCTTTGATGACTGCTTTGCAAACTCTTGGCATTCTCTTGATGAGCTTCAAGAGGTAGTCACCAGAAATGGTCTTCCAACAATCTTGAAGGCGTTCCCAGAGATGCTTAGCACTTGTTGTCCCTTTTACCTTCACTCTGCGGTCCAGCTCACCCCAAACCATCTCGATTGGGTTCAGGTCTGGTGACTGTGGAGGCCAGGTCATCTGGCGTAGCACCCATTCACTCTCCTTCTTGGTCAAATAGCCCTTACACAGCCTGGAGGTGTGTTTGGGGTCATTGTCCTGTTGAAAAATAAATGATGGTCCAACTAAACGCAAACCGGATGGAATAGCATGCAGCTGCAAGATGCTGTGGTAGCCATGCTGGTTCAGTATGCCTTCAATTTTGAATAAATCCTCATCAGTGTCACCAGCAAAGCACCCCCACACCATCACACCTCCTCCTCCATGCTTCACGGTGGGAACCAGGCATGTAGAGTCCATCCGTTCACCTTTTCTGCGTCGCACAAAGACACGGTGGTTGGAACCAAAGATTTCAAATTTGGACTCATCAGACCAAAGCACAGATTCCCACTGGTCTACTGTCCATTCCTTGTGTTCTTTAGCCCAAACAAGTCTCTTCTCCTTGTTGCCTGGCCTTAGCAGTGGTTTCCTAGCAGCTATTTTACCATGAAGGCCTGCTGCACAAAGTCTCCTCTTAACAGTTGTTGAAGAGATGCTTCTGCTGCTAGAACTCTGTGTGGCATTGACCTGGTCTCTAATCTGAGCTACTGTTAACTTGCGATTTCTGAGGCTGGTGACTCGGATAAACTTATCCTCAGAAGCAGAGGTGACTCTTGGTCTTCCTTTCCTGGGGCAGTCCTCATGTGAGCCAGTTTCTTTGTAGGGCTTGATGGTTTTTGCAACTGCACTTGGGGACACTTTCAAAGTTTGCCCAATTTTTCGGACTGACTGACCTTCATTTCTTAAAGTAATGATGGCCACTCGTTTTTCTTTACTTAGCTGCTTTTTTCTTGCCATAATACAAATTTTAACAGTTTATTCAATAGGACTATCAGCTGTGTATCCACCAGACTTCTGCACAACACAACTGATGGTCCCAACCCCATTTATAAGGCAAGAAATCCCACTTATTAAACCTGACAGGGCACACCTGTGAAGTGAAAACCATTTCCGGTGACTACCTCTTGAAGCTCATCAAGAGAATGCCAAGAGTGTGCAAATCATTCATCAAAGCAAAAGGTGGCTACTTTGAAGAACCTAGAATATAAGACATATTTTCAGTTGTTTCACACTTTTTTGTTAAGTATATAATTCCACATGTGTTAATACATAGTTTTAATGCCTTCAGTGTGAATGTACAATTTTCATAGTCAGGAAAATACAGAAAAATCTTTAAATGAGTAGGTGTGTCCAAACTTTTGGTCTGTACTGTATATACTGTGTGGTGGGTAATGACTGTGGGAGGCTGGGGGAGATTTAGTGTAATGGGGATGGGGGGATTTACTGTGTTTGTGGGGGGATTTACTGCTTGTGGGAGATTTAGTGTAACGGTGCTGGGGGAGATTTAGTGTAACGGTGCTGGGGGAGATTTAGTGTAATGGGGCTGGGGGAGATTTAGGGTAACGGGGCTGGGGGAGATTTAGGGTAAAGGAGCTGGGGGAGATTTACTGTGTGGGGTAGATTTAGTGTAACCGTGCTGGGGAGATTTAGGGTAACGGGGCTGGGGGAGATTTACTGTGTGGGGAAGATTTATTGTAACGGTGGTAGGGGAGATTTAGGGTAATGGGGCTGGAGGAGATTTAGTGTAACAGGGCTGGGGGAGATTTAGGGTAATGGGGCTGGGGGAGATTTAGGGTAACGGGGCTGGGGAGATTTAGGTTAATGGGGCTGGGGGGCATTTAGGGTAACGGTGCTGGTGGGGATTTACAGTGTGGGTGAGATTTAGTGTAATGGTGCTGGGGGAGATTTAGTGTAACGGGGCTGGGGGAGACTTAGTGTAACGGGGCTGGGGAGATTTAGGGTAACGGCGCTGGGGGGCATTTAGGGTAACGGGGCTGGGGGGCATTTAGGGTAACGGGGCTGGTGGAGATTTACTGTGTGGGGTAGATTTAGTGTAATGGTGCTGGGGGAGATTTAGTGTAACGGGGCTGGGGGAGATTTATTGTAAAGATGCTGTGGGAGATTTAGTGTAACGGTGCTGGGGGAGATTTAGGGTAACTGAGCTGGGGGAGATTTAGGGTAACTGTGCTGGGGGAGATTTAGGGTAACTGTGCTGGGGGAGATTTAGGGTAACGGTGCTGGGGGATATTTAGGGTAACATGCTGGGGGGCATTTAGGTTAACGTGCTGGGGGCTATTTAGGGTAACGTGCTGGGGGAATTTAAGGTAACGGTGCTGGGGGGCATTTAGAGTAACGGTGTGGGGGGCACTTAGGGTAACGGTGCTGGTGGGAGCATTTAGGGTAACGTGGCTGGGGGGCATTTAGGTTAACGGTGCTGGTGGAGATTTACTCTGTGGGGGACATTTAGTGTAACGGTGCTGGGGGGCATTTAGGGTAACAGTGCTGGGGAGATTTAGGGTAATGGTGCTGGGGGAGATTTAGGGTAACGGGGTTGGGGAAGATTTAGTGTAACAGTGCTGAGGGAGATTTAGGGTAACGGGGCTGGGGGAAAATTAGGGTAACGGTGCTGGTGGAGATTTACTGTGTGGGGTAGATTTAGTGTAACAGTGCTGGGGGAGATTTAGGGTAAAGGGGCTGGGGGAGTTTTAGGGTAATGGGGCTGGGGAGATTTAGTGTAACGGTGCTGGGGGAGATTTAGGGTAACTGTGCTGGGGGAGATTTAGGGTAACTGTGCTGGGGGAGATTTAGGGTAACGGTGCTGGGGGAGATTTAGGGTAACATGCTGGGGGGCATTTAGGGTAATGTGCTGGGGGGAATTTAGGGTAACGGTGCTGGGGGGCATTTAGGGTAACGGTGCTGGGGGGCATTTAGGGTATTGGTGCTGGGGGGGCATTTAGGGTAACGGGGCTGGGAGGCATTTAGGGTAACGTGCTTGTGGAGATTTACTGTGTGGGGGACATTTAGTGTAACGGTGCTGGGGGGCATTTAGGGTAATGGTGCTAGGGGGCATTTAGGGTAACAGTGCTGGGGGAGATTTATTGTAATGGTGCTGGGGGAGATTTAGGGTAACGGGGTTGGGGAAGATTTAGTGTAACAGTGCTGAGGGAGATTTAGGGTAACGGGGCTGGGGGAAATTTAGGGTAACGGTGCTGGTGAAGATTTACTGTGTGGGTTAGATTTAGTGTAACAGTGCTGGGGGAGATTTAGGGTAACAGGGATGGGGGAGTTTTAGGGTAATTGGGCTGGGGGAGATTTACTGTAACGGTGCTGGGGGAGATTTAGGGTAACGGTGCTGGGGGAGATTTAGGGTGATGGGGCTGGGGGGCGATTTTCTGTGTGGGGAAGATTTATTGTAACGGTGCTGGGGGAGATTTAGGGCAACGGGGTTGGGGAAGATTTAGTGTAACAGTGCTGAGGGAGATTTAGGGTAACGGGGCTGGGGGAAATTTAGGGTAACGGTGCTGGTGGAGATTTACTGTGTAGGGTAGATTTAGTGTAACAGTGCTGGGGGAGATTTAGGGTAATGGGAATGGGGGAGTTTTAGGGTAATGGGGCTGGGGGAGATTTAGTATAACGGTGCTGGGGGAGATTTAGGGTAACTGTGCTGGGGGAGATTTAGGGTAACGGTGCTGGGGGAGATTTAGGGTAACATGCTGGGGGCATTTAGGGTAACATGCTGGGGGCATTTAGGGTAACGTGCTGGGGGGAATTTAGGGTAACCGTGCTGGGGGGCATTTAGGGTAACGGTGCTGGGGGGCATTTAGGGTAACGGTGCTGGGGGGGCATTTAGGGTAACGGGGCTGGGAGGCATTTAGGGTAACAATGCTTGTGGAGATTTACTGTGTGGGGGACATTTAGTGTAAGGGTGCTGGGGGGCATTTAGGGTAATGGTGCTAGGGGTCATTTAGGGTAACAGTTCTGGGGGAGATTTAGGGTAATGGTGCTGGGGGAGATTTAGGGTAACGGGGTTGGGGAAGATTTAGTGTAACAGTGCTGAGTGGAGATTTAGGGTAACGGGGCTGGGGGAAATTTAGGGTAACGGTGCTGGTGGAGATTTACTGTGTGGGGTAGATTTAGTGTAACAGTGCTGGGTTAGATTTAGGGTAATGGGGCTGGGGGAGTTTTAGGGTAATGGGGCTGGGGGAGATTTAGTGTAACGGTGCTGGGGGAGATTTAGCGTAACTGTGCTGGGGGAGATTTAGGGTAACTGTGCTGGGGGAGATTTAGCGTAACGGTGCTGGGGGAGATTTAGGGTAACGGTGCTGGGGGAGATTTAGGGTAACATGCTGGGGGGCATTTAGGGTAACGGTGTTGGGGGGCATTTAGGGTAACGGTGTTGGGGGGCATTTAGGGTAACGGTGCTGGAGGGGCATTTAGGGTAACGGGGCTGGGAGGCATTTAGGGTAACGTGCTTGTGGAGATTTACTGTGTGGGGGACATTTAGTGTAACGGTGCTGGGGGGCATTTAGGGTAATGGTGCTAGGGGGCATTTAGGGTAACAGTGCTGGGGGAGATTTATTGTAATGGTGCTGGGGGAGATTTAGGGTAACGGGGTTGGGGAAGATTTAGTGTAACAGTGCTGAGGGAGTTTTAGGGTAACGGGGCTTGGGGAAATTTAGGGTAACGGTGCTGGTGGAGATGTACTGTGTGGGGTAGATTTAGTGTAACAGTGCTGGGGGAGATTTAGGGTAACGGGGATGGGGGAGTTTTAGGGTAATTGGGCTGGGGGAGATTTCGTGTAACGGTGCTGGGGGAGATTTAGGGTAACGGTGCTGGGGGAGATTTAGGGTAATGGGGCTGGGGGGCGATTTACTGTGTGGGGAAGATTTATTGTAACGGTGCTGGGGGAGATTTAGGGTAATGGTGCTGGTGGAGATTTACTGTGTGGGGTAGATTTAGTGTAACAGTGCTGGGGGAGATTTAGGGTAACGGGGATGGGGGAGTTTTGGGGTAATTGGGCTGGGGGAGATTTACTGTAACGGTGCTGGGGGAGATTTAGGGTAACGGTGCTGGGGGAGATTTAGGGTGATGGGGCTGGGGGGCGATTTTCTGTGTGGGGAAGATTTATTGTAACTGTGCTGGGGGAGATTTAGGGTAATGGTGCTGGGGGAGATTTAGGGTAACGGGGTTGGGGAAGATTTAGTGTAACAGTGCTGAGGGAGTTTTAAGGTAACGGGGCTGGGGGAAATTTAGGGTAACGGTGCTGGTGGAGATTTACTGTGTGGGGTAGATTTAGTGTAACAGTGCTGGGGGAGATTTAGGGTAACGGGGATGGGGGAGTTTTGGGGTAATTGGGCTGGGGGAGATTTACTGTAACGGTGCTGGGGGAGATTTAGGGTAACGGTGCTGGGGGAGATTTAGGGTGATGGGGCTGGGGGGCGATTTTCTGTGTGGGGAAGATTTATTGTAACTGTGCTGGGGGAGATTTAGGGTAATGGTGCTGGGGGAGATTTAGGGTAACGGGGTTGGGGAAGATTTAGTGTAACAGTGCTGAGGGAGATTTAGGGTAACGGGGCTGGGGGAAATTTAGGGTAACGGTGCTGGTGGAGATTTACTGTGTGGGGTAGATTTAGTGTAACAGTGCTGGGGGAGATTTAGGGTAACGGGGCTGGGGGAGTTTTAGGGTAATGGGGCTGGGGGACATTTAGTGTAACGGTGCTGGGGGAGATTTAGGGTAACTGTGCTGGGGGAGATTTAGGGTAACTGTGCTGGGGGAGATTTAGGGTAACGGTGCTGGGGGAGATTTAGGGTAACATGCTGGGGGGCATTTAGGGTAACATGCTGGGGGCATTTAGGGTAACGTGCTGGAGGGAATTTAGGGTAACGGTGCTGGGGGCATTTAAGGTAACAGTGCTGGGGGGGAATTTAGGGTAACGGGGCTGGGAGGCATTTAGGGTAACGGTGCTTGTGGAGATTTACTGTGTGGGGGACATTTAGTGTAACGGTGCTGGGGGGCATTTAGGGTAATGGTGCTAGGGGGCATTTAGGGTAACAGTGCTGGAGGAGATTTAGGGTAATGGTGCTGGGGGAGATTTACGGTAACGGGGTTGGGGAAGATTTAGTGTAACAGTGCTGAGGGAGATTTAGGGTAACGGGGCTGGGGGAAATTTAGGGTAACGGTGCTGGTGGAGATTTACTGTGTGGGGTAGATTTAGTGTAACAGTGCTGGTGGAGATTTAGGGTAACGGGGATGGGGGAGTTTTAGGGTAATTGAGCTGGGGGAGATTTACTGTAACGGTGCTGGGGGAGATTTAGGGTAACGGTGCTGGGGGAGATTTAGGGTAATGGGGCTGGGGGCGATTTACTGTGTGGATAAGATTTATTGTAATGGTGCTGGGGGAGATTTAGGGTAACGGTGCTGGTGGAGATTTACTGTGTGGGGTAGATTTAGTGTAACAGTGCTGGGGGAAATTTAGGGTAACGGGGATGGGGGAGTATTAGGGTAATTGGGCTGGGGGAGATTTACTGTAACGGTGCTGGGGGAGATTTAGGGTAACGGTGCTCTGGGAGATTTAGGGTGATGGGGCTGGGGGGCGATTTTCTGTGTGAGGAAGATTTATAGTAACGGTGCTGGGGGAGATTTAGGGTAATGGTGCTGGGGGAGATTTAGGGTAACGGGGTTGGGAAGATTTAGTGCAACAGTGCTGAGGGAGATTTAGGGTAACGGGGCTGGGGGAAATTTAGGGTAACGGTGCTGGTGGAGATGTACTATGTGGGGTAGATTCAGTGTAACAGTGCTGGGGGAGATTTAGGGTAACGGGGCTGAGGGAGTTTTAGGGTAATGGGGCTGGGGGAGATTTAGTGTAACGGTGCTGGGGGAGATTTAGGGTAACTGTGCTGGGGGAGATTTAGGGTAACTGTGCTGGGGGAGATTTAGGGTAACGGTGTTGGGGGAGATTTAGGGTAACATGCTGGGGGGCATTTAGGGTAATGTGCTGAGGGAATTTAGGGTAACGGTGCTGGGGGGCATTTAGGGTAACGGTGCTGGGGGGCATTTAGGGTATTGGTGCTGGGGGGGCATTTAGGGTAACGGGGCTGGGAGGCATTTAGGGTAACGTGCTTGTGGAGATTTACTGTGTGGGGGACATTTAGTGTAACGGTGCTGGGGGGCATTTAGGGTAATGGTGCTAGGGGGCATTTAGGGTAACAGTGCTGGGGGAGATTTATTGTAATGGTGCTGGGGGAGATTTAGGGTAACGGGGTTGGGGAAGATTTAGTGTAACAGTGCTGAGGGAGATTTAGGGTAACGGGGCTGGGGGAAATTTAGGGTAACGGTGCTGGTGAAGATTTACTGTGTGGGTTAGATTTAGTGTAACAGTGCTGGGGGAGATTTAGGGTAACAGGGATGGGAGAGTTTTAGGGTAATTGGGCTGGGGGAGATTTACTGTAACGGTGCTGGGGGAGATTTAGGGTAATGGTGCTGGGGGAGATTTAGGGTGATGGGGCTGGGGGGCGATTTTCTGTGTGGGGAAGATTTATTGTAACGGTGCTGGGGGAGATTTAGGGTAACGGGGTTGGGGAAGATTTAGTGTAACAGTGCTGAGGGAGATTTAGGGTAACGGGGCTGGGGGAAATTTAGGGTAACGGTGCTGGTGGAGATTTACTGTGTGGGGTAGATTTAGTGTAACAGTGCTGGGGGAGATTTAGGGTAATGGGAATGGGGGAGTTTTAGGGTAATGGGGCTGGGGGAGATTTAGTATAACGGTGCTGGGGGAGATTTAGGGTAACTGTGCTGGGGGAGATTTAGGGTAACGGTGCTGGGGGAGATTTAGGGTAACATGCTGGGGGGCATTTAGGGTAACATGCTGGGGGCATTTAGGGTAACGTGCTGGGGGGAATTTAGGGTAACCGTGCTGGGGGGCATTTAGGGTAACGGTGCTGGGGGGCATTTAGGGTAACGGTGCTGGGGGGGCATTTAGGGTAACGGGGCTGGGAGGCATTTAGGGTAACAATGCTTGTGGAGATTTACTGTGTGGGGGACATTTAGTGTAAGGGTGCTGGGGGGCATTTAGGGTAATGGTGCTAGGGGTCATTTAGGGTAACAGTTCTGGGGGAGATTTAGGGTAATGGTGCTGGGGGAGATTTAGGGTAACGGGGTTGGGGAAGATTTAGTGTAACAGTGCTGAGTGGAGATTTAGGGTAACGGGGCTGGGGGAAATTTAGGGTAACGGTGCTGGTGGAGATTTACTGTGTGGGGTAGATTTAGTGTAACAGTGCTGGGTTAGATTTAGGGTAATGGGGCTGGGGGAGTTTTAGGGTAATGGGGCTGGGGGAGATTTAGTGTAACGGTGCTGGGGGAGATTTAGCGTAACTGTGCTGGGGGAGATTTAGGGTAACTGTGCTGGGGGAGATTTAGCGTAATGGTGCTGGGGGAGATTTAGGGTAACGGTGCTGGGGGAGATTTAGGGTAACATGCTGGGGGGCATTTAGGGTAACGGTGTTGGGGGGCATTTAGGGTAACGGTGTTGGGGGGCATTTAGGGTAACGGTGCTGGAGGGGCATTTAGGGTAACGGGGCTGGGAGGCATTTAGGGTAACGTGCTTGTGGAGATTTACTGTGTGGGGGACATTTAGTGTAACGGTGCTGGGGGGCATTTAGGGTAATGGTGCTAGGGGGCATTTAGGGTAACAGTGCTGGGGGAGATTTATTGTAATCTTGCTGGGGGAGATTTAGGGTAACGGGGTTGGGGAAGATTTAGTGTAACAGTGCTGAGGGAGTTTTAGGGTAACGGGGCTGGGGGAAATTTAGGGTAACGGTGCTGGTGGAGATTTACTGTGTGGGGTAGATTTAGTGTAACAGTGCTGGGGGAGATTTAGGGTAACGGGGATGGGGGAGTTTTAGGGTAATTGGGCTGGGGGAGATTTCGTGTAACGGTGCTGGGGGAGATTTAGGGTAACGGTGCTGGGGGAGATTTAGGGTAATGGGGCTGGGGGGCGATTTACTGTGTGGGGAAGATTTATTGTAACGGTGCTGGGGGAGATTTAGGGTAACGGTGCTGGTGGAGATTTACTGTGTGGGGTAGATTTAGTGTAACAGTGCTGGGGGAGATTTAGGGTAACGGGGATGGGGGAGTTTTGGGGTAATTGGGCTGGGGGAGATTTACTGTAACGGTGCTGGGGGAGATTTAGGGTAACGGTGCTGGGGGAGATTTAGGGTGATGGGGCTGGGGGGCGATTTTCTGTGTGGGGAAGATTTATTGTAACTGTGCTGGGGGAGATTTAGGGTAATGGTGCTGGGGGAGATTTAGGGTAACGGGGTTGGGGAAGATTTAGTGTAACAGTGCTGAGGGAGTTTTAGGTTAACGGGGCTGGGGGAAATTTAGGGTAACGGTGCTGGTGGAGATTTACTGTGTGGGGTAGATTTAGTGTAACAGTGCTGGGGGAGATTTAGGGTAACGGGGATGGGGGAGTTTTGGGGTAATTGGGCTGGGGGAGATTTACTGTAACGGTGCTGGGGGAGATTTAGGGTAACGGTGCTGGGGGAGATTTAGGGTGATGGGGCTGGGGGGCGATTTTCTGTGTGGGGAAGATTTATTGTAACTGTGCTGGGGGAGATTTAGGGTAATGGTGCTGGGGGAGATTTAGGGTAACGGGGTTGGGGAAGATTTAGTGTAACAGTGCTGAGGGAGATTTAGGGTAACGGGGCTGGGGAAATTTAGGGTAACGGTGCTGGTGGAGATTTACTGTGTGGGGTAGATTTAGTGTAACAGTGCTGGGGGAGATTTAGGGTAACGGGGCTGGGGGAGTTTTAGGGTAATGGGGCTGGGGGACATTTAGTGTAACGGTGCTGGGGGAGAATTAGGGTAACTGTGCTGGGGGAGATTTAGGGTAACTGTGCTGGGGGAGATTTAGGGTAACGGTGCTGGGGGAGATTTAGGGTAACATGCTGGGGGGCATTTAGGGTAACATGCTGGGGGCATTTAGGGTAACGTGCTGGAGGGAATTTAGGGTAACGGTGCTGGGGGGCATTTAAGGTAACAGTGCTGGGGGGGAATTTAGGGTAACGGGGCTGGGAGGCATTTAGGGTAACGGTGCTTGTGGAGATTTACTGTGTGGGGGACATTTAGTGTAACGGTGCTGGGGGGCATTTAGGGTAATGGTGCTAGGGGGCATTTAGGGTAACAGTGCTGGGGGAGATTTAGGGTAATGGTGCTGGGGGAGATTTACGGTAACGGGGTTGGGGAAGATTTAGTGTAACAGTGCTGAGGGAGATTTAGGGTAACGGGGCTGGGGGAAATTTAGGGTAACGGTGCTGGTGGAGATTTACTGTGTGGGGTAGATTTAGTGTAACAGTGCTGGTGGAGATTTAGGGTAACGGAAATGGCGGAGTTTTAGGGTAATTGAGCTGGGGGAGATTTACTGTAACGGTGCTGGGGGAGATTTAGGGTAACGGTGCTGGGGGAGATTTAGGGTAATGGGGCTGGGGGCGATTTACTGTGTGGATAAGATTTATTGTAATGGTGCTGGGGGAGATTTAGGGTAACGGTGCTGGTGGAGATTTACTGTGTGGGGTAGATTTAGTGTAACAGTGCTGGGGGAAATTTAGGGTAACGGGGATGGGGGAGTTTTAGGGTAATTGGGCTGGGGGAGATTTACTGTAACGGTGCTGGGGGAGATTTAGGGTAACGGTGCTGGGGGAGATTTAGGGTGATGGGGCTGGGGGGCGATTTTCTGTGTGAGGAAGATTTATAGTAACGGTGCTGGGGGAGATTTAGGGTAATGGTGCTGGGGGAGATTTAGGGTAACGGGGTTGGGAAGATTTAGTGCAACAGTGCTGAGGGAGATTTAGGGTAACGGGGCTGGGGGAAATTTAGGGTAACGGTGCTGGTGGAGATGTACTATGTGGGGTAGATTCAGTGTAACAGTGCTGGGGGAGATTTAGGGTAACGGGGCTGAGGGAGTTTTAGGGTAATGGGGCTGGGGGAGATTTAGTGTAACGGTGCTGGGGGAGATTTAGGGTAACTGTGCTGGGGGAGATTTAGGGTAACTGTTCTGGGGGAGATTTAGGGTAACGGTGCTGGAGGATATTTAGGGTAACATGCTGGGGGGCATTTAGGGTAACATGCTGGGGGCATTTAGGGTAACGTGCTGGGGGGAATTTAGGGTAACGGTGCTGGGGTGCATTTAGGGTAACGGTGCTGGGGGGGAATTTAGGGTAACGGGGCTGGGAGGCATTTAGGGTAACGGTGCTTGTGGAGATTTACTGTGTGGGGGACATTTAGTGTAACGGTGCTGGGGGGCATTTAGGGTAATGGTTCTAGGGGGCATTTAGGGTAACAGTGCTGGGGGAGATTTATTGTATTGGTGCTGGGGGAGATTTAGGGTAACGGGGTTGGGGAAGATTTAGTGTAACAGTGCTAAGGGAGATTTAGGGTAACGGGGCTGGGGGAAATTTAGGGTAACGGTGCTGGTGGAGATTTACTGTGTGGGGTAGATTTAGTGTAACAGTGCTGGGGGAGATTTAGGGTAACGGGGATGGGGGAGTTTTAGGGTAATTGGGCTGGGGGAGATTTACTGTAACGGTGCTGGGGGAGATTTAGGGTAACGGTGCTGGGGGAGAATTAGGGTGATGGGGCTGGGGGCGATTTTCTGGGTGGGGAAGATTTATTGTAACGGTGCTGGGGGAAATTTAGGGTAACGGGGTTGGGGAAGATTTATTGTAACAGTGCTGAGGGAGATTTAGGGTAACGGTGCTGGTGGAGATTTACTGTGTGGGGTAGATTTAGTGTAACAGTGCTGGGGGAGATTTAGGGTAAAGGGGATAGGGGAGTTTTAGGGTAATTGGGTTGGGGGAGATTTACTGTAACGGTGCTGGGGGAGATTTAAGGTAACGGTGCTGGGGGAGATTTAGGTTGATGGGGCTGGGGGGCGATTTTCTGTGTGGGGAAGATTTATTGTAACGGTGCTGGGGGAGATTTAGGGTAATGGTGCTGGGGGAGATTTAGGGTAACGGGGTTGGGGAAGATTTAGTGTAACAGTGCTGAGGGAGATTTAGGGTAACGGGGCTTGGGGGAAATTTAGGGTAACGGTGCTGGTGGAGATTTACTGTGTGGGGTAGATTTAGTGTAAGAGTGCTGGGGGAGATTTAGGGTAACGGGGCTAGGGGAGTTTTAGGGTAATGGGGCTGGGGGAGATTTAGTGTAACGGTGCTGGGGGAGATTTAGGGTAACTGTGCTGGGGGAGATTTAGGGTAATGGTGCTGGGGGAGATTTAGGGTAACGGGGTTGGGGAAGATTTAGTGTAACAGTGCTGAGGGAGATTTAGGGTAACGGGGATGGGGGAAATTTAGGGTAACGGTGCTGGTGGAGATTTACTGTGTGGGGTAGATTTAGTGTAACAGTGCTGGGGGAGATTTAGGGTAACGGGGCTGGGGGAGTTTTAGGGTAATGGGGCTGGGGGAGGTTTAGGGTAACGGGGTTGGGGAAGATTTAGTGTAACAGTGCTGAGGGAGATTTAGGGTAACTGTGCTGGGGGAGATTTAGGGTAACTTTGCTGTGGGAGATTTAGGGTAACATGCTGGGGGGCATTTAGGGTAACATGCTGGGGGCATTTAGGGTAACGTGCTGGGGGGAATTTAGGGTAACGGTGCTGGGGGCCATTTAGGGTAACGGTGCTGGGGGGCATTTAGGGTAACGGGGCTGGGAGGCATTTAGGGTAACGGTGCTTGTGGAGATTTACTGTGTGGGGGACATTTAGTGTAACGGTGCTGGGCGGCATTTAGGGTAATGGTGCTAGGGGGCATTTAGGGTAACAGTGCTGGGGGAGATTTAGGGTAATGGTGCTGGGGGAGGTTTAGGGTAACGGGGTTGGGGAAGATTTAGTGTAACAGTGCTGAGGGAGATTTAGGGTAACGGGGCTGGGGGAGATTTAGGGTAACGGTGCTGGGGGAGATTTAGGGTGATGGGGCTGGGGGGCGATTTTCTGTGTGGGGAAGATTTATTGTAACTGTGCTGGGGGAGATTTAGGGTAATGGTGCTGGGGGAGATTTAGGGTAACGGGGTTGGGGAAGATTTAGTGTAACAGTGCTGAGGGAGTTTTAGGTTAACGGGGCTGGGGGAAATTTAGGGTAACGGTGCTGGTGGAGATTTACTGTGTGGGGTAGATTTAGTGTAACAGTGCTGGGGGAGATTTAGGGTAACGGGGATGGGGGAGTTTTGGGGTAATTGGGCTGGGGGAGATTTACTGTAACGGTGCTGGGGGAGATTTAGGGTAACGGTGCTGGGGGAGATTTAGGGTGATGGGGCTGGGGGGCGATTTTCTGTGTGGGGAAGATTTATTGTAACTGTGCTGGGGGAGATTTAGGGTAATGGTGCTGGGGGAGATTTAGGGTAACGGGGTTGGGGAAGATTTAGTGTAACAGTGCTGAGGGAGATTTAGGGTAACGGGGCTGGGGAAATTTAGGGTAACGGTGCTGGTGGAGATTTACTGTGTGGAGTAGATTTAGTGTAACAGTGCTGGGGGAGATTTAGGGTAACGGGGCTGGGGGAGTTTTAGGGTAATGGGGCTGGGGGACATTTAGTGTAACGGTGCTGGGGGAGAATTAGGGTAACTGTGCTGGGGGAGATTTAGGGTAACTGTGCTGGGGGAGATTTAGGGTAACGGTGCTGGGGGAGATTTAGGGTAACATGCTGGGGGGCATTTAGGGTAACATGCTGGGGGCATTTAGGGTAACGTGCTGGAGGGAATTTAGGGTAACGGTGCTGGGGGGCATTTAAGGTAACAGTGCTGGGGGGGAATTTAGGGTAACGGGGCTGGGAGGCATTTAGGGTAACGGTGCTTGTGGAGATTTACTGTGTGGGGGACATTTAGTGTAACGGTGCTGGGGGGCATTTAGGGTAATGGTGCTAGGGGGCATTTAGGGTAACAGTGCTGGGGGAGATTTAGGGTAATGGTGCTGGGGGAGATTTACGGTAACGGGGTTGGGGAAGATTTAGTGTAACAGTGCTGAGGGAGATTTAGGGTAACGGGGCTGGGGGAAATTTAGGGTAACGGTGCTGGTGGAGATTTACTGTGTGGGGTAGATTTAGTGTAACAGTGCTGGTGGAGATTTAGGGTAACGGAAATGGGGGAGTTTTAGGGTAATTGAGCTGGGGGAGATTTACTGTAACGGTGCTGGGGGAGATTTAGGGTAACGGTGCTGGGGGAGATTTAGGGTAATGGGGCTGGGGGCGATTTACTGTGTGGATAAGATTTATTGTAATGGTGCTGGGGGAGATTTAGGGTAACGGTGCTGGTGGAGATTTACTGTGTGGGGTAGATTTAGTGTAACAGTGCTGGGGGAAATTTAGGGTAACGGGGATGGGGGAGTTTTAGGGTAATTGGGCTGGGGGAGATTTACTGTAACGGTGCTGGGGGAGATTTAGGGTAACGGTGCTGGGGGAGATTTAGGGTGATGGGGCTGGGGGGCGATTTTCTGTGTGAGGAAGATTTATAGTAACGGTGCTGGGGGAGATTTAGGGTAATGGTGCTGGGGGAGATTTAGGGTAACGGGGTTGGGAAGATTTAGTGCAACAGTGCTGAGGGAGATTTAGGGTAACGGGGCTGGGGGAAATTTAGGGTAACGGTGCTGGTGGAGATGTACTATGTGGGGTAGATTCAGTGTAACAGTGCTGGGGGAGATTTAGGGTAACGGGGCTGAGGGAGTTTTAGGGTAATGGGGCTGGGGGAGATTTAGTGTAACGGTGCTGGGGGAGATTTAGGGTAACTGTGCTGGGGGAGATTTAGGGTAACTGTTCTGGGGGAGATTTAGGGTAACGGTGCTGGAGGATATTTAGGGTAACATGCTGGGGGGCATTTAGGGTAACATGCTGGGGGCATTTAGGGTAACGTGCTGGGGGGAATTTAGGGTAACGGTGCTGGGGTGCATTTAGGGTAACGGTGCTGGGGGGGAATTTAGGGTAACGGGGCTGGGAGGCATTTAGGGTAACGGTGCTTGTGGAGATTTACTGTGTGGGGGACATTTAGTGTAACGGTGCTGGGGGAGATTTAGGGTAACTGTGCTGGGGGAGATTTAGGGTAACTGTGCTGGGGGAGATTTAGGGTAACGGTGCTGGGGGAGATTTAGGGTAACATGCTGGGGGGCATTTAGGGTAACATGCTGGGGGCATTTAGGGTAACGTGCTGGAGGGAATTTAGGGTAACGGTGCTGGGGGCATTTAAGGTAACAGTGCTGGGGGGGAATTTAGGGTAACGGGGCTGGGAGGCATTTAGGGTAACGGTGCTTGTGGAGATTTACTGTGTGGGGGACATTTAGTGTAACGGTGCTGGGGGGCATTTAGGGTAATGGTGCTAGGGGGCATTTAGGGTAACAGTGCTGGAGGAGATTTAGGGTAATGGTGCTGGGGGAGATTTACGGTAACGGGGTTGGGGAAGATTTAGTGTAACAGTGCTGAGGGAGATTTAGGGTAACGGGGCTGGGGGAAATTTAGGGTAACGGTGCTGGTGGAGATTTACTGTGTGGGGTAGATTTAGTGTAACAGTGCTGGTGGAGATTTAGGGTAACGGGGATGGGGGAGTTTTAGGGTAATTGAGCTGGGGGAGATTTACTGTAACGGTGCTGGGGGAGATTTAGGGTAACGGTGCTGGGGGAGATTTAGGGTAATGGGGCTGGGGGCGATTTACTGTGTGGATAAGATTTATTGTAATGGTGCTGGGGGAGATTTAGGGTAACGGTGCTGGTGGAGATTTACTGTGTGGGGTAGATTTAGTGTAACAGTGCTGGGGGAAATTTAGGGTAACGGGGATGGGGGAGTATTAGGGTAATTGGGCTGGGGGAGATTTACTGTAACGGTGCTGGGGGAGATTTAGGGTAACGGTGCTCTGGGAGATTTAGGGTGATGGGGCTGGGGGGCGATTTTCTGTGTGAGGAAGATTTATAGTAACGGTGCTGGGGGAGATTTAGGGTAATGGTGCTGGGGGAGATTTAGGGTAACGGGGTTGGGAAGATTTAGTGCAACAGTGCTGAGGGAGATTTAGGGTAACGGGGCTGGGGGAAATTTAGGGTAACGGTGCTGGTGGAGATGTACTATGTGGGGTAGATTCAGTGTAACAGTGCTGGGGGAGATTTAGGGTAACGGGGCTGAGGGAGTTTTAGGGTAATGGGGCTGGGGGAGATTTAGTGTAACGGTGCTGGGGGAGATTTAGGGTAACTGTGCTGGGGGAGATTTAGGGTAACTGTGCTGGGGGAGATTTAGGGTAACGGTGTTGGGGGAGATTTAGGGTAACATGCTGGGGGGCATTTAGGGTAATGTGCTGAGGGAATTTAGGGTAACGGTGCTGGGGGGCATTTAGGGTAACGGTGCTGGGGGGCATTTAGGGTATTGGTGCTGGGGGGGCATTTAGGGTAACGGGGCTGGGAGGCATTTAGGGTAACGTGCTTGTGGAGATTTACTGTGTGGGGGACATTTAGTGTAACGGTGCTGGGGGGCATTTAGGGTAATGGTGCTAGGGGGCATTTAGGGTAACAGTGCTGGGGGAGATTTATTGTAATGGTGCTGGGGGAGATTTAGGGTAACGGGGTTGGGGAAGATTTAGTGTAACAGTGCTGAGGGAGATTTAGGGTAACGGGGCTGGGGGAAATTTAGGGTAACGGTGCTGGTGAAGATTTACTGTGTGGGTTAGATTTAGTGTAACAGTGCTGGGGGAGATTTAGGGTAACAGGGATGGGAGAGTTTTAGGGTAATTGGGCTGGGGGAGATTTACTGTAACGGTGCTGGGGGAGATTTAGGGTAATGGTGCTGGGGGAGATTTAGGGTGATGGGGCTGGGGGGCGATTTTCTGTGTGGGGAAGATTTATTGTAACGGTGCTGGGGGAGATTTAGGGTAACGGGGTTGGGGAAGATTTAGTGTAACAGTGCTGAGGGAGATTTAGGGTAACGGGGCTGGGGGAAATTTAGGGTAACGGTGCTGGTGGAGATTTACTGTGTGGGGTAGATTTAGTGTAACAGTGCTGGGGGAGATTTAGGGTAATGGGAATGGGGGAGTTTTAGGGTAATGGGGCTGGGGGAGATTTAGTATAACGGTGCTGGGGGAGATTTAGGGTAACTGTGCTGGGGGAGATTTAGGGTAACGGTGCTGGGGGAGATTTAGGGTAACATGCTGGGGGGCATTTAGGGTAACATGCTGGGGGCATTTAGGGTAACGTGCTGGGGGGAATTTAGGGTAACCGTGCTGGGGGGCATTTAGGGTAACGGTGCTGGGGGGCATTTAGGGTAACGGTGCTGGGGGGGCATTTAGGGTAACGGGGCTGGGAGGCATTTAGGGTAACAATGCTTGTGGAGATTTACTGTGTGGGGGACATTTAGTGTAAGGGTGCTGGGGGGCATTTAGGGTAATGGTGCTAGGGGTCATTTAGGGTAACAGTTCTGGGGGAGATTTAGGGTAATGGTGCTGGGGGAGATTTAGGGTAACGGGGTTGGGGAAGATTTAGTGTAACAGTGCTGAGTGGAGATTTAGGGTAACGGGGCTGGGGGAAATTTAGGGTAACGGTGCTGGTGGAGATTTACTGTGTGGGGTAGATTTAGTGTAACAGTGCTGGGTTAGATTTAGGGTAATGGGGCTGGGGGAGTTTTAGGGTAATGGGGCTGGGGGAGATTTAGTGTAACGGTGCTGGGGGAGATTTAGCGTAACTGTGCTGGGGGAGATTTAGGGTAACTGTGCTGGGGGAGATTTAGCGTAATGGTGCTGGGGGAGATTTAGGGTAACGGTGCTGGGGGAGATTTAGGGTAACATGCTGGGGGGCATTTAGGGTAACGGTGTTGGGGGGCATTTAGGGTAACGGTGTTGGGGGGCATTTAGGGTAACGGTGCTGGAGGGGCATTTAGGGTAACGGGGCTGGGAGGCATTTAGGGTAACGTGCTTGTGGAGATTTACTGTGTGGGGGACATTTAGTGTAACGGTGCTGGGGGGCATTTAGGGTAATGGTGCTAGGGGGCATTTAGGGTAACAGTGCTGGGGGAGATTTATTGTAATCTTGCTGGGGGAGATTTAGGGTAACGGGGTTGGGGAAGATTTAGTGTAACAGTGCTGAGGGAGTTTTAGGGTAACGGGGCTGGGGGAAATTTAGGGTAACGGTGCTGGTGGAGATTTACTGTGTGGGGTAGATTTAGTGTAACAGTGCTGGGGGAGATTTAGGGTAACGGGGATGGGGGAGTTTTAGGGTAATTGGGCTGGGGGAGATTTCGTGTAACGGTGCTGGGGGAGATTTAGGGTAACGGTGCTGGGGGAGATTTAGGGTAATGGGGCTGGGGGGCGATTTACTGTGTGGGGAAGATTTATTGTAACGGTGCTGGGGGAGATTTAGGGTAACGGTGCTGGTGGAGATTTACTGTGTGGGGTAGATTTAGTGTAACAGTGCTGGGGGAGATTTAGGGTAACGGGGATGGGGGAGTTTTGGGGTAATTGGGCTGGGGGAGATTTACTGTAACGGTGCTGGGGGAGATTTAGGGTAACGGTGCTGGGGGAGATTTAGGGTGATGGGGCTGGGGGGCGATTTTCTGTGTGGGGAAGATTTATTGTAACTGTGCTGGGGGAGATTTAGGGTAATGGTGCTGGGGGAGATTTAGGGTAACGGGGTTGGGGAAGATTTAGTGTAACAGTGCTGAGGGAGTTTTAGGTTAACGGGGCTGGGGGAAATTTAGGGTAACGGTGCTGGTGGAGATTTACTGTGTGGGGTAGATTTAGTGTAACAGTGCTGGGGGAGATTTAGGGTAACGGGGATGGGGGAGTTTTGGGGTAATTGGGCTGGGGGAGATTTACTGTAACGGTGCTGGGGGAGATTTAGGGTAACGGTGCTGGGGGAGATTTAGGGTGATGGGGCTGGGGGGCGATTTTCTGTGTGGGGAAGATTTATTGTAACTGTGCTGGGGGAGATTTAGGGTAATGGTGCTGGGGGAGATTTAGGGTAACGGGGTTGGGGAAGATTTAGTGTAACAGTGCTGAGGGAGATTTAGGGTAACGGGGCTGGGGAAATTTAGGGTAACGGTGCTGGTGGAGATTTACTGTGTGGGGTAGATTTAGTGTAACAGTGCTGGGGGAGATTTAGGGTAACGGGGCTGGGGGAGTTTTAGGGTAATGGGGCTGGGGGACATTTAGTGTAACGGTGCTGGGGGAGAATTAGGGTAACTGTGCTGGGGGAGATTTAGGGTAACTGTGCTGGGGGAGATTTAGGGTAACGGTGCTGGGGGAGATTTAGGGTAACATGCTGGGGGGCATTTAGGGTAACATGCTGGGGGCATTTAGGGTAACGTGCTGGAGGGAATTTAGGGTAACGGTGCTGGGGGGCATTTAAGGTAACAGTGCTGGGGGGGAATTTAGGGTAACGGGGCTGGGAGGCATTTAGGGTAACGGTGCTTGTGGAGATTTACTGTGTGGGGGACATTTAGTGTAACGGTGCTGGGGGGCATTTAGGGTAATGGTGCTAGGGGGCATTTAGGGTAACAGTGCTGGGGGAGATTTAGGGTAATGGTGCTGGGGGAGATTTACGGTAACGGGGTTGGGGAAGATTTAGTGTAACAG
This sequence comes from Phyllobates terribilis, assembly GCF_046119375.1. Lineage (NCBI taxonomy): Eukaryota > Metazoa > Chordata > Amphibia > Anura > Dendrobatidae > Phyllobates > Phyllobates terribilis. Next base: position 477,796,061 of record NW_027362761.1, read on the forward strand.
TGCTGAGGGAGATTTAGGGTAACGGGGCTGGGGGAAATTTAGGGTAACGGTGCTGGTGGAGATTTACTGTGTGGGGTAGATTTAGTGTAACAGTGCTGGTGGAGATTTAGGGTAACGGAAATGGGGGAGTTTTAGGGTAATTGAGCTGGGGGAGATTTACTGTAACGGTGCTGGGGGAGATTTAGGGTAACGGTGCTGGGGGAGATTTAGGGTAATCGGGCTGGGGGCGATTTACTGTGTGGATAAGATTTATTGTAATGGTGCTGGGGGAGATTTAGGGTAACGGTGCTGGTGGAGATTTACTGTGTGGGGTAGATTTAGTGTAACAGTGCTGGGGGAAATTTAGGGTAACGGGGATGGGGGAGTTTTAGGGTAATTGGGCTGGGGGAGATTTACTGTAACGGTGCTGGGGGAGATTTAGGGTAACGGTGCTGGGGGAGATTTAGGGTGATGGGGCTGGGGGGCGATTTTCTGTGTGAGGAAGATTTATAGTAACGGTGCTGGGGGAGATTTAGGGTAATGGTGCTGGGGGAGATTTAGGGTAACGGGGTTGGGAAGATTTAGTGCAACAGTGCTGAGGGAGATTTAGGGTAACGGGGCTGGGGGAAATTTAGGGTAACGGTGCTGGTGGAGATGTACTATGTGGGGTAGATTCAGTGTAACAGTGCTGGGGGAGATTTAGGGTAACGGGGCTGAGGGAGTTTTAGGGTAATGGGGCTGGGGGAGATTTAGTGTAACGGTGCTGGGGGAGATTTAGGGTAACTGTGCTGGGGGAGATTTAGGGTAACTGTTCTGGGGGAGATTTAGGGTAACGGTGCTGGAGGATATTTAGGGTAACATGCTGGGGGGCATTTAGGGTAACATGCTGGGGGCATTTAGGGTAACGTGCTGGGGGGAATTTAGGGTAACGGTGCTGGGGTGCATTTAGGGTAACGGTGCTGGGGGGGAATTTAGGGTAACGGGGCTGGGAGGCATTTAGGGTAACGGTGCTTGTGGAGATTTACTGTGTGGGGGACATTTAGTGTAACGGTGCTGGGGGGCATTTAGGGTAATGGTGCTAGGGGGCATTTAGGGTAACAGTGCTGGGGGAGATTTATTGTATTGGTGCTGGGGGAGATTTAGGGTAACGGGGTTGGGGAAGATTTAGTGTAACAGTGCTAAGGGAGATTTAGGGTAACGGGGCTGGGGGAAATTTAGGGTAACGGTGCTGGTGGAGATTTACTGTGTGGGGTAGATTTAGTGTAACAGTGCTGGGGGAGATTTAGGGTAACGGGGATGGGGGAGTTTTAGGGTAATTGGGCTGGGGGAGATTTACTGTAACGGTGCTGGGGGAGATTTAGGGTAACGGTGCTGGGGGAGAATTAGGGTGATGGGGCTGGGGGCGATTTTCTGGGTGGGGAAGATTTATTGTAACGGTGCTGGGGGAAATTTAGGGTAACGGGGTTGGGGAAGATTTATTGTAACAGTGCTGAGGGAGATTTAGGGTAACGGTGCTGGTGGAGATTTACTGTGTGGGGTAGATTTAGTGTAACAGTGCTGGGGGAGATTTAGGGTAAAGGGGATGGGGGAGTTTTAGGGTAATTGGGTTGGGGGAGATTTACTGTAACGGTGCTGGGGGAGATTTAAGGTAACGGTGCTGGGGGAGATTTAGGTTGATGGGGCTGGGGGGCGATTTTCTGTGTGGGGAAGATTTATTGTAACGGTGCTGGGGGAGATTTAGGGTAATGGTGCTGGGGGAGATTTAGGGTAACGGGGTTGGGGAAGATTTAGTGTAACAGTGCTGAGGGAGATTTAGGGTAACGGGGCTTGGGGGAAATTTAGGGTAACGGTGCTGGTGGAGATTTACTGTGTGGGGTAGATTTAGTGTAAGAGTGCTGGGGGAGATTTAGGGTAACGGGGCTAGGGGAGTTTTAGGGTAATGGGGCTGGGGGAGATTTAGTGTAACGGTGCTGGGGGAGATTTAGGGTAACTTTGCTGGGGGAGATTTAGGGTAATGGTGCTGGGGGAGATTTAGGGTAACGGGGTTGGGGAAGATTTAGTGTAACAGTGCTGAGGGAGATTTAGGGTAACGGGGATGGGGGAAATTTAGGGTAACGGTGCTGGTGGAGATTTACTGTGTGGGGTAGATTTAGTGTAACAGTGCTGGGGGAGATTTAGGGTAACGGGGCTGGGGGAGTTTTAGGGTAATGGGGCTGGGGGAGGTTTAGGGTAACGGGGTTGGGGAAGATTTAGTGTAACAGTGCTGAGGGAGATTTAGGGTAACTGTGCTGGGGGAGATTTAGGGTAACTTTGCTGTGGGAGATTTAGGGTAACATGCTGGGGGGCATTTAGGGTAACATGCTGGGGGCATTTAGGGTAACGTGCTGGGGGGAATTTAGGGTAACGGTGCTGGGGGCCATTTAGGGTAACGGTGCTGGGGGGCATTTAGGGTAACGGTGCTGGGGGGCATTTAGGGTAACGGGGCTGGGAGGCATTTAGGGTAACGGTGCTTGTGGAGATTTACTGTGTGGGGGACATTTAGTGTAACGGTGCTGGGCGGCATTTAGGGTAATGGTGCTAGGGGGCATTTAGGGTAACAGTGCTGGGGGAGATTTAGGGTAATGGTGCTGGGGGAGGTTTAGGGTAACGGGGTTGGGGAAGATTTAGTGTAACAGTGCTGAGGGAGATTTAGGGTAACGGGGCTGGGGGAGATTTAGGGTAACGGTGCTGGGGGAGATTTAGGGTGATGGGGCTGGGGGGCGATTTTCTGTGTGGGGAAGATTTATTGTAACTGTGCTGGGGGAGATTTAGGGTAATGGTGCTGGGGGAGATTTAGGGTAACGGGGTTGGGGAAGATTTAGTGTAACAGTGCTGAGGGAGTTTTAGGTTAACGGGGCTGGGGGAAATTTAGGGTAACGGTGCTGGTGGAGATTTACTGTGTGGGGTAGATTTAGTGTAACAGTGCTGGGGGAGATTTAGGGTAACGGGGATGGGGGAGTTTTGGGGTAATTGGGCTGGGGGAGATTTACTGTAACGGTGCTGGGGGAGATTTAGGGTAACGGTGCTGGGGGAGATTTAGGGTGATGGGGCTGGGGGGCGATTTTCTGTGTGGGGAAGATTTATTGTAACTGTGCTGGGGGAGATTTAGGGTAATGGTGCTGGGGGAGATTTAGGGTAACGGGGTTGGGGAAGATTTAGTGTAACAGTGCTGAGGGAGATTTAGGGTAACGGGGCTGGGGAAATTTAGGGTAACGGTGCTGGTGGAGATTTACTGTGTGGAGTAGATTTAGTGTAACAGTGCTGGGGGAGATTTAGGGTAACGGGGCTGGGGGAGTTTTAGGGTAATGGGGCTGGGGGACATTTAGTGTAACGGTGCTGGGGGAGAATTAGGGTAACTGTGCTGGGGGAGATTTAGGGTAACTGTGCTGGGGGAGATTTAGGGTAACGGTGCTGGGGGAGATTTAGGGTAACATGCTGGGGGGCATTTAGGGTAACATGCTGGGGGCATTTAGGGTAACGTGCTGGAGGGAATTTAGGGTAACGGTGCTGGGGGGCATTTAAGGTAACAGTGCTGGGGGGGAATTTAGGGTAACGGGGCTGGGAGGCATTTAGGGTAACGGTGCTTGTGGAGATTTACTGTGTGGGGGACATTTAGTGTAACGGTGCTGGGGGGCATTTAGGGTAATGGTGCTAGGGGGCATTTAGGGTAACAGTGCTGGGGGAGATTTAGGGTAATGGTGCTGGGGGAGATTTACGGTAACGGGGTTGGGGAAGATTTAGTGTAACAGTGCTGAGGGAGATTTAGGGTAACGGGGCTGGGGGAAATTTAGGGTAACGGTGCTGGTGGAGATTTACTGTGTGGGGTAGATTTAGTGTAACAGTGCTGGTGGAGATTTAGGGTAACGGAAATGGGGGAGTTTTAGGGTAATTGAGCTGGGGGAGATTTACTGTAACGGTGCTGGGGGAGATTTAGGGTAACGGTGCTGGGGGAGATTTAGGGTAATGGGGCTGGGGGCGATTTACTGTGTGGATAAGATTTATTGTAATGGTGCTGGGGGAGATTTAGGGTAACGGTGCTGGTGGAGATTTACTGTGTGGGGTAGATTTAGTGTAACAGTGCTGGGGGAAATTTAGGGTAACGGGGATGGGGGAGTTTTAGGGTAATTGGGCTGGGGGAGATTTACTGTAACGGTGCTGGGGGAGATTTAGGGTAACGGTGCTGGGGGAGATTTAGGGTGATGGGGCTGGGGGGCGATTTTCTGTGTGAGGAAGATTTATAGTAACGGTGCTGGGGGAGATTTAGGGTAATGGTGCTGGGGGAGATTTAGGGTAACGGGGTTGGGAAGATTTAGTGCAACAGTGCTGAGGGAGATTTAGGGTAACGGGGCTGGGGGAAATTTAGGGTAACGGTGCTGGTGGAGATGTACTATGTGGGGTAGATTCAGTGTAACAGTGCTGGGGGAGATTTAGGGTAACGGGGCTGAGGGAGTTTTAGGGTAATGGGGCTGGGGGAGATTTAGTGTAACGGTGCTGGGGGAGATTTAGGGTAACTGTGCTGGGGGAGATTTAGGGTAACTGTTCTGGGGGAGATTTAGGGTAACGGTGCTGGAGGATATTTAGGGTAACATGCTGGGGGGCATTTAGGGTAACATGCTGGGGGCATTTAGGGTAACGTGCTGGGGGGAATTTAGGGTAACGGTGCTGGGGTGCATTTAGGGTAACGGTGCTGGGGGGGAATTTAGGGTAACGGGGCTGGGAGGCATTTAGGGTAACGGTGCTTGTGGAGATTTACTGTGTGGGGGACATTTAGTGTAACGGTGCTGGGGGGCATTTAGGGTAATGGTGCTAGGGGGCATTTAGGGTAACAGTGCTGGGGGAGATTTATTGTATTGGTGCTGGGGGAGATTTAGGGTAACGGGGTTGGGGAAGATTTAGTGTAACAGTGCTAAGGGAGATTTAGGGTAACGGGGCTGGGGGAAATTTAGGGTAACGGTGCTGGTGGAGATTTACTGTGTGGGGTAGATTTAGTGTAACAGTGCTGGGGGAGATTTAGGGTAACGGGGATGGGGGAGTTTTAGGGTAATTGGGCTGGGGGAGATTTACTGTAACGGTGCTGGGGGAGATTTAGGGTAACGGTCCTGGGGGAGAATTAGGGTGATGGGGCTGGGGGCGATTTTCTGGGTGGGGAAGATTTATTGTAACGGTGCTGGGGGAAATTTAGGGTAACGGGGTTGGGGAAGATTTATTGTAACAGTGCTGAGGGAGATTTAGGGTAACGGTGCTGGTGGAGATTTACTGTGTGGGGTAGATTTAGTGTAACAGTGCTGGGGGAGATTTAGGGTAAAGGGGATGGGGGAGTTTTAGGGTAATTGGGTTGGGGGAGATTTACTGTAACGGTGCTGGGGGAGATTTAAGGTAACGGTGCTGGGGGAGATTTAGGTTGATGGGGCTGGGGGGCGATTTTCTGTGTGGGGAAGATTTATTGTAACGGTGCTGGGGGAGATTTAGGGTAATGGTGCTGGGGGAGATTTAGGGTAACGGGGTTGGGGAAGATTTAGTGTAACAGTGCTGAGGGAGATTTAGGGTAACGGGGCTTGGGGGAAATTTAGGGTAACGGTGCTGGTGGAGATTTACTGTGTGGGGTAGATTTAGTGTAAGAGTGCTGGGGGAGATTTAGGGTAACGGGGCTAGGGGAGTTTTAGGGTAATGGGGCTGGGGGAGATTTAGTGTAACGGTGCTGGGGGAGATTTAGGGTAACTGTGCTGGGGGAGATTTAGGGTAATGGTGCTGGGGGAGATTTAGGGTAACGGGGTTGGGGAAGATTTAGTGTAACAGTGCTGAGGGAGATTTAGGGTAACGGGGATGGGGGAAATTTAGGGTAACGGTGCTGGTGGAGATTTACTGTGTGGGGTAGATTTAGTGTAACAGTGCTGGGGGAGATTTAGGGTAACGGGGCTGGGGGAGTTTTAGGGTAATGGGGCTGGGGGAGGTTTAGGGTAACGGGGTTGGGGAAGATTTAGTGTAACAGTGCTGAGGGAGATTTAGGGTAACTGTGCTGGGGGAGATTTAGGGTAACTTTGCTGTGGGAGATTTAGGGTAACATGCTGGGGGGCATTTAGGGTAACATGCTGGGGGCATTTAGGGTAACGTGCTGGGGGGAATTTAGGGTAACGGTGCTGGGGGCCATTTAGGGTAACGGTGCTGGGGGGCATTTAGGGTAACGGTGCTGGGGGGCATTTAGGGTAACGGGGCTGGGAGGCATTTAGGGTAACGGTGCTTGTGGAGATTTACTGTGTGGGGGACATTTAGTGTAACGGTGCTGGGCGGCATTTAGGGTAATGGTGCTAGGGGGCATTTAGGGTAACAGTGCTGGGGGAGATTTAGGGTAATGGTGCTGGGGGAGGTTTAGGGTAACGGGGTTGGGGAAGATTTAGTGTAACAGTGCTGAGGGAGATTTAGGGTAACGGGGCTGGGGGAAATTTAGGGTAACGGTGCTGGTGGAGATTTACTGTGTGGGGTAGATTTAGTGTAACAGTGCTGGGGGAGATTTAGGGTAACGGTGCTGGTGGAGATTTACTGTGTGGGGTAGATTTAGTGTAACAGTGCTGGGGGAGATTTAGGGTAACGGGGCTGGGGGAGTTTTAGGGTAATGGGGCTGGGGGAGATTTAGTGTAACGGTGCTGGGGAGATTTAGGGTGGCTGTGCTGGGGGAGATTTAGGGTAACTGTGCTGGGGGAGATTTAGGGTAACGGTGCTGGGGGAGATTTAGGGTAACATGCTGGGGGGCATTTAGGGTAACATGCTGGGGGCATTTAGGGTAACGTGCTGGGGGGAATTTAGGGTAACGGTGCTTGGGGGCATTTAAGGTAATGGTGCTGGGGGGGAATTTAGGGTAACGGGGCTGGGAGGCATTTAGGGTAACGGTGCTTGTGGAGATTTACTGTGTGGGGGACATTTAGTGTAACGGTGCTGGGGGGCATTTAGGGTAATGGTGCTAGGGGGCATTTAGGGTAACAGTGCTGGGGGAGATTTATTGTAATGGTGCTGGGGGAGATTTAGGGTAACGGGGTTGGGGAAGATTTAGTGTAACAGTGCTGAGGGAGATTTAGGGTAACGGGGCTGGGGGAAATTTAGGGTAACGGTGCTGGTGGAGATTTACTGTGTGGGGTAGATTTAGTGCAACAGTGCTTGGGGAGATTTAGGGTAACGGGGATGGGGGAATTTTAGGGTAATTGGGATGGGGGAGATTTACTGTAACGGCGCTGGGGGAGATTTAGGGTAACGGTGCTGGGGGAGATTTAGGGTAATGGGGCTGGGGGGCGATTTACTGTGTGGGGAAGATTTATTGTAACGGTGCTGGGGGAGATTTAGGGTAACGGTGCTGGTGGAGATTTACTGTGTGGGGTAGATTTAGTGTAACAGTGCTGGGGGAGATTTAGGGTAACGGGGATGGGGGAGTTTTAGGGTAATTGGGCTGGGGGAGATTTACTGTAACGGTGCTGGGGGAGATTTAGGGTAACGGTGGTGGGGGAGATTTAGGGTGATGGGGCTGGGGAGCGATTTTCTGTGTGGGGAAGATTTATTGTAACGGTGCTGGGGGAGATTTAGGGTAATTGTGCTCGGGGAGATTTAGGGTAACGGGGTTGGGGAAGATTTAGTGTAACAGTGCTGAGGGAGATTTAGGGTAACGGGGCTGGGGGAAATTTAGGGTAACGGTGCTGGTGGAGATTTACTGTGTGGGGTAGATTTAGTGTAACAGTGCTGGGGGAGATTTAGGGTAACGGGGCTGGGGAAGTTTTAGGGTAATGGGGCTGGGGGAGATTTCGTGTAACGGTGCTGGGGGAGATTTAGGGTAACTGTGCTGGGGGAGATTTAGGGTAAAGGTGCTGGGGGAGATTTAGGGTAACGGTGCTGGGGGAGATTTAGGGTAACATGCTGGGGGCATTTAGGGTAACGTGCTGGGGGGAATTTAGGGTAACGGTGCTGGGGGGCATTTAAGGTAACGGTGCTGGGGGGGAATTTAGGGTAACGGGGCTGGGAGGCATTTAGGGTAATGGTGCTTGTGGAGATTTACTGTGTGGAGGACATTTAGTGTAACGGTGCTGGGGGGCATTTAGGGTAATGGTGCTAGGGGGCATTTAGGGTAACAGTGCTGGGGGAGATTTAGGGTAACGGGGTTGGGGAAGATTTAGTGTAACAGTGCTGAGGGAGATTTAGGGTAACGGGGCTGGGGGAAATTTAGGGTAACGGTGCTGGTGGAGATTTAGGGTAACAGTGATGGGGGAGATTTAGGGTAATGGGGCTGGGGGAGATTTACTGTGTGGGGAAGATATATTGTATCGGTGCTGGGGGAGATTTAGAGTAACAGTGCTGGTGGAGATTTACTGTGTGGGGTAGATTTAGTGTAACAGTGCTGGGGGAGATTTAGGGTAACGGGGATGGGGGAGTTTTAGGGTAATTGGGCTGGGGGAGATTTACTGTAATGGTGCTGGGGGAGATTTAGGCTAACGGTGCTGGGGGAGATTTAGGGTGATGGGGCTGGCGGGCGATTTTCTGTGTGGGAAAGATTTATTGTAACGGTGCTGGGGGAGATTTAGGGTAATGGTGCTGGGGGAGATTTAGGGTAACGGGGTTGGGGAAGATTTAGTGTAACAGTGCTGAGGGAGATTTAGGGTAACGGGGCTGGGGGAAATTTAGGGTAACGGTGCTGGTGGAGATTTACTGTGTGGGGTAGATTTAGTGTAACAGTGCTGGGGGAGATTTAGGGTAACGGGGCTGGGGGAGTTTTAGGATAATGGGGCTGGGGGAGATTTAGTGTAACGGTGCTGGGGGAGATTTAGGGTAACTGTGCTGGGGGAGATTTAGGGTAACTGTGCTGGGGGAGATTTAGGGTAACAGTGCTGGGGGAGATTTAGGGTAACATGCTGGAGGGCATTTAGGGTAACATGCTGGGGGCATTTAGGGTAACGTGCTGGGGGGAATTTAGGGTAACTGTGCTTGGGGGCATTTAAGGTAACGGTGCTGGGGGGGAATTTAGGGTAACGGGGCTGGGAGGCATTTAGGGTAACGGTGCTTGTGGAGATTTACTGTGCGGGGGACATTTAGTGTAACGGTGCTGGGGGCCATTTAGGGTAATGGTGCTAGGGGGCATTTAGGTTAACAGTGCTGGGGAGATTTAGGGTAATGGTGCTGGGGGAGATTTAGGGTAACGGGGTTGGGGAAGATTTAGTGTAACAGTGCTGAGGGAGATTTAGGGTAACGGGGCTGGGGGAAATTTAGGGTAACGGTGCTGGTGGAGATTTACTGTGTGGGGTAGATTTAGTGTAACAGTGCTGGTGGAGATTTAGGGTAACGGGGATGGGGGAGTTTTAGGGTAATTGAGCTGGGGGAGATTTACTGTAACGGTGCTGGGGGAGATTTAGGGTAATGGTGCTGGGGGGATTTAGGGTAATGGGGCTGGGGGGCGATTTACTGTGTGGGGAAGATTTATTGTAACGGTGCTGGGGGAGATTTAGGGTAACGGTGCTGGTGGAGATTTAGTGTGTGGGGTAGATTTCGTGTAACAGTGCTGGGGGAAATTTAGGGTAACGGGGATGGGGGAGTTTTAGGGTAATTGGGCTCGGGGAGATTTACTGTAATGGTGCTGGGGGAGATTTAGGGTAACGGTGCTGGGGGAGATTTAGGGTGATGGGGCTGGGGGGCGATTTTCTGTGTGGGGAAGATTTATTCTAACGGTGCTGGGGGAGATTTAGGGTAATGGTGCTGGGGGAGATTTAGGGTAACGGGGTTGGGGAAGATTTAGTGCAACAGTGCTGAGGGAGATTTAGGGTAACGGGGCTGGGGGAAATTTAGGGTAACGGTGCTGGTGGAGATTTACTGTGTGAGGTAGATTTAGTGTAACAGTGCTGGGGGAGATTTAGGGTAACGGGGCTGGGGGAGTTTTAGGGTAATGGGGCTGGGGGAGATTTAGTGTAACGGTGCTGGGGGAGATTTAGGGTAACTGTGTTGGGGGAGATTTAGGGTAACTGTGCTGGGGGAGATTTAGTGTAACGGTGCTGGGGGAGATTTAGGGTAACTGTGCTGGGGGAGATTTAGGGTAACTGTGCTGGGGGAGATTTAGGGTAACATGCTGGGGGCATTTAGGGTAACGTGCTGGGGGGAATTTAGGGTAACGGTGCTGGGGGCATTTAGGGTAACAGTGCTGGGGGAATTTAGGGTAACGGGGCTGGGAGGCATTTAGGGTAACGGTGCTTGTGGAGATTTACTGTGTGGGGGACATTTAGTGTAACGGTGCTGGGGGGCATTTAGGGTAATGGTGCTAGGGGGCATTTAGGGTAACAGTGCTGGGGGAGATTTAGGGTAATGGTGCTGGGGGAGATTTAGGGTAACGGGGTTGGGGAAGATTTAGTGTAACAGTGCTGAGGGAGATTTAGGGTAACGGGGCTGGGGGAAATTTAGGGTAACGGTGCTGGTGGAGATTTACTGTGTCGGGTAGATTTAGTGTAACAGTGCTGGGGGAGATTTAGGGTAACCGGGATGGGGGAGTTTTAGGGTAATTGGGCTGGGGGAGATTTACTGTAACGGTGCTGGGGGAGATTTAGGGTAACGGTGCTGGGGGAGATTTAGGGTAATGGGGCTGGGGGGCGATTTACTGTGTGGGGAAGATTTATTGTAACGGTGCTGGGGGAGATTTAGGTTAACGGTGCTGGGGGAGATTTACTGTGTGGGGGAGATTTAGGGTAACTTGGTTGGGGAAGATCTAGTGTAACGGTGCTGGGGGCATTTAGGGTTACAGGGCTGGGGGAGTTTTAGGGTAATAGGGCTGGGGGAGATTTAGGATAACCGGGCTGGGGGAGATTTAGGATAACGGGTCTGGGGGGCATTTAGGGTAACGGAGCTGGGGGGCATTTAGGGTAACGGTGCTGGTGGAGATTTACTGTGTGGGTGAGATTTACTGTAATGGTGCTGGGGAGATTTAGTGTAACGGTGCTGGGGGGCATTTAGGGTAACGTGCTGGGGGGCATTTAGGGTAATGGGGCTGGGGAGCATTTAGGGTAACGGGGCTGGTGGAGATTTACTGTGTGGGGGAGATTTAATGTAACAGTGCTGGGGGAAATTTATGGTAACGGTGCAGGGGGGCATTTAGGGTAACAGTGCTAGGGGGCATTTAGGGTAACGGTGCTGGGGGAGATTTAGGGTAACAGTGCTGGGGGAGATTTAGGGTAACGGGGTTGGGGAAGATCTAGTGTAACGGTGCTGGGGGAGATTTAGTGTAATGGTGCTGGGGGCATTTAGGGTAACGGGGCTGGGGAAGATTGAGTGTAACGGGGCTGAGGTGCATTTAGAGTAACAGTGCTGGGGATATTTACTGTGTGGGGGAGATTTAGTGTAACGGTGCTGGGAGAGATTTAGTGTAACGATGCTGGGGGGCATTTAGGGTAACGGTGTCAGGGGTCATTTAGGGTAACGGGGCTGGGAGAGATTTAGTGTAATGGGGCTGGGGGAGATTTAGTGTAACGTGCTGGGGGGTCATTTAGTTTAACGGGACTGGGGGAGATTTACTGTGTGGGAGAGATTTAGTATAACGGATCTGGCTGGGATTTAGTGTAACCAGGAAGATTTGAGGACACAAGTTAGGGGAGCAAAGAGACACAGTAGATGCAGATATGGTATCGGTAGTGAGGGTGATAGGATGGGTGCGGACACAGTATGGGGAGATGTGTGAGGAGGCAGTATGGAATGTGAGAGGGTACGTATATGAGGATGGAGGGGGAGACTATTGAGGGGAATAGTACACGGTGACAGTATGGGGAGAAAAGTGTGAGTGGGCACAGAATAGAGACTGAGTAGTATTGGTGGTATAGCATGTGGGGACAGTGTAAGGGCACAGCCAGGGAGGGAACAGTAAGTCAAGAAGGTGGAGTGTGATGAGGGGGTACAGTATAGAGAATGGGCCCTATAGAGGGGACACAGTCTGAGAGGACAGTGTAAAGAGGGGGCCCAGTATGGTAAGGAGAGGGCAGCGAGGAGGGCATGTACCATAAGAGGGGCAGTGTGGGGGTGATATTTTGTGCAGGGAATAGTGAGGGGCAATTATTTATTCAGGGACTCAGTGTAGGGCAGATATTTTTATCCAGGAGCACTATAATAACTCTGCTATATTTAAGGGCATCATGTGGGAATGTGCTGCGAAGACCGGAGAAGATGGAAGTCTGCAGAGATGAGCTGTCGATGAGAAAAGTCATCATGGCATCTGGACAAGATGAAGAAGAATGAGAATGACTCCAGAGACAACGTCATCTATCAGGTACCTGGATGTAAATGTTATTTGTGATACTGACTAATTTTGATATTTTTATTTATGTTAGGAGCGTTAAAGGTGTTGTCCACGTTTGTGATGAGTCTGCAGTCATTCTAGGTGACTGCAGACTTCTGAATTCTCACAGTGTGCACTGCACGCTGTCAGGATTCTCTCGTGCCGGTGATTTACATACATGCGGTCATATGCTGACTAGACATGCATGGCCTAACTCAATGAAAATGAATTGAACAAAGCCGGACACATCTAGTCGGAATGTGGCCAGAAGTATACAAAGCTCATACTTGTACAGGGGAGAATCCTAAAAGTGAGCATTGCATGCCCTGTGAGAATTCAGAAGCCTGCAGTCACGTAGAGAGACTACAGACTTTCATCGCAAACCTGGACAAGCCCTTTAGTTGTATAATGAAGCCTTGTAGCCAATCCTAACAGTATATAATATCTTCACTGTCAGGATTTAGCTCGGCTTGCTGTTTCCATCAGTCATCACATGGGCACTTCACTCATATGCAATTTTTATACTGACGGTCACCTGACAACGAGCTTCTCTTCCTGCTTCTTGGTTTTCCACTGAATATTGAGAGAATTAGGGAGAGTAGCTCTTAGGCACATGACTAAGTGTGCAAATCACATATGTGCTTTGGAAGGGGGGGGGGCGCCTAGCTGAACTCTTGCCCCGGGTGCCAGAAGACCTAGACACACCTCTGCTTGGTATTGTTTTAAGTGTAGATAAATCATTGACCTGTTTTGCAGCAGAAATGCCATTCACGTGTTCCCATACACATGCTTTCAATTGTTGAGTGGTGAGACCCACATCGATCTTTGGACATGGACAAGTAGCGTAATAAATTACAGCTTTAGTGGTCCAGGAAATAGTGTGTGTGATGTTAAACGATTTTGAACCATCCAAATTGGTGTAAGTCTTAGCCATTCGATGTTTTGACAAGCAACATATCTGCCACAAGGTGTGTAGCCCCATGGAAGTCTAATGTTATCAAGGAAGGTAGCTGGCTCATTTTGGTAGTGACTTTTATCCAAATTATCCTTTAGATTATGGGATCTACGATACGTGATGCTAGGGTTAAGTATTTTGCAAGGATTGAGTCTGCCAATAAGATGTGCCCTGATTTTTCAAGGCACATGTGCATAGTAGCGGACTAAGCATCAAAACTGGTTTAATGCGTGCCTGATCACTCAATAAAATTTGTTTAGAAGAGTATAGTAATTTGTGCCGTGATGTATATTTGGCTCTATTATAGGCCCGTTTAACTGATCGACGTCTGTATCCACAATCATGAAGCCTGGTATTGAGATCCAAGATCAGCATCGGTTGAATAAATCTGTCGAAGGAGAAAAATTGTCCGGTAGGAATGTGTAGCGCCCCGAGGGTTCGGTTGCTACAGGGGTATTGCACCTCAACCAGAGGTGTGATATTCCACTCCCAGGTAAGGATGGAGTGTGGACCAGGGCTCAGTTAGCTGCTAACACACATACACACTCCCCATTTCTGGGGGACAGCTCGACCGTGCTCCCATTTATATATATGCAGGCACAATTGACCATGTCCCTGGCTGGAGTGGGGAGAGAACCCAGTGAAGTAGGAGCAGAAGGGGACGGTTTCTGGAGCATAGGAAGGAGCTCATTGGTTGCAGGTCACCTGAGCTCAGACACAGTAAAGTAGATAAAAGGTGGGAGCCATCTTTAATGAGGAGTGAGTCGTTCAGAGAAGAAGTTCAGCCAGAGAGGGCTGACAGGGAGCTGAGGCTCAGTCTGAGCTCAGCTCCATGAGGCAGGCCTAGGGTGAAGGCCGGAGCCAGAAGGGAGAAGAGGAGAAGGAGAAGGAAGGAAGAAAGGTGGAGAGAAAGAGGAGTAGAAAGGCTCTAGAAACAAGAAGGCAGAAGGGACCCTAAGAACCCACGAGATATCGGGTGAAGGGTCAGGCAGAATAAGGGTACCGGATTCCCAAGTTGGTAGAGGTAAATTATCCCTCAGCCAAAGACCGGAGGTCGTGATCATCTATTGGTGCGACCCCCTGCTACACCCACTAGGAAGGCACCACATAGGGTCAGGGAAACCGGCGACAGGTTTCACCAAGAGAAGGCCCGAGGCAGCTGGACAGAAGTGTGGTCACTGGTGGGGCATGAGAGGCCAGAGAAAGGATAAAAGGGGGTCCTGTGCCATACTCCTGAATTGCCTGGGGGTTGACCGAGCTCCTCACGTGGTGGACGCAGCACGGCTCGGGCAGTCATTGCCGGCAGAAGTGACTCGGATGACAACTGTGAGTAAAAGACCCTGGACTGCATCACTGACTCTGTGTGATTTATGCTGCGCCTGCACCATCACCCCCCAACATCCTACTACACTGCTCTGGGGCTACACTCTTCCCGTGGGGAGTTATACTATCTCAGCTGCACACACCATCAGCCTCAGTGGACTGCCTTGCAGCGGCGGTTTATAATAGCCGCAATCCACGGGTGGCGTAGTCGGACATTAAATCACAAAAACCCCTTAAATAGACTGCCACTGGTTTGACCACCCTGAGCCACGGGACCGGGTCATCGCCACGGTGACTACAACCCCCAGCATCCACAAAAGGGCCCAGTTCCGGGTTTCCCCCACGGCCCAGGGGGCGCGTCAACTTTGGCGTAGTCAGCAGGATTCTGACCAACCCACCACAAACGGGTACTGCGTGCCTGAAAAGAGACTGTTTCACTGTATTAAAGATGGCGCCCGCCCCAGAAGAACGGACGCCATAATGTGCGCGCCAAAAGACAACAGGAAGCCACCTCTCATCGTGGGCCAGGTCCCAGAATGGCGCCAAAGAAGGAGCCCACCCCCAACAGCCATGAGTGCGGCTGTAGAGATGTCCATCAAGGTGGGGGGGGCTGCCCCTGAGAGTGATTGTCAGCAGATTGCCCCAGGACCACCCCCAACAGGGGCGGAAAGAGAAGAAAACCGGGGGGAAGGGTGTGGTTTGGATCAGTCTCGCCAGACCACACCCGGAGATGGATAGGAGCGTCAACTCCAGCACCCTGGCAAGTGGCCTGCTGCAGGCCGAGGCGGCCCCGTACAGCCTCACGGAGCTGATGGCTCAGCTCCCCGCAGAAGACCCTGAGTTCCTGCGGACTGCGCTGGAGGAGCTGGACCGGAGGATGGTCCGAGCGCAGAGGGACGTCGTCGCCAGGTGGAAAGAGGAGATGGCCCGGCGGGTCGCGGCCCGGCAGCAAGAGACACTGCCAGCACCCGGCAGCGTGCCTGCCCCCGAGGACGGAGAGAGAAGACCGGAGGCCGAGGACGACGCTGCAGAAGGGGCAAGTAAGGCGGATGCCCCTGCCCCGGGTCCTGACACCACCGTAGCCTTACCGCTGGATCCCGTCGCGGAGCCAGATTTCCTGGGAGCCGCTGCGGCTTCCACGCTCCCGCTGTTAAGGGAGGGCAATAACCCTTCACGGTTGACCAAGTGAGTGTCAAATTATTAAATTATTATGTTGATTGCAATCCACAGAAAACCAAACGGAAACAATGTTCTGTATTGGGAGGATTCAAAGAATCTATGATCCCGTTTATTTTGCTTAGCATTTTATATTGTTTTGAGTATATCAAATAGCCAATCAACTCTACAGCCATACTACAATACTATTGGCTGACTCATGTTAGTATAATTATTACGGAAACACATATATGGTCATATTATCATTGTTAGTTTGAAGCACTATGGAAATTTTACAAGGTCAAACTTGGCCTAAACAAGAATTTAGATAACAGAGTGTCTGACAAAAGGTTCTCTTGAGAAAAGGTTAGTGTGAGATAAGTTCTATGGGAAGAGAAAGAAAGAATGTATGTTATGCAAGAAGTGATAATAACATGATTTTAAAGTGAGTAGACAAAATGGAGTTGGTTGCTCTAGCATGAGTATCAATATGTCCTTTACATTCCCCCCTAAAAATTATGTTATTATCAACAATAGAGGTGCTCTCCCAGGGTCATGCTTTGAGCCTGAGGGACATTGGTCTTCACTCAATTAGTGCCCTTGTTACCAATTGAGGCTGCCGCAGCATGTCCATCCCCCCTTGTTAGTTGATATAATCATAAGTGCAGATCTGAGGTTGGTCGGGGCAAGAGGGTAAAGGTCATCATTCCCTTGTCATCCAGGTCCTCAATGCTGGTTACATCTGGGAGGTCATCCGTGTATAGTAGCACTGGATGTTGGTTAACAGTGTCCTCCTTGCTCTCTCATGACTGGCAGGTTTTCCTCATGCAAAATGGGATACAATAAAAGACTAGTTTTAGTAAAACATATATTAACAAGCAAGCTACAATATGCAACACTCTTTGGTCAATTTGTTATGTTTGTTATACTCTTCCCTGAGTTTCCTAATGTCTTCCATTTTAGTGTTTAACCGTATGGTAGAGTCGGGGTCAATATATGGGTCAATATAGTGACAACAGGCTGGGCCTACAACCTGACACACATCCCTCCTTGAGCTGCTGTCAAATAGTCCAGCACTAACGTATGTTGATTAGCCACTATAATGAGTTGATTATGCACCGCAACAGTAGTATTAATTACTTCCAAAATATTCTAAATCGGGTCATCTAAGTAGTCAGTGACTTCCACTAACTTGTCCCACATTTATGTAACCATAGGGTAGAGGAAGACAGTACTAACTATCTTATCGGGTATACTCATTTGTACTAAATGAGGTCTTCCTGATGGGCGTGGGGTGTTGTCCTTGGCACGTTTATAAATGGTATGAAGAGGGATGGTTCTCAAATCTACTTTACTATGGGGAATAAGATAAGTGGTTGAAGTTAGCCGGGCCAACGTACAAGTCCCCCCTACTCCGACTGGGAGCCATTTATACGCATTATTCCCACAGACCCAATATGTGGCTGATGGCAGATCCCATAAAGCAGAGTGCAGTAATACTAATTTATGCACCAAATCAATAAAAACGGTGTTATTTGATAACATACACCATGAAGGCATTTGTCCCAGGGGGCTACAATATCCAACATTTGAATTGCCACATGTTGGATCACTACGCTTATATTCAGAAAATTCATTACAAGGGACGTTACCAGATATTTTATAACGTGTCATTGGTGCCTTTTATAAACAGATTTGCATGTACCCATGAGTGATTATGAATGTATCTTTCCAGTAATGACGGTCTGGGACGGACCGCCAGAAAGGGCATACTAGCGGCTGAAACTGGTGAGTGAGTACATATCCAACAGTCACTGATCTGGTTGTTTTCTAATTGTCTCAATTCTTGTACCAAAATCTGATGGTGAGTAATGAACTTATTATTAAAGGGGTCAGTACTCTGTTGTAGGCTATTCCAGGTATTGACTAGTTTAACGATACATATTATCATAAAATATCTCAGCTGTTGGGATTGCCAGGAGCACTTGGTATGGTCCGTCATACAATGGTTCTAGTCCGTGTTTCCAAACATGCCTCTTCACATACACATAATCTCCAGGCCTGAGGGTATGACAACCTTCTGCATCAGCTGGATCTGGAATAGAAGATGATACTAACGCATGGGTGTTAGTTAAGGCTTTGGTAAGCTGAATCACATATTGCACAACATAATCTGTTTCTTCTAATTGTTGTGGGGTAAATCTAGCTATAGCTGGTTGTGACCCAAATAGTATCTCATAGGGTGACAGTTTGTGTTTCCCTATGGGTGTGGTGCGTATGTGATATAGTGCAATGGGAAGGAGCTCAGGCCACTGGGCCGTAGTCTCCTGCATCATTTTGGTTAATTGCCTTTTCAGTGTGCCATTCAATCTCTCCACCTTGCCACTTGACTGTGGATGGTAAGGAGTATGTAACGTCACTGTTGATCCGATCATGGTAAATATTTCTTGATATACTCATGAGGGAAAGGCTGGTCCTTGATCACTGTTGATAACTTCTGGGACTCCGGCAAACAACTTCAGAGACCAGCTTCTTGGCGGTAGTCTTGGCAATCATGTTTGGAACGGCGAATGCTTCTGGCCAACTGGAAAACATATCCACTACCACTAAGCAGTTCATGGGCCCAGGTCGCAACGGTTGGATACAGGACTCGAGGCGAACAGTACAGTTCTTTCTTCTTCCATAGCCCATTTATCAACTTAGCACCCGCCTCCTTCCACGACTGGCGTTCTTCTTTAGAGCGTAGAGCGTGTGGAGCGACAGCCAACTGTCTTGGTAGTTGCACCGCTTCTATCAATTGTCTGACGCTTTCAGCATTTTTCACAGGAGAACCTGCAGTCAGAGCTTTGAGCTCTGCTTCCTGTGCTGACATACTGGGAGGTAAGATTGCAGCCTCTACCAATGTATCTTGAGCTGTGACAGCATATCCAGTATGAAACCTGCCAGAGGTCTTTCCCTTATTGTCTGTATTTTCTTCCTCCATTCACCTTTTTTCCCTCCTCTGCTCTGTACCAAGCCAAGGCCGTTTTGCTATGCATGCTAGCAGCTGTAACTGGGCGCTTATCTTGCAGCACGCATATTTCAGTTAACCATTTAAGTTCCTCTACATATCTACGTACTTTTTCCTTCGGTCAACAGACTCAGCGCAACCTTTAGTCACTTGTATTCACTTTTCAACATTTTAACATTCCATTAGTATCTGATATGTTAATCATAACCGTGGGTAGTGCCCGTAAGATGCAGACCTCCTCTATGTGTGCATCAGAGTTTGGATCCTTTAAAGTAAGGATCATCTGACCATTGTCTTGGAATTGAATTCTGGATTGGAATTTAGACAAGAGGTCCGCTCCTAAAAGATTTACCGGGCAGGTCGGGGATATGACAAATTGTGCAACCACTACTTCTGGAAATGGGCCAATTGGAATAGGTTTGGTGAAAGTGTGTTTGCTAGGTCTGCCATCTACACCGATCAATATTAGATTGTCGTTAGAAAATTGGACTCGGTCAGTTCAGTGGATTGATTTTAAAATGGAGTTGGCCGCCTCAGTGTCTACCATGAACTTTACCGGATGAATTCCCACCCACTGGGAGAACTACAGATGAACAGAGCCTGGGGGTGATTACAGGCATCACAATGACAGACTCTGGTTGGCCTTCCTTTCAGAACGGGCGGTCCTGGGGAACATTTTCTCGTGACAAGTCCCGTGTCCTATTTCTGAATACGGGGACTTGTGTGGTGCACTGACCAGCAGGGATGTGACAGTCCCTTTGGAAGTGTCCTGCTCGGCCACACCTCTAACACTGAAGATGGGAATTCACTACTGGTCTTCTCTCAGGATACATTACTTGCTGATCAGGTACCACCATGGGGTAATAGTGAGGCTGTAAGGGAGGAGGAGGATACCGGGGGAGCAAGGGGGGATACTGTGCTATGGGTACTGCGGGTGCAGCAACTACCATTGTACTGATTGTGGGGAGATCTTGGAGGTAGGGGGGGAATACTGGAGGAGACCAGATATCGGGTTTGATTGTGGGTTTGATTAATTGAGCAGCATAATCAACAAGATCCCTGTCGATGGCCAAGAGTCTTATCTCTCTCAATTTAGTTGGATGCATGGCAATACACTGCTTTATAGCCCAGACCATTATTTTGGCCGCAACCTCTTTTGGGTATCCAAAGATACCAATGGAAATGAATGGCAGGGCTAGGGTTGGGGCCGCATGAAGCTGTGATGCGTATGCCAGGGTGTTTTGGATTGTTTCTTTAAGCAGGTGTTGTGACCTGGGTAAATCCAGGGGATCATATTTTGGTCCAACCGCATGTATAACAAACTGACATGATAGCTGTCCGGCTCTTGTAGCCACCACCTCTCCTTCTCTTAATGGACCATGGTCACGGATGTAATCATTAGATGCAGCTTGTATTGTAGGTCCCCCAATATGACATATCTCTGCAGCTAGCCCCCACCCATGCTGCAGTTTCGCATTTGCTGCGTTTACAATGATCCCAACTTGCTGTTGTGGTATACTCCCCATGCCTATTCTCAGTATAGTGGAGAAATTTGAAGGACTATTCAGTAAAACAGACGCCTCATACTCGCATCCATGTTCTATTTCCCCAGTTTGGGAGAGGGTGAATAGGAAAGAGTTCAGAGGACCCTGGGTCTCTCTGAATGGAGTATGGACCATGGCAGGGGCAGGTGGGGGTGGTGGTTTATAATACGCCCCGTCTACGTTAAGTAATGGGCAGGTTGGTGCTACAACACCGGGTTTACGTGCTCTACAATTATAGCACGTCTTGCGCCATCCTGAATTAGTGACCCAACACACATTACAGAGCCAACCGTCTGGGTTATATAATGGTGGCTGACTCTCAGTGGGAAGTGCAGGGTATTTAATCTCATAAGGTATAAATTGCTCAGTTTCCAGATTCAGGGGCTGGGGTACTGCTACATTTGTGGGAGATGCTTCTTTAGGGGCTCTAGATTTGGATTGTGGACACATAATTTGGGAAGGGGACCACCTACTTCCTTCTGTACTTTTTCAACATATCCTTCATCACAAATCTCATGTGCCATTTTCCTAAAGTTTTCAGCATCTTCCTACAATCCACAATCAACTAATTTTCCTCTATTGTGGTGAATTCCTTCGTCCCACAACACAGGCTGCACATCCTCCCCTCCACAGGAAAATTTAACACCTTAAACACTTTTGGCGCGTGCTTTTCCCTTCACGACTGATCATGATATTCTTCACATTCTCCCTCTTCTGCGGGGGAGACAAATTCTTTCTGCTCCACGGAAACATTGATTAATCGCTACAACTGACAAAAAGATCCTTAATTTGTGCACAGCGAAGTCTGGCCAGAGCTCTCAGCTGTTCCACTATTAACAACTCACCCCTCCCGTCGGGGGAATTCTTTCACAGCACAATGAAAGGAGGAGAGCCTTTTGCATCAGCTTTGCAGCTATGCAACTTAGCGCAAATACACTTAGAAAAATCCACATCAAAAAAAATTGGGGATATGTCATAGAGACACGTCTGTCAATATGAACGGCCCAACAACAGTGAAAAAAAATTGTATATATTATGTGGACAATAATGAATGGCAGACCATTCAGCTGAAAACACAGGAGATAGGAGAACCACCGAATGTCCAGTCCAGAATACAAGAAACATAAACAGATATGAATATAAAAGGACCTTTATTGAAAATTGGTCAAAGTGGTGCTGCAAACACATGCAATCCCACCATATCACAAACCATGAAATGCAACGTACTAGTAAAAATAAAATACATAGAACCATACAATTGGCAAGATATATTGCAGATCCGTAGAATAAATAGTCAAAAAGTATGTCAGAAAAAATCACAGCATGAAGGACACATGTTTTTGTATATATAAGAGAAAATCACCAATTCATATGTCAGTGTGACTATACTGTTGAAGTGGTACATCTATTTAATATAATGTGCCCAATATTAAGCAGAAAGCCTGACATACCTGTATATAGGAAATGGAGGGATCACAGGAGAAGGCCCCGACGCGCGTTTCGGACTGCAGTGTCCTTCATCAGGGGATGTTTGGTCTTTGGAAGCACGGACTATAAAAAGGGGTGTGTAGCCAATCACTGACAATATGAAAAAGAAGGAGGACGCCGTATATACGGCGTGACTGCTCCGAAACCGGAAGTGCCTTGCAGGATCGCGTCAGAGGGGGCGGGCGTATACAGTACCCATAATGCACTATAAGGTGAGGTCCTATACGATGGTTCATCCAGCGTAATTGCGCACGCACCGTCTGGAGGCACCAGGACCTGCGGGTCCACCGCATCATGTGATCGGATGAATCGGGTCATGTGACCCCAGCCACCTTACACATAGAGATGCGGGGCCGGCAGGAACAAGGGGCACAGACGGCGCGAGCGCACTGGATAGGCCAAAGTAGGTGACCAAAGTGCAATGACAAGAAGATATTATATATACACAATATATATACCTTGCCAAGGACATATATATTTGAATCAAAGCAATAAAGTGCAATGTGCAAAACTGTGACACATATAACTGTATATATGTAAACTATGAGGTAAGTGTAAGTAAAAAAATGAGTGATAAAGGAAGATAAATAAAAAGAAGATATCAACCAGAGAGATATGAATGTAAAATACATATAAGAGAATGTAAAGAGTGTAGTGAAAATATCATAATTAGATATAATGGATCAAGAGAATAATTAATATAAAAAATGTGAAGACAAATTCTCAATAAATGTATGAATGAATATAGATAAAAAATAAATATATCACAGGTAAAACTATAATCATCACATGTTCAAAAATCCATATGAGTACAAATAAATATATATAACATTATACAGATACATATATAAATATATACAACCACATATGGTGGACAAAAATATCCAGTGTATATCACCACTAAAAAAACCCGTGGCACAAAGATAATATATGAATATAGAAGTGAAAAATATCTAAATAAGAATAAATATAAAAAGAGTACAAATGAATAGTAATGGCACATGAATAAAAATAGTAAATAACAAATAAATAATAGATAATAAAGATAAAATAAAATAAAAAGCAAAAAAGAAAAAATTATAAATAATAATACAAGTGAAATAATAATAAAAAAATAAATAAATAGTAAATAGAGAAATATAATAATGAAAATAAAAATGATTAAAAATATATAGAAAAAATGTGCAAAAATATGAGTGCAAAAAAATATGAGTGCAAAAAAATATATATATATATAATTGTGCAAAAAAATGTGGGGTATAAAAAACACTAAAGTGAGATGTATGTGAGACGATTGCAGTGAGCAAAGGATATGATGTGATAAATGTATGTGTATAGTGAAATTAAAGTGTGTGTGTACGATGACAGTGTAGCTACTCAGTGAAATAAGAAGAAAGTTAAAATTTATATAAAAGTGAAAAATCACAGAAATATATATAAATATATGGTAATAAATGAGACGCTGCAGCCAGATCAACAATGATGTTTCAATGATCCACGATTCCAGGTAGCACTCCAGATGACATGAGCAGATATATTGTTACTCAGGTAATAAGGTGAACGAAGGCCGACACAAACCATACACTAAAAATGAAAATTGAAAAAGAATCGTTTAAAACACAAAAGAGATAAAACCTATAAAAATGGTACAAAGACCAAGAAAGACAGATTACAGGAACGGGACAAAGCTTATATTTTCGTTAAGGCCCAGGGGATGTGTGGTTTTTAGCGTCCAAATCCACCTAGTTTCTAATTTTGCCAGAGATTTACTGATTTTTCCGCCCCTGATATTGTGTGGGATATGATCGATTCCAATAGCTCGTAATAGAGAGGCATTGCAATTGTGATGTTGTTTAAAATGCCGTGGCAGTGTTTTCAGTGAGGACACGTCATCGACATCTTTTGCTGCTTCGATTCCTAATACATGTTCGCGTATCCGGATTTTCAACTGGCGAGTCGTCAGTCCCACATAGATGAGTGGACAGGGGCAGGTAACATAATATATTACTGCAGATGTAGTGAAGGTAATACAGTGTTGAATCTGATAGGTTAGTAATCCATCCGAACTCTGAAAATCTCTCGCACGTCCTATGTTGGGACATGCCACACATTTTCCACATGGTTTACAACCTTTTGGTGTTTCAAAGTTGGACAAAAACGTGTCAACCTTATTGGTATGATGACTCATCACCAAGGAATCACGTAAATTGCGTGATCTCCTAAAGGTGATGTTGGGTTTAGAATCAAGATATTTGGCAAGAACAGGATCAGATAAAAGGATTGGCCATGATTTATTTAAGAAATAACGCATCAGATTCGTTTGGCCATGATATTGAGTAATGAATCTGACCCGATTATCATGAGCAGGAGTTCTTTTTGAATATAGAGCCATATGACGTGAAGTATACTTGGCCCTATTGTATGCTTTTTTTATAGAGCGACGGCTATAACCTCTTTCCAAAAAACGGTTTTTCAAATCATCAGCCTGCGTTTCAAAATCAGTATCGTTGGAGCATATTCGACGCAGCCTCAGAAATTGACCCATTGGTATGGATCGAATCATGGCTGGTGGATGAGATGAAGAGGCTAATAAAAGAGAGTTAACCGATGTAGTCTTGCGAAATAAATCCGTCTGTAAACAGTTGTATTTGTCAACATTTATTTTGACATCCAAAAATTCAATCGACTGCTTGTCGAAATGATATGTAAGATGAATGTTATGTGAATTATGATTTAAAATGCTCATAAATTCATGTAATTCTTGTTCCGACCCCTGCCAGATCAAAAATATGTCGTCTATGTACCTCGTCCAAAAAAGGACACGGTCCATAGATGCATATCGATCAGACAGGAAGAGGTCCCTCTCCCACAGCCCCAGGAACAAGTTGGCATAGGATGGGGCAAAAGAGGCCCCATCGCAGTTCCCTGGAGCTGCAGGTAGAAAGACCCCTTAAAAAGAAAAAAATTGTGGGACAACGTGAATTCCAATAGTTTTACAATTAAATTATTCATCGTAGAACAAGAGGTTGAGCTCATCAGAAAGTATTGAGTTGCTTGGATACCGTCAGTATGTCGGATGTTGGTGTACAATGCTTCCACATCGCATGTAACCAGAAGAGTGTTCCCATCCACATGAAGGCCATCTATCTTTTTAAGAAATTCGGTAGTATCTTTGGTAAAGGATGGAAGTAGTTCGACCAAAGGCTGTAATTTAGAATCGATAAACTTATTGACATTTTCAAGATAGTTTCCTTTCCCCGATATGATTGGCCGGCCAGGTGGTATTTGACTATTTTTATGAATTTTGGGGAGCAGATAAAAGGTGGGAATGGATGGCTCGCAAACTTTCAATGCCTGGTGTAACTCATTAGAAATGGTCGCATGATTCTTGGCTTCGAGCAGAAGGTTCGACAGTTCATTTTGAAACTTAATAAGGGGATTAAATGTCATATTCCTATATGTATTAGAATCACTCAACTGTCGGAATGCTTCTGCTTCGTACATAGTTTTAGGCCAAACCACCACATTCCCACCCTTATCTGCTGGTTTAAAAACAACATCATTAAGGTTACGTAGCCGGAGCAAGCCTAATCTTTCAGTCTTGGTCAAGTTGTCAGAAGGCAGATAACGGGGAATATTAACAAAATCATGGCTGAAAATCTTAACAAAGATGTCAATAGTAGGACAAGTGGACAGCGGTGGAAATTTTTGGGACCGTATTTTTATGGAGGCTGGAATCTTACCTCCATCTGGGTCATTATGTTCTTGGGCCAACTCCTCCAAGTTTGCTAACGCCTCCTGTTCCGTCTCTGTAGGAAATAATCGAAGAATATTTTCATCATGAAAATAACGTTTGAAGAGGAGTTTACGTGCAAATAGATGTAAGTCCTTGATGGCTGTAAATCTATCAAAATGTGCCGTGGGGCAAAACATTAGACCTCTGCAGAGTAGTGAAATTTCAACATGAGAGAAATTTTGAGAGCTTAAATTAATTACCTTAAGATTATTTTTATTGTTCTCAGGTGAATACCCATAATTTCGCTTATTTGGCAAAAAACGTAACTCCCGTTTGCGCTTTGGTGTAGATACCACAAAGATGGAAGAGGAGGCGTCAGACACTTCACTTTTTATGTTTCTTGTATTCTGGACTGGACATTCGGTGGTTCTCCTATCTCCTGAGCTATGCAACTTAGCAGCGCTCCGGACACTCGATATACGTATATCTACTTGCGTGTCCTACCCAATCTTCGATCACCTGCTGCAACTGAAACTAACAATGTTCAGTCTCCTAAAGATTTTTGTCAGAAGCTGAGAAAGATTCACACAATATTCACTTGTCAATCCGAGGTGATACTGCTTTGAAGTTAAATAATATCAGACCCCTAATGGGACTACACCCCTTATAGTCTCACCTTTGACTATATCCAACCAGGACGTCCGAAGATACTACAAACAACCACACACCACATGGAAACCACGCCAAACGGTTAGTGTCACTAGTAAAGAACTTGTGCACTTACCGTGGCTTTTTGTGGGGGATGATCAGTCCCAATTCCAGTGGGGGAGGCTGAAGGCAGGTCTCTCTTTGTGGACGTCCAGAGGTGGAGGGGCGTCCCTGGTTAGGGATCCGAGTCACGGCACCAACTGTTAAGGGAGGGCAATAACCCTTCACGGTTGACCAAGTGAGTGTCAAATTATTAAATTATTATGTTGATTGCAATCCACAGAAAACAAAACGGAAACAATGTTCTGTATTGGGAGGATTCAAAGAATCTATGATCCCATTTATTTTGCTTAGCATTTTATATTGTTTTGAGTATATCAAATAGCCAATCAACTCTACAGCCATACTACAATACTATTGGCTGACTGATGTTAGTATAATTATTATGGAAACACATATATGGTCATATTATCATTGTTAGTTTGAAGCACTATGGAAATTTTACAAGGTCAAACTTGGCCTAAACAAGAAGTTAGATAACAGAGTGTCTGACGAAATGTTCTCTTTAGAAAAGGTTAGTGTGAGATAAGTTCTATGGGAAGAGAAAGAAAGAATGTATGTTATGCAAGAAGTGATAATAACATGATTTTAAAGTGAGTAGACAAAATGGAGTTGGTTGCTCTAGCATGAGTATCAATATGTCCTTTACACCGCCGCAAACACCTAGGCCGCAAGCCACGAGCACCGCCGCTGAACCACGCCCCCCGTCGTGCCCTCTGACCCTGAGCGTGGAAGGAAGAGGCCCGTTACAGGCCCGGTCGCAAGGCCTGACCACTCCAGGTGCCTCCCGACCGCATGCGACCCCGGTCCCAAAACCACCACCCCTGGGCGCGGACCTGTATTCCCAACTGTCCGGTCCGGATGGAGAGCCAGTTCCTTCACCACCTGGGTGGATCCACTCTAATCTCCAGAAAAGCCTGCCTGTGGAGACCGGAGCCCCTCTGCTACCACCCCTGCCTGACCCACGGCCTGTTGAATTTCCCCAGCTCCCGGTCGAGGAGGTCCAGTATGAGTGGGACCCGACAGGAGAAGACCTTATGGGGTTCTCACAGGAGACGCGTGCGGCCGCAGGCCGCAGACGGAAGTTCTGTGACCGACAGTTGGCGCAGTTTGAACGGGAGAGGCGGGCGTGACGACAGAGGCAGGAGCAGAAGGGGACGGTTTCTGGAGCATAGGAAGGAGCTCATTGGTTGCAGGTCACCTGAGCTCAGACACAGTAAAGTAGATAAAAGGTGGGAGCCATCTTTAGTGAGGAGTGAGTCGTTCAGAGAAGAAGTTCAGCCAGAGAGGGCTGACAGGGAGCTGAGGCTCAGTCTGAGCTCAGCTCCACGAGGCAGGCCTAGGGTGAAGGCCGGAGCCAGAAGGGAGAAGAGGAGAAGGAGAATGAAGGAAGAAAGGTGGAGAGAAAGAGGAGTAGAAAGGCTCCAGAAACAAGAAGGCAGAAGAGACCCTAAGAACCCAAGAGATATCGGGTGAAGGGTCAGGCAGAATAAGGGTACCGGATTCCCAAGTTCGTGGAGGTAAATTATCCCTCAGCCAAAGACCGGAGGTCGTGATCATCTATTGGTGCGACCCCCTGCTACACCCACTAAGAAGGCACCACATAGGGTCAGGGAAACCGGCGACAGGTTTCACCAAGAGAAGGCCCGAGGCAGCTGGACAGAAGTGTGGTCACTGGTGGGGCATGAGAGGCCAGAGAAAGGATAAAAGGGGGTCCTGTGCCATACTCCTGAATTGCCTGGGGGTTGACCGAGCTCCTCACGTGGTGGACGCAGCACGGCTCGGGCAGTCATTACCAGCAGAAGTGACTCGGATAACAACTGTGAGTAAAAGACCCTGGACTGCATCACTGACTCTGTGTGATTTATGCTGCACCTGCACCATCACCCCCCAACATCCTACTACACTGCCCTGGGGCTACACTCTTCCCGTGGGGAGTTATACTATCTCAGCTGCACACACCATCAGCCTCAGTGGACTGCCTTGCAGCGGCGGTTTATAATAGCCACAATCCACGGGTGGCGTAGTCGGACATTAAATCACAAAAACCCCATAAATAGACTGCCACTGGTTTGACCACCCTGAGCCACGGGACCGGGTCATCGCCACGGTGACTACAACCCCCAGCATCCACAAAAGGGCCCGGTTCCGGGTTTCCCCCACGGCCCAGGGGGCGCGTCAAATGGATCGAATCATTGCAGGGGAATGAGACGACAAGGCGTGTAACAATAAGTCTACACAAGTATATTTGAGGAACAGATCAATTTGTAGACAATTGGATGGATCTCTCTTTATCGTGGCATCTAGCAAAATCAATAGATTGACTATCCCAATGACATGCAAGATGGATGCTACGATCACTTTGATTAATAATTCACTGAAAAAAGGACTAAAAAGCAATATAAACATCACTGAAAGTGAGAAAAAGCAGCCATATTTGCAATACCATGTCCAGACAAAAGTGAACAAACAGGAAGCAGCGGGTCCCCCATGATAAAGGCAAGGGCAGCACAGGTGCAAAACACTTACTAACCCACCAAACATCCGTAGGGTCATTGCCTAGTATTCTAATTGCACATAGGTCTGCATAGGGTGTTATTCAGACCATTACGTGAGATGCACCTCTATCCGTATAACAGCCTATTACCAACACCCCTACTAGTACATCAGGCGGGCTGTCAATACCATATGTACACCCACAGGCTAGACACACCACATTACCCAGGCACCACTGGAAGGATCTGGCCTGCACCCTGCATAAAAAAACTAGGAAAAAAAAAATACAGGTGCATCTCATTAAATTAGAATATCATCAAAAAGTTAATTTATTTCAGTTGTTCAATACAAAAAGTGAAACTAATTATATAGAGTCATTACAAACAGAGTGATCTATTTCAAGTGTTTATTTCTGTTAATGTTGATGATTATGGCTTACAGCCAATGAAAACCCAAAAGTCATTATCTCAGTAAATTAAAATAATTAACAAAAAACACCTGCAAAAGCTTCATAAGCATTTAAAATGGTCACTTAGTCTGTTTCGGTAGGCTCCACAAACATGGGGAAGACTGCTGACTTGACAGATGTCCAGAAGGCAGTCATTGACACACTCCACAAGGTCCCAGAGTTCCAATTTTCATTTGGAAATCAAGGTCCCAGAGTCTGGAGGAAGAGTGGAGAGACACACAATCCAAGCTTCTTGGGGTCTAGTGTGAAGTTTCCACAATCAGTGATCTGCTGGCGTAGGTCCACTGTGCTTTATCAAGACCAAAGTCAGCGCCTACCAGGAAATTTTAGAGCACTTCATGCTTACCTTGGCCGACAAGCTTTCTGGAGATGGAAATTTAATTCTCCAGCAGGACTTGGCACCTGTCCACACTGCCAAAAGTACTAATACCTGGTTTAAAAACAAGAGTATCACTGTGCTTGATTGGCCAGAAAACTCACCTGACCTTAACCCCATAGAGAATCTATGGGGTATTGTCAAGAGGAAGATGAGAGACACCAGACCCAACAATGCAGATGAGCTGAAGGCTGCTATCAAAGCAACCTGGGCTTCCATAACACCTCAGCAGTGCCACAGGCTGATCACCTCCATGCCACACCACATTGATGCAGTAGTTGATGCAAAAGGAGCCCCGACCAAGTTTTGAGTGCATTTACTGAACATACATTTTAGTAATTAGTAGGCCAACATTTCGGATTTTAATAATATCTTTCAAGCTGTAGTTATAAAGTAGTATTAAAAGATGGTGGCGCTGGTAGGTCAACCTTATATAACCTGCTGCAAAAATGGACAACCAATCACAGGTTGTCAGGGTAGAGAATGGAAGATTTTTTAAAATACAATTTGCGCTTGATTTATAAGGTGATAGATAAAATGGATAAAAGATCTAGTAGTTAGGTAAAAAAGGTGTTGAGGTTTAAAATAATTAAATATTTTATTCAGGGAATAATAACAATGAAAGGTGGAAGGGGGAAATGCTAAAAAGGCGATTGATGATAAGAACAGGTGTGGCGCCCCTGAGGGTTCAGTCGCCACAGGGGTACTGCACCTTAGATAGAGGTGTGGTATCTCCTCTTCCAGGTAAGGATAGAGCATCTCTCAGGACCCCACTTCACAACTCAACACTACACCACTCCTGTCCTGTAGGGGGCCTAAATGCACCAGGGTGCTGCCCCGGCCCAGGATAGAGGAGATAGGGGGAACCATGTAGTGGGTGAGGGTGGAGGATACACTTTTAAGAAACACTTATTGATTCATATTTATTCTACAGCCATCTTAGGTTCAAGGTCTTTGATTGAGGGTCTTCTGTCGGGGTCCAGCAAGAGGCTGTAGCTGGCGGAAGGTTCGCGGTCCTCGTACTCTGGCCTTGAGATGAGGAGTGGGTCAGAGTTAACCACTGTCTCTACCCGGTCAAGGTCCTGACCTAAGAAGGCATTGGAGGGGAGCAGAGGAGATAGGCTCCACAGGCAAAAGGTTCCCAGGGGGATACGGACGGAGCGGAGTCGCCACCTGTATTCTTTATTCTGACCTAGTCAGAGGGATTCCTGCTGCAAGAGGGGTGACCGGCCCCCGATATCTGACTTTGTTACTTCACGTCTCAGTCAGAAAAGCCCGGAGGCTTAGTGGATCCCAGGGGGATACGGACGGAGGGGAGTCGTCACCTGTATCTCCTAAACTGCGTTTATCCAGTGGGACCCGGCCTTACACCACGTTCGAACCACACACAGTCAGGAGAAGACTTAGTGGGAGAACTTACCAAGGAGAGGGGTCTCGACAGGTGCTCCTGATCTACCTGGGAAGTGCTGGACCCCCTTCGCGGTGGCCGCAGTATGCCGTGTGTAGCAGAGAGAAGATTTGTGGCTGAAGGTTCATCTAAAGTGAGTAAAGACCCGGATGACTTCACACTCCGCCTCAGCCTGTTATTTCCTGTGTGGCGCCCCTGTGGGTTAGACCACCACAGGGATGCTGCACTTCTTTAATGGAGTGTAGTGTTCCTCCTCTGAGGTAAGAACAGCGTGATAGTCGTGACCCAACCTTTGAATCCAACACCATATTTCTCCACCAGAGGGGGCTAGTATGCACTAGGTGCTGCTCCCCTGGTTACAGGGAGACTGGGGAACCAAGAGTTAGGGGAACCAGTTAGTGGGTGAGGGTGGAGGACTTACAAGTTAGTTACACTTTAAATTTCATATTTAATAAAAAGCCATCTTGTTCATTGGTCTTTGGCAGTTAGTCTGTCCTTAGTAATGGTTCTTTGACTGCCATCAATCGCTCTCTGACTGTCTCTATGCTGTCAATTGCTGAGTGGACTGTGATCTCCCACCCTAATGCGGATCCTGTGTGGGCCCGCATCAGATGGAGACACAGCCCTCGTGCCCCAGCCTTGGAACGAGGGGTAGGTTGTAGACAAGGAATGTCTCGACCCGGTCAATGACCAGGACCAAGAAGGCCAGGAGCTTAAGAGTGTGTCTCCATAGCAAATAGATCCCAGGCAGGATGCAGACTGAGCGGTGTACGCCACCTGTCCTAGCCATGCTGATATATTCAGAGGGAGTCCGGCTGCAAGAGGGGTACCGGCCCCCGACACCCGACCTTGCTACTCCATGTCCTGGTCAGGAAAGTCCAGTAGGCCCAGAGGATCCCACCGGGTATCGGACGGAGCGGAGCTGCCACACGTGCCCTTGTTCTGAGAGGAGCTCAGAGGGAGACCCAGCCTATTCGCACACACACGGACAGGAAAGGATTCGGTCTGTAGTTCAGGAACACTCTGGTGTAGGGTCCCGACTGAATTCTGGACTTACTCGGAGGTTGTCGGACCCCCGTCCCTTGTGACCGCAGGACTCCGCAGGGAGTAGGGAGTCGCCTTCCTTCTGCCAACTCTAAAGTGAGTAAAGCCTTGGAAGTTCACCCCTATGGCCTCCGGACTGTTATTTCTGCGCCACACCGTGAGACGCGGCGCCCTTCTCCCTCTACTACTACCCCCTCCATCCTGTCCCTCTGCCCTGAGGCCTTGCTCCGCCTGTGGGGAGCAGTAAGAACTTTGGCCGCCATAACATCATGCCTCAGCAGACTGAAGCGGCACTGGTGGCCTTCACCAGGTGCCACAGGTGGCGTAGTCGTAAATCAGCCACTCAACCCGGATAAGCCCACACCATCTCCTTTTAATGTGATGGCCCTGAGCACGGGTCGGGTCCGGGCCACGGCTGCACCCCATCTCTCCATCACAGGACCCGACTCCGAGTCTGAGTCCCCCATCTCCCAGGGTAACATAAAAGGGCTTTTCGAGTAGAGGCGTCACACCTGCGCGGCACTGCACCCACCATTCCTTCTCACACTGCCCTGAGGCCTGCTCTGCCTGTGGGGAGCCGTCCTATCTTAGCTGCCCATAACACCAGCCTCAGTGGACTGTAGCAGCGCTGGTGTTCGTCACCAGAAACCACAGGTGGCGTAGTCGAAATACCACTCATCCTTGAAAGCCCATTATTTTTATGTGACACGGAACGGGTCGAGGCCACGACTGCATCCCCTGTGACCCCTACACTGACCCAGCTCCGAGTAACCTCACCGCTGAGGGAGGGCGACAGGTGTCACACAGGTATAACCACACAATGGAGTAGACATTGGTTGTAGTGGCTATAGGGTTGAGAAAGGTATCTAGCGTGTCCTGATAGGGTGGACAAGGTCCCAGGTGTTACCCGGTTTAGGAGAGGTGGGACCTATTAGTCCACTGGGGAAGGAGGAGGAATGGTAGAAGCCTGAAAGAGGGAAGGTCTCGGGTAGAATAGTGGTGATGCCCGCCAAGTAGTCGGTACGGCGAGTCTTCAAAAGTGCTGGCTGTTCTACATGTAGATGGCCTAAGATTTCCACGGCAGAGTGGTTTGATCTCTTGGTGGAGACTTGGGGAGAGGCGTCAAATGAGAGTAGAGAGGCTTGACCTCAAATGAAGTTAGATGAACCTGGTGCCTATTAGAGAATGCTCTTTGTTGTCTTAAGCTGGGAGAAATAGGCTGGTATCCCAGGAGAGTGAGCCGTAGGGCTATAAGATGAGCCGTGGGGTTGTTGGGCCAGTCAGAGAGGAGAAGCACTGTATGGCTGTGTGCCCACGATGCGTTTTTTAAGTGTTTCCGCAGTGGCAAAAATGCTGCAGAAACGCTTAAAAACGCATGGTAGAAGGCCGGCCATGTTCCCCAATGATAATCCGCATGCGCTGTGCACATGCTGCGGAAATTTCCGCTGCGGATTATTATTGCAGAAAAAAACACAGCACTACGAATTATTTTGCGGAAGTGCTGCGTTTTCACCGCCATTGACTTGCATTGAAACGCATGGATTACGCATCACTGCATATGTAGATGCGCATTCCACGCGTTTCAATGTGCGGATGGTACCCGGGTGTGGAGGACAGGAGACTCTCCTCCGGACCCGGGAACCATAGATCCTATGAAAAAAAGAATAAAATAAAAAATAAATATTATACTTACCTTCTGATGGCCCCCAGTGTCTTTATCTGATGCGTCCAAGCTTGCCGGCAGCACGCTGTAGACTAAAGGACCTGTGGTGACGTCATTTAGTCATGTGACGGGTCACGCGACCGCTGACGTCGGCAGGTCATCAGAAGGTAAGTATATATTTTAGCATTTTCCAAGTGATGCTAAAATCGCTTGGAAAGCGCTTGTCAACCCGCATGTGGAAATGCATGTGAAGAATGCTTCACATCCGCATGTCCCTAGCAGGAAAAACGCATATACAATCCGCATGCATTTTTTCTGCCAGGGAGATGCAGAAACGCTCAGGAAAAATCCGGAGCATTTTTGCATCGTGGGCACATAGCTTGAATCTGTCCTGTACGGGCAGGTAGACGAGATGGCTGTGACACGCCCAGGGGATGGGGACGACTTGGTACCCGGGCCTTTGCCTGGTTTGGGGGTGTCGCGGTGGTCGGCTCCCGGGCCCGTACCCTGGGGTCACTCTTGAAAAAGGGGATTGGAACTTGGATGGAAATAAAAATAAAGTAAACAGTTTGTGACGCCACCTGTGGTACCTGGTAAGGATTACCAGCGCTGCTGCAGACCTCCAGGGGGTGATGGGATGGCAGCTGGGATGTTTCTGCTCCCTACAGGCGAGCGGGCCCCCGGGGCAGTGTGGAGTTTGATGGTGGGTGGTGATGCTGGGGCTTGTAGTGCAGGCGGGATGGCGCAGCAGGAGTAACTGACAGAGACAGGGGATTCGCTTCAATACCTTTACTGGTGCGGATGTCAGGTATGGTCCAGGGTACTCAGTAGGATGGGTGCACTTCAGGACTTCTCCCCAGTGAGCGGGTATAAGGCCTCCTGGTCCGTGTCTGCCTCTCTGTATGCTCCTTGCCAGCCTGCAACTGGGCCTAGCTTATGTGTCATGCGGTTCCTTCACCTGTCGCTTGGTAGTGGGACCTTATACTGGCAACCACTATCCCTGGTCGCCGGGGCCTTCGTGGTTCCTGGTCCTGTAATGGGTCTAGCTTCAGGTCTGCCAGGGACTTGCAGTCCTCCTGGAATGCCAGTGGTCCCTACTGGGTATAAAGGACCCTGTAGGCGCGGACCCGGTGTCCGGTTCGTGTCTTCGGAGTGAGCCTATAATGCTCCTGTGCCCCCTCAACTCCTCTCTCCTCTCCTCCTTGCCGTCGGCCACACTCGGGGCCCTCAGAACTCAGCAGCAGACGTGCTGCGTCTTCGCTGCTCTCAGCGTCAGCACGCTCTCAGACTCTCTGACTCTGTCTGACTCTCTTCTGACTGACTGACTGGCTCCACCCTCCATATATATATATAACCCTAACGGGCTCCCTCTGGTGGTATGAGGTGGAAGGGTGAAGGTGTTTGTATGCAATGAGGGCCTCTTGTGGAGAAGTCCATCCATGCAACCTGGGTCCTGTGGTACCTGTGAACAGCAGGGTGCCACAGCTGCGTGTGCCAGGCTTGCAGAGGCAGAAGGAGGGCTTGCAGGCGAAGTAAGCTTACTTACGTTTCTGGTATGCGCATCTCTTGTGTGGCTAGAGAGCGGCGGTGTTCAATTCCAGGGGCCGCCTGGTGGTGTGGTCTGTCGGTGTGATGCTCCAGGAGAGGAGGAGTGGAGATGAGGAGGGTGGGGAGAGCATGGGAACAGGGTCCCGACCGGTGACTGCCTTCTTCCTCTAAAGCTCTCCGGACGTCAGTGCACGGCTATGATCAGAGGTCCTGCGTGGCTGAGCTGCAGTGTGAAAGGACCTGTGTGATGTCAAAGCACGTGGTGCATACAGGTATGGGGACCTAGAAGGACCAAGAAACTTACGCGTGTTGGAAACTACGGTTTCCTTTCTCAGGGTTGGTCCATAGGTGTAGGTAGGTCCCTTATATATGTGTGTGCTCCCTTTGATTGGTGGATTAGAGATGACAGCTGAAGGGAGAATCGATCTGTCAATCACTCCTCAGCACAGGACAAAAAGCATCCATTCTTGTTTGATGAAAGTGCAGGCATTTGCATGTAGTATTAGGCATCATTAAAGGCAAATAACTCTATGTCTGAGTTAAGGCCTTTTGGTTTTAGGTTGTCAAGAGTGAAGATTCATTTGCTTTCCGTGCACGACATTTGTTTTAGGAAGTCTCCCTTGCGCAATATCTTTTAACAGTTTGTAAACCCGTAAACAGAATATCTTTTATAGAGCCTCCATGCTTTTCCACAAAATGTTTGGAGAGGGGGTGTCCCTTGAATTTATTATTAATATTTCGTAGATGTTCGTTAATGCGTACATGCAGGGGGCATTTTGTTCTGCCTATATACAGCTTCTTGCGTGGGCACTTCAGGCAGTAGATGACTCCTTCTGTGTTGCATGTGATAAAATCGGGTATGGTCGGGCTGATTTTCCCTACTTTGATGGTTTTGCATTTGGTGTTGAGTTTCTTTACACACTGCTAGTGTTGAGCGAGCACTAAAATGCTTGGGTGCTCGAAGCTCGGCCCGAGCTCGCCGTGATACTCAGGTGCTCGACCCGAGCAATGAGCCCAATGTTAGTCTATGGGAGACCCGAGCATTTTTGCGGCGGCACCCCCGGCAATCTGTAGAAAGCCTAAAAAGTGCCCAAAATGATAGTGACAGTGCTCAAATGACATGGGGACAGCATGGGGATCGCCCCAGGGAGCATTTCTGACCCCCAGGTCACTGTTGTCAACAACGTGTTCAGAGGTATTAAGCCACTTTTACAGGCTCATAATAAAACGTTCAAAAACGAAAGTGAAACTTTTTTCCTGTGAAATATGTTAAGGAATTTCTTTTCCAGGGTAAAGACTTGTGTATAAGGTAAAATAAATAACCAAAAACAAAAATACTCCTCCACACCTTGGGCTATGTTCACAAGTAGCATTTTTTATGCGTTTTTGCACTTTTTGAATTTAGGAGAAAACATATGGAGTTAGATTGACTAAAAGTCCAATTTTTATTCAAATCCATTAAAAACTGTACAAAAATGTAAGATATAGACAGAACAAACATTGATACATAAAAAATGGGTCTGCAGCGCTGCACAAGACCATACACTTAGACCAATACATCAATCAGATAGGATGTCTGTATATCAACTATATATGAAAATTCACAAAAGATGATCATTAAAGGAGGGCAATGCTGGTGCATATAAAATCACTCTGTCAAAAAGTGTGTATCAAGTAGGAGGAGGTGCAGCCATAGGGGAGCACATACATTGAACACATATATCATTAAGTCATTAAGTACATGGAAAGCCCTAGCTTACCCAATAAAATGAGTGATGGAGAGTGCAGGGAACTGCAACACACAGGGACCCCCAACCAAGACCCCTACGCGCGTTTCGCTATTTGTTAGTATTGCTTCATCATGGGGGATAACACACATAGCCCAACCAGGACCTTTTATCTCCATAGTATCCTGTCACATGGTCTGGAGACAGCCAATAGTGAATAATGAATCACACCTGTGTGTTGGTCATTGTATCAGACGAGGACCTGAATAATTGATCACATGATGGCCATACTCCCACCCACATGTTGCGCATAGCGGCGCATGCGCATTCGGAAACAAGGGGTCAGACGATCAACCAGCCGCGTCACCGCTAATGCGCGTGTGCGGGAGCCAGGACGCGAGGCCATGGAAACCGCGCACGCGCACAGCAGCACTGGACGCCCTGGGGATCCCTGACCACAGAAACCAAACAGCGCATGTGACTCGCCCCCTGGGCCGTGGGGCACGCGGAACCAGGCAATAGGGAGACGCTGGGAGTAGTAGTGGCGGCCCGGTCCCGCGGCTCAGGGTGGTCAGACCAATGGTAGTCGGTTGTTGTACTTTAGATAATGTCCGACTACGCCACCCGTGGATTGCGGTTATTAGGAACCGCCGCTGCAAGGCAGTGCGCTGGGGCTGATGATGTATGCAGCTGGTATGGTGTGACTCCCCACGGGAAGAGTGCGGCCCCAGGGCAGTGTAGTGGATGGTGGGAGTGATGGTGGTGAGAGTCCCAGTACCGGTAGTGCCGGAGGAGCGAAAAAGCACACAGACAACGTACTGCAGTCCAGGGTCTTTACTCACAGTTAATATCCAAGTCACTTCAGCTGGCAATGACTGCCCGAGCCATGCTGCGTCCACCAGGTGTGGGGCTCGGTCAACTCCCAGGCAGTTCAGGAATATGGCACAGGACCCCCTTCTTTCCTTTCTCTGGCCTGCCTCACCAGTGACCCACTTTTGTCCAGCTGCCGCGGACCTGCGCAGGTAAACGTGGGCCCCGTTCCCCGCTGTCCTTTATGGTGCCTTCCTAGCAGGTTTGATGAGGTGTCGCACCAATAAATGATCACGACCTCCGGTCTTTGGCTGAGGGTTGTTTCTCTTCCACCAACTTGGGATCCGGTA
This sequence comes from Phyllobates terribilis, assembly GCF_046119375.1. NCBI lineage: Eukaryota > Metazoa > Chordata > Amphibia > Anura > Dendrobatidae > Phyllobates > Phyllobates terribilis. The sequence goes on from NW_027362761.1 coordinate 477,834,226, forward strand.
CCCTTAATCTGCCTGACCCTTCACCCTGTATTCTCGTGGGTTCTTAGGGTCCCTTCCACCTTCCTGTTCCTGAGCCCCTCTGTTCCTCTCTCTCTTCCTTTCTTGTTCCTTCTCCTCCTGTTCCCACTTCTCCTCCTTCCTCGGCCTCTTCTCTAGGCCCACTTCTCCTTCTCCTCTCAGGCTCCGGCCTCTTCTCTAGGCCTGCCTCTGGAGCAGCACTCAGCCTGAGCTGCTGCTCCCTGTCAGCTCTCCTCTCAACTTCTCCTCACAGACTGAACCCAGATCTAAGATGGCTCCTCCCTTTTATACTTCCCTCTAGCCATGAGCCCAGGTGACCAGCAACCAATGGGCTCCTACCTACGCTCAGGAACCAACCCCTATCTGCCCCTACAGCACTGGGTATTCCACCCCCCTCCCCACTCCAGCCAGGGACATAGTCGGTCGTGCCTGCACTTCTGTCTAGTGGGAGCACCGTTGAGCTGTCCCTCGGAAATAGGGTGTGTGTGCTGTATGCAGTTAACTGAGCCCTGGCCCATACTCCATCCTTACCTGGGAGTGGAATATCACACCTCTGGCAGAGGTGCAATACCCCTGTAGCGGCCGAACCCTCGGGGCGCTACACATGCGCACCACGCTCCCAGACACTGAATCAGCGTCCCAAACAGCAAGTACATGATAATACAATATGAAAAATTACATGTAATCCCAATTTAAGAGAGAAACTTTACAGTTATATATAAATAACCACGCTGAACAATTGCATCTTGAGTCGTATGCTTCACATAGATGTTTTTCTCTTAAAAAGAAGCGGGAGATTCATATGTGCTGTTGAGAGGAAAAGAGCCAGTATCAAAGCGTGGCATCAAATTCTGAATAGTCCAATTCCAATAAATGTGGAGACAGATGACTGGTGGGTATAAGAAAGGACAAATAAGTAGGGAAATAAAAACGAATATAGGAATAATAAAATCATAACATATTCAAAAAAGAGAAAAAGAAAGGGGAATACATATAAGGAGCCTAGTGTCAAGCAAAGGTCCACAGGAATGAAACAAAATTTACAGTCTCATTGAGGCCATGCGGAGTAATGGACCCCAGTACCGAGATCCACCTCGCCTCTTTTTGTGCCAGCATTTTCTTGAGATTTTCCCCCCTGATGCCTGCATGGACCACATCAATACCTTTAATAGATAGTGATTTTGCAGAGCAATTATGAAATTGCCAAAAATGACGAGGTAATGTTTTCAAAGTGGATATGTCCAGTATAGTCGCAGCAGCCTCAATGTCACGGATGTGCTCCCTGGTCCTAATCCGAAGCTCTCTCGACGTCAATCCAACATATACTTTAGGGCAGGGTTCCCCAACTCCAGTCCTCAAGGCCCACCAACAGGTCATGTTTTCAGGATTTCCTTAGTATTACACAGGTGATAATTGCATCACCTGCACAGGCAATAATTCCATCACCTGTGCAATACTAAGGAAATCCTGAAAACATGACCTGTTGGTGGGCCTTGAGGACTGGAGTTGGGGAACCCTGCTTTAGGGCATCCACATGTGGCATAGTATACCACATGTGTCGTACCACAAGTGATATAATGTTGGATACTGAAAGTTCGAGTACCATCAACAGAGGAAAATTTTGCCGATCGAGAAATGTTGGCACATGCGGCACAATGGCCACACGGAAAACAGCCAACAAGGGGCCGTCGAGATCCAAAAAGTGAAGGGACGGGGAAGCATAGTGGCTACGTGTCAAAAAATCCTTCAAATTTTTGCTACGTCTTGGGGTCATTGAAGGCCTGTCACCCAGACACTCAGCCAGGCATGGTTCCGTCTTAAGGATAGACCAGTGCTTGGACAATATCTCCCTTATGGTTTCCCATTCATGGTTATATGTGGAAATGAATCTGATCGTTTGATCAGACTCACTTTCCTTAAATCTAGATTGAAGCAACTGACTCTGGGGAGTTTGTTTAGCCCTTTTGTAGCCTGCCCTAATACTCCTCTAACTGTACCCCCTCTGAAGGAAACGGTCCCTGAGATCATTTGCCTGTGCCTGAAATCGCTTCTCAGTGGAACATATCCGCTTCATCCTGAGAAATTGGCCGATCAGGACGGCCCGAATGGTAGACCGGTGATGGGCTGACGACGCATGAAGGAGGGAGTTGACGGAAGTAGTTTTCCTGTAGACGTCAGTCTGGAGAACGGCATCTCCATCCACCTCCAGACTGACATCCAGGAAATGAATATGGCGCCTGTCGCATGCGTTTTTGCACTTTTGTATTGCTTTCAACTATGGGTCTCCTATAGTATTTGATTATGACTTCCAAGCAAAAGCTTCCAAAAATTAGGACGGAGCAACTTGCAATGCCTCTTACAAGATCCATGCAGTACAGCATATTACAAACATAAGTCCCATTATTGGGGAGTGGGTCTCCCATAGTATTTGCTTATGCCTTCCAAGCAAAAGCTTCCAAAAATTAGGACGGAGCAACTTGCAATGCCCCTTACAAGAGCCATGCAGTACAGCATATTACAAACATAAGTCCCATTATTGGGGAGTGGGTCTCCCATAGTATTTGCTTATGCCTTCCAAGCAAAAGCTTCCAAAAATTATGAGGAAATGCAATGCCCGTTCGAAGAGTCGTGGAGGTCCCAGTAGCTTAACAAGACGCTTTTAATGCCCCTCAGAAGAGACGTGGAGGTCAGAGTGGTATAACAAGATGGTTTTAATGCCCCTTACAAGAGACGTGGAGGTCAGAGTGGTATAACAAGACGCTTTTAATGCCCCTTGGAAGAGCCATACAGTACAGCATCTTAAAAATATTATTCCCATTATTGGGGAGTGGGTCTCCCACAGTCTTTGCTTATGCCTTCCAAGCAAAAGATGACAAAAATTAGGATGGGGGAACTTTCAATAATGGCAACACGAACATCGGTCACCCTGGTGGTATAGTGGTGGTGGAGGCTGAGGATAAGGAGAAGAACATAAACCAGCCGAAATGAGGAAGCGCATACCCATGTGTGGGTGTGAAGCGGTGCATGTGAATACACCTCCCGAAATAACACAGTGGATTTGACTTTATGTTACTCTGCTGTCATTTGGTGGTGATGAGAAGTCTGGCCCAATCCAGCCCTTGTTCATTTTGATAAGGGTCAGCTTGTCAGCATTGTCAGTTGACAGGCGAGTGCGCTTATCAGTTATAATTCCCCCAACGGCACTAAAACACGCTCCGATAACACGCTAGTGGCAGGGCAGGCCAGGACCTCCAAGGCGTACAGAGCGAGTTCATTCCAAGTGTCCAGCTTGGATACCCAATAATTAAAAGGCACAGAGGAATCACGGAGGATGCTGGTACGGTCGGCAAGGTACTCCCTCACCATCTTTTGAAACTTTACCCCGCGCCTCAGGGTCTGTCCGAAGGGAGGGTCTGAGAAAACTGTACCAGAACGTTGACAGTGTTCCCCTGCATCTGCTGGATTGGAGTTGCATCTCTCTCGCATGTACGGCTTGGTTGGGCAACAACGAACTGTGACCTCTGCCGCTAGCGTGTTCAGATGGGAATTTTTTTAACAGTTCTGCAGCAAGGGCCTTCTGGTACTGCCCCATTTTTGTAGACCTCTCCACCTCAGGAATAAGAGAGTGAAAGTTCTCCGTGTAGCGGGGGTCTACAAGTGTCACCAACCAGTAATGACTGTCACCCAACATTTTGACAACGCGAGGGTCACGGTGGTGGTGCTCAGGTAACTGGAAGTATTATCTGCTATCCAATTAATAACCTGTTCACACTGATCAGTTCACAATACTGGTGTTGTTCTGTGCTTCCATAGTAATTCGGTCAAGAAGTGGGAGCGAGAAGATGTAGCTGTTGGTTGTGGCACATTTTCACCTTGGCCACGGCCCCGTCCTTTGCACGCACTATCACCAGAACGTCCACTTCCACGTCCCTTGCCACGCGCCTTGCCCATTGTAAAGGAAGTAAAATAACTTACACTCGCACTATCAATGGAAAAAGGGTAATAAAAAGTAGATTAGAACCGTGGAAGAGGAAAACCACAGTTCTATTTCTCTGGCCTACACCCGACTCTTTTAAACAATCAGAACAATCAGGGATAAACTATTACTGTTTTTCTTTACGGAAAAAATACGAAAACCTGAATAATAGAGATTTTTACCATGGAATGGCAAAACCACAGTTATTGTTTACTGGGGTATACCATAAAATTTTAAATATATATATTTGCGGCTGAACAGTGAGCGACACACTCAAACTGTTTTTTTTTAGATACAAAAGGCCCAAAACTGGATACTACAGAGATTTGACCCGTGGAACTGCAAAACAACACTGGGATTTGTCGGACCTACAACAGACTATTTTCAACAGATATATTTTTGGTCAGAACAGTCAGGAGACACTACTGTTTTTTTTTAAGGCAAAAAATGCCAAAAGCAGGAGAATAGAGATTTTTTACCGTGGAACAGCAAACCCACAGTTATAATTTACTGGTGTATACCAGACTTTTTTAAATATATATATTTGCGGCTGAACAGTGAGCGACACACTCAAACTGTTTTTTTTTAGATACAAAAGGCCCAAAACTGGATACTACAGAGATTTGACCCGTGGAAATGCAAAACCACACTGGGATTTGTCGGGCCTATAACATACTATTTTCAACAGATATATTTTTGTGTCAGAACAGTCAGGAGACACTACTGTTTTTTCTTTAAGGCAAAAAATGCGAAAAGCAGGATAATAGAGATTTTTTTACCATGGAACAGCAAACCCACAGTTATAATTTACTGGTGTATACCAGACTTTTTTAAATATATATATTTGCGGCTGAACAGTGAGCGACACACTCAAACTGGTTTTTTTTAGATACAAAAGGCCCAAAACTGGATACTACAGAGATTTGACCAGTGGAACTGCAAAACCACACTGGGATTTGTCGGGCCTACAACAGACTATTTTCAACAGATATATTTTTGTGGCAGAACAGTCATGAGACACTACTGTTTTTTTTTAAGGCAAAAAAAGCGAAAAACAGGATAATAGAGATTTTTTACCGTGGAACAGCAAACCCACAGTTTTAATTTACTGGTGTATACCAGACATTTTTAAATATATAGATTAGCGACTGAACAGTGAGCGACACACTCAAACTGTTTTTTTTTTAGATACAAAAGGCCCAAAACTGGATAATACAGAGATTTGACCCATGTAAATGCAAAACCACACTGGGATTTGTCGGGCCTACAACTGACTATTTTTAACAGATATATTTTTGTGTCTGGACAATCAGGGAGACACGATTAATTTATTTTTTTTTACTGCAAAAAATGTGAAAAGCAGGATAATAGAGATTTTTTACCATGGAACAGCAAACCCACAGTTATAATTTACTGGTGTATACCAGACTTTTTTAAATGTATATATTTGCGGCTGAACAGTGAGCGACACACTCAAACTGTTTTTTTTCAGATACAAAAGGCCCAAAACTGGATAATACAGAGATTTGACCAATGGAACTGCAAAACCACACTTCTGTTTCTTTGGCCTATACCAGACTCTTTTCAACAGATATATTTGTGTCTGAAAAATCAGAGACACACTTTTTTTTTTGGGGGGGGGGCATCAATAGGTTAATAAGACGGGTATTTGTACAGTGTGAAGGAGGAAAAAAAAAAGGATTTTTACTGGACCCCGAGACCTGGAGCTAAGTCCAGCAATTTCAGAAACAGGAGCACACGGGACTGTAATGCAGCGTTTGCTGGTATAACCACTCTCCTATACAGCCTGCCTCCCTGCCTGCCTGATATCTGGGATGGATATTAGTCCTGAGAAGGACTGTTTGTTTGTTCTGGCAGCCTTTACAGACCCTACACTAACTATTTCGCAGGAAAAATCTCTCCCTAGCTCAGCAGTGCTGTCCCTACACTCTCTAATCCGGAGCAACTGTGTCCAAGATGGCGGCGCCCGGTTTTAAATACTCGAGGTGACGCTGTGCGGCCAGCCAATCACTGTAATGCCCACAAACAACATGGCTGCGGCATTACAGTGACTGTCTGGCAATCCCTGCATGTTCATTGGCTCTGTAAAGAGCGCCAAACATGCAGCGGGGAGACCCGAGCTCCCGCCCGAGTAATCCGGAAATGCTCGGTGCTCGCCGAACATCCCGAGTAGCGTGATGCTCGGGCGAGTACCAAGCAGTGTCGAGCATGCTCGCTCAACACTACACACTGCGCATTTTTTTCAGGGAAAAAAAAATATTACATGGTTGGTAAAAGGGAGAGTTGGGGCGGCGGGGGTTGGGTGGTTTTTAACAGAGGGGGCTGTGGCGCCCCTGCGGGTTCAGTCGCCACAGAGGTACTGCATCTCACCCAGAGGTGTGGTACCCTACTTTCAGGTAAGGATGGGGTACTACTCTGGACCCACACACTTGCATCCAATACACTCCACTTCAGTAGGGAAGGGCGAGATTGCTCCTAAGGGAGAGCACAGTCCCTGGTCCCTAGCTGGAGGGTGGAACTACGTAGAGGAGGTGGGTGGAGAAAGTAGATCAGAAGGAGCTCCGCTCAGGAGAGAGAGGAGTGGGCCTAGTCTGAGAGGCTCAGGAGGAAAGACTGAGAGAAGAGGAAAGGGAGCAGAGGGAAGGCTCCAGAGACAGAGGGGATCCTAGGGGCACGGCGAGTGCGGATGCCACCCATGCGCCCGAATCTACACGAACGTAGAGGGATCAGGCCGCAGAGGGGACCGTCCCCTAAACTAGTGGAGAACAACCAGGCTCAGCTAGACAACCGGAGGCTACTGTACTTGCCAGGTGCAGTTGCCAACCACCACAATAACATCGCCGAAAAGGTGGCCACATAGGGTCCAGGGGATTGCAAGTCGCCAGACAAGACCCGAGGATACTGGCTTGGGACACTGATTGTGTGGCGCAGGGCAGGAGGGTGAGAGCCAGCGCAGGGAAGACGACCGAGGAAGGAACATAGAACGGGGTCCCGTTTAAGTACTCCTGAGAGACTTGAGAGTTTGCTGAACCCCTTCTCTGGTGAACACAGGACAACGTGGGAGGTTACACACTGGCCCTTGTAGCCTGGAGTCTTGAACAACTGTGAGTAAAACCTGAAGACTGCACCCCACTGTGTCCTTGAATTATTGCTGCGCCATCACCAGCCCTGCACTACACAGCACCAGAAACATCTACCTCATAAAATCACCATCTACTGCCCTGGAGCTTAGCTCTGCCTGTGGACAGCTGAACCAACTCTGCTGTGTCACCATCAGCTCCAGAGGACCTGCACCGCAGCGGAGGCTCCATATAGCCACATACCACAGGTGGCATCATGTACATTATCTCTAAAAACTTTATTCCCTTTTTACTTTCCCCTTTAATTGACCCAGGGTGGGTCACGGACCGGGTCACTGCCACCGTGACATCTCCCAGCATCGACCGGCCCGGCTACCGAGTACCCCATGGCCCAGGGGGCGCGTCAGGGCAACTAGGTTTCCCAGATTTTGTGCCTTCCTGTATATGAACGGTGGATTTTTTGGGATCATATCACCAATAATTTTGTCATCCAAAAGAATGCTCCAATGTCTCTTAATATTTTTTTAAGGAAATGAGCATTGGAGTTATATTGTGTGATGATTGGATGTCAATTTGATCAATATTGTTTTGTTCCTTGATTTCCGATGGGGGGTTCATATATGAGAGTCTCCCCAGGGATGGAAAGCAAGTTTTTTTTTGGTGTTGGACAAGAATTGTGGGTTGTACCCTTTGTCTAGGAATTTTTTTGTGAGTTGGGTTGCTACCTCTTCAAAATCGTGTATATTTGAACAGTTCCTATGGAGACGCATGAACTTACTGCGGGGAATGTTAAGTAACCAACTTGGGAGGTGGCAGCTGTCAAGAGAGATGTAACTGTTAGTCAGTAGGTTTTGTGTAAGTCCGGGTATGGATCCTATTGTCTTGAATGAAAATGTTTAGATCCAGAAAATTAACTTGTTGCATACTAGTGTTTGAAGTGAACTCGAGGAAGAAGTCGTTAAGGTTGATTTCCTGAAGAAATGAGTTTAAATGACTTTTGATTGCCGTACCAGATATATATAATGTCATCGATAAAACGATGCCAGAGGACAGAGGGGGCAGCCTCCTGGGTATATGGTTGACTCTTCCCATCGGCCTACGTATAAATTTGCATAACTGGGCGCGAACCTGGTCCCTATTGCTGTGCCCCATTGCTGGGAGTAGTACTGCCAATTGTGTGTGAAATAATTGTGTGTGAGGATGAAGGTCATGCAATTTATAATGAATGAAATTTGGTCATTGGGAAGTTTCTGTTGTTTCTGGAGGAAATAGGTGGCTGCCTGGCACCCTTTCTCATGCTGTATGACCGTGTATAATGAAGTGATATCCAAGGTGCCAATAATGAAAAGGTCTTGCCATGTAACCTGTTCCAATATCGGAGGATATGTTGGCTGTCTTTCAAGTAAGTGGGTAGGGTTTGAACCAGCTCCTGGAGGTGATTGTCAGTGAACCTAGATGAATTGGAAGTTAGACACTGGGTGCCTGAGATGATGGGTCTGCCGGGAGGATGTGTAAGAGATTTATGTATTTTTGGTAGATAGTAGAAGGCCGCCAGTCTAGGGTGAGGAATGTTGGTGAAGTCAAATTCATTTTTATTAAGGTAGCCTTCTATTAAGCCCCTTGTTGTGAAAGTTCTCATTTCTTTAAAGTATGTGTTGGTGGGAACTTCAGTTCGTAATTGGTAGGTGCGAGAATCATTGAGGAGTCCAGAGGCTTCTGCTTGGTATTGGTCATAATCGAGGATCACTATTCCCCCTCCTTTGTCGGACGGACGTATCATAATGTTGTGATTATTCTGAAGGAGTTTAATTGCTCTAAGTTACATGTAGTTTAGGTTGTGCTTGAATTTAGAGCAGCATTTATCGCTGCATTTGCTGATGTCTGAGATAACATTTTTCACCCAGCACTATTGAGGACTCGCCGTACTGACTACTACTCTACCACTACTCTACATTAGACCTTCCCTCTTTCAGGGAAAGACCACCCAACCGCGCCGTCCCAACTCTCCATTTTACCAACCATGTAATCGTTTTTTTCCCTGCAAAAAATGTGCAGTGTGCAAAAAAACTCAACACCAAACGCAAAACCATCAAGGAAGGGAAAATCACCCACACCATACCCAATTTTATCACATGCAACACAGGAGTCATCTACTTCCTGAAGTGCCCACGCAAGAAGCTGTATATAGGCAGAACAAAACGCCCCCTGCATGTACGCATTATTGAACAACTACGAAATATTACTAATAAATTCAAGGGACACCCCTTCGCCAAACATTTTGTGGAAAAGCATGGAAGCTCTATAAAAGATATTCTGATTACGGGTTTACAAACTGTTAAAAGATATTGTGCAAGGGCGACTTCCTAAAACAAATGAATCTTCACTCTTGACACCCTGAAACCAAAAGGCCTTAACTCAGAAATAGAGTTATTTGCCTTTAATGATGCCTAATACTACACGCAAAGGCCTGCACTTTCATCAAACAAGAATGGATGCTTTCTGCCCTGTGCTGAGGAGTGATTGACAGATCGATTCTCCCTTCAGCTGTCATCCCTGATCCACCAATCAAAGGGAGCACACACATATATAAGCGACCTACCTACACCTATGGACCAACCCTGAGAAAGGAAACCGTAGTTTCCAAAATGAGTAGGTTTCTTGATCCTTCTAGGTCCCCATTAGTGTTGAGACACCCCCGTAGTGTTCGAGTTCGGTTCGTCGAACACCCGTGTGTTTGCCGAACTGTTCGTCGAACTGTTCGTCGAACACCTTTGAACACCGTTAAAACCAATGGAAGGCAAACAAAAACACATAGAAACACATAGAAAACACCTTCAAAGGTGTCCAAAAGCTGACAAACTGCTCAGAAGACATAACTAACACATGGAAAAGTGACAAGTACATATAGTCATGCGAAAAGAAAAGAGGTGGAGGAGTAAAAGGAGGGGGAGACACAGATATAGGCATGTCATGCCCTTCTAAAATCCAAAAAGTGAGAAGCCGACACGTTCAGTCCGCTCCTGCCCGTGCCACCTCCGTGTCGCCGGGTTTGTGCCAGAGCCGCGGTGAACCCTGACGGCCAGCCCCCCTCTCCCAATACTGGTGCCTGTCCGCTGGTGGGTCGAGCGAGCCCCCCTGTGGTGGAGGCAGCTCTAAGCTTTTTAATTTAAATTGTCTCTCTAATTTGAATGAATACACTTTAAATCCATTTACAAGGATCTATTGGAGGGCAAGTCTCATGCCAGCAGCCGCGTAATTCCAGCTCCAGTAGCGTCCACTAAAGCTGCTGCAGTTAAAAAGCTTTTATAAGGATCGAGCTCGGCTGTCCACCGCAAGGCATCCTACTGCCAGTCCCAGCCCCTATGCCTTGGGGTGCCTCCTGATGCTCTTCACTGAGTATCCCGTGGTCCCGAAGCATTTCCTTTGAAAAAATTAAGTGTCCAAACTACAGGTGGTGTAGCTTGCTTAACAGCCGGGATAATCCGCTGACTAGCAGACACTGCTACTAGGCACAAAGTATTTCCTGGGCTAGATGCAGTTAAAAATTTGTAATTAGATACTCTCGTTGGATGCTGAGAAAGCATTCCATAGAGTCTCCTGGCACGCCATATATGATTCTCTTAAAAAGCTTGGGGTAGGGGTCTAGGGGACCCTTTTATAGCCAAAATCACGGCCCTGTATCACAATACGTCACCTAGGCTGAAGATAAATGGAACTGTAGCACCCTGAGGGCTCAGTTGCTACAGAGGTATTGCACCTCACCCAGAGGTGTGATATCTCACTCTCAGGTAAGGATGGAGTGTGGATCAGGACCCGACACCTGCATTCATTACACCACATTGCCGTGGGGCAGGGCGACCAATATGCCCCTGAGATGGGCACGACAGTCCCTGTCCCTAACTGGAGTGGGGGGAGGGAACACTGAGGAAGGGGAACCCTGTAGTGCAGGAGCAGGGAGGAAGCAGTTCCTGGGTGCATTGAGAAGGGAGTATAAAAGGTGGGCACCATCTTAGTTCAGTGCAGAGAAGTCTGAGCAGAAGTGACAGGGAGCAGGGGCTCTGCATGAGCTCTGCTCCGGAGGCGGGCCTAGTAACAGAGGCCCAGGCCGGAAGAGGAAGAAGGAAGGAAGAGGAGCGGAGAAGGCTCCAGGAATGAGGAATGAAGGGATCCCAGGGGTGCGGACGGGCGAGTCGCCACCGCACGCCCGAATCCACCTGCGTGGAGGGGTCAGGCCAAAGGGGGAGACCGGTCCCCGAAACTAGTGGAGGCAGGAAACGACCCTCAGCTAGAAACCGGAGGCTGTGACATTTTATGTGGCGCAGCCCCTTGCTACACCCGCTAGGAAGGCACCACATAGGGTCAGGGAAACTGGCACCAAGTTTAACAAGAGGAGGCCCGAGGCAGCCGGACAGAAGGGTTGGTAAGAAAGGCCAGACAAAGGACACACAAAGGGGGTCCTGTGAAGCGCTCCAAAGTTATCTGGGAGTTGTCTGAGCCCCTCACCTGGTGAGCACAGTACGACGTGGGCAGCCGTTACCTGCAGACGTGGTCTGGATAATAAGAACTGTGAGTAAAGGCCCTGGACTGCATCACTGACTCCGTGTCGTTACTGCTGCTGCCCTGCACCATCACCCCCATCCTCCGCATACACTGCCCTGAGGCTATACTCCTCCCGTGGGGAGTTATGCTACGCTCTGCTGCACCCACAACACCAGCCTCAGCGGTCTGCCCTGCAGCGGCGGTTCACTCTGACCGCAATCCACGGGTGGCGTAGTCGGACATTTAAACATCAAAACCACATAAATAGTTCCGCCACTGGTTTGACCACCCTGAGCCACGGAACCGGGTCGCCGCCACGAAGACTACAACCACCAGCATCCACCAAAAAGGGTCCGGCTCCGGGTGTCCCAAGGCCCAGGGGGTGCATCAGAACATTTTCATCACCTTTCACAATCACCAATGGGACAAGGCAGGGATGTCCTCTGTCCCCTCTCTTATACATCCTAGTGACGGAGCACCTGCTCTCATCAATTCGCCATAACCCCAATATTAGGTGGATTGAGGTGGGAGGCACCGAGTACAAGTGCTCTCTATTTGCTGATGATGTCCTAGTATATATCACTCAATCACATATAGCCATCCATGCTGTTATGGCTGAAATAGATTACTTTGTTACATGGTCAAATTTTAAAATCAATGCAGCGAAGTCTGAGGCCCTCGATGTCTCCCTCCCCAAATCCATATAGGATTCCATCCAGTCCAACTTTCCCTTTGCCTGGCCCTCACAGGGTATCAAATACTTAGGAATTCCTATTCATAGAGACCTCTCCCATCTATGTTATCTTAATTTTGGGCCCTTTATTGAACAACTCCATACAGACCACGGTTGGCAAGTTAGAACTGTAAGATTCACTACGTGAACCACTGGTGTTTTGTGGAAAAGCACATGTACACTGTGTTCCAAATTATTATGCAAAAAGTGTTTAGGAGTGATAAGGGAAGAATTTGTTTGTTTGTCAGTTAAACTCATTGATGGTGATGTGTGTCAGGGCTCTTTATATCACTGTAAGCAATTGCAGACACCTGTGCTAATTAGTTTGGCAGGTGTGTCCAATGAAAGGCAAGACTACTTAAGAAGGCTGTCTCACATTATTAAGCAGCCTACATTTTCTGCCAAAATGGGAAAGAAAAAGGATGTGTCGGCTGCTGAGAAGCAACAAATTGTGGAGTGTTTAGGTCAAGGCATGACTACAATCAACATTGTGCGATGATCAGGATGAAGTGTCTTGGCAATCAAGAAGTATGTAGCTGATTCACAGTACACACGTGTGCGTGCTGATAAGGGCAAATTGAGGACTCTTTCCTACAGGCAATTACGTCAGGTTAAAAGAGCAGCGGCAAAAAAGCCTTGTCATAGCAGCAGACAAGTTTTTGAAGCTGCTGGTGCCTCCAACGTCCCCCGAACAACAAGATGCAGGGTCCTTCAGAGGTTTGCAGCTGTGCATACGCCATCCTGTCGACCTCCTCTATCCACTTCACACAAGCAGAAACGGCTCCAGTGGGCCAAACATTACATGAAGACTGATTTGAAAACTGTTTTGTTCACGGATGAGTGCCGTGCAGCGCTCGATGGTCCAGATGGATGGAGTGGAGGATGGCTGGTTGATGGACACCCCACGCAAACACGGCTACAGCGCCAACAAGGAGGAGGTGGAGTAATGTTTTGGGCTGGAATCATGGGGAGAGAGATTGTCGGCCCCTTTAGGATCCCTGAAGGCGCTAAAGATGAACTCCATAATGTATGTGGATTTTCTCAAACAGCACTTCCTGCCATGGTTCAAGAAGAAGAACCGTGTATTTCACAGCAAGATCATTTTTTTGCATGATAATGCACCATCTCATGCTGCACATAAAACATCTGCATCTCTGGCTGATATGGGCATAAAAGGGGACAAACTTATGGTGTGACCCCCATGCTCCCCTGACCTCTACCCCATTCAGAACCTCTGGAGCATCATCAAAAGGAGTGTCTATGATGGCGGGAGGCAGTTCACATCTAAGCAACAGCTCTGGGAGGGTATTCTGTCCTCATACAAAACAATTGAAGCAGAAACCATCCAAAACCTGACAAATTCAATGGACGAGAGAGTTCAGAAGCTCCTTTCGAACAAGGGGTCCTATGTGAAAATGTAACATCACCTAGAATAACGTTTTGAGTTGAAAACTGTTTGATTTCAGTTTCTAATAACCTGCTAATGCTTATAATTTCAAAAATGACCATTTTTTTGGTCTTTATTAAAATGAAAAGGTTGATCGAAAAGTTTGGGGGATCTAAGAGTGTGGCAACCCAGTAGTCATGATTACTTCGAATTCTGACAATATGAGGGTCATGTTGCAGCTAGTGCAGCAAGAAGGCACTTATGTGTCTTGCGCATCTCGGAGCCCCAAAATTATTTTCCGGGCTAGATGCAGCTAAAAATTATTATTAATTTTAAATCTGGTGGAGCTTAGTATAGATGGCCTAATAGGATCAGTGCTGCACACTGCTACAAAGCCCAAATTATTTTCCAGTCAAGATACAGATAAACATGATTAGTAATTTTAAATCTGGTGGAGCTTATTATAGATGGCCTAATAGAATCAGTGCTGCACACTGCTACAAAGCCCAAATTATTTTCCAGCCAAGATACAGATAAACATGATTAGTAATTTGAAAGCTTAAAACGGTTGGTAGGGTGATTTTAACCAATCATCAAGCTTTTACTCTCCCCAGGATGACACAGGGGTAGAAAAGTCGTTTCGGATCCATGATTTGTTCATCTTTATGAACGTGAGTCTGTCTACATTATCAGTGGAGAGCCGTGTGCGCTTATCTGTCAGCACACCACCAGCAGCGCTGAACACACGTTCAGACAGAACGCTGGCTGCGGGGCATGACAAGATCTCCAAGGCGTAAGTGGCTAGCTCCGGCCATTTATCCAGATTGGAAGCCCAAAAAGAGCAAGGGTCCAGTGACACAGTCATGGCTTCAATGTTTACTTGGAGATACTCCTGTACCATCGTCTCTAGGCGTTGACTATGTGTCAGACTTCTTGTCTCCTGTGGCCTTGTAAAGGATGGGCTAAAAAAGTGCTGAAATGATTCCGCAAAATTGATGTTACCAGCAGATACTGTGGTTCTGTTACGGTTTGAGTGCTGAACACTTGACGGTCCCACGGTTGGCAAGTTGGAACTGTGAGATTCACTACGTGCACCACTGGTGTTTTGTGGAAAAGCACATGTAAGATTCTGCAACAGTCTCTGCTGATACTCCTGCATGCGTGCATCCCTTTCTATGGCAGGAATAATTTCTGCAAATTTACTTTTGTACCGGGGATCTAACAGTGTGGCAACCCAGTAGTCAGGATTATTTCTAATTCTCACAATTCGAGGGTCATGTTGCAGGTAGTGCAGCAAGGAGGCACTCATGTGTGTTGCGCATCCAGGAGCACCAAGTCCCTGTTGTGTTGGTGGCGAGGAAACAATCATGCTTCCTTCCTCTGTCCTCTCCCCCCAACCTCGCACAACAGAAATGTGATCAAGGTCTCCCTCATCTGATGAGTCTTCCATCAGTTTGTCCTCCACTTCTTCCTGGGCTCCTGCACCTTCCTCACTAGTTTGGCTGCTACCATGCGCCCTGGTAAAACCATCTCCCCCACCCTCACATGCCTGCCGCCTTGGTGCTGCCGACCGTCTGGACCTTGCAGATGTTAGCCCTTCCGCATACAACTCCTCCTCCTCTACTTCCTCCACCTCCACTTGTGCCACCACCTGACTCCGAATTCTGTTTAACATGTGCTCCAGCATGTAAATCACCAGAATAGTCATGCTGATAATGGCATCGTCAGCACTAAACATCTTCGTCGCCATTTCAAAACTGTGCAGAAGGGTGCATAGGTCCCTGATCTGAGACCACTCCTCCAGCGTGATTTGCCCCACCTCTGGATCTCGTTGGCCCAGGCTATACGTCAGAACGTATTGCACCAGGGCTTGTCGGTGCTGCCACAGTCGCTGCAACATGTGCAGAGTTGAATTCCACCGAGTAGGCACATCGCATTTTAGCCGGTGAAGTGGCAGGCCCAACGACTTCTGTAGAGATGTAAGTCTCTGAGCTGCGGGATGCGAACGGCGGAAGTGAGCACACAGCGACCATGCCCTCTGCAGAAGGCCATCTAGTCTGGGATAGTGGGCTAAAAATTGCTGGACAACCAGGTTCAACACGTGAGCCATACAAGGCACGTGTGTGACATTGCCCCGGCGAAGGGCCGCACCCAGGTTTGCAACATTGTCGCACACGGCCTTCCCTGGTTTCAGGTCCTGTGGAGACAACCATTCATGAAATTGGTTCTCCAGAGCTGACCACAACTCCTCAGCTGTGTGACTCACATTTCCCAGACATTTCATAGTAAAAACCGTCTGATGACGTTGAGCCCTACTGCCAGCATAGTAAGGAGGTGTGCAGGATCCCTTCTGCGCAGTTAGAAAGCTTGTGGCATGACCAGACAGGCTTTGGGTGCAGGTGGAAGACCGAGAGGAGGTTGAGGAGGCAGAAGCAGTGGAGGAATTTTGACATAAAGAGGATTGACGCACAACTCGTGGGAACGGCAAGACTTGGACAGCAGCCCCTTGTCCTGCTGTCACCATAGTTGCCCAGTGCCCAGTCTGCGACATGTAACGCCCCTGTCCATGCCTACTCGTCCAAGTGTCTGTGGTGAAATGCACCCTGTCACACACAGAGTTTCTCAAAGAAGCGGTGATGTTGTGTGCGACATGCTGGTGGAGGGCAGGCACACCTTTCTTTGAGAAGTAGTGCCGACTGGGCATCTGGTAATGGGGCACTGCGACGGACATAAGGTCTCGAAAATCCTCTATGTCCATCCAACCAGGCGGAAAGGCAGCATTTCTGTAGCCAAGAGCTTGCAGATGGTGAAATTCAACCTCTTAGCTTTCTCATGGCTAGGAGGAAATGGTCTTTTACTTGTCCACATCTGAGGGACCGAGGGCTGGCTATTGTGCTTACACGGGGTTGATAAGGGAGTCCCCGGCAAACTGCCGGTCTGTGAGGAAGATGCAGGCGGACATGTTAGGTTGCCTTGATCCAAAGGTGGTGCTATCGATGTCGGACAGCGCTCAACACCAGCTGGTGTTACCACCTCCAAAGAAAATGATGACCTGCCAATCACGCTGGCTGTTGCGGGTAAAGAGGTGGCAGGTCTGCGCCCCAAAACAGGTGTGACTGCTGTCCCCCCAGTCACAGAGGATGAAGAGGCCGCGGATGCACAAGATATGGCAGACGGTGGTTGGCCCAGCCGGCTAGGCCGCATTGTAGCACACTGAGCTTCCCACTGCAACTTATGCTTCATGTCCATGTGCCGGTTCATGCATGAAGTACTCAAACTATGTATTTTTTGGCCTCTACTTAGCTTTTGCTGACAAATGTTACAGATAACACGAGTTGGGTCATCTTTATCGATCTGAAAAAATGCCCAGGCTATGCAAGGCTTAGCACCCATGCGACCTGAAGAGCCACCACGACTTGTGGTGAGAGGCAGAGTTGTGTTTGAAGATGCAGGTGTTGACGTGCTTCCAGTACTACGTCTCTGTCCAGGAAGGCGCAACCTGACCTCGTCGTCACTAGCATCTTCCTCCACCTCCTCTGCAGAACCTCATCTCTTGGCTGACTGTGGGTTGACAGTAAGTGGGATCTCCAACCTCATCATCATCACCCTGTGCATTATCACACCCGTCGTCCTCAGAGCCAACCTGTTCCTGCCCTGACAAAAAACTAAAGTTGTCGCTCCAATCAGGTATTTGAGTCTCATCATCGTCTTCCTCATTGTCTCCACCAACAGGAGTTACAGTTTGGGAATGAGGGTCTACATTATGGTCAGAACCTTCTGCGTCTGGTCCTGGATCCGACTCATAAAGATTGTGGGCATCAGTGCAGATCATTTCCTCGTCTGGATTCACAGAAGCGCTGGAGTCGACCTCTGATTCCCAGGCTATAGTATGAGTAAACAGCTCTGCAGACTCAACCATCTGTTCTACCTCATACTCAGACAGGCAGCTGGAGATTTGGGAGCTGTGAGGAAGCAAGTGCGATTGGGGTGACACCTTTGAGGACTGGAGTATCTGTGATGTTGAAGTTGATGTGGAGGAGAGCCCACTTAAAGGAGCACTTGATATCCGTTGAAGCACCTGCTGTTTTTGTGCCTCATCTGGAATTTGTAGCGATTGGCGTGGCCGTAAGAAAGGGATCTTATCACATTGTCCGCTAAAAGAAGTAGACATTTTAGTTTGGCTGGAAGATGGTCTTTCTTCTGCAGATGTTACTGTTGCTTTAACACCTACCCCACGGACACAACGTTTTTTCCCCTTCCCAACACGACTATTCCCCTTTCCACCAGCAGCAGGCCTTTTTCCACTCATTTTGGTGGTTAACTAATTCACAACTCTGGAGTTGTTTGCACAAAAAACAATGGATGGGAACCGAGCACAGCTGAGTGGCCAAACTGTGGTATTAGGTCAAAACTATTGGCTGGGTTAGATGCAGAAAAAAATTATATTCAATTTGCAACCTGATGGAGGTCAGTATAGATGGACTAATAGAACAAGTCCCACACACAGCTAGAAGCCCAAATATTTTTTCAGAGGTAGATGCAGAAAAAAAATATATTCAGTTTGCAACCTGATGGAGGTCAGTATAGATGGACTAATAGAGAAAGTCCCACACACTGCTAGAAGGCCAAATATTTTTTCAGAGCTAGATGCAGAAAAAAATTATATTCAGGTTGCAACCTGATGGAGGTCAGTATAGATGGACTAATAGAACAAGTCCCACACACAGCTAGAAGCCCAAATATTTTTTCAGAGGTAGATGCAGATAAAAATTATTTTTAATTTGCAACCTGATGGAGGTCAGTATAGATGGACTAATAGAGAAAGTCCCACACAATGCTAGAAGGCCAAATACTTTTTCAGAGCTAGATGCAGATAAAAATTATTTTTAATTTGCAACCTGATGGAGGTCAGTATAGATGGACTAATAGAGAAAGTCCCACACACTGCTAGAAGGCCAAATATTTTTTCAGAGCTAGATGCAGAAAAAAATTATATTCAGTTTGCAACCTGATGGAGGTCAGTATAGATGGACTAATAGAACAAGTCCCACACACAGCTAGAAGCCCAAATATTTTTTCAGAGGTAGATGCAGATAAAAATTATTTTTAATTTGCAACCTGATGGAGGTCAGTATAGATGGACTAATAGAGAAAGTCCCACACACTGCTAGAAGGCCAAATATTTTTTCAGAGCTAGATGCAGATAAAAATTATTTTTAATTTGCAACCTGATGGAGGTCAGTATAGATGGACTAATAGAGAAAGTCCCACACACTGCTAGAAGGCCAAATACTGTTTCAGAGCTAGATGCAGATAAAAATTATTTTTAATTTGCAACCTGATGGAGGTCAGTATAGATGGACTAATAGAGAAAGTCCCACACACTGCTAGAAGGCCAAATATTTTTTCAGAGCTAGATGCAGAAAAAAATTATATTCAGTTTGCAACCTGATGGAGGTCAGTATAGATGGACTAATAGAACAAGTCCCACACACAGCTAGAAGCCCAAATATTTTTTCAGAGGTAGATGCAGAAAAAAATTATATTCAGTTTGCAACCTGATGGAGGTCTGTATAGATGGTTTAATAGAACAAGTCCCACACACAGCTACAAGCCCAATATTTTTTCAGAGGTAGATGCAGTAAAAAAATATATTCAGTTTGCAACCTGATGGAGGTCAGTATAGATGGACTAATAGAGAAAGTCCCACACACTGCTAGAAGGCCAAATATTTTTTCAGAGCTAGATGCAGACAAAAAATTATTTTGAATTTGCAACCTGATGGAGGTCAGTATAGGTGGACTAATAGAACAAGTCCCACACACTGCTAGAAGGCCAAATATTTTTTCAGAGCTAGATGCAGAAAAAAATTATATTCAGTTTGCAACCTGATGGAGGTCAGTATAGATGGACTAATAGAACAAGTCCCACACACAGCTAGAAGCCCAAATATTTTTTCAGAGGTAGATGCAGAAAAAAATTATATTCAGTTTGCAACCTGATGGAGGTCTGTATAGATGGATTAATAGAACAAGTCCCACACACAGCTAGAAGCCCAATATTTTTTCAGAGGTAGATGCAGAAAAAAAATATATTCAGTTTGCAACCTGATGGAGGTCAGTATAGATGGACTAATAGAACAAGTCCCACACACAGCTAGAAGCCCAAATATTTTTTCAGAGGTAGATGCAGATAAAAATTATTTTTAATTTGCAACCTGATGGAGGTCAGTATAGATGGACTAATAGAGAAAGTCCCACACACTGCTAGAAGGCCAAATATTTTTTCAGAGCTAGATGCAGATAAAAATTATTTTTAATTTGCAACCTGATGGAGGTCAGTATAGATGGACTAATAGAGAAAGTCCCACACACTGCTAGAAGGCCAAATATTTTTTCAGAGCTAGATGCAGAAAAAAATTATAGTCAGTTTGCAACCTGATGGAGGTCAGTATAGATGGACTAATAGAACAAGTCCCACACACAGCTAGAAGCCCAAATATTTTTTCAGAGGTAGATGCAGATAAAAATTATTTTTAATTTGCAACCTGATGGAGGTCAGTATAGATGGACTAATAGAGAAAGTCCCACACACTGCTAGAAGGCCAAATATATTTTCAGAGCTAGATGCAGACAAAAAATTATTTTGAATTTGCAGCGTGATGGAGGTCAGTATAGATGGACTAATAGAACAAGTCCCACACACTGCTAGAAGGCCAAATATTTTTTCAGAGCTAGATGCAGAAAAAAATTATATTCAATTTGCAACCTGATGGAGGTCAGTATAGATGGACTAATAGAATGATGCTATGCCCAAAAGATTTTACTTCACTAGGTGCAGTAAAAAAATTGGTATTCTATACACAGGTGGTATATCTTGCAACACAGATAGGCTACTCCACTGACTAACACACTCTGCAATAGGCCAAAAAGGATTAGCTTTGCTAGATTCAGCCAAATGCTGTGAAAAAAACTTGCACAGCACTGGCACAGACCTGCCTGGCAAAAACTGATAGGAACTGATGTAACCTAGTCCTGAAAAGGACTGCAATTACAATTAGTCTTTACTCCCACAATCTATCTATTTAAGAGCACAGACCTGCCTGATAAAAGTCATAGGAAATGCTGTAACCTAGTCCTTAAAAGGACTGCAATCACAACTATTCCCTACTCCCAAGCTATATGTAGATTTGTGCGAAAATTGGCTTGAAATTAACAAGGTATAGCGCACACAGCAACAGCGGTGCCATCTAACACGCAGCTGCAGCAGTGAGAAAATGGTGGCGACGAGGAAAATGGCTTGGTCTTATAGGGCAAGGACATGTGACATACACTGCCAATGACACATGCCCTTGCTTGTGTGAAAAAAAGCACTTCGCTCCGTGTGTGCGCTGATGATAGGCTGACAGATTGCACCTCCCCACTGTAAATGCGGGAAAGAGAAAAAAAAATGGAGATCTTCATTATTCCTGCAGAGATCCATCCCCTGCCCCTCCCCCCACCCCGCTGTACACTCAAACTGCGTATTAACATTAATTTTCATCATTACTGAGAAAAAATCCAGTTATGATTTTGGTGCACGAACAGTTATCGAACATAACCTCGAACAGCCGAATTTTTCTCAAATCGTTCGTGTTCGCCGAACGGCTCGAACACCGCCCAAAACAGCTCGAATTTGAGATTGGCGAACAGTTCGCGTCGAACAACGCTCATCTCTAGTCCCCATACCTGTATGCACCACGTGCTTTGACATCACTCAGGTCCTTTCACACTGCAGCTCAGCCTCGCAGATCCTCTGACCACAGCCGCGCACTGACGTCCAAAAAGCTTCAGAGAAAGCAGGCAGTCACCAGCTGAGACCCTGTTCCCTCGCTCTCCGCTCATCCTCCC
Organism: Phyllobates terribilis; assembly: GCF_046119375.1. Taxonomy (NCBI): domain Eukaryota; kingdom Metazoa; phylum Chordata; class Amphibia; order Anura; family Dendrobatidae; genus Phyllobates; species Phyllobates terribilis. The sequence goes on from NW_027362761.1 coordinate 477,855,869, forward strand.
TGATGGCCACTGGAACTGGACACCACCAGTCGCGTAAGTGTACTGGGGTGGGATCCCAAGCTTACTTCGCCTGCAAGCCCTCCTTGTGCCTCTGCAAGCCTGCCACACGCAGCCATCTCATCTACCTGGCCGTACAGGACAGATTCATAGTGCTTCTCCTCGCTGACTGGCCCAACAACCCCACCGTTCATCTTATAGCCCTACGGCTCACTCTCCTGGGATATCAGTCTATTTCTCCCACCTAAAGACAACAAAGAGCATTCTCTAAAAGGCACCAGGTTCATCTAACCTCATTTGAGGTCAAGCCTCTCTACTCTCATCTTACGCCTCTCCTCAAGTCTTCACCAGGAGATCAAACCACTCTGCCGTGGAAATCTTAGGCCATCTACATGTAGAACACCCAGCACTTTTGAGGACTCGCCGTACCGACTACTTGGCGGGCATCACCAGTACTCTACCTGAGACCTTCCCTCTTTCAGGCTTCTACCATTCCTCCTCCTTCCCCAGTGGACTAATAGGTCCCACCTCTCCTAAACCAGGTAACACCTGGGACCTCGTTGACCCTATCAGGACATGCTAGATACAGTTGTGCTCAAAACTTTACACACCCCGGCAGAATTTTTCCTTTCTTGGTCTTGTTTCAGAGAATATGAATGATAACAAAAAAAACTTTTTTTCCACTCATGGTTATTGTATGGATGAAACCATTTATTGTCAAACAACTGTGTTTTATCTTTTTAAATCTTAATGACAACCAAAAACATCCAAATTACCTAGATCAAAAGTTCACATACCCCAGTTCTTAATACCGTGTATTGCCCCCTCTAACATCAATGACAGCTTGAAGTCTTTTGTGGTAGTTGTGGATTAGGTTCTTTATTTTCTCAGATGGTAAAGCTGCCCATTCTTCTTGGCAAAAAGCCTCCAGTTCCTGTAAATTCCTGGGCTGTCTAGCATGAACTGCGCGCTTGAGATCTCCCCAGAGTGGCTCAATGATATGGAGGTCAGGAGACTGAGATGGCCACTCCAGAACATAACCTTCACTTTGTTCTGCTATAGCCAATGACAGGTCGACTTGGCCTTGTGTTTTGGATCGCTGTCATGTTGGAAAGTTCAAGTACGTCCCATGCGCAGCTGATGAGTGCAAATTTGCCTCCAGTATTTGCTGATAATGTGTTGCATTCATCTTTCCTTCAACATTTTTTTTTTAAACTCTTTTTATTGAAAAATTCCACAGGATAATGGTTACAAACAGATACTGTCATAATATAAGGTCAGGGTAATCTAAACATTAACCATTCTTAGTTTAATACAATTTACACCACGTTCTTAATAATCAGAGAAAACAGTTAGAAGAAAGAAAAAGAAAAAAAAACAAATAGTTTGAAACATACCGTATTTTTCGGACTATAAGACGCACTTTTTTCCTCCAAAATTTTGGAGGAAAGTGGGGGATGCATTTTATAGTCCGAATACTATATTATTGTATGGCTGCATGGTGGTGGGTGTGGGGGAGCGGCAGCGGGGGATCAGCGGGGCACAGCCACCTGCTGCAGCCTAGCTGTGCTCGCTACTAAAGAAAATAATGGGCGTGGAGAGCAATGAATATTCATTTCTCTTAATAGCCGGCACACTGTACCGCGGCGCGGCTCCTGCTGCCGCTCTGCGGTCAGTGTGCCCGCTATTAAAGCTCATGAATATTTGCTACAACCCACTCCCATGGGTTGTTGTGAATATTCATGATTTTTAATAGTAGGCTCACTGACCGCAGAGCGGCAGCAGGAGCCGCGCCGCGGTACAGTGTGCTGGCTATTGAACAGACTGAATGGTCACTGCTCCCCACGCACAGAGTCCCGGCGTGGGGAGCAGTGACTATTCCAGCACAGCGTCTCACACTGTGTGAGGGAGCATAGCAGGGACGCCATGCGCTCCCTGCCATGCGCGGCTCACCCAGTGAGAGTGTAGGCAGCAGAGCAGGACAGCGCTGGAGGAGAGAGGAGGTTAGTATGAGTGTTCATTTTTTTTTGTAGGCAGCGTGATGGGGGCTCAGAGGGTGCCATACATACCAGGATGGGGGCTCAGAGGGTGCCATACATACCAGGATAAGGGCTCAGATGGTGCCATACATACCAGGATGGGGGCTCAGAACCAGGATGGGGGCTCAGAAGGTGCCATACATACCAGGATGGGGGCTCAGAAGGTGCCATACATACCAGGATAGGGGCTCAGAAAGTGCCATACATACCAGGATGGGGGCTCATAAGGTGCCATACATATCAGGATGGGGGCACAAAGGGTGCCATGCACACCAGGATGGGGGTTCAGAAGGTGCCATGCATACCAGGATGGAGGCTCAGAGGGGTGCCATGCATACCAGGATGGGGGCCCAGAGGGTGCCATGCATACCAGGATGGGGGCTCAAGGGGTGCCATGCATACCAGGATGGGGGCTCAAGGGGTGCCATGCATATCAGGATGGGGGATAAAGGGGTGCCATGCATACCAAGATGGGGGATAAAGGGGTTCCATGCATAACAGGATGGGGGATAAAGGGGTGCCATGCATACCAGGATGGGATGGGGGACACTTATACCAGGAAGGAGGGGCCATACATACCAGGATGGAGGATATTAACAGAATTGGGGGACATTACCCCAATACCAGTGTCAGCAGCAGACCCCCTCCCCCATAACAGGGCATCATGACCACATTTTTTGCTTAATTTTTTTTCCATATTTTACTCCTTTAAAACCTAGGTGCTTCTTATGGTCCGGTGCGTCTTATAGTCCGAAAAATACGGTAAGCTTCATTGTGGAGCACTGCACTCTTTACTAAACCGGCCCATTCCTTATCAGAATTCAGAATATATATCAATTACAGTTGCAATATAGGTACACTCTTACAGCCCATATATATCATATATCATTTCCCATACACTCAAAAGGGCAAATATCAGGACTCATAACGTGAGATTAACGAAGTCATGGCACCAGAGGACAACTGTGTTAAGGGCGAGTTACACCATCTTTTACATATCCTTTGGAATTTCTGGGGACATCCCCTATTCCTATATACTATATTTTCATACGGTATTGTATCATTCACTAGTTTTTTCCATTGGTTGATTGTAGGAGACTTCCCTCCCATCCATCTTAGTGCTATCACTTTCTTGGCCATAAATATAGCTTCCCGAAGGAATATCCAATCAAAGTGTGTCCACATTTCCTCGTCCACAATACCTAAGACACATAACTCTGGACTACATTCAATTGGTATCCCAATTATCCGTTCTAGTGTAGTTATCACTTCACCCCAATATTTGCGTATTATCCCACAATTCCAAATAAGATGCAAGAAATCCGCGCCTGATTCCCCACATCTGTGGCATTCATCAGATGCCATTCTACCAAATCTATACATTCTCACTGGGGTCAGGTAAGATTGATGTAGTATATATAATTGAATTAATTTATTATTGGCAGCTGGTGACACCACCATATGCGCTTCCATTGCATCACTCCACTGATCATCAGTTATAGAAGGGATTAATTGCTGCCATTTACTCTCAACAGCAAGTTGGGTAGAAGTGATTTTAGAATTCAGTAGAAAAGTATGTAGAGAAGATATCACACCTGTAGGTCCTTGAGTTTTAAGTACTCCTATCAATGAGTATTTAGATATTAGCCTCCTAGGATATGGGCATTGATGTGTTATGGCATTCCTCATTTGTAGATATCTGTAGAAATCCCTTTGAGGAATTCCAAACCTTATACGAATTTGATCAAATGACAATAGAATTTTGTTTTCAAAAATCTGATTAAGTGTTGTTATTCTGTGTTGCTTCCAGAAGATTGTGTCCTGTAGGTTTTTAAGCTGTGGAATTTTAGGATTATCCCATATTTGGGTTTCTCCCAATTGATCAGTAAACCCCACGATACGTTTACTCTCACGCCACACCTGCATCGCTAGAGATAAGGGGTAGCCCTGTTTAGTTCCTCTACCCAGGTTAAAGTATTCCGATAGTATTCCATTTACTAGAATGTTAGCCCTTGGAGTATAGTAGATCAATTTAATCCAACTACAAAATTTATCAGAAAACCCAAATTTCAGGAGCACACACTGTAACAACGTCCACTCCAAGGAGTCAAAGGCTGTCGCCGTATCTAAAGAAGCTATAGCCCAGGGTTTCTGATATTTATGGCCAATCTGTGTCAACACTTGAGCTCTTATAATATTAGATGAAGTAGACCTTCCCGGCATAAAGCCAGATTGATCCTCATGTATAATGTTTAATATTACAGTTTTTAATCTATTGGCTATGAGTTTCGTAAGTACTTTGTAATCTGTATTCAATAGGGATATGGGGCGATAGAAGCTGCATTCCTCAATTGGTTTATCTGGCTTGGGGATCAATACTATAGTAGCATAATAGAAGGATTGGGGAAGAGAGCGTCCCTAAAGTGTTTCAGAAAACGTTTGCAACAGAACTGGGGCTATCAGGTCTACGTATCTTTTAGATAATTCTATAGGTATGCCATCGGGTCCCGGTGCCTTCCCATTAGATAAAGACATGGCTGCTTCCCTTATTTCTTACAAAGTGATATCTCCATCCAGGAGTGTCTGATGTTCACAAGAGAGTTTAGGGAATTCTATTTGATTTAGGTATTCATCAATTTCCTCTATAGTGTGGTTGGATTGGGAGTCATAAAGTTCTCTATAGTATTCTTCAAATCTGCTTGCAATCTGATCTGATTTAAGCAGTGGGCTACCTTCCCTTGTGTTAATAGCCAGTATTGATGGGGACATCTGATTTTGTTGGACTATGTATGCTAAGAATTTACTCGATTGGTTACCCAGCTCAAAGTAAGCTTGTTTTGAACAGAAAAGTTTTCTCTGCGCTTTTTCCTGCAGATGGGTCAGGTACTCCCTACCTTTCCCAAGCCAGTTATGTAAGGAATAGTGATGAGCAACCACTAAAATGCTTGGGTGCTCGAAGCTCGTGTCGAGCACATTGGAATACTCAGGTGCTCGACCGAAGCAACGAGCCCAATGTAAGTCTATGGGAAACTCGAGCATTTTTCTGGCTGTCCCCCCAGGCGGTCTGCAGAAGGTCAAAAATTGCCCAAATCGATGGGAACAGTGCTCAATTAAATGTCAGGCAGGCAGGCAAAATATATAGGCAGACAGGCAGGCAGGGTATATAGGAGGGTGCATGAAAAACATAGCAGGGCACTTGGAACACACTAGTGCCCTCCGATTTTCATGCACCCCTCTCTTTAAAAAAAATCTGTCTGGCAATTCATCAGCGGCATACACCGGTACTCGACAATTTAGAACAGAAAGAATAGAGCATCACACATAGATTAGATAGATAGAAACTTGTCAGTCACATATATAATAAGTACAGTGACAGTGTTGGTTACTCTACTTGTCATTTAGTGTTAAAATAAAGGATTTATTACAAAAAAATAATAGTGTTTTCATGCACCCGTCTCTTTAAAAAAGCTGGCCGGCAATTCATCAGCGGCATACATCGGTACCCGACAATTTAGAACAGAAAGAATAGAGCATCACACATAGATTAGATAGATAGAAACATGTCAGTCACATATATAATAAGTACAGTGACAGTGTTGGTTACTGCTCTTGTCATTTAGTGTTAAAATAAAGGATTTATTTAAAAAAAAATTGGCGTGGGGTTCCCCATAATTTTAGTCTCTAGCGGAGGTTAAGCAGACGGCTGGGGCAGATGTTTGAAGCCTGGGAAGGGGGTAATACCCACGGAGCTTCCCATGCTACTAATATCAGCCCCCAGCTGAATCCAGCCTGTCATGTCAATGTAGCAGAGCTGAAGCCGTCCTGGGAACCAAGGAAAGGTAAGGATGAGGTTGGTTTATTATTTTACTTTTATTGCAGGAGATCGTTGGCTTCAGCTGGAATGGGCGATACGGTAAGTAGAGTTTAATTTAGAACATTAAAGAATTGTATCTTTATTTCAATTAAAGGACGTTATTCTGGGTGTTTGTGCTTTTTTTAACTTTCACTATGGGGTTAGTAATGGGGGCGTCTTATAGATGCCTCTCCATTAGTGTTGAGCATTCCGATGCTGAAATATCGGGTATCGGCCGATATTCGCGGTATCGGAATTCCGATACTTAATTCCGATACTTTTACAATATTGAATACCGGAATCGGAAGTTCCCATAATGCCTGCGCTCTGCAGAGTCTCTGAAGGATGACAAGCTGGAAGGCAGCGCTCAGCTGCGATCCAGCCTGTCATCAGAATGCCATCCCAGCGTGGGAGAATTCTCCTGATCGTTTAAAAGCCGGCGGGCGGTAAAAAGCCGCCAGCTTTTAAACAATCACACAGCCCCATACTGCTTCCCCGCAGCCTCCCACCCCGATCCTCCGCTCCCCTCGCCACCTCCCACCCCGATCGTAAGTTAGGACCGGGCGGGGAGCGCAGCACCAAGGAGCGGGGAGCGAAGGACCCGGGCAGGGAAGCCGGCAGTGAAAAGACTTCACCGCCGGCTTTCCCGTTCTGTGGTGCGCTTTCCCGCCGGTTAATTCAAATGAACAGCTGAGGTATCAGGTGATGCTGATCAGCTGTTCATTTGAAGTAGCCGCGGTGCCCTCAGAGGGTTCATGTGAGTTCATGCTTGACTGCATTGCAAGAACTCACATGAACTTTCCCACAGCCGCACAGGTCAGCCACACCTCCCAGACCATCAGCCCGTCATGATTGGTGTGTGCGGGGTGTCTGTGCGTGTGTCTGCGAGTGTGTGTGGGGTGTCTGTGCGATGTCTGCGGGTGTGTGCAGTGTCTGTGCGATGTCTGCGGGTGTGTGCGGTGTCTGTGCGATGTCTGCGGGTGTGTGCGGTGTCTGTGCGATGTGTGCGGGTGTGCGCGGTGTCTGTGCGATGTCTGCGGGTGTGTGCGGTGTCTGTGCGATGTCTGCGAGTGTGTGCGGTGTCTGTGCGATGTCTGCGGGTGTGTGCGTGCAGGCAGACATAGGCCGATATGACACTACTACTCCCATCGGCCTATGTCTGTCCCCCGTCCACTCCTGCCAGCAGGATCAGCTCGATGGGAGCAGTAGTTCCCATCAGCCTGATTCTGCTATTTAAATTGCCCTACTGTGTCCCCAATAAATTTTAAATACATGTCATTGGTGGCCAATGGTTACCTAAAATAAATTAGTTTATACATTACCTGTCCCCGCCGATCGCCACCTAAAATAAAGTAAAAAATAAAAAACTACACCTATACTCACCTAGACACCTAATTCCCCGAAGCCATCGATCTCCTGTAATAAAATATAAAATAATAAACCACAACCTTATCCTTACCCCTCCGTAGTAGTCCACGAGTGTCCCACGATGATCTCCAGTTTAGAGCAGCCACATAGAATGTGACCGCTCTGAACCGCTGCCGCTGCTAGAATGATGGGGCCGTAAAGCAGCTCCGTCATTGCATAAGCGGGTTCGCCGGAGTTCAGTCAGCGCTGCTCCGGTTAGCTCCTTTACGGCCTTGCTGTATCGTGAGAAATTCCCACAGTACAGCAGTGCCGTAAAGGAGGTCTCCGGAGCTGCGCTGCCTGAATGCACTCCGGTGACCTCAGTCAGGGGCTCCCGCTGCCGGGAGCGGAGGTGTTCCCGGCAGCGTGAGCTTACAGCAGCCATGCACAGCTGTCATCATCTCCAGATGTGACAGCTGTGCATGGGAGATCAGCGCAGGAACGTGGACAGGTAACTATTTTTTTTTAGTAAACTAAGAATTAAATAAAATTGTGTGTTTTATTTCAAATAAATTATTTTTTTCTGTGTGTAGTGTGTGTTTTTTATTTTTAACACTTTGTAGGTTAGTAATGGGGGTGTCTTATAGACGCCCATCATTACTAACCTGGGCTTCATGGCAGCTGGCGCTGACATGAACCCCAATCCTATTACCCCCTGCCACCGCACCAGGGCAGCGTGGAAGAGCGAGGCTACGTGCCAGAATTGGCGCATCCTATGGATGCGCCATTTCTGGGGCGGCTGACGACTGGTGTTTCTAGCCTGGGAGGGGGCCAATATTCATGGCACCCTTCCTGGGCTATTAATATCAGCCCCCAGCTGTCTGCCTAGCCTTTGCTAGCTATTAAATAGGGGGTACCCCACGTCATTTTTTTGGGGGGGTCCCCCATTTTAATAGCTAGTAAAGGCTAGGTATTCAGCTGGGGGCTGATATTAGTAGTCTGGGAAGCTCCGTGGGTATTACCCACTTCCCAGGCTTCAAACATCTGCCCCAGCTGTCTGCTTAACCTCCGCTAGAGACTAAAAGTACGGGGAATCCCACGCCAATTTTTTTTTAAATAAATCCTTTATTTTAACACTAAATGACATTTGAGGAGTTAATAAAGATGCAGTCCCTAAATTATTATTTATTTTTTAATTAATTTTTCCCAAAAATTTTGACGTGGGCTTTGCCATATTTTTGTATGCCAGCCAGGTACAGCATCCAGCTTCTATGAACGCGCCATTTTCCGGGGTGGCTGCGGACTGCAATTTGCACCGGGGGGGGGGCAGAAAGCTTGGGCCTCCCTGCACTGCAGATTCCAGCCCACAGCTGCCTAGTTGTACCTGGCTGGACACACAAATAGGGAGAAGCCCCATGTATTTTTTTTTTTAATTATTTCATGAAATTCATGAAATAATAAAGAAAAAAAGGGCTTCCCACAAATATAGTGCGAAGCCGCACGTCAATTTTTTTTTAATTATTTCAGGAAATTCATGAAATAATTTAAAAAAAATTGATGTGGGGCTTCGCACTATATTTGTGTCCAGCCAGGTACAGCAGGCAGGAACGGGCTGCGCCCAACCACCAGCTGCCTATTTGTACCTGGCCGGACACAACAATATAGGGAAGCCCTTTTTTTAAAAAATTATTTCATGAAATAATTTAAAAAAAATTGACGTGGGACTTCGCACTATATTTGTGTCCAGCCAGGTACAGCAGGCAGGAACGGGCTGCCCCCAACTACCAGCTGCCTATTTGTACCTGGCCGGACACAACAATATAGGGAAGCCCTTTTTTTCTTAATTATTTCATGAATTTCATGAAATAATTTAAAAAAAAAATACGTGGGGCTTCGCCCTATTTTTGTGTCCAGCCAGGTACAACAAGGCAGCTGGGGGCTGGAATCCGCAGCGCAGGGAGGCCCAAGCTTTCTGGGCCCCACCCGCTGCAAATTGCAGTCCGCAGCCGCCCCGGAAAATGGCGCGTTCATAGAAGCGCCATCTTCTGGCGCTGTACCCAACTCATCCAGGGCCCTGGTGCGGTGGCTCACTGAGTAATAAAGGGGTTAAGGCCAGCTTGGCATTATCAGCTGGCCCTATGCCCGAAATTCATGGGGTCACGCCAATATTAGACATGACCACCATGAATTTCTAGTAAAGTATTTAAAAAAAAACACAACACCCAGAAAGACATCCTTTAATTGAAATAAACACACAATTCTTTATTGTTCTAAATTAAACCATACTTACCATCACGCCCATTCCAGGTGAAGCCAACGATCTCCTGCAATAAAAGAAAAATAATAAATAATGACTATGGAACACAAGCCTGGGATTTGAGAAATAGATTCCTTGATAGAGGATACCCAAAAAAGGTTCTGAATCGTGCCTATAGAGAGTCTTTGGCGAGAGAGAGATGTGACTTATTGGTTCCAAAATCTAAACATAAAGAAGAATCTACAATTAGATTCATAACACGATTTTGTAATAAATCTCGACAGGTCACACAGATTTTCAAGAAACACTGGGGTATCCTTCGTATGGATGAGGACGTTGGAGATAAACTGGCCCTACAACCACAAATTACTTATCGTAGAGGGAGGTCCCTTAGGGACCGTCGCGTCCATAGTCATTTTATGTCTGAGCGTACTCCTACATGGTTGGATCGAGGGGTTTCTGACTGTTTTCGTTGTAACAACTGTAAGGCATGCTCTGCCATGACCCAGGGGAATACTTTCAGGAGTTTTGTTAAGGGGAGGGAGTTCAAGATCAGGCAGCTCATCAATTGTCGATCGAAGGGAGTGATATACAAGGCCACATGTATATGCAAATTGGAATATATTGGGAAGACACGAAGGGAGTTAAAGAAAAGGATATTAGAACACTTACGTGATAAAATAAAAACAAGAAAGATACCCCAATAGCCAATCATGTAAATACTATGCACCTGGGTGATGCCAATGTTATTAAATTTATGGGCATTGAGAAGGTGGCACCACTGACAAGAGGAGGAAATTGGGATTTACGCATACTACAAAAAGAAACTCGATGGATCTTTACCCTGGGCACCACTACCCCACTTGGTATGAATGAGATTCTATCCTTCGCTCCATTCCTTCCAGAATAGGGATAGTTAGATAAGGAGAGCCACCGTAGAGTGGGGGCGCCATTTGCGCAGGATTTGTAGGGTGCCAACCCCCACGTAGGTAGGGTCAGCAGATGAGTAGCTATCTAGCCTTTTTACTAGGGTCCCCCCTTTCTTCTACTTCTTTTTTTTGGGAGGTCATCTGTGGTTCTGGCGACTGAATAATCCAAAATCTCTTATCTGATTATTCCTCTTCTGGGAACCCCCATTTAATATACTAATGCATTGCACATTTATAATGGTCTTTTCTATCTTGATAAAAACCTTCTTAAATCCGTGATCGATCTTTAGAATATATATATGGAGAGGACTGTACGTGTCTGTTTAGGCAATTAGGCATTTTTTTCTGGTTATCACCAGATACAGCCTTTACATACTATTAATACGGGGCATCCTCTATAATAGAGATGTGGGTAACTCAGGTTTTTTTTCTCCCTCTGTTGAATATCTCTTACCCCGTTCAGTATGGCTGCTGGACCGCATAAGGGAAGAGTCTGTGCGCTCCAGCACGGCGTGAGGCGGTACCACGTGTTTGGAATGTGATGCGTGTCTCTTAGCATCACGCTTGCGTTCCATGTCCATAGGAACGCGTGACATTTGGCTTCCGGTAACTGGGCATTCTGGGACCGGAAGTGCGTCACGGTAAGCGCGGTAATTATGAATGAGCGCGGCTTGATGCACATATATAAAGCACGGCAGCATATATACCTACCCGTGGCATTAGGATGGAATTGAGTAACTAATGCGGAATAGGAATTAGGAACTATATACCCCTGATGAAGAGGAACTATATACCCCTGATGAAGGATTGAAACGCGTCGGGATGTTCCGTGGATCAACTGATCACCTGTAATTTAAAGGGGGGACATACATGAAAAGACCCCGGGTGAGATGTTTCCATTTTCTATGAGGATTTAATGCCCGGATGGTAATAGAAGGCTCCTCATAGATTTATTTCTGTGTACATACCTACCATTTGATAATGGCTTGTTATGTTTATGGGTATATGCAGATATAGGTATGATCACCGTATGTATTGCTATATGTGTATTTGGTGATGTGTACTTTAGCTTATTATTGCTTGTATGTAAGGTTCTTTTTGGACTTCACAGTTTGAGTACCTTTTCTGATCCTTACCTATGCTGAACCTGATAGGGCTTTATACTCTGTCTAGCTCTATTTATTGCAGATATTTATATCTTTTTATTCACGGTGTATTTATACACCATATGGGCATCTTGCAACACACAGTTTTTAATATTTCATTAATAAAAGTTATATTTTATATGCACTTGTTTGCTATATCAACTTGAGATTTTCATAACAAGTCTCTGGCCTTCGCTAGTTTGAAGCTCTATTCTGTCTGTTATAAATTGTCGGGTACCGCTGCTGAATTGCCGGCCGGCTTTTTTAAAGAGACAGTGCATGAAAACACTGTTATTTTTTAAAATAAATCCTTTACACTAAATGACAAGTACAGTAAGCAACACTGTCACTGTACTTCATATATATGTGACTGACATGTTTCTATCTATCTAATCTATGTGTGATGCTTTATTCTTTCTGTTGTAAATTGTCGGGTACCGGTGTATGCCGCTGATGAATTGCCGGCTTTTCGCGTAATACATTCTACATTATTCTTAGTTGTTTTACTTCATGTAGAATTAACCTACAAGGAAAGAAAGGATTTATTTTCATTCCGATATTTGTGTCCCATTGACTTGCATTGGTTTCCGGTATCGGAATCGGCGATATCCGATACTTTTTGGGTATCGGTCCGATCCAATCCGATACGATATTTCCTGATATCGGAAGGTATCGCTCAACACTACTCTCCATTACTAACCTGGGCTTGATGTCAGCTGGCATTATAAGCTGACATCAACCCCAGCCCTATTACCCCACTGCCACTGCTACAGGGCAGTGGGAAGAGTGAGGCTAAGTGCCAGAATTGGCGAATCCTATGGATGTGCCATTTCTGGGGCGGCTGACGACTGGTGTTTCTAGCCTGGGAGGGGGCCAATATTCATGGCACCCTTCCTGGGCTATTAATATCAGCCCCCAGCTGTCTGCCTAGCCTTTGCTAGCTATTAAAATAGGGGGGACCCCACGTCATTTTTTTGGGGGTCCCCCATTTTAATAGCTAGTAAAGGCTAGGTATTCAGCTGGGGGCTGATATTAGTAGCCTGGGAAGCTCCGTGGGCATTACCCCCTTCCCAGGCTTCAAACATCTGCCCCAGCCATCTGCTTAACCTCTGCTAGAGATTAAAATTACGGGGAACCCCAGGCCAATTTTTTTTTTAATAAATCCTTTATTTTAACACTAAATTACAAGTACAGTAACCAACACTGTCACTGTACTTATTATATATGTGACTGACATGTTTCTATCTATCTAATCTATGTGTGATGCTCTCTTCTTTCTGTTCTAAATTGTCAGGTACCGATGTCCGCTGATGATGAATTGCCGGCCGGCTTTTTTAAAGAGACGGGTGCATGAAAACACTATTATTTTTTTTTAATAAATCCTTTATTTTAACACTAAATGACAAGAACAGTAACCAACACTGTCACTGTACTTATTATATATGTGACTGACATGTTTCCATCTATCTAATCTATGTGTGATGCTCTATTCTTTCTGTTCTAAATTGTCGGGTACTGATGTATGCCGGCTTTTCATGTTTCACTGTGAGCACTGTTCCCATCGATTTGGGCAATCACTGTAATGCCACAACCACCATGGGTGTGACATTACAGTGAGTGGCAGACAATCCCTGCATGATTGGTGCTCTAAATAGCGCCAAACATGCAGGACGGGGACCCGAGCTCCCGCCCGAGCATCGCGCAAGTACTCGGCGAGCTCCGAGCATCTCGAGTACTGAGATGCTCGGGCGAGTACTGAGCAGTGGCGAGCATGCTCGCTCATCACTAGTAAGGAATTATCTGAGGGATTGTTAATATACTCAGTTTCTAATAATTTGCACTCTTCGGCAAGCCTCTGCTCCCCAATAGACGATTCCCTTTTAATGTATGAAATCGTTGATTTAACACATCGCCTAATATATTCTTTAAGTGTGTCTCATACTATCAATCTGTCAGGGAAGTCCCCATGATCTGCTATAACTACTTACACTTGATCTGGTATCCTATCATGTTCTCCTATAAGGGACAACCAAAACAGATGTAAGCGAAACCTCTTGGGCCTGTTAGGACCCCCCAAATGAAAAGATGCTATCAGTGGAGCATGGTCCGATACCGTTCTAGGGGAATATTCAATTTTACTTAAATCCGAAAATGCAGCTTTGCTTCCAAATATATGATCAATTCTAGATAAACATCGAACAGCAGGTGTGTAGCAGGAAAATTCTTTCTTGAGTGGGTGCTGCTGCCTTCACAAATCAATCCAACCCACCTCCGTGATGAAAGTATGTAAAGCAGTGGTGTCTTGACTATCAGACCTAGTGTTTGCAGGGCTCATTTTATTCAAGTGTGTATTGAGAATCATATTAAAGTCTCCCATACATAACATTTTAGCATCTGGATACTGTGATACAAAAATCACTGCCTGTTGGAGTACATCCATTTTGGCTGGTGGTGGGTTGTATATGTTGAGCATTACATATGGCACCATATCTATAAATGCGTATACGAAAATAAATCTACCCTCTGAGTCTCTTTTGACAGTTTGAACTGACCATCTCACTGACTTATGCACAATGGTAACTACACCTCTAGAATAAGAAGTATGTGTAGCGTGTATTGTTGAGCGAGCACTAAAATGCTCGGGTGCTCGAAGCTCGGGCCGAGCTCGCCGTGATACTCGGGTGCTCGACCCGAGCAACGAGCCCAATGTTAGTCTATGGGAGACTCGAGTATTTTTGCCTTGGCACCCCCCGCAGTCTTTTAAAAGCCTAACAAGTGCCCAAAACGATAGTGACAGTGCTCAAATGACATGGGGACAGCATGGGGATTGCTCCAGGAAGCATTTCTGACCCCCAGGTCACTGCTGTCAACAACGTGGTCAGAGGTATTAAGCCACTTTTACGGGCTCACAATAAAACGTTCAAAAACGAAAGTCAAACTTTTTTCCTGTGAAATATGTTAAGGAACATCCTTTCCAGGGAAAAGACTTGTGTATAAGTTAAAATAAATGACCAAAAACAAAAATACTCCTCCACACCTTCGGCTATGTTCACAAGTAGCATTTTTTATGCGTTTTTGCACTTTTGTATTGCTTTCAACTATGACAAATGCATTCACCGGGAAATGTCATTTTAACATTTTACAACCTTATCTGGCCATGAGCTGTGTGACACATGCATAAAGTGCTGAAAAGACATGGGAACAGCATGGGGAAGACCCCTGGAAGCATCTCTGACTCCCAGGTCACTGTCTAAAAGTGTGCCCATCATAAGTGATCCTTGCCGCATCAGAAGATGTAGACTTGCAACTATCCCCATGCAAGTTCTAGTCCCAGGGCAGTGTTCAATTGTACCTCCCCCATTCCTTGCAATACAAGCGCAAGTATGCAGCCTGCCACCCACCCACCCCCAGGCTGCAATACCATACTGCTTGATTGCTTGAACTTGAAATTGGGCCTTTTAGGCATGTGGAGGCGGAATCTGGCCACCACGTCATGGCTGTGTTGGCGGCCTGGAATCCATACTCAGTCCCCAGCCGCCCGGCGGCCGGGTGTCCATACTCGGTCCCCAGCCGCCCCGCGGCCGGGTGTCCACACACGGTCCCCAGCCGCCTGGGTGCAGCCGGGTGTCCATAAACGGTCCCCAGCCGCCCCTATTTCTCCTTGGAACATCCCCCCACACACTTTTCTTATCCCGGCCTGCTTTAGGCAGCATTGGACGAGCCCACCAGAAAACCAGACTCCTCCGGTGGGCCCTGACTTCTCCATCGGTGGAGTTGAGAATGCCAAGGTGAGGGGCATGATGATGATGACAGAAGTTAGCATCTGCTATGTTTTCTTTTAATGTAAGTGTAAGTGTGCAGCCTGCCACCCGCCCACCCCCAGACTGCAATTCCATACTGCTAGCTTGCACTTGAAATGGGGCCTTTAAGTTTGGAGGAGGCCGAAGCTGGCCACTACCTCATGGCTGCTTCGGCAGCGAGGTATCCATACTCAGTCCCCAGCCGCCCCTATTTGTCCTGGTGTGCCTTATACATAAGATTAAGCGCGTATACCAAAACATTACCTGTGCCCTCCCCAGTGCATTTAGTGGGAAGGCGAGCCTATTCCGCTGTAGTGTGTGCATGCCAAACCCCTGTTCATGATACATGCGAAGATGTCTCCCACCTTGCACCTGTCATTGCAGACTTGCAACTATCCCCATTCACCCACCCCCAGGCTGCAATACCATACTGCTTGCTTGCTTGCACTTTAAATTGGGCCTTTTAGGCATGTGGAGGCGGAATCTGGCCACCACGCCATGGCTGTGTCGGCGGCCTGGTATCCATACTCAGTCCCCAGCCGCCTGGTGGCCGGGTGTCCCCGCTTGCTCCCCAACCTCCAGGGGGCAGCCGGGTGTCCATACTCGGTCCCCAGCCACCCCTATTTGTCCCGGTAACCTTTCCCACACTTTTCTTAGCCGGGCCTGCTTTAGGGCAGCATTGGCCGAGCCCACCGGACTATCAGACTCCTCCGGTGGGCTCTGGCTTCTCCATCAGGGGAGTTGAGAGTGCCATGGTGAGGAGCATGATGAGGATGATAGAAGTTAGCATCTGCTTTGTTTTGTTGTAATGCAAGCGCATGTATGTAGTAGCGGCTAGGCCTGAGGTGGTCAGCGTTTTGGCGCATATCCTACCTCCTCCGAGGATTGCTGGATGTTTTCCTGCTACTATCCAAGTTCTATGACTGCCGTTAAAACAAAGCTTCAGGTGATAAATGATGGATGAGGTAGTGGCAAAGGAGAAAGAGCAGGAGGAACAGGGACCATTCACATCAATATCAGGCCAGTCAACCAGATATGTCTTGTAGGATATGTTTCTGTAACAAAAGGAGCGGTTCGGCTACACAGTTATAGGGCAAACAGTGAGTGCAAAGCCCACCAAAAATTTCGAGGCACTCCAATACCCCTTGGAAATGACATGGAGGTCAGAGGGCGTTAACTAAACCTTTTTTTCCATTTATAGCAACTGGGTCTCCTGTGCACTGTTGGCTTAAGCAGTGAATGGAAGGCTTTCCAAAAATTATGAGGAACTGCAATGCCCCTTACAAGAGCCATGTGTGGCACCCCAGGGGTCTGGTCACCACAGTAATAGAGATATTACGTCGGAGAGCAAGTGGGAGGTTTCCTGGTCAGGATCCCTTAAACATGCAACATCCTCCTGCCCCAGTCCTGGGAGGGGAGAATTCTGCCCTTATAAACTGGATCTGGGGCGGGGTTGAGTGAGTCAGAGAACAGAAAACAGTCAGAGTCAGAGTGAGAGCAAGGGAAAGTAACAGCAAGGAGCTCTGTAGGAGCTAGGAGCTAAAGACCAGGGGCTGGAAGCTGAGCAGAGCTCGCCCTGGCAGAAGACAATAGGAACCGGACACAGGAGTCCGAGGCTGTGAGGACTTATATATCCAGCAGCAGAAACCAGCCAGCAGGGGATTTTAGGTCCTGTGGCCATAGAAGCCCGGAGGCTCCGTCACAAGCAAGGGACCAGCACCGCCGTCGTGGAGCGGAGGCTAACAGAAGTCCCCAAGTCACCAGCCATACGGGTGAGCACTACACGGTACACTCAGGGACGTGGGCTACTTCTACCCGCTTACAGCAAGGTAGCCAGCAAGAGTGCAGACAGACGGGAAGGCCTACAACTCCACCTGGCCAGGGGAACTCCTGCTTGCTCACAGACTGACCAGGGCTCTTATGCTAGCCAGTACTCCCGGGAGGGTCTACCTTATAATCATCAGTAAAGACCCTGAACTGCACTGCAAAGACTCTGAGTCATTCCTGCTGCGCTCGTGCACCATCACCCCCATCATCCACACTCACTGCCCTGAGGCTATACTCCTCCCGTGGGGAGTTATCCCATTCTCTGCTGCGCACACAACACCAGCCTCAGCGGTCTGCCTCGCAGCGGTGGTACTTGCTGACCGCAATCCACGGGTGGCGCAGTCGGACAATTAACCTCAAAACCTAAGAAAGACTGCCACTGGTTGGACCAGCCTGAGCCACGGGACCGGGTCACCGCCACGGAGACTACAGACCCCAGAGACCCGGCACCGGGTATCCCACACACGTGTACACACGGCCCAGGGGGCGCGTCACATGCAGTACAGCATATTACAAACATAAGTCCCATTATTGGGGAGTGGGTGTCCCATAGTATTTGCTTATGCCTTCCAAGCAAAAGCTGCCAAAAATTAGGATGGAGCAACTTGCAATGCCCCTTACAAGAGCCATGCAGTACAGCATATTACAAACATAAGTCCCATTATTGGAGTGGGTGTACCATAGTATTTGCTTATGCCTTGCAAGCAAAAGCTGCCAAAAATTAGGATGGATCAAATTGCAATGCCCCTTACAAGAGCCATGCAGTACAGCATATTACAAACATAAGTCCCATTATTGGAGAGTGGGTCTCCCATAGTATTTGCTTATGCCTTGCAAGCAAAAGCTGCCAAAAATTAGGACGGAGCAACTTCCAATACCCCTTACAAGAGCCATGCAGTACAGCATATTACAAACATAAGTCCCATTATTGGGGAGTGGGTGTCCCATAGTACTTGCTTATGGCTTGTAAGCAAAAGCTGCCAAAAATTAGGACGGAGCAACTTGCAATGCCCCTTACAAGAGCCATGCAGTACAGCATATTACAAACATAAGTCCCATTATTGGGGAGTGGGTCTCCCATAGTATTTGCTTATGCTTTCCAAGCAAAAGCTGCCAAAAATTAGGACGGAGCAACTTGCAATGCCCCTTACAAGAGCCATGCAGTACAGCATATTACAAACATAAGTCCCATTATTGGGGAGTGGGTTTCCCATAGTATTTGCTTATGCCTTGCAAGCAAAAGCTGCCAAAAATTAGGACGGAGCAACTTGCAATGCCCCTTACAAGAGCCATGCAGTACAGCATATTACAAACATAAGTCCCATTATTGGGGAGTGGGTCTCCCATAGTATTTGCTTATGCCTTGCAAGCAAAAGCTGCCAAAAATTAGGACGGAGCAACTTGCAATGCCCCTTACAAGAGCCATGCAGTACAGCATATTACAAACATAAGTCCCATTATTGGGGAGTAGGTCTCCCATAGTATTTGCTTATGCCTTGCAAGCAAAAGCTGCCAAAAATTAGGACGGTGCAACTTGCAATGCCCCTTACAAGAGCCATGCAGTACAGCATATTACAAACATAAGTCCCATTATTGGGGAGTGGGTCTCCCATAGTATTTGCTTATGCTTTCCAAGCAAAAGCTGCCAAAAATTAGGATGGAGCAACTTGCAATGCCGCTTACAAGAGCCATGCAGTACAGCATATTACAAACATAAGTCCCATTATTGGGGAGTGGGTGTCCCATAGTATTTGCTTATGCTTTGCAAGCAAAAGCTGCCAACAATTAGGACAGAGCAACTTGCAATGCCCCTTACAAGAGCCATGCAGTAAAGCATATTAAAAACATAAGTCCCATTATTGGGGAGTGGGTCTCCCATAGTATTTGCTTATGCCTTGCAAGCAAAAGCTGCCAAAAATTAGGACGGAGCAACTTGCAATGCCCCTTACAAGAGCCATGCAGTACAGCATATTACAAACATAAGTCCCATTATTGGGGAGTGGGTCTCCCAAAGTATTTGCTTATGCCTTGCAAGCAAAAGCTGCCAAAAATTAGGACGGAGCAACTTGCAATGCCCCATACAAGAGCCATGCAGTACAGCATATTACAAACATAAGTCCCATTATTGGGGAGTGGGTCTCCCAAAGTATTTGCTTATGCCTTCCAAGCAAAAGCTGCCAAAAATTAGGATGGAGCAACTTGCAATGCCCCTTACAAGAGCCATGCAGTACAGCATTTTACAAACATAAGTCCCATTATTGGAGTGGGTGTACCATAGTATTTGCTTATGCCTTGCAAGCAAAAGCTGCCAAAAATTAGGATGGATCAAATTGCAATGCCCCTTACAAGAGCCATGCAGTACAGCATATTACAAACATAAGTCCCATTATTGGAGAGTGGGTCTCCCATAGTATTTGCTTATGCCTTGCAAGCAAAAGCTGCCAAAAATTAGGACGGAGCAACTTCCAATGCCCCTTACAAGAGCCATGCAGTACAGCATATTACAAACATAAGTCCCATTATTGGGGAGTGGGTGTCCCATAGTACTTGCTTATGGCTTGTAAGCAAAAGCTGCCAAAAATTAGGACGGAGCAACTTGCAATGCCCCTTACAAGAGCCATGCAGTACAGCATATTACAAACATAAGTCCCATTATTGGGGAGTGGGTCTCCCATAGTATTTGCTTATGCTTTCCAAGCAAAAGCTGCCAAAAATTAGGACGGAGCAACTTGCAATGCCCCTTACAAGAGCCATGCAGTACAGCATATTACAAACATAAGTCCCATTATTGGGGAGTGGGTCTCCCATAGTATTTGCTTATGCCTTGCAAGCAAAAGCTGCCAAAAATTAGGACGGAGCAACTTGCAATGCCCCTTACAAGAGCCATGCAGTACAGCATATTACAAACATAAGTCCCATTATTGGGGAGTGGGTCTCCCATAGTATTTGCTTATGCCTTGCAAGCAAAAGCTGCCAAAAATTAGGACGGAGCAACTTGCAATGCCCCTTACAAGAGCCATGCAGTACAGCATATTACAAACATAAGTCCCATTATTGGGGAGTAGGTCTCCCATAGTATTTGCTTATGCCTTGCAAGCAAAAGCTGCCAAAAATTAGGACGGTGCAACTTGCAATGCCCCTTACAAGAGCCATGCAGTACAGCATATTACAAACATAAGTCCCATTATTGGGGAGTGGGTCTCCCATAGTATTTGCTTATGCTTTCCAAGCAAAAGCTGCCAAAAATTAGGATGGAGCAACTTGCAATGCCGCTTACAAGAGCCATGCAGTACAGCATATTACAAACATAAGTCCCATTATTGGGGAGTGGGTGTCCCATAGTATTTGCTTATGCTTTGCAAGCAAAAGCTGCCAACAATTAGGACAGAGCAACTTGCAATGCCCCTTACAAGAGCCATGCAGTAAAGCATATTACAAACATAAGTCCCATTATTGGGGAGTGGGTCTCCCATAGTATTTGCTTATGCCTTGCAAGCAAAAGCTGCCAAAAATTAGGACGGAGCAACTTGCAATGCCCCTTACAAGAGCCATGCAGTACAGCATATTACAAACATAAGTCCCATTATTGGGGAGTGGGTCTCCCAAAGTATTTGCTTATGCTTTCCAAGCAAAAGCTGCCAAAAATTAGGACGGAGCAACTTGCAATGCCCCTTACAAGAGCCATGCAGTACAGCATATTACAAACATAAGTCCCATTATTGGGGAGTGGGTGTCCCATAGTATTTGCTTATGCCTTGCAAGCAAAAGCTGCCAAAAATTAGGACGGAGCAACTTGCAATGCCCCTTACAAGAGCCATGCAGTACAGCATATTACAAACATAAGTCCCATTATTGGGTAGTGGGTGTCCCATAGTATTTGCTTATGCCTTGCAAGCAAAAGCTGCCAAAAATAAGGACGGAGGAACTTGCAATGCTGGCACCCTGGTGGTATAGTGGTGGTGGAGGCTGAGGATAAGGAGAAGAAGATAAAACAGCCGAAACGAGGAAGCGTATACCCATGTGTGGGTGTGAAGCGCTGCATGTGAATACACCTCCCGAAATAACAGAGTGGATTTGACTTTATGTTACTCTGCTGTCATTTGGTGGTGATGAGAAGTCTGGCCCAATCCAGCCCTTGTTCATTTTGATAAGGGTCAGCTTGTCAGCATTGTCAGTTGACAGACGAGTGCGCTTATCAGTTATAATTCCCCCAGCGGCACTAAAAACACGCTCCGATAACACGCTAGCGGCAGGGCAGGCCAGGACCTCCAAGGCATACAGAGCGAGTTCATTCCAAGTGTCCAGCTTGGATGCCCAATAATTAAAAGGCACAGAGGAATCACGGAGGACGCTGGTACGGTCGGCAAGGTACTCCCTCACCATCTTTTGAAACTTTCCACTCCTTGTGAGAGTACCCCGCGCCTCAGGGCCTGTAAGCTGGGTGGGTGTCAGAAAACTGTCCCAGAACATTGACAGTGTTCCCCTGCCTCTGCTGGATTGGAGTTGCATCTCTCTCGCCTGTACGCCTTGGTTGGGCAACGAACTGTGACCTCTGCCGCTAGCGTGTTCAGATGGGAATTTTTTTAAGAGTTCTGCAGCAAGGGCCTTCTGGTACTGCCCCATTTTTGTAGACCTCTCCACCTCAGGAATAAGAGAGTGAAATTTCTCCTTGTAGCGGGGGTCTACAAGTGTCACCAACCAGTAATTACTGTCACCCAACATTTTGACAACGCGAGGGTCGCGGTTAAGGCAGCGTAACATAAAGTCAGCCATGCGTGCCAGACTGGTAACGGGCAAGATTTCCGTGTCCTCACCAAGATGACGACTGACCATGCTCTCCTCCTCCTCCTCCTCCTCCGCTTCCTCCTCCCCCCTGTCCTCAGGCCACCCACGCTGAACCGACGGTATGACACTTGTACAGGTACTACCGTCTACAACGCATGATAGCAGCTCCTGTCCTTCCTCCTCCTCTTCCTCCTCCTCCTCCTTTCCCTCATTGTCCCCCAATGCATGTTGGGATGAGATGAGGCTGGGCTGTGTGTAATCGCCCGCT
Organism: Phyllobates terribilis; assembly: GCF_046119375.1. Taxonomy (NCBI): domain Eukaryota; kingdom Metazoa; phylum Chordata; class Amphibia; order Anura; family Dendrobatidae; genus Phyllobates; species Phyllobates terribilis. The sequence continues at coordinate 477,878,116 of NW_027362761.1, forward strand.
ACGGCTTCTTCATCCATCTCATCATACTCTGGCTGCAATGCCTCCTCTTTAATTCTCTGCAGAGAGCGTTGCAAAAGACAGACAAGTGGGATGCTGACACTAATGATGGTGTCATCGCCACTCACCATGTTGGTGGCCTCCTCAAAGTTTGTCAGGATGGTACATATGTCAGACATCCAGGTCCACTCCTGAGGTCTTATGTGTGGAGTCTGACCTGAATATCGACGGCCTTGTTGCAGCTGGTACTCCACAACTGCTCTCTTCTGCTCACAAATCCTTTGCAACATGTGGAGGGTAGAGTTCCAACGTGTGGGGACATCACACACCAGTCGGTGTGCCGGAAGCTGCAAACGCTGCTGCAACACAGCAAGGGCGGCGAAAGCTGTAGCCGACTTGCGAAAATGAGCTGACAGGCGGCGTACTTTCACGAGCAGATCTGGCAACTCGGGGTACAATTTAAGAAACTGCTGAACCACGAGGTTAAGCACATGAGCCAGGCATGGTGCATGTGTGATCTCACCTCGCCTCAGAGCCGCCACCAGGTTACGGCCATTGTCACACACGACCATGCCGGGATGTAGGTTCAGCGGTCTCAGCCACAGATCTGCCTGCTCTTTCACAGCTGTCCACAACTCACAAGCAGTGTGAGGTTTATCACCTAAGCTTATGAGTTTCAGCACAGCCTGTTGCCGCTTGGCGGAGGCAGTACTGCAACGCTTCCAGCTTGTAACTGATGTGGTGATATCTGAGATGGAGGCTGAACATGAGGAGTAGAAGGAGGAGGAGGATGCGCAGGAGCTGTACACTGTGGGGGCAACTCTGACTGACATAGGGCCCGCAATCCTCGGTGTGGCGAGGATGTGTTCCGTCCCAAGGTCCGACTGGGTCCCGGCTTCCACTATGTTTACCCAGTGTGCCGTCAGAGAGATGTACCGTCCCTGGCCACAAGCACTTGTCCATGTGTCCATTGTCAGGTGGACTCTCCCAGTAACTGCGTTGTTGAGGGCACAGCAGATGCTTTGGGACACGTGCTTGTGTAGTGCGGGGATGGCACACCGGGCAAAATAGTGTCGGCTGGGGACTGAGTACCGAGGGACGGCCACCGCCATAAGATTGCGGAAGGAATCCGTCTCCACCAGCCTAAAAGGCAGCATTTCCAACGCAAGCAGTCGTGAAATGTGCGAATTTAGGACTGTGGCCTGTGGGGCGTTAGCTGCGAATTTCCGCTTTCGTTCAAAGGTCTGGGATATGGACAATTGAACGCTGCGGTGGGACGTGGACGTGGACGTTGATGCTGTTTCTTGAGAAACTGCCATAACAAGTGAAGACTGAGAGGAGGGGGCATCTTTACATGCAGTATGGACAGGGGATTGCCTTGCACACACAACAGGGGGTTCTATTGCACGCACAACAGTGGAAGAAGCAGTGGTGACACCCGCTGACACTGGTCGTGGACCCTGGGTTTCGCCCCACAAAGTCGGGTGCTTTGCTGCCATGTGCCTGATCATGCTGGTGGTGGTCAGGCTGGTAGTTTTGTCACCCCTGCTGATGCTGGCATGGCAGGTGGAACATATGGCCTTTTTGGGGTTATCAGCAGAGTCTTTAAAAAAATTCCAGACTCTGGAAGACCTACCGCTTGTACTGGCAACGTCCCTCGTGTTGGTGTTACGGGGGACGGTTGCCTGCCTTCTGTCTGCGGCCACCACATTGCTTCTTCCTGCCTGTTGGGGTACTCTGCCTCCCTCCCCCTGTGTGCTGCTGGCCTCATTCTGCATGTCCTCCTTCCACGTTGGGTCAGTTACTAGATCATCCACCACCTCCTCCTCTTCCACTTGCGCACCACGATCCTCCTCCTCACTTCCTGGCAATTGTGTCTCGTCATCGTCCACCTCTTGTGACAGATTGCCAACGTCGACTTCCTGTGGCCGTGGCTGTTCAAATATTTGGGCATCGCAACATGGGATCTCCTCTTCCACCACTTCAAGCGTATCAGGCAAGCGGCCCAAATATGGAAATGGACCAGTGAACAGCTCTTCAGAGTGTCCAAGTGTGGGATCACTTGCTGTCTGACGACACTCGGCAGGGTGAGGAGGAGTATGCGGTCGAGACTCACGGCTACTAAGAGTTGACCGTGTGGAAGACAGACCGGAGGTGGTGGAGCCCAGGTAACTGGAAGTATTATCTGCTATCCAATTAATAACCTGTTCACACTGATCAGTTCTCAATATTGGTGTTGTTCTGTGCTTACCTAGTAATTCGGTCAAGAAGTGGGAGCGAGAAGATGTGGCTGTTGGTTGTCGCACATTTTCACCTTGGCCACGGCCCCGTCCTCTGCACGAACCATCACCAGAATGTCCACTTCCACGTCCCTTGCCAAGCGCCTTGCCCACTGTAAATGAAGTAAAATAGCTTACACTTGCACTATCAATGGAAAAAGGGTAATAAAGAGTAGATTAGAACCGTGGAAGAGGAAAACCACAGTTATTGTTTACTGGGGTACACCACACTTTTTTAAATAGAGATATTTGCGGCTGAACAGTGAGCGACACACTCAAACTGCTTTTTTTTTAGATACCAAAGGCCCAAAACTGAATAGTTCAGCGATTTGACCCGTGGAACTGCGAAACCACACTGGGATGTCGGGCCTACACAAGACTATTTTCAACAGATATATTTTTGTGTCACAACAGTCAGGAGACACTACTGTTTTTCTTTACGGAAAAAACTACCAAAAGCTGAATAATAGAGATTTTTTACCGTGGGATGGCAAAACCACAGTTATTGTTTACTGGGGTATACCACACTTTTTTAAATAGAGATATTTGTGGCTGAACAGTGAGCGACACACTCAAACTGCTTTTTTTTTAGATACCAAAGGCCCAAAACTGGATAGTACAGCGATTTGACCCGTGGAACTGCGAAACCACACTGGGATGTCGGGCCTACACAAGACTATTTTCAACAGATATATTTTTGTGTCACAACAGTCAGGAGACACTACTGTTTTTCTTTACGGAAAAAACTACCAAAAGCTGAATAATAGAGATTTTTTACCGTGGGATGGCAAAACCACAGTTATTGTTTACTGGGGTATACCACACTTTTTTAAATAGAGATATTTGCGGCTGAACAGTGAGCGACACACTCAAACTGCTTTTTTTTTAGATACCAAAGGCCCAAAACTGGATAGTACAGCGATTTGATCCGTGGAACTGCGAAACCACACTGGGATGTCGGGCCTACACAAGACTATTTTCAACAGATATATTTTTGTGTCACAACAGTCAGGAGACACTACTGTTTTTCTTTACGGAAAAAACTACCAAAAGCTGAATAATAGAGATTTTTTACCGTGGGATGGCAAAACCACAGTTATTGTTTACTGGGATATACCACACTTTTTTAAATAGAGATATTTGCGGCTGAACAGTGAGCGACACACTCAAACTGCTTATTTTTTAGATACCAAATACTAAAACTGGATAGTACATCAATTTGACCCGTGGAACTGCGAAACCACACTGGGATGTTGGGCCTACACAAGACTATTTTCAACAGATATATTTTTGTGTCACAACAGTCAGGAGACACTACTGTTTTTCTTTACAGAAAAAACTACCAAAAGCTGAATAATAGAGATTTTTTACAGTGGGATGGCAGAACCACAGTTATTCTTTACTGGGGTATACCACACTTTTTTAAATAGAGATATTTGCGGCTGAACAGTGAGCGACACACTCAAACTGCTTTTTTTTAGATACCAAAGGCCCAAAACTGGATAGTACAGCGATTTGACCCGTGGAACTGCGAAACCACACTGGGATGTTGGGCCTACACAAGACTATTTTCAACAGATATATTTTTTTATCACAACAGTCAGGAGACACTACTGTTTTTCTTTACGGAAAAAAATACCCAAAGCTGAATAATCGAGATTTTTTTACCGTGGGATGGCAAAACCACAGTTATTGTTTACTGGGGTATTCCACACTTTTTTAAATAGAGATATTTGCGGCTGAACAGAGAGTGACAAACTCAAACTGCTTTTTTTTTAGATACCAAAGGCCCAAAACTGGATAGTACAGTGATTTGACCCGTGGAACTGCGAAACCACACTGGGATGTCGGGCCTACACAAGACTATTTTCAACAGATATATTTTTGTGTCACAACAGTCAGGAGACACTACTGTTTTTCTTTACGGAAAAAACTACCAAAAGCTGAATAATAGAGATTTTTTACCGTGGGATGGCAAAACCACAGTTATTGTTTACTGGGGTATACCACACTTTTTTAAATAGAGATATTTGCGGCTGAACAGTGAGCGACACACTAAAACTGCTTTTTTTTAGATACCAAAGACCCAAAACTGGATAGTACAGCGATTTGACCTGTGGAACTGCGAAACCACACTGGGATGTCGGGCCTACACAAGACTATTTTCAACAGATATATTTTTGAGTCACAACAGTCAGGAGACACTACTGTTTTTCTTTACGGAAAAAACTACCAAAAGCTGAATAATAGAGATTTTTTACCGTGGGATGGCAAAACCACAGTTATTGTTTACTGGGGTATACCACACTTTTTTAAATAGAGATATTTGCGGCTGAACAGTGAGCGACACACTCAAACTACTTTCTTTTTAGATACCAAAGGCCCAAAACTGGATAGTACAGCGATTTGACCCGTGGAACTGCGAAACCACACTGGGATGTCGGGCCTACACAAGACTATTTTCAACAGATATATTTTTGTGTCACAACAGTCAGGAGACACTACTGTTTTTCTTTACGGAAAAAACTACAAAAAGCTGAATATTAGAGATTTTTTACCGTGGGATGGCAAAACCACAGTTATTGTTTACTGGGGTATACCACACTTTTTTAAATAGAGATATTTGTGGCTGATCTGTAAGCGACACACTCAAACTGCTTTTTTTTTAGATACCAAAGGCCCAAAACTGGATAGTACAGCGATTTGACCCGTGGAACTGCGAAACCACACTGGGATGTCGGGCCTACACAAGACTATTTTCAACAGATATATTTTTGTGTCACAACAGTCAGGAGACACTACTGTTTTTCTTTACGGAAAAAACTACAAAAAGCTGAATAATAGAGATTTTTTACCGTGGGATGGCAAAACCACAGTTATTGTTTACTGGGGTATACCACACTTTTTTAAATAGAGATATTTGCGGCTGAACAGTGAGCGACACACTCAAACTGCTTTTTTTTTAGATACCAAAGGCCCAAAACTGGATAGTACAGCGATTTGACCCGTGGAACTGCGAAACCACACTGGGATGTCGGGCCTACACAAGACTATTTTCAACAGATATATTTTTGTGTCACAACAGTCAGGAGACACTACTGTTTTTCTTTACGGAAAAAACTACCAAAAGCTGAATAATAGAGATTTTTTACCGTGGGATGGCAAAACCACAGTTATTGTTTACTGGGGTATACCACAGTTTTTAAATAGAGATATTTGCGGCTGAACAGTGAGCGACACACTCAAACTGCTTTTTTTTTAGATACCAAAGGCCCAAAACTGGATAGTACAGCGATTTGACCTGTGGAACTGCGAAACCACACTGGGATGTCGGGCCTACACAAGACTATTTTCAACAGATATATTTTTGTGTCACAACAGTCAGGAGACACTGCTGTTTTTCTTTACGGAAAAAACTACCAAAAGCTGAATAATAGAGATTTTTTACCGTGGGATGGCAAAACCACAGTTATTGTTTACTGGGGTATACCACACTTTTTTAAATAGAGATATTTGCGGCTGAACAGTGAGCGACACACTCAAACTGCTTTTTATTTAGATACCAAAGGCCCAAAACTGGATAGTACAGCGATTTGACCCGTGGAACTGCGAAACCACACTGGGATGTCGGGCCTACACAAGACTATTTTCAACAGATATATTTTTGTGTCACAACAGTCAGGAGACACTGCTGTTTTTCTTTACGGAAAAAACTACCAAAAGCTGAATAATAGAGATTTTTTACCGTGGGATGGCAAAACCACAGTTATTGTTTACTGGGGTATACCACACTTTTTTAAATAGAGATATTTGCGGGGCTGAACAGTGAGCGACACACTCAAACTGCTTTTTTTTTAGATACCAAAGGCCAAAACTGGATAGTACAGCAATTTGAAGCGTGGAACTGCGAAACCACACTGGGATGTCGGGCCTACACAAGACTATTTTCAACAGATATATTTTTGTGTCACAACAGTCAGGAGACACTACTGTTTTTCTTTACGGAAAAAACTACCAAAAGCTGAATAATAGAGATTTTTTACCGTGGGATGGCAAAACCACAGTTATTGTTTACTGGGTATACCACACTTTTTTAAATAGAGATATTTGCGGCTGAACAGTGAGCAACACACTCAAACTGCTTTTTTTTTAGATACCAAAGGCCCAAAACTGGATAGTACAGCGATTTGACACGTGGAACTGCGAAACCACACTGGGATGTCGGGCCTACACAAGACTATTTTCAACAGATATATTTTTGTGTCACAACAGTCAGGAGACACTACTGTTTTTCTTTACGGAAAAAAATACCAAAAGCTGAATAATAGAGATTTTTTTACCGTGGGATGGCAAAACCACAGTTATTGTTTACTGGGGTATACCACACTTTTTTAAATAGAGATATTTGCGGCTGAACAGTGAGCGACACACTCAAACTGCTTTTTTTTTAGATACCAAAGGCCCAAAACTGGATAGTACAGCGATTTGACCCGTGGAACTGCGAAACCACACTGGGATGTCGGGCCTACACAAGACTATTTTCAACAGATATATTTTTGTGTCACAACAGTCAGGAGACACTACTGTTTTTATTTACGGAAAAAACTACCAAAAGCTGAATAATAGAGATTTTTTACCGTGGGATGGCAAAACCACAGTTATTGTTTACTGGGGTATACCACACTTTTTTAAATAGAGATATTTGCGGCTGAACAGTGAGCGACACACTCAAACTGCTTTTTTTTTAGATACCAAAGGCCCAAAACTGGATAGTACAGCGATTTGACCTGTGGAACTGCGAAACCACACTGGGATGTCGGGCCTACACAAGACTATTTTCAACAGATATATTTTTGTGTCACAACAGTCAGGAGACACTACTGTTTTTCTTTACGGAAAAAACTACCAAAAGCTGAATAATAGAGATTTTTTACCGTGGGATGGCAAAACCACAGTTATTGTTTACTGGGGTATACCACACTTTTTTAAATAGAGATATTTGCGGCTGAACAGTGAGTGACACACTCAAACTGCTTTTTTTTTAGATACCAAAGGCCCAAAACTGGATAGTACAGCGATTTGACCCGTGGAACTGCGAAACCACACTGGGATGTCGGGCCTACACAAGACTATTTTCAACAGATATATTTTTGTGTCACAACAGTCAGGAGACACTACTGTTTTTCTTTACGGAAAAAACTACCAAAAGCTGAATAATAGAGATTTTTTTACCGTGGGATGGCAAAACCACAGTTATTGTTTACTGGGGTATACCACACTTTTTTAAATAGAGATATTTGCGGCTGAACAGTGAGCGACACACTCAAACTTCTTTTTTTTTAGATACCAAAGGCCAAAACTGGATAGTACAGCAATTTGACCCGTGGAACTGCGAAACCACACTGGGATGTCGGGCCTACACAAGACTATTTTCAACAGATATATTTTTGTGTCACAACAGTCAGGAGACACTACTGTTTTTCTTTACGGAAAAAACTACCAAAAGCTGAATAATAGAGATTTTTTACCTTGGGATGGCAAAACCACAGTTATTGTTTACTGGGGTATACCACACTTTTTTAAATAGAGATATTTGCGGCTGAACAGTGAGCGACACACTCAAACTGCTTTTTTTTTAGATACCAAAGGCCCAAAACTGGATAGTACAGCAATTTGACCCGTGGAACTGCGAAACCACACTGGGATGTCGGGCCTACACAAGACTATTTTCAACAGATATATTTTTGTGTCACAACAGTCAGGAGACACTACTGTTTTTCTTTACGGAAAAAACTACCAAAAGCTGAATAATAGAGATTTTTTACCGTGGGATGGCAAAACCACAGTTATTGTTTACTGGGGTATACCACACTTTTTAAATAGAGATATTTGTGGCTGAACAGTGAGCGACACACTCAAACTGCTTTTTTTTTAGATACCAAAGGCCCAAAACTGGATAGTACAGCGATTTGACCTGTGGAACTGCGAAACCACACTGGGATGTCGGGCCTACACAAGACTATTTTCAACAGATATATTTTTGTGTCACAACAGTCAGGAGACACTACTGTTTTTCTTTACGGAAAAAACTACCAAAAGCTGAATAATAGAGATTTTTTACCGTGGGATGGCAAAACCACAGTTATTGTTTACTGGGGTATACCACACTTTTTTAAATAGAGATATTTGCGGCTGAACAGTGACTGACACACTCAAACTGCTTTTTTTTTAGATACCAAAGGCCCAAAACTGGATAGTACAGCGATTTGACCCGTGGAACTGCGAAACCACACTGGGATGTCGGGCCTACACAAGACTATTTTCAACAGATATATTTTTGTGTCACAACAGTCAGGAGACACTACTGTTTTTCTTTACGGAAAAAACTACCAAAAGCTGAATAATAGAGATTTTTTTACCGTGGGATGGCAAAACCACAGTTATTGTTTACTGGGGTATACCACACTTTTTTAAATAGAGATATTTGCGGCTGAACAGTGAGCGACACACTCAAACTTCTTTTTTTTTAGATACCAAAGGCCAAAACTGGATAGTACAGCAATTTGACCCGTGGAACTGCGAAACCACACTGGGATGTCGGGCCTACACAAGACTATTTTCAACAGATATATTTTTGTGTCACAACAGTCAGGAGACACTACTGTTTTTCTTTACGGAAAAAACTACCAAAAGCTGAATAATAGAGATTTTTTACCTTGGGATGGCAAAACCACAGTTATTGTTTACTGGGGTATACCACACTTTTTTAAATAGAGATATTTGCGGCTGAACAGTGAGCGACACACTCAAACTGCTTTTTTTTTAGATACCAAAGGCCCAAAACTGGATAGTACAGCAATTTGACCCGTGGAACTGCGAAACCACACTGGGATGTCGGGCCTACACAAGACTATTTTCAACAGATATATTTTTGTGTCACAACAGTCAGGAGACACTACTGTTTTTCTTTACGGAAAAAACTACCAAAAGCTGAATAATAGAGATTTTTTTACCGTGGGATGGCAAAACCACAGTTATTGTTTACTGGGGTATACCACACTTTTTTAAATAGAGATATTTGCGGGGCTGAACAGTGAGCGACACACTCAAACTGCTTTTTTTTTAGATACCAAAGGCCAAAACTGGATAGTACAGCAATTTGACGCGTGGAACTGCGAAACCACACTGGGATGTCGGGCCTACACAAGACTATTTTCAACAGATATATTTTTGTGTCACAACAGTCAGGAGACACTACTGTTTTTCTTTACGGAAAAAACTACCAAAAGCTGAATAATAGAGATTTTTTACCGTGGGATGGCAAAACCACAGTTATTGTTTACTGGGTATACCACACTTTTTTAAATAGAGATATTTGCGGCTGAACAGTGAGCGACACACTCAAACTGCTTTTTTTTTAGATACCAAAGGCCCAAAACTGGATAGTACAGCGATTTGACCCGTGGAACTGCGAAACCACACTGGGATGTCGGGCCTACACAAGACTATTTTCAACAGATATATTTTTGTGTCACAACAGTCAGGAGACACTACTGTTTTTCTTTACGGAAAAAAATACCAAAAGCTGAATAATAGAGATTTTTTTACCGTGGGATGGCAAAACCACAGTTATTGTTTACTGGGGTATACCACACTTTTTTAAATAGAGATATTTGCGGCTGAACAGTGAGCGACACACTCAAACTGCTTTTTTTTTAGATACCAAAGGCCCAAAACTGGATAGTACAGCGATTTGACCCGTGGAACTGCGAAACCACACTGGGATGTCGGGCCTACACAAGACTATTTTCAACAGATATATTTTTGTGTCACAACAGTCAGGAGACACTACTGTTTTTATTTACGGAAAAAACTACCAAAAGCTGAATAATAGAGATTTTTTACCGTGGGATGGCAAAACCACAGTTATTGTTTACTGGGGTATACCACACTTTTTTAAATAGAGATATTTGCGGCTGAACAGTGAGCGACACACTCAAACTGCTTTTTTTTTAGATACCAAAGACCCAAAACTGGATAGTACAACGATTTGACCTGTGGAACTGCGAAACCACACTGGGATGTCGGGCCTACACAAGACTATTTTCAACAGATATATTTTTGTGTCACAACAGTCAGGAGACACTACTGTTTTTCTTTACGGAAAAAACTACCAAAAGCTGAATAATAGAGATTTTTTACCGTGGGATGGCAAAACCACAGTTATTGTTTACTGGGGTATACCACACTTTTTAAATAGAGATATTTGTGGCTGAACAGTGAGCGACACACTCAAACTGCTTTTTTTTTAGATACCAAAGGCCCAAAACTGGATAGTACAGCGATTTGACCTGTGGAACTGCGAAACCACACTGGGATGTCGGGCCTACACAAGACTATTTTCAACAGATATATTTTTGTGTCACAACAGTCAGGAGACACTACTGTTTTTCTTTACGGAAAAAACTACCAAAAGCTGAATAATAGAGATTTTTTACCGTGGGATGGCAAAACCACAGTTATTGTTTACTGGGGTATACCACACTTTTTTAAATAGAGATATTTGCGGCTGAACAGTGAGTGACACACTCAAACTGCTTTTTTTTTAGATACCAAAGGCCCAAAACTGGATAGTACAGCGATTTGACCCGTGGAACTGCGAAACCACACTGGGATGTCGGGCCTACACAAGACTATTTTCAACAGATATATTTTTGTGTCACAACAGTCAGGAGACACTACTGTTTTTCTTTACGGAAAAAACTACCAAAAGCTGAATAATAGAGATTTTTTTACCGTGGGATGGCAAAACCACAGTTATTGTTTACTGGGGTATACCACACTTTTTTAAATAGAGATATTTGCGGCTGAACAGTGAGCGACACACTCAAACTTCTTTTTTTTTAGATACCAAAGGCCAAAACTGGATAGTACAGCAATTTGACCCGTGGAACTGCGAAACCACACTGGGATGTCGGGCCTACACAAGACTATTTTCAACAGATATATTTTTGTGTCACAACAGTCAGGAGACACTACTGTTTTTCTTTACGGAAAAAACTACCAAAAGCTGAATAATAGAGATTTTTTACCTTGGGATGGCAAAACCACAGTTATTGTTTACTGGGGTATACCACACTTTTTTAAATAGAGATATTTGCGGCTGAACAGTGAGCGACACACTCAAACTGCTTTTTTTTTAGATACCAAAGGCCCAAAACTGGATAGTACAGCAATTTGACCCGTGGAACTGCGAAACCACACTGGGATGTCGGGCCTACACAAGACTATTTTCAACAGATATATTTTTGTGTCACAACAGTCAGGAGACACTACTGTTTTTCTTTACGGAAAAAACTACCAAAAGCTGAATAATAGAGATTTTTTTACCGTGGGATGGCAAAACCACAGTTATTGTTTACTGGGGTATACCACACTTTTTTAAATAGAGATATTTGCGGCTGAACAGTGAGCGACACACTCAAACTGCTTTTTTTTTAGATATCAAAGGCCCAAAACTGGATAGTACAGCGATTTGACCCTTGGAACTGCGAAACCACACTGGGATGTCGGGCCTACACAAGACTATTTTCAACAGATATATTTTTGTGTCACAACAGTCAGGAGACACTACTGTTTTTCTTTACGGAAAAAACTACCAAAAGCTGAATAATAGAGATTTTTTACCGTGGGATGGCAAAACCACAGTTATTGTTTACTGGGGTATACCACACTTTTTTAAATAGAGATATTTGCGGCTGAACAGTGAGCGACACACTCAAACTGCTTATTTTTTAGATACCAAAGACTAAAACTGGATAGTACATCAATTTGACCCGTGGAACTGCGAAACCACACTGGGATGTTGGGCCTACACAAGACTATTTTCAACAGATATATTTTTGTGTCACAACAGTCAGGAGACACTACTGTTTTTCTTTACAGAAAAAACTACCAAAAGCTGAATAATAGAGATTTTTTACCGTGGGATGGCAAAACCACAGTTATTGTTTACTGGGTATACCACACTTTTTTAAATAGAGATATTTGCGGCTGAACAGTGAGCAACACACTCAAACTGCTTTTTTTTTAGATACCAAAGGCCCAAAACTGGATAGTACAGCGATTTGACCCGTGGAACTGCGAAACCACACTGGGATGTCGGGCCTACACAAGACTATTTTCAACAGATATATTTTTGTGTCACAACAGTCAGGAGACACTACTGTTTTTCTTTACGGAAAAAAATACCAAAAGCTGAATAATAGAGATTTTTTTACCGTGGGATGGCACAACCACAGTTATTGTTTACTGGGGTATACCACACTTTTTTAAATAGAGATATTTGCGGCTGAACAGTGAGCGACACACTCAAACTGCTTTTTTTTTAGATACCAAAGGCCCAAAACTGGATAGTACAGCGATTTGACCCGTGGAACTGCGAAACCACACTGGGATGTCGGGCCTACACAAGACTATTTTCAACAGATATATTTTTGTGTCACAACAGTCAGGAGACACTACTGTTTTTATTTACGGAAAAAACTACCGAAAGCTGAATAATAGAGATTTTTTACCGTGGGATGGCAAAACCACAGTTATTGTTTACTGGGGTATACCACACTTTTTTAAATAGAGATATTTGCGGCTGAACAGTGAGCGACACACTCAAACTGCTTTTTTTTTAGATACCAAAGACCCAAAACTGGATAGTACAACGATTTGACCTGTGGAACTGCGAAACCACACTGGGATGTCGGGCCTACACAAGACTATTTTCAACAGATATATTTTTGTGTCACAACAGTCAGGAGACACTACTGTTTTTCTTTACGGAAAAAACAACCAAAAGCTGAATAATAGAGATTTTTTACCGTGGGATGGCAAAACCACAGTTATTGTTTACTGGGGTATACCACACTTTTTAAATAGAGATATTTGTGGCTGAACAGTGAGCGACACACTCAAACTGCTTTTTTTTTAGATACCAAAGGCCCAAAACTGGATAGTACAGCGATTTGACCTGTGGAACTGCGAAACCACACTGGGATGTCGGGCCTACACAAGACTATTTTCAACAGATATATTTTTGTGTCACAACAGTCAGGAGACACTACTGTTTTTCTTTACGGAAAAAACTACCAAAAGCTGAATAATAGAGATTTTTTACCGTGGGATGGCAAAACCACAGTTATTGTTTACTGGGGTATACCACACTTTTTTAAATAGAGATATTTGCGGCTGAACAGTGAGTGACACACTCAAACTGCTTTTTTTTTAGATACCAAAGGCCCAAAACTGGATAGTACAGCGATTTGACCCGTGGAACTGCGAAACCACACTGGGATGTCGGGCCTACACAAGACTATTTTCAACAGATATATTTTTGTGTCACAACAGTCAGGAGACACTACTGTTTTTCTTTACGGAAAAAACTACCAAAAGCTGAATAATAGAGATTTTTTTACCGTGGGATGGCAAAACCACAGTTATTGTTTACTGGGGTATACCACACTTTTTTAAATAGAGATATTTGCGGCTGAACAGTGAGCGACACACTCAAACTTCTTTTTTTTTAGATACCAAAGGCCAAAACTGGATAGTACAGCAATTTGACCCGTGGAACTGCGAAACCACACTGGGATGTCGGGCCTACACAAGACTATTTTCAACAGATATATTTTTGTGTCACAACAGTCAGGAGACACTACTGTTTTTCTTTACGGAAAAAACTACCAAAAGCTGAATAATAGAGATTTTTTACCTTGGGATGGCAAAACCACAGTTATTGTTTACTGGGGTATACCACACTTTTTTAAATAGAGATATTTGCGGCTGAACAGTGAGCGACACACTCAAACTGCTTTTTTTTTAGATACCAAAGGCCCAAAACTGGATAGTACAGCAATTTGACCCGTGGAACTGCGAAACCACACTGGGATGTCGGGCCTACACAAGACTATTTTCAACAGATATATTTTTGTGTCACAACAGTCAGGAGACACTACTGTTTTTCTTTACGGAAAAAACTACCAAAAGCTGAATAATAGAGATTTTTTTACCGTGGGATGGCAAAACCACAGTTATTGTTTACTGGGGTATACCACACTTTTTTAAATAGAGATATTTGCGGGGCTGAACAGTGAGAGACACACTCAAACTGCTTTTTTTTTAGATACCAAAGGCCAAAACTGGATAGTACAGCAATTTGACGCGTGGAATTGCGAAACCACACTGGGATGTCGGGCCTACACAAGACTATTTTCAACAGATATATTTTTGTGTCACAACAGTCAGGAGACACTACTGTTTTTCTTTACGGAAAAAACTACCAAAAGCTGAATAATAGAGATTTTTTACCGTGGGATGGCAAAACCACAGTTATTGTTTACTGGGTATACCACACTTTTTTAAATAGAGATATTTGCGGCTGAACAGTGAGCGACACACTCAAACTGCTTTTTTTTTAGATACCAAAGGCCCAAAACTGGATAGTACAGCGATTTGACCCGTGGAACTGCGAAACCACACTGGGATGTCGGGCCTACACAAGACTATTTTCAACAGATATATTTTTGTGTCACAACAGTCAGGAGACACTACTGTTTTTCTTTACGGAAAAAAATACCAAAAGCTGAATAATAGAGATTTTTTTACCGTGGGATGGCAAAACCACAGTTATTGTTTACTGGGGTATACCACACTTTTTTAAATAGAGATATTTGCGGCTGAACAGTGAGCGACACACTCAAACTGCTTTTTTTTTAGATACCAAAGGCCCAAAACTGGATAGTACAGCGATTTGACCCGTGGAACTGCGAAACCACACTGGGATGTCGGGCCTACACAAGACTATTTTCAACAGATATATTTTTGTGTCACAACAGTCAGGAGACACTACTGTTTTTATTTACGGAAAAAACTACCAAAAGCTGAATAATAGAGATTTTTTACCGTGGGATGGCAAAACCACAGTTATTGTTTACTGGGGTATACCACACTTTTTTAAATAGAGATATTTGCGGCTGAACAGTGAGCGACACACTCAAACTGCTTTTTTTTTAGATACCAAAGACCCAAAACTGGATAGTACAACGATTTGACCTGTGGAACTGCGAAACCACACTGGGATGTCGGGCCTACACAAGACTATTTTCAACAGATATATTTTTGTGTCACAACAGTCAGGAGACACTACTGTTTTTCTTTACGGAAAAAACTACCAAAAGCTGAATAATAGAGATTTTTTACCGTGGGATGGCAAAACCACAGTTATTGTTTACTGGGGTATACCACACTTTTTAAATAGAGATATTTGTGGCTGAACAGTGAGCGACACACTCAAACTGCTTTTTTTTTAGATACCAAAGGCCCAAAACTGGATAGTACAGCGATTTGACCTGTGGAACTGCGAAACCACACTGGGATGTCGGGCCTACACAAGACTATTTTCAACAGATATATTTTTGTGTCACAACAGTCAGGAGACACTACTGTTTTTCTTTACGGAAAAAACTACCAAAAGCTGAATAATAGAGATTTTTTACCGTGGGATGGCAAAACCACAGTTATTGTTTACTGGGGTATACCACACTTTTTTAAATAGAGATATTTGCGGCTGAACAGTGAGTGACACACTCAAACTGCTTTTTTTTTAGATACCAAAGGCCCAAAACTGGATAGTACAGCGATTTGACCCGTGGAACTGCGAAACCACACTGGGATGTCGGGCCTACACAAGACTATTTTCAACAGATATATTTTTGTGTCACAACAGTCAGGAGACACTACTGTTTTTCTTTACGGAAAAAACTACCAAAAGCTGAATAATAGAGATTTTTTTACCGTGGGATGGCAAAACCACAGTTATTGTTTACTGGGGTATACCACACTTTTTTAAATAGAGATATTTGCGGCTGAACAGTGAGCGACACACTCAAACTTCTTTTTTTTTAGATACCAAAGGCCAAAACTGGATAGTACAGCAATTTGACCCGTGGAACTGCGAAACCACACTGGGATGTCGGGCCTACACAAGACTATTTTCAACAGATATATTTTTGTGTCACAACAGTCAGGAGACACTACTGTTTTTCTTTACGGAAAAAACTACCAAAAGCTGAATAATAGAGATTTTTTACCGTGGGATGGCAAAACCACAGTTATTGTTTACTGGGGTATACCACACTTTTTTAAATAGAGATATTTGCGGCTGAACAGTGAGCGACACACTCAAACTGCTTTTTTTTTAGATACCAAAGGCCCAAAACTGGATAGTACAGCGATTTGACCCTTGGAACTGCGAAACCACACTGGGATGTCGGGCCTACACAAGACTATTTTCAACAGATATATTTTTGTGTCACAACAGTCAGGAGACACTACTGTTTTTCTTTACGGAAAAAACTACCAAAAGCTGAATAATAGAGATTTTTTACCGTGGGATGGCAAAACCACAGTTATTGTTTACTGGGGTATACCACACTTTTTTAAATAGAGATATTTGCGGCTGAACAGTGAGCGACACACTCAAACTGCTTATTTTTTAGATACCAAAGACTAAAACTGGATAGTACATCAATTTGACCCGTGGAACTGCGAAACCACACTGGGATGTTGGGCCTACACAAGACTATTTTCAACAGATATATTTTTGTGTCACAACAGTCAGGAGACACTACTGTTTTTCTTTACAGAAAAAACTACCAAAAGCTGAATAATAGAGATTTTTTACAGTGGGATGGCAGAACCACAGTTATTCTTTACTGGGGTATACCACACTTTTTTAAATAGAGATATTTGCGGCTGAACAGTGAGCGACACACTCAAACTGCTTTTTTTTAGATACCAAAGGCCCAAAACTGGATAGTACAGTGATTTGACCCGTGGAACTGCGAAACCACACTGGGATGTTGGGCCTACACAAGACTATTTTCAACAGATATATTTTTGTATCACAACAGTCAGGAGACACTACTGTTTTTCTTTACGGAAAAAAATACCCAAAGCTGAATAATCGAGATTTTTTTACCGTGGGATGGCAAAACCACAGTTATTGTTTACTCGGGTATTCCACACTTTTTTAAATAGAGATATTTGCGGCTGAACAGTGAGCGACAAACTCAAACTGCTTTTTTTTTAGATACCAAAGGCCCAAAACTGGATAGTACAGTGATTTGACCCGTGGAACTGCGAAACCACACTGGGATGTCGGGCCTACACAAGACTAGTTTCAACAGATATATTTTTGTGTCACAACAGTCAGGAGACACTACTGTTTTTCTTTACGGAAAAAACTACCAAAAGCTGAATAATAGAGATTTTTTACCGTGGGATGGCAAAACCACAGTTAATGTTTACTGGGGTATACCACACTTTTTTAAATAGAGATATTTGCGGCTGAACAGTGAGCGACACACTCAAACTGCTTTTTTTTAGATACCAAAGACCCAAAACTGGATAGTACAGCGATTTGACCTGTGGAACTGCGAAACCACACTGGGATGTGGGGCCTACACAAGACTATTTTCAACAGATATATTTTTGTGTCACAACAGTCAGGAGACACTACTGTTTTTCTTTACGGAAAAAAATACCAAAAGCTGAATAATAGAGATTTTTTACCGTGGGATGGCAAAACCACAGTTATTGTTTACTGGGGTATACCACACTTTTTTAAATAGAGATATTTGCGGCTGAACAGTGAGCGACACGCTCAAACTGCTTTTTTTTTAGATACCAAATGCCCAAAACTGGATAGTACAGCAATTTGATCCGTGGAACTGCGAAACCACACTGGGATGTCGGGCCTACACAAGACTATTTTCAACAGATATATTTTTGTGTCACAACAGTCAGGAGACACTACTGTTTTTCTTTACGGAAAAAACTAGCAAAAGCTGAATAATAGAGATTTTTTACCGTGGGATGGCAAAACCACAGTTATTGTTTACTGGGATATACCACACTTTTTTAAATAGAGATATTTGCGGCTGAACAGTGAGCGACACACTCAAACTGCTTATTTTTTAGATACCAAAGACTAAAACTGGATAGTACATCAATTTGACCCGTGGAACTGCGAAACCACACTGGGATGTTGGGCCTACACAAAACTATTTTCAACAGATATATTTTTGTGTCACAACAGTCAGGAGACACTACTGTTTCTCTTTACAGAAAAAACTACCAAAAGCTGAATAATAGAGATTTTTTACAGTGGGATGGCAGAACCACAGTTATTCTTTACTGGGGTATACCACACTTTTTTAAATAGAGATATTTGCGGCTGAACAGTGAGCGACACACTCAAACTGCTTTTTTTTAGATACCAAAGGCCCAAAACTGGATTGTACAGCGATTTGACCCGTGGAACTGCGAAACCACACTGGGATGTTGGGCCTACACAAGACTATTTTCAACAGATATATTTTTGTATCACAACAGTCAGGAGACACTACTGTTTTTCTTTACGGAAAAAACTACCAAAAGCTGAATAATAGAGATTTTTTACCGTGGGATGGCAAAACCACAGTTATTGTTTACTGGGGTATACCACACTTTTTTAAATAGAGATATTTGCGGCTGAACAGTGAGCGACACACTCAAACTGCTTTTTTTTAGATACCAAAGACCCAAAACTGGATAGTACAGCGATTTGACCTGTGGAACTGCGAAACCACACTGGGATGTCGGGCCTACACAAGACTATTTTCAACAGATATATTTTTGTGTCACAACAGTCAGGAGACACTACTGTTTTTCTTTACGGAAAAAACTACCAAAAGCTGAATAATAGAGATTTTTTACCTTGGGATGGCAAAACCACAGTTATTGTTTACTGGGGTATACCACACTTTTTTAAATAGAGATATTTGCGGCTGAACAGTGAGCGACACACTCAAACTGCTTTTTTTTTAGATACCAAAGGCCCAAAACTGGATAGTACAGCAATTTGACCCGTGGAACTGCGAAACCACACTGGGATGTCGGGCCTACACAAGACTATTTTCAACAGATATATTTTTGTGTCACAACAGTCAGGAGACACTACTGTTTTTCTTTACGGAAAAAACTACCAAAAGCTGAATAATAGAGATTTTTTTACCGTGGGATGGCAAAACCACAGTTATTGTTTACTGGGGTATACCACACTTTTTTAAATAGAGATATTTGCGGGGCTGAACAGTGAGCGACACACTCAAACTGCTTTTTTTTTAGATACCAAAGTCCAAAACTGGATAGTACAGCAATTTGACGCGTGGAACTGCGAAACCACACTGGGATGTCGGGCCTACACAAGACTATTTTCAACAGATATATTTTTGTGTCACAACAGTCAGGAGACACTACTGTTTTTCTTTACGGAAAAAACTACCAAAAGCTGAATAATAGAGATTTTTTACCGTGGGATGGCAAAACCACAGTTATTGTTTACTGGGTATACCACACTTTTTTAAATAGAGATATTTGCGGCTGAACAGTGAGCGACACACTCAAACTGCTTTTTTTTTAGATACCAAAGGCCCAAACCTGGATAGTACAGCGATTTGACCCGTGGAACTGCGAAACCACACTGGGATGTCGGGCCTACACAAGACTATTTTCAACAGATATATTTTTGTGTCACAACAGTCAGGAGACACTACTGTTTTTCTTTACGGAAAAAAATACCAAAAGCTGAATAATAGAGATTTTTTTACCGTGGGATGGCAAAACCACAGTTATTGTTTACTGGGGTATACCACACTTTTTTAAATAGAGATATTTGCGGCTGAACAGTGAGCGACACACTCAAACTGCTTTTTTTTTAGATACCAAAGGCCCAAAACTGGATAGTACAGCGATTTGACCCGTGGAACTGCGAAACCACACTGGGATGTCGGGCCTACACAAGACTATTTTCAACAGATATATTTTTGTGTCACAACAGTCAGGAGACACTACTGTTTTCATTTACGGAAAAAACTACCAAAAGCTGAATAATAGAGATTTTTTACCGTGGGATGGCAAAACCACAGTTATTGTTTACTGGGGTATACCACACTTTTTTAAATAGAGATATTTGCGGCTGAACAGTGAGCGACACACTCAAACTGCTTTTTTTTTAGATACCAAAGACCCAAAACTGGATAGTACAACGATTTGACCTGTGGAACTGCGAAACCACACTGGGATGTCGGGCCTACACAAGACTATTTTCAACAGATATATTTTTGTGTCACAACAGTCAGGAGACACTACTGTTTTTCTTTACGGAAAAAACTACCAAAAGCTGAATAATAGAGATTTTTTACCGTGGGATGGCAAAACCACAGTTATTGTTTACTGGGGTATACCACACTTTTTAAATAGAGATATTTGTGGCTGAACAGTGAGCGACACACTCAAACTGCTTTTTTTTTAGATACCAAAGGCCCAAAACTGGATAGTACAGCGATTTGACCTGTGGAACTGCGAAACCACACTGGGATGTCGGGCCTACACAAGACTATTTTCAACAGATATATTTTTGTGTCACAACAGTCAGGAGACACTACTGTTTTTCTTTACGGAAAAAACTACCAAAAGCTGAATAATAGAGATTTTTTACCGTGGGATGGCAAAACCACAGTTATTGTTTACTGGGTATACCACACTTTTTTAAATAGAGATATTTGCGGCTGAACAGTGAGCGACACACTCAAACTGCTTTTTTTTTAGATACCAAAGGCCCAAACCTGGATAGTACAGCGATTTGACCCGTGGAACTGCGAAACCACACTGGGATGTCGGGCCTACACAAGACTATTTTCAACAGATATATTTTTGTGTCACAACAGTCAGGAGACACTACTGTTTTTCTTTACGGAAAAAAATACCAAAAGCTGAATAATAGAGATTTTTTTACCGTGGGATGGCAAAACCACAGTTATTGTTTACTGGGGTATACCACACTTTTTTAAATAGAGATATTTGCGGCTGAACAGTAAGCGACACACTCAAACTGCTTTTTTTTTAGATACCAAAGGCCCAAAACTGGATAGTACAGCGATTTGACCCGTGGAACTGCGAAACCACACTGGGATGTCGGGCCTACACAAGACTATTTTCAACAGATATATTTTTGTGTCACAACAGTCAGGAGACACTACTGTTTTCATTTACGGAAAAAACTACCAAAAGCTGAATAATAGAGATTTTTTACCGTGGGATGGCAAAACCACAGTTATTGTTTACTGGGGTATACCACACTTTTTTAAATAGAGATATTTGCGGCTGAACAGTGAGCGACACACTCAAACTGCTTTTTTTTTAGATACCAAAGACCCAAAACTGGATAGTACAACGATTTGACCTGTGGAACTGCGAAACCACACTGGGATGTCGGGCCTACACAAGACTATTTTCAACAGATATATTTTTGTGTCACAACAGTCAGGAGACACTACTGTTTTTCTTTACGGAAAAAACTACCAAAAGCTGAATAATAGAGATTTTTTACCGTGGGATGGCAAAACCACAGTTATTGTTTACTGGGGTATACCACACTTTTTAAATAGAGATATTTGTGGCTGAACAGTGAGCGACACACTCAAACTGCTTTTTTTTTAGATACCAAAGGCCCAAAACTGGATAGTACAGCGATTTGACCTGTGGAACTGCGAAACCACACTGGGATGTCGGGCCTACACAAGACTATTTTCAACAGATATATTTTTGTGTCACAACAGTCAGGAGACACTACTGTTTTTCTTTACGGAAAAAACTACCAAAAGCTGAATAATAGAGATTTTTTACCGTGGGATGGCAAAACCACAGTTATTGTTTACTGGGGTATACCACACTTTTTTAAATAGAGATATTTGCGGCTGAACAGTGAGTGACACACTCAAACTGCTTTTTTATTAGATACCAAAGGCCCAAAACTGGATAGTACAGCGATTTGACCCGTGGAACTGCGAAACCACACTGGGATGTCGGGCCTACACAAGACTATTTTCAACAGATATATTTTTGTGTCACAACAGTCAGGAGACACTACTGTTTTTCTTTACGGAAAAAACTACCAAAAGCTGAATAATAGAGATTTTTTTTACCGTGGGATGGCAAAACCACAGTTATTGTTTACTGGGGTATACCACACTTTTTTAAATAGAGATATTTGCGGCTGAACAGTGAGCGACACACTCAAACTTCTTTTTTTTTAGATACCAAAGGCCAAAACTGGATAGTACAGCAATTTGACCCGTGGAACTGCGAAACCACACTGGGATGTCGGGCCTACACAAGACTATTTTCAACAGATATATTTTTGTGTCACAACAGTCAGGAGACACTACTGTTTTTCTTTACGGAAAAAACTACCAAAAGCTGAATAATAGAGATTTTTTACCTTGGGATGGCAAAACCACAGTTATTGTTTACTGGGGTATACCACACTTTTTTAAATAGAGATATTTGCGGCTGAACAGTGAGCGACACACTCAAACTGCTTTTTTTTTAGATACCAAAGGCCCAAAACTGGATAGTACAGCAATTTGACCCGTGGAACTGCGAAACCACACTGGGATATCGGGCCTACACAAGACTATTTTCAACAGATATATTTTTGTGTCACAACAGTCAGGAGACACTACTGTTTTTCTTTACGGAAAAAACTACCAAAAGCTGAATAATAGAGATTTTTTTACCGTGGGATGGCAAAACCACAGTTATTGTTTACTGGGGTATACCACACTTTTTTAAATAGAGATATTTGCGGCTGAACAGTGAGCGACACACTCAAACTGCTTTTTTTTTAGATATCAAAGGCCCAAAACTGGATAGTACAGCGATTTGACCCTTGGAACTGCGAAACCACACTGGGATGTCGGGCCTACACAAGACTATTTTCAACAGATATATTTTTGTGTCACAACAGTCAGGAGACACTACTGTTTTTCTTTACGGAAAAAACTACCAAAAGCTGAATAATAGAGATTTTTTACCGTGGGATGGCAAAACCACAGTTATTGTTTACTGGGGTATACCACACTTTTTTAAATAGAGATATTTGCGGCTGAACAGTGAGCGACACACTCAAACTGCTTATTTTTTAGATACCAAAGACTAAAACTGGATAGTACATCAATTTGACCCGTGGAACTGCGAAACCACACTGGGATGTTGGGCCTACACAAGACTATTTTCAACAGATATATTTTTGTGTCACAACAGTCAGGAGACACTACTGTTTTTCTTTACAGAAAAAACTACCAAAAGCTGAATAATAGAGATTTTTTACAGTGGGATGGCAGAACCACAGTTATTCTTTACTGGGGTATACCACACTTTTTTAAATAGAGATATTTGCGGCTGAACAGTGAGCGACACACTCAAACTGCTTTTTTTTAGATACCAAAGGCCCAAAACTGGATAGTACAGTGATTTGACCCGTGGAACTGCGAAACCACACTGGGATGTTGGGCCTACACAAGACTATTTTCAACAGATATATTTTTGTATCACAACAGTCAGGAGACTCTACTGTTTTTCTTTACGGAAAAAAATACCCAAAGCTGAATAATCGAGATTTTTTTACCGTGGGATGGCAAAACCACAGTTATTGTTTACTCGGGTATTCCACACTTTTTTAAATAGAGATATTTGCGGCTGAACAGTGAGCGACAAACTCAAACTGCTTTTTTTTTTGATACCAAAGGCCCAAAACTGGATAGTACAGTGATTTGACCCGTGGAACTGCGAAACCACACTGGGATGTCGGGCCTACACAAGACTATTTTCAACAGATATATTTTTGTGTCACAACAGTCAGGAGACACTACTGTTTTTCTTTACGGAAAAAACTAGCAAAAGCTGAATAATAGAGATTTTTTACCGTGGGATGGCAAAACCACAGTTATTGTTTACTGGGATATACCACACTTTTTTAAATAGAGATATTTGCGGCTGAACAGTGAGCGACACACTCAAACTGCTTATTTTTTAGATACCAAAGACTAAAACTGGATAGTACATCAATTTGACCCGTGGAACTGCGAAACCACACTGGGATGTTGGGCCTACACAAGACTATTTTCAACAGATATATTTTTGTGTCACAACAGTCAGGAGACACTACTGTTTTTCTTTACAGAAAAAACTACCAAAAGCTGAATAATAGAGATTTTTTACAGTGGGATGGCAGAACCACAGTTATTCTTTACTGGGGTATACCACACTTTTTTAAATAGAGATATTTGCGGCTGAACAGTGAGCGACACACTCAAACTGCTTTTTTTTAGATACCAAAGGCCCAAAACTGGATTGTACAGCGATTTGACCCGTGGAACTGCGAAACCACACTGGGATGTTGGGCCTACACAAGACTATTTTCAACAGATATATTTTTGTATCACAACAGTCAGGAGACACTACTGTTTTTCTTTACGGAAAAAAATACCCAAAGCTGAATAATCGAGATTTTTTTACCGTGGGATGGCAAAACCACAGTTATTGTTTACTGGGGTATTCCACACTTTTTTAAATAGAGATATTTGCGGCTGAACAGTGAGCGACAAACTCAAACTGCTTTTTTTTTAGATACCAAAGGCCCAAAACTGGATAGTACAGTGATTTGACCCGTGGAACTGCGAAACCACACTGGGATGTCGGGCCTACACAAGACTAGTTTCAACAGATATATTTTTGTGTCACAACAGTCAGGAGACACTACTGTTTTTCTTTACGGAAAAAACTACCAAAAGCTGAATAATAGAGATTTTTTACCGTGGGATGGCAAAACCACAGTTATTGTTTACTGGGGTATACCACACTTTTTTAAATAGAGATATTTGCGGCTGAACAGTGAGCGACACACTCAAACTGCTTTTTTTTAGATACCAAAGACCCAAAACTGGATAGTACAGCGATTTGACCTGTGGAACTGCGAAACCACACTGGGATGTCGGGCCTACACAAGACTATTTTCAACAGATATATTTTTGTGTCACAACAGTCAGTCGACACTACTGTTTTTCTTTACGGAAAAAACTACCAAAAGCTGAATAATAGAGATTTTTTACCGTGGGATGGCAAAACCACAGTTATTGTTTACTGGGGTATACCACACTTTTTTAAATAGAGATATTTGCGGCTGAACAGTGAGCGACACACTCAAACTGCTTTTTTTTTAGATACCAAAGCTCCAAAACTGGATAGTACAGCGATTTGACCTGTGGAACTGCGAAACCACACTGGGATGTCGGGCCTACACAAGACTATTTTCAACAGATATATTTTTGTGTCACAACAGTCAGGAGACACTACTGTTTTTCTTTACGGAAAAAACTACCAAAAGCTGAAAAATAGAGATTTTTTACCGTGGGATGGCAAAACCACAGTTATTGTTTACTGGGGTATACCACACTTTTTTAAATAGAGATATTTGCGGCTGAACAGTGAGCGACACACTCAAACTGCTTTTTTTTTAGATACCAAAGGCCCAAAACTGGATAGTACAGCGATTTGACCCGTGGAACTGCGAAACCACACTGGGATGTCGGGCCTACACAAGACTATTTTCAACAGATATATTTTTGTGTCACAACAGTCAGGAGACACTACTGTTTTTATTTACGGAAAAAACTACCAAAAGCTGAATAATAGAGATTTTTTACCGTGGGATGGCAAAACCACAGTTATTGTTTACTGGGGTATACCACACTTTTTTAAATAGAGATATTTGCGGCTGAACAGTGAGCGACACACTCAAACTGCTTTTTTTTTAGATACCAAAGACCCAAAACTGGATAGTACAACGATTTGACCTGTGGAACTGCGAAACCACACTGGGATGTCGGGCCTACACAAGACTGTTTTCAACAGATATATTTTTGTGTCACAACAGTCAGGAGACACTACTGTTTTTCTTTACGGAAAAAACTACCAAAAGCTGAATAATAGAGATTTTTTACCGTGGGATGGCAAAACCACAGTTATTGTTTACTGGGGTATACCACACTTTTTTAAATAGAGATATTTGTGGCTGAACAGTGAGCGACACACTCAAACTGCTTTTTTTTTAGATACCAAAGGCCCAAAACTGGATAGTACAGAGATTTGACCCGTGGAACTGCGAAACCACACTGGGATGTCGGGCCTACACAAGACTATTTTCAACAGATATATTTTTGTGTCACAACAGTCAGGAGACACTACTGTTTTTCTTTACGGAAAAAACTACCAAAAGCTGAATAATAGAGATTTTTTACCGTGGGATGGCAAAACCACAGTTATTGTTTACTGGGGTATACCACACTTTTTTAAATAGAGATATTTGCGGCTGAACAGTGAGCGACACACTCAAACTGCTTTTTTTTACATATAAAAGACCCAAAACTGGATAGTACAGCGATTTCACTTGTGGAACTGCGAAACCACACTGGAATGTCGGGCCTACACAAGACTATTTTCAACAGATATATTTTTGTGTCACAACAGTCAGGAGACACTACTGTTTTTCTTTACGGAAAAAACTACCAAAAGCTGAATAATAGAGATTTTTTACCGTGGGATGGCAAAACCACAGTTATTGTTTACTGGGGTATACCACACTTTTTTAAATAGAGATATTTGCGGCTGAACAGTGAGCGACACACTCAAACTGCTTATTTTTTAGATACCAAAGACTAAAACTGGATAGTACATCAATTTGACCCGTGGAACTGCGAAACCACACTGGGATGTTGGGCCTACACAAGACTATTTTCAACAGATATATTTTTGTGTCACAACAGTCAGGAGACACTACTGTTTTTCTTTACAGAAAAAACTACCAAAAGCTGAATAATAGAGATTTTTTACAGTGGGATGGCGGAACCACAGTTATTCTTTACTGGGGTATACCACACTTTTTTAAATAGAGATATTTGCGGCTGAACAGTGAGCGACACACTCAAACTGCTTTTTTTTAGATACCAAAGGCCCAAAACTGGATAGTACAGCGATTTGACCCGTGGAACTGCGAAACCACACTGGGATGTTGGGCCTACACAAGACTATTTTCAACAGATATATTTTTGTATCACAACAGTCAGGAGACACTACTGTTTTTCTTTACGGAAAAAAATACCCAAAGCTGAATAATCGAGATTTTTTTACCGTGGGATGGCAAAACCACAGTTATTGTTTACTGGGGTATTCCACACTTTTTTAAATAGAGATATTTGCGGCTGAACAGTGAGCGACAAACTCAAACTGCTTTTTTTTTAGATACCAAAGGCCCAAAACTGGATAGTACAGTGATTTGACCCGTGGAACTGCGAAACCACACTGGTATGTCGGGCCTACACAAGACTAGTTTCAACAGATATATTTTTGTGTCACAACAGTCAGGAGACACTACTGTTTTTCTTTACGGAAAAAACTACCAAAAGCTGAATAATAGAGATTTTTTACCGTGGGATGGCAAAACCACAGTTATTGTTTACTGGGGTATACCACACTTTTTTAAATAGAGATATTTGCGGCTGAACAGTGAGCGACACACTCAAACTGCTTTTTTTTAGATACCAAAGAACCAAAACTGGATAGTACAGCGATTTGACCTGTGGAACTGCGAAACCACACTGGGATGTCGGGCCTACACAAGACTATTTTCAACAGATATATTTTTGTGTCACAACAGTCAGGAGACACTACTGTTTTTCTTTACGGAAAAAACTACCAAAAGCTGAATAATAGAGATTTTTTACCGTGGGATGGCAAAACCACAGTTATTGTTTACTGGGGTATACCACACTTTTTTAAATAGAGATATTTGCGGCTGAACAGTGAGCGACACACTCAAACTGCTTTTTTTTTAGATACCAAAGGCCCAAAACTGGATAGTACAGCGATTTGACCCGTGGAACTGCGAAACCACACTGGGATGTCGGGCCTACACAAGACTATTTTCAACAGATATATTTTTGTGTCACAACAGTCAGGAGACACTACTGTTTTTATTTACGGAAAAAACTACCAAAAGCTGAATAATAGAGATTTTTTACCGTGGGATGGCAAAACCACAGTTATTGTTTACTGGGGTATACCACACTTTTTTAAATAGAGATATTTGTGGCTGAACAGTGAGCGACACACTCAAACTGCTTTTTTTTTAGATACCAAAGACCCAAAACTGGATAGTACAACGATTTGACCTGTGGAACTGCGAAACCACACTGGGATGTCGGGCCTACACAAGACTATTTTCAACAGATATATTTTTGTGTCACAACAGTCAGGAGACACTACTGTTTTTCTTTACGGAAAAAACTACCAAAAGCTGAATAATAGAGATTTTTTACCGTGGGATGGCAAAACCACAGTTATTGTTTACTGGGGTATACCACACTTTTTTAAATAGAGATATTTGTGGCTGAACAGTGAGCGACACACTCAAACTGCTTTTTTTTTAGATACCAAAGGCCCAAAACTGGATAGTACAGAGATTTGACCCGTGGAACTGCGAAACCACACTGGGATGTCGGGCCTACACAAGACTATTTTCAACAGATATATTTTTGTGTCACAACAGTCAGGAGACACTACTGTTTTTCTTTACGGAAAAAACTACCAAAAGCTGAATAATAGAGATTTTTTACCGTGGGATGGCAAAACCACAGTTATTGTTTACTGGGGTATACCACACTTTTTTAAATAGAGATATTTGCGGCTGAACAGTGAGCGACACACTCAAACTGCTTTTTTTTTAGATACCAAAGGCCCAAAACTGGATAGTACAGCGATTTGACCTGTGGAACTGCGAAACCACACTGGGATGTCGGGCCTACACAAGACTATTTTCAACAGATATATTTTTGTGTCACAACAGTCAGGAGACACTACTGTTTTTCTTTACGGAAAAAACTACCAAAAGCTGAATAATAGAGATTATTTACCGTGGGATGGCAAAACCACAGTTATTGTTTACTGGGGTATACCACACTTTTTTAAATAGAGATATTTGTGGCTGAACAGTGAGCGACACACTCAAACTGCTTTTTTTTAGATACCAAAGGTCGAAAACTGGATAGTACAACGATTTGACCTGTGGAACTGCGAAACCACACTGGGATGTCGGGCCTACACAAGACTATTTTCAACAGATATATTTTTGTGTCACAACAGTCAGGAGACACTACTGTTTTTCTTTACGGAAAAAACTACCAAAAGCTGAATAATAGAGATTTTTTACCGTGGGATGGCAAAACCACAGTTATTGTTTACTGGGGTATACCACACTTTTTTAAATAGAGATATTTGCAGCTGAACAGTGAGCGACACACTCAAACTGCTTTTTTTTTAGATACCAAAGGCCCAAAACTGGATAGTACAGCGATTTGACCCGTGGAACTGCGAAACCACACTGGGATGTCGGGCCTACACAAGACTATTTTCAACAGATATATTTTTGTGTCACAACAGTCAGGAGACACTACTGTTTTTCTTTACGGAAAAAACTACCAAAAGCTGAATAATAGAGATTTTTTACCGTGGGATGGCAAAACCACAGTTATTGTTTACTGGGGTATACCACACTTTTTTAAATAGAGATATTTGCGGCTGAACAGTGAGCGACACACTCAAACTGCTTTTTTTTTAAATATCAAAGGCCCAAAACTGGATAGTACAGCGATTTGATCGGTGGAACTGCGAAACCACACTGGGATGTCGGGCCTACACAAGCCTATTTTCAACAGATATATTTTTGTGTCACAACAGTCAGGAGACACTACTGTTTTTCTTTACGGAAAAAACTACCAAAAGCTGAATAATAGAGATTTTTTACCGTGGGATGGCAAAACCACAGTTATTGTTTACTGGGATATACCACACTTTTTTAAATAGAGATATTTGCGGCTGAACAGTGAGCGACACACTCAAACTGCTTATTTTTTAGATACCAAAGACTAAAACTGGATAGTACATCAATTTGACCCGTGGAACTGCGAAACCACACTGGGATGTTGGGCCTACACAAGACTATTTTCAACAGATATATTTTTGTGTCACAACAGTCAGGAGACACTACTGTTTTTCTTTACAGAAAAAACTACCAAAAGCTGAATAATAGAGATTTTTTACAGTGGGATGGCAGAACCACAGTTATTCTTTACTGGGGTATACCACACTTTTTTAAATAGAGATATTTGCGACTGAACAGTGAGCGACACACTCAAACTGCTTTTTTTTAGATACCAAAGGCCCAAAACTGGATAGTACAGCGATTTGACCCGTGGAACTGCGAAACCACACTGGGATGTTGGGCCTACACAAGACTATTTTCAACAGATATATTTTTGTATCACAACAGTCAGGAGACACTACTGTTTTTCTTTACGGAAAAAAATACCCAAAGCTGAATAATCGAGATTTTTTTACCGTGGGATGGCAAAACCACAGTTATTGTTTACTGGGGTATTCCACACTTTTTTAAATAGAGATATTTGCGGCTGAACAGTGAGCGACAAACTCAAACTGCTTTTTTTTTAGATACCAAAGGCCCAAAACTGGATAGTACAGTGATTTGACCCGTGGAACTGCGAAACCACACTGGGATGTCGGGCCTACACAAGACTAGTTTCAACAGATATATTTTTGTGTCACAACAGTCAGGAGACACTACTGTTTTTCTTTACGGAAAAAACTACCAAAAGCTGAATAATAGAGATTTTTTACCGTGGGATGGCAAAACCACAGTTAATGTTTACTGGGGTATACCACACTTTTTTAAATAGAGATATTTGCGGCTGAACAGTGAGCGACACACTCAAACTGCTTTTTTTTAGATACCAAAGACCCAAAACTGGATAGTACAGCGATTTGACCTGTGGAACTGCGAAACCACACTGGGATGTCGGGCCTACACAAGACTATTTTCAACAGATATATTTTTGTGTCACAACAGTCAGGAGACACTACTGTTTTTCTTTACGGAAAAAACTACCAAAAGCTGAATAATAGAGATTTTTTACCGTGGGATGGCAAAACCACAGTTATTGTTTACTGGGGTATACCACACTTTTTTAAATAGAGATATTTGCGGCTGAACAGTGAGCGACACACTCAAACTGCTTTTTTTTTAGATACCAAAGGCCCAAAACTGGATAGTACAGCGATTTGATCCGTGGAACTGCGAAACCAGACTGGGATGTCGGGCCTACACATGACTATTTTCAACAGATATATTTTTGTGTCACAACAGTCAGGAGACACTACTGTTTTTCTTTACGGAAAAGCTACCAAAAGCTGAATAATAGAGATTTTTTACCGTGGGATGGCAAAACCACAGTTATTGTTTACTGGGATATACCACACTTTTTAAATAGAGATATTTGCGGCTGAACAGTGAGCGACACACTCAAACTGCTTATTTTTAAGATACCAAAGACTAAAACTGGATAGTACATCAATTTGACCCGTGGAACTGCGAAACCACACTGGGATGTTGGGCCTACACAAGACTATTTTCAACAGATATATTTTTGTGTCACAACAGTCAGGAGACACTACTGTTTTTCTTTACAGAAAAAACTACCAAAAGCTGAATAATAGAGATTTTTTACAGTGGGATGGCAGAACCACAGTTATTCTTTACTGGGGTATACCACACTTTTTTAAATAGAGATATTTGCGGCTGAACAGTGAGCGACACACTCAAACTGCTTTTTTTTAGATACCAAAGGCCCAAAACTGGATAGTACAGCGATTTGACCCATGGAACTGCGAAACCACACTGGGATGTTGGGCCTACACAAGACTATTTTCAACAGATATATTTTTGTATCACAACAGTCAGGAGACAGTACTGTTTTTCTTTACGGAAAAAAATACCCAAAGCTGAATAATCGAGATTTTTTTACCGTGGGATGGCAAAACCACAGTTATTGTTTACTGGGGTATTCCACACTTTTTTAAATAGAGATATTTGCGGCTGAACAGTGAGCGACAAACTCAAACTGCTTTTTTTTTAGATACCAAAGGCCCAAAACTGGATAGTACAGTGATTTGACCCGTGGAACTGCGAAAACACACTGGGATGTCGGACCTACACAAGACTAGTTTCAACAGATATATTTTTGTGTCACAACAGTCAGGAGACACTACTGTTTTTCTTTACGGAAAAAACTACCAAAAGCTGAATAATAGAGATTTTTTACCGTGGGATGGCAAAACCACAGTTAATGTTTACTGGGGTATACCACACTTTTTTAAATAGAGATATTTGCGGCTGAACAGTGAGCGACACACTCAAACTGCTTTTTTTTAGATACCAAAGACCCAAAACTGGATAGTACAGCGATTTGACCTGTGGAACTGCGAAACCACACTGGGATGTCGGGCCTACACAAGACTATTTTCAACAGATATATTTTTGTGTCACAACAGTCAGGAGACACTACTGTTTTTCTTTACGGAAAAAACTACCAAAAGCTGAATAATAGAGATTTTTTACAATGGGATAGCAAAACCACAGTTATTGTTTACTGGGGTATACCACACTTTTTTAAATAGAGATATTTGCGGCTGAACAGTGAGCGACACACTCAAACTGCTTTTTTTTTAGATACCAAAGGCCCAAAACTGGATAGTACAGCGATTTGACCCGTGGAACTGCGAAACCACACTGGGATGTCGGGCCTACACAAGACTATTTTCAACAGATATATTTTTGTGTCACAACAGTCAGGAGACACTACTGTTTCTCTTTACGGAAAAAACTACCAAAAGCTGAACAATAGAGATTTTTTACCATGGGATGGCAAAACCACAGTTATTGTTTACTGGGGTATACCACACTTTTTTAAATAGAGATATTTGCGGCTGAACAGTGAGCGACACACTCAAACTGCTTTTTTTTTAGATACCAAAGGTCTAAAACTGGATAGTACAGCGATTTGACCTGTGGAACTGCGAAACCACACTGGGATGTCGGGCCTACACAAGACTATTTTCAACAGATATATTTTTGTGTCACAACAGTCAGGAGACACTACTGTTTTTCTTTACGGAAAAAACTACCAAAAGCTGAATAATAGAGATTTTTTACCGTGGGATGGCAAAACCACAGTTATTGTTTACTGGGGTATACCACACTTTTTTAAATAGAGATATTTGCGGCTGAACAGTGAGCGACACACTCAAACTGCTTTTTTTTTAGATACCAAAGGCCCAAAACTGGATAGTACAGCGATTTGACCCGTGGAACTGCGAAACCACACTGGGATGTCGGGCCTACACAAGACTATTTTCAACAGATATATTTTTGTGTCACAACAGTCAGGAGACACTACTGTTTTTCTTTACGGAAAAAACTACCAAAAGCTGAATAATAGAGATTTTTTACCGTGGGATGGCAAAACCACAGTTATTGTTTACTGGGGTATACCACACTTTTTTAAATAGAGATATTTGCGGGGCTGAACAGTGAGCGACACACTCAAACTGCTTTTTTTTTAGATACCAAAGGCCAAAACTGGATAGTACAGCAATTTGACGCGTGGAACTGCGAAACCACACTGGGATGTCGGGCCTACACAAGACGATTTTCAACAGATATATTTTTGTGTCACAACAGTCAGGAGACACTGCTGTTTTTCTTTACGGAAAAAACTACCAAAAGCTGAATAATAGAGATTTTTTACCGTGGGATGGCAAAACCACAGTTATTGTTTACTGGGGTATACCACACTTTTTTAAATAGAGATATTTGCGGCTGAACAGTGAGCTACACACTCAAACTGCTTTTTTTTTAGATACCAAAGGCCCAAAACTGGATAGTACAGCGATTTGACCCGTGGAACTGCGAAACCACACTGGGATGTCGGGCCTACACAAGACTATTTTCAACAGATATATTTTTGTGTCACAACAGTCAGGAGACACTACTGTTTTTCTTTACAGAAAAAAATACCAAAAGCTGAATAATAGAGATTTTTTTACCGTGGGATGGCAAAACCACAGTTATTGTTTACTGGGGTATACCACACTTTTTTAAATAGAGATATTTGCGGCTGAACAGTGAGCGACACACTAAAACTGCTTTTTTTTTAGATACCAAAGGCCCAAAACTGGATAGTACAGCGATTTGACCCGTGGAACTGCGAAACCACACTGGGATGTCGGGCCTACACAAGACTATTTTCAACAGATATATTTTTGTGTCACAACAGTCAGGAGACACTACTGTTTTTATTTACGGAAAAAACTACCAAAAGCTGAATAATAGATATTTTTTACCGTGGGATGGCAAAACCACAGTTACTGTTTACTGGGGTATACCACACTTTTTTAAATAGAGATATTTGCGGCTGAACAGTGAGCGACACACTCAAACTGCTTTTTTTTTAGATACCAAAGACCCAAAACTGGATAGTACAACGATTTGACCTGTGGAACTGCGAAACCACACTGGGATGTTGGGCCTACACAAGACTATTTTCAACAGATATATTTTTGTGTCACAACAGTCAGGAGACACTACTGTTTTTCTTTACGGAAAAAACTACCAAAAGCTGAATAATAGAGATTTTTTACCGTGGGATGGCAAAACCACAGTTATTGTTTACTGGGGTATACCACACTTTTTTAAATAGAGATATTTGTGGCTGAACAGTGAGCGACACACTCAAACTGCTTTTTTTTTAGATACCAAAGGCCCAAAACTGGATAGTACAGAGATTTGACCCGTGGAACTGCGAAACCACACTGGGATGTCGGGCCTACACAAGACTATTTTCAACAGATATATTTTTGTGTCACAACAGTCAGGAGACACTACTGTTTTTCTTTACGGAAAAAACTACCAAAAGCTGAATAATAGAGATTTTTTACCGTGGGATGGCAAAACCACAGTTATTGTTTACTGGGGTATACCACACTTTTTTAAATAGAGATATTTTCGGCTGAACAGTGAGCGACACACTCAAACTGCTTTTTTTTTAGATACCAAAGACCCAAAACTGGATAGTACAGTGATTTGACCCGTGGAACTGCGAAACCACACTGGGATGTCGGGCCTACACAAGACTATTTTCAACAGATATATTTTTGTGTCACAACAGTCAGGAGACACTACTGTTTTTATTTACGGAAAAAACTACCAAAAGCTGAATAATAGATATTTTTTACCGTGGGATGGCAAAACCACAGTTATTGTTTACTGGGGTATACCACACTTTTTTAAATAGAGATATTTGCGGCTGAACAGTGAGCGACACACTGAAACTGCTTTTTTTTTAGATACCAAAGACCCAAAACTGGATAGTACAACGATTTGACCTGTGGAACTGCGAAACCACACTGGGATGTCGGGCCTACACAAGACTATTTTCAACAGATATATTTTTGTGTCACAACAGTCAGGAGACACTACTGTTTTTCTTTACGGAAAAAACTACCAAAAGCTGAATAATAGAGATTTTTTACCGTGGGATGGCAAAACCACAGTTATTGTTTACTGGGGTATACCACACTTTTTTAAATAGAGATATTTGTGGCTGAACAGTGAGCGACACACTCAAACTGCTTTTTTTTTAGATACCAAAGGCCCAAAACTGGATAGTAC
The DNA here is from genome assembly GCF_046119375.1 of Phyllobates terribilis. NCBI lineage: Eukaryota > Metazoa > Chordata > Amphibia > Anura > Dendrobatidae > Phyllobates > Phyllobates terribilis. The sequence goes on from NW_027362761.1 coordinate 477,913,963, forward strand.
AGAGATTTGACCCGTGGAACTGCGAAACCACACTGGGATGTCGGGCCTACACAAGACTATTTTCAACAGATATATTTTTGTGTCACAACAGTCAGGAGACACTACTGTTTTTCTTTACGGAAAAAACTACCAAAAGCTGAATAATAGAGATTTTTTACCGTGGGATGGCAAAACCACAGTTATTGTTTACTGGGTTATACCACACTTTTTTAAATAGAGATATTTTCGGCTGAACAGTGAGCGACACACTCAAACTGCTTTTTTTTTAGATACCAAAGACCCAAAACTGGATAGTACAGTGATTTGACCTGTGGAACTGCGAAACCACACTGGGATGTCGGGCCTACACAAGACTATTTTCAACAGATATATTTTTGTCTCACAACAGTCAGGAGACACTACTGTTTTTCTTTACGGAAAAAACTACCAAAAGCTGAATAATAGAGATTTTTTACCGTGGGATGGCAAAACCACAGTTATTGTTTACTGGGGTATACCACACTTTTTTAAATAGAGATATTTGTGGCTGAACAGTGAGCGACACACTCAAACTGCTTTTTTTTTAGATACCAAAGGCCCAAAACTGGATAGTACAGCTATTTGACCCGTGGAACTGCGAAACCACACTGGGATGTCGGGCCTACACAAGACTATTTTCAACAGATATATTTTTGTGTCACAACAGTCAGGAGACACTACTGTTTTTCTTTACGGAAAAAACTACCAAAAGCTGAATAATAGATATTTTTTACCGTGGGATGGAAAAACCACAGTTATTGTTTACTGGGGTATACCACACTTTTTTAAATAGAGATACTTGCGGCTGAACAGTGAGCGACACACTCAAACTGCTTTTTTTTTAGATACAAATGGCCCAAAATGGATAATACAGACGTTTGAACCGTGGAAGTGCAAAACAACACTTCTGTTTCTCTAGCCTACACCAGACTATTTTCAACAGTTATATTTGTGTCTGAAAAATCAGAGACACGCTTTTTTTTTGGGGGGGGGGGACACCAAAAGGTTAATAAGACGGGTATTTGTACAGTGTTAAGGAGGAAAAAAAAAAGGAGGATTTCGATGAAAAAAAAAGGATTTTTCCTGGCCCCCGACACCTGGTGCTAAGTCCAGCAATTTCAGCAACAGGAGCACACAGGACTGTAATGCAGCGTTTGCTGGTATAACCACTGTGTCTCCTATACAGCCTGCCTGCCTGGTATCTGAAATGGATATTAGTCCTGAAAAGGACTGTTTGTTTGTTCTGGCAGCCTTTACAGACCCTACACTAACTATTTCGCAGTTTATATCTCTCCCTAAATCAGCAGCGCTGTCCCTACAGTGTCTAATCCGGAGCAACTGTGTCCAAGATGGCGTCGCTCGGTTTTAAATACTCGAGGTGACGCTGTGCGGCCAGCCAATCACTGTAATGCCCACAACCAACATGGCTGCAAAATTACAGTGACTGGCTGGCAATCCCTGCATGTTCATTGGCTCTGTAAAGAGCGCCAAACATGCAGGGCGGAGACCCGAGCTCCCGCCCGAGTAACCCAGAAATGCTCGGTGCTCGCCGAACATCCCGAGTAGCGTGATGCTTGGGCGAGTACCGAGCAGTGTCGAGCATGCTCGCTCAACACTAGTAGCGTGTTTGTGCCACTGTATCCAGGGTTTGTTCATTCTGGGCACAGTGTCTGGAGTTAAATGGGTTTCCTGAAGGCACATTATTTGCGCTTGAGATTTACGTATCTGGGAGAATACAATATTCCGTTTCTTGGCATTCCCCAATCCCCTAATGTTCCATGAGAGAATTTTAAGTGACGCCATAAAGGTTCCATTTAAAATTTTGACCAAGGAAATTATGCCCCTCAAGAGTGCATGCTTCAATCATTTAGAGGCCATTTCTGGATAATGAAGTAAGAGTGCAGTGCTCGCATTCAATTAAAGTTACAATCAGATAAAAAACAAGTGACCATTAGTGGCCATAGGAATACAATTGTAGATGCCTATAAACTTTCAAAAACTTAAGTACAGGCATAAATAGAAAATCCCCCCGCCACTTTTTTATGATGAAAAGAAGGAATTATCCGCTTTTCTATCCGAACCACTAATATTAAATTGCAATAAATTCAAAATATATACCTTAAATGATTCTGTATAAAGGCTACTAAAGGATTATTGGTCCGATAACCTGTTTTTTGCTAAACCCAAAGGGTAACCAAGTCATCGAATCCGGGATTGAGGCACTAATATCCAAAGAAGTGGCTACCTTGCCTCCTTCCCAATACAAATTTTTAATAATTTTTATCAGCCCTTTCCAAGAACATTAACATAAGGATATATAATCACAATCTGGACTCCACCCCTTTCAATATATACTTTTCCCCTCCCTCCTGGCTAATAAATTTAAGAAGGACAAAACTTCTTTTGTTTAATCACTATATGAGCTGCCCAACTCAACCTTATGGATGTAAATTCTATTTTGTTTTGATAATTGAGCATTAGACTAAATTCAGAGAGGTATTCTGATTAATCATTATGATAATTCTTCACAGGTATAAACATAGAGCATTTCAACAATATTCTGCAGGATTTAAATTGTTGTCTTCCATCTGAATCAAATAATTCAATATTAATACAATAAACTTTTCTTATCAACATGTATTATCATTACTGCCTCTGACGTCTCTCTCTCCTGGAAATCCACTCGTCCGCTTCCACAGGATTCTGAAAGAAAACTACCCTCTCGCCATCCACCACCCTTAGCCTGGCTGGATATGCCATAGATATACCATGCCGTAGCTCACATTAGAACTTTTCAAACGTCTTTTAATCGATATAAATGAGGCCCTTCGTTTCTGTAAGTCAGCTGAAAAGTCTGGAATCAATATTACGGTGACGCTTTCATGTTTAATCACTTGGGCCTTCTGCGCCAATTGTCAAGTATAGTCTCTATCTTTCCAGTTAAAGAATCTGGCCAGTAGAGGTCTGGGAGTGGCCCCCGGAGGATTCGGTCTCCCAGGAACCCGGTGTGCCCTTTCCACCGCATATGCAGCAGAAAAGGTGGCATCTGGAAATAGGCTACGTATCCATTTTTCCACAAAGTTACTGGAGTTGTTTCCTTCTGCTCTTTCAAACCAATTATACGGATGTTGTTTTGCCTCAGTCTATTCTCCAAATCATCATTCTTTTGTATACACAGTTCCATTTTGAGTTCTATTTCTCGGATACGCTCTGGCAAAGGTGTTATTTCGTCCTCCAGATTCGAAATTCTATCCTCCGCCTGTCGGACTTTCTTTCCCAGATTTGACATATCATTGCGAAGGAGTCCCAGATCAGTTTTAACCCCCGAGATGCATGTGCAGTATAAGGGGTGAACTTGTAATTGGCAATTTAATATGTGTTTCAGGATATTGTCAGTGGTTCGAATATTAATATTTGGAAGATCATAGAATCATTTCTCTGCTAAGTCATACTGTAGCGTATGTGCAGCAAGTGCGCTTTCAAAGAGAGACAGTAGGTGGCAGTAGCACACAGCAGCATCCAAGTCCTATGTCTGCACTTTTGCTCCTTCTCCACCGGTTCAAATTTCACCTACACACACGCACCAATGGCCTTTTATGAGTGATAGTGCAGGGGAAATCCTGAAGCTCAGATAAAGTAGAAGAGCCACTGGGAGTTGGTAGTATGCTGAGAGATAATGTGGGGGGGGGATAATAGAAGGATTGTTTAGTTACTGGGGAGGTTACTCACCGCGCAGAGTCTGCAGTGTAGTGCCCTTTAAATACAAATTGGCGGCGGCGATCCGCCCTTCACTTCCCTCCGATTCTCCCGTTCTCCGAAGGGGAGGGGGAGGGGGGTCACCGGCCAGCCGTCGCTCCTGCAGCACCACACCGCCACCACACCTTCGCAGGCTCCACTGAACGTGGGTCACAAAGGTGGGCCGTGACCCAAGATGGTGCCTCTCCTCACCCTCAGCTGTCCCAGGAGACACCAGACTCCTGCGTCCCTCACTGACACCGCGTGCCCCAACCAGCAGGGCCGCTATCCGTGATGATCGATGGGCTGGTCCCAGGGGCAGGAAACACTTGCATGGGTCCAAGCGCTGACACAGGTTCCCCACGTCTCAGCACCGCGCACCACGGTCATCCACAAAGGCTCCACAGGGGACCCCGTCTGTCACAATACCTCAATCCGCAGTTGTGGGCCTCCGCACCGAAGAGGTAGACTGGCGATAATGCAGGGATGGGTGAGGGCCCCCTGGCGAGGTCGCGGTCGCGAGGCGGGAGTAGGCCTCAATCCTTGTCTTAGTCTGAATGAGGCCAATCCGGTCCAGAGAGGTCTCGGATGGTAGCTCACAGTCTGGAGAGTGATGTGTGGGCAAAAAGAGCCTTAGATGACTTAGAATGCAAAAGGATTGTTATAGATAGCTTGGCAGGGTCACAGAGCTTGAGCAAACACATCCTGCTTCATGGACTTCTGGCCACGCCCCCTTTCCTTCAACTTTTACCAAGTTTCCTGTGCCTTTGTAGCTCACACATCCACAAAAACATCAGCGATTCACCTCCGGGCTTTACAGTAGGAATGGTGTTCCTTTCATCATAGGCCTTGTTGACCTCTCTCCAAATGTAATGTTTATGGTTGTGACCAAAAAGTTAAATTTTGGTTTCATCACTTCAAATTACCTTGTTTCAGAAGTTTTGAGGCTTGTTTCTGTGCTGTTTGGCATATTGTAAGCGAGATACTTTGTGGCATTTGCGCAGTAATGGCTTTCTTCTGGCCACTCGACCATGCAGCCCATTTTTCTTCAAGTGCCTCCTTTTTGTGCATCTTGAAACAGCCACACCGCTACAGTCAGAGAGTCCTGAATTTCAACTGATGTTATTTGTGGGTTTTTCTTTGCATCCCCAACAATTTTCTGGGCAGTTGTGGCCGAAATTTTTGTTGGTCTACCTGACCGTGGTTTGGTTTTTACAGAGCCCCTGATTTTCCATTTGTTAATCACAGTATAAACGCTGCTGCCTAGCATTATCAATTCCTTGGATATCTTTTTGTATCCCTTTCCTGTGTTATACAGTTCAACTACCTTTTCCCGTAGATCCGTTGACAATTCTTTTGCTTTCCCCATGACTCACAATCCAGAAACGTCAGTAGTTGGATGAAATATTCAAGAGTCTGTCTGAATCCCAGAAACTCACTCAGCTTTTATGCACACACACAGATTACAAGCAAACAGGTCACAGGTGAGGATGTTACCTTTAGTAGCCATTCAAACCCATTTGTGTCAAATTCTGTGCATGTTATGAGTAGTGTTGAGCCACCCCCGTAGTGTTCGGGTTCGGTTCGGTTCGTCGGACACCTTAGAACACCGTCGAACACCGTTAAAACCAATGGCAGGCAAACAAAAACAGATAGAAACACATAGAAAACACCTTCAAAGGTGTCCAAAAGCTGACAAACTGCTCAGAAGACGCTCTCTTTAAAAAAGCCGGCCGGCAATTCAGCAGCAGCATACACCGGTACCCGACAATTTAGACAAGAAGGAATAGAGCATCACACATAGATTAGATAGATAGAAACATGTCAGTCACACATATAAGAAGCACAGTGACAGTGTTGCTTATTGTACTTGTCATTTAGTGTAAAGGATTTATTTAAAAAAATAATAGTGTTTTCGTGCACTGTCTCTTTAAAAAAGCCGGCCGGCAATTCAGTATCTGTACCCGATAATTTAGAATAGAAGGAGTAGAGAATCACACATAGATTAGATAGATAGAAACGTGTGAGTCACATATATATGAAGTACAGTGACAGTGTTGCTTACTGTACTTGTCATTTAGTGTAAAGGATTTATTTAAAAAAAAAATAGTGTTTTCATGCACCGTCTCTTTAAAAAAGCCGGCCGGCAATTTAGCATCTGTACCCGACGATTTAGAACAGAAAGATAGAGCATCACACATAGATTAGATAGATAGAAACATGTCAGTCACATATATAAGAAGTACAGTGACAGTGTTGATAACTGTACTTGTCATTTAGTGTTAAAATAAAGGATTTATTAAAAAAAAAATTGGCGTGGGGGTCTCCGTAATTTTAGTCTCTAGCGGAGGTTAAGCAGACGGCTGGGGCAGATGTTTGAAGCCTGGGAAGGGGGTAATACCCACGGAGCTTCCCAGGCTACTAATATGAGCCCCCAGCTGAATACCTAGCCTTTACTAGCTATTAAAATGGGGGACCCCCCCAAAAAAATGACGTGGGGTCCCCCCTATTTTAATAGCTAGCAAAGGCTAGGCAGACAGCTGGGGGCTGATATTAATAGCCCAGGAAGGGTACCATGAATATTGGCCCCCTCCCAGGCTAGAAACACCAGCCGTCAGCCGCCCCAGAAATGGCGCATCCATAGGATGCGCCAATTCTGGCACTTAGCCTCGCTCTTCCCACTGCCTTGTAGCGGTGGCAGTGGGGTAATAGGGTTAGGGTTGATGTCAGCTTATAATGCCAGCTGACATCAAGCCCAGGTTAGTAATGGAGAGGCGTCTATAAGACACCCCCATTACTAACCCCATAGTCAAAGTTACAAAAAAACACAAACACCCAGAATAAAATCCTTTAATTGAAATAAACACACAATTCTTTATTGTTCTAAATTAAACCATACTTACCACCACGCCCATTCCAGCTGAAGCCAACGATCTCCTGCAATAAAAGAAAAATAATAAACCAACATCACCCTTACCTTTCCATGGTTCCCACGACAGCTTCAGCTCTGCTACATCGAGATGACAGGCTGGACCGCAGCAGAACGCTGCCATCCAGCCTGTCATCCCGTAGACACTGAGAAGCGCAGGCATGCTTGCGCTCCTCAGTGTCTCGCTGTGACGGCATAAAGATGAGCCGAGTTCATGTCCAATGAACTCAGCTCACCTCATGCACGTCACTGACAGCGTGGGAGAATTCTCCTGCACTCAGCGCTTCAGCGTGAGAATTTTCCCACGCTGTCAGTGACGTGCATGAGGTGAGGTCATGTCCAATGAACTCGGCGCATCTCATGCACGTCACTGACAGCGTGGGAGAATTCTCCTGCACTCAGCGCTTCAGCGTGAGAATTTTCCCACGCTGTCAGTGACGTGCATGAGGTGAGGTCATGTCCAATGAACTCAGCTCACCTCATGTACGTCACTGACAGCGTGGGATAATTCTCACGCTGAAGCGCTGAGTGCAGGAGAATTTTCCAACGCTGTCAGTGACGTGCATGAGGCTGATATTTAAATTTGGCGCACAAATCGGTGATTGGTCGCGGGCAGCGTCCGGGACCAATCAGCACGGTAGTGTTTAACTTTGGCGGCAAGATCAGTGATTGGTCGCGCGCCAAGACCGCGACCAATCACCGATTTGGGCGCCACATTTAAATATCGGCCGCGACCAATCAGCACAGCGTTGTTTAAATGTGGATCCAAGATCGGTGATTGGTCGCGGACGATATTTAAATTTGGCGCATAAATCTGTGATTGGTCGCGGGCAGCGTCCGCGACCAATCAGCACAGTAGTGTTTAACTTTGGCGGCAAGATCAGTGATTGGTCGCGGTCAAGACGGCGACCAATCACCGATTTGTGCGGCACATTTAAATAGCGGCCGCGACCAATCACCGATTTGGGCGCCAAATTTAAATATCCTCTGCGACGAATCACCCATCTTGGCTCCACATTTAAACACCGCTGTACTGATTGGCCGCGGACGCTATTTAAATGTGGCGCCAAAATCGGTGATTGGTCGCGCCCAGCGTCGGCGACCAATCAGCACAGCGGTGTTTAAATGTGGAGCCAAGATTGGTGATTGGTTGCGGCCGATATTTAAATTTGGCACCCAAATCGGTGATTGGTCGCGGGCAGCGCCAGCGACCAATCAGCGATTTTTAACACAAATGTCCGGATCTTTGTAACACCATGCGGATACTGTGGGGACATCAGCGGCTAGGGTGTCAAGGGAGGACCGGGGAGTGGCGCTGCGGGTCGGGATACTTCTGCTGCGAGCAGTCGCTCATCTCCCGGCTTCTCGCAACGGAAGTATCCGACCAGGCAGCGGCGCTCCCCGGTCCTCACCAATACGATTAGCTGATTGGTCGCGCTCTCCGCACGCGACCAATCAGTGATCTTGGCGCTAAAGTTAAACACCGCTCTGCTGATTGGTCGCGGACGCTGCCCGCGACCAATCACCGATTTGGGCCCGGACGCTGCCCGCGACCAATCACCGATTTGGGTGCCACATTTAAATAGCGGCCGCGACCAATCAGCGAGCTTGGCGCCAAATTTAAACAACGCTCTGCTGATTGGTCGCGGACGCCAGACGCGTCCAATCAGTGAGATTGGCGCCAAATTTAAACAACGCTCTGCTAATTGGTCGCGGACTCCAGCCGCGACCAATCAGCGAGATTGGCGCCAAATTTAAACCCCACTCTGCTAATTGGTCGCGGATGCCGGCCGCAACTAATCAGCATTATTGGCGCCAAATTTAAACACTGCTCTGCTGATTGATCGCCGTCGCCGTCCGTGACCAATCAGTAGTATTGGCGCCAAATTTAAACCCTGCTCGGCTGATTGGTCACAGTTGCCTTCCGCGACCAATCAGCGATTTTGACGCCAAATTTAAACACCGCTCTGCTGATTGGTCGCGGCCGGCGATTGCGACCAATCAGCATTATTGGCGCCAAATTTAAACCCCGCTCTGCTGATTGGTCGCGACCACCGGCCGCGACTAATCAACATTGTTGCCTCCAAATTTAAACCCCGCTCTGCTGATTGGTCACAGTTGCCTTCCGCGACCAATCAGCGATTTTGACGCCAAATTTAAACCCCGCTCTGCTGATTGGTCGTGACCGCCGGCCGCGACTAATCAACATTGTTGCCGCCAAATTTAAACACTGCTCTGCTGAATGGTCGAGGTCGTGACCAATCACCATTATTGGCGCCAAATTTAAACACCGCTTTGCTGATTGGTCGCGACCACAACCTATCAGCATTATTGGCGCAAAATTTAAACCCCGCTCTGCTGATTAGTCGCGACCGCCGGCCGTGACCAATCAGTGATATAGTCGCCAAATTTCAACACCGCTTTGCTAATTGGTCGCGGTTGCTGGCCGCGACCAGTCAGCGATTTTGGCGCCAAATTTAAACACCGCTCTGCTGATTGCGCCGGGTCTGCCACATACATATTCTAGAATACCCGATGCGTTAGAATCGGGCCACCATCTAGTTTCATGAAATAATTAAAAAAAAAATTGATGTGGGGCTTCGTCCTATATTTGTGTCCAGCCAGGTACAGCAGGCATGAACGGGCTGCGCCCAACCACCAGCTGCCTATTTGTACCTGGCCGGACACAACAATATAGGGAAGCCCTTTTTTCCTTAATTATTTCATGAATTTCATGAAATAATTTAAAAAAAAAATACGTGGGGCTTCGCCCTATTTTTGTGTCCATCCAGGTACAACTAGGCAGCTGGGGGCTGGAATCTGCAGCGCAGGGAGGCCCAAGCTTTCTGGGCCCCACCAGCTGCAAATTGCAGTACGCAGCCACCGCGGAAAATGGCGCGTTCATAGAAGCGCCATCTTCTGGCGCTGTACCCAACTCATCCAGGGCCCTGGTGCGGTGGCTCACTGGGTAATAAAGGGGTTAGGGCCAGCTTGGCATTATCAGCTGGCCCTAAGCCCGAAATTCATGGGGTCACGCCAATATTAGACATGACCACTATGAATTTCTAGCAAAGTATTTAAAAAAAACACAACACCCAGAAAAAAGTCCTTTAATTGAAATAAACACACAATTCTTTATTGTTCTAAATTAAACCATACTTACCATCACGCCCATTCCAGCTGAAGCCAACGATCTCCTGCAATAAAAGTAAAATAATAAAGCAACCTCATCCTTACCTTTCCATGGTTCCCACGACAGCTTCAGCTCTGCTACATCGAGATGACAGGCTGGACCGCAGGAGAACGCTGCCATCCAGCCTGTCATCCCGCAGACACTGAGAAGCGCAGGCTTGCTTGCGCTCCTCAGTGTCTGGCTGTGACGGCATCCAGATGAGCCGAGGTCATGTCCAATGAACTCAGCTCACCTCATGTACGTCACTGACAGCGTGGAAGAATTCTCCTGCACTCAGGGCTTCAGCGTGAGAATTCTCCCACGCTGTCAGTGACGTACATGAGGTCAGCTGAGTTCAATGGACATGAATGATCTCACCTCATGCACGTCACTGACAGCGTGGGAAAATTCTCCTGCACTCAGCGCTTCAGCGTGAGAATTTTCCCACGCTGTCAGTGACGTGCATGAGGTGAGCTCATTCATGTCCATTGAACCCCAGCCCTATTACCCCACTGCCACCGCTACAGGGCAGTGGGAAGAGCGAGGCTAAGTGCCAGAATTGGCGCATCCTATGGATGCGCCATTTCTGGGGCGGCTGACGGCTGGTGTTTCTAGCCTGGGAGGGGGCCAATATTCATGGCACCCTTCCTGGGCTATTAATATCAGCCCCCCGCTGTCTGCCTAGCCTTTGCTAGCTATTAAAATAGGGGGGACCCCACGTCATTTTTTTGGGGGGGTCCCCCATTTTAATAGCTAGTAAAGGCTAGGTATTCCGCTGGGGGCTGATATTAGTAGCCTGGGAAGCTCCGTGGGTATTACCCCCTTCCCAGGCTTCAAACATCTGCCCCAGCCGTCTGCTTAACCTCCGCTAGAGACTAAAATTAAGGGGAACCCCACGCCAATTTTTTTTTAAATAAATCCTTTATTTTAACACTAAATGACAAGTACAGTAATCAACACTATCACTGTACTTCTTATATATGTGACTGACATGTTTCTATCTATCTAATCTATGTGTGATGCTCTATTCCTTCTATTCTAAATTGTCGGGTACAGATGCTGAAATGCCGGCCTGCTTTTTTAAAGAGACAGTGCATGAAAACACTATTATTTTTTTTAATAAATCCTTTACACTAAATGACAAGTAAAGTAAGCAACACTGTCACTGTACTTCATATATATGTGACTGACATGTTTCTATCTATCTTATCTATGTGTGATTCTCTATTCTTTCTATTCTAAATTGTCGGGTACCGCTGCTGAAATGCCGGCCGGCTTTTTTAAAGAGACAGTGCATGAAAACACTATTATTTTTTTTAATAAATCCTTTACACTAAATGACAAGTACAGTAAGCAACACTGTCACTGTACTTCATATATATGTGACTGACATGTTTCTATCTATCTAATCTATTTGTGATTCTCTATTCTTTCTATTCCAAATTGTCGGGTACCGCTGCTGAGTTGCCGGCCGGCTTTTTTAAAGAGACGGTGCATGAAAACACTATTATTTTTTTTAATAAATCCTTTACACTAAATGACAAGTACAGTAAGCAACACTGTCACTGTACTTCATATATATGTGGCTGACATGTTTCTATCTATCTAATCTATGTGTGAAGCTCTATTTTTTCGGTTCTAAATTGTCGGGTACCGGTGTATGCCGCTGCTGAATTGCCGGCTTTTCATGTTTCACTGTTGGCACTGTTCCCATCGATTTGGGCAATCACTGTAATGCCACAACCACCATGGCTGTGGCATTACAGTGAGTGACAGACAATCCCTGCATGATTGGTGCTCTAAATAGCGCCAGACATGCAGGACAAGCTTTTGGTGCACGAACAGTTATCGAACATAACCTCGAACAGCCGAATTTTTGCAAATCGTTCGGGTTCGTCGAACAACTCGAACACCGCCCAAAACAGCTCGAATTTGAGATTGGCGAACAGTTCTAGTCGAACACCGCTCATCTCTAGTTATGAGGCCAAAATCATCAGGGTATGTGAACTTTTGATCAGGGTCATTTGGATGTTTTTAGTTGTCATTAAGATTTAAAAAGAGAAAACACAGTAGTTTGACAATAAATGGCGTCACCCAACCAATAACCATGAGTGGAGAAAAAGTTTTCTTTTGTCATCATTCATATTCTCTGAAATAAGGCCAAGAAAGCAAAAATTCTGCCGGGGTATGTAAACTTTTGAGCACACCTCTACCTTCCTCAACCCTATAGCCACTACAACCGCTGTCTACTCCATTGTCTGGTTATACCTGTTCTCATCATCAATTGCCTTTTTATCATTTCCCCCTTCCACCTTTTATTGTTATTATTTCCTGAATAATATATTTTTTTGATTTAATCCTCCTTGGTCAACACCTTTTTTTACCTAACTACTAGCTCTTTTATCCATTGTATCTATCGCCTTATAAATCCAGCACAAATTGTATTTAAAAAAAAATTCCATTCTGTTGTTATAAAGTATTCTAATTTACTGAGATAATGCCTTTTGTGTTTTCATTGGCTTTAAGCCATAATCATCAACATTAACAGAAACAAACACTTGAAATAGATCACTCTGTTTGTAATGACTCTATATAATATATGAGTTTCACTTTTTGTATTGAAGAACTGAAATAAATTAACTTTTTGATGATATTCTAATTTAGGGAGATGCACCTGTATATAATACATGAGGTATTGGTCGATATTTTGGCCAAAATTCTCAAGCTCGCAACCCATGTCAAGGGTCCTCCTTGTCTTGTGAGTACCTACACTAAATTCAAAAATAATTCACTAAAAAAAAGACTAAAAGTCAATAAAAAGATCACTGAAAAAGGAAAAAAATCAACCATACTTGCAACACCATGTCCAGACAAAAATGCACAAACAGGAAGCAGCATGTCCCCCATGATAAAGGCAGGGGCAGCACAGGTGCAAAATACTAATAAAACAACCACTTACTAACCCACAAACATCCTGTTTGTGCATTTTTGTCTGGACCTGGTATTGCAAGTATAGCTGCTTTTTCTCTCTTTCAGTAATGATAGTTTTGATTAAGAAGTGACATGAATGTATGAAGAGCTTCAATGGAATCCTGCCAGATCAAGAAAATAGCATCAATGTACCATGCACAAAAGAGAACGCGGTCCATTGAAGGAGAGCAATCTAACAGGAACAGGTCCCATTCCCACAACCACAGGAACAGATTGGCATTGGATAGTCCGAACAAAGCGCCCTGGAGTTGCAGATAGAATGTTTTCCTTTTAGGATGATGGACTGACGTTTAATTGATACCAATTTGAGATAGATACAGTGGGGAAAATAAGTATTTGATACACTGCCAATTTTGCAAGTTTTCCCACCTACAAAGAATGGAGAGGTCTGTAATTTTTATCGTAGGTACACTTCAACTGTGAGAGACAGAGTTTAAAAATAAAAAACAGAAAATCACATTGTATGATTTTAAAATAATTAATTAGCATTTTATTGCATGAAATAAGTATTTGATACAATAGAAAAAACGTAATATTTGGTACAGAAACCTTTGCTTGCAATTACAGAGGTCAGACGTTTCCTGTAGTTCTTGACCAAGTTTGCACATACTGCAGCAGGGATTTTGGCCCACTCCTCCATACAGATCTTCTCCAGATATTTCAGGTTTTGGGGCTGTCGCTGGGCAACATTGAGTTTCAACTCCCTCCAAAGATTTTCTATTGGGTTCAGGTCTGGAGACTGGCTAGACCACTCCAGGACCTTGAAATGCTTCTTACGGAGCCACTGCTTAGTTGCCCTGGCTGTGTGTGTTTCAGGTCATTGTCATGCTGGAAGACCCAGCCACGACACATCTTCAATGCTCTGTGGTAAAGCAGCTTGCTTGGCTGTACACAGAGATAGACACGGAACACTGTTTCTTTAAATTTCGAGATGGTTTATTAAAACATGTCAAACCACCCTGGAGTCCATAAAGTAAACACAGCCCATTCGGCATAATGGCAAAACAAAACAAAATGGCAAAACAAAAAAGATACAGCACAGTCCTTATATCGGACCCCGGCCATTCAGGGTTAACCACACACGTTTCAGATTTAGATTAACAAATTCAAGCTCCTCTCTGGAGTAAGTTTCTCCAGATACTGAACAACACCTGAGTCACAAGGCTGGCTATTTACAGCCCAGACCACACCCTGAGGTGGAGATATGGAGAACAACCTATCGCCCGCTCTATGGTCATTCTCATAAAACACGCCCTTATAAATTGACTGATTAACCCTCTCTGCACCTACCATGCAGGAGAAAACTTCCATGTTTCTCATCACTGAAGCTAATAAACCTTAGTAAAACATATCTCCCCTCCTGTATTCTGCCAGTGACTTTGTCACAGCTCTTACTGAAGGAAGGAGGTTGTTGGCCAAAATCTCGCGATAAATGACCCCATCCATGCTCCCTTCAATACGATGCAGTCATCCGGTCCCCTTTGCAGAAAAGCACCACCAAAGTATGATGTTTCCACCACCATGTGACGTGCCCCCTGTGCCGTGGGGTACCCGGTGCCGGGCCGGTAGATGCTGGGGATTGTAGTCACTGTGGCGGTGACCTGGTCCGTGACCCAGGGCGGTCAATCCAAGGGGTTATTTATATATATAGGTTTTATAATGTCTGACTACGCCACCAGTGGAGTGTGGCTAAAGGGGGGCCGCCGCTGTGGAACAGTCCTCTGAAGCTGGTGGTTTTGCAGCAAGGGTGGTATAACTCCCCACAGGAAGAGTTAGCTTCAGGGCAGTGTGTGGATGATGGTGGTTGTGCAGGTGGTGCTGGGCGTTGTAGTGCAGTGAGGGATGGCGCAGCAAGGAACACAGAGACAAGATAGTGCAGTCCCAGGGTCTTTACTCACAGTTGTTGCTTTCCAAGTTATAACTGCAGATCATAACTTCCCACGTCGTGCTGTGCGTACTCAGAGTGGGGTTCAGTCCACCCTCAGGTATTTTCAGAGTACTTAACAGGACCCCTTTCTGTGTGCCTTCCTCAGCCGTCTTCCTGCGCTGGCTCTCTCCTTCCTGCCCTGCGCCTCACAGTCAGTGTCCCAAGCCGGTGGCCTCGGGTCTTGGCGGGCGACCTGAAGTCCCCTGGGCCCTATGTGGCCACCTTTTCAGCGATTAATAACTGTGGTAGTGGGCAACTGCACCCTGAAAGTACAGCCACCTCCAGTTGCTAAATGGACTTGAAGTATCCGTGCTAGTTAAGGGGCCGGTCCCCTCTGCAGCTTGATCCTTCCACTATCTTGTAGATTCGGGCGTATGGGTGGCCTCCAGCACTGCCCGTACCCCTAGGATCCCTTCTCTTCTACTAGGCCCGCCTCTGGAGCAGAGCTCATACAGGGCATCTGCTCCTGTCACTTCTCCTCCTCTCACTGAACAGACTGAACGAACCAAGATCTAAGATGGTGTCTCTATTTTATACCACTTCCTTCTGAGTGCTCCCAGGATCTACTTCCTCCACCCCATACACTACATGGTTCCCCCTCTCTAGGTGGTTCCCCCCACTCCAGCCAGGGACCAAGGACTGTGCTCTCCCGTAGGAGTAATCTCACCCTGTCCCCCGGAAATGTGGTGTAGTGAATGCAGGTGTTAAGGTCCTGAGCTGTACTCCTTCCTTACCTGAGAGTGAGATACCACACCTCTGGGTGAGATGCAGTACCTCTGTGGTGACCGAACCCTCAGGGGCGCCACACATGTTTCATGGTTGGGATGGTGTTCTTGGGGTTGTCCTTCTTCCTCCAAGCATGGCGAGTGGAGTTAATACCAAAGTTCTATTTTGGTTTCATCTGACCACATGACCTTCTCCCATGCCTCATCTAGGTCATCCAGATGGTCATTGGTGAACTTCAAATGAGCTTGAACATGTGCTGATGGGAGTAAGGGGACCCTGCAGGATTTTAATCCATGATGGCGTAGTGTGTTACTAACGGTAATGTTGGAGACTGTTGTCCCAGCTCTCTTCAGGTCATTGACCAGGTCCTCCTGTGTAGTTCAGGGCTGATTCCCAGACCGAGGAAGATTGACAGTCATCTTGCGCTTCTTCCATTTTCTAATAATTGTGCCAACAGTTGTTGCCTTCTCACCAAGCTGCTTGCCTATTCTCCTGTTGTTGACCTTATCTCTTGGATTTTACCCATGAAATAAATAAAGTAACCACATGTTTTTAATTAAATTTGGCTTCCTGGGTGCTGGATAAACTCTTCAATCTCAGAAATCAATGTGCTTGATATGCTCGGCACTCGGCGAGTATTTCCGGGTTGCTTGGGGCCCTGCCCTGCATGTTTGGTGCTCTCTAGAGAGCCAATGAACATGCAGGGATTGCTTGCCATGCACTGTAATGCCATAGCCATGATGGTTGTGGTATTACAGTGATTGGCTGGCCACATAGCGTCTCATCACAGTCTAACCCGGAAACAGACAGAGTAGGGAGGGCTGCAGCTGAGTCAGGGAGAGATTTGCTTGTTTATAAGTTAGTATAGTTATTCCACAGCATATGTATATATCCTTCTGAACTAATAGTCCTTCTGAGAACTAATCCAGCTGCATATATTCAGTGGTGGTAGCAGGAGAAAGGCAGGCACGGTTTGTGGCAGTGTATACAGCACAAGAGGGTCCATTGCACGTTCTGTCTGCTGCTGCTGTTACAGATATCAGTAGACATAGCCCCAGATATCAGGAGCCAGAACTAATTTTTTTTTATCTTAATCCTGATTATTTGCTTAAAAAGCAATCCAGAGTACACCATTTTAGTGCACCATTTGCTTGTTAGCACTGCAGAATACAGCCAGATCTTTTCCATCATCAGATGTGGTCCCATATTGCAGCGGTAAAAAGCCATGAATTTGTAGTAAACGTGGAAAATATTCTCCTCCATTTAGAGTTTTCATTCAGTGTGTCAGTGAAGCTATTCACACGTAATCACTGTGAAGAATAGTAAACTACAGGGCCGCTATTTAAAACCGTGGCTATCCGTCAGATGTATCACATATAACTGAGGTTCAAATCCAGGCATTTGTAGTGAACGTGGAACATATTGTCCTCCATTTAGAGTTTTGCTTCAGTGTGTCAGTGAAGCTATTCACACGTGATCACTGTGAAGAATAGTAAACTACAGGGCCGCTATTTAAAACCGTGGCTGTCCGTCAGATGTATCACATATAACTGAGGTTCAAATCCAGGCATTTGTAGTGAACGTGGAAAATATTATCTAACATTTAAAATGAGAAAGGTGATGGTGCATGCAGAGGCCGAAGCCATGGGCAAGCTGAAATTGTGCCACAACAAACACCCACATCTTGTTGCTCGACCTTCCTGTCCCAATTGCTAGGGGACCGCAGCACACCACTATTGAACTCAGAGCAGTGTCAAAAGGTTGTTGGTTGGATAGCAGATAATGCTTCCAGTCACTTTACCACCACCACCCTGTCTTCCACACAGTCAAGTCTCAGTAGCCGTGAGTCTGGACCACATATTCCTCACCCTGATCCTCCTTTCTCCCACCATGCCGAGTGCCTGGAGACAACTGATCCCACACTTGGACACTTCGAAGAGCTGTTCACTTTTCCATTTATAGATTCGGGCCTCTCCCCAGCCAACTTCAAGTGGGGCAAGAGGAGAACACGTGTAGCCATGTCCAAATATTTGAGCAGCCACAGTCACACGAATGCAACGGTCTGTCACAAGAGGTGGATCCTGATGAGACAATTGCCAGAAAGTCAGGAGGAGAACCTGCGTGCGGAAATGGAAGATGAGGAGGTGGATGATGTAGTCACTGACCCAACCTGGCAGGGGGACATGCAAAGTGAGGACAAAGTGAGGACAGCAGCACACAGGGGGGGGGAGGCATAGCACCACAACAGATAGGAAGAAGCAGTGTGGTGGCCACAGACACAAGGCGGGCAAGTGGTCCTTGTAACACCAACACGACGGAAGTTGCTAGTACAACTGTTAGGTCTTCCCCAGTCTGGTTGGTTTTTAAAGACCCTGCAGATAACCACAAAAAGGCCATTTGCACCATCTGCCAGGCCAGCATCAGCAGGGGTAGCAAAACTAGCATCCTGACCACCACCAGCATGCACGCCAATCCCCTGTCCATGGAACATGCAAAGATGCCTCCTGCCCTGCACCTGTTGTTGCACACTCTCAACTAGCACCATCAGCAACCACGTCCTTGTTCCAGTGCAGCGTTCAGTTGTCCCTAACCAAGTCCTTTGAACGCAAGCGCAAATGCGCTGCCAACGTCCCACAGGCCGCACTACTAAATTCACACATTCACAAATGTTTGCACTCGAAATGTTGCCTTTTTGGCTCGTGGAGATGGAAGCTTTCCGCAACCTGATGGCGGCGGCTGTCCCTCAGTACTCGGTCCCCAGCTGCCACTATTCCTCCCAGTGTGCCTTCCCCGCATTACACAAGCACGTGTCCCACAACATTAGCCATGTCCTCAACATTGCAATTACTGGGAAAGTCCACCTAACCACGGACACGTGCTTTTGGGCAGGGAGAGTACATCTCGCTGATGGCACACTGGGTTAATATAGTGGAAGCCGGGACCCAGTCGGATCTTGGGACGGAACATATCCTCCCAACGCAGAGGATTGCGGGCCCTGGGTCAATCAGGGTTGCCCCCACATTCTACAGCTCCTGCACCTCCTCCTCCTCTTCAGTCTCCATCTCCATCTCCGAAATTACCATATCAGTCACAAGCTGGAAGAACTGCAGCACTGCCTCGGGCAAGCGTCAACAGGCTGTGCTGAAGCTGATATGCTTAGGTGACAAACAGCACACTGCTGAAGAGTTGTGGACAGCTCTGAAAGAGCAGGCAGATCTGTGGCTGACACCGTTGAACATACAGCCAGGCATGGTCGTGTGTGACAATGGCCGGTACCTGGTGGCGGCTCTGAAACGAGGCGAGCTCAAACACGTACCATGCCTGGCCCATGTGCTTAACCTCGCGGTTCAGCGGTTTCTCAAAACCTACCCGGATCTGCCGGATATGCTTGTCAAAGTGTGCCAATTTTAGAAAGTCAGCTACAGCTTTCGTCACCCTTGCCATGTGTCAGGACTGCAAATATTTTTAATTACATTTTGGCCCTTTTTGCCCTCTTTCAAGATGGTGTCTTTTTTCTCATGTGCCCCTTGTCTTCCTGCTTTATAACTCCACCCCTGCCTCTAATCAGTGCTAGAGTATTCTGCCTGTGATCTGCTCCAGGTGGTTCCCTAGTTTCCTGCTCTGCCCTGCAGACTTGTTTGGATCTTCTGTTACCTGCTCTCAGAGACTCTGCTGCATTCAGTTGTTACCAGTATTCCTCCTTCTCCTGGCTGCTCCTGCTGTTACCTCTGAGCCTCAGTCTTCACCTGCATTCTGCTAACAAGTAAGCTGATTTCTGCTCTGACTCACCTGCTTTAGATAGCTGCAGAGCACGGGACTGTGCTGCACTATCAGGGACTTCCTACCCAGGCCTCCCTGGATTATCTAAATATTGTATGGACTTCCTTGCATGGACTTGATAAGGACTTCCTTGTTTTCTAGCATCCTCTAGTGTGAATTGTGCTTTACAGATTGCTTTGCTGATTACATTTAGAGCACGAGACTGTGCAGCATTATCTGGTACTTCCTACCCAGGCCTCCCTGGATTATATAATATATATTGTTTGGACTTGATAAAGACTTCCTTGTTTTCTAGCATCCTCTAGTGTGAACAGTGCTTTACAAACTGCTCTGCTAATTGCATTTTCCCCTCAGTGTTTATGGACTTTGTTTTCTCGTCTGCACTTGTTTAAAACACCGTGTGTTTATAATATACACTTTGACACCTATAAGTTGTGTTCTGTTGTATCTTTGTTCCACGCAAAAAGACTCCTGTGGTATCCATTATAATTATTACACCATGCTTCAGCATCATTTTCAGCTTCCAGCTCACCGACTGGTGTGCGATGTCTCCACTAGTGTTGAGCCACCCCCGTAGTGTTCGAGTTTGGTTCGGTTCGTCGAACACCCGTGTGTTCGCCGAACTGTTCGTCGAACTGTTCGTCGAACACCTTCGAACACCGTTAAAACCAATGGCAGGCAAACAAAAACACATAGAAACACATAGAAAACACCTTCAAAGGTGTCCAAAAGCTGACAAACTGCTCAGAAGACATAACTAACACATGGAAAAGTGACAAGTACATATAGTCATGCGAAAAGAAAAGAGGTGGAGGAGTAAAAGGAGGGGGAGACACAGATATAGGCATGTCATGCCCTTCTAAAATCCAAAAAGTGAGAAGCCGACACGGCCAGTCAGTTCCTGCCCGTGCCACCTCCGTGTCGCCGGGTTTGTGCCAGAGCCGCGGTGGACCCTGACGGCCAGCCGCCCTCTCCTAATACTGGTGCCCGTCCGCTGGTGGGTCGAGCCCCCCGCGGTGGGGGGGAGTAACATCTGCAGAAGAAAGACCATCTTCCAGCCAAACTAACATGTCGACTTCTTTTCGTGGACAATGTGATACGATCCCTTTGTTACGGACACGCCCATCGCTACAAATTCCAGATGAGGCACAAAAACAGCAGGTGCTTCAGCGGATATCAAGTGCTCCTTCAAGTGGGCTCTCCTCCACCTCAACTTCAACATCACAAATACTCCAGTCCTCAGAGGTGTCACCCCAATCGCACTTGCTTCCTCACAGCTCCCAAGTCTCCAGCTGCCCGTCTGAGTATGGGGTAACACAGATGGTTGAGTCTGCACAGCTGTTTACTCATACTATAGCCTGGGAAACGGAGGTCTGCTCCAGAGCTTCTGTTAATCCAGACGAGGAAATGATCTGCACTGATGCCCAGAATCTTTATAAGTCGGATCCAGGACCAGATGAAGAAGGTTCTGAGCATAATGTAGACCCTCGTTCCCAAACTGTAACTCCTGTTGGTGTAGACAATGATGAAGACGATGATGAGACTCAAATACCTGATTGGAGCGACAACTTGACTTTTCGGTCAGGGCAGGAAGAGGTTGGCTTTGAGGACGACGGGTGTGATAACACACAGGGTGATGATGACAAGGTTGGAGATCCCACTTACTGTCAACCCACAGTCAGCCAGTCGATGAGGTCACCCGGGCCTTTGCCTGGCCTTTGGGATGTCGCGGTGGTCGGCTCCCTGGCCCGTACCCTGGGGTCACTCTTTAAAAGGGTGGATAATTGTTAATTTTATAAGAGTTTGTGACACCACCTGTGGTATCTGGTGAGAAGCACCAGCGCTGCAGCAGTCCACTGAGGCCCGTGATAAGGCAGCTCGATGGTATAGCTCCCCACAGGTGGAGCTAGGTCTCAGGGCAGCGTATGCAGGGGGAATGCAGGACAGGCGAGACCCAGCTGGGTCAGAGCAAGAACGGAAACGGACACGGTAGTCACTTCAGTACCTTTTACTGGAGGAAATTCAGGCACATCCTGGAGCACTGTAGGGTGAAGGGTGCATATCAAGATCCTCCCCAATGAGCGGGTGTAGGGCCTCCTGTTTCTTGCCTCTGCGCAGTAAGTTTCTGACCTGCCTGGAGCTAGGCCTAACTTTGTCTCTGTCCTGCGCTGGCTGACCTTGTGGTAGGGCCTTCTCTTGAAGTTCACGCTCCCAGTATGCGGGGCCTAAGCGTCTCCTGGCTCTGTTACGTATCAGCACCTTAGCAATCCTGGGACTTGTAGTTCTCCAGGAATTCCGGTTATGCCTTACTGGGTCATAGAGATACCGGTAAGCTCGGATCCGGTGTCCGGTAAATGCTTCGGGGTGAGCTGGTTAAGCTCCTCTGCCCCTTATGTACTAACTCGCCACTCGCCTTCGGCCTACTCGGGCCCTCAATAGGCTATACACACTAACGACAGCTTGCCGCGCTTCACCGATCTTATGACGCTGGCACACCTTAAGCTCTATCTGGGCTCCCTGAATCTAGCTAGCAGGAGCCTCGTGCTCCACTGCTGAACTATTAACTGAGTTCTCTAGACTAGACTGAGCTCCACTGCAGACTGACCTCTCTTAGGCTTCTCTACTGCAGGAACTCTTCAGAGGAACTGAACTGCCTAGCTCCACCTTCCCTATTTATATCCCTAACGGGCTCCCTCTGCTGGTCTGAGGTGGAAGGTGGAGATGTGTGAATGTTTATGGGGGCCTCTTGTGGAGGATTCCATCAATACACTCTTCTAGGATCTGTGATACCAAGCGCAGCGGGGCGTCACAGATGCTATTGACGACGAGGTTAGGTTGCGCCTTCCTGGACAGAGACGGAGTACTGGAAGCACGTCAACAACTGCATCCTCAACCACAACTCCGCCTCTGACCACAAGTCGTAGTGGCTCTTCAGGTCGCATGGGCTCTAAGCCTTGCATAGCCTGGGCATTTATTCAGATCGATAAGGATGACCCAACTCGTGTTATCTGTAATATTTGTCACCAAAAGCTAAGTAGAGGCCAAAAAATCCATAGTTTGAGTACTTCATGCATGTACCGTCACATGGATATGAAGCATAAGTTGCAGTGGGAAGCTCACTGTGCTACAATGCGGCCTAGCAGGCTGGGCCAACCACCGTCTGCCCCATCTTGTGCATCCGCGGCCTCTTCATCCTCTGTGACTGGGGGGACAGCAGTCACACATGTTTTTGGACGCAGACCTGCCACCTCTTTACCTGCAACAGCCAGTGTGATTGGCAGGTCATCAGTTCATTGGGAAGTGGAAACACCTGCTGGTGTTGAGAGCTCTCTAACATCGAGAGCACCACCTTTGGATCAAGGCAACCTAACATGTCCGCCTGCATCTTCCTCACAGACCGGCAGTTTGCCAGGGACACCCTACTCAATCCCGTCAAAGCACAACAGCCAGCCCTTGGTCCCTCAGATGTGGACAAGTAAAAGACCATTTCCTCCTAGCCATGAGAAAGCTAAGAGGTTGAATTTCACCTTCTGCAAGCTGTTGGCTACAGAAATGCTGCCTTTCCGCCTGGAGGACACAGTGGATTTTTGAGACCTTATGTCTGTCGCAGTGCCCCAGTACCAGATGCCCAGTCGGCACTACTTCTCAAAGAAAGGTGTGCCTGCGCTCCACCAGCATGTCGCACACAACATCACCGCTTCTTTGAGAAACTCTGTGTGTGACAGGGTGCATTTCACCACAGACACTTGGACGAGTAGGCATGGACAGGGGCGTTACATGTCGCTGACAGGGCACTGGGTAACTATGGTGACAGCAGGACAAGGGGCTGCTGTCCAAGTCTTGCCGTCCCCGCGAGTTGTACGTCAATCCTCTTTTTCTAGAAGTTCCTCCACTGCTTCTGCCTCCTCAACCTCCTCTCGGTCCTCCACCTGCACCCAAAGCCTGTCTGGTAATGCCACCTGCTTTCTAACTGCGCACCTCCTTACTATGCTGGCAGCAGGGTTCAACGGCATCAGTGTTTACTTTGAAATGTCTGGGAAATGTGAGTCACACAGCTGAGGACTTGTGGTCAGCTCTGGAGACCCAGTTTCATGAATGGTTGTCTCCACTGGACCTGCAACCAGGGAAGGCCGTGTGCGACAATGCTGCAAACCTGGGTGCGGCCCTTCGCCGGGGCAATGTTACAAACGTGCCTTGTATGGCTCACGTGTTGAACCTGGTTGTCCATAAATTTTTAGCCCACTATCCCGGACTAGATGGCCTTCTGCAGAGGGCACGGTCGCTGTGTGCTCACTTCCGCCGTTCGCATCCCGCAGCTCAATGACTTACATCTCTACAGAAGTCGTTGGGCCTGCCAGTTCACCGGCTGAAATGCGATGTGCCGACACGGTGGAATTCAACTCTGCACATGTTGCAGCGACTGTGGCAGCACCGACAAGCCCTGGTGCAATAGTTTCTGACGTATAGCCTGGGCCAACGAGATCCAGAGGTGGGGCAAATCACACAGCAGGAGTGGTCTCAGATCAGGGACCTATGAAGTTGACGCACCCCCTGGGCCGTGGGGTACCCGGAGCCGGGCCGGTAGACGCTGGGGGTTGTAGTCACTGTGGCGGTGACCCGGTCCGTGACCCAGGGCGGTCAATCCAACGGTAATTTGTATATATGGATTTTATAATGTCCGACTACGCCACCTGTGGAGTGCGGCCAAAGGGGCCGCCGCTGCGGAACAGTCCTCTGAAGCTGGTGGTTTTGCTGCAATGGTATTATTACTCACCACAGGAAGAGTGTAGCTTCAGGGCAGTGTGGGTGGATGATGGTGACTGTAGTGCAGGGAGTCAGTAAGGAACACAGAGTCCGTGTGATGCAGTCCCAAGATCTTTACTCACAGTTGTTGCAGTCCAGATTACAGGTACCAGAGCTATCTCACCCGTCGTGCTGTGCGTACTCAGTGAGGGGCTCAGTCCACCCCCAGATAGCTCCGGAGTACTTAGCAGGACCCCCTTCTGTGTGTCCTTTCTCTGGCCTTCTCCCTGCACCTCACACCCAGTGACACTTCTATCCGGTATCCTCGGGCCTTGGCGGGCGACTTGTGTTCCGTCCCCTGGGTCCTATGTGGCTACCTTCTTAGTGAGACTGGTGTGGACTTTTGCCTGCAGTACATGAAATGCTGCAGCCTCCGGTTTCTAGTTGAGCCTTGCTGTTTCTCCTCTAGTTGAGGGACCGGTTCCCCTTATCTGGCCTGACCCCTCTACCTCCTGGTAGCAGCGGGAGTACAGGTGGCCTTCTGCACGGCCCGTAGCCCTAGGGTCCCTTCGGTTCCTGGAGCCTTCCTGCTCCCACTCCTCTCTTCTCTCCTTCAGTCCTGGGCCTCCCAGGCTAGGCCCGCCTCCGGAGCAGAGCTCATGCCGAGCCTCTGCTCCTGTCACTTTTCCTCCTCTGACTGGCTTGCTCTTTCTAAGATGGCTTCCTATTTATACGCTCCCTGTCATGTGCTCCCCTAAGCTGCTCCCCTAAGCACCCACTACATAGGATCCTCCCACCAGCTAGGGACCTGGGACTGTGCTCTCCCTTAGGAGCAATCTCGCCCTAACCCCACTGCGGGTATGTGTTGGATGCAGGTGTTAGGGTCCCGAGCCATACGCCTTCCTTACCTGAGGGTGAGATACCACACCTCTGGGTGAGATGCAGTAACTCTGTGGTGACTGCACCCTCAGGGGTGCCACACACCTTTCTGCACAGTTTTGAAATGGCGACGAAGATGTTTAGTGCTGACGACGATGCCATTATCAGCATAACTATTCCGGTGATTTACATGCTGGAGCACACATTAAACAGAATTCAGAGTCAGGTGGTCGGACAAGAGGAGGTGGAGGAAGTAGAGGAGGAGTCGTATGCGGAAGGGATAACATCTCCAAGGTCCAGACGGTTGGGAGCACCAAGGAGGCAGGCATGGGAGGGTGGGGGAGAGGTATTAAACAGGGCGCATGGTAGCAGCCAAACTGTTGAGGAAGGTGCAGGAGCCGAGGAAGAAGTGGAGGATGAACTGGCGATGGGCATGGAAGACTCATCAGATGAGGGAGACCTTGATCACATTTCTGTTGTGCGAGGTTGGGGGGAGAGGGCAGAGGAAAGAAGCATGATTCTTACCTCGCTACCAACACAACAAGGACTTGGTCCTCCTGGATGCGCAAGACACATGAGTGCCTTCTTGCTGCACTACCTGCAACATGACCCTCAGATTGCAGAATTCGAAGTAATCTCGACTACTGGGTTGCCACACTCTTAGATCCCCGGTACAAAAGTAAATTTGCCGAAATAATTCCTGCCATAAAAAGGGATTGACGCATGCAGGAGTATCTGCAGACGCTGTTGCAGAATCTTACATGTGCTTTTCCACAAAACACCAGTGGTGCACGAAGTGAATCTCACAGTTCTAACTTGCCAACCGCGGGACTGTCGAGTCTTCATCACTCAAACCGTAACAGTAACACAGTATCTGCTGGTAACAACAATTTTGTGAAATCGTTTCACCACTTTTTTAGACCATCCTTTGCAAGGCCACAGGAGACAAGAAGTCTGACACATAGTCAATGCCTAGAGAGGATGGTGCAGGAGTATCTCCAAGTGAACATCGAAGCCATGACTGTGTCACTGGACCCTTGCTCATTTTGGTATTCCAATCTGGAAAAATGGCCGGAGCTCGCCACTCACGCCTTGGAGATCTTGTCATGCCCTGCAGCCAGTGTTCTCTCTGAACGTGTGTTCAGCGCTGCTGATGGTGTGCTGACAGATAAGCGCACGCGGCTGTCCACTGAGAATGTAGACAGACTCACGTTCATAAAGATGAACAAATCATGGATTCGCAAGGACTTTTCTAATCCTGTGTTATCCTTGGGAGGCTAAAAGCTTGAGGATTTGGTAATATCACCTCACCAACCATTTTAAGCAACTGTGGGGCAATTGATGCCACTTAACCCTAGAATGCATGACCATAAAAATCTACACTTTCATATACCTCGGGCCTTTTAGGCCCGTGTGCAAATAACATTGAATAACTCAAACTCAAATGACAAACAACTATATACATGAAGAATACCTAGAGTTTAAATATTCTAACTAAAGTAATCTTGCAGAAAATAGAAAACAATTAACAGGGCGGGACTGCGAGGCCCCAGGTATGCGTTCTAGGGTTAAGTGGTGTCTGTGCCACAATTTTGGGAAAAAATGGAAACTCTTTTTGGAGTCCCCTTGCTGTGTCTTACGTGACGTTGGCATCGTCAATTCCAGGTGGGTTGGGTCGCTCCCCCCCCCTTTTAACTGTAAGAAACTACATACACTATGGCTTGGGGTAACACAGATGATTGAGTCTGAAGAGCTGTTTACTCAGAGGTCTGCTCCAAATCTTCAGTGTCTTCTAGTCAGCGTAGAATTTTTAACTGCATCTAGCCTAGGCAATACTTTGGGCGTAGTAGCCCAGCTGCGAAGCAAGCTGCACCGCCTGTGTATCTAATAAGAATTTTTAAATGCATCTAGCCTAGGCAGACTGTGGGGACCCCCAACCAAACCCAGACGCTCAGCCCCCCTACTGCCCCCCTTTCCTTGACAATACAATAATGTAACTCTTACAACTGGATGGGTGAGGATCGGTCACAGTTTTATTAACTCTTTATACTCATTCCATTAGAAAGACATTTTATTTCTAAAATAATTCAGCTTGTTGCAGCATGCCCTGGGTCTCCACTCCGGCAACTTGGCCAACAAGTGTAACTCTCCAACATGTCCTTTCTATTTCCAGGCCACGGAGGATCCTGCGTACTCGTATGCAGGACTCTGACCCCCACCCATCACTCTTAACGCTTGTTCCACTCCGTCCTGCAGTCCTGACAGGAATATGTCCAGTTCAATATCCATTAAGTGAACACCGTCGGGCCGTATGAGGCCTGCTTTATCTCCTTCCAGTTGTCGGTGTCGTACCACTACACCGCCTCTGTCTCTTCTAAATTTTGCCATCCGAATATTTATTACCCGCCTTGTCCGTTCGATGGCCGTGATGTCTCGCGCACCTTGCCATACCGCTATTGGCACAATCTCTGACCATACTATAGCTAGTTTTGTGAAAAATTCTCTGAAGCGCTCAGTGTCTAGTTTCATTATTGCCATTAGTTATGCGCTCTTGTGATGACCTAGGTTGTTTCCCCCGGCCTGTATAACTAAGATGACCAGACATCTTGCCTCTCTCCCTACCTTGATTACCTCCATTAGTACCTGTGGCCATAGCAGGACTCTAATACCTCTCCAGTTGAAATATGTGTTATGAAACTCTAATTTCCTCCCGCCTGGGCGGACTTTCGCCCTTTAATCTGCCCAATATATATACGAGTGGCCTATCACCCACACTGTTGGCTTAGCGTCACCTGTAAAAGAAACAAACCACGTTAGGATAACAAGTCCGGTCTTATGTATCTTGCCAAACACGTGGATCACCATCTCTCTATCCTCTGAACTTCCGTTTCTGACAGTCCTGCTCTTGCTGCTTCTGTGGCCGCGCCTATGCGGAATGAGTGTGTCCCGTAATCTTTGGGGTGGTTCCCTGCCGATGTTATGCATTTATTAAATATAGCTTGGAACTGGTATCTTGCTAATGGCGTCCCATCAATGTGTGATAGGAACAAATTACTTTGTGATCTGATGGTTAGATATGGTTTTACTATTGTTACCCGACTCAGTGTACCGTTTGTGGGTTGTAGAAGTACCCAAGTGCCCCTGCCCGCTGGAACCATTTTCGATTTGTGTATACGTAGACGTATTGCATTATTGGCTATGACTACGTCCTGGTGTAATAAGCCTCCACTGGTGCTAATTTTGGATTGAGGGACTAATTCGCTTATGCATAGCGCCCCGAAGAAGGCGATCACAAATGCAGTAGACAGTAGTGTTGCTCCAAATTGTGAGTGTCATGTTAATGGTGTTAGGGTTATGAT
Source organism: Phyllobates terribilis (assembly GCF_046119375.1). Taxonomy (NCBI): domain Eukaryota; kingdom Metazoa; phylum Chordata; class Amphibia; order Anura; family Dendrobatidae; genus Phyllobates; species Phyllobates terribilis. The sequence goes on from NW_027362761.1 coordinate 477,942,222, forward strand.
GTGAGAAATCAGTTTTAGTGACACGGGACGGGACGTCTACACTCCTGACTTGGCTGACCCCTTTTCCACCCTTTTATGGATTGTCTGATGATGAATCTTTGTCACATCTCCCCAATTCAGTAGTTGGAAGTGAAATGCTACTCCGGTCAGACACCGCTGCGCTGACGCCCCTGATATGCCCCTCATAATTAGCTGGTGGAGAAATTCTTTGGTGACTTGTGATCTGGCTTGTTCACATTGGTCAACCCGTCTGCCTGCTACTAGTCGTGTCCACTCTTCCCATGCCTTACCGTATGCTTGCCACGTCGACGGGGCAACTGACGCTCTGATTAATGGCATCAACTATTCGCCACTAGATCCCATAGGGAAGGTGGGCAACTGTTGTCCCGATGGGTGGGCATTGTGGAAGAGCTCTGTGAAAATCTGCCAATTGAATTGTTATAAAGCGTTAGCAGCAGCTTTAGACCCCTCAGCATAGTGGCTAGCGCGGACCCATACATTGTGTTTTAGGCACAGGAATGCTAGCCTGGGTAGTAGGCCTAGCACTGGGAGAGACGATGATGCCATCTTATTAATGCAGTGCGCTAAGCTGGTGTTTTTTGTTATGAAGCGTATATTTTTGTAAGCCAGGAGCGCGCCCCATATTTCTATTGCTACCACTATTGGGAAGAAAAATTATTTTCAGGGCTAGATGCAGCGAAAAATTATTATTAATTGAAAAGCTGGTGGAGCTTGGTATAGATGGCCTAATACAATGAGACCCACACACTGCTAGAAGGCCAAATATTTTTTCAGAGGTAGATGCAGAAAAAAATTATATTCAGTTTGCAACCTTATGGAGGTCAGTATAGATGGACTAATAGAACAAGTCCCACACACAGCTAGAAGCCCAAATATTTTTTCAGAGGTAGATGCAGACAAAAAATTATTTTGAATTTGCAACCTTATGGAGGTCAGTATAGATGGACTAATAGAACAAGTCCCACACACAGCTAGAAGCCCAAATATTTTTTTAGAGGTAGATGCAGAAAAAAATTATATTCAGTTTGCAACCTTATGGAGGTCAGTATAGATGGACTAATAGAACAAGTCCCACACACAGCTAGAAGGCCAAATATTTTTTCAGAGGTAGATGCAGACAAAAAATTATTTTGAATTTGCAACCTTATGGAGGTCAGTATAGATGGACTAATAGAACAAGTCCCACACACAGCTAGAAGCCCAAATATTTTTTCAGAGGTAGATGCAGAAAAAAATTATATTCAGTTTGCAACCTTATGGAGGTCAGTATAGATGGACTAATAGAACAAGTCCCACACACAGCTAGAAGCACAAATATTTTTTCAGCGGTAGATGCAGAAAAAAATTATATTCAGTTTGCAACCTTATGGAGGTCAGTATAGATGGACTAATAGAACAAGTCCCACACACAGCTAGAAGCCCAATATTTTTTCAGAGGTAGATGCAGAAAAAAATATATTCAGTTTGCAACCTGATGGAGGTCTGTATAGATGGACTAATACAACAAGTCCCACACACAGCTAGAAGCCCAATATTTTTTCAGAGGTAGATGCAGAAAAAAATATATTCAGTTTGCAACCTGATGGAGGTCAGTATAGATGGACTAATACAACAAGTCCCACACACAGCTAGAAGCCCAATATTTTTTCAGAGCTAGATGCAGAAAAAAATTATATTCAATTTGCAACCTGATGGAGGTCAGTATAGATGGACTAATAGAATGATGCTATGCCCAAAAGATTTTACTTCACTAGGTGCAGTAAAAAAATTGGTATTCTATACACAGGTGGTATATCTTGCAACACAGATAGGCTACTCCACTGACTAACACACTCTGCAATAGGCCAAAAAGGATTAGCTTTGTTAGATTCAGCCAAATGCTGTGAAAAAACTTGCACAGCACTGGCACAGACCTGCCTGGCAAAAACTGATAGGAACTGATGTAACCTAGTCCTGAAAAGGACTCCAATTACAATTAGTCTTTACTCCCACAATCTATCTATTTAAGAGCACAGACCTGCCTGATAAAAGTCGTAGGAAATGCTGTAACCTAGTCCTTAAAAGGACTGCAATCACAACTATTCCCTACTCCCAAGCTATCTGTAGATTTGTGCGAAAATTGGCTTGAAATTAACAAGGTATAGCGCACACAGCAACAGCGGTGCCGTCTAACACGCAGCTGCAGCAGTGAGAAAATGGTGGCGACGGGGAAAATGGCTTGGTCTTATAGGGCAAGGACATGTGACATACACTGCCAATGACACATGCCCTTGCTTGTGTGAAAAAAAGCACTTCGCTCCGTGTGTGCGCTGCTGATAGGCTGACAGATTGCACCTCCCCACTGCAAATGCGGGAAAGAGAAAAAAAAATGGAGATCTTCATTGTTCCTGCAGAGATCCATCCCCTGCCCCTCCCCCCACCCCGCTGTACACTCAAACTGCGTATTAACATTAATTTTCATCATTACTGAGAAAAAATCCAGTTATGATTTTGGTGCACGAACAGTTATCGAACATAACCTCGAACAGCCGAATTTTTCTCAAATTGTTCGTGTTCGCCGAACGGCTCGAACACCGCCCAAAACAGCTCGAATTTGAGATTGGCGAACAGTTCGAGTAGAACAACGCTCATCTCTAGTCTCCACACATTGGAACTCAACATTGCAGATGTTGGGAAGGATTTGTGAGCAGCAGAGGGCAGTTGTTGACTACCAGCATCAACACGGCCATTGATATTCAGGTCAGCCTTGTCACAGAAGGGGTGTGCAACACAAAGGGAAGAGAGAAAGGGAGCCCAGACTCTAGGGAAAGAGGGTAGTGGAGACCTCCTAGGCTGGTCTAGTGTCACCCTGTCTCCCCTAACGACCCTATATTGGTTCTTCACCAATCACCGCACGCGAACCTAGCCCTGTCTTTCCCTGGTGTATGGCTAAGGCTAGGGAAGGGAGGAGATGAGCAGTAGTCGATCCCCACTGAACACTAAAGACAACAAGGGAGGACAAACAGGGGGAAATAGCTTAGCTTTAGATGACTCCAAACAAATGCGCACACGTCCTCAAGCTGCAGAGAGGAAGTAGTACTGCTCTTGCTAAAGTCTTCAAAAGGAGTAATGAATATCACCAGCACTTCCCTCTGGAATACAGCAGGTATTTGTACACCCAGGCTAGAGAGTTAATTAGCCAGAGGAAGGTAGCCGCTGGGTCCTAGAGACAGCCTCTAAGAAGATGTCTGTAATGCCAAACGTAGAGATCTCCTGCAACCAACTGCAGGGCGACTGTCTATCACTTATGACACACCCATGACTGTACCTCCCTCTATGAGTGTCCTCCAGACACTCAGGACCACGTTTCTCAGGATAAGAGGTGTGGAATGAGCTGAAAACGACATCCTCTCCTCTGGACCATAGCCTTTCCAGTGCACCAAGTATTAAGGGTATACCACAGATATTATAGCATGACATAAAAAGATACGTGACACCTAAATGGAATATGCTAATAAATTGAGGAAATTGCTAATAAAGGACATGAACAAACAAGAAAAAATGCGACAATAAAGCCCTCCAAATGAGTTATAAAAGTGAAAAAAACTTTATTAAACATTTATATATTATAAAACAGTTATCACACAATAGGAGCGAGTGACACAAGACATGTGCAGAAAGCAGACAGGACGTGCATGTCACCCAGAATAGCTGGCATATATGATAATTATATGGACAGTCATTCTCTCCATGTTAGTACCACCATAGTCCTAACTCTAATATCATTCTTCCCAATAACAGAGTAAGTGCACCAAGTATTGTAGGGAACGATGTAGGAGGCGAGAATCTACAATCCTCAAAATCTGGAACTCCAGATTACCATCAACCATTACTGGGGCAGCGGTAGAGGTGAGGGCTCAAGAGGTTCCACATACTTTTTTAGTAAGGACCTGTGGAAAACGTTGTGGATATTAAGGGCCTGAGGAAGTTCAAGACGAGACTCTGCTGGGTTAATGACGGCGGTTATTTTATAAGGACCAATAAACCTAGGTCCCAGCTTCCAAAAAGGCACTTTCAATCCTATATTCCTGGTAGACAACCACACAGTCATTCACATTCAGTGTCAGACCTGGCAAGCGTTTTCTGTCAGCCATACGTTTATACCTGTCTCCCATGATCTTTAAATTATTCAGAACATCCTGCCATACTGAGAGCGACGAAGCAAACCATTCCTCCTCAGGAACTCCTGAAGCTCCTCCCCCACTAAAGGTACCAAACTGTGGGTGATAATCTTATGCACCAAAGAAGGGTGACTTGCCGGTGGATTCTTCTTGACGATGATTATTGATGGCAAATTCTGCCAGCGGTAAGTAGGATGCCCAATCCTCCTGATTTTCAGAGACAAAACACCTGAGGTAGGTCTCCAAATTCTTATTGACACGCTCAGTCTGTCCATTCGACTGAGGGTGAAAGGCAGAGGAAAAGGACAGCTGCACCCCCAGTCGAGAACAGAATGCCTTCAAGAACTTGGAAACAAACTGGTTCCCCCGATCTGACACCACATCGGAGGGAACCCCATGAAACTTCACGATCTCATTTATGAACACCTGAGCAAGTGTCTTGGCATTTGGAAGTGCAGGCAATGCGACAAAGTGAACCATTTTACTGAACCTATCTACTACCACCAAAACCATCATTTTGCCTGCAGAAACCGGTAGGTCAGTAATAAAATCCATGGACAAGTGTGTCCATGGCCTACTAGGGATAGGTAGCGGAATAAAAGTACCAGACGGACTGGTATGTGAAACCTTAGAACGCACACAAATACTACAAGCAGCTACGTGTTCAATCTCATCCCGATGCAACCCCGGCCACCAAAAACGACGAGTGACGAGGTCCGTGGTTGCCTTACCACCTGGATGCCCAGCAAGCACAGAGTTATGATGTTCCTTAATTACTTTGGGGTGCAGGTTAGATGGTCCACCTGAGCCTCAAACAACTCACCCTCCAGTTCAAGATACAGTGCGAAATGACTACCCCTTTCTGTAGTATCAGAGCAGGGTTCTCAAGGTCACCACCACCAGGGAAGCTCTGGGACAAAGCATCAGCCTTGACATTTTTGACTCCTGGACAAAGTGACAACAAAATTGAACCTAGTAAAAAACAAGGACCATCTGGCTTGCCTAGGGTTGAGACGTTTAGCTGACTGGAGATATGACAGGTTCTTATGGTCAGTAATAACAGTAATAGGATGGGCAGCCCACTCCAACCAATGTCGCCATTCTTCAAATGCCATTTTAATCGCCAAAAGTTCCCTATTACCCACGTCATGATGTCTCTCAACGGAAGACAATTTTTTAGAAAAGAAGGCGCATGGACGCCATTTACTGGGGGACGGACCCTGAGACAATCCAGCCCCAACCCCGACATCCGACGCATCAACCTCCACAATAAAGAGTTGGGAAACATCAGGTTGACAGAGTATAGGTGCAGTGGCAAAATGATTCTTTAAGGAAGAAAAAGCCTGGAGGGAAGCATCTGGCCATTGGGAAAAATCAGACCCCTTCTTAATCATGCCAGTAAGTAGTTTCACAATAACAATAATTTTGAATGAATTCTGGGTAAAAATTAGTAAAGCCCAGAAAGCATTGTAGAGCCTTCAGGTTCTCGGGAGGTTCCCAATCAAGGACTGCACGGATCTTCTGGTCTGTGTCCATCACCTTAAGTGTGTCCATTGCTTAAGTGTGAGAAATATGAATTAATCCTGAATAATATGATGTATGCAGACTGTACCTTATCTGCCACCACCACACTCTAATCAGCATCTCTGTTTATCCATTTCTCTTACAGGTACGTGACTCAGCTTTCCCATTCTGATTTCCATGCAGATTTCTCTGTACCTCTCTGCTCCTATTTACTAATGGTATGTTCTTCAAGTAACACCAGCTACCCCCCACTTTCATTTATGACCTTGTTTACTTAGCCTTTGACTATCCAGTATCTGTTTCAGCCTTAATCAGCTGATCAAGATGAGCACAGACCACTACCCCCCTCAGGTTCACAGCTGAATGCATTCTGTTCCAAATATATTGTGGGCCAGGAGTCTGTTAGACTTTAGTCTGTGTCCATCACCTTAAGTGTCCATTGCTTAAGTGTGAGAAATATGAATTAATCCTGAATTGGAACTGAAGGTAACTGGATACTAAGTCACAGCAAACAATGTTTGTCTTTGTTTTCACTCACACCCCCTTAATCCTTCACTTCTTACAACCACCCCTAAACCCTACACCTAGTAATTAGTGTTGAGTGAGCATGCTCGACACTGCTCGGTACTTGCCCGAGCATCTCGCTACTCGGGATGTTTGGCGAGCACCGAGCATTTCCGGATTATTCGGGCGGGAGCTTGGGTCTCCGCCCAGCACGTTTGGTGCTCTTTACAGAGCCAATGAACATGCAGGGATTGCCAGCCAGTCACTGTAATGCTGCAGCCATGTTGTTTGTGGGCATTACAGTGGTTGGCTGGCCCCACAGCGTCACCTCGAGTATTTAAAACCGAGCACCGTCATCTTGGACACAGTCGCCTGGGATCAGACAGTGTAGGGAGAGTATGATATATGTGCTGGTATTGTAATGGTGTTTGGGATCTGCTAGAAAATAATGGAAGTTCATAATAACTTCACAATAATAATCGTGTTGCCATTCCCATCTTTCTGTTACTTACCTTGCTGCTATTAAGCTGTCAGACGCTGTGCGCATGCGCGCCGCTTGGCTTCTCTCGGGCACGCGTGCCCCGCTGTCTGCCGTCTCCTGCACAGTGCGGGTGCGTGAGTGCGGGGGGCGTGACGGCTTGGTCACGTGAGCCTGACAGGAGGCCCACGGAGCATGCGCCGCTATGCGGAAGTCCAGACATTCAGAATGGTCATGTGATGCGTCACATGACCATCGAAATTACCATATTTAAGGTCCTTGCACACACCAGCGTTCCTTCCTCTTGAGAAAGCCATAAGTTTGGAGGTGAAACACGCGTTGAGGGGTTCCCTCTCATGGGTTCTTGCACATAGCACTTTAATCCAGTGCCCCTTCCTCTGGTAAGGTCTTTTTTGTTGACTGGGGGTAATACGTGGATGGTTTATTGTCCCACTATGATGTTACAAGTAATACTCCCTGTTTCCTTTACCTAATTTTATGTTAGTCCCTTACCTTAGGAGCTCCCACTCTACAACTCATACACATGGTATGAATGTGTGGGGGAGGTCACGAGTGTTTTAGTGCTGTTATCCCCTGATCCCTTCTGTTCTCTATCTTTTAAATGCTATGAATTTGGAAATATATATATATACTCTTTGAAAATTATGTATTAATAAAGATTTACCTTTTGATAAAATCACTCCATTTTTTCTCCTTGGTTTAAAGTGTAGGGAGAGTGCTGCTGAGTTAGGGAGAGATATATAGTGCGAAATAGTTAGTGTAGGGTCTCTAAAGGCTGCCAAATCAAACAAACAGTCCTTCTCAGGACTAATATCCATCCCAGATATCAGGCAGGCAGGCTGCATAGGAGACGCAGTGGTTATACCAACAAACAGAGCATTACAGTCCTGTATTCTCCTGCTGGTCAAATTGCTAGACTTATCCCCTGGTCTCAGGGGCCAGTAAAAATCCTTTTTTTTTCTTCTAAATCCTGTATTTTTTTTTTCTCAGTCAGACTGTACAAATACACGTCTTATTAACCTTTTGGTATTCCCCCCCCCCAAAAAAAAAAAAATTGAGTGTGTCTGTCACTTTTCAGACGCAAATATATCTGTCTAAAATATTCTGGTGTAGGCCAGATAACTAGAAGTTTGGTTTTGCAGTTCCACGGTTCAAATCTCAGTATTATCCAGCTTTTGGCCTTTTTTACATAAAAAAAACAGTAATAGTGTCTCTCTGACTATTCAGACTCAAATATATCTGTTTAAAATATTCTGGTGTAGGCCAGATAACTAGAAGTTTGGTTTTGCAGTTCCACGGTTCAAATCTCAGCATTATCCAGTTTTTGGCCTTTTTTGCATAAAAAAACAGTAATAGCGTCTGCGTAACTGTTCAGACACAAATATATCTGTTTAAAATATTCTGGTGTAGGCCAGATAACTAGAAGTTTGGTTTTGCAGTTCCACGGTTCAAATCTCAGTATTATGCAGCTTTTGGAATTTTTTACATAAAAAAAAAGTGATAGTGTCTCCCTGACTGCTCAGACAAAAATATATCTGTTTAAAATATTCTGGTGTAGGCCAGATAACTAGAAGTTTGGTTTTGCAGTTCCACGGTTCAAATCTCAGTATTATCCAGCTTTTGGTCTTTTTTACATAAAAAAAACAGTAATAGTGTCTCCCTGACTGTTCAGACACAAATATATCTGTTTAAAATATTCTGGTGTAGGCCAGATAACTAGAAGTTTGGTTTTGCAGTTCCACGGTTCAAATCTCAGTATTATCCAGCTCTTGACGTTTTTTACATAAAAAAACAGTAATAGTGTCTCCCTGACTGTTCAGACACAAATATATCTGTTTAAAATATTCTGGTGTAGGCCAGATAACTAGAAGTTTGGTTTTGCAGTTCCACGGTTCAAATCTCAGTATTATGCAGCTTTTGGCCTTTTTTACATAATAAAAAACAGTAATAGTGTCTCCCTGACTGTTCAGACAAAAATATATCTGTTTAAAATATTCTGGTGTAGGCCAGATAACTAGAAGTTCGGTTTTGCAGTTCCACGGTTAAAATCCCTGTATTTTGCAGCTTTTGGCCTCTTTTACATAAATAAAACAGTAATAGTGTCTCCCTGACTGTTCAGACACAAATATATCTGTTTAAAATATTCTGGTGTAGGCCAGATAACTAGAAGTTTGGTTTTGCAGTTCCACGGTTCAAATCTCAGTATTATCCAGCTTTTGACCTTTATTACATAAAAAAAAACAGTAATAGTGTCTCCCTGACTGTTCAGACACAAATATATCTGTTTAAAATATTCTGGTGTAGGCCAGATAACTAGAAGTTTGGTTTTGCAGTTCCACGGTTCAAATCTCAGTATTATCCAGCTTTTGGCCTTTTTTAACATAAAAAAAAACAGTAATAGTGTCTCCCTGACTGTTCAGACACAAATGTATCTGTTTAAAATATTCTAGTGTAGGCCAGATAACTAGAAGTTTGGTTTTGCAGTTCCACGGTTCAAATCTCAGTATTATGCAGCTTTTGGCCTTTTTTACATTAAAAAAAAACAGTAATAGTGTCTCCCTGACTGTTCAGACACAAATATATCTGTTTAAAATATTCTGGTGTAGGCCAGATAACTAGAAGTTTGGTTTTGCAGTTCCACGGTTCAAATCTCTGTATTATGCAGCCTTTGGCCTTTTTTTCATTAAAAAAAAACAGTAATAGTGTCTCCCTGACTGTTCAGACACAAATATATCTGTTTAAAATATTCTGGTGTAGGCCAGATAACTAGAAGTTTGGTTTTGCAGTCCCATGGTTCAAATCTCAGTATTATCCAGCTCTTGACCTTTTTTACATAAAAAAAACAGTAATAGTGTCTCCCTGACTATTCAGACACAAATATATCTGTTTAAAATATTCTGGTGTAGGCCAGATAACTAGAAGTTTGGTTTTGCAGTTCCACGGTTAAAATTCCTGTATTTTGCAGCTTTTGGCCTCTTTTACATAAATAAAACAGTAATAGTGTCTCCCTGACTGTTCAGACACAAATATATCTGTTTAAAATATTCTGGTGTAGGCCAGATAACTAGAAGTTTGGTTTTGCAGTTCCACGGTTCAAATCTCAGTATTATCCAGCTTTTGACCTTTTTTACATAAAAAAAAAACAGTAATAGTGTCTCCCTGACTGTTCAGACACAAATATATCTGTTTAAAATATTCTGGTGTAGGCCAGATAACTAGAAGTTTGGTTTTGCAGTTCCATGGTTCAAATCTCTGTATTATGCAGCTTTTGGCCTTTTTTACATTAAAAAAAACAGTAATAGTGTCTCCCTGACTGTTCAGACACAAATATATCTGTTTAAATTATTCTGGTGTAGGCCAGATAACTAGATATTTGGTTTTCCAGTTCCACGGTTCAAATCTCCGTATTATCCAGCTTTTGGCCTTTTTTACATAAAAAAAAACTGTAATAGTGTCTCCCTGACTGTTCAGACACAAATATATCTGTTTAAAATATTCTGGTGTAGGCCAGATAACTAGAAGTTTGGTTTTGCAGTTCCACGGTTCAAATCTCAGTATTATCCAGCTTTTGGCCTTTTTTACATTAAAAAAACTGTAATAGTGTCTCCCTGACTGTTCAGACACAAATATATCTGTTTAAAATATTCTGGTGTAGGCCAGATAACTAGAAGTTTGGTTTTGCAGTTCCACGGTTCAAATCTCAGTATTATCCAGCTTTTGACCTTTATTACATAAAAAAAAACAGTAATAGTGTCTCCCTGACTGTTCAGACACAAATATATCTGTTTAAAATATTCTGGTGTAGGCCAGATAACTAGAAGTTTGGTTTTGCAGTTCCATGGTTCAAATCTCAGGATTATGCAGCTTTTGGCCTTTTTTACATAAAAAGAACAGTAATAGTGTCTCCCTGACTGTTCAGACACAAATATATCTGTTTAAAATATTCTGGTGTAGGCCAGATAACTAGAAGTTTGGTTTTGCAGTTCCACGGTTCAAATCTCAGTATTATGCAGCTTTTGGCCTTTTTTACATTGAAAAAAAAAACAGTAATAGTGTCTCCCTGACTGTTCAGACACAAATATATCTGTTTAAAATATTCTGGTGTAGGCCAGATAACTAGAAGTATGGTTTTGCAGTTCCACGGTTCAAATCTCAGTATTATCCAGCTTTTGGCCTTTTTTGCATAAAAAAAAACAGTAATACTGTCTCCGTGACTGTTCAGACACAAATATATCTGTTTAAAATATTCTGGTGTAGGCCAGATAACTAGAAGTTTGGTTTTGCAGTTCCACGGTTCAATTCGCAGTATTATGCAGCTTTTGGCATTTTTTACATAAAAAAAACAGTAATAGGGTCTCCCTGACTGTTCAGACACAAATATATCTGTTTAAAATATTCTTGTGTAGGCCAGATAACTAGAAGTTTGGTTTTGCAGTTCCACGGTTCAAATCTCTGTATTATGCAGCTTTTGGCCTTTTTTTCATGAAAAAAAAACAGTAATAGTGTCTCCCTGACTGTTCAGACACAAATATATCTGTTTAAAATATTCTGGTGTAGGCCAGATAACTAGAAGTTTGGTTTTGCAGTCCCATGGTTCAAATCTCAGTATTATCCAGCTCTTGACCTTTTTTACATAAAAAAAACAGTAATAGTGTCTCCCTGACTATTCAGACACAAATATATCTGTTTAAAATATTCTGGTGTAGGCCAGATAACTAGAAGTTTGGTTTTGCAGTTCAACGGTTCAAATCTCAGTATTATGCAGCTTTTGGCCTTTTTTACATTAAAAAAAAACAGTAATAGTGTCTCCCTGACTGTTCAGACACAAATATATCTGTTTAAAATATTCTGGTGTAGGCCAGATAACTAGAAGTTTGGTTTTGCAGTTCCACATTTCAATTCGCAGTATTATGCAGCTTTTGGCATTTTTTACATAAAAAAAACAGTAATAGGGTCTCCCTGACTGTTCAGACACAAATATATCTGTTTAAAATATTCTTGTGTAGGCCAGATAACTAGAAGTTTGGTTTTGCAGTTCCACGGTTCAAATCTCTATACTATGCAGCTTTTGGCCTTTTTTTCATTAAAAAAAAACAATAATAGTGTCTCCCTGACTGTTCAGACACAAAAATATCTGTTTAAAATATTCTGGTGTAGGCCAGATAACTAGAAGTTTGGTTTTGCAGTCCCATGGTTCAAATCTCAGTATTATCCAGCTCTTGACCTTTTATACATAAAAAAAACAGTAATAGTGTCTCCCTGACTATTCAGACACAAATATATCTGTTTAAAATATTCTGGTGTAGGCCAGATAACTAGAAGTTTGGTTTTGCAGTTCCACGGTTAAAATTCCTGTATTTTGCAGCTTTTGGCCTCTTTTACATAAATAAAACAGTAATAGTGTCTCCCTGACTGTTCAGAAACAAATATATCTGTTTAAAATATTCTGGTGTAGGCCAGATAACTAGAAGTTTGGTTTTGCAGTTCCACGGTTCAAATCTCAGTATTATCCAGCTTTTGACCTTTATTACATAAAAAAAAACAGTAATAGTGTCTCCCTGACTGTTCAGACACAAATATATCTGTTTAAAATATTCTGGTGTAGGCCAGATAACTAGAAGTTTGGTTTTGCAGTTCCATGGTTTAAATCTCTGTATTATGCAGCTTTTGGCCTTTTTTACATTAAAAAAAACAGTAATAGTGTCTCCCTGACTGTTCAGACACAAATATATCTGTTTAAAATATTCTGGTGTAGGCCAGATAACTAGATATTTGGTTTTCCAGTTCCACGGTTCAAATCTCCGTATTATCCAGATTTTGGCCTTTTTTACATAAAAAAAAACTGTAATAGTGTCTCCCTGACTGTTCAGACACAAATATATCTGTTTAAAATATTCTGGTGTAGGCCAGATAACTAGAAGTTTGGTTTTGCAGATCCACGGTTCAAATCTCAGTATTATCCAGCTTTTGGCCTTTGTTACATTAAAAAAACTGTAATAGTGTCTCCCTGACTGTTCAGACACAAATATATCTGTTTAAAATATTCTGGTGTAGGCCAGATAACTAGAAGTTTGGTTTTGCAGTTCCACGGTTCAAATCTCAGTATTATCCAGCTTTTGACCTTTATTACATAAAAAAAAACAGTAATAGTGTCTCCCTGATTGTTCAGACACAAATATATCTGTTTAAAATATTCTGGTGTAGGCCAGATAACTAGAAGTTTGGTTTTGCAGTTCCATGGTTCAAATCTCAGTATTATGTAGCGTTTGGCCTTTTTTACATTAAAAAAACTGTAATAGTGTCTCCCTGACTATTCAGACACAAATATATCTGTTTAAAATATTCTGGTGTAGGCCAGATAACTAGAAGTTTGGTTTTGCAGTTCCACGGTTCAAATCTCAGTATTATCCAGCTTTTGACCTTTATTACATAAAAAAAAACAGTAATAGTGTCTCCCTGACTGTTCAGACACAAATATATCTGTTTAAAATATTCTGGTGTAGGCCAGATAACTAGAAGTTTGGTTTTGCAGTTCCATGGTTCAAATCTCAGGATTATGCAGCTTTTGGCCTTTTTTACATAAAAAAAACAGTAATAGTGTCTCCCTGACTGTTCAGACACAAATATATCTGTTTAAAATATTCTGGTGTAGGCCAGATAACTAGAAGTTTGGTTTTGCAGTTCCACGGTTCAAATCTCAGTATTATCCAGCTTTTGACCTTTATTACATAAAAAAAAACAGTAATAGTGTCTCCCTGACTGTTCAGACACAAATATATCTGTTTAAAATATTCTGGTGTAGGCCAGATAACTAGAAGTTTGGTTTTGCAGTTCCATGGTTCAAATCTCAGGATTATGCAGCTTTTGGCCTTTTTTACATAAAAAAAACAGTAATAGTGTCTCCCTGACTGTTCAGACACAAATATATCTGTTTAAAATATTCTGGTGTAGGCCAGATAACTAGAAGTTTGGTTTTGCAGTTCCACGGTTCAAATCTCAGTATTATCCAGCTTTTGGCCTTTTTTAACATAAAAAAAAACATCAATAGTGTCTCCCTGACTGTTCAGACACAAATATATCTGTTTAAAATATTCTAGTGTAGGCCAGATAACTACAAGTTTGGTTTTGCAGTTCCACGGTTCAAATCTCAGTATTATCCAGCTTTTGGCCTTTTTTGCATAAAAAAAAACAGTAATACTGTCTCCGTGACTGTTCAGACACAAATATATCTGTTTAAAATATTCTGGTGTAGGCCAGATAACTAGAAGTTTGGTTTTGCAGTTCCACGGTTCAATTCGCAGTATTATGCAGCTTTTGGCATTTTTTACATAAAAAAAAACAGTAATAGGGTCTCCCTGACTGTTCAGACACAAATATATCTGTTTAAAATATTCTTGTGAAGGCCAGATAACTATAAGCTTGTTTTTGCAGTTCCAGGGTTCAAATCTCTGTATTATGCAGCTTTTGGTCTTTTTTACATAAACAAAACAGTAATAGTGTCTCCCTGACTGTTCAGACACAAATATATCTGTTTAAAATATTCTGGTGTAGGCCAGATAACTAAAAGTTTGGTTTTGCAGTTCCACGGTTCAAATCTCAATATTATCCAGCTTTTGGCCTTTTTTACATTAAAAAACAGTAATATTGTCTCCCTGACTGTTCAGTCACAAATATATCTGTTTAAAATATTCTGGTGTAGGCCAGATAACTAGAAGTTTGGTTTTGCAGTTCCACGGTTCAAATCTCAGTATTATACAGCTTTTGGCCTTTTTTACATAAAAAAAACAGTAATAGTGTCTCCCTGACTGTTCAGACACAAATATATCTGTTTAAAATATTCTGCTGTAGGCCAGATAACTAGAAGCTTGCTTTTGCAGTTCCACGGTTCAAATCTCAGTATTATCCAGATTTGGCCTTTTTTACTTAAATAAAACAGTAATCGTGTCTCCCTGACTGTTCAGACACAAATATATCTGTTTAAAATATTCTGGTGTAGGCCAGATAACTAGAAGTTTGGTTTTACAGTTCCACGGTTCAAATCTCAGTATTATCCAGCTTTTGACCTTTTTTACATAAAAAAAAACAGTAATAGTGTCTCCCTGATTGTTCAGACACAAATATATCTGTTTAAAATATTCTGGTGTAGGCCAGATAACTAGAAGTTTGGTTTTGCAGTTCCATGGTTCAAATCTCAGTATTATGTAGCGTTTGGCCTTTTTTACATAAAAAAACAGTAATAGTGTCTCCCTGACTGTTCAGACACAAATATATCTGTTTAAAATATTCTGGTGTAGGCCAGATAACTAGAAGTTTGGTTTTGCAGTTCCATGGTTCAAATCACAGTATTATGAAGCTTTTGGAATTTTTTACATAAAAAAAACAGTAATAGTGTCTCCCTGACTGCTCAGACACAAATATATCTGTTTAAAATATTCTGGTGTAGGCCAGATAACTAGAAGTTTGGTTTTGCAGTTCCACGGTTCAAATCTCAGTATTATCCAGCTTTTGACCTTTATTACTTAAAAAAAAACAGTAATAGTGTCTCCCTGACTGTTCAGACACAAATATATCTGTTTAAAATATTCTGGTGTAGGCCAGATAACTAGAAGTTTGGTTTTGCAGTTCCATGGTTCAAATCTCTGTATTATGCAGCTTTTGGCCTTTTTTACATTAAAAAAAACAGTAATAGTGTCTCCCTGACTGTTCAGACACAAATATATCTGTTTAAAATATTCTGGTGTAGGCCAGATAACTAGATATTTGGTTTTCCAGTTCCACGGTTCAAATCTCCGTATTATCCAGCTTTTGGCCTTTTTTACATAAAAAAAAACTGTAATAGTGTCTCCCTGACTGTTCAGACACAAATATATCTGTTTAAAATATTCTGGTGTAGGCCAGATAACTAGAAGTTTGGTTTTGCAGTTCCACGGTTCAAATCTCAGTATTATCCAGCTTTTGGCCTTTTTTACATTAAAAAAACTGTAATAGTGTCTCCCTGACTGTTCAGACACAAATATATCTGTTTAAAATATTCTGGTGTAGGCCAGATAACTAGAAGTTTGGTTTTGCAGTTCCACGGTTCAAATCTCAGTATTATCCAGCTTTTGACCTTTATTACATAAAAAAAAACAGTAATAGTGTCTCCCTGACTGTTCAGACACAAATATATCTGTTTAAAATATTCTGGTGTAGGCCAGATAACTAGAAGTTTGGTTTTGCAGTTCCATGGTTCAAATCTCAGGATTATGCAGCTTTTGGCCTTTTTTACATAAAAAAAACAGTAATAGTGTCTCCCTGACTGTTCAGACACAAATATATCTGTTTAAAATATTCTGGTGTAGGCCAGATAACTAGAAGTTTGGTTTTGCAGTTCCACGGTTCAAATCTCAGTATTATCCAGCTTTTGGCCTTTTTTAACATAAAAAAAAACATCAATAGTGTCTCCCTGACTGTTCAGACACAAATATATCTGTTTAAAATATTCTAGTGTAGGCCAGATAACTAGAAGTTTGGTTTTGCAGTTCCACGGTTCAAATCTCAGTATTATGCAGCTTTTGGCCTTTTTTACATTAAAAAAAAAACAGTAATAGTGTCTCCCTGACTGTTCAGACACAAATATATCTGTTTAAAATATTCTGGTGTAGGCCAGATAACTAGAAGTATGGTTTTGCAGTTCCACGGTTCAAATCTCAGTATTATCCAGCTTTTGGCCTTTTTTGCATAAAAAAAACAGTAATACTGTCTCCGTGACTGTTCAGACACAAATATATCTGTTTAAAATATTCTGGTGTAGGCCAGATAACTAGAAGTTTGGTTTTGCAGTTCCACGGTTCAATTCGCAGTATTATGCAGCTTTTGGCATTTTTTACATAAAAAAAAACAGTAATAGGGTCTCCCTGACTGTTCAGACACAAATATATCTGTTTAAAATATTCTTGTGTAGGCCAGATAACTAGAAGTTTGGTTTTGCAGTTCCACGGTTCAAATCTCTGTATTATGCAGCTTTTGGCCTTTTTTTCATGAAAAAAAAACAGTAATAGTGTCTCCCTGACTGTTCAGACACAAATATATCTGTTTAAAATATTCTGGTGTAGGCCAGATAACTAGAAGTTTGGTTTTGCAGTCCCATGGTTCAAATCTCAGTATTATCCAGCTCTTGACCTTTTTTACATAAAAAAAACAGTAATAGTGTCTCCCTGACTATTCAGACACAAATATATCTGTTTAAAATATTCTGGTGTAGGCCAGATAACTAGAAGTTTGGTTTTGCAGTTCAACGGTTAAAATCTCAGTATTATGCAGCTTTTGGTCTTTTTTACATAAAAAAAACAGTAATAGTGTCCCCCTGACTGTTCAGACACAAATATATCTGTTTAAAATATTCTGGTGTAGGCCAGATAACTAGAAGTTTGGTTTTGCAGTTCCACGGTTCAAATCTCAGCATTATGCAGCTTTTGGCCTTTTTTACATAAAAAAAACAGTAATAGTGTCTTCCTGACTGTTCAGACACAAATATATCTGTTTAAAATATTCTTGTGAAGGCCAGATAACTATAAGCTTGTTTTTGCAGTTCCAGTGTTCAAATCTCTGTATTATGCAGCTTTTGGTCTTTTTTACATAAAAAAAACAGTAATAGTGTCTCCCTGACTGTTCAGACACAAATATATCTGTTTAAAATATTCTGGTGTAGGCCAGATAACTAAAAGTTTGGTTTTGCAGTTCCACGGTTCAAATCTCAATATTATCCAGCTTTTGGCCTTTTTTACATAAAAAAACAGTAATATTGTCTCCCTGACTGTTCAGACACAAATATATCTGTTTAAAATATTCTGGTGTAGGCCAGATAACTAGAAGTTTGGTTTTGCAGTCCCACGGTTCAAATCTCAGTATTATACAGCTTTTGGCCTTTTTTACATAAAAAAAACAGTAATAGTGTCTCCCTGACTGTTCAGACACAAATATATCTGTTTAAAATATTCTGGTGTAGGCCAGATAACTAGAAGCTTGCTTTTGCAGTTCCAGGGTTCAAATCTCAGTATTATCCAGATTTGGCCTTTTTTACATAAATAAAACAGTAATCGTGTCTCCCTGACTGTTCAGACACAAATATATCTGTTTAAAATATTCTGGTGTAGGCCAGATAACTAGAAGTTTGGTTTTACAGTTCCACGGTTCAAATCTCAGTATTATCCAGCTTTTGACCTTTTTTACATAAAAAAAACAGTAATAGTGTCTCCCTGATTGTTCAGACACAAATATATCTGTTTAAAATATTCTGGTGTAGGCCAGATAACTAGAAGTTTGGTTTTGCAGTTCCATGGTTCAAATCTCAGTATTATGTAGCGTTTGGCCTTTTTTACATAAAAAAACAGTAATAGTGTCTCCCTGACTGTTCAGACACAAATATATCTGTTTAAAATATTCTGGTGTAGGCCAGATAACTAGAAGTTTGGTTTTGCAGTTTCATGGTTCAAATCACAGTATTATGAAGCTTTTGGAATTTTTTACATAAAAAAAACAGTAATAGTGTCTCCCTGACTGCTCAGACACAAATATATCTGTTTAAAATATTCTGGTGTAGGCCAGATAACTAGAAGTTTGGTTTTGCAGTTCCACGGTTCAAATCTCAGTATTATCCTGCTTTTGGTCTTTTTTACATAAAAAAAACAGTAATAGTGTCTCCCTGACTGTTCAGACACAAATATATCTGTTTAAAATATTCTGGTGTAGGCCAGATAGCTAGAAGTTTGGTTTTGCAGTTCCACGGTTCAAATCTCAGTATTATCCAGCTCTTGACGTTTTTTACATAAAAAAACAGTAATAGTGTCTCCCTGACTGTTCAGACACAAATATATCTGTTTAAAATATTCTGCTGTAGGCCAGATAACTAGAAGTTTGGTTTTGCAGTTCCACAGTTCAAATCTCAGTATTATGCAGCTTTTGGCCTTTTTTACATAAAAAAAACAGTAATAGTGTCTCCCTGACTGTTCAGACACAAATATATCTGTTTAAAATATTCTGGTGTAGGCCAGATAACTAGAAGTTTGGTTTTGCAGTTCCATGGTTAAAATTCCTGTATTTTGCAGCTTTTGGCCTCTTTTACATAAATAAAACAGTAATAGTGTCTCCCTTACTGTTCAGACACAAATATATCTGTTTAAAATATTCTGGTGTAGGCCAGATAACTAGAAGTTTGGTTTTGCAGTTCCATGGTTAAAATCTCAGTATTATCCAGCTTTTGACCTTTATTACATAAAAAAAAAACAGTAATAGTGTCTCCCTGACTGTTCAGACACAAATATATCTGTTTAAAATATTCTGGTGTAGGCCAGATAACTAGAAGTTTGGTTTTGCAGTTCCACGGTTCAAATCTCAGTATTATGCAGCTTTTGGCCTTTTTTACATAAAAAAAACAGTAATAGTGTCTCCCTGACTGTTCAGACACAAATATATCTGTTTAAAATATTCTGGTGTAGGCCAGATAACTAGAAGTTTGGTTTTGCAGTTCCACGGTTCAAATCTCAGTATTATCCTGCTTTTGGTCTTTTTTACATAAAAAAAACAGTAATAGTGTCTCCCTGACTGTTCAGACACAAATATATCTGTTTAAAATATTCTGGTGTAGGCCAGATAGCTAGAAGTTTGGTTTTGCAGTTCCACGGTTCAAATCTCAGTATTATCCAGCTCTTGACGTTTTTTACATAAAAAAACAGTAATAGTGTCTCCCTGACTGTTCAGACACAAATATATCTGTTTAAAATATTCTGGTGTAGGCCAGATAACTAGAAGTTTGGTTTTGCAGTTCCACAGTTCAAATCTCAGTATTATGCAGCTTTTGGCCGTTTTACATAAAAAAAACAGTAATAGTGTCTCCCTGACTGTTCAGACACAAATATATCTGTTTAAAATATTCTGGTGTAGGCCAGATAACTAGAAGTTTGGTTTTGCAGTTCCACGGTTAAAATTCCTGTATTTTGCAGCTTTTGGCCTCTTTTACATAAATAAAACAGTAATAGTGTCTCCCTTACTGTTCAGACACAAATATATCTGTTTAAAATATTCTGGTGTAGGCCAGATAACTAGAAGTTTGGTTTTGCAGTTCCACGGTTAAAATCTCAGTATTATCCAGCTTTTGACCTTTATTACATAAAAAAAAACAGTAATAGTGTCTCCCTGACTGTTCAGACACAAATATATCTGTTTAAAATATTCTGGTGTAGGCCAGATAACTAGAAGTTTGGTTTTGCAGTTCCACGGTTCAAATCTCAGTATTATGCAGCTTTTGGCCTTTTTTACATAAAAAAAACAGTAATAGTGTCTCCCTGACTGTTCAGACACAAATATATCTGTTTAAAATATTCTGGTGTAGGCCAGATAACTAGAAGTTTGGTTTTGCAGTTCCACGGTTCAAATCTCAGTATTATCCAGCTTTTGGCCTTTTTTAACATAAAAAAAAACAGTAATAGTGTCTCCCTGACTGTTCAGACACAAATGTATCTGTTTAAAATATTCTAGTGTAGGCCAGATAACTAGAAGTTTGGTTTTGCAGTTCCACGGTTCAAATCTCAGTATTATGCAGCTTTTGGCCTTTTTTACATTAAAAAAAAACAGTAATCGTGTCTCCCTGACTGTTCAGACACAAATATATCTGTTTAAAATATTCTGGTGTAGGCCAGATAACTAGAAGTTTGGTTTTGCAGTTCCACAGTTCAATTCGCAGTATTATGCAGCTTTTGGCATTTTTTAAATTAAAAAAACAGTAATAGGGTCTCCCTGACTGTTCAGACACAAATATATCTGTTTAAAATATTCTTGTGTAGGCCAGATAACTAGAAGTTTGGTTTTGCAGTTCCACGGTTCAAATCTCTGTATTATGCAGCTTTTGGCCTTTTTTTCATTAAAAAAAACAGTAACAGTGTCTCCCTGACTGTTCAGACACAAATATATCTGTTTAAAATATTCTGGTGTAGGCCAGATAACTAGAAGTTTGGTTTTGCAGTCCCATGGTTCAAATCTCAGTATTATCCAGCTCTTGACCTTTTTTACATAAAAAAAACAGTAATAGTGTCTCCCTGACTATTCAGACACAAATACATCTGTTTAAAATATTCTGGTGTAGGCCAGATAACTAGAAGTTTGGTTTTGCAGTTCCACGGTTAAAATTCCTGTATTTTGCAGCTTTTGGCCTCTTTTACATAAATAAAACAGTAATAGTGTCTCCCTGACTGTTCAGACACAAATATATCTGTTTAAAATATTCTGGTGTAGGCCAGATAACTAGAAGTTTGGTTTTGCAGTTCCACGGTTCAAATCTCAGTATTATCCAGCTTTTGACCTTCATTACATAAAAAAAAACAGTAATAGTGTCTCCCTGACTGTTCAGACACAAATATATCTGTTTAAAATATTCTGGTGTAGGCCAGATAACTAGAAGTTTGGTTTTGCAGTTCCATGGTTCAAATCTCTGTATTATGCAGCTTTTGGCCTTTTTCACATTAAAAAAAACAGTAATAGTGTCTCCCTGACTGTTCAGACACAAATATATCTGTTTAAAATATTCTGGTGTAGGCCAGATAACTAGATATTTGGTTTTCCAGTTCCACGGTTCAAATCTCCGTATTATCCAGCTTTTGGCCTTTTTTACATAAAAAAAAACTGTAATAGTGTCTCCCTGACTGTTCAGACACAAATATATCTGTTTAAAATATTCTGGTGTAGGCCAGATAACTAGAAGTTTGGTTTTGCAGTTCCACGGTTCAAATCTCAGTATTATCCAGCTTTTGACCTTTATTACATAAAAAAAAACAGTAATAGTGTCTCCCTGACTGTTCAGACACAAATATATCTGTTTAAAATATTCTGGTGTAGGCCAGATAACTAGAAGTTTGGTTTTGCAGTTCCACGGTTCAAATCTCAGGATTATGCAGCTTTTGGCCTTTTTTACATAAAAAAAACAGTAATAGTGTCTCCCTGACTGTTCAGACACAAATATATCTGTTTAAAATATTCTGGTGTAGGCCAGATAACTAGAAGTTTGGTTTTGCAGTTCCACGGTTCAAATCTCAGTATTATCCAGCTTTTGGCCTTTTTTAACATAAAAAAAAAACAGTAATAGTGTCTCCCTGACTGTTCAGACACAAATGTATCTGTTTAAAATATTCTAGTGTAGGCCAGATAACTAGAAGTTTGGTTTTGCAGTTCCACGGTTCAAATCTCAGTATTATGCAGCTTTTGGCCTTTTTTACATTAAAAAAAAACAGTAATAGTGTCTCCCTGACTGTTCAGACACAAATATATCTGTTTAAAATATTCTGGTGTAGGCCAGATAACTAGAAGTTTGGTTTTGCAGTTCCATGGTTCAAATCTCTGTATTATGCAGCTTTTGGCCTTTTTCACATTAAAAAAAACAGTAATAGTGTCTCCCTGACTGTTCAGACACAAATATATCTGTTTAAAATATTCTGGTGTAGGCCAGATAACTAGATATTTGGTTTTCCAGTTCCACGGTTCAAATCTCCGTATTATCCAGCTTTTGGCCTTTTTCACATTAAAAAAAACAGTAATAGTGTCTCCCTGACTGTTCAGACACAAATATATCTGTTTAAAATATTCTGGTGTAGGCCAGATAACTAGATATTTGGTTTTCCAGTTCCACGGTTCAAATCTCCGTATTATCCAGCTTTTGGCCTTTTTTACATAAAAAAAAACTGTAATAGTGTCTCCCTGACTGTTCAGACACAAATATATCTGTTTAAAATATTCTGGTGTAGGCCAGATAACTAGAAGTTTGGTTTTGCAGTTCCACGGTTCAAATCTCAGTATTATCCAGCTTTTGACCTTTATTACATAAAAAAAAACAGTAATAGTGTCTCCCTGACTATTCAGACACAAATATATCTGTTTAAAATATTCTGGTGTAGGCCAGATAACTAGAAGTTTGGTTTTGCAGTTCCACGGTTAAAATTCCTGTATTTTGCAGCTTTTGGCCTCTTTTACATAAATAAAACAGTAATAGTGTCTCCCTGACTGTTCAGACACAAATATATCTGTTTAAAATATTCTGGTGTAGGCCAGATAACTAGAAGTTTGGTTTTGCAGTTCCACGGTTCAAATCTCAGTATTATCCAGCTTTTGACCTTTATTACATAAAAAAAAACAGTAATAGTGTCTCCCTGACTGTTCAGACACAAATATATCTGTTTAAAATATTCTGGTGTAGGCCAGATAACTAGAAGTTTGGTTTTGCAGTTCCATGGTTCAAATCTCTGTATTATGCAGCTTTTGGCCTTTTTTACATTAAAAAAAACAGTAATAGTGTCTCCCTGACTGTTCAGACACAAATATATCTGTTTAAAATATTCTGGTGTAGGCCAGATAACTAGAAGTTTGGTTTTGCAGTTCCATGGTTCAAATCTCTGTATTATGAAGCTTTTGGCCTTTTTTACATTAAAAAAAAACTGTAATAGTGTCTCCCTGACTGTTCAGACACAAATATATCTGTTTAAAATATTCTGGTGTAGGCCAGATAACTAGAAGTTTGGTTTTGCAGTTCCACGGTTCAAATCTCAGTATTATCCAGCTTTTGGCCTTTTTTACATTAAAAAAACTGTAATAGTGTCTCCCTGACTGTTCAGACACAAATATATCTGTTTAAAATATTCTGGTGTAGGCCAGATAACTAGAAGTTTGGTTTTGCAGTTCCACGGTTCAAATCTCAGTATTATCCAGCTTTTGACCTTTATTACATAAAAAAAAACAGTAATAGTGTCTCCCTGACTGTTCAGACACAAATATATCTGTTTAAAATATTCTGGTGTAGGCCAGATAACTAGAAGTTTG
Source organism: Phyllobates terribilis (assembly GCF_046119375.1). NCBI lineage: Eukaryota > Metazoa > Chordata > Amphibia > Anura > Dendrobatidae > Phyllobates > Phyllobates terribilis. Next base: position 477,965,769 of record NW_027362761.1, read on the forward strand.
GTTTTGCAGTTCCACGGTTCAAATCTCAGGATTATGCAGCTTTTGGCCTTTTTTACATAAAAAAAACAGTAATAGTGTCTCCCTGACTGTTCAGACACAAATATATCTGTTTAAAATATTCTGGTGTAGGCCAGATAACTAGAAGTTTGGTTTTGCAGTTCCACGGTTCAAATCTCAGTATTATCCAGCTTTTGGCCTTTTTTAACATAAAAAAAAACATCAATAGTGTCTCCCTGACTGTTCAGACACAAATATATCTGTTTAAAATATTCTAGTGTAGGCCAGATAACTAGAAGTTTGGTTTTGCAGTTCCACGGTTCAAATCTCAGTATTATGCAGCTTTTGGCCTTTTTTACATTAAAAAAAAAACAGTAATAGTGTCTCCCTGACTGTTCAGACACAAATATATCTGTTTAAAATATTCTGGTGTAGGCCAGATAACTAGAAGTATGGTTTTGCAGTTCCACGGTTCAAATCTCAGTATTATCCAGCTTTTGGCCTTTTTTGCATAAAAAAAAACAGTAATACTGTCTCCGTGACTGTTCAGACACAAATATATCTGTTTAAAATATTCTGGTGTAGGCCAGATAACTAGAAGTTTGGTTTTGCAGTTCCACGGTTCAATTCGCAGTATTATGCAGCTTTTGGCATTTTTTACATAAAAAAAAACAGTAATAGGGTCTCCCTGACTGTTCAGACACAAATATATCTGTTTAAAATATTCTTGTGTAGGCCAGATAACTAGAAGTTTGGTTTTGCAGTTCCACGGTTCAAATCTCTGTATTATGCAGCTTTTGGCCTTTTTTTCATGAAAAAAAAACAGTAATAGTGTCTCCCTGACTGTTCAGACACAAATATATCTGTTTAAAATATTCTGGTGTAGGCCAGATAACTAGAAGTTTGGTTTTGCAGTCCCATGGTTCAAATCTCAGTATTATCCAGCTCTTGACCTTTTTTACATAAAAAAAACAGTAATAGTGTCTCCCTGACTATTCAGACACAAATATATCTGTTTAAAATATTCTGGTGTAGGCCAGATAACTAGAAGTTTGGTTTTGCAGTTCAACGGTTAAAATCTCAGTATTATGCAGCTTTTGGTCTTTTTTACATAAAAAAAACAGTAATAGTGTCCCCCTGACTGTTCAGACACAAATATATCTGTTTAAAATATTCTGGTGTAGGCCAGATAACTAGAAGTTTGGTTTTGCAGTTCCACGGTTCAAATCTCAGCATTATGCAGCTTTTGGCCTTTTTTACATAAAAAAAACAGTAATAGTGTCTTCCTGACTGTTCAGACACAAATATATCTGTTTAAAATATTCTTGTGAAGGCCAGATAACTATTAGCTTGGTTTTGCAGTTCCAGGGTTCAAATCTCTGTATTATGCAGCTTTTGGTCTTTTTTACATAAAAAAAACAGTAATAGTGTCTCCCTGACTGTTCAGACACAAATATATCTGTTTAAAATATTCTGGTGTAGGCCAGATAACTAAAAGTTTGGTTTTGCAGTTCCACGGTTCAAATCTCAATATTATCCAGCTTTTGGCCTTTTTTACATTAAAAAACAGTAATATTGTCTCCCTGACTGTTCAGACACAAATATATCTGTTTAAAATATTCTGGTGTAGGCCAGAGAAATAGAACTGTGGTTTTCCTCTTTCACGGTTCTAATCACCATGCCGAGTGTCGTCAGACAGCAACTGATCCCACAGTTGGACACTCTGAAGAGCCGTTCACTGGTCCATTTCCATATTTGTGCCCCTTGCCTGCTCCGCTTAAAGTGGTGGAAGAGGAGATTACATGTAGCGATGCCCAAATATTTGAACAGCCACGGACACAGGAAGTCGACGCTGGCAATTTGTCACAAGAGGTGGACGATGACGAGACACAATTGCCACGAAGTGAGGAGGAGGATCGTGGTGCGCAAGTGGAAGAGGAGGAGGTGGTGGGTGATCTAGTAACTTACCCAACATGGCAGGAGGACACGCAGAGCGAGGCCAGCAGCACACATCAGGAGGGAGGCAGAAAACCCCAACAGGCAGGAAGAAGCAGTGTGGGGACCGCACACAGAAGCCGGGCAACAGTTCCCCGTAACACCAACACGAGGGACATTACCAGTACAACCGGTAGGTCTTCCAGAGTCTGGAATTTTTTTAAAGACTCTGCTGATAACTCCAAAAAGGCCATTTGTACCCCCTGCCATGCCAGCATCAGCAGGGGTGACAAAACTACCAGCCTGACCACCACCAGCAAGATCAGGCACATGTCAGCAAAGCACCCGACTTTGTGGGGCGAACCCCAGGGTCCACGACCAGTGTCAGCGGGTGTCACCACTGCTTCTTCCGCTGTTGTGCGTGTAAGAGAACCCCCTGTTGTGTGTGCAATGCAATCCCCTGTCCATACAGCATGCAAAGATGCCGCCTCCTCTCAGTCTTCATTGTTATGGCACTTTCTCAAGAAACAGCATCAACATCCACGTCCATGTCCCACCGCAGCGTTCAATTGTCCGTATCCCAGACCTTTGAACGAAATCGCAAATTCGCAGCAAACGCCCCACAGGCCACAGTCCTAAATTCGCACATTTCACGACTGCTTGCATTGGAAATGCTGCATTTTTGGCTGGTGGAGACAGAATCCTTCCGCAACCTTATGGCGGTGGCCGTTCCTCGGTACTCAGTCCCCAGCCGACACTATTTTGCGCGGTGTACCATCCCCGCACTACACAAGCATGAGTCCCAAAACATCTGCCGTGCCCTCAACAACGCAGTTACTGGGAGAGTCCACCTGACAAAGGACACGTGGACAAGTGCTTGTGGCCAGGGACGGTACATCTCCCTGACGGCACACTGGGTAGACATAGTGGAAGCCGGTACCCAGTCGGACCTTGGGACGGAACACATCCTCCCCACACCGAGGACACAGTCAGAGCTGCCCCCACAGTGTACAGCTCCTGCGCATCATCCTCCTCCTCCTCCTCATGTTCAGCCTCCATCTCAGATATCACCACATCAGTTACAAGCTGGAAGCACTGCAGTACTGCCTCAGCCAAGCGGCAACAGGCTGTGCTGAAACTCATAAGCTTAGGTGATAAACCTCACACTGCTTGTGAGTTGTGGACAGCTGTGAAAGAGCAGGCAGATCTGTGGCTGAGACCGCTGAACCTACATCCAGGCATGGTCATGTGTGACAATGGCCTAACTTGGTGGCGGCTCTGAGGCGAGGCGAGATTACACACGTACCATGCCTGGCTCATGTGCTTAACCTCGTGGTTCAGCGGTTTCTTAAATCGTACCCCGAGTTGCCAGATCTGCTCGTCAAAGTGCGCCGCCTGTCAGCTCATTTTCGCAAGTCGGCTACAGCTTCCGCCGCCCTTGCTGTCTTGCAGCAGCGTTTGCAGCTTCTGGCACACCGACTGGTGTGTGATGTCCCCACACGTTGGAACTCTACCCTTCACATGTTGCAAAGGATTTGTGAGCAGAAGAGAGCAGTTGTGAAGTACCAGCTGCAATAAGGCCGTCGATATTCAGGTCAGACTCCACACATAAGACCTCAGGAGTGGACCTGGATTTCTGACATATGTACTATCCTGACAAACTTTGAGGAGTCCACCAAGATGGTGAGTGGCGATGATGCCATCATTAGCGTCAGCATCCCACTTGTCTGTCTTTTGCAACGCTCTCTGCAGAGAATTAAAGAGGAGGCATTGCAGCCAGAGTATGATGAGATGGATCAAGTAGCCATAATGGGCGATTACACACAGCCCAGCCTCATCTCATCCCAACGTGCATTGGAGGACAATGAGGGAGAGGAGGAGGAGGAGGAAGAGCAGGAGCTGGTATCATGCGCTGTAGACGGTAGTACCTGTACAACTGTCATACAGTCGGTTCAGCGTGGGTGGCCTGAGGACAGGGGGGAGGAACAGGAGGAGGAGAGCATGGTCAGTCGTCATCTTGGTGAGGACACGGAAGTCTGGCACGCATTGGCTGACTTTATGTTACGCTGCCTTAACCAGTGACACTCGCAGTGTCAAAATGTTGGGTGACAGTCATTACTGGTTGGTGACACTTTTAGACCCCCGCTACAAGGAGAACTTTCACTCTCTTATTCCTGAGGTGGAGAGGTCTACAAAAATGGGGCAGTACCAGAAGGCCATTGCTGCAGAACTGTTAAAAAAATTCCGATCTGAACACTCTAGGGTCAGAGGTCACAGTTCGTTGCCCAACCAAGGCTTACAGGCGAGAGAGACGCAACTCCAATCCAGCAGAGACAGGGGAGCACTGTCAACATTCTGGGACAGTTTTCTGAGACCCGCCCAGCTTACAGGCCCTGAGTACTCTCAGGGTACTCTCACAAGGAGTGGAAAGTTTCAAAAGATGGTGAGGGAGTACCTTGCCGACCGTACCAGCGTCCTCCGTGATTCCTCTGTGCCTTTTAATTATTGGGTATCCAATCTGGACACTTGGAATGAACTCGCTCTGTACGCCTTGGAGGTCCTGGCCTGCCCTGCTGCTAGCGTGTTATCGGAGCGTGTTTTTAGTGCCGCTGGGGGAATTATAACTGATAAGCGCACTCACCTGTCAACTGACAATGCTGACAAGCTGACCCTTATCAAAATGAACAAGGGCTGGATTGGGCCAGACTTCTCGTCACCACCAAATGACAGCAGAGTAACATAAAGTCAAATCCTCTGTGTTATTTCGGGAGGTGTATTCCCATGCACCGCTTCACACCCACACATGGGTATACGCTTCCTCATTTCAGCTGTATTTTGCTCTTCTCCTTATCCTCAGCCTCCGCCACCACTATACCACCAGGGTGACCGTGGTCCGTGTTGCCAGCACTGCAAGTTCCTCCGTCCTAATTTTTGGCAGCTTTTGCTTGGAAGGCATAGGCAAAGACTATGGGAGACCCACTCCTCAATAATGGGAATAATGTTTTTAATATGCTGTACTGCACGGCTCTTGTAAGGGGCATGAAAACCGTCTTGTTAAACCACTCTGAAATCCACAGCTCTTACAAGGGGCATTAAAACCATCTTGTTAAGTTACTGTGACATCCATCACTCTTCCAAGGGGCATTAAAACTGTCTTGTTAAGCTACTGTGACCTCAACCACTCTTCCAAGGGGCATTAAAACCATCTTGTTAAGCTACTGTGACCTCCACCACTCTTCCAAGGGGCATTGATATTGTCTTTTTATTCCACTGTGACCTCCACCACTCTTCCAAGGGGCATTAAAACCGTCTTGTTAAGCTACTGTGACTTCCACCACTCTTCCAAGGGGCATTGAAACCGTCTTGTTAAGCTACTGTGACCTCCAACACTCTTCCAAGGGACATTGATATTGTCTTTTTATTCCACTGCGACCTCCACCACTCTTCCGAGAGGCATTAAAACTGTCTTGCTAAGCTACTGTGACCTCCACTTCTCTTCCAAGGGGCATTAAAACCGTCTTGTTAAACCTCTCTGAACTTCCAAGGGGCATTGAAATGTTATTTTTAATTACCTCTAACCCCCACAACTCTTCCAACGGGCATTGCATTTCCTCCTAATTTTTGTCAGCTTTTGCTTTTCAATGCATAGGCGAACACTAGGGAGACCCACTCCCAAATAATGAGTAGAAGGTTTTTAGTACGCTGTAATCCAAGTCTGTTTCAAGGGGCATTGCAGTTCCTCATAATTTTTGGAAAGCCTTCCATTCACTGCTTAGGCCAACAGTGTGCAGGAGACCCAGTTGCTATAAATGGAAAAAACGGTTTAGTTAAGGCCCTCTGACCTCCATGTCACTTCCAATGGGCATTGGAGTGCCTCGAAATTTTTGGTAGGCATTGCACTCACTGTATGCCCTATAACTGTGTAGCCGAACCGCTCCTTTTGGTACAGAAACATATCCTACAAGACATGTGTGGTTGACTGGCCTGATATTGATGTGAATGGTCCCTGTTCCTCCTGCTCTTTCTCCTTTGCCACCACGTCATCCATCATTCATCACCTGAAACTTTGTTTTAATGGGAGTCATAGAACTGGGATAGTAGCAGGAAAACATCCAGCAATCCTCGGAGGAGGTAGGATATGCGCCAAAATGCTGACCACCTCAGGCCTAGCCGCTACTACATACATGCGCTTGCATTCCAAGGAACAGAAAGCTAAGGAGATGGATGGCCTCATGATCATGAATAATTTACTCGTTGTGTGGGAGGCCGACCACTGCTGCTGTCTACCTTCTGAACTTTGTGTTGAAGCCTGATTGACCCAGGACCCGCAATCCTCTATGTCTGGAGGATGTGTTGCATCCCAGTGTCCAAGTGTGTCCCGGCTTCCACAATATTAACCCACTGTGAAGGCGTCTTTCAGATGGACCATCCCTGGCCACATTCACTTGTCCACGTGTTTGAGGTTAGGCTGTCCTTCAAATAGGGGCGACTGGGGACCGTTTCTGGACACCTGGCCGCCCCCAGGCGGCAGGGGACCGTGTGTGGGCACCCGGCCGCGGGGCGGCTGGGGACCGAGTATGGACACCTGGCCGCCCCCTGGCGGCTGGGGACCAAGCGTGGACACCCGGCCGCCGGGCGGCTGGGGACTGAGTATGGTTACCAGGCCGCCGACGCAGCCATGACTTGGTGGCCAGATTCTGCCTCCACATGCCTAAAAGGCCCAATTTCAAGTGCAAGCAAGCAGTATGGTATTGCAGCCTGGGGGTGGGTGGGTGGCAGGCTGCATACTTGCGCTTGCATTGCAAGGAATGGGGGAGGTACAATTGAACACTGCCCTGGGACAAGGACTTGCACGGGGATAGTTGCAAGTCTGCATCTTCTGATACGACAAGGATCACTACTGTATGCATGTGTCACACAGCACATGGCCAGATAAGGTTGTTAAATGTTAAAATGACATTTCCCGGTGAATGCATTTGTCACGGTTGAAAGCAATACAAAAGTGCAAAAACGCATAAAAAATGCTACTTGTGAACATAGCCCAAGGTGTGGAGGAGTATTTTTGTTTTTGGTTATTTATTTTACTTTATACACAAGTCTTTACCCTGGAAAGGAAGTTCCTTAACATATTTCACAGGAAAACAATTTCAGTTTCGTTTTTGAACGTTTTATTGTGAGCCTGGAAAAGTGGCTTAATACCTCTGACCACGTTGCTTACAGCAGTGACCTGGGGGTCAGAAATGCTTCCTGGGGCGATCCCCATGCTGTCCCAAAGGCATTTGAACACTGTCACTATCATTTTGGGCACTTTTTAGGCTTTCTACAGACTGCCGGGGGTGCCGCTGCAAAAATGCTCCCATAGACTAACATTGGGCTCGTTGCTCGGGTCGAGCACCCGAGTATCACGGGGAGCTCGGCCCGAGCTTCGAACACCCGAGCATTTTAGTGCTCGCTCAACACTAGTACTAATATCAAACCATGGCGTGCCATAATTCACTGAATATTATTGGCTGGTTGGAAATAAGCTCATTCCCATAGAAAAGTACCAGTGTCACGGAACGACAAGGGGATATCCGGCGGGCCAGCACAACACATAGATGCAACGGGAGATAGAGGGGGAAGGAGGGCCCTAGTGGTTGTGAACAAGGGAAGGGACACCGGACACCAACCTGTGTCTGACCCTAAGCTCCCCTATTGTCCCTAGATGGGTCCTTCCCCCTGTGCGCAATCACGTGCCTAAGTCCTCGCTGGCCCCGGACTTAACCAGGCCAGTAAGACACTAGTCTCACCATACAATAGGACAACACAAGGAAGGTTAGAAAAACTATAGGAAGATAACAACATAAAATACACTTAGCTCTCCAACACAAAACATCACCACTGCAATAGTAACGAACACCACAGCTTCTCCAGAGACTGGCTCATTCAAGGAGGTCAGCATAGAATGAACTATAACCGGCGGTCAGCTCATGGACATGTGGCTATTTAAAGGGAGGTGGAAGTGACACCAACCAACATCAGCTGACCTTAAACAAAAAGCTGCCTGCAAGAGAATAACATTAACTGGACCAAATGGAAAAAAATACATTTAAAATTACAGCATAACCAGAGCTGCCACGAATCTCAAAATTATTCATGACAACCAGCAAGCAAAGGAGATGGTGGCCTTTATCATCATGAAGAAATTTGCTCATTGTCTAGGGGGCCGATCCCCACTGCTGTCTACCTTGTGAACATTGTGTTGAAGCTTGATTGACCCAGGGCCCGCAGTCCCCTGCATCGGGAGGATGTGTTCCTTCCCAGGGTCTGATTGAGTCCCAGCTTCCACAATATTAACCCAGTGTGGCATCAGTGAGATGCACCATCCCTAGCCACAAGCACTTGTCCAAGGCTTTGTGGTTAGGCGGTCCTTCCCAGTAACTGCGTTGGTGAGGGTACGGGTAATATTCTTGGACCCGTGCTTGTATAAGACGGGGACAGCACACCAGGAGAAATAGTGGCGGCTGGGGACCGAGTACCGAAGGACAGCCGCCGCCATGAGATTGTGGAAAGCTTCTGCCTCCACGAGCCTAAAAGGCAAAATTTCTAGTGCAAGCAGTTGAGAAATGTGGCAGTTTAGCATTGTGGCTTGTGGGTGGCTGCGTATTTGCGCTTGCATTCCAAGGGCTGGGGTAGGGACAACTAAATGCTGTGGGACAAGTGAGGAATATGCTGACTCCAAGTAAAAAAAAAATCTCCCGGATCCACACATTCCTCAAACAAGAATCTGAAAAAAACAATTGTGCATGCCCTCATCATCTCCCGACTCGACTACTGCAACCTCCTGCTCTGTGGCCTCCCTTCTACCACTCTTGCACCCCTCCAATCTATTCTAAACTGTGCTGGTGGACTACTCCACCTTTCACCCTGCTATTCCCCGGCTTCTCCCCTCTGTCACTCCCTGCACTGGCTCCCTGTTGCCCAGAGACTCTAGTTGTAAGTAGTGTTGAGCCACCCCCGTAGTGTTCGAGTTCGGTTCGGTTCGTCGAACACCCGTGTGTTCGCCAAACTGTTCGTCGAACTGTTCGTCGAACACCTTCGAACACCGTTAAAACCAATGGCATGCAAATGGCATAGAAACACATAGAAAACAGCTTCAAAGGTGTCCAAAAGCTGACAAACTGCTCAGAAGACACAACTAACACATGGAAAAGTGACAAGTACATATAGTCATGCGAAAATAAAAGAGGTGGAGGAGTAAAAGGAGGGGGAGACACAGATATAGGCATGTCATGCCCTTCTAAAATCCAAAAAGTGAGAAGCCGACACGGCCAGTCCGCTCCTGCCCGTGCCACCTCCGTGTCGCCGGGTTTGTGCCAGAGCCGCGGTGAACCCTGATGGCCAGCCCCCCTCTCCCAATACTGGTGCCTGTCCGCTGGTGGGTCGAGCGAGCCCCCCTGTGGTGGAGGCAGCTCTAAGCTTTTTAATTTAAATTGTCTCTCTAATTTGAATGAATACACTTTAAATCCATTTACAAGGATCTATTGGAGGGCAAGTCTCATGCCAGCAGCCGCGTAATTCCAGCTCCAGTAGCGTCCACTAAAGCTGCTGCAGTTAAAAAGCTTTTATAAGGATCGAGCTCGGCTGTCCACCGCAAGGCATCCTACTGCCAGTCCCAGCCCCTATGCCTTGGGGTGCCTCCTGATGCTCTTCACTGAGTATCCCATGGTCCCGAAGCATTTCCTTTGAAAAAATTAAGTGTCTAAACTACAGGTGGTGTAGCTTGCTTAACAGCCGGGATAATCCGCTGACTAGCAGACACTGCTACTAGGCACAAAGTATTTCCTGGGCTAGATGCAGTTAAAAATTTGTAATTAGATACTCTCGTTGGATGCTGAGAAAGCATTCCATAGAGTCTCCTGGCACGCCATATATGATTCTCTTAAAAAGCTTGGGGTAGGGGTCTAGGGGACCCTTTTATAGCCAAAATCACGGCCCTGTATCACAATACGTCACCTAGGCTGAAGATAAATGGAACTGTAGCACCCTGAGGGCTCGGTTGCTACAGAGGTATTGCACCTCACCCAGAGGTGTGATATCTCACTCTCAGGTAAGGATGGAGTGTGGATCAGGACCCGACACCTGCATGCATTACACCACATTGCCGTGGGGCAGGGCGACCAATATGCCCCTGAGATGGGCACGACAGTCCCTGTCCCTGGCTGGAGTGGGGGGAGGGAACACTGAGGAAGGGGAACCCTGTAGTGCAGGAGCAGGGAGGAAGCAGTTCCTGGGTGCATTGAGAAGGGAGTATAAAAGGTGGGCACCATCTTAGTTCAGTGCAGAGAAGTCTGAGCAGAAGTGGCAGGGAGCAGGGGCTCTGCATGAGCTCTGCTCCGGAGGCGGGCCTAGTAACAGAGGCCCAGGCCTGGAAGAGGGAGAAGGAAGGAAGAGGAGCGGAGAAGGCTCCAGGAACGAGGAATGAAGGGATCCCAGGGGTGCGGACGGGCGAGTCGCCACCGCACGCCTGAATCCACCTGCGTGGAGGGGTCAGGCCAAAGGGGGAGACCGGTCCCCGAACTAGTGGAGGCAGGAAACGACCCTCAGCTAGAAACCGGAGGCTCTGACATTTTATGTGGCGCAGCCCCTCGCTACACCCGCTAGGAAGGCACCACATAGGGTCAGGGAAACTGGCGCCAAGTTTACCAAGAGGAGGCCCGAGGCAGCCGGACAGAAGTGTTGGTAAGAAAGGCCAGACAAAGGACACACAAAGGGGGTCCTGTGAAGTGCTCCAAAGTTATCTGGGAGTTGTCTGAGCCCCTCACCTGGTGAGCACAGTATGACGTGGGCAGCCGTTACCTGCAGACGTGGTCTGGATAATAAGAACTGTGAGTAAAGGCCCTGGACTGCATCACTGACTCCGTGTCGTTACTGCTGCTGCCCTGCACCATCACCCCCATCCTCCGCATACACTGCCCTGAGGCTATACTCCTCCCGTGGGGAGTTATGCTACGCTCTGCTGCACCCACAACACCAGCCTCAGCGGTCTGCCCTGTAGCGGCGGTTCACTCTGACCGCAATCCACGGGTGGCGTAGTCGGACATTTAAACATCAAAACCACATAAATAGTTCCGCCACTGGTTTGACCGCCCTGAGCCACGGAACCGGGTCGCCGCCACGAAGACTACAACCACCAGCATCCACCAAAAAGGGTCCGGCTCCGGGTGTCCCAAGGCCCAGGGGGTGCGTCAGAACATTTTCATCACCTTTCACAATCACCAATGGGACAAGGCAGGGATGTCCTCTGTCCCCTCTCTTATACATCCTAGTGACGGAGCACCTGCTCTCATCAATTCGCCATAACCCCAATATTAGGTGGATTGAGGTGGGAGGCACCGAGTACAAGTGCTCTCTATTTGCTGATGATGTCCTAGTATATATCACTCAATCACATATATCCATCCATGCTGTTATGGCTGAAATAGATCACTTTGTTACATGGTCAAATTTTAAAATCAATGCAGCGAAGTCTGAGGCCCTCGATGTCTCCCTCCCCAAATCCATATAGGATTCCATCCAGTCCAACTTTCCCTTTGCCTGGCCCTCACAGGGTATCAAATACTTAGGAATTCCTATTCATAGAGACCTCTCCCATCTATGTTATCTTAATTTTGGGCCATTTATTGAACAATTCCATACAGACCACGGTTGGCAAGTTAGAACTGTAAGATTCACTACGTGAACCGCTGGTGTTTTGTGGAAAAGCACATGTACACCGCGTTCCAAATTATTATGCAAAAAGTGTTTAGGAGTGATAAGGGAAGAATTTGTTTGTTTGTCAGTTAAACTCATTGATGGTGATGTGTGTCAGGGCTCTTTATATCACTGTAAGCAATTGCAGACACCTGTGCTAATTAGTTTGGCAGGTGTGTCCAATGAAAGGCAAGACTACTTAAGAAGGCTCTCTCACATTATTAAGCAGCCTACATTTTCTGCCAAAATGGGAAAGAAAAAGGATGTGTCGGCTGCTGAGAAGCAACAAATTGTGGAGTGTTTAGGTCAAGGCATGACTACAATCAGCATTGTGCGATGATCAGGATGAAGTGTCTTGGCAATCAAGAAGTATGTAGCTGATTCACAGTACACACGTGTGCGTGCTGATAAGGGCAAATTGAGGACTCTTTCCTACAGGCAATTACGTCAGGTTGAAAGAGCAGCGGTAAAAAAGCCTTGTCATAGCAGCAGACAAGTTTTTGAAGCTGCTTGTGCCTCCAACGTCCCCCGAACAACAAGATGCAGGGTCCTTCAGAGGTTTGCAGCTGTGCATACGCCATCCTGTTGACCTCCTCTATCCACTTCACACAAGCAGAAACGGCTCCAGTGGGCCAAACATTACATGAAGACTGATTTCAAAACTGTTTTGTTCACGGATGAGTGCCGTGCAACGCTCGATGGTCCAGATGGATGGAGTGGAGGATGGCTGGTTGATGGACACCCCACGCAAACACGGCTACAGCGCCAACAAGGAGGAGGTGGAGTAATGTTTTGGGCTGGAATCATGGGGAGAGAGATTGTCGGCCCCTTTATGATCCCTGAAGGCGCTAAAGATGAACTCCATAATGTATGTGGATTTTCTCAAACAGCACTTCCTGCCATGGTTCAAGAAGAAGAACCGTGTATTTCACAGCAAGATCATTTTTCTGCATGATAATGCACCATCTCATGCTGCACATAAAACATCTGCATCTCTGGCTGATATGGGCATAAAAGGGGACAAACTTATGGTGTGACCCCCATGCTCCCCTGACCTCTACCCCATTCAGAACCTTTGGAGCATCATTAAAAGGAGTGTCTATGATGGCGGGAGGCAGTTCACATCTAAGCAACAGCTCTGGGAGGGTATTCTGTCCTCATGCAAAACAATTGAAGCAGAAACCATCCAAAACCTGACAAATTCAATGGACGAGAGAGTTCAGAAGCTCCTTTCGAACAAGGGGTCCTATGTGAAAATGTAACATCACCTAGAATAAAGTTTTGAGTTGAAAACTGTTTGATTTCAGTTTCTAACAACCTGCTAATGCTTATAATTTCAAAAATGACCATTTTTTTGGTCTTTATTAAAATGAAAAGGTTGATCGAATAGTTTGGGTGATCTAAGAGTGTGGCAACCCAGTAGTCATGATTACTTCGAATTCTGACAATATGAGGGTCATGCTGCAGGTAGTGCAGCAAAAAGGCACTTATGTGTCTTGCGCATCTCGGAGCCCCAAAATTATTTTCCGAGCTAGATGCAGCTAAAAATTATTTTTAATTTTAAATCTGGTGGAGCTTATTATAGATGGCCTAATAGGATCAGTGCTGCACACTGCTACAAAGCCCAAATTATTTTCCAGTCAAGATACAGATAAACATGATTAGTAATTTGAAAGCTTAAAACGTTTGGTAGGGTGATTTTAACCAATCATCAAGCTTTTACTCTCCCCAGGATGACACAGGGGTAGAAAAGTCGTTTCGGATCCATGATTTGTTCATCTTTATGAACGTGAGTCTGTCTACATTATCAGTGGAGAGCCGCGTGCGCTTATCTGTCAGCACACCACCAGCAGCGCTGAACACACGTTCAGACAGAATGCTGGCTGCGGGGCATGACAAGATCTCCAAGGCGTAAGTGGCTAGCTCCGGCCATTTATCCAGATTGGAAGCCCAAAAAGAGCAAGGGTCCAGTGACACAGTCGTGGCTTCAATGTTTACTTGGAGATACTCCTGTACCATCGTCTCTAGGCGTTGACTATGTGTCAGACTTCTTGTCTCCTGTGGCCTTGCAAAGGATGGGCTAAAAAAGTGGTGAAATGATTCCGCAAAATTGATGTTACCAGCAGATACTGTGGTTCTGTTACGGTTTGAGTGCTGAACACTTGACGGTCCCACGGTTGGCAAGTTGGAACTGTGAGATTCACTACGTGCACCACTGGTATTTTGTGGAAAAGCACATGCAAGATTCTGCAACAGTCTCTGCTGATACTCCTGCATGCGTGCATCCCTTTCTATGGCAGGAATAATTTCTGCAAATTTACTTTTGTACCGGGGATCTAACAGTGTGGCAACCCAGTAGTCAGGATTATTTCTAATTCTCACAATTCGAGGGTCATGTTGCAGGTAGTGCAGCAAGAAGGCACTCATGTGTGTTGCGCATCCAGGAGCACCAAGTCCCTGTTGTGTTGGTGGCGAGGTAACAATCATGCTTCCTTCCTCTGTCCTCTCCCCCCAACCTCGCACAACAGAAATGTGATCAAGGTCTCCCTCATCTGATGAGTCTTCCATCAGTTCGTCCTCCACTTCTTCCTGGGCTCCTGCACCTTCCTCACTAGTTTGGCTGCTACCATGCGCCCTGGTAAAACCATCTCCCCCACCCTCACATGCCTGCCGCCTTGGTGCTGCCGACCTTCTGGACCTTGCAGATGTTAGCCCTTCCGCATACAACTCCTCCTCCTCTACTTCCTCCACCTCCTCTTGTGCCACCACCTGACTCCGAATTCTGTTTAACATGTGCTCCAGCATGTAAATCACCGGAATAGTCATGCTGATAATGGCATCGTCAGCACTAAACATCTTCGTCGCCATTTCAAAACTGTGCAGAAGGGTGCATAGGTCCCTGATCTGAGACCACTCCTCCAGCGTGATTTGCCCCACCTCTGAATCTCGTTGGCCCAGGCTATACGTCAGAACGTATTGCACCAGGGCTTGTCGGTGCTGCCACAGTCGCTGCAACATGTGCAGAGTTGAATTCCACCGGGTAGGCACATCGCATTTTAGCCGGTGAAGTGGCAGGCCCAACGACTTCTGTAGAGATGTAAGTCGCTGAGCTGCGGGATGCGAACGGCGGAAGTGAGCACACAGCGACCGTGCACTCTGCAGAAGGCCATCTAGTCTGGGATAGTGGCTAAAAATTGCTGGACAACCAGGTTCAACACGTGAGCCATACAAGGCACGTGTGTGACATTGCCCCGGCGAAGGGCCGCACCCAGGTTTGCAGCATTGTCGCACACGGCCTTCCCTGGTTTCAGGTCCAGTGGAGACAACCATTCATGAAATTGGTTCTCCAGAGCTGACCACAACTCCTCAGCTGTGTGACTCACATTTCCCAGACATTTCAATGTAAAAACCGCCTGATGACGTTGAGCCCTACTGCCAGCATAGTAAGGAGGTGTGCAGGATCCCTTCTGCGCAGTTAGAAAGCTTGTGGCATGACCAGACAGGCTTTGGGTGCAGGTGGAAGACCGAGAGGAGGTTGAGGAGGCAGAAGCAGTGGAGGAACTTTGACATAAAGAGGATTAATGCACAACTCGTGGGGACGGCAAGACTTGGACAGCAGCCCCTTGTCCTGCTGTCACCATAGTTACCCAGAGCCCAGTCAGCGACATGTAACGCCCCTGTCCATGCCTACTCGTCCAAGTGTCTGTGGTGAAATGCACCCTGTCACACACAGAGTTTCTCAAAGAAGCGGTGATGTTGTGTGCGACATGCTGGTGGAGCGCAGGCACACCTTTCTTTGAGAAGTAGTGCCGACTGGGCATCTGGTACTGGGGCACTGCGACGGACATAAGGTCTCGAAAATCCTCTGTGTCCACCAGGCGGAAAGGCAGCATTTCTGTAGCCAAGAGCTTGCAGATGGTGAAATTCAACCTCTTAGCTTTCTCATGGCTAGGAGGAAATGGTCTTTTACTTGTCCACATCTGAGGGACCGAGGGCTGGCTATTGTGCTTAGACGGGGTTGATAAGGGTGTCCCCGGCAAACTGCCGGTCTGTGAGGAAGATGCAGGCGGGCATGTTAGGTTGCCTTGATCCAAAGGTGGTGCTATCGATGTCGGACAGCGCTCAACACCAGCTGGTGTTACCACCTCCAAAGAAAATGATGACCTGCCAATCACGCTGGCTGTTGCGGGTAAAGAGGTGGCAGGTCTGCGCCCCAAAACAGGTGTGACTGCTGTCCCCCCAGTCACAGAGGATGAAGAGGCCGCGGATGCACAAGATATGGCAGACGGTGGTTGGCCCGGCCGGCTAGGCCGCATTGTAGCACACTGAGCTTCCCACTGCAACTTATGCTTCATGTCCATGTGCATGAAGTACTCAAACTATGTATTTTTTGGCCTCTACTTAGCTTTTGCTGACAAATGTTACAGATAACACGAGTTGGGTCATCTTTATCGATCTGAAAAAATGCCCAGGCTATGCAAGGCTTAGCACCCATGCGACCTGAAGAGCCACCACGACTTGTGGTGAGAGGCAGAGTTGTGTTTGAGGATGCAGTTGTTGACGTGCTTCCAGTACTACGTCTCTGTCCAGGAAGGCGCAACCTGACCTCGTCGTCACTAGCATCTTCCTCCACCTCCTCTGCTGACCTCATCTCTTGGCTGACTGTGGGTTGACAGTAAGTGGGATCTCCGACCTCATCATCATCACCCTGTGCGTTATCACACCCGTCGTCCTCAGAGCCAACCTGTTCCTGCCCTGACAAAAAACTAAAGTTGTCGCTCCAATCAGGTATTTGAGTCTTATCATCGTCTTCCTCATTGTCTCCACCAACAGGAGTTACAGTTTGGGAATGAGGGTCTACATTATGGTCAGAACCTTCTGCGTCTGGTCCTGGATCCGACTCATAAAGATTCTGGGCATCAGTGCAGATCATTTCCTCGTCTGGATTCACAGAAGCACTGGAGTCGACCTCTGATTCCCAGGCTATAGTATGAGTAAACAGCTCTGCAGACTCAACCATCTGTTCTACCTCATACTCAGACGGGCAGCTGGAGATTTGGGAGCTGTGAGGAAGCAAGTGCGATTTGGGTGACACCTTTGAGGACTGGAGTATTTGTGATGTTGAAGTTGATGTGGAGGAGAGCCCACTTAAAGGAGCACTTGATATCCGTTGAAGCACCTGCTGTTTTTGTGCCTCATCTGGAATTTGTAGCGATTGGCGTGGCCGTAAGAAAGGGATCTTATCACATTGTCCGCTAAAAGAAGTAGACATTTTAGTTTGGCTGGAAGATGGTCTTTCTTCTGCAGATGTTACTGTTGCTTTAACACCTACCCCACGGACACAACCTTTTTTCCCCTTCCCAACACGCCTATTCCCCTTTCCACCAGCAGCAGGCCCTTTTCCACTCATTTTGGTGGTTAACTAATTCACAACTCTGGAGTTGTTTGCACAAAAAAACAATGGATGGTAACCGAGCAGAGCTGAGTGGCCAAACTGTGGTATTAGGCCAAAACTATTGGCTGGGTTAGATGCAGAAAAAAATTATTTTTAATTTGCAACCTGATGGAGGTCAGTATAGATGGATTAATAGAACAAGACCCACACACAGCTAGAAGCCCAATATTTTTTCAGAGGTAGATGCAGAAAAAAATATATTCAGTTTGCAACCTGATGGAGGTCAGTATAGATGGACTAATAGAACAAGTCCCACACACTGCTAGAAGCCCAAATATTTTTTCAGAGGTACTGTAGATGCAGATAAAAATTAGTTTTAATTTGCAACCTGATGGAGGTCAGTATAGATGGACTAATAGAGAAAGTCCGACACACTACTAGAAGGCCAAATATTTTTTCAGAGCTAGATGCAGAAAAAAATTATATTCAGTTTGCAACCTGATGGAGGTCAGTATAGATGGACTAATAGAGAAAGTCCGACACACTACTAGAAGGCCAAATATTTTTTCAGAGGTAGATGCAGAAAAAAATATATTCAGTTTGCAACCTGATGGAGGTCAGTATAGATGGATTAATAGAACAAGACCCACACACAGCTAGAAGCCCAATATTTTTTCACAGGTAGATGCAGAAAAAACTATATTCAGTTTGCAACCTGATGGAGGTCAGTATAGATGGACTAATAGAACAAGTCCCACACACTGCTAGAAGCCCAAATATTTTTTCAGAGGTACTGTAGATGCAGATAAAAATTAGTTTTAATTTGCAACCTGATGGAGGTCAGTATAGATGGACTAATAGAGAAAGTCCGACACACTACTAGAAGGCCAAATATTTTTTCAGAGGTAGATGCAGAAAAAAATATATTCAGTTTGCAACCTGATGGAGGTCAGTATAGATGGATTAATAGAACAAGACCCACACACAGCTAGAAGCCCAATATTTTTTCAGAGGTAGATGCAGAAAAAAATATATTCAGTTTGCAACCTGATGGAGGTCAGTATAGATGGACTAATAGAACAAGTCCCACACACTGCTAGAAGCCCAAATATTTTTTCAAAGGTACTGTAGATGCAGATAAAAATTAGTTTTAATTTGCAACCTGATGGAGGTCAGTATAGATGGACTAATAGAGAAAGTCCGACACACTACTAGAAGGCCAAATATTTTTTCAGAGGTAGATGCAGAAAAAAATATATTCAGTTTGCAACCTGATGGAGGTCAGTATAGATGGATTAATAGAACAAGACCCACACACAGCTAGAAGCCCAATATTTTTTCAGAGGTAGATGCAGAAAAAAATATATTCAGTTTGCAACCTGATGGAGGTCAGTATAGATGGACTAATAGAACAAGTCCCACACACTGCTAGAAGCCCAAATATTTTTTCAGAGGTACTGTAGATGCAGATAAAAATTAGTTTTAATTTGCAACCTGATGGAGGTCAGTATAGATGGACTAATAGAGAAAGTCCGACACACTACTAGAAGGCCAAATATTTTTTCAGAGGTAGATGCAGAAAAAAATATATTCAGTTTGCAACCTGATGGAGGTCAGTATAGATGGATTAATAGAACAAGACCCACACACAGCTAGAAGCCCAATATTTTTTCACAGGTAGATGCAGAAAAAAATATATTCAGTTTGCAACCTGATGGAGGTCAGTATAGATGGACTAATAGAACAAGTCCCACACACTGCTAGAAGCCCAAATATTTTTTCAGAGGTACTGTAGATGCAGATAAAAATTAGTTTTAATTTGCAACCTGATGGAGGTCAGTATAGATGGACTAATAGAGAAAGTCCGACACACTACTAGAAGGCCAAATATTTTTTCAGAGGTAGATGCAGAAAAAAATATATTCAGTTTGCAACCTGATGGAGGTCAGTATAGATGGATTAATAGAACAAGACCCACACACAGCTAGAAACCCAATATTTTTTCAGAGGTAGATGCAGAAAAAAATATATTCAGTTTGCAACCTGATGGAGGTCAGTATAGATGGACTAATAGAACAAGTCCCACACACTGCTAGAAGCCCAAATATTTTTTTCAGAGGTACTGTAGATGCAGATAAAAATTAGTTTTCATTTGCAACCTGATGGAGGTCAGTATAGATGGACTAATAGAATGATGCTATGCCCAAAAGATTTTACTTCACTAGGTGCAGTAAGAAAATTGGTATTCTATACACAGGTGGTATATCTTGCAACACAGATAGGCTACTCCACTGACTAACACACTCTGCAATAGGCCAAAAAGGATTAGCTTTGCTAGATTCAGCCAAATGCTGTGAAAAAAACTTGCACAGCACTGGCACAGACCTGCCTGGCAAAAACTGATAGGAACTCATGTAACCTAGTCCTGAAAAGGACTGCAATTACAATTAGTCTTTACTCCCACAACCGATCTATTTAAGAGCACAGACCTCCCTGATAAAAGTCGTAGGAAATGCTGTAACCTAGTCCTTAAAAGGACTGCAATCACAACTATTCCCTACTCCCAAGCTATCTGTATATTTGTGCGAAAATTGGCTTGAAATTAACAAGGTATAGCGCACACAGCAACAGCGGTGCCGTCTAACACGCAGCTGCAGCAGTGAGAAAATGGTGGCGACGGGGAAAATGGCTTGGTCTTATAGGGCAAGGACATGTGACATACACTGCCAATGACACATGCCCTTGCTTGTGTGAAAAAAAGCACTTCGCTCCGTGTGTGCGCTGCTGATAGGCTGACAGATTGCACCTCCCCACTGTAAATGCGGGAAAGAGAAAAAAAAATGGAGATCTTCATTGTTCCTGCAGAGATCCATCCCCTGCCCCTTCCCCCACCCCGCTGTACACTCAAACTGCGTATTAACATTAATTTTCATCATTACTGAGAAAAAATCCAGTTATGATTTTGGTGCACGAACAGTTATCGAACATAACCTCGAACAGCCGAATTTTTCTCAAATTGTTCGTGTTCGCCGAACGGCTCGAACACCGCCCAAAACAGCTCGAATTTGAGATTGGTGAACAGTTCGAGTAGAACAACGCTCATCTCTAGTTGTAAGTCCTAACTTTCGCATACCAAGCCATCCAAAACCTGTCTCCTCCATACATCTGTGACCTAGTCTCCCTGTACTTACCTGCGCGCAACCTCCCATCCTTACAAGATCGCCTTCTCTACTTCCCTTTTATCCCTTTTTGCCACAATCGCATACAAGATTTGTCCCCTACTGTGGAACTCTGCCCCAAAACATTAGACTCTCACCTAACGTGGAAACCTTCAAAAGGAAGCTGAAGTAGACCCACTTCTTCCAACAAGCATACAATCTGCAGTAACCTTCGCTCCACCATACCGCTGCACAAGCAGCTGTACCCTCACCTTACTGTATCCTCACCCATCCCTTGTTTGGGTGCCTTCGCAGGCAGGGTCCTCTCTCCTCTTGTACCAGTCGGTGACTCGTTTTCAGATGTAAAGCGCCATGGAATAAATGTCGCTATAATAATAAATAATAATTATACTACTTGTACTTGGGTCAATTGATGGCACTTTCCTGGTGTCTGCCCCTAATTTAATGTGTTTTGGCAGCTTTTGGACCCGTTTGAAGGTGTTGTGTATACGTTTGGTTTTACAGAATCTAGGATGGAGAGATAGTTGTTTAAATTGTGTGATGACCAAATTAAGGCCGGTGTCCTGAATGCTTCTATAATTCATATAGTATAGTTAGGGGCGTACATAGAAATCATGGGGCCCCATAGCAGAAGTTCTAATTGGTCCCTCCCCCCCAAAAAATGAAATGTAAAATTATTGTCGAGGTCACAGAAGAGCATATCTCACAACTTTCCAGCCTTTACATAGTAATTAGTGATGAGCGAGCGTGCTCGCCACTGCTCGGTACTCGCCCGAGCATCTCACTGCTTGAGATGCTCGGCGCTCTGCGAGTATTTCCTGGATTTGCTCGGGCGGGAGCTTGGGTCCCCTCCCTGCATGTTTTGCACTCTTTAGCGAACGAATGAACATGTAGGGATTGCCTGCCACACACTGTAATGCCGTAGCCATGTTGGTTGTGGCATTACAGTGATTGGCTGGCCGCACAGCGCCATCAGGTCTATATAAGACCTGGCGCCGCCATGCTCGTCACAGTCTACCCCGGAAACAAGAAACGCTGCTGAGCTAGGGAGAGATTTAGTTGTTTATTAGTTAGTGTAGGTATACCACAACATCTATATATATCCATCTGAACTAACAGTCCTTTTGAGAACTAATTCAGCTGCATATTTTCAGTGGTGAAGGTGATAGCAGGAGTTAGGCAGGCAGGCATTGTATGTGGCAGACTGCAGTGCATATAGAAAGAGGCTCCATTCCAGTTCTGTCTGCTGCTGCTGTTACAGATATTTCTAGAAATAGCCCCAGGCATCAGGGGCCAGGGATAATTATTTTTTTTGATCTTAATCCTGATTATTTGCTTAAAAAGCAATCCAGAAAACACTGTTTTTCTGCTCCATTTGCTTGTTGCCACAGCAGAATACAGCCAGATTCTTTCCATATTACAGCGATAAAAATCCAGAAATTTGAAGTGAACGTGGAAAATATTGGTCTCCATTTAAATTTTGTTGCAGTGTGTCAGTGAAGTTATTGACACCAGGTCGCTGTAAAAAATAGTAACCTACAGGCCAGCTATTTAAAACTGTGGTTTTCCGTCACACGTATCTGACTCGCCCCCTGGGCCACGTGGGGAACCCGGAACCGGGCCTTTTGTGGGATGCTGGGGGTTGTAGTCTCCGCGTGGCGGCGACCCGGTCCCGTGGCTCAGGGTGGTCAAACCAGTGGCAGTCTTTTATGGGGTTTTTATGGTTTAATGTCCGACTACGCCATTCGTGGATTGCGGTCAGTGCGAACCGCCGCTGCACGGCAGACCGCTGGGGCCGATGGTGTATGCAGCTGAGGTCGTGTAACTCCCCACGGGAGGAGTGCAGCCCCAGGGCAGTGTAGTAGATGGAGGGGGTGCTGGTGCGGACGTCCCAGCACTAGTTGTGCTGTATGCGGTGAGAAAGCACAGAGACAAGGTATTGCAGTTCAAGTTCTTTACTCACAGTTCTCATCCAGGTCTCTTATGCGCAGGAAGGACGACCCGAGCCGTGCTGCATCCACCAGGCAGGGGGGCTCGGTCAACCCCCAGGTAATTCCGGAGTGTGGCTCAGGACTCCCTTCTATCCTTTCGTCAGCCGTGCCCCACCAGTGACACTACTTCTGTCCAGCTGCCTCGGGTCTTCTCTTGGGAAGCTGGGTGTCCACTTCCCTGACCCTATGTGGTGTGCCTTTCTAGTAGGTGTAGTGAGGGGTCGTACCAGTAAATGGTCACGACCGCCGGTCCTTGGCTGAGGATTAGTCGCCTCCACCAACTTGGGATCCGGTACCCTGTTCTGCCAACCCGTCACCCGTAATCTCCTGGGTCCTTAGGGTTCCTTCTGCTTCCGTGTCTCTGGGCCTCTCTTGGTGTTCTGTTCCTTCTTACTTTCCTTTCTGTTCCTTTCTGTTTCCTTTCCTCTCCTCTGGCTCTGGCCTCCACTCCAGGCCTGCCTCATGGAGCTGGGCCCAGACTGAGCCACAGCTCCCTGTCAACCCTCTCTGGCTGAACTGACCTTCTTCTCTACTCCACTGACTGAACTGACTAAGATGGTGCCCACCTTATATACCTCCCCCTAGTGTGTGAGCTCAGGTGACAAGCAACCAATGAGCTCCTACCTATGCCGAGAAACCAGCCCCTCCTGCTCCTACATCACTGGGATTTCCTCCCCCCTCCCCATTCCAGCCAGGGACATGTTCTGTCGTGCCTGCATTACTGTACTAATGGGAGCACCGTTGAGCTGTCCCCCGGAAATGGGGTGTGTGTGATGCATGCAGCTAACTGAGTCCCGGTCCACACACCATCCTTACCCGGGAGTGGGGTATCACACCTCTGGTTGAGGTGCAATACCTCTGTAGCGACCGAATCCTCAGGGCGCTACATATCACATATAAGTTCGCTCCAAATTCAGCCATTTCTGGCCTCCATTTAAATTTTGTTGCAGTGTGTCAGTGAAGTTATTGACACATAGTAGCTGTGAAAAATAGTTACCTACAGGCCAGCTATTTAAAACTGTGGTTTTTCCGTCACACGTATCACATATAAGTTCGCTCCAAATTCAGCCATTTCTGGCCTTCATTTAAATTTTGTTGCAGTGTGTCAGTGAAGTTATTGATACCAGATCGCTGTGAAAAATAGTAACCTATAGGCCAGCTAGGCCATCTATTTAAAATTGTGGTTTTCCGTCACACATATCACATATCACTGCGGTTCAAATCTAGCCATTTGTAGTGATTGTGGAAAATATTGTCCTCCATTTAAAATGGGCAAGGCGCGTGGCAAGGGACGGGGAAGTGGACGTGATGGTGATGGTGCATGCAGAGGACGAGGCCAAGGCCGTGGGCAAGCTGAAATTGTGCCACAACAAACACTCACATCTTGTCGCTCGACATTCCTTTCCCAATTAATAGGGGACCACAGAACACCACTATTGAACACAGAGCAGTGTGAAAAGGTTATTGGTTGCATAGCAGATAATAATTCCAGTCACTTAGCCACCACCACCACCACCCTGTCTTCCACACGGTCAAGTCTCAGTAGGCATGAATCTGGACTGCATATTTCTCACCCTGATCCTCCTTCCTCCCACCATTCCGAGTGCCCGGAGACAACTGATCCCACACTTGGACACAGAAGAGCTGTTCACTTTTCCATTTATAGATTCTGTCCTCTCGGGGCGAGAAGAGATCGCATGTAGCGATGCCCTAATATTTGAGCAGCCACGGTCACACAAAGGCGACGGTGAGAAACTGTCACTAGAGGTGGATAATGATGAGACACAATTGCCAGAAAGTCAGGAGGAGGACTAGGGTGCGGAAGTGGAAGACGTGGTGGTGGATCATATAGTAACTGACCCAACCTGTCAGGGGGGCACATAGAGAGAGGACAGCAGCACACAGGCGGAGGGAGGCGTAGCGCCACAACAGACAGGAAGAAGCAGTGTGGTGGCCGCAGACAAAAGGCGGGAAAGCGTTCCTCGTAAAGCCAACACGACGGAAGTTGCCAGTACAACTGTTAGGTCTTCCCGAGTCTGGTTGTTTTTTAAAGACTCTGCCAATAACCCCAAAAAGGCCATTTGCACCACCTGCCAGGCCAGCATCAGCAGGGGTAGCAAAACTAGCAGCCTGACCACCACCAGCATGCTCAGGCACATGGCAGCAAAGCACCCGACTAAGTGGGCCAAACCCCAGGGTCCAGCAACAGTGTCTGCGGGTGACACCACAGCTTGTTCCGCTGTTGTGTGTGCAAGCCAATCCCCTGTCCATGGCACATGCCAAGATGCCTCCCGCCCTGCACCTGTCATTGTACACTCTCAGCTAGCACCATCAGCAATCACGTCCACGTCCTTTTCCCAGCACAGAGTTCAGTTGTCCCTACCCCAATCCTTGGAATGCAAGCGCAAATACACAGCTAACGCCCCACAGGCCACACTACTAAATTCACACTTTTCGCGAATGCGTGCGGTCGAAATGTTGCATTTTAGGGTTGTGGAGATGGAAGCTTTCGGTAAAATGATGGCTGCGGCCGTCCCTCGGTACTCGGTCCCCAGCCACCACTATTTCTCTCGGTGTGCCGTCCTCACATTAAACAAGCACGTGTCCCAGAACATTAGCCGTGCCCTCAAACATTGCAGTTGAAAGTCCACCTAACCATGGACAAGTGGACAAGTGATTGTGGGCAGGGACGGTGCATCTCGCTGACGGCACACTGGGTGAACATATTGGAAACTGGGACCCAGTCGGACCTTGGGACGGAACATGTCCTCCCGACGCCGAGGATTGCGGACCCTGGGTCAATCAGGGTTGCCCCTGCATTCTACAGCTCCTGCACCTCCTCCTCCACTTAAGCCTCCATCTCCGAAATGACACATCAGTTACAAGCTGGAAGCACTCCAGCACTGCCTCAGCCAAGCGGCGACAGGCTGTGCTGAAGGTAATATGCTTAGATGACAAATCACACAATGCTGAAGAGTTTTGAACAGCTCTGAAAGAGCAGGTAGATCTGTGGCTGACACCACTGAACCTACAGCCAGGCATGGTCATGTGTGGCTGGAACCTGGTGGCGGCTCTGAGGCGAGGCAAGCTCACACAAGTACCATGCCTGGTCAATGTGCTTAACTTCGTGGTTCAGAGGTTTCTCAAAACCTACCGGGATCTGTTGGACCTGCTTGTCAAAGTACACTGCCTGTGTGCCCATTTTAGAAAGTCAGCTACAGCTTCTGCTGTTCTTGCTGTGCTTCAGCAGCGTTTGCAGCTTCCAGCTCACCGACTGATCTGCGATGTCCCCACATATTGGAACTCTACACTGCAGATGTTGGGAAGGATTTGTGAGTAGAAGAGGGCAGTTGTTGACTACCAGCATCAGCAAGGCCGTTGGTATTCAGGTCAGACTCCACACATAAAACCTCAGGAGTTGACATGGATGTCAGACATATGTACCATCCTCAAAAACTTTGAGGACTCCACCAAGATGGTGAGTGGCGATGACGCCATAATTAGCATCACCATCCCGCTTCTCTGTCTTCTGAAACGCTCTATGCTTACCATCAAAGAGGATGCATTGCAGGCAGAGCACGATGAGATGGATCAAGTAACCATACAGGGTGATTACACACAGCCCCGCCTCATCTCATCCCAATAAGGATTGGGTGACAATGAGGAGGAGGAGAAGGAGGGAGAACAAGAGCTAGTTTCCTGCGCTATAGACGGTACTACCTGCACAACTGTCATACCGTCTGCTCAGCGTGGATGGCCTAAGAACAAGGGGAGGAGGAGGATGAGGAGGAGAGCATGGTCAGTTGTCCTCTTGGTGAGGACACGGAAGTCTTGCTTCTTTGCAGTCTGGCACACATGGCTGAGTTTATGTTACGCTGCCTTTCCCGTGACCCTCGCGTTGTCCAAATTTTGGGTGACAGTCATTACTGGTTGGTGATGCTTTTAGACCCACGCTACAGGGAGAACTTTATGTCTCTTATTCCTTTGCAGGGCAGGCCTAATAAAATGGTGCAGTATGAGTAGGCCCTTGTTGCGGAATTAGTGAAAAAATTCCCATCTGAAAACGCTGGAGGCAGACGTTACAGTTCATTGGACAACCAAGAAGTACAGGCAAGAGAGCCACAAATACAATCCAGCAGAGGCAGGGGAACACTGTCAAAGTTCTGGGACAGCTTTCTCAGACCCACCCATCGCACAGGTCCTGAGGCGGGGGGTACTCTCACAAGGAGTGCAAAGTTTCGGAAGATGGTGAGGAAGTACCTTGCCGACCGTACCAACATCCTCCATGATTCCTCTGTGCCTTATAATTATTGGGTATCCAAGCTGGACACTTGGCATGAACTGGCTCTGCCGCTAGCGTTTTGTCAAAGCGGGTTTTTAGTGCAGCCGGTGGAATTATAATCGATAGGCGCATCCTCCTGTCAACTGAAAAGACTGACAGGCTGACTTATAAAAATGAACAAGGGCTGGATTGGGCCAGACTTCTCAACACCACCGAATGATAGCAGCGTAACATAAAATCATATCCAGTGTCTTTTTTTGGGGAGGTCTAACTCTATTCCCATTCACCTCTGTCTTCACACCCAGACATGGGTATATGCTTCCTGATTTTGTCTATTTGCTCTTGTCCTCCTCCTTCTCCGCATCCTCATCCTCCACCACCATACAGCTCTGGCAAAAATTAAGAGACCACTGCAAAATTCTCAGTTTCTCTGATTTTTTGTCTTTATAGGTATATTTTTGAGTAAGATGTACATTGTCGTTTTAGTCTATAAACTACTAACAACATGTCTCCGAAATTCAAAGCTAAAAATTTTATATTTATTTGCAGCAAATGATAAAGCGTCAAAATACTAAAAAAGAAACAGTGCTTTCACACCTGAAATTACTCATGTTTTAACTTAGGGACAGTTCAGAAATCAATATTTGGTGGACTAACCAATTTTTAATCACAGCTTTCATGCGTCTTGGCATGCTTTCCACCAGTCTTTCCATGCTTTCTAATAGAAAACTGTTCAGTGGTCTCTTAATTTTTGCCAGAGCTGTAGGTACCATATCAACATATCTACGTCTCTTGCAAGGGGCATTGGAGTTCCTCCAAAGTTTTGGCAGCCGTTGCTTCACTGCATAGGCAAACACTATGGAAGACCCACTTCCTAATAATGGGAACATTGTTTTCAGGAGGCCCTCCGACCTCTACGTCTCTTGCAAGGGGCATTGGAGTGCCTTTAAATTTTTGACAGCCATTGCAGTCACTGCATAGGCAAACAGTATGGGAGACCCTCTCCTTTCTAATCGGAATATGTCGTTACTGTGGCCCTGCTCCATGTGTCTTTAAATTGTTAGTGGGGTTTTTCCTAAATTTTGGCAGCCGTTGGACTCACTGCATACCCTATAACTGTATAGCAGACCCTCTCCTTTCTAATGTGAACATGTCATATTCGTTACTGTCGCCCAGCTCTATGTATCTTTAAATTGTTAGTGGAGTTTTTCCCAAATTTTGGCAGCCCTTGCAGTCACAGTATGGGCATTACCACTATAGGAGACCCGCTCCTTTAAAATGGGAACATTTTTTTTTACTGAGACCCTCCTCTATGTTTCTTCAAAGGGGTATTGGGTTGCGTTCAAATTTTTGGCAGCCCTCGCAGTCACTGCATACTCAATAACCGTATAGGAGACCCACTCGTTAATAATGAGAACAACAAAGCATAGCAGGCTGATGGCTCTCTAACAATAGCGAGGGCCAACTGCTGGCCTTTTAAGAATAGTAAGGGCCGCCTGATGACTCTATAAAAATAGGCTGTGTGACTTTCAGAATCCCTCCATCATAAATTAAACAGGATGTGTCTGATGACCACATGGCCAGATAAGTTTGTAAAATGTTAAAATAACATTTCCCGGTGAATGCATTTGTCAGACTGAAAAACAATGGGCCCACCAGAGGATTTGATCCTGAGGGCTCACCTTTGTCACCCGCTCAAGAGCCCCATAGCTGCTGCAAAGTTTGCGCTATCATGAACTCTCCTGATGGAGAAGCCAGGGCGCACCAGAGAATTCTCTGGTGGGACTGTTCAACCCTGCCGAGAAGCAGTCCTGGCTAAAAAAAAGTGTGTCTGATGATGTGTCACACACCACATGGCCAGATAAGGTTGTAAAATGTTAAAATTACATTTCCCAATTAATGCATTTGTCTTGGTTGAAAGCAATGCAAAAGTGCAAAAACGCATCAAAAATGCTACGTGTGAACATAGCCCAAGTTGTGGAGGAGCATTTTTGCTTTTTTTTGGTTATTTATTTTGCCTTATATACAAGTCATTACCCTGGAAAGGATGTTCCTTAACATTTTTCCCAGGAAAATCCATTTTGGTTTCGTTTTTGCATGTTTACGCTCCCTCCTCCATCATTGCTTTCCACTGTATCGGCATCTGCTGAAGGTGGATCGGGGGGGTTGGCGCTGACTGGCCTAAGAAGGGGGGCCCGATCACGGGCCCCATGGATATCGCGTGGCCTGCCGCCATTGGTGGTACGCCACTGAGTATAGTATCAGAAGGAGACAACATTCTGCCTCCCCCACATTTGTCAATATAGAATTGTGACAACACAGCTTTTCTTCTTAATTATGCCAGACATACTTTGATAGCCAAAAGCAATATACCTGATGGCCGTTTCCCCGGCACCTGTTTAGGACTGCCGGCGCTGCTGCTTGATTGCTGGCACTTCACCAGACATGGCTGCGCTCTGTGCGCTGTGCGGCTGTGTCTGGTAGTAATGATGCGGCAGGAGTGACACAACCACAATTAAAGATGCTGTGTCGCCCCTGCCATGTCATTACTACCAGATACAGCTGCACAGCGCACAGAACGCAGCCATGTCTAGTGAAGTACCGGCAATCAAGCAGCAGCACCGGTGGTCCTGAACTGGTGGCGGGGAAGCGACCTGGGCCCCGACTGCGAGTGGGTTCCCCTGATGGTCCAGGGCCCTGGCACTTGCCCTGCCCGGGTGCTGACGCCTGCCCTGGATCTGAGATTCTCATTTTATGAACTGCTTTTGTGAATGAAAGTAAGGAACCCATTAGGGAGGGTCTTGTGAACATGTGGGAAGGATTTGGAAGACCTTTTGCAATTAGCTAAGTGAAGTAACAGGAGTTCATTCAAAGTTTTTGTCTTACTAGAGAAAAGGGGGGGGGGTGAAGAAAAAAGATAGCAGCAGCCCCCACCCACTCACACAGCTGATAGCTGTGAATTATTTTTTTCCCCTCATCCTAAGTGTTGGCAACCAGTATATAGCATTCCTGCCATTATAGTTTATAATTCTACTGGTCCTATTCCAATGATTAAATTATCTCTGGACAGAAGTTTAGATTTCTTAATAAATACTGGAGCAGGGAAGTCTTTAGTGATGATCAGTGGGTCAGACATGTATCATTTCCACTATCTTGCAATTCTAGATAGTTGAAGTCAAAGTCAGTCAACATTGAAAAACGAAAGTGTGTCATCAGTTACCTATGTGTTATAAGTCGTAAATTAGTCTACTCCAAGGATTATCAATATATATAATGGCTAAGTCAATAAAGTGTTGTGCCGTCTGACAACTTAAGGGTTATCATGTTTTTATTTATGTTAGCAGCATTAAAGGGGTTGTCCAAGTTTGTGATGAGTCTGCAGTCATTCTATGTGACTGCAGACTTCTGAATTCACACTGCACGCTATCAGGATTCTCTGGTGCTCGCAGTGGGAGTGGGAGGTCACGAAACCGCAAGTATTCGATTTGCATACATGCAGTCACGTGATGACTAGACATGAGTGACCTCACTCAATAAAAATGAATTGAGTGAGGCCAGTCACATCTAGTTGGAATGTGGCCAGAAGTGTAAAAATTGCATACTTGTGCTCACATGACCATCCACTTTTGCCACCGGCAAGGGAGAATCCTAAAAGTGTGCCATGCATGCACTGTGAGAATTCAGAAGCCTGCAGTCACCTAGAGTAACTGCAGACATTCATCACAAACCTGAACAATCCCTTTAATTATAAAATAAAGCCCTGTAGAATCATCTGATCTGATTAGCTGTCATGTGCCCCTAACAGCTGCAGGTGGAATCGCAATCCACCCGTGGCTGTTAACTAGTTAAATGCTGATATCAATCTGACAGTGATATTTAACTCGCACTTACTGAAAGCGCATCATAACACTGGTCCATTGGTGCCCCTGTCACATGATCGCGGGGCACCGATGGGTTGGCATGACAACCCGGGGTCTACAGGAAATCCTTGTGCACAGGCAATCAGATGATCGCAGCTTCAAATCTCTTAATGAGAATATTGAAGCCAGCAAAAATAGAAAAAAAATGCTTTTAAAAAAATATAAAAGTTCAAACCTTTTGGCCCATTCAAAATAAAATAATAAAAAAATCAAAAATACACATATTTGTATCCCCCGATCTATCAAAATATAAAAATCTAATCGGTAAATGGTGTAACGAGAAAAAAAATCAAAACGTCAGTATTAGGTTTTTTTGGTCACCGCAAAATTGCAATAATGGGCGATCAAAACATCATATCTACCCGAAAATGGTATCAATAAAAACGTCAGTTCGGTGCACAACAAAATAAACTCTCACCTGGCCCCAGAGCCCGGAAAATGGAAACGCTGCGGATCTTGGAAAATGGCGCTTTTTTTTGGTTTTTGTTTTACAAACTTTGGAATTTTTTTTCACCGCTTAAATAAAAAAGAACCTATACATGTGGAGTTGTGTTTTTTTTTTTGTAATTTCCCCACACTTGAAATTTTTTTTGCCATTTTCCAGTACACGATATGGTAAAACCAATGGTGTCGTTCAAAAGTACAACTTATCTGGCAAAAAACAAGCCCTCACATGGCCATATTGACCAAAAAATAAAAAAGTTATGGCTCTGGGAAGAAGAGGAGCAAAAAATGAAAACGCAAAAATGGAAAATCCCAAGGTCGTGAAGGGGTTAAGAAGATGAGGGAACCCTTTTGAAAATGTAATAAGTAGTCTGCCCTCTAATAGCTTAGTGTGTACAAATTCTGCTTCATCCCAGGTGTGGCCATGTCTATAGTGATGATCAGTGGGTCAGACATGTATCATTTCCACTATCTTGCTTTTCTAGATAGTTGCAGTCAAAAACAGTCAACATTGAAAAACTAAAGGTATTTTAATGCATCATCAGTGACCTATGTGTTATAAGCCGTAAATTAGTCTACTCCAAGGATTATCAATATATATAAATAGCACTTTATCAGCATAACAATGCGGTAAGAAGTGATGATAAGAAATGATAACCGTTCATTGTTTCTGTGCCACAGCACTGCGTTTGTTTGACACTGAACAACATTATTATTTGTGTGAACGTCAACCCATATAATTAGGATTACAGACTAATCATTAGTATTTAAAACCAGTGAGACTGTCCCCCTACATGATTCACCTATCAAGTTGGTGTAATCAGGGAAGAAAAAGAGGGCAAATGGCGAGAGGACACGGATAGCAGGGCTTTTCATAACTTCCATGGCATCGCCTACAACAGCTGTAGCCAGTATGAGAACCTTCATTTTAGGCCACGGCCCCACTATCAGTATTTGGTCAGTATTTTTTCTCAGGAGTGGAAGCCAAAACCAGGAGTGGGTGATAAATGCAGAATTGGTGACTTGTTTCTATTATACCTTTCCTCTGATTGTTCTTCACCTGGTTTGGGCTCCCACTCCTGAGAAAAAATACCGACCAAATACTGATACTGGGGCCGTGGCCTTAAAAAAAATAAATAAATAAAAAGTACAGTGTCTCATGTGAACTGATGTCTATGCATCGTTGAAGATTGTTTTCCTGTATAATAATATTTTTTTCTATAGTGCCAACATATTCCGCAGTACTTCTATTAGTTGTGTTCAGTAAAGGATCTTTAGGTTGTGCTCTGGGCACAGTCTAAATGCACAAGCACTTTGCGTAATCGCAGGGACAGATCCTGTTTCGGACTGTGGCTACGTGTGGCCTAGAGATTACCCAGTGCTGTTGATGAATAATGAGCAAAGGCTGACAATTGAAGTAAAAAACAACAAACTGTCACCCCCTTATGACAGGGCAATTTTTCATTTTTTACTCTTTCGGTTTTTCATAGCCAGATAATTTTTGAGTATGGTGAAAAACAATGCAATTCTGACAGTTTAGTTTCTCTTGTACAATGTTCATTGTGTGGTAAAAACGGCCTGATAATATAATTGTCCTGGTCGGTACGATTATGGTGATACCATACTTGTAAAGTGTTTATTTTAATGATTAAGGGAAAAAAATTGTTTGTGTCACCATTTTTTGAGACCCATAACGTTTCATTTTTTTCTTCAAATGGAGCTGTGAGGGCTTGTTTTTGCAAGGGGAGCAGTTAGTGTTACCTGTTCTATTTTAGGGTACATATGATCTTTTGATCGTTTCGTATTGGATATTTTAGTGGAATTTTGTCACCAAAACCTCTTAACCCACTGCAATTCAGGTGCTTCAATTTTTGTTTTCTTTAGCCTTTACTATATTGATTAATCGCGATCAAACTATTATGGATGGGGAAATACTATATATTATTTTTAGAGGTTGTACAGGAGGGGTGATTAAAATTTTTTATAAATATTTTCTTTATTTTTAGTTCCCTTAGGGGACATGAACCTGCAGTATTTCAGTGTATAACTAAAATCATGGTCTCCACAATAGTAGTTGTGCCCGGAGTAATATACTAATAATAAAACGAATATATAGATCATAATCGGAAATACAGCAAGTTTTGGGGAAGAATCACTTCATAAGTTTTTAATTAATATATAAAAAAGATTTTTAGTTACTCTTTGCATCTAATCACAGCATTCATACTGTCAACTTTTTGGATTTAACTATAAATATTGAAAATTCACAAAATCCTCACAAAATAATATACTAAACCAACTGATAGGAATAGCTATATTTTCACCTCCAGTTGCCACCTACCAGCTTGGGCTGAACAATATCTGAAGAGGACAATACATAAGGGTTAAAAGAAATAGCACAAATATAGAGGAAATTTCAGAATTAGGCATCTAAACTAATAAAAAAAAATTGTACAAAAAATGTTTTATTATTAACAAAAAATGGGATTGAAAACATTCTTATGGAAAAAGTGCTAGCAAATAAATTTAGGAACAATCAGAAAAAAAGGAAAAATTTGTGCCAAAGAAATTTATAGCATTTAATATTCCTATTATTATCCAATATTCAAAAGATGGGTTCTTATTAAAACATATTATTAAAAATATTGCCCATTATTGCAGGAGGACAAAACAATAGGAAGTTTTATTCCAAATCATCCAAGTTTTATTTTTAAAAAAGCCAAAAAATCTTGCCAGCCATCTGGCCCTGACAGTTATATGACATTCTATAGAATAGAAGAACGCATACTCTTACCCATGTGGCTTATATCCTTGCCACAGCTGCATTATGTGTTGGTCAATAAAAATAATAAACTAATAAGAACTTTTATATCATGATCATATATATCATTTATAATAGAAGACTCCCAAAACATTATCATTAAACAACATATTCACTGTCCCACTAGGGGTCATTTGTTATATTATGTTTATGTCGAAAATTTTATGTGGGATATAACAAACGAAAACAAAATATGAGAATAAGAGAACATTTATATAATATCAAGAAACAGTTTTTGATAGCCTCACTATCCTTGCATTATAGAGATAAGCCTAACAGTAGTTTCAGATTCTAGTGGAACTCTCACAACGGCAGTAGCACTGACAGTTCAGCTTTGGAGCTGTACCCAATTCTCTACAGGAAATTATTTCTATAAGGAGAACCTTGATGGAATTTTATTACATTACAAGTTCCTATATCCTATGATCTGTTTTAGTTAATATCTAGTTTTCTCACAGTTTGAGGGACAATCCAATATCTAAGACTAACATCCCCCATAATCCGAACCTCGCACTTCCATCTCCAAGTGTGGCGCCCCTGAGGGTTCAGTTGCCACAGAGGTACTGCACCTCACCCAGAGGTGTGGCGTCTCCTCTCTCAGGTAAGGGGGTGGGTGGGGGAAGGAGTTTAGGGGAGCAGTTGTTAGGAGAATAAAAAGGGAGGCCATCTTGGTAGGGAGGTCTGTTGAGTGAGTAGTAAGGAGAGGAGGGAAGCAGAGTCTCTTCAGGAGCTCTGCTCCATGACTGGGGCCTAGTGAGAGAGGCCCAGGAGGGGAGCAGAGGAGAAAGGCTCCGGTAACATAAGGGATCCCAGGGGTACGGAAGGAGCAGGAAGCCACCCATATGCCCATGTCTGCCAAGTGTCAGAGTGATCAGGCCGCAAGAAGTGAACCGGTCCCTGGACCAGCCGTGTTACTCCAGGTCTCGGCTGGAAAACCGGAGGCTTCTTCCATGGTGCAGTTGCCACAGTCTCACCCTAGTCACTGTGAAGGTCCGGGAACTCCAGGTTGCCCAGAGGGACTTCAGAATACCCGATCGGGACTGTGTGTGGGAAGCGCAGGGCAGGAGGGAGAAGACCCGGTGCGGGAAGTCGGTCTAGAAAGGAACATACAAAAACGGGGTTCCGTCAAGCGCTCCTGATATACTT
Organism: Phyllobates terribilis; assembly: GCF_046119375.1. Taxonomy (NCBI): domain Eukaryota; kingdom Metazoa; phylum Chordata; class Amphibia; order Anura; family Dendrobatidae; genus Phyllobates; species Phyllobates terribilis. The sequence continues at coordinate 478,000,611 of NW_027362761.1, forward strand.
GAGAAAGTGCTGAACCCCTTGTCTGGTGGACGCAGTGCGACGCGGGAGTCTGTCACCCGTACAGTGTACCTGAGGAACTTGAACAGAACTGTGAGTAAAACTCGGATGACTGCACTCCACTGCCTCCGACAGTTATTTCCGCTGCACCATCTCTCCTGCACCACAAGCCCCAGCATCACCACCATCTGCACCTACACTGCCCCGGGGGGCTCGCTCCGCCTGTGGGGAGCGGAAACATCCCAGCTGCCATCCCATCACCCCTGGAGGTCTGCAGCAGCGCCGGTAACAATTACCGGAAAACACAGGTGGCGTCACGAAATAAACCATACACTAAAAACCCCCTTTTTCAAGAGAGACCCCAGAGTTCGGGCCTGGGAGCCGACTGCCATGACATCCTAAGCAAGGTAAAAGGCCCGGGTACTGAGTCCCCTATATCCCCCTGGGTGACACAAGACTTCTCTCGTGGTGCACTGTTCTCTGGAATGCTCTACACTAGACGATTTGACTGATATCTAGCCCCCACATCTTCAAGCGCGCTTTAAAAACCAATCTCTTTAAACAAGCCTACCACCTCAACTCAGTAAACTAACTTTCCCCTGCTCCCTCCTTCTAAATATTATTCAGAATCTGCTCCCCCCTTTTCATCTGTCTCCACACCCTCCATGCACACGATAACTGCACTTGATACTTGGCACTTAAACATACTGGCTGAAGACCGGATCATGCAGATTTACTTTATATGAAAATCAGTATTTATTATAATTGCTAGACCTGAAATAACTAGCATTTTTCATCTATTGTGTCTCCCTATTAGTGTTGAGCCACCCCCGTAGTGTTCGAGTTCGGTTCGGTTCGTCGAACACCCGTGTGTTCGCCGAACTGTTCGTCGAACTGTTCGTCGAACACCTTCGAACACCGTTAAAACCAATGGCAGGCAAACAAAAACACATAGAAACACATAGAAAACACCTTCAAAGGTGTCCAAAGGCTGACAAACTGCTCAGAAGACACAACTAACACATGGAAAAGTGACAAGTACATATAGTCATGCGAAAAGAAAAGAGGTGGAGGAGTAAAAGGAGGGGGAGACACAGATATAGGCATGTCATGCCCTTCTAAAATCCAAAAAGTGAGAAGCCGATACGTTCAGTCCGCTCCTGCCCGTGCCACCTCCGTGTCGCTGGGTTTGTGCCAGAGCCGCGGTGAACCCTGACGGCCAGCCCCCCTCTCCCAATACTGGTGCCTGTCCGCTGGTGGGTCGAGCGAGCCCCCCTGTGGTGGAGGCAGCTCTAAGCTTTTTAATTTAAATTGTCTCCCTAATTTGAATGAATACACTTTAAATCCATTTACAAGGATCTATTGGAGGGCAAGTCTCATGCCAGCAGCCGCGTAATTCCAGCTCCAGTAGCGTCCACTAAAGCTGCTGCAGTTAAAAAGCTTTTATAAGGATCGAGCTCGGCTGTCCACCGCAAGGCATCCTACTGCCAGTCCCAGCCCCTATGCCTTGGGGTGCCTCCTGATGCTCTTCACTGAGTATCCCGTGGTCCTGAAGCATTTCCTTTGAAAAAATTAAGTGTCCAAACTACAGGTGGTGTAGCTTGCTTAACAGCCGGGATAATCCGCTGACTAGCAGACACTGCTACTAGGCACAAAGTATTTCCTGGGCTAGATGCAGTTAAAAATTTGTAATTAGATACTCTCGTTGGATGCTGAGAAAGCATTCCATAGAGTCTCCTGGCACGCCATATATGATTCTCTTAAAAAGCTTGGGGTAGGGGTCTAGGGGATCCTTTTATAGCCAAAATCATGGCCCTGTATCACAATACGTCACCTAGGCTGAAGATAAATGGAACTGTAGCACCCTGAGGGCTCGGTTGCTACAGAGGTATTGCACCTCACCCAGAGGTGTGATATCTCACTCTCAGGTAAGGATGGAGTGTGGATCAGGACCCGACACCTGCATGCATTACACTACATTGCCGTGGGGCAGGGCGACCAATATGCCTCTGAGATGGGCACGACAGTCCCTGTCCCTGGCTGGAGTGGGGGGAGGGAACACTGAGGAAGGGGAACCCTGTAGTGCAGAAGCAGGGAGGAAGCAGTTCCTGGGTGCATTGAGAAGGGAGTATAAAAGGTGGGCACCATCTTAGTTCAGTGCAGACAAGTCTGAGCAGAAGTGGCAGAGAGCAGGGGCTCTGCATGAGCTCTGCTCCGGAGGCGGGCCTAGTAACAGAGGCCCAGGCCTGGAAGAGGGAGAAGGAAGGAAGAGGAGCGGAGAAGGCTCCAGGAACAAGGAATGAAGGGATCCCAGGGGTGCGGACGGGCGAGTCGCCACCGCACGCCCGAATCCACCTGCGTGGAGGGGTCAGGCCAAAGGGGGAGACCGGTCCCCGAAACTAGTGGAGGCAGGAAACGACCCTCAGCTAGAAACCGGAGGCTGTGACATTTTATGTGGCGCAGTCCCTCGCTACACCCGCTAGGAAGGCACCACATAGGGTCAGGGAAACTGGCGCCAAGTTTACCAAGAGGAGGCCCGAGGCAGCCGAACAGAAGGGTTGGTAAGAAAGCCAGACAAAGGACACACAAAGGGGGTCCTGTGAAGCGCTCCAAAGTTATCTGGGAGTTGTCTGAGCCCATCACCTGGTGAGCACAGTATGACGTGGGCAGCCGTTACCTGCAGACGTGGTCTGGATAATAAGAACTGTGAGTAAAGGCCCTGGACTGCATCACTGACTCCGTGTCGTTACTGCTGCTGCCCTGCACCATCACCCCCATCCTCCGCATACACTGCCCTGAGGCTATACTCCTCCCGTGGGGAGTTATGCTACGCTCTGCTGCACCCACAACACCAGCCTCAGCGGTCTGCCCTGTAGCGGCGGTTCACTCTGACTGCAATCCACGGGTGGCGTAGTCAGACATTTAAACATCAAAACCACATAAATAGTTCCGCCACTGGTTTGACCACCCTGAGCCACGGAACCGGGTCGCCGCCACGAAGACTACAACCACCAGCATCCACCAAAAAGGGTCCGGCTCCGGGTGTCCCAAGGCCCAGGGGGTGCATCAGAACATTTTCATCACCTTTCACAATCACCAATGGGACAAGGCAGGGATGTCCTCTGTCCCCTCTCTTATACATCCTAGTGACGGAGCACCTGCTCTCATCAATTCGCCATAACCCCAATATTAGGTGGATTGAGGTGGGAGGCACCGAGTACAAGTGCTCTCTATTTGCTGATGATGTCCTAGTATATATCACTCAATCACATATATCCATCCATGCTGTTATGGCTGAAATAGATCACTTTGTTACATGGTCAAATTTTAAAATCAATGCAGCGAAGTCTGAGGTCCTCGATGTCTCCCTCCCCAAATCCATATAGGATTCCATCCAGTCCAACTTTCCCTTTGCCTGGCCCTCACAGGGTATCAAATACTTAGGAATTCCTATTCATAGAGACCTCTCCCATCTATGTTATCTTAATTTTGGGCCCTTTATTGAACAACTCCATACAGACCACGGTTGGCAAGTTAGAACTGTAAGATTCACTACGTGAACCACTGGTGTTTTGTGGAAAAGCACATATACGCTGTGTTCCAAATTATTATGCAAAAATTGTTTAGGAGTGATAAGGGAAGAATTTGTTTGTTTGTCAGTTAAACTCATTGATGGTGATGTGTGTCAGGGCTCTTTATATCACTGTAAGCAATTGCAGACACCTGTGCTAATTAGTTTGGCAGGTGTGTCCAATGAAAGGCAAGACTACTTAAGAAGGCTGTCTCACATTATTAAGCAGCCTACATTTTCTGCCAAAATGGGAAAGAAAAAGGATGTGTCGGCTGCTGAGAAGCAACAAATTGTGGAGTGTTTAGGTCAAGGCATGACTACAATCAACATTGTGCGATGAACAGGATGAAGTGTCTTGGCAATCAAGAAGTATGTAGCTGATTCACAGTACACACGTGTGCGTGCTGATAAGGGCAAATTGAGGACTCTTTCCTACAGGTAATTACGTCAGGTTAAAAGAGCAGCGGCAAAAAAGCCTTGTCATAGCAGCAGACAAGTTTTTGAAGCTGCTGGTGCCTCCAACGTCCCCCGAACAACAAGATGCAGGGTCCTTCAGAAGTTTGCAGCTGTGCATACGCCATCCTGTCGACCTCCTCTATCCACTTCACACAAGCAGAAACGGCTCCAGTGGGCCAAACATTACATGAAGACTGATTTCAAAACTGTTTTGTTCACGGATGAGTGCCGTGCAGCGCTCGATGGTCCAGATGGATGGAGTGGAGGATGGCTGGTTGATGGACACCCCACGCAAACACGGCTACAGCGCCAACAAGGAGGAGGTGGAGTAATGTTTTGGGCTGGAATCATGGGGAGAGAGATTGTCAGCCCCTTTAGGATCCCTGAAGGCGCTAAAGATGAACTCCATAATGTATGTGGATTTTCTCAAACAGCACTTCCTGCCATGGTTCAAGAAGAAGAACCGTGTATTTCACAGAAAGATCATTTTTTTGCATGATAATGCACCATCTCATGCTGCACATAAAACATCTGCATCTCTGGCTGATATGGGCATAAAAGGGGACAAACTTATGGTGTGACCCCCATGCTCCCCTGACCTCTACCCCATTCAGAACCTCTGGAGCATCATCAAAAGGAGTGTCTATGATGGCGGGAGGCAGTTCACATCTAAGCAACAGCTCTGGGAGGGTATTCTGTCCTCATGCAAAACAATTGAAGCAGAAATCATCCAAAACCTGACAAATTCAATGGACGAGAGAGTTCAGAAGCTCTTTTCGAACAAGGGGTCCTATGTGAAAATGTAACATCACCTAGAATAAAGTTTTGAGTTGAAAACTGTTTGATTTCAGTTTCTAATAACCTGCTAATGCTTATAATTTCAAAAATGACCATTTTTTTGGTCTTTATTAAAATGAAAAGGTTGATCGAAAAGTTTGGGGGATCTAAGAGTGTGGCAACCCAGTAGTCATGATTACTTCGAATTCTGACAATATGAGGGTCATGTTGCAGGTAGTGCAGCAAGAAGGCACTTATGTGTCTTGCGCATCTCGGAGCCCCAAAATTATTTTCCGGGCTAGATGCAGCTAAAAATTATTATTAATTTTAAATCTGGTGGAGCTTAGTATAGATGGCCTAATAGGATCAGTGCTGCACACTGCTACAAAGCCCAAATTATTTTCCAGTCAAGATACAGATAAACATGATTAGTAATTTTAAATCTGGTGGAGCTTATTATAGATGGCCTAATAGAATCAGTGCTGCACACTGCTACAAAGCCCAAATTATTTTCCAGCCAAGATACAGATAAACATGATTAATAATTTGAAAGCTTAAAACGGTTGGTAGGGTGATTTTAACCAATCATCAAGCTTTTACTCTCCCCAGGATGACACAGGGGTAGAAAAGTCGTTTCGGATCCATGATTTGTTCATCTTTATGAACGTGAGTCTGTCTACATTATCAGTGGAGAGCCGCGTGCGCTTATCTGTCAGCACACCACCAGAGGATGAAGAGGCCGCGGATGCACAAGATATGGCAGACGGTGGTTGGCCCGGCCGGCTAGGCCGCATTGTAGCACACTAAGCTTCCCACTGCAACTTATGCTTCATGTCCATTTGCCGGTTCATGCATGAAGTACTCAAACTATGTATTTTTTGGCCTCTACTTATCTTTTGCTGACAAATGTTACAGATAACATGAGTTGGGTCATCTTTATCGATCTGAAAAAAATGCCCAGGCTATGCAAGGCTTAGCACCCATGCGACCTGAAGAGCCACCACGACTTGTGATGAGAGGCAGAGTTGTGTTTGAGGGTGCAGTTGTTGACGTGCTTCCAGTACTACGTCTCTGTCCAGGAAGGCGCAACCTGACCTCGTCGTCACTAGCATCTTCCTCCACCTCCTCTGCAGAACCTCATCTCTTGGCTGACTGTGGGTTGACAGTAAGTGGGATCTCCAACCTCATCATCATCACCCTGTGCATTATCACACCCGTCGTCCTCAGAGCCAACCTGTTCCTGCCCTGACAAAAAACTAAAGTTGTCGCTCCAATCAGGTATTTGAGTCTCATCATCGTCTTCCTCATTGTCTCCACCAACAGGAGTTACAGTTTGGGAAGGAGGGTCTACATTATGGTCAGAACCTTCTGCGTCTGGTGCTGGATCTGACTCATAAAGATTGTGGGCATCAGTGCAGATCATTTCCTCGTCTGGATTCACAGAAGCGCTGGAGTCGACCTCTGATTCCCAGGCTATAGTATGAGTAAACAGCTCTGCAGACTCAACCATCTGTTCTACCTCATACTCAGATGGGCAGCTGGAGATTTGGGAGCTGTGAGGAAGCAAGTGCGATTGGGGTGACACCTTTGAGGACTGGAGTATTTGTGATGTTGAAGTTGATGTGGAGGAGAGCCCACTTAAAGGAGCACTTGATATCCGTTGAAGCACCTGCTGTTTTTGTGCCTCATCTGGAATTTGTAGCGATTGGCGTGGCCGTAAGAAAGGTATCTTATCACATTGTCCGCTAAAAGAAGTAGACATTTTAGTTTGGCTGGAAGATGGTCTTTCTTCTGCAGATGTTACTGTTGCTGTAACACCTACCCCACGGACACAACCTTTTTTCCCCTTCCCAACACGCCTATTCCCCTTTCCACCAGCAGCAGGCCTTTTTCCACTCATTTTGGTGGTTAACTAATTCACAACTCTGGAGTTGTTTGCACAAAAAAACAATGGATGGGAACCGAGCAGAGCTGAGTGGCCAAACTGTGGTATTAGGCCAAAACTATTGGCTGGGTTAGATGCAGAAAAAAATTATATTCAATTTGCAACCTGATGGAGGTCAGTATAGATGGACTAATAGAACAAGTCCCACACACAGCTAGAAGCCCAAATATTTTTTCAGAGATAGATGCAGAAAAAAATTGTATTCAGTTTGCAACCTGATGGAGGTCAGTATAGATGGACTAATAGAACAAGTCCTACACACAGCTAGAAGCCCAAATATTTTTTCAGAGGTAGATGCAGAAAAAAATTATATTCAGTTTGCAACCTGATGGAGGTCAGTATAGATGGACAAATAGAACAAGTCCCACACACAGCTAGAAGGCCAAATATTTTTTCAGAGGTAGATGCAGATAAAAATTATTTTTAATTTGCAGCCTGATGGAGGTCAGTATAGATGGACTAATACAAAAAGTCCCACACACTGCTAGAAGGCCAAATATTTTTTCAGAGGTAGATGCAGAAAAAAAATATATTCAGTTTGCAACCTGATGGAGGTCAGTATAGATGGACTAATAGAGAAAGTCCCACACACTGCTAGAAGGCCAAATATTTTTTCAGAGCTAGATGCAGACAAAAAATTATTTTTAATTTGCAACCTGATGGAGGTCAGTATAGATGGACTAATAGAGAAAGTCCCACACACTACTAGAAGGTCAAATATTTTTTCAGAGCTAGATGCAGACAAAAAATTTTTTTTAATTTGCAACCTGATGGAGGTCAGTATAGATGGACTAATAGAGAAAGTCCCACACACTGCTAGAAGGCCAAATATTTTTTCAGAGCTAGATGCAGATAAAAATTATTTTTAATTTGCAACCTGATGGAGGTCAGTATAGATGGACTAATAGAGAAAGTCCCACACACTGCTAGAAGGCCAAATATTTTTTCAGAGCTAGATGCAGACAAAAAATAATTTTGAATTTGCAACCTGATGGAGGTCAGTATAGATGGACTAATAGAGAAAGTCCCACACACTGCTAGAAGGCCAAATATTTTTTCAGAGCTAGATGCAGATATAAATTATTTTTAATTTGCAACTGATGCAGGTCAGTATAGATGGACTAATAGAACAAGTCCCACACACTGCTAGTTTTATGTTCTGGTACCAGAGCTAAGGAAAGAGAGGAGATCTGTCCCTACGATAGAACTCAGCTTAATCCCTATGATGTAACAGGGGACCTGATCCTGCGATCAGACCTGCTAAAGTCCTAAGCTAGTCTGTACGGAGACCTATAGATGTGGGGAAGGAATCCCTACAAGTACTAAGGACTGGGAGGAATATGGGACACCTCCTAACAGAAATAGTAGCAGACAGACGAACAAACAAAATATATAGAACATAGAGGTCAGTAGACCAAGCAAACTAACAGAGCAAGACACAGAGCACAGGCTAGCTAGAAAGTAGATATACAATGAAGTCCAGCAAAGCCAGAAGGGCGGAGCAGGATTAAATAGGCCAACAAGGTCATGTGACCAGCAAAGGAAAAAAGACCTAAGAGCAAGGTTCTAACAGTACCCCCCCTTCTAAGAGGATCCTCTAGGACCAGGCTTATCAGGAAATCTCCTGTGAAACGCTCTGATAAGTCTGGATGCGGAAACATCATCCGACCTCACCCAAGAGTTATCCTCGGGACCGAAACCTTTCCAGGCCACAAGATACTGCAAACTACCTCTATACCGTCTAGAGTTAAGGATGCGAGAAATTTCATATTCCCCGTCCTCCACCACCGGAGGAACAGAGGCAGAGGCGTCACAATCCGATACAACAGCTTTTTTCAACAGAGAGACATGAAATACCGGATTAATTCTCCAGGAGGTAGGAACCTCCAACCTAACAGCAGATTGGTTGACAACCTGAAGCACCTTAAAGGGCCCTACAAACTTGGGACCCAATTTCTTTGAAGGAATCCTCAACCGCAGATTCCTAGAGGACAACCAAACCATGTCACCAACAGCGAACAAAACCTCCTGTCGTTTCCTATCAAAGTAGTCTTTAGATTTTCTGTTGGCCTCCTGAAGATTACCACGCACATCCGTCCAAACTCTCTCCAAATCACCGGAAAAATTCTCCTCCTCAGGCACGGCAGATCCCAACTTGGAGAACGACCCAAACGACGGATGTCTCCCAGAACAACAAAAAAAAGGCGAACAACCAGCAGAAGAAGATGTATGATTGTTCAGAGCAAATTCAGTAAGTGGCAGAAACTCAGACCACCCCTCTTGATTGTCTGCCACAAAACAACGCAAGAACTGCTCAACATCCTGGTTTTTCCTTTCTGTCTGGCCATTAGATTCAGGATGATATCCGGACGAGAACGACAAATGAACTCCCAACCTATCACAAAAGGCACGCCAAAAACGAGCCACGAACTGAGGACCCCTATCAGAAACAATGTCAGTAGGAACGCCATGAAGTCTGACAATTTCCTTGACAAAGGCCTTAGCGAGAGTTTTAGCGCAGGGCAGTTTGACGAAAGGAACCAAGTGACACATCTTGCTAAAACGGTCCACGACCACCCAGATGACAGTAAAACCCTCAGAGGGGGGAAGGTCAGTTATAAAGTCCATAGCCAAATGTGTCCAAGGAGCACTGGGAACCTCCAAAGGACAAAGCAACCCCGCAGCAGGAGTATGTGAGGACTTAGATCTAGCACATATAGTACATTGACGCACCCACTTAATGACTTCCTTCTGCCATCCAGGCCACCAAAAACTGCGACCCACCAGTCTCTTGGTCTCAGAGATTCCGGGATGACCTGCCAACCGAGATTCGTGACACTCAACAAACAAATCTCTCCTAAAGGTCCCAGGCACAAACAACCTCCCATGAGGAGTGTTAGAAGGGGCATTCTCCTGTGCTTTAAGAATCTCATTTTCCAAAACGGAGTCCAAAGCAGCTATCACAACACCTTCTTGTAAAATGTTCTCCTCTTTCTCAGCACCGACTATGGGAGAAAAACTGCGAGACAAGGCATCCGCCTTAACATTCTTAGTACCAGGGATGTAAGTAACGGAGAAATTAAACCGCGAGAAAAACAGTGCCCACCTAGCCTGACGGGCATTCAGGCGCTTGGCAGCTTCAAGATATATCAGATTTTTATGATCCGTAAGAACCTGAACGGGAAATTCCGCACCTTCCAAGAAGTGGCGCCAGTGTTCAAATGCGAGTTTAATAGCCAATAATTCCCGATTACCAATATCGTAATTCAGTTCAGTCTCCGAAAATTTTTTTGAAAAAAAGGCACAGGGATGTAATCCATCCCCGTTATCCTGAGACAATACTGCGCCAACCCCCACAGAGGAAGCATCAACCTCAACCAAAAACGGCCTAGTAACATCAGGCTGCATAAGGATGGGAGCAGAGGTGAACCTCTCCTTGAGATACACAAAAGCTTCAATGGCCTCAGAAGACCACTGAACCGCATCAGCACCTTTCCTGGTGAGATCAGTCAGAGGTTTGACAATACTAGAAAAATTTTTTATGAATTTTCTGTAGTAATTGGCGAAACCCAAAAACCTCTGTATTGATTTCAAACCAATAGGCCTAGGCCATTCCTGCACAGCCTGAACCTTAACCGGATCCATCTCAAAACCTTTGCTGGAGATAATGTAGCCCAAAAAACTAATTCTCTGTACAGCGAACTCACATTTCTCCAGCTTAGCAAAAAGCGAATTGTCCATTGATAACTGTAATACCTCACGCACGCTCCGCCAATGAGACTCCAGATCTGGCGAATAAATCAAAATGTCATCCAAATACACAACCACATTTTTACCGATCAAAGGTCTAAGGATGTCATTAATCAGATTCTGAAAAAATGCAGGAGCATTAGTAAGACCAAAAGGCATAACCAGATTCTCAAAATGACCCACAGGAGTGTTAAAAGCAGTCTTCCATTCATCACCCTCCTTCATGCGCAACAGATTGTATGCCCCCTTAAGGTCAATTTTAGAGAACCACTTGGCCCCCATTAACTGGTTAAACAGATCAGGAATCAATGGCAGTGGGTAAGGATTGCGTACAGTAATTTTGTTAATCTCACGAAAATCCAGACAAGGACGTAAACCGCCGTCCTTTTTTTTAACAAAAAAAAATCCAACCGCCACAGGAGACTTAGAGGGCCTAATGTGACCGGCGGCCAAACTTGTCTGTATGTATTCCTCCAAAGCCTTCCTCTCAGGAATAGTAAGGTTAAATAAACGACTTTTAGGAAGAGTCGCTCCAGGGACAAATTCAATAGAACAATCATAGTCTCTATGGGGAGGCAAAACCTGCGATTCCTTCTCAGAAAAAACTCTCCAAAAATCCTGAATAGGAACAGGCAATTCTCCCCTATCCAAAGCTGCAATACGCCCGTTACAACACTTGTCATAACATTTATGGCTCCAGGATTTAATTTCACTGGTAGACCAATCCAGTACAGGATTGTGAAATTTTAACCAGGGCAATCCCAATATTACTGGAGAAGGCAAGTTATTCAACACTACCAAATCCAATTTCTCATGGTGAACACCATTAATAGTGAGAGGAAATTCACAGACCTTGAGAGTAATATTCTTCAAAGGGGAACCATCCACAGAAACCACAGCAATGGGGGATGATAAAGGTTCAGGTTTTAAATTGAGTCTTTCCACGAATCCCCCATCAATTACATTCAGAGTAGACCCGCAATCAACAAACACCCGAAATTCCATTAATTTTTTCTGAGCAATCGTGGAAGCAGCTAAAAATATACCCTTGGAATTTAAACAGGCAATACGGGCGTGACTGACCATTTTTTTTTCTTTCTTCATACGAAGCTCACAGCCTTTAATCAAATGACCAGATTTTCCGCAATAGAAACACAAGCCTTCAGAAAATCGACGATCTTTTTCTTGAGAGCGAGGTGCCACCGATCCAATCTCCATCGGTTCACCACTGTTAGTACACACATTCTCATAACCAGAAACTGACATAGCAGAGGATTTGCTCTCATTAACCCTTGCACGCAGTCTTCTATCCACCCGTATAGCTAATTGCATAGCCTGTTGCAAATCTTCAGGTGTAGGATAAGCAATTAGCAGGTCTTTAACCCTTTCACTGAGCCCAGCAAGAAATAGACTTTTCAGAGCAGAATCGTTCCACCCTGTTTGAGTAGACCAACGACGGAAATGAGTACAATATTTTTCCACATTACCTGATCCTTGTTTTAAACGTCTCAACTCAGTCTCAGCTGATGCGACACGGTCAGGATCATCATATAATAGTCCCAAAGCAGAAAAAAAACTATCCACTGATCTGAAGCATGAATCACTAGGTTGCAAAGAAAAGGCCCACTCCTGAGGCTCTTTGCGCAAAAGTGACATTATGAACCCTACGCGCTGGGATTCATCCCCAGAGGACTTAGGTCTCAAACGAAAATACAATAAGCAAGCATTTTTAAATGAAAAAAATTCTCGGTGTTCACCAAAAAATAAATCCGGCAAACATACCTTAGGCTCCAAGAAATGTGCTCCAGGACAGTTACTCACGTGCTGACGGAGCTCGGCCACCTCCAGAGAGAGTCCCTGCAGGCGATGAACCAAATCCTGAACCGACACCATGATGGAACAGAAAAATCTTTCCTTAGAGAATTTGCGGGCTGGACTTACTGTTATGTTCTGCTACCAGAGCTAAGGAAAGAGAGGAGATCTGTCCCTACGATAGAACTCAGCTTAATCCCTACGATGTAACAGGGGACCTGATCCTGCGATCAGACCTGCTAAAGTCCTAAGCTAGTCTGTACAGAGACCTATAGATGTGGGGAAGGAATCCCTACAAGTACTAAGGACTGGGAGGAATATGGGACACCTCCTAACAGAAATAGTAGCAGACAGAAGAACAAACAAAATATATAGAACATAGAGGTCAGTAGACCAAGCAAACTAACAGAGCAAGACACAGAGCACAGGCTAGCTAGAAAGTAGATATACAATGAAGTCCAGCAAAGCCAGAAGGGCGGAGCAGGATTAAATAGGCCAACAAGGTCATGTGACCAGCAAAGGAAAAAAGACCTAAGAGCAAGGTTCTAACAGCTAGAAGGCCAAATATTTTTTCAGAGCTAGATGCAGATAAAAATTATTTTTAATTTGCAACCTGATGGAGGTCAGTATAGATGGACTAATAGAGAAAGTCCCACACACTGCTAGAAGGCCAAATATTTTTTTCAGAGCTAGATGCAGACAAAAAATTATTTTGAATTTGCAGCGTGATGGAGGTCAGTATAGATGGACTAATAGAACAAGTCTCACACACTGCTAGAAGGCCAAATATTTTTTCAGAGCTAGATGCAGAAAAAAATTATATTCAATTTGAAACCTGATGGAGGTCAGTATAGATGGACTAATAGAATGATGCTATGCCCAAAAGATTTTACTTCACTAGGTGCAGTAAAAAAATTGGTATTCTATACACAGGTGGTATATCTTGCAACACAGATAGGCTACTCCACTGACTAACACACTCTGCAATAGGCCAAAAAGGATTAGCTTTGCTAGATTCAGCCAAATGCTGTGAAAAAAACTTGCACAGCACTGACACAGACCTGCCTGGCAAAAACTGATAGGAACTGATGTAACCTAGTCCTGAAAAGGACTGCAATTACAATTAGTCTTTACTCCCACAATCTATCTATTTAAGAGCACAGACCTGCCTGATAAAAGTCGTAGGAAATGCTGTAACCTAGTCCTTAAAAGGACTGCAATCACAACTATTCCCTACTCCCAAGCTATCTGTAGATTTGTGCGAAAATTGGCTTGAAATTAACAAGGTATAGCGCACACAGCAACAGCGGTGCCGTCTAACACGCAGCTGCAGCAGTGAGAAAATGGTGGCGACGGGGAGAATGGCTTGGTCTTATAGGGCAAGGACATGTGACATACACTGCCAATGACACATGCCCTTGCTTGTGTGAAAAAAAGCACTTCGCTCCGTGTGTGCGCTGCTGATAGGCTGACAGATTGCACCTCCCCACTGTAAATGCGGGAAAGAGAAAAAAAAATAGAGATCTTCATTATTCCTGCAGAGATCCATCCCCTGCCCCTCCCCCCACCCCGCTGTACACTCAAACTGCGTATTAACATTAATTTTCATCATTACTGAGAAAAAATCCAGTTATGATTTTGGTGCACGAACAGTTATCGAACATAACCTCGAACAGCCGAATTTTTCTCAAATCATTCGTGTTCGCCGAACGGCTCGAACACCGCCCAAAACAGCTCGAATTTGAGATTGGCGAACAGTTCGAGTAGAACAACGCTCATCTCTACTCCCTATAGCCTTGTAGATTGTAAGCTTGCGAGCCGGACCCTCACTTTTAATGTAACTCTTTAAACTGTCTTACCTTGTATTGAATTTATTGTCTGTATATGCCCCCGCTTGATTGTAAAGTGCTGCGGAATATGTTGGCGGTATATAAATAAAAATTATTATTATTATATTATTAATATCTCCGTTTTGGCAATACAGATTGAGTAAATATAGAAGCACACTCAAACTAGATTGTTTTTAACTTATCCATAAGCACATAGGCAGTCAATGCTTTATGGTGAGCTGCTCTATATGCAAAAGTAGAAGCTCAAGTGTGTTAGCTTCCTGCTTAATAGTATAATTTACAATAAAAATTTGCAACAAGTAAAAATTTCAAACAGAAAAACATGGGCAGGATTTCCCTTGTCAACAAACGTTCTGATGACAACATTTATAAGAAAGCAGTGTGAATGTAATGGTGTCACACACTATAGAAAGACCCAGACGTTGGTGCCCCAGAAAATCATGGTGTCCCACAGTGGGGGTGACGGTTATGTTACTGTTATCGAGGGCGGTTGTCCACTCCGAGCTTCTATTCACATTCAATGAACAGTGTAACACACTGGGCTGTGGACAGCGACCTCATTAGCTGACCCATGTCTATCAATGAGGGGGGTTAATAATCCCCTACCACTTCTAAACCTACCAGAAGTAAGCGTCATTAAGGAGCGAGATGATGAGATTCCGATTCAACCCAGTTTTGTTCTACTGTTTTAAACAACTGAATTTACAAAACTGAGAACTAACCAAACATTACCCCTGAGTAATCTAAGGAAACATAATACTCTTGTATTATAGCTTTGGCTTATAAAACAATGTTAACGCCCTGTTTAGCTTTACAGTAGTGTATTTATATCCCCATATTTACTTTATGGCTTCATCATATAATTAACCATAATCTACAAGATGACTTTCCAAATGGCACATACATTCAGTTTTTGTTTAGCGATTAATTTCTTGACCGTTTCTCAGAAATGTTCCCTAAATTTAATCTCTTACAATAGTTGGGAATTTTGGCGACTTCCTGCCTTTTAGTTTCTGAGCTCAATAAATAGAGTAGCAGGACAGGCTCCAGTATATTGCAGGTAAATATTTTGCTGGATCCTGAAGAAGAGCTACAAGGATGGAGCAGATTTCGGTACTAGTCGGGCTTCTGTCCTGCTTGATGATGTCTACTGCTGTAGAGGTAAGAAAGATTATGCCAGGATTCAACCCTGGGCGCCTTCAAGTATAACAATGAGCGCATCTTGTCTGGTTAGATGCAATGCAAATTTATAGCTACTTAAAGGGATCTTCTCATTCTCCTTAAATAGTCATATTTGCATGAAGCTGACATTTATAAATGTTCTCTGACCATGTTACCAGTATTTATGAGTGAGTGTATTCGTTACTATTCGCACGGATAGTACGGTATTCGGGTTACTCGTTATTCTGCGAGTATTTGTGTACTCGCCTCGCTATATTCGGATGTCCTGCCCTGCAGTTTTGGCGCCTTCTTTGCAGCCACTAAACATGCTGGGCTTCTTAACCAATTACAGTAATGCCGCAGACATCTTGGTTGTGGCATTACTGTGATTGGCTGGCCGCCCAGAGTCATAGGGTCTATTTAATCCTTGCCACCGCCATTTTGTGCACATTGCATCTGGAGCCTGCGTTCTATAAGCATAGGGAGAGATCGTTGAGCTGCTAGGGAGAGTGTTTAGGCCTCTTGATAAAACAAAAGCCCTTTTAACCCCTTTACTCCCCAGGGTGGTTTGCACGTTAATGACCAGGCCAATTTTTACAATTCTGACCACTGTCACTTTATAAGATAAGATATACTTTATTTTATCCCGGAGGAAATTGCGGTATCACAGCAGCAGAACACAGATCTCGAACATGACACATATGATAACATAACATTTGGAATGCTTTAGACATTGCTTTTCAGACATTTGTTAAACACCCCCATAGCTGTTGGAACAAACGATTTCCTGTATTTTTCCTTTTTACACCTTAGTCGTATTAGGCGATTGCTGAATGTGCTCTTCCGTTTCGCAAACAGTTCATAAAGCGGGTGTGTGTTGTTGCCCATTATAGCTCTGCACTTCTTCTTAATCCTATCCTCTACCACCTCTTCAAAAGTCCCAAGCTGTAGGCCCACCGTCGCGCTAGCCTTCTTGATAAGTTTGTTGAGCTTGTTGGCGTCAGCAACACGCACACTGTTACCCAAGCATATTATTGCCGCAAAGGTGGCACTAGCCACAATGGATTGGTAGAACACCTCAAGCATTTTGCCACACACATTAAACGACCTTAACTTCCTTAGGAAGTACAATCTACTTATCCCCTTCTTGTAGACCTTCTCCATGTGGCACTTCTAGTCTAGCTTGCTATCCAGGTAAGCCCCCAAATATTTGAAACTGTCCACCATCTCCACATCCTGACCGTCAATGGTAACAGGTAGGCATACCTTCTTGCACCTTCCATAGCTCATCACCAACTCCCTGGTTTTCTTAACATTTAGTTCTAGATGGTTAGCCTGGCACCATACTACAAAGTCTGCAACCACCCTTCTATATTCCTCTTCATCCTGGTCCTTCCCAATACTGCCAACTATCACAGAGTCATCCGAGTACTTCTGGAGGTGACAACGGTCTGATTTATACTGAAAGTCAGCTGTGTACAATGTAAAGAGGAATGGCGACAGCACTGTTCCCTGCGGGGCTCCGACACTGCTCAGAACACTATCTGATGTAGCCGTCCCCCACCTAACAAACTGTGGCCTATCCGACAGGTAGTCAATTATCCAATTCACAAGTCCCTCATCCACCGCCATTTTAATCAACTTTCCACGCAGTAAGAGTGGCTGTAATGTGTTGAACGCACTAGAGAAATCAAAGAACAAAGCACGCACAGTGGTTCCATCATTGTCCAAAAAGGAATGTACTGTTTGTAGCAGAGACGCTACAGCATCGTCCACCCCCAGTCCCTGCCGGTACGCAAACTGAAGAGCATCAGTATGCGCCATCACCCTCAGACACAAGTGAGCAAGTACTGTTCTCTCCAAGGACTTCATCGCATGCGATGTTAAGGCCACCGGTCTATAGTCCCCCGGGGAAGCCGGGAAGGTAGTCTTGGGAACCGGCACCAGGCAGGAAGTCTTCCATAGCACTGGTACTCTCTTTGATTGTAAGCTCTGGTTAAAGAGATGCTGGAAGACAGTAGACAACTCATTTGCACACACTCTGAGGACACGTGGACTGAGACCGTCAGGCCCTGCTGTTTTGCCAATGGCCAGCTTACTAAACTGGTCCCTCACGTCATTTTTGGAGACCGAGAAATGATCTATTTCTCCCTCTGTTAATTTAGCTAGTTGTTCCCCGGCCTCCTCCCCCTTCCTTGCTGCTACCGCACCTTTATTGCTGAATCTATTGAAGAACTCATGAGGTAATTACTATTGAAGAACTTATGAGGTAATTACTCTGGAACGCTTAAACGGATCCCACTGATTCTGAGACTGTTTTTTCATGACATATTGTACTTCATGACTGTGGTAAAATTTCTTCCAAAACATTTGCGTTTATTTGTGAAAAAAATGGAAATTTGGCGAAAATTAAGAAAATTTCTCAACTTTCAAACTTTGAATTTCCATGCCTTTAAATCAGAGAGATATGTCACACAAAAAAGTTAATAAATAACATTTCCCACATGTCTACTTTGAATCAGCACAATTTTGGAACCAAATTTTTTTTTGATAGGGAGCTATAAGGGTTAAAAATTGACCAGCAATTTCTCATTTTTACAATAAAATTTACAAAACCATTTTTTAGGGACCACATCACATTTGAAGTGACTTTGAGGGGCCTTTATGACAGAAAATACCCAAAGGTGACATCATTCTAAAAACTGCACCTCTCAAAACCACATTCAAGAAGTTTATTAACCCTTCAGGTGCTTTACAGGAATTTTTGGAATGTGGAAGGAAAAAATGAACATTTATTTTTTTCACAAAAATGTTAATTTAGACCCCAATTTTTTATTTTTGGAAGGGTATCATTAAAAAGTGAACCCCAAAATTTATTGTGCAATTCCTCCTGAGCATGCTGATACCCCATATGTGGGGACAAACCACTGTTTGGGCGCACGACAGGGTTCAGAAGGGAAGGAGCGCCATTTGACCTTTTGAATGTAAAATTTGCTTGAATAATTAGCGGACGCCATGTTGCGTTTGGGGAGTCCCTGATGTACCTAAACAGTGGAAACCCCCCACAAGTGACCCCATTTTGGAAACTAGATCCCCCAGAGAACTTATCTAGATGTGTGGTGAGCACCCTGAACCCCCAGGTGCGTCACAAAAGTTTATAACATTGAGCCGTAAAAATACAATTTTCAGAATTTTCCAACAAAAATGTTTTTCAGCCCCCAATTTTGCATTTTCATAAGGATAACAGGAAAAATTGCACCATGCAATTTGTTGTGAAATTTCTCTTGAGTAAGCCGATACCCCATATGTGGGGGGAAAACACTGTTTGGGCGCACGGCAGCATTTGGAAGGGAAGGAGCGCCATTTGACTTTTTGAATGTAAAATTTGCGTGAATAATTATCGGACGCCATGTTGCGTTTGGAGAGCCCCTGATGTACCTAAACAGCGGAAACCCCCTCCAAGGGACTCCATTTTGGAAACTACACCCCTCAAGGATTTTATCAAGGGGTATAGTGAACATTTTGAACCCAGAGGTACAACACAGAATTTGATAACATTAGGTCATCATATTGAGTAAGTTGTCATTAGTCTTGAGTGCAAGTGCTCGCTACTTGAGTTTGCATCGGGTACTCGGGTATGCACCAAGTATCGCGGGTGCACAAGTGACATGCTCGAATCCCCGCCCCGCATGTTTTACGGTTATTAGACACCCAAAAAAACATGCGGGGATCGCTCGTGCACGGAAGGCAATCCTCACAAGGTTTTTTTGGCTGTATAACAGCTGCAAAACATTTGGGGCGGAGACTCGAGCATGTCACTCGAGCACCCGCTATACTCGGTGCCTATCCGAGCACCCGATGCAAACTCAAGTAGCGAGCACTTGCGCTCAACATTAGTCGCCATATCGTTGTCATTTTTTTTTCTTCACTTCTGAAAAAATCCCAACCCCAACACAAGTCTAACCCCAACCCTAATACAACCCAAACCCTAATACAACCCCAGCCCTAACCCAACCCCAACTCTAGTCCAACCCTAGCATAACCCTAACCCTAGCACAACCGTTACCCTAGCACAACCCTAACCCTAGCACAACCCTAACCCTAGCCTAACCCTAGCACAACCCTAATCCTAGCCCAACCATAATCCTAACCCAACCCTAACCTAAGCCTAACCCTAACCCTAGTCCAACCCTAACCCTAGCACAACCCTAACCCTAGCCTAGCCCTAACCCTAGAGTTTATTTTTTACACTGTTCCTCGTGCGGTATAAGTGATTAGACAACTTTATTCTTTGGGTCGGTGCAATAACAGCGATACTAGATACCCTAACCCTAGCACAACCGTTACCCTAGCACAACCCTAACCCTAGCCTAACCCTAGCACAACCCTAATCCTAGCCCAACCCTAACCCTAGCACAACCCTAACCCTAGCCCAACCCTAACCCTAGCCCAACCCTAACCCTAGCACAACCGTTACCCTAGCACAACCCTAACCCTAGCACAACCCTAACCCTAGCCTAACCCTAGCACAACCCTAATCCTAGCCCAACCCTAATCCTAACCCAACTCTAACCTTAGCTTAACCCTAACCCTAGTCCAACCCTAACCCTAGCACAACCCTAACCCTAGTCTAACCCTAACCCTAGAGTTTATTTTTTACACCGCACCCTGCACATAGCACCGGGTGTCAGCTGTGACAATCCGCTGACACCCGGCGGCGATCTCGTCCACACAGCTTGTGTGCGGGCGAAATTGCCAAGGCATATTAATACGTATCTGACCCATAAGGCCCAGGGCACAGATACGTATTAGTACTCCCTGGGCCAGAAAGGGGTTAAAGGCTACCTGCAGTGTATACTAGTTCTGTGTTTAAAGGAGCCGCTCACTAGCTCCATAATACTGACGCGCCACCAGGGCAGTGGGGTACTCGGTGTCCGGGCCTATGGATGCTGGGGGGAAATATGTCACAGTGGCTGGCCCGGTCCGTGGCCCAGGGAGGTCAACAAAAAGGGGATAGTTTATATGGGATTTGTAGTTTGATCGTGACGCCACCTGTGGTTTCTGGTAATTTGTACCAGTGCTGCTGTAGACCTCTGAGGCAGTTGATAGGCAGCTAGGATGGAACAGCTCCCCACAGGTGAAGCGGGCCTCAGAGCAGTGTAGAGTTTGATGGTGGGTGGTAATGCTGGGGCTTGTAGTGCAGTCGGGATGGCGCAGCAGGAGTAACTGACAGAGACAGGGGATTCGCTTCAATACCTTTACTGGTGCGGATGTCAGGTACGGTCCAGGGTACTCGGTAGGAAGGGTGCACTTCAGGACTTCTCCCCAGTGACCGGGTATAGGGCCTCCTGGTCCATGTCTCCCTCTCTCTAAGCTCCTGGCCAGCCTGCAACTGGGCCTAGCTTCTGTGTCGTGTTGCTCTCTTCACCTGTCGCTTGGTAGTAGGACCTTCCGCTGGCAACCACTATCCCTGGGCGCTGGGGCCTTCGTGGTTCCTGGTCCTGTAATGGGTTTAGCTTCAGGTCGGCCAGGGACTTGTAGTCCTCCTGGTATGCTGGGGATCACTACTGGGTATAAAGGGACCCTGTAGGCGCGGACCCGGTGTCCGGTTTGTATACTCGGGGGTGAGCCTATGATGCTCCTCTCCCTCTCAATTCCTCTCTCCTCTTCTCTTTGCCTCCGGCCACACTCGGGGCCCTCAATATAGCAGCAGACGTGCTGCATCTTCACTGGTCTCAGTGGCAGCACACTCTAAACTTCCTGACTGCCTGGCTCCACCCTCCATATATATATATATATATATATATATATATATATTCCTAACGGGCTCCCTCTGGTGGTATGAGGTGGAAGGGTAGAGGTGTTTGTATGTAATGAGGGCCTCTTGTGGAGAAGTCCATCCATGCACCCTTTTGGGTCCTGTGGTACCTGTGAACAGCAGGGTGCCACAATACCACCAAAAAATAGCTCTTTTCAGAGCTGAAGGCACACAACAAAATCAGAGTACAGGGAGGGAGAGATTTTGTATTAGGTAGGGAGTGTATTAGGTAGCGTTCTTCCAGTGTCCATCTCAAAACAGCTCTTGTCAGAGGCAAAGCAATATTTTTCCAGCACACAAAGAAGTAGCATATTGTGCTACCTTTTTTTTTAGCACCTCTCTATTTTCCCTGCTGTTTTAGGGGTCAAAGTCTGGCTTCTGCTGTCTGCATTAGTCCACTTAAAAAGGTGTTTGGTGCCCTACGCAAAGCAGTAGTCCAAACATTTCCTACTGCCTGCTACCAAGCACGCACCAGGCCATTTTAACCACTATTTTGGGGTGTCAGCCTGCCTTCTGTCCATATTAGTCCACTTTTAAAATCAGTGAGTGCCCTGCACAAAGCAGTAGTCCAAACATTTCCTACTGCCTGCTACAAAGCATGCATCAGCCCATTTTAACCACTATTTTGGGGTGTCAGCCTGCCTTCTGTCCATATTAGTCCACTTAAAAAATCATTGAGTGCCCTGCACAAAGCAGAAGTTCAAATATTTCCTACTGCCTGCTACAAAGCACGCACCAGCCCATTTTAACCACTATTTTGGGGTGTCAGCCTGCCTTCGGTCCATATTAGTCCACTTTTAAAATCATCGAGTGCCCTGCACAAACCAGTAGTCCAAATATTTCCTACTGCCTGCTACAAAGCTTGCATCAACCCATTTTAACCACTATTTTGGGGTGTCAGCCTGCCTTTTGTCCATATTTGTCCACTTAAAAAAGCGTTTTGTGCCCTACACAAAGCAGTAGTCCAAACATTTCTTACTGCCTGCTACAAAGCACGCACCAGCCCATTTTAAACACTATTTTGGCTGTCACAGCTAGCTTGGCTTGTGCCATCAACATCTGAAAATCTGTCAACAAAACCCAAAATGCTAAAAAAGCCTGTTGTTAAGGGACGTGGACGTGGTGCTGCCAGTGGTGGGCGAGAAGGCACTCAGTCTGTGTCAGGTCAAAATAAGCTTGATGCATCCGCTATGTTCCTGGAAAAATTAATCGGTCTGGAACGTAAACGTGTGTTGAAGCCAGAAGAGCAAGAGCAGATTCTATCTTGGATAGCAGACAAGGCCTCTACACATTTGTCAAGCAGGAATAAATCTTCCACAACCACAGAATCTACTGTGGATACACAGAAGGCTGGCCCATCCAATCCGGAAGCTGATTCTCCTTCATCACGCCATTATCAGTCACAGGAGACTTATGACCCCAAGCTCCCACTCCGTGGATCTGTTTGGTACATATCCTTTGGTTGGCTGTTGCCTATCACCTTGCAGCATTGAAGAGCGGCAAGAGGAGGTGGCGTGCATTGATGCTCAAGTATTTGAGGACCTATGGCCAGAACAAAGTCACTTGGCGGAAAGTCATTTACTGTCTCCAGAGGTGGAGGCTGATGATGAAGAGACACAGTTGCCATCAGGTCAGCCTACAATGTCAACTGGAAAGGAGCATGAGATGGAAGTCGAGGTGGTCGATGATGAGTCCACTGATCCGACCTGGACCGTTGGCATGCATAGCCATGACAGCAACACAGAGGAAGATGGATATGTAGCACTAACACAGGCACCAAGGGGTCGTGGTTTGCCCACAGTGAGAACTGGGTCAACTGTTCCCAAGAGCACCCCCACTGTGCACCAAGTCAGGGCAAGGGGGCGTTCAACTGCTGTGTGGAATTTTTTTTCTGAAAGTCCTTCAGAGAAAAACATTGTAGTTTGTACCATCTGCCATACCAAGTTGAGCAGAGGCCAGGGCAAAGGCAACCTAAGCACCACCAGTATGCAAAACCACATGACAGCCAAGCACCCCAGTAGGCGGGCGGAACACCAAATCTGCGTCTGCGGGTCAAACCAATGCCATGTCGCCTGGGCTATGTCCTTCTGCTGTTCAGGAAGCAGGCGCTCCTACCTTCTGCCCACAAGCTGCGGTTGCTCACACACAACAAACATCAACCAAATCCACTTCCTTGTCCCAGCAAAGCATCCAATTGTCCATGCCTGAGAGCTTGGAAAGAAAGTGTAAATACCCAGCCATGCACCCACAGGCACAAAAAATAAATTCGCAGCTTGCCAGATTGCTAGCTGTGGAGATGTTGCCGTTTAGGCTTGTGGGAACACAGTCTTTCTGTGATCTCTTGGCTGTGGCTGCCCCACGATACAGTGTTCCCAGCCACCACTATTTTGCCCGGTGTGCCGTCCCTGTGTTACACAAGCATGTGTTAAACAATCTGAACCATGCTCTCACCAACGCCGTAACAAGTTGTTGTGGACAGGGACGATACATTTCTGTCATGGCACACTGGTTGAACCTGGTGGAGGGTGGGACAAAGGCGCAAATGGGAACATCACACATCCTACCCACGCCAAGAATAGCGGGCTCAACTTCAGGGTTTCCGCCTCTTCATATTCCACTTCCTCTCTCCCCTCCTCCTGCTCCTCATCCTCTGCTGAATTAACCGCCCCATCACTGCCAAGCTGCGACCTGTGCAGCAGTGCATCAGCAAAGCGGTAACACGCTCTGCTGAAGATGATCTGTTTAGGTCAGAAAGCACACACTGCAGCAGAGCTGTGGCAAGCTTTAAAACAACAGACCAATCAGTGTCTCTCCCCCTGCACCTCCAATCCGGTCTGGTCGTCTGCGATAATGGGCGTAACCTGGTGACGGTTTTAAAGGTCGGCAAGCTGGTACACGTGGCATGCATGGCTCACGTGCTGAACCTAGTTGTTCAGAAATTTCTGAAAACTTACTGTGACTTGCCGTACCTACTTGAGAAGGTGGGCCGTATTAGCGCCCATTTCCGCCATTCCTCTACCGCTTTTGCTGCTCTTACAGCGCTGCAAAAGTGTTTGAATTTGCCAAGTCACCGACTCATTTGCAACCTGCCCACGCGGTGGTACTCCACCTATCATATGTTGGCGAGGATTAGTGAACAGCAGAGGGCAGTAGCTGAATACCAGCTTTAGCATGTCCATCAGACTGAGAGTCAGCCAGCACACATAACAACTGTCGAGTGGGTGTGGATCGCTGACATTTGTGAGGTTCTTGACAACTTTGAGTACTGCACCAACCTCATGAGCGGTGATCAGGCTATTATCAGCCTAACCATCCCGCTGCTGTGTCTCTTGAAACAATCACAGCATAATCTCAAAGAGGAAGCTTTGAGTTCCCAGTGCCAGATTTCCCAATGGGTGTTACTACCCAGCCCAGCCAATATTCTAAGGTAACAATGGATGATGAGGAGGAAGATGAGGAGGGAGAGAGCTTTTTTTTCTGCACTACTGAGGGGACTCATAATGCTACAGAGGGGACACCCAACCCAAGCTTCATGTCTGACCAGGCTGGAGAGGAGGACGAGGAGGTGGAGGAGGAGGCGACTCAGTGTAAAGAGAGGAGAGGATGGGTACTTTTTCTACTGTTGGGGACACAGAACATTTGCCTTTTTGCAGCTTGGCCCACATGGCGCAGTTCATGTGTAAGTGTCTGTGGCAAGACCCTCGCATGATACACATTTTATCCAACAACCTATACTGTTTGGCCACCTTTCTCCATACACGGTACAAGGAGACATTTCCTTCTCTCCTTTTTTAGTCACCAAAGAGTTTTACAATGGAATCATTCAAGAGAGCCGTTGTAGATCAGTTACTGAAAACATCACCCTCAGACAATGCTGGTGGCAGAGGTACCGGCTCTTTTCAACACCAAGGGATAATGGGGAGAGACCCAAACACCAGCTCCAACAGAGGTGGGGGGAAAATGTGCACAAATTGGGCAATTTTCAATAAACCAGCACAACAGCAAGGGCTATCTGTGCCTGTAGCAATGTCAAGTAGGGATAAGTTGCATAACATTGTCAAGGGGTACTTAAGTGACCAAATGTGGCACCCCTGAGGGTTCAGTCGCCACAGAGATACTGCACCTCACCCCGAGGAGTGGTGTCTCCCTTCTCTCAGGTAAGATGGGAGTGCCGCATGGAAACCCCAAAACACCTGCATCCATCACTACACTGCTCCAGGCCGGCTGGAGGGGCAACATGCAGAGCGCAGCTGCTGAGCCCTGTTCCTGGCTGGAGTGGGGGGAGCCCAAAGGTAGGGGGAACCAATAGTGGGTGTGGGTGGAGGAAGTAGATACAGTAAGCACTTATACAGTAGATATAAAAGGGAAGCCATTAGTGAGGGTCTGGAGTTTTTAGTGAGGGCTGTTCAGGGGAACAGTCCGGGAGCAGAGGCTCAGCAGGAGCTCTGCTCCACACGTTAGGGCCCAGGATAGAGGCCCCGGAGGGGAGCAGGGAGTAGGCTCTGTTCTAAGGAAAGGATCCCAGGGGGTACGGAGCGTGCAGGACGACACCCGTACGCCCCGCTCCTGCCAGGTGTCAGGAGGGATCGGTTGCTTCATTCTAATCTCCAGGGGGTCAGGTTGAACCCGGATCCGACGTACAGGAAGGACTTCAGCATACCTGAGCGGGATTGAGAGTGGGCAGCGTAGGGCAGAGGAGAGAAGGACCAAGTGTAAAGACGGTCAAAGTAGGAACACAAGAAAGTGGGGTTCCGCCAGGCATTCCTAAGCTGCTTGAAGAGGGATTGAACCCCTGTCCGGTGAACGAGGTGTGACGAGGGAGGCCTTCACCTGTAAAGTGCACTTGTGAATTGCCTAAGAACTGTAAGTAAAATCTTGGACGACTGCATCGAACGGCCTCTGACTGTTTCTTCACCGGCGCCATTCTTCCTCCCCGCACTGCAATGCCCAGTGCACCATTCATCTATTGTACACTGCCCTGAGGCCTGCTCCGCCTGTGGGGAGCCGTACCATCTTTAGCTGCCCTGACATCTGCCTCAGAGGACTGTTGCAGCGCTGGTGATCCTCACCAGACACCACAGGTGGCGTCACGAACTCTCTGAACTTTTTACTAATAAGTTTTGTGCTCTGACTGCCCTGGGCCAGCCACCGTGATTCCTCCCAAAGAGTACCCCACGGCCCTGGGGGCGAGTCACATACGTGCGTCATTTCTGACTCTTCAGTTCCCCTTAATTATTGGGTGTCTAAGTTGAACACTTGGCCCGACCTCTCCTTATATGTTTTGGAGGTGCTGGCCTGCCTTGCTGCTAGTGTGGTGTCTGAGAGTGTTTTCAGTTCTGCTCTGGCTATCATCACTGATAGGCGCACATGCCTCTCCATGGAAAATGCAGATAGACTTACTCTGATTAAATTCAACAAGGACTGGATATCTCCACAGTTTGTAATCCCTCCAGATGTCAGCAAGCCAACCTAAATTCACAAAAAATGCAGATTCATACTACTGCTGTTAACGTGACACCCTTCCCATAAAAACCCGTTTCCTTCCTTCGTCAACCATGACTCAGCCCATAGGGCTCATTTTTACAAACCCTATGTGTCTCGCCCAGGGGGAATATATGGGGGGGAGACTCGGTACCCGGGCCTTTACCTTCTTTGCAGGATATCACGGCGGTCAGCTCCCGGGCCCGTCCTCTGGGTCACTCTTTAAAAGGGGGGTTTTAGTGTTTTTAGTTTGTCTCGTGACGCCACTTGTGGTTTCCGGTAATAGTTACCAGTGCTGCTGCAGACCTCCGGGGGTGATGGAATGGCAGCCGGGATGTTTCTGCTCCCCACAGGCGGAGCGGGCCCCCGGGGCAGTGTAAGTGCAGATGGTGGTGATGCTGGGCGTTGTAGTGCAGGCGCGGTGGGGTGATGGAAATAACCAACAGAGACAGTGGAGTGCAGTCATCCGAGTTTACTCACAGTTCTTTTCAGGTTCCTCGGGTACACTGTCCAGGTGTCAGACCCCCACGTCGCGCTGCGTTTGCCAGGTAGGGGGTTCAGCACTCCTTCAGGTGTATCAGAAGCACTTTACGGGACTCCCTGTCTTTATGTTACTTCCTCGGGCGACTTCCCGCGCTGGGTCTCCTCCCTCCTGCCCTGCGCTCCCCACACACAGTCCTGATCGGGTACTCTGAAGTCCCTCTGGGCAACCTGGAGTTACCGGACCTACTTGATGCCCTTCACGGCGACAAGGGTGAGGCTGTGGCAACTGCACCATGGAAGTGCAGAAGCCTCCGGTTTTTCCAGCCGAGACCTGGAGTAACACGGCTGGTCCAGGGACCGGTTCCCTTCCTGCGGCCTGATCCCTCTGACGCCTGGCAGATTCGGGCGTACGGGTGCCGTCCTGCACTCACCATACCCCCTGGGATCCCTTCTGTTACCGGAGCCATCCTCCATGACTCCCCTCGCACTCCTGGGCCTCCATCTTACTAGGCCCCTTTCTGGAGCAGAGCTCCTGAAGAGACTCTGCTCCCCTCCTCTCCTTACTGCTCACTACACTGCACAGCACTGCACTGCCACCCTAAGATGGCTTCCCTTTATATATACCTCCTATAAAAGCACTCCCCTGTTCTGCGTCCTTCACCCACACCCACTACTGGTTCCCCCTCTCTTTGGTTCTCCCCACTACAGCCAGGGACAGGGCTCAGCAGTAACACAGTGCATCTTGCCCTTGCAGCCAGCTTGGAGTAGTGTAGTGTTGAATGCGGGTGTTGGGGTCCCGGGGAGTACTCCATCCTTACCTGAAAGAAGGAGATGCCACACCTCTGGGTGAGGTGCAGTACCTCTGTGGCAACTGAACCCTCAGGGGTGCCACATATGCACATTGTTCAGTGGACAAACTAGGACAGTGTTCCTACTCCAGCCTAACTACTATTTGTGATTGGAGGCCCTTGGGATGGTGGCTTCCTGCGTCAACCATGACTCAGCCCATAGGGCTAATTTTTACAAACCCTATGCACATTGTGCAGTGGACAAAAAAGGACAGTATTCCTACTCCAGCCTAACTACTATTTGTGATGGGAAGCCCTTGGGATAGTGGCTACCTACGTTAACCATGACTCAACCCATAGGGCTAATTTTTACAAAACCTATGCACATTGTGCAGTGGACAAACCAGGACAGTATTCCTACTCCAGCCTAACTACTATTTGTGATTGGAGGCCCTTGGGATGGTGGCTTCCTGCGTCAACCATGACTCAGCCCATAGGGCTAATTTTTACAAACCCTATGCACATTGTGCAGTGGACAAACCAGGATAGTATTCCTACTCCAGCCTAACTACTATTTGTGATTGCCAAAAGGAAGAACCAGGTGATGGTGCTATCTTTGCCACCAAGTGAGATCAAGGTGCAAGAACTTCAGGTTGCTCGTAAGTAAAAAAAAAATAACATTTTTATTAATCACACTAATATAAAACAATAAAACCTATATACACAACGCGTTTCGGCTGTTTACAGCCTTCTTCAGGTGTATGGAAAAAATTAACTTGACCCTTCTTTTGTAGCCTTTTGAGTGAGAGAGGGAGGGGTTACAAAAAGAGAAAGAGGAGGAGTGCTTCACCACTGGAACAAATCAATATAGAATCACTAAATAGAAAAAAGACATTGAATGCTAAAGAATCATTTTGGATTTTTAAATTGCAAAGTTTATCTCCGGATGGTCTGAACGATAAACTAGAACAAGTTTGATCATCATCACAATTACATTTTTATTATGGATCTTTGTTTTATTGTGCATCTCTGATTTTTATTTGTTGTTGTTGTTTCATTGTTTTTTTATTTAATACTTTTTATCACCAAAAGAACAGTTGTGTATTTTTATATTGAAGTGGTACTTTTTAGCTTTCTAGATAATGGGATGTTTCATTTTTTTATCCTAAGGAAAAGAAAAAAAAAAAAGCTGAGAACAATGCAGGATGAAGCACTCCTCCTCTTCCTCTTTTTGTAACCCCTCCCTCTCTCACTCTGGCAAAGGGCTACAAAAGAAGGGTCAAGTTAATTTTTTCCATACACCTGAAGAAGGCTGTAAACAGCCGAAACGCGTTGTGTATATAGGTTTTATTGTTTTATATTAGTGTGATTAATACAATTATTTTTTTTTTTTTTACTTACGAGCCACCTGAAGTTCTTGCACCTTGATCTCACTTGGTGGCAAAGATAGCACCATCACCTGGTTCTTCCTTTTGGCATTCTCTTTGTGGGATACTCCTGTCTCAGGATTCAATCCTTCCTCACCAGGTCGGCCACAGTCCTTTGCAATTTCATCCATACTACAAGCGGGAGTTGTGCCTCTGCTTGCACAACCGCATCAGGTGAGCAATTTCCTATAGATACTCACCCTTTTAATTGATCAAATCTTACTACGCTTAGATAGCGCCACGTTTTTTTTCTCCTTTAGGAAATCTATTATCGTTTACTATTTGTGATGGGAGGCCCTTGGGATGTTGGCTTCCTGCATCAACCATGACTCAGCACATAGTGCTAATTTTTACAAACCCTATGCTCATTGTGCAGTGGACAAACCAGGACAGTATTCCTACTCCATCCTAACTACTATTTGTGATTGGAGGCCCTTGGGATGGTGGCTACCTATGTCAACCATGACTCAGCCTATAGGGCTCATTTTTACAAACCCTATGCACATTGTGCAGTGGACAAATCTGGAATGTACAGTGGTCCTACTAAACTAATATTTGTCATTGGAGGCCCTTGTCACAGGTTGTGCCACATTGCGACTGAGATAGGGGGTACATATTCAATAGAAATGTACTGTCAGTCACCCTATTTGGCAAAAAACATGCCTGGCTTGTGCCACATTGTGACTGAGATAGGGGATACATATTCAATAGAAATTTACACTGACTGTTGATGACTGACTGATGGCCCTCAGAAAACTTCAATTGAGGGCCAAAACTACTACAGTACTCCATCGCAGATAATGTTTGACAAGGGAGGCCCTTGTCATGGCATCTCCCTGCATCTATGACACAGCCCCACAGGAGTAATTTTTGGAAATACAATGCACATTTTGCACTGGACCAAGAAGTACAGTATCAAGAAGTCTTGTCTTGCTATATAATCTGGGGAATATTGACAATCAAAATCTCTGAGCCATTTGGAGAAGCTTCTCCAACCCATCCTGGAGGGGGCACCACATATTCTTTGTCCTTTGACTTGCACAAATGATATATTTGAGCTCGTCATTCAGTTGACTAGTGTAGCTTTATTTTTCCGGTTCACAGAGTTCAGCCACACCTGAGGATCGCAGGCAGCACTCACTCCTACCTTCTAGTACTTCATGTCTCTTGGCCTTTTTCTCTGTAGTCTCTGCCCTTAAATGAGTTAAATAATAGAGTGAGGGCCCTACAATATGAATAAGTGAAGGCACTCTCAAATTTATTGTACACAAGAGGGACCTCCAAAATCTCTAGAGGAGGGCACTTCAAAATGTATGTTACAGGGTATTATGCTCACACCCGGACTGACTGGCGTGAGCGTGATTAGTGATCCCAATGTACCATGAACCGAGGAGTGCCTGGAGGGGCGTAACTAAGTATTAACCCGAGGTCGCACGGCGGCTGAGTCGACTCCGTGAACCAGGGAGGAACCGAGTAGAGGGAGAAGGTGCTACTCCAGGTCAGACCTCGGTCACAGCTGTTGACCCACACCGGGAAATGCAGGAATAGGCAGGTTAGCTGGTATGCAGACAGGTGGGTACTGGCAGGCATGGCTGGTATGACGGCAGGTGGGTACTTAGCAGGCATGGCTGGTATGAAGGCAGGAGGGTATTGGCAGGCGCGGCTGGTATGCAGACAGGCGGGTGCTGACATGCACGGCTGGAATGCAGACAGGCAGATACTGGCAGGTATGAACGCAGGCTGGATAGGGACCAGTACAGACTGGGATACAGGAACAGAGCCGCAGGTGCGGTGGACTAGCAGAGCAAAACTGCAGGAGCGGTGAACAAGCAGAGCGGAGCAAAAACGCAGGAGCGGTGAGCAAGCAGAGTGGAGCAAAACCGCAGGAGCGGTGAACAAGCAGAGCGCAGCAAAACTGCAGGTGCGGAGAACAAGCAGAGCGGAGCAAAACCGCAGGTGCGGAGAACAAGCAGAGCGGAGCAAAACCGCAGGTGCGGTGAACAAGCAGAGCGGAGCAAAACCGCAGGTGCGGTAAACAAGCGGAGCAGAGCGGAACCGCCGGAGCAGTGAACAAGCAGAGGAGAAGAGAACCGCAGGTGCGGTAAACAAGTGGAGCAGAGCAGAACCGCCAGAGCGGTGAACAAGCAGAGCAGAACAGAACCGCAGGTGCGGTAAACAAGCAGGAAGAGCGGAGCCGCCATTGCGATGAACAAGCAGAGCAGAACAGAGCAGAAGGAGAAGGCAGACAGGACAGGGCTCTGTTCACATGGAACAGACTGGAAAATACAGGAAGATGGTTAGAACACAGAAGGTAGATACGGAGGCAGGGAAAGGGGACAAGCAGAACCAGATACACACAAGGTACTTACAATGAAGTAGCGAGTGGACACAAAACTCACAAATAGAAGTACAGAGACAACGAGTTGGAGTTAGGTGCAGGTTCAGACACTGCAGGCAAAGGGAAGGTACGGACATAGAGAGAAACAAGTAACGGGCTAGGACACTGTTCAGACAGGAACTGAACCGGGAACAAGATACAGGAACGAGCCTGGGAACTCGGCCCACAGGGTGGCGGAAACAGACTAGAAGTCAGAAATACAGGTAGCGACCCTGGGTACTCGGCCCCCAGGGTGGCGGAAACAGACTAGAAGTCACAGGTACAGGAAAAGGCTCTGGGTACTCAGCCCCCAGGGTGGCGGAAATACTAGAGTCAAGACAGGACCTGGCACCTCAGTTGCAAAAGACAAACTGAGTGAAAGTGTTGCTCAGGCACCTCCTACTGGTTGGAGGGGGTTTAAGTATCCAGTGACTCACAGCAATAGGCTGGGGACACATTAGGACTGTGCACACAGTAGCTATAAGAAACAAGCAGAAAGCCGCGCCGACACCCTAAGCAATCAGCCAAGAGACATGGACACAGCAGGTACTGGAGCAAAGAGTGCAGCATGGACTGACAGGTAAGATCGCGGTCTTGCATGGTGGGAGGTGGTGCACCATGCAAGCATGCCGCCAAGGATGTTACACAGGGCTTTCACAAAACTCAGCTTTCCTGCCTACTGCAGGCCCTCTGAACATTTGAATTTAGGACCACAGTATCACATGATAGTGGAGAGGAAGGGGGAAGAGGAGGAGGAGGGTCAAGCCCAACGCTACAATGGGCACTGTAACGGGTCTGGGAGGTGGAACCTCTGAGCTATTATACAAAGGGGCAGTCTTTGTAAGGAGGCAGGTGGCTCCCAGGGAAGGCGGGAAGGTAGACACGGCAGGTGACAAGAACAGTCTCAGGGTAGAAGGACAGAACGGACACGGCAAGTGACGGGAACAGTCTCTTGACAGGCGGGTGGTCACGGCAAGTGACAGCAGAGCCTCCAGGTAGGATAGTAGGCAGGTAACAGGTGAGCGCTCCCAGGTGAGCGGGCAAGAGTCTCTGGACAGGCAGGTGATCACAGCAAGTGACGGCTGAGCCTCCAGGTAGGCTAGCAGGCAGGTAGCAGGTGAGCGCTCCCAGGTGAGCGGGCAAGAGTCTCTGGAAAGGCAGGTGGTCACAGCAAGTGGCGGCTAAGCCTCCAGGTAGGCTAGCAGGCGGGAAGCAGGTGAGCGCTCCCAAGTGAGCGGGCAGACTGATCTATAGACAGACTGGCAGGTGCTGGTAGGCAGACTGTCGGACCGCAGGAAAGCAAGCAGATAGACAGGTATCAGGCAGGAATCAAGCAGGAATCTGGCAGGTAACTGGCAGGTATCTGGTAACGGGACCTGAGGGCTGAAGCAGAGTTGAGAGGCTTTGCAACAACATTGCTCGGGCACCTCCATTTTGGAGGAGGTGCCTTATATATGGAGAGATCCTCCGGCCATTGGCCGGGGACTCCTTAGGACGGCACACGCGGCCCCTTTAAGAGAGGGGGAGCACGCGCGTGCGCCCTAAGCACAGTGGCCGGGAAGCAGCACGCACTGCCAGCAGAGCGGGAGGAAGACGCCGGGCACGGAGCGGAGAGGTGAGGGGAACGGCATCCCTGCCTAAAGGGGGGGTACTGTAGCATCGGCGTCCCTGCTTCCTGCTAGGCAGGGACGCCGACGCTGCAGTACCCCCCCCTTTAGGCCCCCCCTTTGTTAGGCCAGAGAGAAACTTATCAAGGATGAGAGGGGCATGGATGTTCTCCCGGGGCTCCCATGTTCTCTCCTCAGGACCAAACCCTTTCCAATCCGCTAGAAAAAAGGTCTTTCCTCTTACCCTTTTGGTGGCTAGAATGTTCTCTACCTCAAACTCGTCTTCAGCGGAAACCGGAGCAGGAGGCGTACCTGTCGACTTGGAAAAAGAGTTAAGTACCACGGGTTTGAGTAGCGATACATGGAAGGAGTTAGGGATCCGCAAGTTGGCCGGGAGTTTCAATTTATAGGCCACCGGGCTGATTTGCTTGATAACTTCCAGTGGGCCGATGAACCGAGGCCCTAACTTGTAAGAAGGAATCTTGAGCCGGACATATTTGGACGAGAGCCAGACTTTATCTCCAGGACGGAATTGCGGTGGATCCAGACGTCTTTTGTCAGCCTGTTTTTTCATCCGCTCGGAAGACTGAAGAAGTGCGGATCTGGTACTCTCCCAAATGGAGGAAAATTCGCTAACAAAAGATTCCGAAGCCGGGTTGTCCACCGAGGTGGAGACGGGCAACGGGATCCGAGGATGCTGACCGTAGACTACAAAAAACGGAGATTTGGAGGAAGATTCGCTCTCGTGATTATTGTAGGAAAATTCGGCCCACGGTAAAAGATCCACCCAGTCGGAATGGTGAGCATTAATAAAGTGCCGGAGGTAACTGGTTAAATTTTGGTTGATCCATTCTACTTGACCGTTGGACTGTGAGTGATAAGCAGAAGAAAAGTCCAAGGTGACTCCCAGCAATTTACACATGGCTCGCCAAAAGCGAGAGGTGAACTGAACCCCTCGGTCGGATACAATGTGGAGAGGAAGACCATGAAGACGGAAAATATGATGTATAAAGTCTTTAGCCAACTCGGATGCAGACGGGAGGCCCAGCAGGGGAACGAAGTGAGCCATCTTAGAAAAGCGGTCAGCGACCACCCAAATGACCGTACAATCGGCAGAGACAGGGAGGTCCGTTATAAAGTCCATAGCTATATGTTGCCACGGGGCAGCAGGTACAGGAAGAGGAAGGAGGCGGCCGGCTGGCAGGTGTCTCGGAACTTTGTTGAGGGCGCAGGACACACAGGCAGAAACAAAATCTATTACGTCCTTGTGCAGGGTAGGCCACCAGTAATGCCGGGTAATAAGCTGGAGGGTCTTCTTCTGACCAGCGTGGCCAGCTAGCTTAGATGAGTGTCCCCAGTGTAGGACCTTCTCACGATCAGATACTGTTACGAACGTCTTTCCGGGTGGAAGACGATTTAGATTCACGAGGGCCACCTGCATTACTCTGGCGGGGTCGATGATGTGCTTAGGCTCCTCCTCAAGATCAGAGACCAAAAAGGATCGGGACAAGGCATCAGCTTTGATGTTTTTGTCTGCCGGGCGAAAATGAAGAATGAAATCAAAGCGGGCGAAGAACAAGGACCACCGGGCTTGGCGCGGGTTAAGTCTCTGGGCGCTCTGGAGGTAAGTCAAGTTCTTGTGGTCCATGTAAATTATTACCGGGTGAAGAGCCCACTCGAGCAGGTAACGCCAATCCTCCAGTGCCAGCCTAATGGCCAATAATTCTCGGTCTCCTATAGAATAATTGCGCTCAGAAGAGGAGAAGAGTTTGGAGAAGAAGCCGCAGGTTACCATTCTTCCGGAAGACGATTTTTGGGTAAGTACCGCTCCGGCTCCGGAGGAGGAAGTGTCAACCTCTAGGAAGAATTGTTTGTTGCCGTCCGGACGATGCAGCACAGAAGCGAAGGAGAAAGCTTGTTTTAAGGAAAGGAAGGCCTCCTCTGCTTCGGGCGGCCATTCTCTGGGATTAGCGCCCTTATGGGTGAGCGCAGAGATAGGGGCAGTCCGGGAAGAGAAGTGCAGAATGAAGAGGCGGTAGTAGTTGGCGAAGCCCAGGAACCGCTGAATAGCCTTCAACCCCTCTGGTCGGGGCCACTTCTGGATGGCAGACAGTTTCTCAGGATCCATTCGTAGGCCGGTCTGAGAGATTATGTAGCCCAGAAACGGAAGCGAGGTCTGCTCAAAGAGGCACTTCTCATATTTAGCGTAGAGGTGGTTCTGCCTGAGCCTGAGCAGGACCTGACGAACGTCCCTCCGGTGAGTGAGAAGGTCCGGAGAGAAGACCAAGATGTCGTCCAGGTACACCACCACGCAGGAGTAGAGAAGGTCATGGAAGATGTCATTGACCAACTCTTGAAAGACGGCGGGAGCGTTACAGAGACCGAAGGGCATTACAAGGTATTCATAGTGGCCGTCACGGGTGTTGAATGCCGTCTTCCATTCATCCCCCTGACGGATACGGACCAGATTATACGCCCCACGGAGGTCCAGTTTGGTGAAGATTCTAGCCCCCCTCAGACGGTCAAATAATTCAGGAATGAGCGGAAGGGGGTATTTATTTTTCACTGTGATCTGGTTAAGGCTGCTATAGTCTATACAGGGACGGAGTGAGCCGTCCTTCTTTATGACGAAGAAGAAGCCTGCTCCCGCCGGGGAGGTAGATTTCCGGATAAATCCCCGGGCCAGTTTCTCCTCAATATATTCAGACATGGACCGGGTCTCAGCAGCGGACAAAGGGTAAATACGCCCATGGGGAGGAGTAGCGCCGGGCATCAGGTCGATTGGGCAGTCGTATAGTCTATGAGGGGGTAATGTCTCTGCTTCTCTTATATTAAAGACGTCCGCAAAAGACCAATAGGGAACCGGTAGGCTGGGTAGATTGGCTGGGGTAGGAGAAGGACGAGCAGGATGAACAGGAACTAAACAAGTCTTATGGCAGTCCTGTCCCCAGCGAAGAACTTCTCCGGTCTGCCAATCAAACACGGGTGCATGTCTCTGGAGCCAAGGTAGGCCTAGCAAGAGGGCGTGAGAGAGTCCAGGCAGAACATGGAAGAAGATGCTCTCAGAGTGCAGCATTCCCACCTGCAGAGTTATGGATTCGGTGATGAGTTGGATGGGATGTGGTAAGAGGCCCCCATCCACGGCGGCGACAGATAAGGGTACAGCCAAAGGTTTGGTGGGAAGGCGGTATTTCTCTACCAGGGACTGAGAAATGAGATTTCCGGCAGCTCCAGAGTCAAGTTGAGCCAGTTCAAAATAGCGGTTCTCCCCGCAGATGATAGAGACCGACAGCATCAGAGATGGAGAGGGTTTACTTTTGTCTAGGGCGATCCTAGACACAGGCGTTTCCCGACCTCTCCGGGCAGGAACGGATCCGGTGCTCCTTACTGCCACAGTAGAAGCAGCTCCCCTCGGCACGGCATAATTCTTGACGGGTCTTGACCATCTTGGTCTGGTCGACCTGCATAGGCTCGGGTGAGTGCGCCTGGGGAGTAACGGAGGAAGTGACAGGTCTCTGGAAGGTAGGGGCAAGGAGTGGAAACCTCCTCTCACGGGTGGCCTCTTTGGTGCGCTCCTGGAACCGGATGTCAATCCGGGTGGCAAGTGTAACTAAGTCGTCGAGAGTGGTAGGAATGTTCGGACCGGCGAGTTCATCTTTAATACGACCGAACAGACCCTCCCAGAAGACGGACACCAGGGCGTCGTTATCCCAGGCAAGCTCCAAAGCAAGGATACGGAACCGTATGGCATATTGGCCCATGGTGAGACTTCCTTGGTGGAGGCGTAGCAGAGATGAGGCGGATGAGGTCTTCCGTCCTGGTTCGTCGAAGACTTTCCGGAAAGCCGTGAGAAAGGCTGGCAGGTTGGACACCAGGGGGTCTCCTCTCTCCCATAGAGGATTTAGCCAAGCCAGCGCCTCCCCCGTGAGATGGGACATGATGAAGGCTACTTTGGCTCGGTCGGTGGAAAACTGGTGTGCCAACAGTTCGAAGTGCAGAGTGCACTGGTTAATGAAGCCCCGTGCCTGACCGGGATCTCCGCCAAAACGAGGCAGGGCGGAGAGGCGGGGACCGGGAAGAGATGCCATGGTATTGATGGGCAGCGACGCTGCCGGGGTAGGAGTCGTGCGACTGGAAGCAGGTCCCGAAGAGGTAGTCAGTGTGTCCAGGCGGGAGTTAACACTACGCAGGTGGCTCAGAATGGACTCCTGTTGGGACCTCTGACGGGACAATTCATGGCATAGGTCCGAGAGCGAGGGAGTTTGGGTGCCATCGGGTTCCATGGCCCGAGCAAACTGTAACGGGTCTGGGAGGTGGAACCTCTGAGCTATTATACAAAGGGGCAGTCTTTGTAAGGAGCCAGGTGGCTCCCAGGGAAGGCGGGAAGGTAGACACGGCAGGTGACAAGAACAATCTCAGGGTAGAAGGACAGAACGGACACGGCAAGTGACGGGAACAGTCTCTTGACAGGCGGGTGGTCACGGCAAGTGACAGCAGAGCCTCCAGGTAGGCTAGCAGGCAGGTAACAGGTGAGCACTCCCAGGTGAGCTGTCACGGGTGTGTCGCCACGAAGATCGTCACGATTACACAGCCTGACTTCTCGCAGCTGAGTTTTTGGTGCTTTGTGTTTTTCGGCAGTGAGGGAGTTAACTCTCTCTCTCTGTGCTAGACAGGTCCAGCCTCGCCCAGCTGCAATCAATGCTGCTGTAGTGGGACTCCTTCAAATGCCTGCCGGTCTGTTAGGGAAGCGTCGGTGAAAGCATTTCATACAGACAAACAGAGCGGATCGTGGTGTTTTGGAGTTCTGAGCTAAGTGTATTTGGTGTGATTTTTCCCTTCCTCGCTTTATCATTTATCTCCTTTCCCGTTGGTGTTCCCTCTGTTGTTGTGAGTAGTTTTTGTATGCAAGGTGGTTTTTGGTTTGTCCCTTGTACTGTCTCGTTCGTCTAAGTACTGAGTGTTGGCATATTATTTCCTGTCCCCTATTGTTGTGATCGGGGTCCTTCTCAGGACTAGATTACTGAGGTGCAGGGATCCTCAGGAGGTAGGGGTTACGCTGGCGGCCTGGACCTCTGTACCTTTAACAGTACCTCCAGGTAGAGGGATTAGTCAGGGCCCCAGCTTAGGGTCAGCTTAGGCCCCTGACCTCCTGTACGCAGAGACAGCGTGACATGAGCGGGCAAGAGTCTCTGGACAGGCAGGTGGTCACAGCAAGTGACGGCTGAGCCTCCAGGTAGGCTAGCAGGCAGGTAGCAGGTGGGCGCTCCCAGGTGAGCGGGCAAGAGTCTCTGGACAGGCAGATGGTCACAGCAAGTGACGGCTAAGCCTCCAGGTAGGCTAGCAGGCGGGTAGCAGGTGAGCGCTCCCAGGTGAGCGGGCAAGAATCTCTGGACAGGCAGGTGGTCACAGCAAGTGACGGCAGAGCCTCCAGGTAGGCTAGCAGGCAGGTAGCAGGTGGGCGCTCCCAGGTGAGCGGGCAAGAGTCTCTGGACAGGCAGGTGGTCACAGCAAGTGACGGCTAAGCCTCCAGGTAGGCTAGCAGACGGGAAGCAGGTGAGCGCTCCCAGGTGAGCGGGTAAGAGTCTCACGGCTGGCTGGCAGGTGGTCACGGCAAGTGACGGCAGAGCCTCCAGGTAGGCTAGCAGGCAGGTAGCAGGTGGGCGCTCCCAGGTGAGCGGGCAGACTGATCCATAGACAGACTGGCAGGTGCTGGTAGGCAGACTGTCGGACCGCAGGAAAGCAAGCAGATAGACAGGTATCAGGCAGGAATCAAGCAGGAATCTGGCAGGTAACTGGCAGGTATCTGGTAACGGGACCTGAGGGCTGAAGCAGAGTTGAGAGGCTTTGCAACAACATTGCTCGGGCACCTCCATTTTGGAGGAGGTGCCTTATATATGGTGAGATCCTCCGGCCATTGGCTGGGGACTCCTTAGGACGGCGCGCGCGGCCCCTTTACAACCCTACAATTTCAGCACAGCTACAGCTAGTGACGCGCCCTGGGCCTATGTGATGCAGCGTTGCGCACGCAGGGACTACCCGGAGCCGGATCTGATAGGGGTAGTAGTCTCGTGGCGGTGACCCGGTCCGTGCCCAGGGAGTCAGACTAAGTGGCGGTATATTAGCAGTAGATGTAGGACGACTATGCCACCCGTTGAATGCAGCTATGGAGCTGCCGCTGCAGGGCAGACCGCTGAGGCCGGTGGTAGGATAGTGCAGCGTAGATGGTATAACCCCCAACGGGAGGGGTATGGTCTCAGGGCAGCAGACGTGGATGATGGGGGTAGCAGGAACCACTCAGAGACGATGCGGTGTAGTTCAGGGTCTTTACTGG
Organism: Phyllobates terribilis; assembly: GCF_046119375.1. Taxonomy (NCBI): domain Eukaryota; kingdom Metazoa; phylum Chordata; class Amphibia; order Anura; family Dendrobatidae; genus Phyllobates; species Phyllobates terribilis. The sequence continues at coordinate 478,040,242 of NW_027362761.1, forward strand.
TGACAAAGATAGACCCTCCCGGAGTACTGGCTAGCGGTCGGGGCCTGGTCAGTCCTTGAGCAGATGGGATCTCCCCTGGCCAGGCGGAGTTGTAGGCCTCCCAAACTAACGATACTCTTCTGGCTACCTTGCTAGAAGCGAGTATAAGTAGCCCACGTCCCTGAGTGTACCGTGTGGTGCTCACCCGTATGGCCGGTGACTCGGGGCCTTCTAGTAGCTTCCGCTCCACGACGGCGGTGCTGGTCCCATGCGTGTGACCATGCCTTCGGGTTTCTTGGCCAGAGGACCTGAAATCCCCTGCCTGACGGATTCTGCTGCTGGGTAGGAGTTAGTCCCCACAGCCTCGGACTCCGGGTCCGGTAAGAAATCTTCTCAGTCAGGGCGAGCTCTGCAGCTGCCAGCCCCTGACTCTTTGTAACACTGCTCCCACAGAGCTCCTGTTGTTTCTTCCTATGCTGCTTCTCTTCTCTACTTCTGGCATGGCCCAGGAGCTGGGCCCAGCCGGAGCCACAGCTCCCTGTCAGCCCTCCTGGCTGAACTCTCCCTCTCCACTCTCTAACCCTGCCTCAGCCCCAGGTTTATACAGGGGAAGTTCTTCCCCTCCCAGGACTGGGCAGGAGGTGTGGCATGCATAGGATTCCTGACCAAGAGACCTCCCACCTGCTCTCAGACATAACATTGCCGTTACTGTGGAAACCAGACCCCTGGGGTGCCACATTCCCCCCTAGTGAAATTTAGTACTCCGGGACTAAACATATTTTTAGAAAAACATAACAAGGTATAAACAATAATAATACAATAAGAAAAACACATAAAGATGGTTACGGCGTGTCCGCAACCGGGTGCAGTTTTTGAAGAAAAGCAAGGTATCCATTTCACCAAAACAGGGAGACGTAACCAGGTAGGGGTCTGTCCTGCCCCGAGTCCTTAACAGTCTTTAGTCAGTCCTGGGTTACGCTCCAACTATGTACAAAGGATTCCCGGCAAATCCACCAAAGACTCCCATAAATTACTAGAAACACATAATTATTTACAGGATATGGCCGCTCTCAGTCCTCGGCCAGTGGGGATAAGGAATGGCTGCTCACAGTCCTCAGCCTGGTTTAAGATAGGGGCACATGGGGAACAATTCACTAATCCCAACGGGGACCATATTTTAATTAGCAGCAGTCCTTGTACCCTTACGGGTAACTATTTACAGCTCTTTATTCACGCTACTTCCCTTCAGTAGCTATGTCCTCTTTGTGCTCCCTCCTGAGGGTAGTCCTCAGACCCGTCCGGGTCCTCTTGGCTTTCCTCGTATTGGTAGTACTGCAGCTCCTCCTCGGTTAGCTGGGTTAGTATCTCTGCGACAGTCCTCCTCCCAGGTGGCCAGGACTTTACCTCCCTTTGGGCTGCCCCGGTTAATTGGGCCACCAGGATGCTCACTTTTTGCTCCTCTGTGAGGGGGTACACCTGGAAGAGGCTATCCAGCTTTTCTCTAAAGTCATGCAGGGTATGTGACTCCCCTGAGTACTGGGGTAGCCAGGCTGCCCCCGGGATATAGGGCATGGTGAAAGGCATGACCGCAACAGCGGTGGCGCTGGCGGGGGTTGAAGCGGTGAAGCTCTCCTCCGTATCCGACATCCTTCTCCCCCCTAGTGGACCGTGGCCTACCTTGCGATGATCCTCTTCCGTAGGCCGCGGCTCCGCAGTGGATCGTCAGGGTTGAGGACCTTCCGTCGCGCTCCTGTGACGTCGGCGTCTGCTGGGCTCCTTCCAGGACCTTACGCAACGTCCGGACGTGAGGCGGGGCTTCAGTTCTCGCGCGCTTTCGGAGTCCACGCCCCTCTTCTTCCCGCGCGGCGTCTTCAAGATGGCGTCCAAAGGCGGGAAAACTCCACGGATGGCGGGAAGAAGGCAGAAGATGGCGCCGGATGGCGGGAAAACTTTGCGGATGGCGGGAAGAAGGTAGAAGATGGCGCCGGATGGCGGGAATCTTCACCACTGGTAAGTTTGAACAGTCTTTTTCAGGCACGCAGTACCCGGTGGTTGCGGGCACGAGATCCTGCCGACTACGCCAAAAGTTGACGCGCCCCTGGGCCTGTGTCGCGCTGCGTTGCGCACGCGGGAGCTTACCCGGAGCCGGATCTCTTGAGGGTTGTAGTCTCGTGGCGGTGACCCGGTCTGTGCCCAGGGAGTCAGACTAACTGGCGGTATATTAGCAGTAGATGTAGGACGACTACGCCACCCGTTGAATGCAGCTATGGAGCTGCCGCTGCAGGGCAGACCGCTGAGGCCGGTGGTAGGATAGTGCAGCGTAGATGGTATAACCCCCAACGGGAGGGGTATGGCCTCAGGGCAGCAGACGTGGATGATGGGGGTAGCAGGAACCACTCAGAGACGATGCGGTGTAGTTCAGGGTCTTTACTGGTGACAAAGATAGACCCTCCCGGAGTACTGGCTAGCGGTCGGGGCCTGGTCAGTCCTTGAGCAGATGGGATCTCCCCTGGCCAGGCGGAGTTGTAGGCCTCCCAAACTAACGATACTCTTCTGGCTACCTTGCTAGAAGCAAGTATAAGTAGCCCACGTCCCTGAGTGTACCGTGTGGTGCTCACCCGTATGGCCGGTGACTCGGGGCCTTCTAGTAGCTTCCGCTCCACGACGGCGGTGCTGGTCCCATGCGTGTGACCATGCCTTCGGGTTTCTTGGCCAGAGGACCTGAAATCCCCTGCCTGACGGATTCTGCTGCTGGGTAGGAGTTAGTCCCCACAGCCTCGGACTCCGGGTCCGGTAAGAAATCTTCTCAGTCAGGGCGAGCTCTGCAGCTGCCAGCCCCTGACTCTTTGTAACACTGCTCCCACAGAGCTCCTGTTGTTTCTTCCTATGCTGCTTCTCTTCTCTACTTCTGGCATGGCCCAGGAGCTGGGCCCAGCCGGAGCCACAGCTCCCTGTCAGCCCTCCTGGCTGAGCTCTCCCTCTCCACTCTCTAACCCTGCCTCAGCCCCAGGTTTATACAGGGGAAGTTCTTCCCCTCCCAGGACTGGGCAGGAGGTGTGGCATGCATAGGATTCCTGACCAAGAGACCTCCCACCTGCTCTCAGACATAACATTGCCGTTACTGTGGAAACCAGACCCCTGGGGTGCCACACTAGTCCTATCTGACACAGACTTGTCAGCCAGAGCTTCCTGCTGCACCCCCCTCTGAAATCTACACCAAGACAGGTACCTAGCCAATACTATACAGCCAGCCAATAGTGACCACTGACCACTCCGTCTATAATAATACAACTACCACCTTAGCTTACAGAAGCCGACCCTCTGGCATAGCCTGAGCGTCCTGCTGCAGCCAGAGCCTCGTATTGCATCCACCTAACGGGTACTACTATCAGAAACCCTAACTATCCTGAGACATCCCTGAGACCTCTCTGGACCACCCCTGCAAACCTACCTGGCAGGTAACTCTAGGCACCTAGTGTGCCAACCCTGTTACTACTGTGCTAACCTTGATATTAGTCCCCACTACTGCTACTATTATTAATTTTTCTCCCAGAACCGCTCTGGACAAGCATCCAGATCCTCCTGGTGCATCTACTTAAAATAGGACAAAACCAAAATCTGTAACACCTACCACGGAGCCTACCTTCTAACTACTGGACCCTCACAGGTACCCCCTATAGCTTACCTACAGGTAGCCAATTATCCTCCATCGCTCCTACAACTGGGCATTATCCCACTTGACTCTCCTAGACTAATCTCTGTAAAGAGCCATACAGAACCACTATCCAAGCAAGACACCGTTTACATCATCCACCACCTGCTGATTGCCACACCAATAGCAGGTAAGTCGCAAACCAATATACAGTTCGGCCAACATCTTAACACCGAACACTCAATCCCACAACCTTAATTACCTTTTCCCGTAGATACTACCAAAGGTGAGCGTCTACCTACTGCAAGGACGACATCACCACTGGACCTACAGCCTGCTGATTGCCTTATCAATAGCAGGTAACTCCATTGGAATATCACTGACCACTGGTCACCCACTCACCCACCCCCAAAAAAACCTAACCAGCTTGTCTTCATCCCAGGTACCACTACCTTTAACCTCACTCCGCCTACCACAAGGAGCCACCAATCAAGTATAGCGGATCTACGAACCTCTGTCTCCTAAAGTCAACCACTCATATTGAGCACCTTGACAACCTGAGAAGCAAGACACTATCCAACTATCCATTTACTTATTTTTTATTTATTATTTATTAATACCTTTTTATCCATTGTGTGTATTTAGCTTGGTGATACTTAACACCAATATTGAGCTTGGTGATACTAAACACCAATTTTTAAACTACTCCCTTATTTTACGCGCAATTTTATATTGCTATGGGATATGTATTCCACTATTTGAGTGTCAATGACGGAGGGACCGCCCAAATGTCTAAGTAACAGCTGTCCCTCCAAAACGCATGTTACAGAGCCACCTGAAGCCTCTCAGGTCAAAGGTCAACATACCTACTAGTACGTTCTAGATGTGCTTTTAAAGTGCTGGGGAATAGCGAACTAATAATGATGTACGGCAGAGGGACCTGCAAAATGTATAAGTCAGGGCCCTCCCAATTGTAAAAGGTGAAAAAAAGCCACAACAGTATGTGAGAACAAAGGCTTAAAGGGATATTTTTGGGTTTCTCTGGTTTATTAGCCTTATATACAAGTGATTGTGCAGGAACAACTGTTTCTTAACCTTTTTGGCCTGTTAAATGCAATTTAGGTTAGGTTTGGTAGTTGTTCTTGTGTGTCTGTAAAAGTGGCATAATACTGCAACAAACTTATTCCCAGAAACCATATGTGAGTCAGAAATTAATGCAGGAACATTCTCCAGGCTCTTCCCATTCTATTTCATCACTTTCCCATCCATTTCAACCTTTTCCTCAGGCCCCCAGACCCCTTTGTAGGGTCCAGCAGAAAATTACTCGCATTTCCTATTGACTTACAGTGTACTCGCTATTCGGAACGAATACGTGATTATTACAAAGTACTCGTTACGAGTATAGCGATTACGAATATTACGGTACTCGCTCATCACTAGTTACCAGTGCTCACCAAAGCAGCTCTGCTGAGAATATCAGACCCAATGCCTGGACGAGAGCTGCAAATCTATTGGCGCATGTTTGCAATCACTTAAGAAGAAAGAAGTAAACTTAGTAAAGTAAACGGTTTCAGCAATGAAATGTTAGTTTTACTTTAATTCTGTATCAATTTCTCACAATTTTCATGATTTGTGCTGGCAATCATCCAACATTTACTATCAGGGAATAAAAATCTGTTCTGGCCATGGGATAAACCTTTTTCAAGATTTGGTGTAAATCTGACCATACACATGTCTTAGCCGAACACTGGTTCAATCGACCGCTATTTCTCATGATTCCCCTATGCACATGAACGCATGGCCAAGTGCTTGTTTGTTTCCATTTGGGAGAAAGCTGCTGCCAAAACAGCTATGGCAGTGGCTTATTTCATTGAGAACAAATGTGTCGGGTGTTTCCACACCAATTCAAACACCATGTGTCAGGGGATAGTCAGACAATGCCTTAAATCAGTGAGGTGAGGTGTATATGGGGGCCTTAACTTTAAGGAGCTATGCACCTGTATCTTCATCACATGACCAGGACAAATTATAATCGCAGCTGCGTCACTGCTGCCCCGTCTGGTCTTACCATGTAGTCTGATGAGAAGGTATTTATTTTTTATAGTTTGTCTTGATACTAAGACTTCATCAATAATATTATTATTTCTCTCTATTGTGTAGTCTGCGCAGTGCAATCTGCAGGGTCAGTGGATGAGTGACCTGGGCTCTAGGATGACCCTATCTGTTGTCACTGGCAGTGGACTATTTACAGGATCCTACGAAACAGCTGTATCAACTACTAATAATACCACTGTGGAATCCCCTCTTATTGGATTTCAGCAACTAAATGATTCTCCTACATTCGGCTTTACCGTGAAGTGGGCATTTACAAGTAAGGTATTTTCTCTCTTGATCTCTAAATTAAATATTGTATGCAATGTATGCAAGCCATGTATGATCATCCATCAACATTTATAGAGATTTCTTCTAACATAGCATAATACTAAAATATTGTATCAAAACAGTAGAAAAATTTAATATTCAGTGATATATGAAAGATACTTATGTTTTTCTTTCTGTAGCTTTCATCTCCGTGTACACTGGTCAGTGTTTCCTCAGTAATACAGGAAAGCCTATTCTACAAACCAATTGGCTGCTAAGATCACAAAGTGATGGTATTAAAGGTAACTGGAGGAAAACAAGGTAAACTAATATATATATATATATGTATATATATATATGTATATATATATACATGGTATGTTTAACTTTCTGATCTATAGCCAATGCATTTCTCTAATCAACACTTTTCTCCATAATACACCTTGCACTCCGCCTATACACACTGTTTATCCGCCTTCCTAATATCATCTTTCCAATAAGTGTCATGCACTTGAACGATGCCACTCTACTGTGTGTGTGGAATTACTATGGCTCTCGAGTACAAGGCCACATGGTCTTCCCTAGAAGCTGTGCTAGACACGTAGGTTCAGATTCATCAAGACGGCCTTGATGAGGGAGTGTGTTGGAGTCCGATGCTCCTGATTCATTAAGAGGCACATGTATTTTAATCAAGAGTAGAGATGAGCGGTGTTCGACTAGAACTGTTCGCCAATCTCAAATTCGAGCTGTTTTGGGCGGTGTTCGAGTTGTTCGACGAACCCGAACGATTTGCAAAAAATTCGGCTGTTCGAGGTTATGTTCGATAACTGTTCGTGCACCAAAAGCGTGTCCTGCATGTCTGGCGCTATTTAGAGCACCAATCATGCAGGGATTGTCTGCCACTCACTGTAATGCCACAGCCATGGTGGTTGTGGCATTACAGTGATTGCCCAAATCGATGGGAACAGTGCCAACAGTGAAACATGAAAAGCCGGCAATTCAGCAGCGGCATACACCGGTACCCGACAATTTAGAACCGAAAGAATAGAGCTTCACACATAGATTAGATAGATAGAAACATGTCAGCCACATATATATGAAGTACAGTGACAGTGTTGCTTACTGTACTTGTCATTTAGTGTAAAGGATTTATCCAAAAAAATAATAGTGTTTTCATGCACTGTCTCTTTAAAAAGCCGGCCGGCAATTCAGCAGCGGTACCCGACAATTTGGAATAGAAAGAATAGAGAATCACACATAGATTAGATAGATAGAAACATGTCAGTCACATATATATGAAGTACAGTGACAGTGTTGCTTACTGTACTTGTCATTTAGTGTAAAGGATTTATTAAAAAAAATAATAGTGTTTTCATGCACTGTCTCTTTAGAAAAGCCGGCCGGCATTTCAGCATCTGTACCCGACAATTTAGAATAGAAGGAATAGAGCATCACACATAGATTAGATAGATAGAAACATGTCAGTCACATATATATGAAGTACAGTGACAGTGTTGATTACTGTACTTGTCATTTAGTGTTAAAATAAAGGATTTATTTAAAAAAAAATTGGCGTGGGGTTCCCCGTAATTTTAGGCTCTAGCGGATGTTAAGCAGACAGCTGGGGCAGATGTTTGAAGCCTGGAAAGGAGGTAATACCCACGGAGCTTCCCAGGCTACTAATATCAGCCCCCAGCTGAATACCTAGCCTTTACTAGCTATTAAAATGGGGGACCACCCCCCAAAAAAATGACGTGGGGTCCCCCCTATTTTAATAGCTAGCAAAGGCTAGGCAGACAGCTGGGGGCTGATATTAATAGCCCAGGAAGGATGCCATGGATATTGGCCCCCTCCCAGGCTAGAAAGACCAGCCGTCAGCCGCCCCAGAAATGGCGCATTCATAGGATGCGCCAATTCTGGCACTTAGCCTCGCTCTTCCCACTGCCCTGTAGCGGTGGCAGTGGGGTAATAGGGCTGGGGTTGATGTCAGCTTATAATGCCAGCTGACATCAAGCCCAGGTTAGTAATGGAGAGGCGTCTATAAGACACCCCCATTACTAACCCCATAGTCAAAGTTAAAAGAAAACACAAACACCCAGAATAAAGTCCTTTAATTGAAATAAAGACACAATCCTTTATTGTTCTAAATTAAACCATACTTACCACCACGCCCATTCCAGCTGAAGCCAACGATCTCCTGCAATAAAAGTAAAATAATAAAGCAACATCATCCTTACCTTTCCATGATTCCCACGACAGCTTCAGCTCTGCTACATCGAGATGACAGGCTGGACCGCAGCAGAACGCTGCCATCCAGCCTGTCATCCCGCAGACACTGAGAAGCGCAGGCATGCTTGCGCTCCTCAGTGTCTCGCTGTGACGGCATCCAGATGAGCCGAGGTCATGTCCAATGAACTCGGCTCACCTCATGCACGTCACTGACAGCGTGGGAGAATTCTCCTGCACTCAGCGCTTCAGCGTGAGAATTCTCCCACGCTGTCAGTGACGTACATGAGGTCAGCTGAGTTCAATGGACATGAATGAGCTCACCTCATGCACGTCACTGACAGCGTGGGAAAATTCTCACGTTGAAGCGCTGAGTGCAGGAGAATTTTCCCACGCTGTCAGTGACGTGCATGAGGTGAGCTCATTCATGTCCATTGAACTCAGCTGACCTCATGTATGTCACTGACAGCGTGGGAGAATTCTCACGCTGAAGCGCTGAGTGCAGGAGAATTCTCCCAAGCTGTCAGTGACGTGCATGAGGTGAGCCGAGTTCATTGGACATGAACTCGGCTCATCTTTATGCCGTCACAGAGAGACACTGAGGAGTGCAAGCATGCCTGCGCTTCTCAGTGTCTGCGGGATGACAGGCTGGATGGCAGCGTTCTCCTGCGGTCCAGCCTGTCATCTCGATGTAGCAGAGCTGAAGCTGTCGTGGGATCCATGGAAAGGTAAGGATGATGTTGCTTTATTATTTTTCTTTTATTGCAGGAGATCGTTGGCTTCAGCTGGAATGGGCGTGATGGTAAGTATGGTTTAATTTAGAACAATAAAGAATTGTGTGTTTATTTCAATTAAAGGACTTTTTTCTGGGTGTTGTGTTTTTTTTTTTTAATACTTTACTAGAAATTCATAGTGGTCATGTCTAATATTGGCGTGACCCCATGAATTTCGGGCTTAGGGCCAGCTGATAATGCCAAGCTGGCCCTAACCCCTTTATTACCCAGTGAGCCACCGCACCAGGGCCCTGGATGAGTTGGGTACAGCGCCAGAAGATGGCGCTTCTATGAACGCGCCATTTTCCGGGGTGGCTGCGGACTGCAATTTGCAGCTGGGGTGACCCAGAAAGCTTGGGCCTCCCTGCGCTGCAGATTCCAGCCCCCAGCTGCCTAGTTGTACCTGGCTGGACACAAAAATAGGGCGAAGCCCCACGTATTTTTTTTTTAATTATTTCATGAAATTCATGAAATAATTAAGGAAAAAAGGGCTTCCCTATATTGTTGTGTCCAGCCAGGTACAAATAGGCAGCTGGTGGTTGGGGGCAGCCCGTTCCTGCCTGCTGTACCTGGCTGGACACAAATATAGTGCGAAGCCCCACGTCAATTTTTTTTTTAATTATTTCATGAAACTAGATGGTGGCCCGATTCTAAAGCATCGGGTATTCTAGAATATGTATGCGGCAGACCCGGCGCAATCAGCAGAGCGGTGTTTAAATTTGGCGCCAAAATCGCTGACTGGTCGCGGCCAGCAACCGCGACCAATCAGCAAAGCGGTGTTGAAATTTGGCGACTATATCACTGATTGGTCACGGCCGGCGGTCGCGACTAATCAGCAGAGCGGGGTTTAAATTTTGCGCCAATAATGCTGATAGGTTGTGGTCGCGACCAATCAGCAAAGCGGTGTTTAAATTTGGCGCCAATAATGGTGATTGGTCACGACCTCGACCATTCAGCAGAGCGGTGTTTAAATTTGGCGGCAACAATGTTGATTAGTCGCGGCCGGCGGTCGCGACCAATCAGCAGAGCGGGGTTTAAATTTGTCGCCAATAATGCTGATTGGTCGCAATCGCCGGCCGCGACCAATCAGCAGAGCGGTGTTTAAATTTGGCGTCAAAATCGCTGATTGGTCGCGGAAGGCAACTGTGACCAATCAGCCGAGCAGGGTTTAAATTTGGCGCCAATACTACTGATTGGTCGCGGACGGCGACCGCGATCAATCAGCAGAGCGGGGTTTAAATTTGGCGCCAATCTCGCTGATTGGTCGTGGCTGGAGTCCGCGACCAATCAGCAGAGCGTTGTTTAAATTTGGCGCCAATCTCACTGATTGGACGCGTCTGGCGTCCGCGACCAATCAGCAGAGCGTTGTTTAAATTTGGCGCCAAGCTCGCTGATTGGTCGCGGCCGCTATTTAAATGTGGCGCCCAAATCGGTGATTGGTCGCGGGCAGTTTCCGCGACCAATCAGCAGAGCGGTATTTAACTTTAGCGCCAAGATCACTGATTGGTCGGGTGCGGAGAGCGCGACCAATCAGCTAATCGTATTGGTGAGGACCGGGGAGCGCCGCTGCCTGGTCGGATACTTCCGTTGCGAGAAGCCGGGAGATGAGCGACTGCTCGCAGCAGAAGTATCCCGACCCGCAGCGCCGCTCCCCGGTCCTCCCTTGACACCCTAGCCGCTGATGTCCCCACAGTATCTGCATGGTGTTACAAAGATCCGGACATTTGTGTTAAAAATCGCTGATTGGTCGCTGGCGCTGCCCGCGACCAATCACCGATTTGGGCGCCAAATTTAAATATCGGCCGCAACCAATCACCAATCTTGGCTCCACATTTAAACTCCGCTGTGCTGATTGGTCGCCGACGCTGGGCGCGACCAATCACCGATTTTGGCGCCACATTTAAATAGCGTCCGCGACCAATCAGTACAGCGGTGTTTAAATGTGGAGCCAAGATGGGTGATTGGTCGCGGAGGATATTTAAATTTGGCGCCCAAATCTGTGATTGGTCGCGGCTGATATTTAAATTTGGCGCCCAAATCGGTGATTGGTCGCGGGCAGCGCCAGCGACCAATCAGCGATTTTTAACACAAATGTCCGGATCTTTGTAACACCATGCAGATACTGTGGGGACATCAGCGGCTAGGGTGTCAAGGGAGGACCGGGGAGCGGCGCTGCGGGTCGGGATACTTCTGCTGTGAGCAGACGCTCATGTCCCGGGTTCTCGCAGCGGAAGTATCCGCACAGGCAGCGCCGCTGACATCCATGCGGCTAGGGTGTCAAGGGAGGATCGGGGAGCGGCGCTGACATCCAATTGGTCGCAGCCGCTATTTAAATGTGCCGCACAAATCGGTGATTGGTCGCCGTCTTGACCGCGACCAATCACTGATCTTGCCGCCAAAGTTAAACACTACTGTGCTGATTGGTCGCGGACGCTGCCCGCGTCCAATCACAGATTTGTGCGCCAAATTTAAATATCGGCCGCGACCAATCACCGATCTTGGATCCACATTTAAACAACGCTGTGCTGATTGGTCGCGGCCGATATTTAAATGTGGCGCCCAAATCGGTGATTGGTCGCGGACGCTGCCCGCGACCAATCACCGATTTGTGCGCCAAATTTAAATATCAGCCTCATGCACGTCACTGACAGCTCCTGCACTCAGCGCTTCAGCGTGAGAATTCTCCCACGCTGTCAGTGACGTGCATGAGGTGAGCCGAGTTCATTGTCGGCTCATCTGGATGCCGTCACAGCGAGACACTGAGGAGCGCAAGCATGCCTGCGCTTCTCAGTCTCTGCGGCATGGCAAGCTGGATGGCAGCGTTCTGCTGCGGTCCAGCCTGTCATCTCGATGTAGCAGAGCTGGAGCTGTCCTGGGAACCATGGAAAGGTAAGGATGATGTTGGCATTATAAGCTGACATCAACCCCAGCCCTATTACCCCCTGCCACCGCTACAGGGCAGTGGGAAGAGCGAGGCTAAGTGCCATCCTATGGATGCGCCATTTCTGGGGCGGCTGACGGCTGGTGTTTCTAGCCTGGGAGGGGGCCAATATTCATGGCTCCCTTCCTGAGCTATTAATATCAGCCCCCAGCTGTCTGCCTAGCCTTTGCTAGCTATTAAAATAGGGGGGACCCCACGTCATTTTTTGGGGGGGGGTCCCCCATTTTAATAGTCAGTAAAGGCTAGGTATTCCGCTGGGGGCTGATATTAGTAGCCTGGGAAGCTCCGTGGGTATTACCCCCTTCCCAGGCTTCAAACATCTGCCCCAGCTGTCTGCTTAACCTCCGCTAGAGACTAAAATTAAGGGGAACCCCACGCCAATTTTTTTTTTAATAAATTCTTTATTTTAACACTAAATGACAAGTACAGTAACCAACACTGTCGCTGTACTTCTTATATATGTGACTGACATGTTTCTATCTATCTAATCTATGTGTGATGCTCTATCTTTCTGTTATAAATTGTCGGGTACAGATGCTGAATTGCCGGCCGGCTTTTTTAAAGAGACGGTGCATGAAAACACTAATATTTTTTTTAATAAATCCTTTACACTAAATGACAAGTACAGTAAGCAACACTGTCACTGTACTTCATATATATGTGACTGACATGTTTCTATCTATCTAATCTATGTGTGATTCTTTATTCTTTCTATTCTAAATTGTCGGGTACTGAATTGCCGGCCGGCTTTTTTAAAGAGATGGTGCATGAAAACACTATTATTTTTTTTAATAAATCCTTTACACTAAATGACAAGTACAGTAACCAACACTATCACTGTACTTATTATATATGTGATTGGCATGTTTATATCTATCTATGTGTGAAGCTCTATTCTTTCTGTTATAAATTGTCGGGTACCGCTGCTGAATTGCCGGCCGGCTTTTTTAAAGAGACGGTGCATGAAAACACTATTATTTTTTTTAATAAATCCTTTACACTAAATGACAAGTACAGTAACCAACACTATCACTGTACTTATTATATATGTGATTGGCATATTTATATCTATCTATGTGTGAAGCTCTATTCTTTCTGTTATAAATTGTCGGGTACCGCTGCTGAATTGCCAGCCGGCTTTTTTAAAGAGACGGTGCACGAAAACAGTATTATTTTTTTTAATAAATCCTTTACACTAAATGACAAGTACAGTAAGCAACACTGTCACTGTACTTCATATATATGTGACTGACATGTTTCTATCTATCTAATCTATGTGTGATGCTCTATTCCTTCTTGTCTAAATTGTCGGGTACCGGTGTATGCCGCTGCTGAATTGCCGGCCGGCTTTTTTAAAGAGAGTGTCTTCTGAGCAGTTTGTCAGCTTTTGGACACCTTTGAAGGTGTTTTCTATGTGTTTCTATGTGTTTTTGTTTGCCTGCCATTGGTTTTAACGGTGTTCGACGGTGTTCTAAGGTGTTCGACGAACAGTTCGACGAACAGTTCCTCGAACATCCCGGTGTTCGACGAACCGAACCCGAACACTACGGGGGTGGCTCAACACTAATCAAGAGTGGGCAATTAATTTTACCGAGGGGCCACATGAGAGACTGTGACTGTTGTGGAGGCCGAACCAATAGGCTGAAATTAATTCTGCTCAATATTAATATAAATATATTAATTATAATTACATTTATTTATAATAATATTAATTGTATCACTTAACCCTAGAACGCATGACCATAAAAATCTACTTTTTCACATACCTGGGGCCTTTTAGGCCCGTGTGCAAATAACATGGAATAACTCAAACAAAAATGACAAACAACTATATACCTGAGGAATACCTAGAGTTTCAAAATTCTAACTAAAGTAATCTTACAGAAAATAGAAAACAATTAACAGGGCGGGCCTGCGAGGCCCCAGGTATGCGTTCTAGGGTTAATATTGAGCAGAATTAAGCATGCTGACATCCCCTTATATACCATATCAGCCCACACACAGCCTCTATATACCGTATCAGCCCACAATCCCTGTATGCCATAAGATCCCTCACATAGCCATTCTATATACAAAGTGATCCCCCACATGGCCTCCTATATACAGCATGATCTCCACATCACCTCCCTATACATAGTATGAGTTCCACATAGTCTCCCTATATACAGCGTGTGCCCCACATAGCCTCCTACACCTCTATTCAAGTATGCTAATAATGTGCCTGAGGCACTCTGAGAGTGGCTGAGCAGTTCAGTATACCTTCCTACCTACTTGTTTTGCATCTATTTCCACCCTCTGACTCCTGTAAAGCCAAAGCTGTCAGTCAAATTGTGAGGAGAAATAGATGGAAAATAAGTAGGTAGGAAGGTGCAGTGAACTGCTTGAACATGCCCAGGGTGGACTGAGCGCCTCTTAATGAGTTCAGCACATCTTACCCCACCATGGCCCTTCATTAAGTCTGGCATGTACAGCTCCAGTCTTAATGAATCAGCCCATAAAGGTCCCCTCCAAATGACTGTGTTTGGTTTGAAAAGTCATTTTGTGCTGACAGACACCCTTTAAAGGGAACTTGACAGGTCACCCATGCCCTCCAACCCATCAGCATTAGACTATTGGTTGCTAAATACCTTGCCTAACCAGCCCTCTTTAGTGTTTAACACCAAGACCCATGTTTAAAAAAAGTCTTTATAAACTGGGCACTTCATATACTAATTAGGCATTTGACTAGTCGATGGGGCGTTGTTTTCCCAAGACAAGTCGGCCCTCACAGCATGTTATCATGTCATCATGACTCGCCCAGGGGGATATGGGGGAAACTCGGTACCCGGGCCTTTACCTTCTGTGGGATGTCACGGCAGTCGGCTCCTGGGCCCGTACCCTGGGGTCACTCTTTAAAAGGGAGTTTGTTACTTGGGGGGATGAATAACAGTCTTGTCTCGTGACGCCACTTGTGGTTCCCGGTAATGGGTACCGGCGCTGCTGCAGACCTCTGGAGCAGATGTTAGGGCAGCTGGGTTGGTGCGGCTCTCCACAGGCAGAGCACAGCTCCAGGGCAGTGTAGGTGCAGATGGTGATGCTGGGCGTTGTAGTGCAGGAGCGATAGCGTGGTGGAAATAACTGACAGAAACAGTGGGGTGCAGTCATCTGAGTTTACTCACAGTTCTTTAGGTTCCTCAGGTGCACTGAACAGGTGTCAACCTCCCATGTCGCGCTGCCTTTAACAGGCAGGGGTTCAGCACTCCCTCAAGTATCTCAAGAGCACTTAACGGGACCCCCTTTCTGTATGTTCCTTTCTTAGCCGACTTCCCGCGCTGGGTCTTCTCCCTCCTGCCCTGCGCCCCACCACACAAAGTCCCGATCAGATACCTTGAGATCCCTCTGGGCAACTTGAAGTTCCCGGACCTGACTTGGTGCCCTTTTCGGCGGCTTAGGTGAGGATGTGGCAACTGCACCTTGAAAGTGCAGAAGCCTCCGGTTTTCTAGCTGAGACCTGAAGTAACTCGGCTAGTCCAGGGACCGGTTCCCTTTTTGAGGCCTGATCCCTCTGACGCCTGGCAGATTTGGGCGTACGGGTGCCGTCCTGCACTCACCGTACCCCCTGGGATCCCTTCAGTTCCTGGAGCCTTCCTCCCTAGCTCCCACTCCTCTCTCGGTCCTGGGCATGACAGGCCGAGCCTGCCTCCTGAGCAGAGCTCCTGCAGAGCCCCTGCTCCTCTCACTTCTCCTCCTCTCTTACTGACTGACTGACTTCTCTAAGATGGCTCCCTATATATATGTATCTTCTACAAGTGCTCCCCTGGTCTGCGTCCTCCACCCACACTCACTACTTGGTTCCCCCTCACTTTTGGTTCCCCCCACTCCAGCCAGGGACGGGGCAGCAAAAGAAGTGCATAATGCCCTTCCAGCCGGCCTGGAGTAGTGTAGTGTTGAGTGCAGGTGTTAGGGTCCCGGGCAGTACTCCATCCTTACCTGAGAGAAGGAGATGCCACACCTCTGGGTGAGGTGCAGTACCTCTGTGGCGACTGAACCCTCAGGGGCGCCACAATCACCAGCTATCTGCAAACCTCAAGCATGCACGGGACTTAATTTGCCCACAATACTGCTCTTATGAAGTTGGGTGTATTCTTCCCAGGCTTCAGAGGTGCATATCCTAAAGTGTATTGTTCACCTCTGAAGCCAGGTAGCGTACACCCAGTCTTAGAGGAGCAATGAGAGAAAAGGTGCGAGCGTGCGCAGGCTTTGCAGAGGGCTGGCGATGGACACCACCGGGACAGATGCCATATGGAGTCCAAAGTGTCTCCATCTGCCTCATTATGGTGGGTGATTCCATCTGGGGTTTCATCTGAAACTTATTTTTAATTTGCATGGAAACCTAAACGTAAGTGTTCAGCGTACAACACAAGATTGTGATCTCAGCCTTATATTGAAAGCGATCAAAAATATTATGTACCCCAAAATGTTAGCAATAAAAATCTTAATATATCCTGCACGAAACCAACTCACACTCAGGTACGTCATCTGTCACTGGAAATATAGGGGGTTCTCACGTTACTGGTAGAACAACGACTCTGGAAAAGCGACAGCTCCCAGCTCCTCAAATAAAACCCAGTGATTGCTGCGCTCAGGACTGGCCTTGGGCAAAATTGCCTTTAGTGCCCCCTACTTCATTGTTTTTTCTACTCAGTTTGCCCAGGACACCTGCATATCTTTTATACCCTAAGAAAATTGATTAAAGCTTTCTTCATACATAAGCTCCTAATAATTAAGACTGGAATTTTGTACATTTTGTATGCCAGTTTTAAAGGGGTTGTCCACTACTTAGACAACTCCTTCTCACGTGCTAGAAAACCAGCCAATACTCACTTGTGGTGCCAGCGCTGTTCCAGAGATGACGGCACCTGTTCTCCTGTGGCTTACATGATGTTCTTATGACCCCTGGCTGCAGCCGGCTCTGACATCCACTGATGCCTCGTCAAGTTCCGGCTGCAGCTCCATGCTGTGCTCCATGGTGAGTAATGTGCTGTGGGTGAGGTTACCCCACGCGTCACACCCAGCATCCACCACGAGCTTTCCCTCTCCTAATTCATTGGAAAAGCATGCAGAGGATGCTGGGTGTGACGCGTGGGGTAACTCCACCCACAGCCCAGCATCCACCGCGGGAACTACGTCACTGATGTCACGCCTCACTTGACGTGACATCAGCGGAAGAAAGAGCCAGCTGCCACTGGGGGTCACGTGATACCTGTGAGTGGCCAGCAATAGTGCCGCTCACAGGCAATAAAGACTACCAAAGGTAATTACAAAAAGTCTTATAATTACAGGATAAATACATTGGGGCAATCATAAAAAGTAGTGAACATCTTCTTTAAGAAAGAGTTTCAGACACGCTGTCTATTTGCATGGCAAGACACATAGCCCAAGTAAATTGGGAGCATTAATTTACTATATATCAATTTCCAAGTGACTGTACGTTTACATAATTTCTTAGGAAAAGGTCTAATGATCAATCTTCTTTATTGTAAATTTTTCTTTCTGACTCGCCCCCTGGGCCGTGGCGTACCCGGAGCCGGGCCTTCTGGTGTACGGTGCTGATGGGGGTAGTAGTGGCAACCCGGTCCCATGGCTCAGGGCGGTCAGACCAATGTTGTGGCAGTCTATTTATAGATTTCTGAATGTACGACTACGCCACCCGTGGATTGCCGTCAGAGATAACCGCCGCTGCGAGGCAGACCGCTGAGGCTGGTGTTGGTGTGCAGCACAGGGTAGGATAACTCTCCACGGTAAGAGTGTAGCCTCAGGGCAGTGTAAGTGGATGCTGGGGGTGATGGTGCAGGCGCAGCAGAAATCACACAGAGTCCAATGATGCAGTCCAGGGTCTTTTACTCATAGTTGTTATCCAAGTCACTTCTGTCAGCAAGGACTGCCCGAGCCGTGCTACGTCCACCAGGTGAGGAGCTCGGTCAACCCCCAGGCAATTCAGGAGTATGGCACAGGACCCCCTTCTGTCCTTTCTCTGGCCTCTCGTGCCCCACCAGTGTCCTGACCTCTGTCCGGCTACCGCGGACCGTGTCGGGTAAGCGTTGGCCTTCACTTCCCGCTATCCTATATGGTGCCTTCCTAGCAGGTTTAGCGGGGGGTCGCACCAATAAATGGTCACAACCTCCGGTTCTTGGCTGAGGGTAGATTCGCCTCCACCAACTTAGGGATCCGGTACCTTTCCACAGCCTGACCCTTCCACCCGGTATAATGGGGTATGCAACGGTTGCTGACCGTTCTGCACTCTTAGGGTCCCTTCTGCCTTCTTGTTTCTGGAGCCCTTCCACTCCTCTGTCTCTTCTCCTTCCTTCCTTCTCCTTCTCCTCTTCTCATCTCTGGCCCTGGCCTTCTATCTAGGCCTGCCTCGTGGAGCTGAGCTCAGCCTGAGCCTCTGCTCCCTGTCAGCTCTCTCTCCCTTCAGCTCTGACTGAACTACCATGCGACTTAAGATGGCTCCCACCTTTTATCTGCTTCACTGTGCCTGAGTTCAGGTGACCTGCACCCAATGAGCTCCTTCCTGTGCTCCAGAAACCACCCCTTTCTGCTCCTACACCACTGGGTTCTCTCCCCCCTCCCCACTCCAGTCATGGACATGGTCAGTTGTGCCCGCAGCTGGGAGCACCGTCGAGCTGTCCCCCGGAAATGGGGTGTGTGTGTGTGTACAACTAACTGAGCCCTGGTCCACACTCCATCCTTACCTGGGAGTGGAATATCACACCTCTGGATGAGGTGCAATTCCCCTGTAGCAACTGAGCCCTCGGGGCGCTACATTTCCATCCACCCTGTTTTTGCTACTCGAGAAGGACCATGCCTAGCAGGCAGTGGACTAGTGAGACCCCCTAGTGGTCTGGAGTTTTCAACCAGTTTTTGGGTGGATGGAAAGAAAAATTTACAACTGATAATAATAAAAAAAAATTCACTTTTCACTGATGGGACTTGAACCCAAAACTCTATGTCTAGAAGCCAGTGTACTTACCATTGAGGTATACACTTGGTTGAAGAAACCTAGGCGTTCTATTTGGTTATGTGATTTTCAGTGCAAACCTGTCTGAAACTCATTGTGACTTTCACACATACCTCCTCCAAGTCAAATTCAAATGATGTGTGACTTTGATATGTGAGTCTGATATCTGACTTTCTTCAAACATCAGAATCACAATGACTTTTAGACAACGTGTGTATTTTCATGGTTGATCTCATAAGTAGTGTTGAGCCACCCCCGTAGTGTTCGAGTTCGAGTTCGGTTCGTCGAACACCCGTATGTTCGCCGAACTGTTCGTCGAACACCCTCGAACACCGTTAAAACCAATGGCAGGCAAACAAAAACACATAGAAACACATAGAAAACACCTTCAAAGGTGTCCAAAAGCTGACAAACTGCTCAGAAGACACAACTAACACATGGAAAAGTGACAAGTACATATAGTCATGCGAAAAGAAAAGAGGCGGAGGAGTAAAAGGAGGGGGAGACACAGATATAGGCATGTCATGCCCTTCTAAAACCAAAAAAGTGCGAAGCCAACACGGCCAGTCTGTTCCTGCCCGTGCTACCTCCGTGTCGCCGGCTTTGTGCCAGAGCCGCGGTGGACCCTGACGGCCAGCCGCCCTTTCCCAATACTGGTGCCTGTCTGCTGGTGGGTCGAGCGAGCCCCCCTGCGGTGGAGGCAGGTCTAATCATTTTAATTTAAATTGTATCTCTAATTTGAATGAGTACACTTTAAATCCTTTTACAAGGAGCTGTTGGAGGGCAATTCTCATGCCAGCAGCCGCGTAATTCCAGCTCCAATGGCGTCAACTAAAGCTGCTGCAGTTAAAAAGCTTTTATAAGGATCGAGCTTGGCTGTCCACCGCAAGGCATCCCACCGCCAGTCCCAGCCCCCATGCTTTGGGGTGCCTCCCCGATGCTCTTCACTGAGTGTCCCGGGGGCCCGAACCATTTCCTTTGAAAAAATTAAGTGTCCAAACTACAGGTGGTGTAGCTTGCTTAACAGCTGGGATAATGCGCTGACTAGCAGACACTGCTACTAGGCACAAAGTATTTCCTGGGCTAGATGCAGTTAAAAATTTGTAATTAGATACTCTCGTTGGATGCTGAGAAAGCATTCCATAGAGTCTCCTGGCACGCCATATATTATTCTTTTAAAAAGCTTGGGGTAGGGGTCTAGGGGACCCTTTTATAGCCAAAATCACGGCCCTGTATCGCAATACGTCACCTAGGCTGAAGATAAATGGAACATTTTCATCACCTTTCATAATCACCAATGGGACAAGGCAGGGATGTCCTCTGTCCCCTCTCTTATACATCCTAGTGACAGAGCACCTGCTCTCATCAATTCGCCATAACCCCAATATTAGGTGGATTGAGGTGGGAGGCACCGAGTACAAGTGCTCTGCATTTGCTGATGATGTCCTAGTATATATCACTCAATCACATATATCCATCCCTGCTGTTATGGCTGAAATAGATCACTGTGTTACATGGTCAAATTTTAAAATCAATGCAGCGAAGTCTGAGGCCCTCGATGTCTCCCTTCCCAAATCCATACAGGATTCCATCCAGTCCAACTTTCCCTTTGCCTAGCCCTCACAGGGTATCAAATACTTAGGAATTCGTATTCATAGAGACCTCTCCCGTCTATGTTATCTTAATTTTGGGCCCTTTATTGAACAACTCCATACAGACCACGGTTGGCAAGTTAGAACTGTAAGATTCACTACGTGAACCACTGGTGTTTTGTGGAAAAGCACATGTACACTGTGTTCCAAATTATTATGCAAAAAGTATTTAGGAGTGATAAGGTAAGAATTTTTTTGTTTGTCAGTTAAACTCATTGATGGTGATGTGTGTCAGGGCTCTTTATATCACTGTAAGCAATTGCAGACACCTGTGCTAATTAGTTTGGCAGGTGTGTCCAATGAAAGGCAAGACTACTTAAGAAGGCTGTCCCACATTATTAAGCAGCCTACATTTTGTGCCAAAATGGGAAAGAAAAAGGATGTGTCGGCTGCTGAGAAGCAACAAATTGTGGAGTGTTTAGGTCAAGGCATGAGTACAATCAACATTGCCAAGACTCTTCATCCTGATCATCGCACAATCAAGAAGTATGTAGCTGATTCACAGTACACACATGTGCGTGCGTGTTGATAAGGGAAAATTGAGGACTCTTTCCTACAGGCAATTACGTCAGGTTAAAAGGGCAGCGGCAAAAAAGCCTTGTCATAGCAGCAGACAAGTTTTTGAAGCTGCTGGTGCCTCCAACGTCCCCCGAACAACAAGATGCAGAGTCCTTCAGAGGTTTGCAGCTGTGCGTAAGCCATCCTGTCGACCTCCTCTATCCACTGCACATGAGCAGAAATGGCTCCAGTGGGCCAAACAATACATGAAGACTGACTTCAAAACTGTTTTGTTCACCGTTGAGTGCCGTGCAATGCTCGATGGTCCAGATGGATGGAGTGGAGGATGGCTGGTTGATGGACACCCCATGCAAACACGGCTACAGCGCCAACAAGGAGGAGGTGGAGTAATGTTTTGGGCTGGAATCATGGGGAGAGAGATTGTCGGCCCCTTTAGGATCCCCGAAGGGGTAAAGATGAACTCCATAATGTATGTGGAGTTTCTCAAACAGCACTTCCTGCCATGGTTCAAGAAGAAGAACCGTGTATTCCCCAGCAAGATCATTTTGATGCATGATAATGCACCGTCTCATGCTGCACATAACACATCTGCATCTCTGGCTGATATGGGCATAAAAGGGGACAAACTTATGGTGTGACCCCCATGCTCCCCTGACCTCAACCCCATTGAGAACCTCTGGAGCATCATCAAAAGGAGTGTCTATGATGGCAGGAGGCAGTTCAAATCTAAGCAACAGCTCTGGGAGGGTATTCTGTCCTCATGCAAAACAATTGAAGCAGAAACCATCCAAAACCTGACAAACTCAATGGACGAGAGAGTTCAGAAGCTCCTTTCGAACAAGGGGTCCTATGTGCAAATGTAACATCACCTAGAATAAAGTTTTGAGTTGAAAACTGTTTGATTTCAGTTTCCAATAACCTGCTAATGCTTATAATTTCAAAAATGACCATTTTTTTGTTCTTTATTAAAATGAAAAGGTTGATCGAAGAGTGTGGGGGATCTAAGAGTGTGGCAACCCAGTAGTCAGGATTACTTCGAATAATGACACTCATGTGTCTTGCGCATCTAGGAGCCCCAAAATTATTTTCCGGGCTAGATGCAGCTAAAAATTATTATTAATTTGAAAGTTGGTGGAGCTTAGTATAGATGACCTAATAGAATCAGTACTGCAACCTGCTACAAAGCCAAATTATTTTCCAGCCAAGATACAGATGAACATGATTAGTAATTTTAAATCTGGTGGAGTTTAGTATAGATGGCCTAATAGAATCAGTACTGCACACTGCTACAAGGCCCAAATTATTTTCCAGCCAAGATACAGATAAACATGATTAGTAATTTTAAATCTGGTGGAGTTTAGTATAGATGGCCTAATAGAATCAGTACTGCACACTGCTACAAGGCCCAAATTATTTTTGAGCCAAGATACAGAGAAACATGATTAGTAATTTGAAAGCTTAAAACGGTTGGTGAGGTGATTTTAACAAATCATCAAGCTTTTACTCGCCCCAGGATGACACAGGGGTAGAAAAGTCATTTCGGATCCATGATTTGTTCATCTTTATGAACGTGAGTCTGTCTACATTATCAGTGGAGAGTCGCGTGCGCTTATCTGTCAGCACACCACCAGCAGCGCTGAACACACATTCAGACAGAACGCTGGCTGCGGGGCATGACAAGATCTCCAAGGTGTAAGTGGCGAGCTCCGGCCATTTATCCAGATTGGAAGCCCAAAAAGAGCAAGGGTCCAGTGACACAGTCATGGCTTCAATGTTTACTTGGAGATACTCCTGTACCATCGGCTCTAGGCGTTGACTAGTGTTGAGCCACCCCCGTAGTGTTCGGGTTCGGTTCGGTTCGTCGAACACCGGGATGTTCGAGGAACTGTTCGTGGAACTGTTCGTCGAACACCTTAGAACACCGTCGAACACCGTTAAAACCAATGGCAGGCAAACAAAAACACATAGGAACACATAGAAAACACCTTCAAAGGTGTCCAAAAGCTGACAAACTGCTCAGAAGACGCTTTCTTTAAAAAAGCCGGCCGGCAATTCAGCAGCGGCATACACCGGTACCCGACAATTTAGACATGAAGGAATAGAGCATCACACATAGATTAGATAGATAGACACATGTCAGTCACATATATATGAAGTACAGTGACAGTGTTGCTTACTGTACTTGTCATTTAGTGTAAAGGATTTATTAAAAAATATAATAGTGTTTTCGTGCACCGTCTCTTTAAAAAAGCCGGCCGGCAATTCAGCAGCGGTATCCGACAATTTATAACAGACAGAATACAGCTTCACACATAGATTAGATAGATAGAAACATGTCAGTCACATATATATGAAGTACTGTGACAGTGTTGCTTACTGTACTTGTCATTTACTGCAAAGGATTTATTAAAAAAAATAATAGTGTTTTCATGCACCGTCTCTTTAAAAAAGCCGGCCGGCAATTCAGCATCTGTACCCGACAATTTATAACAGACAGAATAGAGCTTCACACATAGATTAGATAGATAGAAACATGTCAGTCACATATATAATAAGTACAGTGACAGTGTTGGTTACTGTACTTGTCATTTAGTATTAAAATAAAGGATTTATTATTAAAAAAAATTGGCGTGGGGTTCCCCGTACTTTTAGTCTCTAGCGGAGGTTAAGCAGACAGCTGGGGCAGATGTTTGAAGCCTGTGAAGGGGGTAATACCTACGGAGCTTCCCAGGCTACTAATATCAGCCCCCAGCTGAATACCTAGCCTTTACTAGCTATTAAAATGGAGGACCCCCCCAAAAAAATGACGTGGGGTCCCCCTAATTTAATAGCTAGCAAAGGCTAGGCAGACAGCTGGGGGCTGATATTAATAGCCCAGGAAGGGAGCCATGAATATTGGCCCCCTCCCAGGCTAGAAACACCAGCCCTCAGCCGCTCCTGAAATGGCGCATCCATAGGATGCGCCAATTCTGGCACTTAGCCTCGCTCTTCCACGCTGCCCTGGTGCGGTGGCAGGGGGTAATAGGGTTGGGGTTGATGTCAGCTTATAATGCCAGCTGACATCAAGCCCAGGTTAGTAATGGAGAGGCGTCTATAAGACACCCCCATTACTAACCCCATAGTCAAAGTTAAAAAAAAAACACAAACACCCAGAATAAAGTCCTTTAATTGAAATAAAGAAACAATTCTTTATTGTTCTAAATTAAACCATACTTACCATCACGCTCATTCCAGCTGAAGCCAACGATCTCCTGCAATAAAAGAAAAATAATAAAGCAACCTCATCCTTACCTTTCCATGGTTCCCAGGACAGCCCAAGCTCTGCTACATCGAGATGACAGGCTGGACCGCAGCAGAACGCTGCCATCCAGCTTGCCATGCCGCACACACTGAGAAGCGCAGGCATGCTTGCGCTCCTCAGTGTCTGACTGTGACGGCATCCAGATGAGCCGACAATGAACTCGGCTCACCTCATGTACGTCACTGACAGCGTGGGAAAATTCTCCTGCACTCAGCGCTTCAGCGTGAGAATTTTCCCACGCTGTCAGTGACGTGCATGAGGTGAGCCGAGTTCATTGGACATGACCTCGGCTCATCTGGATGCCGTCACAGCCAGACACTGAGTAGCGCAAGCATGCCTGCGCTTCTCAGTGTCTGCGGGATGACAGGCTGGATGGCAGCGTTCTGCTGCGGTCCAGCCTGTCATCTCGATGTAGCAGAGCTGAAGCTGTCGTGGGAGCCATGGAAAGGTAAGTATGATGTTGCTTTATTATTTTACTTTTATTGCAGGAGATCATTGGCTTCAGCTGGAATGGGCGTGTCGGTAAGTATGGTTTAATTTAGAACAATAAAGAATTGTGTGTTTATTTCAATTAAAGGACTTTTTTCTGGGTGTTTGTGTTTTTTTTAAATACTTTACTAGAAATTCATGGTGGTCATGTCTAATATTGGCGTGACCCCATGAATTTCGGGCTTAGGGCCAGCTGATAATGCCAAGCTGGCCTTAACCCCTTTATTACCCAGTGAGCCACCGCACCAGGGCCCTGGATGAGTTGGGTACAGCGCCAGAAGATGGCGCTTCTATGAACGCGCCATTTTCCGGGGCGGCTGCGGACTGCAATTTGCAGCGGGTGGGGCCCAGAAAGCTTGGGCCTCCCTGCGCTGCAGATTCCAGCCCCAAGCTGCCTAGTTGTACCTGGCTGGACACAAAAATAGGGCGAAGCTCCACGTATTTTTTTTTTAAATTCATGAAATTCATGGAATAATTAAGAAAAAAAGGGCTTCCCTATATTGTTGTGTCCGGCTAGGTACAAATAGGCAGCTGGTGGTTGGGAGCAGCCCGTTCCTGCCTGCTGTACCTGACTGGACACAAATATAGGGCGAAGCCCCACATCAATTTTTTTTTCATTATTTCATGAATTTCCTGAAATAATTAAAAAAAAATTGACGTGGGGCTTCGCCCTATATTTGTGTCCAGTCAGGTACAGCAGGCAGGAACGGGCTGCCCCCAACCACCAGCTGCCTATTTGTACCTGGCCAGACACAACAATATAGGGAAGCCCTTTTTTAAAAAAATTATTTCATGAAATAATTAAAAAAAAATTGACGTGGGGCTTCGCACTATATTTGTGTCCAGCCAGGTACAGCAGGCAGGAACGGGCTGCTCCCAACCACCAGCTGCCTATTTGTACCTAGCCGGACACAACAATATAGGGAAGCCCTTTTTTTCTTAATTATTCCATGAATTTCATGAATTTAAAAAAAAAATACGTGGAGCTTCGCCCTATTTTTGTGCCCAGCCAGGTACAACTAGGCAGCTGGGGGCTGGAATCTGCAGCGCAGGGAGGCCCAAGCTTTCTGGACCCCACCCGCTGCATATTGCAGTCCGCAGCCGCCCCAGAAAATGGCCCGTTCATAGAAGCGCCATCTTCTGGCGCTGTACCCAACTCATCCAGGGCCCTGGTGCGGTGGCTCACTGGGTAATAAAGGGGTTAAGGCCAGCTTGGCATTATCAGCTGGCCCTAAGCCCGAAATTCATGGGGTCACGCCAATATTAGACATGACCACCATGAATTTCTAGTAAAGTATTTAAAAAAACACAACACCCAGAATAAAGTCCTTTAATTGAAATAAACACACAATTCTTTATTGTTCTAAATTAAACCATACTTACCATCACGCCCATTCCAGCTGAAGCCAATGTCTTCTGCAATAAAAGTAAAATAATAAAGCAACCTCATCCTTACCTTTCCATGGTTCCCACGACAGCTTCAGCTCTGCTACATCGAGATGACAGGCTGGACCGCAGCAGAACGCTGCCATCCAGCCTGTCATCCCGCGGACACTCAGAAGCGCAGGCATGCTTGCGCTCCTCAGTGTCTCGCTGTGACGGCATAAAGATGAGACAAGCTCATGTCCAATGAACTCGGCGCACCTCATGCACATCACTGACAGCGTGGGAGAATTCTCCTGCACTCAGCACTTCAGCGTGAAAATTCTCCCACGCTGTCAGTGACGTACATGAGGTCAGCTGAGTTCATTGGACATGAATGAGCTCACCTCATGCACGTCACTGACAGCGTGGGAAAATTCTCACGCTGAAGCGCTGAGTGCAGGAGAATTTTCCCACGCTGTCAGTGACGTGCATGAGGTGAGCTCATTCATGTCCAATGATCTCAGCTCACCTCATGCACGTCACTGACAGCGTGGGAAAATTCTCCTGCACTCAGCGCTACAGCGTGAGAATTCTCCCACGCTGTCAGTGACGTGCATGAGGTGAGCTCATTCATGTCCAATGAACTCAGCTGACCTCATGCACGTCACTGACAGCGTGGGAGAATTCTCACGCTGAAGTGCTGAGTGCAGGAGAATTCTCCCACGCTGTCAGTGACGTGCATGAGGTGCGCCGAGTTCATTGGACATGAACTCGTCTCATCTTTATGCCGTCACAGCCAGACACTGCAGAGCGCAAGCATGCCTGCGCTTCTCAGTGTCTGCGGCATGACAGGCTGGATAGCAGCGTTCTGCTGCGGTCCAGCCTGTTATCTCGATGTAGCAGAGCTGAAGCTGTCGTGGGAACCATGGAAAGGTAAGGATGAGGTTGCTTTATTATTTTTCTTTTATTGCAGGAGATCGTTGGCTTCAGCTGGAATGGGCGTGACGGTAAGTATGGTTTAATTTAGAACAATAAAGGAATGTGTCTTTATTTCAATTAAAGGACTTTATTCTGGGTGTTTGTGTTTTCTTTTAACTTTGACTATGGGGTTAGTAATGGGGTGTCTTATAGACGCCTCTCCATTACTAACCTGGGCTTGATGTCAGCTGGCATTATAAGCTGACATCAACCCCAACCCTATTACCCCCTGCCACCGCACCAGGGCAGCGTGGAAGAGCGAGGCTAAGTGCCAGAATTGGCGCATCCTATGGATGCGCCATTTCTGGGGCGGCTGACGGCTGGTGTTTCTAGCCTGGGAGGGGGCCAATATTCATGGTTCCCTTCCTGGGCTATTAATATCAGCCCCCAGCTGTCTGCCTAGCCTTTGCTAGCTATTAAATTAGGGGGGACCCCCACGTCATTTTTTTTGGGGGGGTCCTCCATTTTAATAGCTAGTAAAGGCTAGGTATTCAGCTGGGGGCTGATATTAGTAGCCTGGGAAGCTCCGTGGGTATTACCCCCTTCCCAGGCTTCAAACATCTGCCCCAGCTGTCTGCTTAACCTCCGCTAGAGACTAAAATTACGGGGAACCCCACGCCAATTTTTTTTAATAATAAATCCTTTATTTTAATACTAAATGACAAGTACAGTAACCAACACTGTCACTGTACTTATTATATATGTGACTGACATGTTTCTATCTATCTAATCTATGTGTGAAGCTCTATTCTGTCTGTTATAAATTGTTGGGTACAGATGCTGAATTGCCGGCCGGCTTTTTTAAAGAGACGGTGCACGAAAACACTATTATATTTTTTAATAAATCCTTTACACTAAATGACAAGTACAGTAAGCAACACTGTCACTGTACTTCGTATATATGTGGCTGACATGTTTCTATCTATCTAATCTATGTGTGATTCTCTATTCCTTCTATTCTAAATTGTCGGGTACAGATGCTGAATTGCCGGCCGGCTTTTTTAAAGAGACGGTGCATGAAAACACTATTATTTTTTTTGATAAATCCTTTACACTAAATGACAAGTACAGTAAGCAACACTGTCACTGTGCTTCTTATATGTGTGACTGACATGTTTCTATCTATCTAATCTATGTGTGATTCTCTATTCTTTCTGTTCTAAATTGTCGGGTACCGGTGTATGCCGCTGCTGAATTGCCGGCTTTTCATGTTTCACTGTTCCCATCGATTTGGGCAATCACTGTAATGCCACAACCACCATGGCTGTGGCATTACAGTGAGTGGCAGACAATCCCTGCATGATTGGTGCTCTAAATAGCGCCAGACATGCAGGACACGCTTTTGGTGCACGAACAGTTATCGAACATAACCTCGAACAGCCGAATTTTTTGTAAATCGTTCGGGTTCGTCGAACAACTCGAACACCGCCCAAAACAGCTCGAATTTGAGATTGGCGAACAGTTCTAGTCGAACACCGCTCATCTCTAGCGTTGACTATGTGTCAGACTTCTTGTCTCCTGTGGCCTTGCAAAGGATGGGCTAAAAAAGTGGTGAAATGATTCAGCAAAATTGATGTTACCAGCAGATACTGTGTTTCTGTTACGTTTTGAGTGCTGAACACTCGACGGTCCCACGGTTGGCAAGTTGGAACTGTGAGATTCACTATGTGCACCACTAGTGTTTTGGGGAAAAGCACATGTAAGATTCTGCAACAGTCTCTGCTGATACTCCTGCATGCGTGCATCTCTTTCTATGGCAGAAATAATTTCTGCAAATTTACTTTTGTACCGGGGATCTAACAGTGTGGCAACCCAGTAGTCAGGATTATTTCTAATTCTCACAATTCGAGGGTCATGTTGCAGGTAGTGCAGCAAGAAGGCACTCATGTGTCTTGCGCATCCTGGAGCACCATGTCCCTGCTGTGTTGGTGGCGAGGTAACAATCATGCTTCCTTCCTCTGCCCTCTCCCCGCAACCTCGCAAAACAGAAATGTGATCAAGGTCTCCCTCATCTGATGAGTCTTCCATCAGTTCGTCCTCCACTTCTTCCTGGGCTCCTGCACCTTCCTCACTAGTTTGGCTGCTACCATGCGCCCTGGTAAAACCATCTCCCCCACCCTCCCATGCCTGCCGCCTTGGTGCTGCCGACCGTCTGGACCTTGCAGATGTTAGCCCTTCCACATACAACTCCTCCTCCTCTACTTCCTCCACCTCCTCTTGTGCCACCACCTGACTCCAAATTCTGTTTAACATGTGCTCCAGCATGTAAATCACCGGAATAGTCATGCTGATAATGGCATCGTCAGCACTAAACATCTTCGTCGCCATTTCAAAACTGTGCAGAAGGGTGCATAGGTCCCTGATCTGAGACCACTCCTCCAGCGTGATTTGCCCCACCTCTGGATCTCGTTGGCCCAGGCTATACGTTACAACGTATTGCACCAGGGCTTGTCGGTGCTGCCACAGTCGCTGCAACATGTGCAGAGTTGAATTCCACCGGGTAGGCACATCGAATTTTAGCCGGTGAAGTGGCAGACCCAACGACTTCTGTAGAGATGTAAGTCGCTGAGCTGCGGGATGCGAACGGCGGAAGTGAGCACACAGCGACCGTGCCCTCTGCAGAAGGCCATCTAGTCCGGGATAGTGGGCTAAAAATTGCTGGACAACCAGGTTCAACACGTGAGCCATACAAGGCACGTGTGTGACATTGCCCCGGCGAAGGGCCACACCGAGGTTTGCAGCACTGTCGCACACACGGCCTTCCCTGGTTTCAGGTCCAGTGGAGACAACTATTCATAAAACTGGTTCTCCAGAGCTGACCACAACTCCTCAGCTGTGTGACTCACATTTCCCAGACATTTCAAAGTAAAAACCGCCTGATGACGTTGAGCCCTGCTGCCAGCATAGTAAGGAGGTGTGCAGGATCCCTTCTGCGCAGTTAGAAAGCTTGTGGCATGACCAGACAGGCTTTGGGTGCAGGTGGAGGACAGAGAGGAGGTTGAGGAGGCAGAAGCAGTGGAGGAACTTTGAGATAAAGAGGATTGACGCACAACTCGTGGGGACGGCAAGACTTGGACAGCAGCCCCTTGTCCTGCTGTCACCATAGTTACCCAGTGCCCAGTCAGCGACATGTAATGCCCCTGTCCATGCCTACTCGTCCAAATGTCTGTGGTGAAATGCACCCTGTCACACACAGAGTTTCTCAAAGAAGCGGTGATGTTGTGTGCGACATGCTGGTGGAGCGCAGGCACACCTTTCCTTGAGAAGTAGTGCCGACTGGTCATCTGGTACTGGGGCACTGCAACGGACATAAGGTCTCGAAAATCCTCTGTGTCCACCAGGCGGAAAGGAAGCATTTCTGTAGCCAAGAGCTTGCAGATGGTGAAATTCAACCTCTTAGCTTTCTCATGGCTAGGAGGAAATGGTCTTTTACTTGTCCACATCTGAGGGACCGAGGGCTGGCTGTTGTGCTTAGACGGGGTTGAGAAGGGTGTCCCTGGCAAAATGTCGGTCTGTGAGGAAGATGCAGGCGGACATGTTAGGTTGCCTTGATCCAAAGGTGGTGCTATCGATGTCGGACAGCGCTCAACACCAGCTGGTGTTTCCACCTCCAAAGAAAATGATGACCTACCAATCACGCTGGCTGTTGCAGGTAAAGAGGTGGCAGGTCTGCGTCCCAAAACATGTGTGACTGCTGTCCCCCCAGTCACAGAGGATGAAGAGGCCGCGGATGCACAAGATGTGGCAGACGGTGGTTGGCCCGGCCGGGTAGGCCGCATTGTAGGACAGTGAGCTTCCCACTGCAACTTATGCTTCATATCCATTTGCCGATTCATGCATGAAGTACTCAAACTATGTATTTTTTGGCCTCTACTTAGATTTTGCTGACAAATGTTACAGATAACACGAGTTGGGTCATCTTTATCGATCTGAAAAAATGCCCAGGCTATGCAAGGCTTAGCACCCATGTGACCTGAAGAGCCACCACGATTTGTGGTCAGAGGCAGAGTAGTGTTTGAGGATGCAGTTGTTGACATGCTTCCAGTACTACGTCTCTGTCCAGGAAGGCGCAACCTGACCTCGTCGTCACTAGCATCCTCCTCCACCTCCTCTGCTGACCTCATCTCTTGGCTGACTGTGGGTTGACAGTAAGTGGGATCTCCAACCTCGTCATCATCACCCTGTTTGTTATCACACTCGTAGTCCTCAGAGCCAACCTCTTCCTACCCTGACAAAAAACTAAAGTTGTTGCTCCAATCAGGTATTTGAGTCTCATCATCATCTTCCTCATTGTCTCCACCAACAGGAGTTACAGTTTGGGAACGAGGGTCTACATTATGGTCAGAACCTTCTGCGTCTGGTCCTGGATCCAACTCATAAAGATTCTGGGCATCAGTGCAGATCATTTCCTCGTCTGGATTCACAGAAGCTCTGGAGCCGACCTCTGATTCCCAGGCTATAGTATGAGTAAACAGCTATGCAGACTCAACTATCTGTTCTACCCCATACTCAGACGGGCAGCTGGAGACTTGGGAGCTGTGAGGAAGGAAGTGCGATTGGGATGACACCTCTGAGGACTGGAGTATTTGTGATGTTGAAGTTGAGGTGGAGGAGAGCCCACTTAAAGGAGCACTTGATATCCGTTGAAGCACCTGCAGTTTTTGTGCCTCATCTGGAATTTGTAGCGATTGGCGTTACCGTAAGAAAGGGATCTTATCACAATGTCCGCTAAAAGAAGTAGACATCTTAGTTTGGCTGGAAGATGGTCTTTCTTCTGCAGATGTTACTGTTGCTTTAACACCTACCCCACGGACACAACCTTTTTTTCCCTTCCCAACACGCCTATTCCCCTTTCCAACAGCAGCAGGCCTTTTTCCACTCATTTTGGTGGTTAACTAATTCACAACTCTGGAGTTGTTTGCTCAAAAAACAATGGATGGGAACCGAGCAGAGCTGAGTGGCCAAACTGTAGTATTAGCCCAAAAGTATTGGCTGGGTTAGATGCAGATAAAAATTAAATTGAATTTGCAACCTGGTGGAGGTTAGTATAGATGGACTAATAGAACAAGTCACACACACTGCAACAAGCCGAAATATTTTTTCAGAGCTAGATGCAGAAAAAAATTATATTGAATTTGCAACCTGATGGAGGTTAGTATAGATGGACTAATAGAACAAGTTCCACACACTGCTACAAGCCGAAGCCAAATATTCTTTCAGAGCAAGATGCAGATAGAAATTATTTTGAATTTGAAACCTGCTGGAGGTTAGTATAGATGGACTAATAGAACAAGTCCCACACACTGCTACAAGCCGAAATATTTTTTCAGAGCTAGATGCAGAAAAAAATTATATTGAATTTGCAACCTGTTGGAGGTTAGTATAGATGGACTAATAGAACACGTCCCACAAACTGCTACAAGCCGAAGCCCAAAAATTTTTTCAGAGCTAGATGCAGAAAAAAATTATTTTGAATTTGCAACCTGCTGGAAGTTAGTATAGATGGACTAATAGAACAAATCCCACACACTGCTACAAGCCGAAATATTTGTTCAGAGCTAGATGCAGAAAAAAATTAGATTGAATTTGCAACCTGATGGAGGTTAGTATAGATGGACTAATAGAACAAGTCCCACGCAGTGCTACAAGCCGAAGCCCAAATATTTTTTCAGAGCTAAATGCAGATAAAAATTATTTTGAATTTGCAACCTGCTGGAGGTTAGTATAGATGGACTAATAGAACAAGTCCCACACACTGCTACAAGCCGAAATATTTTTTCAGAGCTAGATGCAGATAAAAATATTATATTGAATTTGCAACCTGATGGAGGTTAGTATAGATGGACTAATAGAACAAGTCCCACACACTGATACAAGCCGAAATATTTTTTCAAAGCTAGATGCAGATAAAAAAATTATATTGAATTTGCAACCTGATGGAGGTTAGTATAGATGGACTAATAGAACAAGTCCCACACACTGCTACAAGCCGAAGACCAAATATTTTTTCAGAGCAAGATGCAAATAAAAATTATTTTGAATTTGCAACCTACTGAAGGTTAGTATAGATGGACTAATAGAACAAGTCCCACACACTGCTACAAGCTGAAATATATTTTCAGAGCTAGATGCAGAAAAAAAATTAGATTGAATTTGCAACCCGGTGGAGGTTAGTATAGATGGACTAATAGAACTAGTCCCACACACTGCTACAAGCCGAAATATTTTTTCAGAACTAGATGTAGAAAAAAATTAGATTGAATTTGCAACCTGGTGGAGGTTAGTATAGATGGACTAATAGAACAAGTCCCACACACTGCTACAAGACGAATTATTTGTACAGAGCTAGATGCAGATAAAAAAATTATATTGAATTTGCAACCTGGTGAAGGTTAGTATAGATGGACTAATAGAACAAGTCCCACACACTGCTACAGGCCGAAATATTTTTTCAGAGCTAGATGCAGATAAAAAAAGGATATTGAATTTGCAACCTGCAGGAGGTTAGTATAGATGGACTAATAGAACAAGTCCCACACACTGCTACAAGCCGAAATATTTTTTCAGAGCTAGATGCAGAAAAAAATTAGATTGAATTTGCAACCTGATGGAGGTTAGTATAGATGGACTAATAGAACAAGTCCCATGCAGTGCTACAAGCCGAAGCCCAAATATTTTTTCAGAGCTAGATGCAGATAAAAATTATTTTGAATTTGCAACCTGATGGAGGTCGGTATAGATGGACTAATAGAACAAGTCCCACACACTGCTACAAGCCGAAATATTTTTTCAGAGCTAGATGCAGATATAAAATTATATTGAATTTGCAACCTGAAGGAGGTTAGTATAGATGGACTAATAGAACAAGTCCCAGACACTGATACAAGCCGAAATATTTTTTCAGAGCTAGATGCAGATAAAAAAATTATATTCTATTTGCAACCTGATGGAGGTTAGTATAGATGGACTAATAGAACAAGTACCACACACTGCTACAAGCCGAAGACCAAATATTTTTTCAGAGCAAGATGCAGATAAAAATTATTTTGAATTTGCAACCTGCTGAAGGTTAGTATAGATGGACTAATAGAACAAGTCCCACACACTGCTACAAGCCGAAATATATTTTCAGAGCAAAATGCAGAAAAAAATTTGATTGAATTTGCAATCTTGTGGAGGTTAGTATAGATGGACTAATAGAACTAGTCCCACACACTGCTACAAGCTGAAATATATTTTCAGAGCTAGATGCAGAAAAAGAATTAGATTGAATTTGCAACCTCGTGGAGGTTAGTATAGATGGACTAATAGAACAAGTCCCACACACTGCTACAAGCCGAAATATTTTTTCAGAGCCAGATGCAGAAAAAAATTATATTGAATTTGCAACCTGATGGAGGTTAGTATAGATGTACTAATAGAACAAGTTCCACACACTGCTACAAGCCGAAGCCCAAATATTTTTTCAGAGCTAGATGCAGATAAAAATTATTTTGAATTTGCAACCTGCTGGAGGTTAGTATAGATGGACTAATAGAACAAGTCCCACACACTGCTACTAGCCGAAATATTTTTTCAGAGCTAGATGCAGAAAAAAATTATATTGAATTTGCAACCTGATGGAGGTTAGTATAGATGGACTAATAGAACAAGTCCCACACACTACTACAAGCCGAAGCCCAAATATTTTTTCAGAGCTAGATGCAGATAAAAATTATTTTGAATTTGCAACCTGCTGGAGGTTAGTATAGATGGACTAATAGAACAAGTCCCACACACTGCTACAAGCCGAAATATTTTTTCAGAGCTAGATGCAGAAAAAAATTATATTGAATTTGCAACCTGCTGGTGGTTAGTATAGATGGACTAATAGAACAAGTCCCACACACTCCTACAAGCCGAAGCCCAAATATTTTTTCAGAGCTAAATGCAGATAAAAATTATTTTGAATTTGCAACCTGCTGGAGGTTAGTATAGCTGGAATAATAGAACAAGTCTCACACACTGCTACAAGCCGAAATATTTTTTCAGAGCTAGATGCAGAAAAAAATTATATTGAATTTGCAACCTGATGGAGGTTAGTATAGATGGATTAATAGAACAAGTCCAGCATACTGCTATAAGCCGAAGCCCAAATATTTTTTCAGAGCTAGATGCAGATAAATATTATTTTGAATTTCCAACCTGGTGGAGGTTAGTATAGATGGACTAATAGAACAAATCCCACACATTGCTACAAGCCGAAGCCCAAATATTTTTTCAGAGCTAGATGCAGAAAAAAAATATTTTGAATTTGCAACCTGCTGGAGGTTAGTATAGATGGACTAATAGAACAAATCCACACACTGCTACAAGCCGAAATATTTTTTCAGAGCTAGATGCAGAAAAAAATTAGATTGAATTTGCAACCTGATGGATGTTAGTATAGATGGATTAATAGAACAAGTCCCACATACTGCTATAAGCCGAAGCCCAAATATTTTTTCAGAGCTAGATGCAGATAAAAATTATTTTGAATTTGCAACCTGGTGGAGTTTAGTATAGATGGACTAATAGAACAAGTCCCACACACTGCTACAAGCCCAAATATTTTTTCAGAGCTAGATGCAGAAAAAAATTATATTGAATTTGCAACTTGCTGGAGGTTAGTATAGATGGACTAATAGAACAAGTCCCACACACTGCTACAAGCCGAAGCCCAAATATTTTTTCAGAGCTTTATGCAGATAAAAATTATTTTGAATTTGCAACCTGGTGGAGGTTAGTATAGATGGACTAATAGAATGATGCTATGCCCAAAAGGTTTTACTTCACTAGGTGCAGTAAAAAAAATTGTATTTTATACACAGGTGGTGTAGCTTGCAACACATATAGGCTTCTCCACTGACTAACACACTCTGCAAGAGGACAAAAGGGATTTGCTTTGCTAGATTTAGCCAAATGCTGTGAAAAAAACTTGCACATCACTGGCACAGACCTGCCTGGCAAAAAGTGATAGGAACTGATGTAACCTAGCCCTGAAAAGGACTGCAATTACAATTAGTCTTTACTCCCACCTATCTATTTAAGAGCACAGACCTGCCTGATAAAAGTGATAGGAACTGATGTAACCTAGTCCTGAAAAGGACTGCAATTACAATTAGTTTTTACTCCCAACCTATCTATTTAAGAGCACAGACTTGCCTGATAAAAGTCGTAGGAAATGATGTAACCTAGTCCTTAAAAGGACTGCAATCACAACTATTCCCTACTCCCAAGCTATCTGTAGATTTGTGCGAAAATTGGCTTGAAATTAACAAAGTATAGCGCACACAGCAACAGCGGCGCCGTCTAACACGCAGCTGCAGCAGTGAGAAAATGGTGGCGACGGGGAACATGGCTGGGTCTTATAGGGCAAGGACATGTGACATACACTGCCAATGACACATGCCCTTGCTTGTGTGAAAAAAAGCAGTTTGCTCCGTGTGTGCGCTGCTGATAGGCTGACAGATTGCACCTCCCCACTGTAAATGTGGGAAAGAGAAAAAAAATGGAGATCTTCATTATTTCTGCAGAGATCCATCCCCTGCCCCTCCCCCCGCCCCGCTGTACAGTTAAACTGCGTATTAACATTAATTTTCAGCATTACTGAGAAAAAATCCAGTTATGATTTCTGTGCGCGAACAGTTATCGAACATAACCTCGAACAGCCGAATTTTTTTCAAATCGTTCGGGTTTGCCGAACGGCTCAAACACGCCCAAAACAGCTCGAATTTGAGATTGGCGAACAGTTCAAGTCGAACACCGCTCATCTCTACTCATAAGCCAAGAAAAACTGCTTTTATCAATTGAGTGTATTGCTCAATGGTAAGTGCACTGGCTTCTAGACAGAGTTTTGGGTTCAAATCCCAGCAGCGAACAGTAATTTTTTTTTAATTATTATCACTTGTAAAAGTCACTCTTCAAAGTCAGTTCTCAGACAGGGTATTTAGCCTCAAACTGGCATTATTCTGGCTTTGATATCTGATCATGTCCTAAAATGGACACTGTACACGTGGCATAAGAACATCATGTAAGCACAGGAGAGCAGGTGCTGTCTTCGCTGGAATGACGCCAGCACCCGAGGGGAATACAGCTTGTTTATATTTCAAATATATAGCAATTGAGAAAGGGCAGTCCGAGTAGTGGAAAATCTCTTTAATGAAGACACTGTACTACGATGTGCCTAATTTATTAAAGAATTGCTCCACTACTTTTACATTGATGATCCATCCTAATGATATCAGAAGAGTGGTTTTCTCACACCTGACACCCCCACTTATCAGCTGTTCTCTGTGCCGACGCGGACGGATGTTAGCAGTTGCGGTAGGGGGTTACATAGAAATCATGGGGCCCAATAGCAAAAGTTCTAATTGGGTACCCACCCAAAAGAATAAAAAAATAAAATAATTGTTAAGGTCACAGAAGAGCATATCTCACAACTTTTCAGCATTTACATAATAATTTTCCTCCTGTTGAAGTCCTAGATTCCTCTTTCATTGCCCCCATAAAGTATGACATCAAAAATAGTGCCCCCCAAACACACTATGATACCCCCATGGTGAATTCCTCCACATTAGCCTCCACATGCACAGTATAATGACCCTACTGTACCCCACCTCAACTCTCGAGGCAAAATATGGTGACCTCCAACACAGTATGATCCCCCAACTGTGACCCACACAGCCCTCCATGTAGTATAATGGCCCTCCATACAATATAATGCACTCCCTATGGTTATCTATACAATATAATACACCACCATGGTCCTCTATACAATATAATGCAACCTCCATTGTCCTCCATACAATATAATGCACCCCATCATGGTCCTCCACATAATACAATGCACCCCTCATGGTCATTTATACAAAGTAATACACCCCACCATGGTCCTCCATACAGTATAATGCACCCCCATGTTCCTCCATACTCTATTATGGCCACAAGCCACTGATTTAAAAAAATAAATACAATACTCACCTCTGCTGGTTCCACCTGATGCGCCAGTCTGCTGAGCCTGTGGTGTAAAGCGCCGCACATGTCAGAAAAGCGGGGGCGCACTGTAATGACGTTATCATGCCGGCTGATCTGACCCGTCAGACGCCAAGGAAGAATGATGGGGGTGGAAGCATCTACTGACGCTCCCTCCTCCATTATCATAGCTAATGCTGACAGCCGGAGCCCCCCTCCGCAAGCAATGATGATGGAGAAGGGAGCGTCAGCAGATGCTTCCACCCCCATCATTCTGTACAGGTGGGCGGAATGGTTTCCGACGGACACAGAGGGGCCCAGTGTGGGTGCTGACACCAGGCTCACGGGCCTCATAGCAGTGGCGTGGACTGCCGCCATTGGCAGTACGCCACTGAGTTGCAGAGCAGCACAGCTCCGTCCACTGTATAGTAGCCATGGCTGAGTACTGCAGATTCACTCTAGTAATGAGTGAGCACTAAAATGCTCAGGTTCTTGTTGCTCGGGTCGAGAAAATTGGAATGCTCGGGTGCTCGACCCGAGCATCGAGCCCAATGTAAGTCTATGGTAAACTCAAGCATTTTTCCGGCGGCCCCTACCTCCAGAGGTCTGCAAGGGGCCTAAAAATTGCCCTAATCGATGGGAACAGTGCTCAAAAGGCATGGGAACAGCATGGAGAAGACCCCTGAAATCATCTCTGACTCCCGGGTCACTGCTGTGAACAATGTTGTCAGTGTATTACGCCACTTTTACGGGCTCACAATAAAACATCCAAAGACAAAATCAAAATGGATTTTACTGGGAAAAATGTTAAGGAACATCCTTTCCAGGGTAATGATTTGTATATAAGGTAAAATAAATAACCAAAAACAAAAATGATCCTCCACACCTGGGGCTATGTCCACACGTAGCGTTTTTGATGCATTTTTGCACTTTTGCATTGTTTTCAACGGTGAAAAATACATTTACGGGTAAATGTCATTTTAATATTTTACTATCTGTCCATGTGGTGTATGAGACATGATCAGACACATCCTGTTTCATTTAAGAAGGAGGGACTCAAAGTCACAAAGCCTATTTTTATAGGGCCATCAGTTGACCCTTACTATTGCTAGAGGGCCCTCAGCGGGCTATGCTTTGTTGTTCCCATTATTAAGGAGCGGGTCTCCTATACTGTTATAGCCTAGGCAGGGCTGCCAAAAATTAAGACTCTCTCCAATACCCCTTTTGAAAATACATAGAGGAGGGCCTCAGTAACAAAATGCTCCCATAATTAAGGAGCGGTTCTGCTGTACAGTAATTGCGTATGCAGTGACTGCAACGTCTGCCTAAATTTTCAACACATCCCAATACCCCTTTGAATAGATATAGAGGAGGTCCTCATTAAAAAAATATTCCCATTATAAAGGAGCGGTTCTGCTATACAGTTATTGCATATGCAGTGACTGCAATGGCTGCCAAAAATTTGGACGCACTCCAATGCCCCTTGGAAGAGACGGAGAGGAGGGCCTCATTAAAAAATGTTCCCAGTATAAAGGAGCGGGTCTCCTAGATTTGTAATGCTCATGCACTAAGTGCATGGGCTGAAAAGCATTTACCCCTGAGGGGTATACATGAACATACTGTATAACAAAAATTTCCTACGGGCATCATAAACACCTTTAAAAAAAAATTATGTGGGTGTTGCATCACGGACACCCTGGTGATAAGGTGATGAAAGATAAGGAGAAGGAGGACAACAGAAAATAGACAAAATCAGGACGCGTATACCCATATCTGGGTGTGAAGAGGTGCATGGGAATAAACCTCCCAAAAAAAAGACACTGGATTTGAGTTTATGTTCCGCTGCTATCATTCGGTGGTGTTGAGAAGTCTGGCCCAATTCAACCCTTGTTCATTTTTATAGGAGTCAGCCTGTCAGCATTTTCAGTTCACAGGCGGATGCGGCTATCATTTATAATTAGTGTTGAGCCACCCCCGTAGTGTTCGAGTTCGGTTCGGTTCGCCGAGCACCCGTATGTTCGTCGAACTGTTCGTCGAACTGTTCATCGAACACCGTCGAACACTGTTAAAACCAATGGCAGGCAAACAAAAACACATAGGAAAACACTTCAAAGGTGTCCAAAAGCTGACAAACTGCTCAGAAGACACAACTAACACATGGAAAAGTGACAAGTACATATAGTCATGCAAAAAGAAAAGAGGTGGAGGAGTAAAAGGAGAGGGAGACACAGATATAGGCATGTCATGCCCTTCTAAAATCAAGAAAGGCTGGAGTAAAAATCTAAAATCAGCCTACCAACACCCAGACGTCGTGACAAGAAAATTAAAAAAAGAAATATCTTTAGGTAGAATGGCGGTTCCATTCAGAACACTTTCCTTACAAGACGTAGTGGTATCCCCGTTGTGAGTTGTGCCAAAAACGGAACCCAATACATTCGGACTAATCCACCATTTGTCATATCCAAGGGGCAGGTCAGTAAACGACAACATCGACGTGGAACCAAGTACAGTAGTATATACTGTACATCCTTTGACAAGGCAATCAGGCAGATCAAGAAGTTGGGGAGGGTCACCCTAATGGCCAAAACAGACATTAATGCGGCGTTCCGGTTACTTACTACCTGTGCCTCCGAATAGTGTCCACCTATTGGGCTGCTTCTGGGAAGGAGCATACTATATAGATCGCTGTTTGCCCATGGGGTGCTCCAGATCCTGCTCACTATTTGAGGCGTTTAGTTGCTTCCTCGAATGGGTTGTAATGGATGTTTCTACGGGGGCACATATTATCCATTACCTCGACAACTTCTTATGCCTGGGCCCAAAAGATTTGCCACAGTGTGAATACACGCGGCAGTCCACCTGTGAGAAGGAAAGAGCTGGAGGGAGAGCGGACACCACAGAGCCGAGTGGTTAGATGGAGAACGGAAGAAGGAAAGAGGGCGAGGGAGGTAAGGGAGTACAGTGGAAGGCCGACTTGAGCTCGCCCACGTTCCTGCTGGGCGGGGAACAGCCCTGGGAAGAAAAGCCTCTTGCGCATCCCTTTGAGGTTACGGGCGCGAGCGGGCAGAGGGACTATGCTGGAGTGCGAAGCCGACACGGCCAGTCCGTTCCTGCCCATGCGACCTCCGTGTGCCGGGTTTGTGCCAGAGCCGCGGTGGACCCTGACGGCCAGCCCCCTCTCCCAATACTGGTGCCTGTCCGCTGGTGGGTCGAGCCCCCCCGCGGTGGGGGGGGGTAACATCTGCATAAGAAAGATCATCTTCCAGCCAAACTAAGATGTCTACTTCTTTTCGTGGACAATGTTATACGATCCCTTTCTTATGGACACGCCCATCGCTACAAATTCCAGATGAGGCACAAAAACAGCAGGTGCTTCAATGGATATCAAGTGCTCCTTCAAGTTGGCTCTCCTCCACCTCAACTTCAACATCACAAATACTCCAGTCCTCAGAGGTGTCATCCCAATCGCACTTACTTCCTCACAGCTCCCAAGTCTCCAGCTGCCCATCTGAGTATGGGGTAACACAGATGGTTGAGTCTGCAGAGCTGTTTACTCATAATATAGCCTGGGAATCAGAGGTCTGCTCCAGAGCTTCTGTGAATCCAGACGAGGAAATGATCTGCACTGATGCCCAGAATGTTTATGAGTCGGATCCAGGACCAGATGAAAAAGGTTCGGAACATAATGTAGACCCTCGTTCCCAAACTGTAACTCCTGTTGGTGGAGACAATCAGGAAGACGATGATGAGACTCAGATATCTGATTGGAGCGACAACTTGAATTTTCGGTCAGGGCAGGAAGAGGTTGGCTCTGAGGACAACGGGTGTGAGAACACACAGGGTGATGATGACGAGGTTGGAGATTCCACTTACTGTGAACCCACAGTCAGCCAGTCGATGAGGTCAGCAGAGGGGGTGGAGCAGGATGCTATTGACGACGAGGTTAGGTTGCGCCTTCCTGGACAGAGACGGAGTACTGGAAGCACGTCAACAACTGCATCCTCAACCACAACTCTGCCTCTGACCACAAGTCGTGGTGGCTCTTCAGGTCGCATGGGCTCTAAGCCTTTCACAGCCTGGGCATTTTTTGAGATCGATAAGGATGACCCAACTCATGTTATCTGTAACATTTGTCACCAAAAGCTAAGTAGAGGCCAAAAAATCCATAGTTTGAGTACTTCATGCATGAACCGTCACATGGATATGAAGCATAAGTTACAGTGGGAAGCTCACTGTGCTACAATGCGGCCTAGCGGGCCGGGCCAACCACCGTCTGCCCCATCTTGTGCATCCGCAGCCTCTTCATCCTCTGTGACTGGGGGGACAGCAGTCACACATGTTTTTGGACGCAGACCGGCCACCTCTTTACCCGCAACAGCCAGTGTGATTGGCAGGTCGTCAGTTCATTTGGAAGTGGAAACACCAGCTGGTGTTGAGCGCTCTCCGACATCGAGAGCACCACCTTTGGATGAAGGCAACATAACATGTCTGCCTGCATCTTCCTCACAGACCCGCAGTTTGCCGGGGACACCCTACTCAACCCCGTCTAAACACAACAGCCAGCCCTCGGTCCCTCAGATGTGGACAAGTAAAAGACCATTTCCTCCTAGCCATGATGATGTACAATACAAAGTTATATTGTGGTACCGTGTTAGCCAGAAAAATCGATGTAAATACTTTTATGCCAAAAATGACAGAAGTATTCTTGTGGTGATACCTTTATTGGCTAACCAGAAAAAAATATATATATATATGCAAGCTTTCAAAGCACAGAGGCTCCTTCTTCAGACAAGATTACAAATGAATTCATAAGACAAAAGGCACAGCATTTGAGAGATGTTACAAGACATTTGTTCATGAGGTGTAAGTTGTGATGCCTCCTACTGATAAGTTAGGGAGAGCTAATTAGTTTTTTTTTGTTGCAAAATGAGAGGCCTTGGTAATGTTTAATTATCTGGAGGTGTGAATTGTGTCCATGTAGTGACTCATAAAGCCAGGTGTTATATTTAGTCCTGTTGTCAGTGAATTGAAGATCCTTATAAATTTGAATTCCCAAATATTTCTTTCTCTGTTGCCCTTGAAGTGACCTTTTAGTATTAAAACTTTTAGATCTTTCATACAGTGTCCCCGGCCAGAGAAAAGTTTTCCCACAGGTGTATCCAGTTCATTCTTAATTGTGTGTCTGTGTAAATTCATTCTGGTTTGCAGCCTTTGCATAGTTTCTCCAATATAAACTCCTTCTGGGCACTTTGTACATTGTATCATGTACACCACATTGGAGGATGTACATGAAAAGACATCCATGATTTTGTAGTCCTGATTTGTGTTAGGTATGCAGACTGTATTTGATGGTAATATGTGGGTACAAGTTTTGCAATTTTTGATTTTACATGGGAATGTGCCCGTCACTGATGGTGATGAGAGGACACTTCTGACAAGGAGATTCCTTAACCTTAGAACGCATACCTGGGGCCTCGCAGGCCCGCCCTGTTAATTGTTTTCTATTTTCTGCAAGATTACTTTAGTTAGAATTTTGAAACTCTAGGTATTCTTCATGTATATAGTTATTTGTCATTTGAGTTTGTGTTATTCCATGTTATTTGCACACGGGCCTAAAAGGCCCCAGGTATGTGAAAGTGTAGATTTTTTATGGTCATTCTAGGGTTAAGTTAGGGGGCAATTTGTAGGAGAGAAGTGGTAGTTCTGGGAATATTTCTTTCAGTTTGTGGTCTCTGTGGAATATGGGTTGAAGATCAGCACCAATTTTTCTTAGGATGTTCATGTGGGGGTTGTATGTGACCACTAGAGGTACCCTGTTGTTGTCCTCCCTTTGTCTGTAATTCAGATCCTAGCCATGACAAAGCTAAGAGGTTGAATTTCACCATCTGCAAGCTCTTGGCTACAGAAATGCTGCCTTTCCGCCTGGTGGACACAGAGGATTTTCGAGACCTTATGTCCGTCACAGTGCCCCAGTACCAGATGCCCAGTTGGCACTACTTCTCAAAGAAAGCTGTGCCTGCGCTACACCAGCATGTCGCACACAACATCACCGCTTCTTTGAGAAACTCTGTGTGTGACAGGGTGCATTTCACCACAGACACTTGGACGAGTAGGCATGGACAGGGGCGTTACATGTCGTTGACTGGGCACTGGGTAACTATGGTGACAGCAGGACAAGGGGCTGCTGTCCAAGTCTTGCCGTCCCCACGAGTTGTGCGTCAATCCTCTTTATCTCAAAGTTCCTCCACTGCTTCTGCCTCCTCAACCTCCTCTCGGTCCTCCACCTGCACCCAAAGCCTGTCTGGTAATGCCACCCGCTTTCTAACTGTGCAGAAGGAATCCTGCACACCTCCTTACTATGCTGGCAGCAGGGCTCAACGGCATCAGGCGGTGTTTACTTTGAAATGTCTGGGAAATGTGAGTCACACAGCTGAGGAGTTGTGGTCAGCTCTGGAGACCCAGTTTCATGAATGGTTGTCTCCACTGGACCTGAAACCAGGGAAGGCCGTGTGCGACAATGCTGCAAACCAGGGTGCGGCCCTTCGCCGGGGCAATGTCACACATGTGCCTTGTATGGCTCACGTGTTGAACCTGGTTGTCCAGCAATTTTTAGCCCACTATCCCGGAATAGATGGCCTTCTGCAGAGGGCACG
This sequence comes from Phyllobates terribilis, assembly GCF_046119375.1. Taxonomy (NCBI): domain Eukaryota; kingdom Metazoa; phylum Chordata; class Amphibia; order Anura; family Dendrobatidae; genus Phyllobates; species Phyllobates terribilis. The sequence goes on from NW_027362761.1 coordinate 478,085,123, forward strand.
GTCGCTGTTTACTCACTTCCGCCGTTCGCAACCCGCAGCTCAATGACTTACATCTCTACAGAAGTCGTTCGGCCTGCCAGTTCACCGGCTGAAATGTGATGTGCCGACACGGTGTAATTCAACTCTGCACATGTTGCAGCGACTGTGGCAGCACCGACAAGCCCTGGTGCAATACGTTCTGACATATAGCCTGGGCCAACGAGATCCAGAGGTGGGGCAAATCACGCTGCAGGAGTGGTCTCAGATCAGGGACCTATGAAGTTGTCGCACCCCCTGGGCCGTGGGGTACCCGGAGCCGGGCCGGTAGACGCTGGGGGATGTAGTCACTGTGGCGGTGAACCGGTCCGTGACCCAGGGCGGTCAATCCAAGGGTAATTTGTATATATGGGTTTTATAATGTCCGACTATGCCACCTGTGGAGTGCGGCCAAAGGGGCCGCCGCTGCGGAACAGTCCTCTGAAGCTGGTGGTTTTTCAGCAATGGTATTATTACTCCCCACAGGAAGAGTGTAGCTTCAGGGCAGTGTGGATGATGGTGGTTGTAGTGCAGGGAGTCAGTAATGAACACAGAGTCCGTGTGATGCAGTCCCAAGACATTTACTCACAGTTGTTGCAGTCCAGATTACAGGTACCAGAGCAATCTCCCCCGTCGTGCTGTGCGTACTCAGTGAGGGGCTCAGTCCACCCCCAGATAGCTCCAGAGTACTTAGCAGGACCCCCTTCTGTGTGTCCTTCTCTGGCCTTCTCCCTGCACCTCACACCCAGTGACAATTCTATCCGGTACCCTCGGACCTTGGCGGGCAACATGTGGTCCGTCCCCTGGGTCCTATGTGGCTACCTTCTTAGTGAGACTGGTGTGGACTTTGGCCTGCAGTACATGAAATGCTGCAGCCTCCGGTTTCTAGTTGAGCCTTGCTGTTTCTCCGCTAGTTGAGGGACCGGTTCCCCTTATCTGGCCTGACCCCTCTACCTCCTGGTAGCAGCGGGCGTACGGGTGGCCTTCTGCACGGCCCGTACCCCTAGGGTCCCTTCGGTTCCTGGAGCCTTCCTGCTCCCACTCCTCTCTTCTCTCCTTCAGTCCTGGGCCTCCCAGGCTAGGCCCACCTCCGGAGCAGAGCTCATGCAGAGCCTCTGCTCCTGTCACTTCTCCTCTGACTGGCTTGCTCTTTCTAAGATGGCTTCCTATTTATACTCTCCCTGTCATGTGCTCCCCTAAGATGCTTTCTCCACCCACACCCACTACATAGGACCCTCCCACCAGCTAGGGACCTGGGACTGTGCTTTCCCTTAGGAGCAATCTCGTCCTACCCCCACTGTGGGAATGTGTTGGATGCAGGTGTTAGGGTCCCGAGTCATACTCCTTCCTTACCTGAGGGTGAGATACCACACCTCTGGGTGAGATGCAGTACCTCTGTGGCGACTGAACCCTCAGGGGCACCACACACCCTTCTGCACAGTTTTGAAATGGCGACGAAGATGTTTAGTGCTGACGACGATGCCATTATCAGCATGACTATTCTTGTGATTTACATGCTGGAGCACACGTTAAACAGAATTCAGAGTCAGGTGGTGGGACAAGAGGAGGTGGAGGAAGTAGAGGAGGAGTCGTATGCGGAAAGGATAACATCTCCAAGGTCCAGACGGTCGGCAGCACCAAGGCGGCAGGCATGGGAGGGTGGGGGAGAGGGATTAACCAGGGCGCATGGTAGCAGCCAAACTGTTGAGGAAGGTGCAGGAGCCGAGGAAGAAGTGGAGGATGAACTGGCGATGGGCATGAAAGACTCATCAGATGAGGGAGACCTTGATCACATTTCTGTTGTGCGAGGTTGGGGGGAGAGGGCAGAGGAAGGAAGCATGATTCTTACTTCGCTACCAACACAACAAGGACTTGGTTCTCCTGGATGCGCAAGACACATGAGTGCTTTATTGCTGCACTACCTGCAACATGACCCTCGGATTGTCAGAATTCAAAGTAATCCTGACTACTGGGTTGCCACACTCTTAGATCCCCGGTACAAAAGTAAATTTGCCGAAATAATTCCTGCCATAGAAAGGGATTCACACATGCAGGAGTATCTGCAGAGGCTGTTGCAGAATCTTACATGTGCTTCTCCACAAACCACCAGTGGAGCACGTAGTGAATCTCATAGTTCTAACTTGCAAACCGTGGGACTGTCGAGTCTTCATCACTCAAACCGTAACAGTAACACGGTATCTGCTGGGAACAGCAATTTTGTGGAATCGTATCACCACTTTTTTAGACCATCTTTTGCAAGGCCACAGGAGACAAGAAGTCTGACACATAGTCAACGCCTAGAGAGGATGGTACAGGAGTATCTCCAAGTGAACATCGAAGCTATGACTGTGTCACTGGACTATTGCTCCTTTTGGGCTTCCAATCTGGAAAAATGTCCGGAGCTCGCCACTCACGCCTTGGAGATCTTGTCATGCCCTGCAGCCAGCGTTCTCTCTGAACGTGTGTTCAGCACTGCTGGTGGTGTGCTGACAGATAAGCGCACGCCTCTGTCCACTGAGAATGTAGACAGACACACGTTCATAAAGATGAACAAATCATGGATCCGCAAGGACTTTTCTACCCCTGTGTCATCCTGGGGAGACTAAAAGCTTGAGGATTTGGTAAAATCACCTCACCAACCGTTTTAAGCAACTCTGGGGCAATTGATGCCACTTAAGTGGTGTCTGTGCCACTCTTTTTGGAAAAAATGGAGACTCTTTTTGGAGTCCCCTTGCTGTGTTTTACGTGACGTTGGCATCGTCAATTCCAGGTGGGTTAGGTCGCTCCACCCCCCCTTTTAACTGTAAGAAACTACATACACTATGGCTTGGGGTAACACAGATGGATGAGTCTGAAGAGCTGTTTACTCAGAGGTCTGCTCCAAAGCTTTAGTGTCTGCTAGTCAGCGTAGAATTTTTAACTGCATCTAGCCTAGGCAATACTTTGGGTGTAGTAGCCCAGCTGCGAAGCAAGCTGCACCGCCTGTGTATCTAATAAGAATTTTTAAATGCATCTAGCCTAGGCAGACTGTGGGGACCCCCAACCAAACCCAGACGCTCAGCCCCCCTACCGCCCCCCTTTCCTTGACAATACAATAATGTATCTCTTACAACTGGATGGGTGAGGATCGGTCACAACTTTATTAACTCTTTATACTCATTCCATTAGAAAGGCATTTTATTTCTAAAATAATTCAGCTTGTTGCAGCTTGCCCTGGGTCTCCACACCGGCAAGTTGGCCAACAAGTGTAACTCTCCAACATGTCCTTTCTATTTCCAGGCCACGGAGGATCCTGCGTACTCGTATGCAGGACTCTGACCCCCATCCATCACTCTTAACGCTTGTTCCACTCCGTCCTGGAGTCCTGACAGGAATATGTCCAGTCCCATATCCATTAAGTGAACACCATCGGGCCGTATGAGGCCTGCTTTATCTCCCTCCAGTTGTCGGTGTTGTATCACTACACCGCCTCTGTCTCTTCTAAATTTTGCCATCTGAATATTTATTACCCGCCTTGTCCGTTCGATGGCCGTGATGTCTCGCGCACCTTGCCATACCGCTATCGGCACAATCTCTGACCATACTATAGTTAGTTTTGTGAAAAATTCTCTGAAGCGCTCAGTGTCTAGTTTCATTATTGCCATTAGTTATGCGCTCTTGTGATGACCTAGGTCGTTTTCCCGGGCCTGTATAACTAAGATGACCGGACCTCTTGCCTCTCTCCCTACCTTGATTACCTCCATTAGTACCTGTGGCCATAGCAGGCCTCTAATACCTCTCCAGTTGAAATATGTGTTATGAAACTCTAATTTCCTCCCGCCTGGGCGGACTTTCGCCATTTTTTCTGCCCAATATATATGCGAGTGGCCTATCACCCACACTGTTGGCTTAGCGTCACCTGTAAAAGAAACAAACCACGTTAGGATAACAAGTCCGGTCTTATGTATCTCGCCAAACACGTGGATCACCATCTCCCTAGCCTCTGAACTTCCGTTTCTGACAGAACTGCTCTTGCTGCTTCCGTGGCCGCGCCTATGCGGAATGAGTGTGTCCCGTAATCTTTGGGGTGGTTCCCTGCCGATGTTATGCATTTATTAAATATAGCTTGGAACTGGTATCTTGATAATGGTATTCCATCAATGTGTGATAGGAAGAAATTGCTTTGTGATCTGATGGTTATATATGTTTTTACTATTGTTACCCGACTCAGTGTACTGTTTGTGGGTTGTAGAAGTACCCAAGTGCCCCTGCCCACTGGAACCATTTTTGATTGGCGTATGCGTAGACGTATTGCATTATTGGCTATGACTACGTCCTGGTGTAATAAGCCTCCACTGGAGGTAATTTTGGATTGAGGGACTAATTCGCTTATGCATAGCGCCCTGAAGAAGGCGATCGCAAATACAGTAGACAGTAGTGTTGCTTCAAATTGTGAGTGTCATGTTAATGGTGTTAGGGATATGGTGTGAGAAATCAGTTTTAGTGACACGAGACGGGACGTCTACACTCCTGACTTGGCTGACCCCTTTTCCACCCTTTTATGGATTGTCTGATGATGAATCTCTTTGTCACATCTCCCAATTCAGTAGTTGGAAGTGAAATGCTACTCCGGTCAGACACCGCTGTGCTGACGCCCCTGATATGCCCCTCATCATTAGCTGGTGGAGAAATTCTATGGTGACTTGTAATCTGGCTTGTTCACATTGATCAACCCGTCTGCCTGCTACTAGTCGTGTCCACTCTTCCCATGCCTTACCGTATGCCTGCCACGTCGACGGGGCAACTGACGCTCTGATTAATGGCATCAACTATTCACCACTAGATCCCATAGGGAGGGTGGGCAACTGTTGCCCGATGGGTGGGCGTTGGGGAGGAGCTCTGTGAAAATCTGCCAATTGAATTGTGATAAAGCAGCAGCTTTAGACCCCTCAGCATCGTGGCTAGCGCGGACCCATGCATTGTGTTTTAGGCACAGGAATGCTAGCCGGCGTAGACGGGAGAGGCGATGATGCCATCTTATTAATGCAGCACGCTAGGCTGGTGTTTTTTGTTATGAAGCGTATATTTTTGTTAGCCCCATATTTCTATGGCTATCACTATTGGGAAGAAAAAAATTTTTCCGGGCTAGATGCAGCTAAAAATTATTATTAATTTCAAAGTTGGTGGAGCTTGGTATAGATGGCCTAATACAATGAGTACCACACACTGCTACTATGCCCAAAATTATTTTCCAGGCAAGATGCAGCTAAAAATTATTAGTAATTTGAAAGCTGCTGGAGCTTAGTATAGATGGCCTAATAGAATGAGTACCACACACAGCTAATATGCCCAAAATTAGTTTACAGGCAAGATGCAACTAAAAATTATTTTGAGTTTGCAACATGGTGGAGGTTAGTATAGATGGAATAATAGAACAAGTCCCACACACTGCTACAAGCCCAAGCCCAAATGTTTGTTCAGAGCTAGATGCAGATAAAAATTATTTTGAATTTACAACCTGGTGGAGGTTAGTATAGATGGACTAATAGAACAAGACCCACACACTGCTACAAGCCCAAGCCCAAATATTTTTTCAGCGCTAGATGCAGATAAAAATTATTTTGAATTTGCAACCTGGTGGAGGTTAGTATAGATGGACTAATAGAACAAGTCCCACACACTGCTACAAGCCGAAGCCCAAATATTTTTTCAGAGCTAGATGCAGCTAAAAATTATTTTGAATTTGCAACCAGGTGGAGGTTAGTATAGATGGACTAATAGAACAAGTCCCACACACTGCTACAAGCCGAAGCCCAGATATTTTTTCAGAGCTAGATGCAGATAAAAATTATTTTGAATTTGCAACCTGGTGGAGGTTAGTATAGATGGACTAATAGAACAAGTCCCACACACTGCTACAAGCCGAAGCCCAAATATTTTTTCAGAGCTAGATGCAGATAAAAATTATTTTGAATTTGAAACCTGGTGGAGGTTAGTATAGATGAACTAATAGAACAAGTCCCACACACTGCTACAAGCCGAAGCCCAAATATTTTTTCAGAGCTAAATGCAGATAAAAATTATTTTGAATTTGCAACCTGGTGGAGCTTAGTATAGATGGACTAATAGAACAAGTCCCACACACTGCTACAAGCCCAAGCCCAAATATTTATTCATAGCTAGATGCAGATAAAAATTATTTTGAATTTGCAACCTGGTGGAGGTTAGTGTAGATGGACTAATAGAACAAGTCCCACACACTGCTACAAGCCGAAGCCCAAATATTTTTTCAGAGCTAGATGCTGATAAAAATTATTTTGAATTTGCAACCCGGTGGAGGTTAGTATAGATGGACTAATAGAATGATGCTATGCCCAAAAGGTTTTACTTCACTAGGTGCAGTAAAAAAATTTGTATTCTATACACAGGTGGGGTAGCTTGCAACACAGATAGGCTACTCCACTGACTAACACAGACTGCAAGAGGCCAAAAAGGATTTGCTTTGCTAGATTTAGCCAAATGCTGTGAAAAAAACTTGCACAGCACTGGCACAGACCTGCCTGGCAAAAAATGATAGGAACTGATGTAACCTAGCCCTGAAAAGGACTGCAATTACAATTAGTCTTTACTCCCAACCTATCTATTTAAGAGCACAGACCTGCCTGATAAAAGTTGTAGGAAATTATGTAACCTAGTCCTTAAAAGGACTGCAATCACAACTATTCCCTACTCCCAAGTTATCTGTAGATTTGTGCGAAAATTGGCTTGAAATTAACAAAGTATAGCGCACACAGCAACAGCGGTGCCGTCTAACACGCAGCTGCAGCAGTGAGAAAATGGTGGCGACGGGGAAAATGGCTGGGTCTTTTAGGGCAAGGACATGTGACATACACTGCCAATGACACATGCCCTTGCTTGTGTGTAAAAAAGCAGTTCGCTCCGTGTTTGCGCTGCTGATAGGCTGACAGATTGCACCTCCCCACTGTAAATGCGGGAAAGAGAAAAAAAAATGGAGATCTTAATTTTTTCCGCAGAGATCCCCCCCCCCCGCCCCGCTGTACACTCAAACTGCGTATTAACATTAATTTTCAGCATTACTGAGAAAAAATCCAGTTATGATTTTGGTGCACGAACAGTTATCGAACATAACCTCGAACAGCCGAATTTTTTTCAAATCGTTTGTGTTTGCCGAACGGCTCGAACACCGCCCAAAACAGCTCGAATTTGAGATTGGCGAGCAGTTCGCTTCAAACACCGCTCATCTCTAGTTATAATTTCACCAGAGACACTAAAATCCCGCTCTGACAAAAGGCAAGTGGTAGGGCAGGCCAGGACCTCCAAGGCGTAGAGAACCAGTTAATGCCAAGTGTCCAGCTTCGATACCCAATAATTATAAGAGACAGAGGAATCACGGAGGACGTTGGTATGGTCGGTAAGGTACTCGTTCAGCATCTTCGTAAAATTATCCCTCCTTGTGAGAGTACCCAGCGCATCAGGGGTTGTGTGATGGGAGGGTCTGAGAAAACTCTCCCAGACCTTTGACAGCGTTCCCCTTCCTCTGCTGGATTGCATTTGTGTCTCTCTCGCCTGTACTCCATGGGTGTCCAACGAACTGTGACCTCTGCCGCCAGCGTTTTCAGATGGGATTTTTTTTAATAATTCCCCAACAAGGGCCTTCTGGTACTGCACCATTTTAGTAGACCTGTCCACTGCAGGAATGAGAGATAGAAAGTTCTCCTTGTAGGGTGGGTCTAGAAGTGTCGCCAACCAGTAATGACTGTCACCCACAATTTGGACAACGTGAGGGTCACGGGAAAGGCAGCTTAACATAAACTCAGCCATGTGTGCCAGACTGATAACAGGCAAGACTTCCGTGTCCTCACCAAGAGGACAACTGACCGTGCTCTCCTGCTCATCCTCCTCCTCCCTCTCATCAGGCCATCCACGCTGAACAGCACCTGTTCTTCCTCCTCCTCCTCTTCCTCACTGTCACCTAATCCATGTTGGGATGAGATTAGGCATAACCCTGTATGGTTCCTTGCTCCATCTAATCATGCTCCGCCTGCAATGCCTCTTTAATTGTGAGCAGTGACTGTTTCAGAAGACAGAGAAGCGGGATGGTGATGCTAATTATGGCATATTCGCCGCCCACCATCTTGGTGGAGTCCTCAAAGTTTTGGAGGATGGCACAGATGTCTGACATCCATGCCCACTCCTGAGGTCTTATGTGCGGAGGTTGACCTGAATACCGACGGACGTTTTGAAGCTGGTACTCAACAACTGCCCTGTGCTACTCACAAATCCTTTCCAACGTATGCAACGTTGAGTTCCAAAGCATAGGGACATCACACACCAGTCGGTGAGCGGCAAGTTGCAAATGCTGCTGAAGCACGGCGAGGATGGCGGAAGCTGTAGCTGACTTTCTAAAATGGGCACACACCCAGCGTACTTTAACAAGCAGATCCAGCAGATCCGGGTAGGTTTTGAGAAATCGCTGAACCACTAGGTTGAGCACATGGGCCAGGCATGGTATGTATGTTGTTACACTCGTGCCCGGACTGACTGGCGTGAGGGTGATTAGTGATCCCACAGTACCATAAACTGAGGAGTGCCTGGAGGGGCATAACTAAGTATCAACCTGATCCGACCAAGGTCGCACGGCAGCTTAGTCGACTCCGTGAACCAAGGAGGAACCGAGCAGAGGGACCAGATACTACTCCAGGTCAGACCCCGGTCACAGTTGTTGACCCACACCGGGGAATGCAGGAACGGGCAGGTTAGACTGGCATACAGGCAGGTGGGTATTGGCAGGCACGGCTGGTATGCAGACAGGTGGATACTGGTAAGCACGGCCGGTATGCAGACAGGTGGGTACTGGCAAGTACGGCTGGTATGCAGACAGGTGGGCACTGGCAAGCATGGCTGGTATGCAGACAGGTGGGCACTGGCAAGCATGGCTGGTATGCAGACAAGTGTGCACTGGCAAGCACGGCTGGAGTGCAGACAGGGAGGTACTAGCAGGTTGGAGCGCAGGCTGGATAGGGTTCAGTACAGACTGGGAGACAGGTACAGAGCCGCAGATGCGGTAGACAAGCAGAGTAAAACAAAACCGCGGGAGCGGAGGACAAGGCAGAGCAGAGAGGAACTGCTGGTGCGGTGAGCAAGCAGAGTGGAGCAAAAACCGCAGGTGCGGTGGGCAAGGCAGAGCAGAGAGAAGCCGCCAGAGTGGTAGGTAAGGCAGAGCAGAGTGAAGCTGCCGGAGCGGTGGGCATATCAGAGCAGAGAGAAACCGCTGGCACGGTGAGCAAGCAGAGCCGAACAGGGCTGAAGGTGCAGGCAGAGAGGACAAGGCTCTGTTCACATGGAACAGACTGGAAAATACAGGAAGATGTGTAGAACACAGGAGAAATATACGGAGGAAGGAAAAAGGGACAAGCAGAACCAGATACACACAAGGTACTTACTATGAAGTAGCGAGTGGACACAAAACTCACAAACAGAAGCACAGAGACAACGAATTGGAGTTAGGTGCAAGTTCAGATACTGCAGGAAAAGGGAAGGTATGGACATAAAGACAAACAGGTAACAGGCTAGGATACAGTTCAGACAGGAACTGCTACTGCAATGAGATACAAGAACGAGCCTGGGTATACAGCCCCCAGAGTGGCAGAAACAGACTAGAAGTCAGAGATAACAGGCCTGGATATACAGCCCCCAGAGTGCCGGAAACAGACTAGAAGTCAGAAATAACAGGCCTGGGTATGCAGCCCCCAGGGTAGTGGCAGAAACAGACAAGATAACAGGCCTGGGTATGAAGCCCCCAGGGTGGTAGAAACAGACAAGATTCAAGATAAGACCTGGCAACTCAGAGGCAAGGAGCACACTGAAAGTTAGTGCTGCTCAGGCACCTCCTTCTGGGTGGAGGAGGTTTAAATATCCAGTGACTCACAGCAATAGGCTGGGGACGCATTAGGAGTGCACCCACAGCAGCTATAAGAATCAGGAAGTAACCGGGCCGCCACCCTAAGCAATCAGACAAGAGACATGCACACAGCATGAACTGGAGCAAGATTATAAGGCTGGACTGACAGGTAAGATTGCGGTCTTGCATAGTGGGAGGTGATGCACTATGCAAGCACGCCACCAGGGATGTTACATATGTGAGCTTGCCTCGCTTCAGAGCCGCTACCAGGTTCCGGCCTTTATCACACACGAGCATGCCTGGCTGTAGGTTCAGCGGTGACAGCCACAGATCTGTCTGCTCTTTTACAGCTGTCAACAACTTTTCAGCGGTGTGCGGTTTGTCACCTAAACATATTAGCTTCAGCACAGCTTGTTGCTGCTTGCTCGAGGCAGTGCTGCAGTGCTTACAGCTTCCAACTTATGTCATTTCGGTGATGTAGGCTGAAGAGCAGGAGGAAGTGCAGGAGCTTTAGAATGTGGGGCAACCCTGATTGACCCAGGGCCCGCAATCCGCAGCGTCGGGAGGACGTGTTCCATGCCAAGGTCCGACTGGGTCTCAGCTTCCACTATATTAACCCAGCGTGCCATCAGCGAGATGTACCGTCCCTGGCCACAAGCACATGTCCGTGGTTAGATGGACCATCCCAATAACTGTGTTGTTGAGGGCACGGCTAATGTTCTGGGACACGTGCTTGTGTAATGCGGGAACAGCACACAAGGAGAAATAAAGGCGGCTTGGGACCAAGTACCGAGGGTTGGCCGTTGCCATCAGGTTGCGCAAAGCTTCCGTCTCCACGAGCCTAAGAGGCAACATTTCGAGCGCAAGCATTCGTGAAATGCGTGAGTTTAGTAGTGTGGCCTGTGGGGCATTTGCTGTGTATTTTCGCTTGCGTTCCAAGGACTGGGGTAGGAACAACTGAACGCTGCGCTGGGACAAAGATGTGGTTGCTGATGGTGGTAGTTGTGAGTGTGCAATGACTGGTGCAGGGCAGGAGGCATCTTCTCATGCGCAATGGACAGGGGATTGGCGTGCACACACAACAGCAGAACAAGCAGTGGTGTCACCAGCAGGCACTGTTTCTGGATCCCAGCGTTCGGCCCACATAATTGGGTGCTTTGATGTCATGTGCCTGAGGATGCTGGTGGTGGTCAGGCTTCTGGTTTTGATACCCCTGCTCATGCTGGCCTGACAGATGGTGCAATTTACCTTTTTAGGGTTATCTGATCAGTCTTTTAAAAAACAGACTCGGGAAGACCTAACAGTTGGAATGGCAACTTCCGTCATGTTGGTGTTCTGGGGAACAGTTTCCCATCTTGTGTCTGTGGCCACCACACTGCTTGTTACTGCCTGTTTTGGTGCTACGCCTCCCTCCCCCTGTGTACTGTTGTCCTTGCTCTGCATGTCACCTTGCCAGGTTGGGAAAGTGACTTCATTGTCCACCACCTCGTCTTCCACTTACTCACCCTGGTACTCCTACTGACTTTATGGCAATTGTGTCTCATCATCATCATCCACCTCTTGCGACAGTAATTGCACTTTCCCACCGTTGCCTTCATGTGACCGTGGCTGCGCAAATATTTGGCCATCACTACTTGCGATGTCCTCTTGCCTCTCTTGAAGCTGGCTGGGCGAGAGGCCTGAATCTATATATGGAAGACTGAAAAGCTCTTTGGAGTGTCCAAATGTGGAATCAGTTGTCTCCGGGCACTCAGCATGGTGAAAGGAAGGAGGATCAGGGAGAGGAATATGCGGTCCAAACTCACGGCTACTGAGACTTGACCATGTGGAAGACAGGGTGGTGGTGGTGGCAAAGTGACAACCTTTTGACACTGCTCTGAGTTCATTTGTGGTGTGCTGTGATGTCACAGCCCTGACACACTGGCCGTATACCGCACACAGCACTCACACACTGGCCGTATACCGCACACAGCACTCACACACTGCTCATATATCTCACACAGCTCTGACACACTGGCTGTATACTGCACATAATCCTGATACACGCTGTATACTGCATACAGCCTTGACGCGTTGCTCATAAATTGCTTAAAAAATTGCTTAATAAAATCACTTCTGTTGCAATGCAAGTATGTTGGATTATTTGTTTCCAGAGCTGCTGACTGCCTGACATGGATCATGTCCACCATAAAACTTCAGAAAACTAAGCATTGCCAGATGTGTCACTTTGGCTGAATAGTGAATGCAGTTACACTAACAGCTCTGTGAGGTCCTCACACCTATGTCATATATAAGGGGTAGTTAGACACTTCCCTTCACCCTTACCATCATAAGCATTCCTGTTGTATGCACAAAATACAGTATGCCATTAGTGCCTCAAATACATCATTATTTTAGCAGATTGAAAGTAGTTCGGGCATTGTATTTCATTACTAAATTTCCTCTAATTTTTTTTCCAGAGTTGGGAATGACAATTTTCAGCGAAAATAATAATATTCCAACTAAAAATTCCTGACTGGCAGCAATCAGTCCTTGAGATCTGACACACTACGACTGGACAAGTTGTAATTTACCATGACAGATGAAGAATTTGTCTGGATAGTAGCATAGTTCTTTAAAACATCAATAAAGCATATATGTCACATGCAATATAATTTGCTCATGATGTTTGTTTGTTAGATGCATCTGTTACTTGTTACAGTTCTCAGGACCGTCGATTAGTTCTGCGTTATTAAAACTGATTCTAGTGACAATCTAAAACTTGAGTTTAAAGAGAACCGGTCAGCACAATTTTGTAATGTAAAGACATGGTGGTAATGGCGCTGTAATACAGATCACATTGATACCTTTGGTGAAGAAATCCACTTTGTGGTTCTTATATAACCCCTTCACCTTTGGGCGATTTTCCGTTTTTGTTTTTTCTTCCTCTTCTTCAAGAGCCATAACTTTATTTTTCCATCCCCATAGCTGTATGAGGGTTTGTTTTTTGTGCTTTTGAATGACATAATTAATTTTATCATATGATGCACTGGAAAGCAGGAAAAATATTCCAGTGCATAGAAATTGCAAAAAAATGAAATTTCTTATTTACATTTTAATGTTCACTATACAGTAAGACTGATCTAGCAATATGATTCCCCAGCTCAGTACGATTATGCAGACACCAAACATGTATATATTCTTTTAGGTGATTGAAAAAAACATCTGAAATTGATAAAAAAAAAAAAAAAACACTTTGGTTTGTGTCGCTATTTTCCGAGACCTGAAACACTTTAAATTTTCATGTTCTATTGCTGTTTGATGGCTTATTTTTTGCGCCCTGAGTAGAGAATTTTTACTGATACCATTCTGGTAGTAGATGCGATGTTTTGATCGCTTATTATTGCATTGTATTGCAATGTTGCAGCAGGCAAAAAGACACAATTCTGGCATTTTGAATTTTTTCTCATTACGCCATTTATTGATTGGAAGAAATTACTTTATATTTTGATAGATCAGACATTTCTGAAATCAGCCAAATATGTGTCATTTTTTAATTGTTTTATTTTTAAAGTGGCAAAAGAGGGGTGATTTGAAATTTGTGTTTTTTTTTCTTTAACTTTTTATTGTATTAAACCCTTTTACGTCTGAAGGTGGTTTGCACGTTAATGACCAGGCCAATTTTTACAATTCTGACCACTGTCACTTTATGAGGTAATAAGTCTGAAACGCTTCAATGGATCCCACTAATTCTGAGACTGTTTTTTCGTGAAATATTGTACTTTATGATAGTGGTAAAATTTATTCGATATGACTTGCATTTAATTGTGAAAAAAATCTGAAATTTGGCGAAAATTTTGAAGCTTTTGCAATTTTCAAACTTTGAATTTTCATGCCCTTAAATCAGAGATATATGTCACACAAAAATAGTTAATAAATAACATTTCCCACATGTCTACTTTACATCAGCACAATTTTGGAACCAAAATTTTTCTTTATTAGGAAGTTATAAGGGTTAAAAGTTGACCAGCGATTTCTCATTTTTCCAGCAAAATTTACAAACCCATTTTTTTTTTTAGGGACCACATCACATTTGAAGTGGCTTTGAGGGGCCTTTATGACAGAAACTACCCAAATTTGACACCATTCTAAAAACTGCCCCCCTCAAGGTGCTCAAGACCACATTCTAGAAAAGTATATCCAATCCGATCCGATATTTCCTGATATCGGAAGGTATCGCTCAACACTACTCATCAGGTGCTTCACAGGAATTTTTGGAATGTGGAAGAAAACAATGAATATTTAACCTTTTTCACAAAAATGTTACTTTAGACCTAATTTTATTTTCTCAAGGGTAACAGGAAAAAATGTACCTCAAAATTTGTTGTGCAATTTCTCCAGAGTACGCAGATACCCCATATGTGGGGAAAAAACACTGTTTGGGTGCACGGCAGGGCTCAGAAGGGAATTAGCACTGTGTGACTTTTTGAACGCAAAATTGGCTGGAATCTAGAGGGGACGCCATGTCGCGTTTGGAGAGCCCCTGATGCTCCTAAATAGTGAAAACCCCCCCTACAAGTGACCCCATTTTGGAAACTAGACCCTTCAATGATTTTATCAAGGGGTATAGTGAACATTTTGAACCCAGAGGTACAACACAGAATTTGATAACATTAGGTCATCATATTGAATAAGTTGTCATTAGTCTTGAGTGCAAGTGCTCGCAACTTGAGTTTGCATTGGGTACTCGGGTATGCACCATGCTCGAGTACCCGCCCCGCATGTTTCACTATTGTTAGACACAAAAAAAAACATGTGGGGATTGACCGTGCATGGCAGGCAATTCCCGCTTGTTTTTTTTGGCTGTATAACAGTCGCAAAACATATGGGGCGGAGACTCGAGCATGTCACATGAGCACCTGCGATACTCGGTGCATACCTGAGCACCCGATGCAAACTCAAGTAGCGAGCACTTGCGCTCAACACTAGTCGCCATATCGGCATTATTTTTTTTTTCTTTACTTTTGAAAAAATCCCAACCCTAATACAACCCTAAACCTAACACAACCCTAACACAACCCTAACCCTAGAGTTTATTTTTACACTGTTCCTCATGAGTAGTGTTGAGCATTCCGATACTGAAATATCGGGTATCGGCCGATATTCGCGGTATAGGAATTCCGATACTTAATTCCGATACTTTTAGAATATCGAATACCGGAATCGGAAGTTCCCATAATGCCTGGGCTCTGCAGTGTCTCTGAAGGATGACAAGCTGGATGGCAACGCTCAGCTGCGATCCAGCCTGTCATCAGAATGCCATCCCAGTTTGAGAGAATTCTCCTGATTGTTTAAAAGCCGGCGGGCGGTAAAAAAACCGCCGGCTTTTAAACAATCACACAGCCCCATACTGCTTCCACGCAGCCTCCCACCCTGATCCTCCGCTCCCCCCATCCTGATCGTAAGTTAGGACCAGGCGGGGAGCGCAGCACCAAGGAGCGGGGAGCGAAAGACCCGGGCGGGGAAGCCGGCAGTGAAAAGACTTACACCGCCGGCTTTCCCGTTCTGTGCCGCGCTTTCCCGCCGGTTATTTCAAATGAACAGCTGAGGTATCCGCTGATGCCGATCAGCTGTGCATTTGAAGTAGCCGCGGTGCCCTCAGAGGGTTCATGTGAGTTCATGCTTGACTGCATTGCATGAACTCACATGAACTTTCCCACGGCCGCACAGGTCAGCCACACCTCCTCCCAGACCATCAGACCCGTCATGCTTAGTGTGTGCACGATGTCTGTGCGATGTCTGCGAGTGTGTGCGGGGTGTCTGTGCGATGTCTGCGGGTGTGTGCGATGTCTGTGGGTGTGCGCGGTGTCTGTGCGATGTCTCCGGGTCTGTGCGATGTCTGCGGGTGTGTGCGTGCAGGCAGACATAGGCCGATGTGACGCTACTACTCCCATCGGCCTATGTCTGTCCCCGGTCCACTCGTGCCAGCAGGATCAGCTTGATGGGAGCAGTAGTTCCCATCAGCCTGATCCTGCTATTTAAACTGCCCCATATGTTATTTTGCACCTATACACATTTTTTATTCTTTTAGGCTCCCATATATATTTGTTTTTGGTCCCCAATAAATTTTAAATACATGTCATTGGTGCCCAGTGGTTACCTAAAATAAATTAGTTTATACATTACCTGTCCCCGCCGATCGCCACCTAAAATAAAGTAAAAAATAAAAAACTACACCTATACTCACCTAGACACCTAATTCCCCGAAGCCATCGATTTCCTGTAATAAAATATAAAATAATAAACCACAACCTTATCCTTACCCCTCTGTAATAGTCCATGAGTGTCCCTTTGAAGATCTTCAGTTTAGAGCAGCCACATAGAATGTGACCGCTCTGGACCGCTGCCGCCGCTAGAATGACGGGGCCGTAAATCAGCCCCGTCATTGCATAAGCGGGTTCGCCGGAGTTCAGGCAGCGCTGCTCCGGTCAGCTCCTTTACGGCCCTGCTGTACCGTGAGAAATTCCCACGGTACAGCAGTGCCGTAAAGGAGGTCTCCGGAGCTGCGCTGACTGAATGCACTCCGGTGACCTCAGTCAGGGCTCACGCTGTCAGGAGCGAACGTGTTCCCGGCAGTGTGAGCTTACAGCAGCCATGCACAGCTGTCACCATCTCCAGATGTGACAGCTGTGCATGGGAGATCAGCGCAGGAACGTGGACAGGTAACTATTTTTTTTTAGTAAACTAAGAATTAAATAAAATGGTGTGTTTTATTTCAAATAAATAATTTTTTTCTGGGTGTAGTGTGTGTTTTTTCTTTTTAACACTTGGTAGGTTAGTAATGGGGGTGTCTTATAGACGCACATCATTACTAACCTGGGCTTCATGGCAGCGGGCGCTGACGTGAACCCCACCACTATTACCCCCTGCCACCGCACCAGGGCAGCGTGGAAGAGCGAGGCTAAGTGCCAGAATTGGCGCATCCTATGGATGCGCCATTTCTGGGGCGGCTGACGGCTGGTGTTTCTAGCCTGGGAGGGGGCCAATATTCATGGCACCCTTCCTGGGCTATTAATATCAGCCCCCAGCTGTCTGCCTAGCCTTTGCTAGCTATTAAAATAGGGGGGCCCCATGTCATTTTTTTGGGGGGGTCTCGCATTTTAATAGCTAGTAAAGGCTAGGTATTCAGCTGGGGGCTGATATTAGTAGCCTGGGAAGCTCCGTGGGTATTACCCCCTTTCCAGGCTTCAAACATCTACCCCAGCCGTCTGCTTAACCTCCACGCCAATTTTTTTTTTTAATAAATTCTTTATTTTAACACTAAATGACACTTGAGCTGTTAATAAAGATGCAGTCCCTAAATTATTATTTATTTTTTAATTAATTTTTCCAAAAAATTTTGATGTGGGCTTTGCCATATTTTTGTATGCCAGCCAGATACAGTAGGCAGGAACGGGCTGCCCCCAATCACCAGCTGCCTATTTGTACCTGGCCGGACACAACAATATAGGGAAGCCCTTTTTTTAAAAATTATTTCATGAAATAATTTAAAAAAAATTGACGTGGGCTTCGCACTATATTTGTGTCCAGCCAGGTACAGCAGGCAGGAACGGGCTGCCCCCAACCACCAGCTGCCTATTTGTACCTGGTTGGACACAACAATATAGGGAAGCCCGTTTTTTCTTAATTATTTCATGAATTTCATGAAATAATTAAATAAAAAAAAATGCGTGGGGCTTCGCCCTATTTTTGTGTCCAGCCAGGTACAACTAGGCAGCTGGCGGCTGGAATCTGCAGCGCAGGGAGGCCCAAGCTTTCTGGGCCCCCCCCCCGTTGCAAATTGCAGTCCGCAGCCACCCCGGAAAATGGCGCGTTCATAGAAGCGCCATCTTCTGGCGCTGTACCCAACTCATCCAGGGCCCTGGTGCGGTGGCTCACTGGGTAATAAAGGGGTTAGGGCCAGCTTGGCATTATCAGCTGGCCCTAAGCCCGAAATTCATGGAGTCACGCCAATATTAGACATGACCGCCATGAATTTCTAGTAAAGTATTTAAAAAAAAACACAACACCCAGAATAAAGTCCTTTAATTGAAATAAACACACAATTCTTTATTGTTCTAAATTAAACCATACTTACCATCACGCCCATTCCAGCTGAAGCCAACGATCTCCTGCAATAAAAGAAAAATAATAAACCAACATCATCCTTACCTTTCCATGGTTCCCAGGACAGCTTCAGCTCTGCTACATCGAGATGACAGGCTGGACCGCAGCAGAAAGCTGCCATCCAGCCTGTCATCCCGCAGACACTGAGAAGCGCAGGCATGCTTGCGCTCCTCAGTGTCAGGCTGTGACGGCATCCAGATGAGCCGAGTCTCACGCTCACCGCATGTGCAGGAGAATTCTCCCACGCTGTCAGTGACGTGCATGAGGTGAGCTAAGTTCATTGTCGGCTCATCTGGATGCCGTCACAGCCTGACACTGAGGAGCGCAAGCATGCCTGCGCTTCTCAGAGTCTGCGGTATGACAGGCTGGATGGCAGCTTTCTGCTGCGGTCCAGCCTGTCTTCTCGATGTAGCAGAGCTGAAGCTGTCCTGGGAACCATGGAAAAGTAAGGATGAGGTTGCTTTATTATTTTTCTTTTATTGTAGGAGATCGTTGGCTTCAGATGGAATGGGCGTGACGGTAAGCATGGTTTAATTTAGAACAATAAAGAATTGTGTGTTTATTTCAATTAAAGGACTTTATTCTGGGTGTTTGTGTTTTTTTGTAACTTTGACTATGGGGTTAGTAATGGGGGTGTCTTATAGACGCCTCTCCATTACTAACCTGGGCTTGATGTCAGCTGGCATTATAAGCTGACATCAACCCTAGCCCTATTACCCCACTGCCACCGCTACAGGGCAGTGGGAAGTGCAAGGCTAAGTGCCAGAATTGGCGCATCCTATGGATGCGCCATTTCTGGGGCGGCTGACGGCTGGTGTTTCTAGCCTGGGAGGGGGCCAATATTCATGGCACCCTTCCTGGGTTATTAATATCAGCCCCCAGCTGCCTGCCTAGCCTTTGCTAGCTATTAAAATAGGGGGAATCATTTTTTTGGGGGGGTCCCCATTTTAATAGCTAGTAAAGGCTAGTTATTCAGCTGGGGGCTGATATTAGTAGCCTGGGGAGCTCTGTGGGTATTACCCCCTTCCCAGGCTTCAAACATCTGCCCCAGCCGTCTGCTTAACTTCCGCTAGAGACTAAAATTACGGGGAACCCCACGCCAATTTTTTTTTAAATAAATCCTTTATTTTAACACTAAATGACAAGTACAGTAATCAACACTATCACTGTACTTCTTATATATGTGACTGACATGTTTCTATCTATCTAATCTATGTGTGATGCTCTATTCTTTCTGTTATAAATTGTCGGGTACCCATGCTGAATTGCCGGCCGGCTTTTTTAAAGAGACGGTGCATGAAAACACTAATACTTTTTTAAATAAATCCTTTACACTAAATGACAAGTACAGTAAGCAACACTGTCACTGTACTTATTATATATGTGACTGACATGTTTCTATCTATCTAATCTATGTGCATGAAAACACTGTTATTTTTTTAATAAATCCTTTACACTAAATGACAAGTACAGTAAGCAACACTGTCTCTGTACTTCATATATATATGTGACTGACATGTTTCTATCTATCTAATCTATCTAATCTATGTGTGAAGCTCTATTCTTTCTGTTATAAATTGTCGGGTACCGGTGTATGCCGCAGCTGAATTGCTGGCTTTTCATGTTTCACTGTGAGCACTGTTCCCATCGATTTGGGCAACCACCTCCCCCAATACATTCTACAATATTGTTAGTTGTTTTCCTTCATGTAGAATTAACCTGCAAGGAAAGAAAGGGTTTATTTTCATTCCAATCTTTGTGTCCCATTGACTTGCATTGGTTTCCGGTATCGGAATCGGCGATATCCGATACTTTTTGGGTATCGGCCCGATCCAATCCGATCCGATATTTCCTGATATCGGAAGGTATCGCTCAACACTACTCGTGAGGTATAAGTGATTAGACGACTTTATTCTTCGGGTCGGTGTGATTACAGCTATAGCAGTTCCATATCGGGTTTTTATGTTTGGCAGCTGTCACACACTAAAAGACACTTTTTTTTTGCAAAGACTAGTTCTTGCAATCATTTTTCCATATTTCAGCTGACAGGTCATGTAAAGGCTTGTTTTTTGCAGGACAAGTTGACGTTTTTATTGGTACCATTCTCAAGCATATTACATTTTTTGATTGCGCTCTATTACGATTTTTGGGAGGTAAAATAAACAAAAATCAACAATTCAGAAACCTATTTTTTTTATGCCGTTCCGCGTGTAGTGAAATTGATAAGGCAGCGTTATTCTTCGGGTCAGTACGTTTACAGCGATACTACATTTATATTGTTTTTTTATGTTTTAGTGCTTGTACGCAATAAAAACAATTTTATAGAAAAAAAATTTTTTTTTGCATCGCTTTATTCTGAGAGCTATAACTTTTTTATTTTTTTAATCTATCGTGTTCACTAAAGGGGTTAACTAGTGGGAGAGTTTTAGAGGCCAGGTCGTTCCAGACGCGGCGATATCACATGTGTGCGCTTTTATTGTTTTTTTTTCATAACAATATTTATTTATGGGTACAGTATATTTTTTAAAATATTTTGAAAAAAAAAAATTTTTTGGCAGTGTTACTGATTGCTTACATAGCATAGAGATGCTGTAACATGTAAAAATCATACAATGTGATTTTATGTTTGTTTTTTTTTAGATTCTGTCTCTCACAGTTGAAGTGTACCTATGATAAAAATTACAGATCTTGCCTTTCTTTGTAGGTGGGAAAAGGTGCAAAATCAGCAGTGTATCAAATACTTATTTTCCCCATATATAATATACACTGCTCAAAAAAATAAAGGGAACACTTAAACAACACAATGTAACTTCAAGTCAATATTACTTCTGTGAAATCTACCTGTCCAGTTATGAAGCAACACTGATTGTGAATCAATTTCTCCTGTTTTCTTCTCAATTTAAGTTTTTCTTTTTTAATAAATTTGCAAACATTTCTACAGTTCTGTTTTTTTTTCAGTCAAGATGGGGTGCAGAGTGTACTTTAATGAGAAAAAAAAATAAACTTTTTAGAATTTACCAAATGGCTGCAATGAAACAAAGAGTGAAAAATTTAAAGGGGTCTGAATACTTTCCATACCCACTGTATCAACAATTGATCATAGGTAGTGATGAGCGAGCACTAAAATGCTCAGGTGTTCATTTATCAGGTCGAGCAAATCGTAATGCTCGGGTGTTTGACCCGAGCAACGAGCCCAATGTAAGTCAATGGGAAACTCAAGCATTTTTCCGGCGGTTCACCCAGAGGTCTGCAGGGGGCCTATAAATTGGCCATATCGATGGAAACAATGCTCAAATGATACAGGAACTGCATGGGGAAGACCCCTGGAAGCATCTGTGACTCCCAGGTCACTGGTGTGAACAATGTTGTCAGAGTATTATGCCACTTTTATGGACTGACAATAAAACATACAAAAACTAAGCCAAAATTAATTTTCCTGGAAAAAATCTTAAGAAACTTTCTTTCCAGGGTAATGACTTATATACAGTATAAGGCAAAATAAATAAACAAAAACAAAAATGCTCCTCCACACCCTGAGCTATGTTCACCAGTAAATGTAATTTTAACATTTTACTACCTGATCTGGCTATGTGGTGTGTGAGACATGATCAGACACATCCTTTTCTATTTATGAAGGAGGGACTGTGAAAGTTACAAAGCCTATTTTTACAAGGCCATCAGGTGGCCCTTACTATTGTTAGAGGGCCAGTTGTCTTCCTTGTTAGAGGACTATCAGCCGGCTATGCTTTTTTGTTCCCATTATGAAGGAGTGGGTCTCCTATACTGTTATTGCGTATGCAGTGACTGCAAGAGCTGCTAAAAATTTGGACGTACTCCAATACCCCTTTGAAGAGATGTAGAGGAGGTCCTCATTAAAAAAAATTGTTAACATTATTTAGGAATGGGTCTCCTATACTGATAATAGGCTAAAAGACATTTACCCCTGGGGGGTATATATTAACATACCTTATAACATACAGAATGTTAGAGGTAGGCCTCTAAAAAAAAATTCCTACGGGCATCGTAAACACTCTTAAAAAAAATGATGTGGGTGTTGCATCTCGGTCAACCTGGTGATATGGTGGTGGAGGATGTGGAGAAGGAGAAGGAGGAGGACAACAGAAAATAGACAAAATCAGGAAACGTATACCCATGTCTGGGTGAGAAGAGGTGCATGGGAATAGACACACCAAAAAAAACACTGGATTTGACTTTATGTTCCACTGCTATTATCCAGTGCTATTGAGAAGTCTGGCCCAATCAAGCCCTTGTTCATTTTGATAGGAGTCAGCCTGTCAGCATTTTCAGTTGACAGGCGGATGCTCCTATCCATTATAATACCCCTGGCGACACTAAAATCCAGCTCTGACAAAACACAAGCGGCAGGGCAGGTCAGGACCTCCAAGGCATAGGGAGCCAGTTAATGCCACGTGTCCAGCTTAGATACCCAATAGTTATAAGGCACAGAGGAATCATGGAGGAAGTTGGTACAGTTGTCAAGGTAGTCCTTCAGCATCTTCCAAAACTTTTCCCTGCTTGTCAGAGTACCCTGCTCATCAGGGCCTGTGCGATGGGAGGGTCTGAGAAAACTGAACCACACCTTTGACAGCGTTCCCCTGCCTCAGCATCGTATTTGTGTCTCCCACGTCTGTACTCCTTGGTTGTCCAAATGAACTGTGACCTCTGCCAACAGCGTTTTCAGATGGGAATGTTTTTAATAATTCCTCAACAAGGGCCTTCTGGTACTGCAACATTTTATTAGACCTGTCCACCACGGGAAGGAGAGATAGAAAGTTCTCCTTGTAGCGTAGGTCTAAGAGTGTGACCAACCAATAATTACTGTCGACCAAAACGTGTACAACATGAGAGTCACAGGAAAGGCAGCGGAACAAAGTCAGCCATGTGTGCCAGACTGCCAACAGCCAAGACTTCCCTGTCCTGACCAAGAGGACGATTATCCATTCTCTCCTCATTCTCCTCCTGGTCCTCCTCCTCGTTCTCCCTCTCCTCAGGCCATCCACGCTGAACAAACCGTATGATTGTTGTGTGAGTAGTAGCGTCTGTAACGCATAAAAATAGCTCTGTTTCTCCTCCTTTTCCTCCTCATCCTCAATATTACCCAATCTGCGTTGAGATGAGATGAGGCTGGGCTGTGTGGCATCACCCTGTATGGTTCCTTGCTCCATCTCATTGTGCTCCGCCTGCAATGACTCCTCTTTAATTGTGAGCAGCGAGCTTTTCAGTAGGAAGAGAAGCGGGATGGTGATGCTAATTATGGCATCATCGCTTCTCACCATCTTGGTGGAGTCCTCAAAGTTTTGTAGGACGGCACAGATGTCTGACATCCATGCCCACTAGAGATGAGCGTTGTTCTACTCGAACTGTTCGCCAATCTCAAATTCGAGCTGTTTTGGGCGGTGTTCGAGCCGTTCGGCGAACACGAACAATTTGAGAAAAATTCGGCTGTTCGAGGTTATGTTCGATAACTGTTCGTGCACCAAAATCATAACTGGATTTTTTCTCAGTAATGATGAAAATTAATGTTAATACGCAGTTTGAGTGTACAGCGGGGTGGGGGGAGGGGCAGGGGATGGATCACTGCAGGAGCAATGAAGATCTCCATTTTTTTTTCTCTTTCCCGCATTTACAGTGGGGAGGTGCAATCTGTCAGCCTATCAGCAGCGCACACACGGAGCGAAGTGCTTTTTTTCACACAAGCAAGGGCATGTGTCATTGGCAGTGTATGTCACATGTCCTTGCCCTATAAGACCAAGCCATTTTCCCCGTCGCCACCATTTTCTCACTGCTGCAGCTGCGTGTTAGACGGCACCGCTGTTGCTGTGTGCGCTATACCTTGTTAATTTCAAGCCAATTTTCGCACAAATCTACAGATAGCTTGGGAGTAGGGAATAGTTGTGATTGCAGTCCTTTTAAGGACTAGGTTACAGCATTTCCTACGACTTTTATCAGGCAGGTCTGTGCTCTTAAATAGATAGATTGTGGGAGTAAAGACTAATTGTAATTGGAGTCCTTTTCAGGACTAGGTTACATCAGTTCCTATCAGTTTTTGCCAGGCAGGTCTGTGCCAGTGCTGTGCAAGGTTTTTTCACAGCATTTGGCTGAATCTAGCAAAGCTAATCCTTTTTGGCCTATTGCAGAGTGTGTTAGTCAGTGGAGTAGCCTATCTGTGTTGCAAGATATACCACCTGTGTATAGAATAACAATTTTTTTACTGCACCTAGTGAAGTAAAATCTTTTGGGCATAGCATCCTTCTATTAGTCCATCTATACTGACCTCCATCAGGTTGCAAATTGAATATAATTTTTTTCTGCATCTAGCTCTGAAAAAATATTGGGCTTCTAGCTGTGTGTGGGACTTGTTGTATTAGTCCATCTATACTGACCTCCATCAGGTTGCAAACTGCATATATTTTTTTCTTCATCTACCTCTGAAAAAATATTGGGCTTCTAGCTGTGTGTGGGACTTGTTCTATTAATCCATCTATACAGACCTCCATCAGGTTGCAAATTGAATATAATTTTTTTCTGCATCTAGCTCTGAAAAAATATTGGGCTTCTAGCTGTGTGTGGGACTTGTTGTATTAGTCAATCTATACTGACCTCCATCAGGTTGCAAACTAAATATATTTTTTTCTTCATCTTCCTCTGAAAAAATATTGGGCTTCTAGCTGTGTGTGGGACTTGTTCTATTAATCCATCTATACAGACCTCCATCAGGTTGCAAACTGAATATATTTTTTTCTGCATCTACCTCAGAAAAAATATTGGGCTTCTAGCTGTGTGTGGGACTTGTTGTATTAGTCCATCTATACAGACCTCCATCAGGTTGCAAACTGAATATATTTTTTTCTGCATCTACCTCTGAAAAAATATTGGGCTTCTAGCTGTGTGTGGGACTTGTTGTATTAGTCCATCTATACTGACCTCCATCAGGTTGCAAACTGAATATATTTTTTTCTGCATCTACCTCTGAAAAAATATTGGGCTTCTAGCTGTGTGTGGGACTTGTTCTATTAATCCATCTATACAGACCTCCATCAGGTTGCAAACTGAATATATTTTTTTCTGCATCTACCTCTGAAAAAATATTGGGCTTCTAGCTGTGTGTGGGACTTGTTGTATTAGTCCATCTATACTGACCTCCATCAGGTTGCAAACTGAATATATTTTTTTCTGCATCTACCTCTGAAAAAATATTGGGCTTCTAGCTGTGTGTGGGACTTGTTCTATTAATCCATCTATACAGACCTCCATCAGGTTGCAAACTGAATATATTTTTTTCTGCATCTACCTCTGAAAAAATATTGGGCTTCTAGCTGTGTGTGGGACTTGTTGTATTAGTCCATCTATACTGACCTCCATCAGGTTGCAAACTGAATATATTTTTTTCTGCATCTACCTCTGAAAAAATATTGGGCTTCTAGCTGTGTGTGGGACTTGTTCTATTAATCCATCTATACAGACCTCCATCAGGTTGCAAACTGAATATATTTTTTTCTGCATCTACCTCTGAAAAAATATTTGGCCTTCTAGCAGTGTGTGGGACTTTCTCTATTAGTCCATCTATACTAACCTCCATCAGGTTGCAAATTAAAAATAATTTTTATCTGCATCTAGCTCTGAAAAAATATTTGGCCTTCTAGCAGTGTGTGGGACTTTCTCTATTAGTCCATCTATACTGACCTCCATCAGATTGCAAATTGAATATAATTTTTTTCTGCATCTATCCCAGCCAATAGTTTTGGCCTAATACCACAGTTTGGCCACTCAGCTCTGCTCGTTTCCCATCCATTGTTTTTTTGTGCAAACAACTCCAGAGTTGTTAATTAGTTAACCACCAAAATGAGTGGAAAAAGGCCTGCTGCTGGTGGAAAGGGGAATAGGCGTGTTGGGAAGGGGAAAAAAGGTTGTGTCCGTGGGGTAGGTGTTAAAGCAACAGTAACATCTGCAGAAGAAAGACCATCTTCCAGCCAAACTAAAATGTCTACTTCTTTTAGCGGACAATGTGATAAGATCCCTTTCTTACGGCCACGCCAATCGCTACAAATTCCAGATGAAGCACAAAAACAGCAGGTGCTTCAACGGATATCAAGTGTAGTGTTGAGCCACCCCCGTAGTGTTCGAGTTCGGTTCGGTTCGTCGAACACCCGTGTGTTCGCCGAACTGTTCGTCCAACTGTTCGTCGAACACCTTCGAACACCATTAAAACCAATGGCAGGCAAACAAAAACACATAGAAACACATAGAAAACACCTTCAAAGGTGTCCAAAAGCTGACAAACTGCTCAGAAGACACAACTAACACATGGAAAAGTGACAAGTACATATAGTCATGCGAAAAGAAAAGAGGTGGAGGAGTAAAAGGAGGGGGAGACACAGATATAGGCATGTCATGCCCTTCTAAAATCCAAAAAGTGAGAAGCCGACACGTTCAGTCCGCTCCTGCCCGTGCCACCTCCGTGTCGCCGGGTTTGTGCCAGAGCCGCGGTGAACCCTGACGGCCAGCCCCCCTCTCCCAATACTGGTGCCTGTCCGCTGGTGGGTCGAGCGAGCCCCCCTGTGGTGGAGGCAGCTCTAAGCTTTTTAATTTAAATTGTCTCTCTAATTTGAATAAATACACTTTAAATCCATTTACAAGGATCTATTGGAGGGCAAGTCTCATGCCAGCAGCCGCGTAATTCCAGCTCCAGTAGCGTCATCTAAAGCTGCTGCAGTTAAAAAGCTTTTATAAGGATCGAGCTCGGCTGTCCACCGCAAGGCATCCTACTGCCAGTCCGAGCCCCTATGCCTTGGGGTGCCTCCTGATGCTCTTCACTGAGTATCCCGTGGTCCCAAAGCATTTCCTTTGAAAAAATGAAGTGTCCAAACTACAGGTGGTGTAGCTTGCTTAACAGCCGGGATAATCCGCTGACTAGCAGACACTGCTACTAGGCACAAGGTATTTCCTGGGCTAGATGCAGTTAAAAATTTGTAATTAGATACTCTCGTTGGATGCTGAGAAAGCATTCCATAGAGTCTCCTGGCACGCCATATATGATTCTCTTAAAAAGCTTGGGGTAGGGGTCTAGGGGACCCTTTTATAGCCAAAATCACGGCCCTGTATCGCAATACGTCACCTAGGCTGAAGATAAATGGAACTGTAGCACCCTGAGGGCTCGGTTGCTACAGAGGTATTGCACCTCACCCAGAGGTGTGATATCTCACTCTCAGGTAAGGATGTAGTGTGGATCAGGACCTGACACCTGCATGCATTACACCACATTGCCGTGGGGCAGGGCGACCAATATGCCCCTGAGATGGGCACAACAGTCCCTGTCCCTGGCTGGAGTGGGGGGAGGGAACACTGAGGAAGGGGAACCCTGTAGTGCAGGAGCAGGGAGGAAGCAGTTCCTGGGTGCATTGAGAAGGGAGTATAAAAGGTGGGCACCATCTTAGTTCAGTGCAGAGAAGTCTGAGCAGAAGTGGCAGGGAGCAGGGGCTCTGCATGAGCTCTGCTCCGGAGGCGGGCCTAGTAACAGAGGCCCAGGCCTGGAAGAGGGAGAAGGAAGGAAGAGGAGCGGAGAAGGCTCCGGGAACGAGGAACGAAGGGATCTCAAGGGTGCGGACGGGCGAGTCGCCACCGCACGCCCGAATCCACCTGCGTGGAGCGGTCAGGCCAAAGGGGGAGACCGGCCCCCGAAACTAGTGGAGGCAGGAAACGACCCTCAGCTAGAAACAGGAGGCTGTGACATTTTATGTGGCGCAGCCCCTCGCTACACCCGCTAGGAAGGCACCACATAGGGTCAGGGAAACTGGCGCCAAGTTTACCTAGAGGAGGCCCGAGGCAGCCGGACAGAAGGGTTGGTAAGAAAGGCCAGACAAAGGACACACAAAGGGGGTCCTGTGAAGCACTCCAAAGTTATCTGGGAGTTGTCTGAGCCCCTCACCTGGTGAGCACAGTACGACGTGGGCAGCCGTTACCTGCAGACGTGGTCTGGATAATAAGAACTGTGAGTAAAGGCCCTGGACTGCATCACTGACTCCGTGTCATTACTGCTGCTGCCCTGCACCATCACCCCCATCCTCCGCATACACTGCCCTGAGGCTATACTCCTCAGGGCAGTTATGCTACGCTCTGCTGCACCCACAACACCAGCCTCAGCGGTCTGCCCTGGAGCGGCGGTTCACTCTGACCGCAATCCACGGGTGGCGTAGTCGGACATTTAAACATCAAAACCACATAAATAGTTCCGCCACTGGTTTGACCGCCCTGAGCCACGGAACCGGGTTGCCGCCACGGAGACTACAACCACCAGCATCCACCAAAAAGGGTCCGGCTCCGGGTGTCCCAAGGCCCAGGGGGCGCGTCAGAACATTTTCATCACCTTTCACAATCACCAATGGGACAAGGCAGGGATGTTTTCTGTCCCCTCTCTTATACATCCTAGTGACGGAGCACCTGCTCTCATCAATTCGCCATAACCCCAATATTAGGTGGATTGAGGTGGGAGGCACCGAGTACAAGTGCTCTCTATTTGCTGATGATGTCCTAGTATATATCACTCAATCACATATATCCATCCATGCTGTTATGGCTGAAATAGATCACTTTGTTACATGGTCAAATTTTAAAATCAATGCAGCGAAGTCTGAGGCCCTCGATGTCTCCCTCCCCAAATCCATATAGGATTCCATCCAGTCCAACTTTCCCTTTGCCTGGCCCTCACAGGGTATCAAATACTTAGGAATTCCTATTCATAGAGACCTCTCCCATCTATGTTATCTTAATTTTGGGCCCTTTATTGAACAACTCCATACAGACCACGGTTGGCAAGTTAGAACTGTAAGATTCACTACGTGAACCACTGGTGTTTTGTGGAAAAGCACATGTACACTGTGTTCCAAATTATTATGCAAAAAGTGTTTAGGAGTGATAAGGGAAGAATTTGTTTGTTTGTCAGTTAAACTCATTGATGGTGATGTGTGTCAGGACTCTTTATATCACTGTAAGCAATTGCAGACACCTGTGCTAATTAGTTTGGCAGGTGTGTCCAATGAAAGGCAAGACTACTTAAGAAGGCTGTCTCACATTATTAAGCAGCCTACATTTTCTGCCAAAATGGGAAAGAAAAAGGATGTGTCGGCTGCTGAGAAGCAACAAATTGTGGAGTGTTTAGGTCAAGGCATGACTACAATCAACATTGTGCGATGATCAGGATGAAGTGTCTTGGCAATCAAGAAGTATGTAGCTGATTCACAGTACACACGTGTGCGTGCTGATAAGGGCAAATTGAGGACTCTTTCCTACAGGCAATTACGTCAGGTTGAAAGAGCAGCGGCAAAAAAGCCTTGTCATAGCAGCAGACAAGTTTTTGAAGCTGCTTGTGCCTCCAACGTCCCCCGAACAACAAGATGCAGGGTCCTTCAGAGGTTTGCAGCTGTGCATACGCCATCCTGTCGACCTCCTCTATCCACTTCACACAAGCAGAAACGGCTCCAGTGGGCCAAACATTACATGAAGACTGATTTCAAAACTGTTTTGTTCACGGATGAGTGCCGTGCAGCGCTCGATGGTCCAGATGGATGGAGTGGAGGATGGCTGGTTGATGGACACCCCACGCAAACACGGCTACAGCGCCAACAAGGAGGAGGTGGAGTAATGTTTTGGGCTGGAATCATGGGGAGAGAGATTGTCGGCCCCTTTAGGATCCCTGAAGGCGCTAAAGATGAACTCCATAATGTATGTGGATTTTCTCAAACAGCACTTCCTGCCATGGTTCAAGAAGAAGAACCGTGTATTTCACAGCAAGATCATTTTTCTGCATGATAATGCACCATCTCATGCTGCACATAAAACATCTGCATCTCTGGCTGATATGGGCATAAAAGGGGACAAATTTATGGTGTGATCCCCATGCTCCCCTGACCTCTACCCCATTCAGAACCTTTGGAGCATCATTAAAAGGAGTGTCTATGATGGCGGGAGGCAGTTCACATCTAAGCAACAGCTCTGGGAGGGTATTCTGTCCTCATGCAAAACAATTGAAGCAGAAAC
This sequence comes from Phyllobates terribilis, assembly GCF_046119375.1. NCBI lineage: Eukaryota > Metazoa > Chordata > Amphibia > Anura > Dendrobatidae > Phyllobates > Phyllobates terribilis. The sequence goes on from NW_027362761.1 coordinate 478,115,238, forward strand.
CATCCAAAACCTGACAAATTCAATGGACGAGAGAGTTCAGAAGCTCCTTTCGAACAAGGGGTCCTATTTGAAAATGTAACATCACCTAGAATAAAGTTTTGAGTTGAAAACTGTTTGATTTCAGTTTCTAACAACCTGCTAATGCTTATAATTTCAAAAATGACCATTTTTTTGGTCTTTATTAAAATGAAAAGGTTGATCGAAAAGTTTGGGGGATCTAAGAGTGTGGCAACCCAGTAGTCATGATTACTTCGAATTCTGACAATATGAGGGTCATGCTGCAGGTAGTGCAGCAAGAAGGCACTTATGTGTCTTGCGCATCTCGGAGCCCCAAAATTATTTTCCGGGCTAGATGCAGCTAAAAATTATTATTAATTTTAAATCTGGTGAAGCTTTAGTATAGATGGCCTAATAGGATCAGTGCTGCACACTGCTACAAAGCCCAAATTATTTTCCAGTCAAGATACAGATAAACATGATTAGTAATTTTAAATCTGGTGGAGCTTATTATAGATGACCTAATAGAATCAGTGCTGCACACTGCTACAAAGCCCAAATTATTTTCCAGCCAAGATACAGATAAACATGATTAGTAATTTGAAAGCTTAAAACGGTTGGTAGGGTGATTTTAACCAATCATCAAGCTTTTACTCTCCCCAGGATGACACAGGGGTAGAAAAGTCGTTTCGGATCCATGATTTGTTCATCTTTATGAACGTGAGTCTGTCTACATTATCAGTGGAGAGCCGCGTGCGCTTATCTGTCAGCACACCACCAGCAGCGCTGAACACACGTTCAGACAGAACGCTGGCTGCGGGGCATGACAAGATCTCCAAGGCGTAAGTGGCTAGCTCCGGCCATTTATCCAGATTGGAAGCCCAAAAAGAGCAAGGGTCCAGTGACACAGTCGTGGCTTCAATGTTTACTTGGAGATACTCCTGTACCATCGTCTCTAGGCGTTGACTATGTGTCAGACTTCCTGTCTCCTGTGGCCTTGCAAAGGATGGGCTAAAAAAGTGGTGAAATGATTCCGCAAAATTGATGTTACCAGCAGATACTGTGTTTCTGTTACGGTTTGAGTGCTGAACACTTGACGGTCCCACGGTTGGCAAGTTGGAACTGTGAGATTCACTACGTGCACCACTGGTATTTTGTGGAAAAGCACATGTAAGATTCTGCAACAGTCTCTGCTGATACTCCTGCATGCGTGCATCCCTTTCTATGGCAGGAATAATTTCTGCAAATTTACTTTTGTACCGGGGATCTAACAGTGTGGCAACCCAGTAGTCAGGATTATTTCTAATTCTCACAATTCGAGGGTCATGTTGCAGGTAGTGCAGCAAGAAGGCACTCATGTGTGTTGCGCATCCAGGAGCACCAAGTCCCTGTTGTGTTGGTGGCGAGGTAACAATCATGCTTCCTTCCTCTGTCCTCTCCCCCCAACCTCGCACAACAGAAATGTGATCAAGGTCTCCCTCATCTGATGAGTCTTCCATCAGTTCGTCCTCCACTTCTTCCTGGGCTCCTGCACCTTCCTCACTAGTTTGGCTGCTACCATGCGCCCTGGTAAAACCATCTCCCCCACCCTCACATGCCTGCCGCCTTGGTGCTGCCGACCGTCTGGACCTTGCAGATGTTAGCCCTTCCGCATACAACTCCTCCTCCTCTACTTCCTCCACCTCCTCTTGTGCCACCACCTGACTCCGAATTCTGTTTAACATGTGCTCCAGCATGTAAATCACCGGAATAGTCATGCTGATAATGGCATCGTCAGCACTAAACATCTTCGTCGCCATTTCAAAACTGTGCAGAAGGGTGCATAGGTCCCTGATCTGAGACCACTCCTCCAGCGTGATTTGCCCCACCTCTGGATCTCGTTGGCCCAGGCTATACGTCAGAACGTATTGCACCAGGGCTTGTCGGTGCTGCCACAGTCGCTGCAACATGTGCAGAGTTGAATTCCACCGGGTAGGCACATCGCATTTTAGCCGGTGAAGTGGCAGGCCCAACGACTTCTGTAGAGATGTAAGTCGCTGAGCTGCGGGATGCGAACGGCGAAAGTGAGCACACAGCGACCGTGCCCTCTGCAGAAGGCCATCTAGTCTGGGATAGTGGGCTAAAAATTGCTGGACAACCAGGTTCAACACGTGAGCCATACAAGGCACGTGTGTGACATTGCCCCGGCGAAGGGCCGCACCCAGGTTTGCAGCATTGTCGCACACGGCCTTCCCTGGTTTCAGGTCCAGTGGAGACAACCATTCATGAAATTGGTTCTCCAGAGCTGACCACAACTCCTCAGCTGTGTGACTCACATTTCCCAGACATTTCAATGTAAAAACCGCCTGATGACGTTGAGCCCTACTGCCAGCATAGTAAGGAGGTGTGCAGGATCCCTTCTGCGCAGTTAGAAAGCTTGTGGCATGACCAGACAGGCTTTGGGTGCAGGTGGAAGACCGAGAGGAGGTTGAGGAGGCAGAAGCAGTGGAGGAACTTTGACATAAAGAGGATTGACGCACAACTCGTGGGGACGGCAAGACTTGGACAGCAGCCCCTTGTCCTGCTGTCACCATAGTTACCCAGTGCCCAGTCAGCGACATGTAACGCCCCTGTCCATGCCTACTCGTCCAAGTGTCTGTGGTGAAATGCACCCTGTCACACACAGAGTTTCTCAAAGAAGCGGTGATGTTGTGTGCGACATGCTGGTGGAGCGCAGGCACACCTTTCTTTGAGAAGTAGTGCCGACTGGGCATCTGGTACTGGGGCACTGCGACGGACATAAGGTCTCGAAAATCCTCTGTGTCCACCAGGCGGAAAGGCAGCATTTCTGTAGCCAAGAACTTGCAGATGGTGAAATTCAACCTCTTAGCTTTCTCATGGCTAGGAGGAAATGGTCTTTTACTTGTCCACATCTGAGGGACCGAGGGCTGGCTATTGTGCTTAGACGGGGTTGATAAGGGTGTCCCCGGCAAACTGCCGGTCTGTGAGGAAGATGCAGGCGGACATGTTAGGTTGCCTTGATCCAAAGGTGGTGCTATCGATGTCGGACAGCGCTCAACACCAGCTGGTGTTACCACCTCCAAAGAAAATGATGACCTGCCAATCACGCTGGCTGTTGCGGGTAAAGAGGTGGCAGGTCTGCGCCCCAAAACAGGTGTGACTGCTGTCCCCCCAGTCACAGAGGATGAAGAGGCCGCGGATGCACAAGATATGGCAGACGGTGGTTGGCCCGGCCGGCTAGGCCGCATTGTAGCACACTGAGCTTCCCACTGCAACTTATGCTTCATGTCCATGTGCCGGTTCATGCATGAAGTACTCAAACTATGTATTTTTTGGCCTCTACTTAGCTTTTGCTGACAAATTTTACAGATAACACGAGTTGGGTCATCTTTATCGATCTGAAAAAATGCCCAGGCTATGCAAGGCTTAGCACCCATGCGACCTGAAGAGCCACCACGACTTGTGGTGAGAGGCAGAGTTGTGTTTGAGGATGCAGTTGTTGACGTGCTTCCAGTACTATGTCTCTGTCCAGGAAGGCGCAACCTGACCTCGTCGTCACTAGCATCTTCCTCCACCTCCTCTGCTGACCTCATCTCTTGGCTGACTGTGGATTGACAGTAAGTGGGATCTCCAACCTCATCATCATCACCCTGTGCGTTATCACACCCGTCGTCCTCAGAGCCAACCTGTTCCTGCCTTGACAAAAAACTAAAGTTGTCGCTCCAATCAGGTATTTGAGTCTTATCATCGTCTTCCTCATTGTCTCCACCAACAGGAGTTACAGTTTGGGAATGAGGGTCTACATTATGGTCAGAACCTTCTGCGTCTGGTCCTGGATCCGACTCATAAAGATTCTGGGCATCAGTGCAGATCATTTCCTCGTCTGGATTCACAGAAGCGCTGGAGTCGACCTCTGATTCCCAGGCTATAGTATGAGTAAACAGCTCTGCAGACTCAACCATGTGTTCTACCTCATACTCAGACGGGCAGCTGGAGATTTGGGAGCTGTGAGGAAGCAAGTGCGATTGGGGTGACACCTTTGAGGACTGGAGTATTTGTGATGTTGAAGTTGATGTGGAGGAGAGCCCACTTAAAGGAGCACTTGATATCCGTTGAAGTACCTGCTGTTTTTGTGCCTCATCTGGAATTTGTAGCGATTGGCGTGGCCGTAAGAAAGGGATCTTATCACATTGTCCGCTAAAAGAAGTAGACATTTTAGTTTGGCTGGAAGATGGTCTTTCTTCTGCAGATGTTACTGTTGCTTTAACACCTACCCCACGGACACAACCTTTTTTCCCCTTCCCAACACACCTATTCCCCTTTCCACCAGCAGCAGGCCTTTTTCCACTCATTTTGGTGGTTAACTAATTAACAACTCTGGAGTTGTTTGCACATAAAACAATGGATGGGAACCGAGCAGAGCTGAGTGGCCAAACTGTGGTATTAGGCCAAAACTATTGGCTGGGTTACATGCAGAAAAAAATTATATTCAATTTGCAACCTGATGGAGGTCAGTATAGATGGACTAATAGAGACAGTCCCACACACTGCTAGAAGGCCAAATATTTTTTCAGAGCTAGATGCAGGTAAAAATTATTTTTAATTTGCAACCTGATGGAGGTCAGTAGAGATGGACTAATAGAGAAAGTCCCACACACTGCTAGAAGGCCAAATATTTTTTCAGAGGTAGATGCAGAAAAAAATATATTCAGTTTGCAACCTGATGGAGGTCTGTATAGATGGATTAATAGAACAAGTCCCACACACAGCTAGAAGCCCAATATTTTTTCAGAGGTAGATGCAGAAAAAAATATATTCAGTTTGCAACCTGATGGAGGTCTGTATAGATGGACTAATACAACAAGTCCCACACACAGCTAGAAGCCCAATATTTTTTCAGAGGTAGATGCAGAAAAAAATATATTCAGTTTGCAACCTGATGGAGGTCTGTATAGATGGATTAATAGAACAAGTCCCACACACAGCTAGAAGCCCAATATTTTTTCAGAGGTAGATGCAGAAAAAAATATATTCAGTTTGCAACCTGATGGAGGTCAGTATAGATGGACTAATACAACAAGTCCCACACACAGCTAGAAGCCCAATATTTTTTCAGAGGTAGATGCAGAAAAAAATATATTCAGTTTGCAACATGATGGAGGTCTGTATAGATGGATTAATAGAACAAGTCCCACACACAACTAGAAGCCCAATATTTTTTCAGAGGTAGATGCAGAAAAAAATATATTCAGTTTGCAACCTGATGGAGGTCAGTATAGATGGACTAATACAACAAGTCCCACACACAGCTAGAAGCCCAATATTTTTTCAGAGGTAGATGCAGAAAAAAATATATTCAGTTTGCAACCTGATGGAGGTCTGTATAGATGGATTAATAAAACAAGTCCCACACACAGCTAGAAGCCCAATATTTTTTCAGAGGTAGATGCAGAAAAAAATATATTCAGTTTGCAACCTGATGGAGGTCAGTATAGATGGACTAATACAACAAGTCCCACACACAGCTAGAAGCCCAATATTTTTTCAGAGGTAGATGCAGAAAAAAATATATTCAGTTTGCAACCTGATGGAGGTCTGTATAGATGGATTAATAGAACAAGTCCCACACACAGCTAGAAGCCCAATATTTTTTCAGAGGTAGATGCAGAAAAAAATATATTCAGTTTGCAACCTGATGGAGGTCAGTATAGATGGACTAATACAACAAGTCCCACACACAGCTAGAAGCCCAATATTTTTTCAGAGGTAGATGCAGAAAAAAATATATTCAGTTTGCAACCTGATGGAGGTCTGTATAGATGGATTAATAGAACAAGTCGCACACACAGCTAGAAGCCCAATATTTTTTCAGAGGTAGATGCAGAAAAAAATATATTCAGTTTGCAACCTGATGGAGGTCAGTATAGATGGACTAATACAACAAGTCCCACACACAGCTAGAAGCCCAATATTTTTTCAGAGGTAGATGCAGAAAAAAATATATTCAGTTTGCAACCTGATGGAGGTCTGTATAGATGGACTAATACAACAAGTCCCACACACAGCTAGAAGCCCAATATTTTTTCAGAGGTAGATGCAGAAAAAGATATATTCAGTTTGCAACCTGATGGAGGTCAGTATAGATGGACTAATACAACAAGTCCCACACACAGCTAGAAGCCCAATATTTTTTCAGAGGTAGATGCAGAAAAAAATATATTCAGTTTGCAACCTGATGGAGGTCTGTATAGATGGATTAATAGAACAAGTCCCACACACAGCTAGAAGCCCAATATTTTTTCAGAGGTAGATGAAGAAAAAAATATATGCAGTTTGCAACCTGAAGGAGGTCAGTATAGATGGACTAATACAACAAGTCCCACACACAGCTAGAAGCCCAATATTTTTTCAGAGCTAGATGCAGAAAAAAATTATATTCAATTTGCAACCTTATGGAGGTCAGTATAGATGAACTAATAGAATGATGCTATGCCCAAAAGATTTTACTTCACTAGGTGCAGTAAAAAAATTGGTATTCTATACACAGGTGGTATATCTTGCAACACAGATAGGCTACTCCACTGACTAACACATTCTGCAATAGGCCAAAAAGGATTAGCTTTGCTAGATTCAGCCAAATGCTGTGAAAAAAACTTGCACAGCACTGGCACAGACCTGCCTGGCAAAAACTGATAGGAACTGAAGTAACCTAGTCCTGAAAAGGACTCCAATTACAATTAGTCTTTACTCCCACAATCTATCTATTTAAGAGCACAGACCTGCCTGATAAAAGTCGTAGGAAATGCTGTAACCTAGTCCTTAAAAGGACTGCAATCACAACTATTCCCTACTCCCAAGCTATCTGTAGATTTGTGCGAAAATTGGCTTGAAATTAACAAGGTATAGCGCACACAGCAACAGCGGTGCCGTCTAACACGCAGCTGCAGCAGTGAGAAAATGGTGGCGACGGGGAAAATGGCTTGGTCTTATAGGGCAAGGACATGTGACATACACTGCCAATGACACATGCCCTTGCTTGTGTGAAAAAAAGCACTTCGCTCCGTGTGTGCGCTGCTGATAGGCTGACAGATTGCACCTCCCCACTGTAAATGCGGGAAAGAGAAAAAAAAAATGGAGATCTTCATTGTTCCTGCAGAGATCCATCCCCTGCCCCTCCCCCCACCCCGCTGTACACTCAAACTGCGTATTAACATTAATTTTCATCATTACTGAGAAAAAATCCAGTTATGATTTTGGTGCACGAACAGTTATCGAACATAACCTCGAACAGCCGAATTTTTCTCAAATTGTTCGTGTTCGCCGAACGGCTCGAACACCGCCCAAAACAGCTCGAATTTGAGATTGGCGAACAGTTCGAGTAGAACACGCTCATCTCTAATCAAGTGCTCCTTTAAGTGGGCTCTCCTCCACATCAACTTCAACATCACAAATACTCCAGTCCTCAAAGGTGTCACCCCAATCGCACTTGCTTCCTCACAGCTCCCAAATCTCCAGCTGTCCGTCTGAGTATGAGGTAGAACAGATGGTTAAGTCTGCAGAGCTGTTTACTCATACTATAGCCTGGGAATCAGAGGTCGACTCCAGCGCTTCTGTGAATCCAGACGAGGAAATGATATGCACTGATGCCCAGAATCTTTATAAGTCGGATCCAGGACCAGACGCAGAAGGTTCTGACCATAATGTAGACCCTCATTCCCAAACTGTAACTCCTGTTGGTGGAGACAATGAGGAAGACGATGATAAGACTCAAATACCTGATTTGAGCGACAACTTTAGTTTTATGTCAGGGTAGGAACAGGTTGGCTCTGAGGACGACGGGTGTGATAACGCACAGGGTGATGATGATGAGGTTGGAGATCCCACTTACTGTCAACCCACAGTCAGCCAAGAGATGAGGTCAGCAGAGGAGGTGGAGGAAGATGCTAGTGACGACGGGGTCAGGTTGCGCCTTCCTGGACAGAGACGTAGTACTGGAAGCACGTCAACAACTGCATCCTCAAACACAACTCTGCCTCTCACCACAAGTCGTGGTGGCTCTTCAGGTCGCATGGGTGCTAAGCCTTGCATAGCCTGGGCATTTTTTCAGATCGATAAAGATGACCCAACTCGTGTTATCTGTAACATTTGTCAGCAAAAGCTAAGTAGAGGCCAAAAAATACATAGTTTGAGTACTTCATGCATGAACCGGCACATGGACATGAAGCATAAGTTGCAGTGGGAAGCTCAGTGTGCTACAATGCGGCCTAGCCGGCCGGGCCAACCACCGTCTGCCATATCTTGTGCATCCGCGGCCTCTTCATCCTCTGTGACTGGGTGGACAGCAGTCACACCTGTTTTGGGGCGCAGACCTGCCACCTCTTTACCCGCAACAGCCAGCGTGATTGGCAGGTCATCATTTTCTTTGGAGGTGGTAACACCAGCTGGTGTTGAGCGCTGTCCGACATCGATAGCACCACCTTTGGATCAAGGCAACCTAACATGTCCGCCTGCATCTTCCTCACAGACCGGCAGTTTGCCGGGGACACCCTTATCAACCCCGTCTAAGCACAATAGCCAGCCCTCGGTCCCTCAGATGTGGACAAGTAAAAGACCATTTCCTCCTAGCCATGAGAAAGCTAAGAGGTTGAATTTCACCATCTGCAAGTTCTTGGCTACAGAAATGCTGCCTTTCCGCCTGGTGGACACAGAGGATTTTCGAGACCTTATGTCCGTCGCAGTGCCCCAGTACCAGATGCCCAGTCGGCACTACTTCTCAAAGAAAGGTGTGCCTGCGCTCCACCAGCATGTCGCACACAACATCACCGCTTCTTTGAGAAACTCTGTGTGTGACAGGGTGCATTTCACCACAGACACTTGGACGAGTAGGCATGGACAGGGGCGTTACATGTCGCTGACTGGGCACTGGGTAACTATGGTGACAGCAGGACAAGGGGCTGCTGTCCAAGTCTTGCCGTCCCCACGAGTTGTGCGTCAATCCTCTTTATGTCAAAGTTCCTCCACTGCTTCTGCCTCCTCAACCTCCTCTCGGTCTTCCACCTGCACCCAAAGCCTGTCTGGTCATGCCACAAGCTTTCTAACTGCGCAGAAGGGATCCTGCACACCTCCTTACTATGCTGGCAGTAGGGCTCAACGTCATCAGGCGGTTTTTACATTGAAATGTCTGGGAAATGTGAGTCACACAGCTGAGGAGTTGTGGTCAGCTCTGGAGAACCAATTTCATGAATGGTTGTCTCCACTGGACCTGAAACCAGGGAAGGCCGTGTGCGACAATGCTGCAAACCTGGGTGCGGCCCTTCGCCGGGGCAATGTCACACACGTGCCTTGTATGGCTCACGTGTTGAACCTGGTTGTCCAGCAATTTTTAGCCCACTATCCCAGACTAGATGGCCTTCTGCAGAGGGCACGGTCGCTGTGTGCTCACTTTCGCCGTTCGCATCCCGCAGCTCAGCGACTTACATCTCTACAGAAGTCGTTGGGCCTGCCACGTCACCGGCTAAAATGCGATGTGCCTACCCGGTGGAATTCAACTCTGCACATGTTGCAGCGACTGTGGCAGCACCGACAAGCCCTGGTGCAATACGTTCTGACGTATAGCCTGGGCCAACGAGATCCAGAGGTGGGGCAAATCACGCTGGAGGAGTGGTCTCAGATCAGGGACCTATGCACCCTTCTGCACAGTTTTGAAATGGCGACGAAGATGTTTAGTGCTGACGATGCCATTATCAGCATGACTATTCCGGTGATTTACATGCTGGAGCACATGTTAAACAGAATTCGGAGTCAGGTGGTGGCACAAGAGGAGGTGGAGGAAGTAGAGGAGGAGGAGTTGTATGCGGAAGGGCTAACATCTGCAAGGTCCAGACGGTCGGCAGCACCAAGGCGGCAGGCATGTGAGGGTGGGGGAGATGGTTTAACAGGGCGCATGGTAGCAGCCAAACTAGTGAGGAAGGTGCAGGAGCCCAGGAAGAAGTGGAGGACGAACTGATGGAAGACTCATCAGATGAGGGAGACCTTGATCACATTTCTGTTGTGCGAGGTTGGGGGGAGAGGACAGAGGAAGGAAGCATGATTGTTACCTCGCCACCAACACAACAGGGACTTGGTGCTCCTGGATGCGCAACACACATGAGTGCCTTCTTGCTGCACTACCTGCAACATGACCCTCGAATTGTGAGAATTAGAAATAATCCTGACTACTGGGTTGCCACACTGTTAGATCCCCGGTACAAAAGTAAATTTGCAGAAATTATTCCTGCCATAGAAAGGGATGCACGCATGCAGGAGTATCAGCAGAGACTGTTGCAGAATCTTACATGTGCTTTTCCACAAAATACCAGTGGTGCACGTAGTGAATCTCACAGTTCCAACTTGCCAACCATGGGACCGTCAAGTGTTCAGCACTCAAACCGTAACAGAACCACAGTATCTGCTGGTAACATCAATTTTGCGGAATCATTTCACCACTTTTTTAGCCCATCCTTTGCAAGGCCACAAGAGACAAGAAGTCTGACACATAGTCAACGCCTAGAGACGATGGTACAGGAGTATCTCCAAGTAAACATTGAAGCCACGACTGTGTCACTGGACCCTTGCTCTTTTTGGGCTTCCAATCTGGATAAATGGCCGGAGCTAGCCACTTACGCCTTGGAGATCTTGTCATGCCCCGCAGCCAGCGTTCTGTCTGAACGTGTGTTCAGCGCTGCTGGTGGTGTGCTGACAGATAAGCGCACGCGGCTCTCCACTGATAATGTAGACAGACTCACGTTCATAAAGATGAACAAATCATGGATCCGAAACGACTTTTCTACCCCTGTGTCATCCTGGGGAGAGTAAAAGCTTGATGATTGGTTAAAATCACCCTACCAACCGTTTTAAGCTTTCAAATTACTAATCATGTTTATCTGTATCTTGACTGGAAAATAATTTGGGCTTTGTAGCAGTGTGCAGCACTGATCCTATTAGGCCATCTATACTAAAGCTTCACCAGATTTAAAATTAATAATAATTTTTAGCTGCATCTAGCCCGGAAAATAATTTTGGGGCTCCGAGATGCGCAAGACACATAAGTGCCTTCTTGCTGCACTACCTGCAGCATGACCCTCATATTGTCAGAATTCGAAGTAATCAGAACTACTGGGTTGCCACACTCTTAGATCCCCCAAACTTTTCGATCAACCTTTTCATTTTAATAAAAACCAAAAAAATGGTCATTTTTGAAATTATAAGCATTAGCAGGTTGTTAGAAACTGAAATCAAACAGTTTTCAACTCAAAACTTTATTCTAGGTGATGTTACATTTTCACATAGGACCCCTAGTTCGAAAGGAGCTTCGGAACTCTCTCGTCCATTGAATTTGTCAGGTTTTGGATGGTTTCTGCTTCAATTGTTTTGCATGAGGACAGAATACCCTCCCAGAGCTGTTGCTTAGATGTGAACTGCCTCCCGCCATCATAGACACTCCTTTTAATGATGCTCCAAAGGTTCTGAATGGGGTAGAGGTCAGGGGAGCATGGGGGTCACACCATAAGTTTGTCCCCTTTTATGCCCATATCAGCCAGAGATGCAGATGTTTTATGTGCAGCATGAGATGGTGCATTATCATGCAGAAAAATGATCTTGCTGTGAAATACACGGTTCTTCTTCTTGAACCATGGCAGGAAGTGCTGTTTGAGAAAATCCACATACATTATGGAGTTCATCTTTAGCGCCTTCAGGGATCCTAAAGGGGCCGACAATCTCTCTCCCCATGATTCCAGCCTAAAACATTACTCCACCTCCTCCTTGTTGGCGCTGTAGCCGTGTTTGCGTGGGGTGTCCATCAACCAGCCATCCTCCACTCCATCCATCTGGACCATCGAGCGCTGCACGGCACTCATCCGTGAGCAAAACAGTTTTGAAATCAGTCTTCATGTAATGTTTGGCCCACTGGAGCCGTTTCTGCTTGTGTGAAGTGGATAGAGGAGGTCGACAGGATGGCGTATGCACAGCTGCAAACCTCTGAAGGACCCTGCATCTTGTTGTTCGGGGGACGTTGGAGGCACAAGCAGCTTCAAAAACTTGTCTGCTGCTATGACAAGGCTTTTTTGCCGCTGCTCTTTCAACCTGACGTAATTGCCTGTAGGAAAGAGTCCTCAATTTGCCCTTATCAGCACGCACACGTGTGTACTGTGAATCAGCTACATACTTCTTGATTGCCAAGACACTTCATCCTGATCATCGCACAATGTTGATTGTAGTCATGCCTTGACCTATACACTCCACAATTTGTTGCTTCTCAGCAGCCGACACATCCTTTTTCTTTCCCATTTTGGCAGAAAATGTAGGCTGCTTAATAATGTGAGACAGCCTTCTTAAGTAGTCTTGCCTTTCATTGGACACACCTGCCAAACTAATTAGCACAGGTGTCTGCAATTTCTTACAGTGATATAAAGAGCCCTGACACACATCACCATCAATGAGTTTAACTGACAAACAAACAAATTCTTCCCTTATCACTCCTAAACACTTTTTGCATAATAATTTGGAACACAGTGTACATGTGCTTTTCCACAAAACACCAGTGGTTCACGTAGTGAATCTTACAGTTCTAACTTGCCAACCGTGGTCTGTATGGAGTTGTTCAATAAAGGGCCCAAAATTAAGATAACATAGATGGGAGAGGTCTCTATGAATAGGAATTCCTAAGTATTTGATACCCTGTGAGGACCAGGCAAAGGGAAAGTTGGACTGGATGGAATCCTATATGGATTTGGGGAGGGAGACATCGAGGGCCTCAGACTTCGCTGCATTGATTTTAAAATTTGACCATGTAACAAAGTGATCTATTTCAGCCATAACAGCATGGATGGATATATGTGATTGAGTGATATACACTAGGACATCATCAGCAAATAGAGAGCACTTGTACTCGGTGCCTCCCACCTCAATCCACCTAATATTGGGGTTATGGCGAATTGATGAGAGCAGGTGCTCCGTCACTAGGATGTATAAGAGAGGGGACAGAGAACATCCCTGCCTTGTCCCATTGGTGATTGTGAAAGGTGATGAAAATGTTCTGACGCGCCCCCTGGGCCTTGGGACACCCGGAGCCGGACCCTTTTTGGTGGATGCTGGTGGTTGTAGTCTCCGTGGCGGCAACCCGGTTCCGTGGCTCAGGGCGGTCAAACCAGTGGCGGAACTATTTATGTGGTTTTGATGTTTAAATGTCCGACTACGCCACCCGTGGATTGCGGTCAGAGTGAACCGCCACTCCAGGGCAGACCGCTGAGGCTGGTGTTGTGGGTGCAGCAGAGCGTAGCATAACTCCCCACGGGAGGAGTATAGCCTCAGGGCAGTGTATGCGGAGGATGGGGGTGATGGTGCAGGGCAGCAGCAGTAATGACACGGAGTCAGTGATGCAGTCCAGGGCCTTTACTCACAGTTCTTATTATCCAGACCACGTCTGCAGGTAACGGCTGCCCATGTCGTACTGTGCTCACCAGGTGAGGGGCTCAGACAACTCCCAGATAACTTTGGAGTGCTTCACAGGACCCCCTTTGTGTGTCCTTTGTCTGGCCTTTCTTACCAACCCTTCTGTCCGGCTGCCTCGGGCCTCCTCTTGGTAAACTTGGCGCCAGTTTCCCTGACCCTATGTGGTGCCTTCCTAGCGGGTGTAGCGAGGGGCTGCGCCACATAAAATGTCACAGCCTCCTGTTTCTAGCTGAGGGTCGTTTCCTGCCTCCACTAGTTTCGGGGACCGGTCTCCCCCTTTGGCCTGACCCCTTCACGCAGGTGGATTCGGGCGTGCGGTGGCGACTCGCCCGTCCGCACCCCTGAGATCCCTTCGTTCCTCGTTCCTGGAGCCTTCTCCGCTCCTCTTCCTTCCTTCTCCCTCTTCCAGGCCTGGGCCTCTGTTACTAGGCCCACCTCCGGAGCAGAGCTCATGCAGAGCCCCTGCTCCCTGCCACTTCTGCTCAGACTTCTCTGCACTGAACTAAGATGGTGCCCACCTTTTATACTCCCTTCTCAATGCACCCAGGAACTGCTTCCTCCCTGCTCCTGCACTACAGGGTTCCCCTTCCTCAGTGTTCCCTCCCCCCACTCCAGCCAGGGACAGGGACTGTCGTGCCCATCTCAGGGGCATATTGGTCGCCCTGCCCCACGGCAATGTGGTGTAATGCATGCAGGTGTCGGGTCCTGATCCACACTACATCCTTACCTGAGAGTGAGATATCACACCTCTGGGTGAGGTGCAATACCTCTGTAGCAACCGAGCCCTCAGGGTGCTACAGTTCCATTTATCTTCAGCCTAGGTGATGTATTGCGATACAGGGCCGTGATTTTGGCTATAAAAGGGTCCCCTAGACCCCTACCCCAAGCTTTTTAAGAGAATCATATATGGCGTGCCAGGAGACTCTATGGAATGCTTTCTCAGCATCCAACGAGATTATCTAATTACAAATTTTTAACTGCATCTAGCCAGCGGATTATCCCGGCTGTTAAGCAAGCTACACCACCTGTAGTTTGGACACTTCATTTTTTCAAAGGAAATGCTTCGAGACCACGGGATACTCAGTGAAGAGCATCAGGAGGCACCCCAAGGCATAGGGGCTCGGACTGGCAGTAGGATGCCTTGCGGTGGACAGCCGAGCTCGATCCTTATAAAAGCTTTTTAACTGCAGCAGCTTTAGTGGACGCTACTGGAGCTGGAATTACGCGGCTGCTGGCATGAGACTTGCCCTCCAATAGATCCTTGTAAATGGATTTAAAGTGTATTTATTCAAATTAGAGAAACAATTTAAATTACAAAAGCTTAGAGCTGCCTCCACCACAGGGTGGCTCGCTCGACCCACCAGCGGACAGGCACCAGTATTGGGAGAGGTGGGCTGGCCGTCAGGGTTCACCGCGGCTCTGGCACAAACCCGGCGACACGGAGGTGGCACGGGCAGGAGCGGACTGAACGTGTCGGCTTCTCACTTTTTGGATTTTAGAAGGGCATGACATGCCTATATCTGTGTCTCCCCCTCCTTTTACTCCTCCACCTCTTTTCTTTTCGCATGACTATATGTACTTGTCACTTTTCCATGTGTTAGTTGTGTCTTCTGAGCAGTTTGTCAGCTTTTGGACACCTTTGAAGGTGTTTTCTATGTGTTTCTATGTGTTTTTGTTTGCCTGCCATTGGTTTTAACGGTGTTCGAAGGTGTTCGACGAACACCGAACCGAACTCGAACACTACGGGGGTGGCTCAACACTAATGCCCACTCATCAGCTCTTATGTGTGGAGGCTGACCTGAGTACCGACGGGCGTGTTGAAGCTGGTACTCAACATTGCCCTCTGCTGCTTACAAATCCTACCCAACATATGCCTCGTTGAGTTCCAATGCGTGGTGACATTCGCACACTAGTCGGTGAGCTGGAAGCTGCAAATGCTGCTGAAGCACGATGAGGGTGGCGGAAGCTGTAGGTGACTTTCTAAAATGGACACACACGCGACGTACTTTCACAAGCAGGTAAGGCAGAACCGGGTAGGTTTTGAGAAACCGCTGAACCACTAGGTTGACCACATGAATTTGCAGTAAATGTGGAAAATATTCTCCTGTATCACATATAACTGCGGTTCAAATCCAGGCATTTGTAGTGAACGTGGAAAATATTATCTAACATTTAAAATGAGCAAGGTGATGGTGCATGCAGAGGCTGAAGCCATGGGCAAGCTGAAATTGTACCACAACAAGCACCCACATCTTGTTGCTCGACCTTCCTGTCCCAATTGCTAGGGGACCACAGCACACCACTATTGAACTCAGAGCAGTGTCAAAAGGTTGCTGGTTGGATAGCGGATAATGCTTCCTGTCACTTTGCCACCACCACCCTGTCTTACACACAGTCAAGTCTCAGTAGCCATGAGTCTGGACCACATATTCCTCACCCTGATCCTCCATTCTCCCACCATGCCGAGTGCCCGGAGACAACTGATCCCACACTTGGACACTTCGAAGAGCTGTTCACTTTTCCATTTATAGATTTGAGCCTCTCGCCCAGCCAACTTCAAGCGGGGCAAGAGGAGTACACATGTAGCCATGTCCAAATATTTGAGCAGCCACAGTCACACGAAGGCAACGGTGGGAAAGTGCGATTACTGTCACAAGAGGTGGATGATGATGAGACAATTGCCAGAAAGTCAGAAGGAGGACGAGGTGGGGGATGATATAGTCACAGACCCAAGCTGGCAGGGGGACATGCAAAGTGAGGACAGCAGCACACAGGGGGAGGGAGGCATAGCACCACAACAGACAGGAAGAAGCAGTGTGGTGGCCACAGACACAAGGCGGGCAAGTGTTCCAACATGACGGAAGTTGCTAGTACAACTGTTAGGTCTTCCCGAGTCTGGTTGGTTTTTAAAGACCCTGCAGATAACCACAAAAAGGCCATTTGTACCATCTGCCAGGCCAGCATCAGCAGGGGTAGCAAAACTAGCATCCTGACCACCACCAGCATGATCAGGCATATGGCAGCAAAGCACCTGATTAGGTGGGCCAAATGCCAGGGTCCAAAAACAGTGTTTGCTGATGACACCACTGAGACTTCTGCTGTTGTTCACGCACTCCAATCCCCTGTCCATGGCACATGCAAAGATGCCTCCTGCCCTGCACCTGTTGTTGCACACTCTCAACTTGCACCATCAGCAACCACGTCCTTGTTCCAGTGCAGCATTCAGTTGTCCCTAACCCAGTCCTTGGAACGCAAGCGCAAATGCGCTGCCAACTTCCCACAGGCCACACTACTAAATTCACACATTCACAAATGCTTGCACTCGAAATGTTGCCTTTTAGGCTCATGGAGATGGATGCTTTCCGCAACCTGATGGCGGCGGCTGTCCCTCAGTACTCGGGCCCCAGCCGCCACTATTCCTTCCAGTGTGCCGTCCCCGCATTACACAAGCACATGTCCCACAACATTAGCCGTGCCCTCAACATTGCAATTACTGGGAAATTCCACCTAACCACGGACATGTGCTTTTGGGCAGGGAGAGTATATCTCGCTGATGGCACACTGGGTTAATATAGTGGAAGCCGGGACCCAGTCGGATCTTGGGGCGGAACACGTCCTCCCAACGCAGAGGATTGCGGGCCCTGGGTCAATCAGGGTTGCCCACACATTCTACAGGTCCTGCACCTACTCCTCCTCTTCAGTCTCCATCTCCATCTCTGAAATTACCACATCAGTCACAAGCTGAAAGAACTGCAGCACTGCCTCGGGCAAGCGTCAACAGGCTGTGCTGAAGCTGATATGCTTAGGTGACAAACCGCTGAAGAGTTGTGGACAGCTCTGAAAGAGCAGGCAGATCTGTGGCTGACACCGTTGAACCTACAGCCAGGCATGGTCGTGTGTGACAATGGCCGGAACCTGGTGGCGGCTCTGAAGCGAGGCGAGCTCACACCCGTACCATGCCTGGCCCATGTGCTTAACCTCGTGGTTGAGCGGTTTCTCAAAACCTACCCAGATCTGCCGGATATTCTTGTCAAAGTGTGCCAATTTTAGTAAGTCAGCTACAGCTTGCGCCGCCCTTGCCGTGCTTCAGCAGCGTTTTCAGCTTCCAGTGCACCGACTGGTGTGCGATGTCCCCACATATTGGAACTCAACAATGCAGATGTTGGGAAGGATTTGTGAGCAGCAGAGGGCAGTTGTTGACTATACCAGCATCAACACGGCCATCGATATTCAGGGTCAGCCTTGTCACGGAAGGGGTGTGCAACACAAAGGGAAGAGGGAAAAGGAGCCCAGACTCTAGGGAAAGTGGGTAGTGGAGACCTCCTAGGCTGGTCTAGTGTCACCCTGTCTCCCCTAACGACCCTATATTGGTTCTTCACCAATCACCGCACGCGAACCTAGCCCTGTCTTTCCCTGGTGTATGGCTAAGGCTAGGGAAGGGAGGAGATGAGCAGTAGTCGAACACTGAACACTAAAGACAACAAGGGAGGACAAACAGGGGGAAATAGCTTTCCTTTAGATGACTCCAAACAAATGCGCACACGTCCTCAAGCTGCAGAGAGGAAGTAGTACTGCTCTTGTTAAAGTCTTCACAAGGAGTAATGAATATCACCGGCACCTCCCTCTGGAATACAGCAGGTATTTGTACACCCAGGCTACAGAGTTAATTAGCCAGAGGAAGGTAGCCACTGGGTCATAGCGACAGCCTCTCAGAAGATGTCTGTAATGCCAAACATAGAGATGTCCTGCAACCAACTGCAGGGCGAGTGTCTGTCACTTCTGACACACCCATGACTGTACCCCCCCTCTACAAGTGGCTTCCAGACACTCAGGACCGCATTTCTCAGGATAAGAGGTGTGGAATGAGCTGAAAACGACATCCTCTCCTCTGGACCATAGCCTTTCCAGTGCACCAAGTATTAAGGGTATACCAAAGATAATATAGCATGATATAAAAAGATACATGACACTGTGGCACCCTGATACCCACAGGTACCACAGGACCCAAAAGGGTACATGGACGGACTTCTCCACAAGAGGCCCTCAGTACACACAGACACCTCCACCCTTCCACCTCATACCACCAGAGGGAGCCCTGTTAGGGATATATATATACTGGAGGGTGGAGTTAGGTAGGCAGAGTGTGCTGACACTTTAGAGCAGCGAAGAAGCAGCACATGTTAACTGCTGTGCTGAGGGCAAATTAAGGCCTAAAGCACATGCTGAAGCCTGAGGGCCTAGAGCGTGGCTGGAGGCAAGGAGAGGAGAGAGAAATGTTGGGGGCAGAGGAGCATCTTAGGCTCACCCCAGAACACAAGCCGGACACCGGGTCCGCGCCTACAGGGTCCTCTACGCCCAGTAGGAATAACCGGTATACCAAGGGGATTCTAGACCCCTGGTCAACCTGAAGCTGTAACCATCCAAAGAACTAGGAAGCACGAAGGCCCCAGCGTCCAGGGATAGTGGTAGCCAGAGGAAAATTCTTACCACCAAGCAGACAGGTGAGAGAGTGAGAAAGAGTACAGAAGCTAGGCCTAGTTCCAAGCAGGTCAGGAGCTTCAGAGAGAGAGAGAGGAAGAAACAGACAAGGAAGCCTTATACCCGCTCACTGGGGAGAGTCCAGAAGTGCACCCTTCCTACCAAGTACCCTGGACCGTACCTGCCGTCTACACCAGTAAAGGTACTGAAGCGAATCCCTTGTGTGCGTGTCTATTAATCTCCCCTGACCCTGCTGGGCCACCTCTCACCTGCATCCCTTTCATCAACCCTGCCCCGGGGGCCCGCTCCGCCTGTGGGGAACAGAAATATCTCAACTGCCATCCCATCACCCCCGGAGGTCTGCAGCAGCGCTGGTACCCATTACCATGAACCACAGGTGGCGTCACGAGATAAAACCGTTTATCATCCCTTCAAGCAACAACCCCTTTTAAGAGTGACCCCAGGGTATGGGCCCGGGAGCCGACCGCCGTGACATCCCAAGAAGGTAAAGGCCCAGATACAGAGTCCCCCATATCTCTCTGGGCGAGTCAACACCTAAATGGAATATGCTAAGGACCATAAATTGAGGAAATCGCTAATAAAGGACATGAACAAACAAGAAAAAATGTGACAATAAAGCCCTCCAAGTGAGTTATAAAAGTGAAAAAACCTTTATTAAACATGTATATATTATAAAACAGTTATCACGCAATAGGAGTGAGTGACACAAGACATGTGCAGAAAGCAGACTGGACGTGCACGTCACCCAGAATAGCTGGCATATATGATAATTATATGGAGAGTCATTCTCTCCATGTTAGAACCTCCATAGTCCTAACTCTAATATCATTCTTCCCAATAACAGAGTAAGTGCACCAAGTATTGTAGGGAACGACGTTGGAGGCGAGAATCTACAATCCTCAAAATCTGGAACTCCATATTACCATCAACCATTACTGGGGGCAGCGGTAGAGGCGAGGGCTTAAGAGGTTCCACATACTTTTTTAGTAAGGAGCTGTGGAACACGTTGTGGATATTAAGGGCCTGAGGAAGTTCAAGACGAAACGCTGCTGGGTTAATGACGCCGGTTATTTTATAGGGACCAATAAACGTAGGTCCCAGGTTCCAAAAAGGCACTTTCAATCCTATATTCCTTGTAGACAACCACACAGTCATTCACATTCAGGTCCGGACCTGGCAAGGGTTTCTGTCAGCCATACGTTTATATCTGTCTCCCATGATCTTTAAATTATTCAGAACATCCTGCCATACTGAGAGCGACAAAGCAAACCATTCCTCCTCGGGAACTCCTGAAGCTCCTCCCCCACTAAAGGTACCAAACTGTGGATGATAATCTTATGCACCAAAGAACGGTGACTTGCCGGTGGATTCTTCTTGACGATGATTATTAATGGAAAATTCTGCCAGCGGTAAGTAGGATGCCCAATCCTCCTGATTTTCGGTGACAAAACACCTGAGGTAGGTCTCCAAATTCTTATTGACACGCTCGGTCTGTCCATTCGACTGAGGGTGGAAGGCAGAGGAAAAGGACAGCTGCACCCCCAGTTGAGAACAGAATGCCTTCAAGAACTTGGAAACAAACTGGGTCCCCCGATCTGACACCACATCGGAGGGAACCCCGTGAAACTTCACGATCTCATTTATGAACACCTGAGCAAGTGTCTTGGCATTTGGAAGTGCAGGCAATGCGACGAAGTGAACCATTTTACTGAACCTATCTACTACCACCAAAACCATCATTTTGCCTGCAGAAACCGGTAGGTCAGTAATAAAATCCATGGACAAGAGTGTCCATGGCCTACTAGGGATAGGTAGTGGAAGAAAAGTACCAGACGGACTGGTATGTGAAACCTTAGAACGCGCGCAAATACTACAAGCAGCTATGTGTTCAATCATATCCCGATGCAACGACGGCCACCAAAAACGACGAGAGAGGAGGTCCGTGGTTGCCTTACCACCTGGATGCCCAGTAAGCACAGAGTTATGATGTTCCTTAATTACTTTGGGGCGCAGGTTAGATGGTCCACCTGAGCCTCCAACAACTCACCCTCCAGTTCAGGATACAGTGCCAAATGACTACCTCTTTCTGTAATATCAGAGCAGGGTTCTCAAGGTCACCACCACCAGGGAAGCTCTGGGACAAAGCATCAGCCTTGACATTTTTGACCCCTGGACAAAGTGACAACAAAATTGAACCTAGTAAAAAACAGGGACCATCTGGCTTGCCTAGGGTTGAGACGTTTAGCTGACTGGAGATATGACAGGTTCTTATGGTCAGTAATAACAGTAATAGGATGGGCAGCCCACTCCAACCAATGTCGCCATTCTTCAAACACCATTTTGATCGCCAAAAGTTCCCCATTACCCACGTCATGATGTCTCTCAGTGGAAGACAATTTTTTAGAAAAGAAGGCGCATGGATGCCATTTACCGGGGGACGGACCCTGAGACAACCCAGCCCCAACCCCAACATCCGACGCATCAACTTCCACAATAAAGGGTTGGGAAACATTAGGTTGACAGAGTATAGGTGCAGTGGTAAAGTGTTTCTTTAAGGAAGAAAAAGTCTGGAGGGAATCATCTGGCCATTTGGAAAAATGAGACCCCTTCTTAATCATGCCAGTAAGGAGTTTCACAATAACAGAGTAATTTTGAATGAATTCCCGGTAAAAATTAGTAAAGCCCAGAAAGCGTTGTAGAGCCTTCAGGTTCTCGGGACGTTCCCAATTAAGGACTGCACAGATCTTCTGGTCTATGTCCATCACCTTAAGTGTGTCCATTGCTTAAGTGTGAGAAATTAATCCTGAATAATATGATGTATGCAGACTGTACCTTATCTGCCACCACCGCACTCTAATCAGCATCTCCGTTTATCCATTCCTCTTACAGGTACGTGACTCAGCTTTCCTATCCTGATTTCCATGCAGATTTCTCTGTACCTCTCTGCTCCTATTTACTAATGGTATGTTCTTCAAGTAACACCAGCTACCCCCCACTTTCATTTATGACCTTGTTTACTTAGCCTTTGACTATCCAGCATCTGTTTCAGCCTTAATCAGCTGATCAAGATGAGCACAGACCGCTCCTCTCTGGTTCACAGCTGAATGCATTCTGTTCCAAATATATTGTGGGCCAGGAGTCTGTTAGACTTTAGTCTGTGTCATGTCCATCACCTTAAGTGTGTCCATTGCTTTAGTGTGAGAAATATGAATTCATCCTGAATTGGAACTGAAGGTAACTGGATACTAAGTCACAGTAAACAATGTTTGTCTTTGTTTTTCACTCTCACTCCCTTAATCCTTCACTTCTTACAACCACCCCTAATCCCTACACCTAGTAATGAACTCTTCATCTCTCCCTCCATTCTCCCCACCCATCTCACCTCCTCCTCAGAGCTATTCCTCAACATATAATCCTTTGTCTCCAAACACAGACAGCCACCTCATGCACTCTCCTGCTCCCACCTACTAACGCTTTCTCTGCTCCTCCTCACTGTCGGCGACATCTCACCACATCCTGGCCCTCCTAACCACATCCCTACAATCACTTCCACCTCCTAACTATGATCTATCCCAAACTCTTGTAAACCTTCTAACCTTATACCCATCCGCCTAGCCCCCGCTTCCCCAGTCCCTCTAACAGGAGCTCTATGGAACGCTCGCTCCGTCTTCAACAAACTTTGCTATATTCACAATCTCTTCATCACTAACAAGCATTCCTTCCTTGGCATCACTGAAACCTGCTCACCCCCTCTGACACAGCCTGTCCTGCTGCACTTTCGTACAGTGGATTCCACCTTTCCCATACCCCCTGCCCTACCGGCAAGCATGGTGGATGAATAGGTTTCCTCCTATCAGATAACTGCTCCTTCACCCATATCCCACTGCCGCCCTCCATTACTCTCCCCTTTTTTGAAGTGCACTGCGTGCGCATCTACTCCACCTCCAACTGGCTGTCATTTACCGCCCCCCAGGATCAACCACCACCTTATTTGACCACTTCACCACTTGGCTACTTCATTTCCTCTCTGTTGACATCCCCACTATCCTCATGGGTGGCTTCAACATCCCTATTGACACTGCCCTCTCAGCTGCCTCTAAGCTTCTATCCCTCACTTCCTCCTTCGGCCTTACTCAGTGGTCTTCCGCACCCACCCACAAAGACGGCCACACACTGGACCTCATCTTCACCCGCCTCTGTTCCTTATCTAACCTCTCTAACTCACCTCTCGCTCTCTCTGACCACAACCTACTTACATTCTCTACCCACTCCTCTCCAGGGAAACAATCCCTACTCCCCAAACTTGCATACCCTTGCAGAAATCTTAAACACCTTGACCTACACTCACTCTCTGAATCCCTTCTCCCAATTACCGACATTAGCTCCTTACATGATGCAGATGTTGCTGCCACTTTATACAACACCACAACAGCTGCAGTTTTCATTTCGGTCGCCCCCTTCACACATACCAAAGCTTGCACAATCAACAGACAACCCTGGCACATCAACCTAACTAAAGAACTGCAACGGGCCTCCAGGTTTGCTGAGCGTAGATGTAAAAGGTCCCACTCCAATGAGCACTTCATCGCATTCAAACAGTCCCTCACTACCTTCAAGTCCACACTCACTACAGCAAAACAAACATAGTTCGCATCTCTCATATCTTCCCTGTCCCACAACCCCAAACAACTATTCAACACCTTCAATTCTCTCCTCCGTCCCCCAGTGCCTCCCCCCTCTCCTCTTATTTCAGCTGAAGACTTTGCCTCATTCTCTCATTCTTCAAGCAGAAGATTGATACCATAAAACAAAGCTTTTGCCTAAAGCCCCCACAGCCCCTCCCCACACCTACTCAACCCTCCTCCTCAAAAACCACCTTCTCCACCATTATGGAAGATCAACTTTCCTCCTTACTCTCCAAATCACACCTCACCACCACTGAACTTGACCCAATCCCGTCCCACCTCATCCCAAACCTTACCACTATCTTCATCCCAACCCTAGCCCACCTTTTCAACCTGTCATTAACATCTGGCATCTTCCCCTCATGCTTCAAACATGCCTCGATCACACCCATCCTCAAAAAGCCCTCCCTTGACCCATCCTCTCTGACTAGCTATCGCCCCATATCACTTCTCCCCTATGTCTCAAAACTACTGGAACAACACGTCCATTCTGAACTGTCCTCCCACCTCTCCTCCTGCTCCCTCTTCGACCACCTACAATCTGGTTTCCGACCGCACCATTCTACTGAAACTGCACTGACTAAAGTCACCAGCGACCTACTAACTGCCAAATCCAAGCGACACTACTCTGTCCTCCTCCTCCTAGACCTGTCATCTGCCTTCGACACAGTGGACCATTCCCTCTTACTACAAACTCTCTCATCTCTCGGCATCACAGACTTGGCCCTATCCTGGAACTCCTCATACCTAACAGCCATTCAGTGTCTCCCACTCACACACCACCTCCTCATCTCGCCCCCTATCTGTCGGTGTCCCCCAATGTTCAGTTCTAGGACCCCTACTCTTCTCCATCTACACCTTAGGCCTGGGACAGCTCATAGAGTCCCATGGCTTTCATTATCACCTCTATGCTGATGACACACAGATCTACCTCCCTGGACCCGATATCTGCTCTCTACTAACCAAAATCCCACAATATCTGTCCGCTATTTCATCCTTCTTCTCTGCTAGATTTCTAAAACTTAACATGGACAAAACAGAATTCATCATCTTTCCACCATCTCATTCAACTCCCCCAACTGACCTATCTATCAACGTCAATGGCTGCCCACTCTCCCCAGTCCCTCAAGCTCGCTGCCTTGGGGTAACCCTGGGCTCTGAACTCTCCTTCAAACCACATATCCAAGCCCTTTCCACTTCCTGCCGACTCCAACTCAAAAATATCTCCCGGATCTGCACATTCCTCAACCACGAATCTTCAAAAACACTAGTTCACGCCCTCATCATCTCCTGCCTTGACTACTGCAACCTCCTAATCTGTGGCCTCCCTTCCAACACTCTCGAACCCCTCCAATCCATCCTAAACTCTGCTGCCCGACTAATCCACCTGTCCCCCGCTATTCCCCGGTCTCTCCTCTGTGTCAATCTCTTCACTGGCTCCCCATTGCTCAGAGACTCAAGTTGAAAACCCTAACCATGGCATACAGTGGTGGCCAAAAGTATTGGCACCCCTGCAATTCTGTCAGATAATACTTAGTTTCTTCCTGAAAATGATTGCACTCACAAATTCTTTGGTATTATTATCTTCATTTAATTTGTCTTCAATGAAAAAACACAAAAAGAATTGTCCTAAAGCCAAATTGGATACAATTACAAACCAAACCTAAAAAAGGGGGTGGACAAAAGTATTGGCACTGTTTGAAAAATCATGTGATGCTTCTCTAATTCGTGTAATTAACAGCACCTGTAACTTACCTGTGGCACCTAACAGGTGTTGGCAATAACTAAATCACACTTGCAGCCAGTTAACATGGATTAAAGTTGACTCAACCTCTGTCCTGTGTCCTTGTGTGTACCACATTGAGCATGGAGAAAAGAAAGAAGACCAAAGAACTGTCTGAGGACTTGAGAAACCAAATTGTGAGGAAGCATGAGCAATCTCAAGGCTACAAGTCCATCTCCAAAGACCTGACTGTTCCTGTGTCTTCCGTGCGCAGTGTCATCAAGAAGTTTAAAGCCCATGGCACTGTGGCTAACCTCCCTAGATGTGGACGGAAAAGAAAAATTGACGAGAGATTTCAACGCAAGATTGTGCGGATGGTGGATAAAGAACCTCGACTAACATCCAAACAAGTTCAAGCTGCCCTGCAGTCTGAGGGTACAACATTGTCAACCTGTACTATCCGTCGGCGTCTGAATGAAAAGGGACTGTATGGTAGGATACCCAGGAAGACCCGCTTCTTACCCCGAGACATAAAAAAGCCAGGCTGGAGTTTGCCAAAACTTACCTGAGAAAGCCTAAAACGTTTTGGAAGAATGTTCTCTGGTCAGATGAGACAAAAGTAGAGCTTTTTGGGAAAAAGCATCAACATAGAGTGTACAGGAAAAAAAAAGAGGCATTCAAAGAAAAGAACACGGTCCCTACAGTCAAACATGGCGGAGGTTCCCTGATGTTTTGGGGGTGCATTGCTGCTTCTGGCACTGGACTGCTTGCCCGTGTGCATGGCATTATGAAGTCTGAAGACTACCAACAAATTATGCAGCATAATGTAGGGCCCAGTGTGAGAAAGCTGGGTCTCCCTCAGAGGTCATGGGTCTTCCAGCACGATATTGACCCAAAACACACTTCCAAAAGCACTATAAAATGGTTTGAGAGAAAGCACTGGAGACTTCTAAGGTGGCCAGCAAGGAGTCCAGACCTGAATCCCATAGAACACCTGTGGAGAGATCTCAAAATGGCAGTTTGGAGAAGACACCCTTCAAATATCAGGGTCCTGGAGCAGTTTGCCAAAGAAGAATGGTCTACAATTCCAGCAGAGCATTGTAAGAAACTCATTGATGGTTACCGGAAGCGGTTGTTCGCAGTTATTTTGGCTAAAGGTTGTGCAACCAAGAATTAGGCTGAGGGTGCCAATACTTTTGTCTGGCCCATTTTTGGAGTTTTGTGTGAAATAATCAATGATTTGATTTTTGCTTCATTCTCGTTTGTGTTTTTTCCTTGCAAGCAAATTAAATGAAGATAATAATACCAAAGAATTTGTGATTGCAATCATTTTCAGGAAGAAACTGAGTATTATCTGACAGAATTGCAGGGGTGCCAAAACTTTTGGCCACCACTGTACAATGCCATTCACAACCTGTCTCCTCAATATATACTGTTTTTACTATGTATACCCCTTTTTAACATGTAAAGCGCCATGGAATAAATGGCGCTATAATAATAAATAATAATAATAATAATCTTCTCTAGATCCATCCGAAAACCCAAAGATGGCAACAAGTGCCCCTAAAACTGTACCTCCTGAACAGCAAAAACACATTTTTCCAGTTTGGCATAAAGTGTGTTATTAGTGATGAGGAAGCACTAAAATGCTCGAGTTGAGCAAATTGCAATACTCGCGTGCTCGACCCGAGCAACGAGCCCAATGTAAGTCTATGGGAAACTCGAGCATTTTTCAGGCGGCTCCCCCCAGCGGTCAGCAGAGGGCCTAAAAATTGCCCAAATTGATGGGAACAGTGCTCAAATGACATGGGAACAGCATGGGGAAGACCCCTGGAAGCATTTATGACTCCCAGGTCACTACTGTTAACAACGTTGTGAGAGTATTACGCCACTTTTACAGACTCACAATAAAACATACAAAAACGAAACAAAAATGGATTTTCCTGGGAAATATGTTAAAGAACATCATTTCCAGGGTAATGACTTGTATAGAAGGCAAAATAAATAACCAAACCCAAAAATACTCCTCCACACCTTGGGCTATGTTCACACGTTGCGTTTTTGATGCGTTTTTGCACTTTTGCATTGCTTTCAACCAAGACAAATGCATTCACCAGGAAATGTAATTTTAACATTTTACAACCTTATCTGGCCATGTGGTGTGTGACACATCATCAGACACATGCATACAGTGCTGAAAAGACATGAAAACAGCATGGGGAAGACCTCTGGAAGCATCTCTGACTTCCAGGTCACTGCCTAAAAGTGTGCTCATCATAAGTGATCCTTGGAGCATGCGAAGATGCCTCCTGCCATGCACCTGTCATTGCAGACATGCAACAATCACCGTCCACGTCCTTGTAACACAGCAGCGTTCAGTTTTCCCTACCCCATTCCTAGGAATGCAAGCGCAAGTATGCAGGCAGCCAGCCACCCACCCACCCACAGGCTGCAATACTATACTGCCAAATTTTTGACAGCTGCTTGCACTTGACATGTGGCCTATTAAGCTTGTGGAGGCCGAAGCTTTTCACAAGCTCATGCCGGCGGCGGCAGGGTGTCCATACTCGGTCCCCAGTCGCTACTATATTTCCCGGTATCGCATCCGCCTTCCACAAGCACGGGTCCCAGAACATTACCCGTGCCCTCCCCAGTGCACTTACTGGGATGGACCGCCTAACCACAAACACATGGACAGGTGAATGTAGCCAGTGACGGTACGGAGCCAGTCCACAACTTTTTTTGCTGAGAGCTGTATTTAGCTCGGTGAAAGGACTGGCATAGAGGGAAACCCTATCTAGCCTGCATGTCATTTCTCACAGGAAGTACTGTAAAGCTGCTTGCACTTGAAATGTGGCCTTTTAGGCTCGTGGAAGCGGAAGCTTTTCACAACCACATGCCTCATGCCTCGTGTCCATACTTGGTCCTCAGCCGTAACTATTTCTCCCGGTGTTGTCTCCGTCTTCTACAAGAGCGGGTCCCTGAACATTGCTGCTGGTACTTTTCTGTGGGAATTTGCTTGCCTCCTACCAGCCTGGAATATTTCCAGCAAACTATGGTACAACGCCATGGTATTAGCACTGCCCCCAGTACCAGTAGCAAAGCCATCCCCAATTTCCTTCTCAGGAATTTTATTTGGTAGACTGAGTGGCTGCCCAAATACATTTTCTCACAAAGGAGCTGAAGATAGAGTGGCAGCAGGTGAAAGTTTCTTCAGCCTGTTAGATATTAGAGGGTGAACGGCAGCACATTGGATCAGTGGTTAGTAGTTTTGAGCATTCCGATACTGAAATATCGGGTATCGGCCGATATTCGCAGTATCGGAATTCCGATACTTAATTCCGATACTTTTGCAATATCGTATACCGGAATCGGAAGTTCCCATAATGCAATGAGCCATTTTCATTTTATTCAGCCAATGAGGATCCTAAGAAGTGTGGGCACATCCTGTTAGGCATGTAGGCATCTTAACTAATGGCATGGCTGTGATTGGCTGCTGAAATGATGTCATGATGCACTATAAAAGCCGCCGCCGCCATTTTGAGCTCACTCTGCTGTGAATTCAGTTAGGGATAGGACGCTGTTGTTCTGAGGGACAGTTTTAGCTACCTATTTGGTCTATTCTGCTTTACCCAAGCTACTTTATAAATCGCTGTGCCTTGCAGTGCTAGTGCACAGTTCTCTGTGCTGTTCACCGCTTTCTGCAAGGTCTCTGTGTGTGAGTGCAGCTCATCCTGTAGTGTGTGCTTCAACCACGTCTGGTTGTAGTGCACTCAGTGTGTGTCACTGCCTCATACATTGTCCTTTTTTGGCAATTTATAATTTTTCCTGATATCTCCTATTAGTGTGGTGGTTCCATCCGTATTCAGCTAAATTGGTTCCAAACACACTATATAGGAGTAGATAGAGAAATTTTTGGGGTCTTGCAGCGCTAGTGCACAGTGCTCTGCATCTGTACTGTTTACCGCTGTCTGCAAGGTCTGGTGTGTGAGTGCAGCTCACCCTGTAGTGTGTGCTTCAACCCCGTCTGGTTGTAGTGCACTCAGTGTGTGTCACTGCCTCATACATTGTCCTTTATTGCCAATTCATAATTTTTCCTGATATCTCCTATTAGTGTGGTGGTTCCATCCGTATTCAGCTAAATTGGTTCCAAACACACTATATAGGAGTAGATAGAGAAATTTTTTTGGTCTTGCAGCGCTAGTGCACAGTGCTCTGCATCTGTACTGTTCACCGCTGTCTCTTAGGTCTGGTGTGTGAGTGCAGCTCACCCTGTAGTGTGTGCTTCAACCCCGTCTGGTTGTAGTGCACTCAGTGTGTGTCACTGCCTCATACATTGTCCTTTATTGCCAATTCATAATTTTTCCTGATATCTCCTATTAGTGTGGTGGTTCTGACGCGCCCCCTGGGCCATGTTTGGGGAATACCCGGAGCCGGATCTGTTGGGGGTAGTAGTCCTCGTGGCGGTGACCCGGTCCGTGCCCAGGGTGTCAAACTAAGTGGCGTTATTGGTATGATGGTATTAGTGTCCGACTACGCCACCCGTTGAATGCGGCTATGAAGCCGCCGCTGCAGGGCAGTCCGCTGAGGCCGGTGGTACGGTTGTGCAGCGTGGATAGTATAACCCCCAACGGGAGGGGTATGGCCTCAGGGCAGCGGACGTGGATGATGGGGATGGTAGAATTGCACGCAGGCACCAGGAACCACTCAGAGACGGTGCGGTGTAGTTCAGGGTCTTTACTGGTGACAAAGATAGACCCTCCCGGGAGTACTGGCTAGCGGTCGAGGTCTGGTCAGTCCGTGAGCAGACAGGAACTCCCCTGGCCAGGCGGAGTTGTAGTCCTCCCCAACTAACTGTACTCTTCTTGGCTACCTTGCTAGAAGCGGGTAAAAGTAGCCCACGTCCCTGAGTGTACCGTGTGGTGCTCACCCGTATGGCCGGTGACTCGGGGCCTTCTGGTAGCCTCCACTCCACGACGGCGGTGCTGGTCCCTTGCGTGTGACCGTGCCTTCGGGTTTCTTGGCCAGAGGACCTGAAATCCCCTGCCGGTCGGTTTCTGCTGCTGGGTATGGAACAGTCCCCACAGCCTCGGACTCCGTGTCCGGTGAGATCTCTCCAGTCCGGACGAGCTCTACAGCTTCCAGTCCCGGACTCCTTTTATCACTGCTCCCACAGAGCTCCTGTTCTTATTTTCCCTGTAACTGATCCACACCAGACCAGACTGTGTCTCTGTCTGTGTTCTCTTCTAACCCCACCTCAGCCCTAGTTTATATAGGGGAAGTTCTTCCCCTCCCAGGACTGGGCAGGAGGTGTGGCATGCTTAGGATTCCTGACCAGGAGACCTCCCACCTGCTCACAGACGTAATATTGCTATTACTGTGGTAACCAGACCCCTGGGGTTCCACATTCCCCCCTAGTAAAATTTAGTACTCCGGGACTAAACATATTTTTGAAAACATAACAGTGTATAAACAGGAACAATACAATAAGGAAAAACATGTTAAAGTGGTCACGGCGTGTCCGCAACCGGGTGCAATTTTTGAAGCAAAAAGGGTGTCCATTTCACCAAATAACAGGGAGCCGTAACCAGGTAGGGGTCTGTTCTGCCCCGAGTCTTTAACAGTTTTTAGTCCGTTCCTGGGTTACGCTCCAAACATATATACAATAGAGTTCTAGTAAATCCACAAAAGATACCTATAAAATAACTGGAAAAACATAATTATTTACAAGCAACAGTAAACAGGTAAATATTAATAAAACAGTCTAAACACTTTAGATCCTCCAACGTACGGGCAACTGGCCTCTAGTGGCTCTAGTGGACCTACGGAGCTCACTAACTGGTCCTGCACTACAGGGTGTAGGAGCTGTTAAAGGTAAGCTGGGCAGCTGTCTACGGACTCTTTGGCTCACTAGGGGCACGGCAGGCTCACTATAAGCAGAGGGTCGATTCTCCTGGTCTGCTTGTGTGGGGTCTTCTGCCTCCTGGACCGGCTGCTCTTCCAGCTCTACCTGTTTTTCCGTAGGCACTTGGGATGCTGGCTGGAGGAAGGTGAGGACGGGTACCACAACAGCGCCATTTACTTGTGTCCAAGACCGAGGGAAGTCTCCGAGTACAGTACTGACCATCTCTTCCCTTTTCTCTGCGGGTCGAGGGTTTTCTTGATCTTCTTCAGGGTTTCGTAGCTGCTCGGGACACTTCTTCAGGTGATCTCGGGAGACAATGGCTGTGGTTTCTCCTCCATCCTTACTGATTGTGCAGATTTTTGGGTTTTCATGGCTTGATGGCAGTACGGTGTACGGGTCCTTCTCCCACTGGTCGTCCAACTTGTGGAGCCGTCTTTTCCTCTTCAAGACCTGCTCTCCAGGTACCAGGGGAACAGCGGGAGCATGCTGGTTGTAAGTCTTCTCCTGTCTTTCTCTTGCTTGACAGAGACTTCGCTCAACGCTCTCCTGTACTTTCCGGTACTGCTGCTGCCTCTCTGTGTCCCAGTCTGCTTCTGGTGAAGTGTCCTCGGGTGTCAGGACTCCCATATCCAGATCAACAGGCAGCTTACCAGGTCTTGCTCTCATTAGGTAAGCCGGGGTACAGTTGGTAGAACCTACAGGGATGTGGTTGTATAGGTCCACCAGATCAGGCAGTTTCTCAGGCCACAGACTGCGTTCTTCCAGGGGCAATGTTTTCAGAAGGTCTATCACCACCTGGTTCATCTTCTCGCAGAGTCCATTGGTTTGCGGATGATAGGGTGTTGTTCTTATCTTCCGGCAGCCATACAGAGTGCAGAACTCCTGGAAGACTTCCGCTTCAAAGGCAGGTCCTTGGTCCGTCAGCACCTGCTCTGGGTATCCGTGTGGACGGCAGAAGTGCTGCTGGAAGGCTCTAGCTGCTGTTTGAGCCGTTAAGTCCTTGACGGGGACTACAACCAAGAACCGGGAGTAGTGATCCACGATGGTTAACGCATAGACGTAGCCACTTCTGCTGGGGGGCAGTTTTACATGGTCCAAGGCTACCAGTTCCAACGGCTGCCTGGTGACGATGGACTGCAGGGGAGTCTTCTGGCTGGCACGGTCCTTCCTTCTTAGGTTGCATGGGCCACAGTCTCTGCACCACCTCTCGATGGTCCCTCTCATGCCTACCCAGTGGAACCGCCCGCGCAGCAGGAACTCCAGCTTCTTCCATCCGAAGTGCCCAGCTCCGTCGTGGTATGCCTCCAGTACCATTGCCTCGTCTCTTCTTGGCACCACTACTTGCCAGACCAGTTCATGCGTCCGGGAGTTAACCATTCTGCGGCACAACTTCCCCTTGTAAAGGAACAGTCGACTCTTCTCAGCCCACAGTTGCTTGGTCTCCTCCGGAGCGTCTGGGTCAAGACGGGCATCTGGCTGAGTCAGCATCTCCTTCACCAGTCGGACGGCGAGGTCACTGTCTTGCGTTTCTGCCCAGTTGTAATGAGGTAAGGGGTTGAACGTAGCGGATTGCTTACCCCTTACACGGTGGGAATAATGGGTAGTCCCATGACGGTGAAACGCGGGGAGTTCAACTTCTTCCAGTTCCTCTGGATCTTCCCCTACGTCCGGTAGGTTTGGCATTCTGGACAAAGCATCCGCGTTGGTATTGGAGCGTCCTGCCCGGTATTTGATCGTGAACTCATAGTTGGACAGGCGGGCCATCCATCTCTGCTCCAGGGCACCGAGTCTTGCAGTGTCCAGGTGTGTCAACGGGTTGTTATCCGTGTACACGGTGAACCGGGAAGAGGCGAGGTAGTGCTTAAAGCGTTCGGTGACTGCCCACACCACTGCCAGGAACTCTAGCTTGAATGAGCTGTAATTCTCAGGGTTTCTTTCGGTGGGTCGCAGTTTTCGGCTGGCGTAAGCAATTACCCGTTCTCTCCCCTGCTGGATCTGGGACAGTACGGCTCCCAGCCCGATGTTACTTGCGTCGGTGTAGAGGATAAAGGGCTGGCTGTAATCAGGGTACGCCAGGATTTCATCCCCCGTGAGGGCCATCTTCAGCTGGCGGAAGGACTCTTCTTCCAGCTTCTCCCATCTGAAGGGCGGCTTCTGGTTCTTGGCCTTCCTGGACTGGCCTATCAGGAGGTCCTGCATAGGAGCTGCCTTTTTGGTGAAACCGGGAATGAATCTTCGGTAGTAGCCTACCAACCCGAGGAACTGCCGCACTTCCTTTACGCTGGAGGGTCTTGGCCATTCCTTAATCGCGGTGATCTTATCAGGGTCGGGGGCCACTCCGTCAGCACTCACCACGTGTCCCAGGTACTGCACTTTTGGTTTTAGCAGGTGACACTTCGACGGTTTCACCTTCAGACCGTAGTTTGCCAGGGCTTCAAACACTTCCGCCAGGTGTTTCAGGTGGTCCTCGTAGGTTTTGGAATAAACTATAACATCGTCCAGGTACAGCAGGACCGTCTCAAAGTTCCGGTGTCCCAGACAGCATTCCATCAATCGTTGGAAGGTTCCTGGTGCGTTGCAGAGTCCGAACGGCATGCAGGTAAACTCGCTAAGTCCCATCGGGGTGGTGAATGCGGTCTTCTCCCGGTCCGCCTCTGCTACAGGAACCTGCCAGTACCCGCTAGTGAGATCCAAAGTGGAGAAGAAGTTAGCAGATTTTAAAGCAGCCAAAGACTCCTCTATCCTTGGTAAGGGGTACGCATCTTTGTGTGTGATACGGTTGATTTTCCGGTAATCTACACACATTCTCATGGTGTTGTCTTTTTTTTTAACCAAGACTAGTGGAGCTGCCCAGGGGCTACAGCTATCCCTGATTACCCCAGCCTCCTTCATGTCTCTAAGCATCCCCTTGGCGTGTTGGTAGTGTGCAGGGGGTACGGGACGATACCTTTCCTTTATGGGAGGATGATCTCCCGTGGGGATGTGATGTTCCACTCCCCTTACTCGCCCGAAGTCCAGCGGGTGTTTACTGAACACTCTCTCGTATTCCTGGATCACCCGGTAGACTCCCTGCTTTTGGTGAGCAGGTGTGGAGTCAGTAACCAAATGCAGTTGCTGACACCAGTCCTCCATTTGTTGCTTAGAGCCGTTACCTTCCTCTGGATGAGATGGAGGCAAGGGTTCCACGGACTGTACAGAATTTTGGTTGATGGTATGCAATTTGGCTAGCGTAGCATACCGGGGCAGGTACACTTCCCTCTTCCCGATATTTATTATGCGAACGGGCACCCTCCCATGGCGTACATCAACCACCCCCCGTGCCGTCAAAATGGTGGGCCTACTATCTGAGTAGACTGGTTCTACCATTGCCTGGTAATCTCTACCTCTCAGACCAATAGCTGCCCGGCACCAAATCATCATTTCACTTTTCGGGGGCATGGCAATAGGGAAAGGGTCACACATCCTCACGCTACCAATCTCACCACCGGAGAGTTCCACCTGTTGCCGTCGCATCAGTGCCCGGATCTCTTTCTGGAGCACTCGCTGCTGGCCGGAGCTGGCGTTCTTGGCAACCTGCTGTAAAATAAGAATCACCTCTGCAAGACAATTTTCAATCACATTAGTTCCTAGAGTTATCTTTGGGTGACTCTCGCACTTGTCAATGTCTACAATGATCAGTCCCTGTGCTGCCAGTTCGACTTTACCGATTTTAATGGTCATCTCTTTAAATCCGATCTGTGGCACGGGCTGACCATTGCTGGCGATGATACTCAAGTCGTCGTCTGGGTAGCGGGTTATATCCGAGTCATTCCAGTACTGCTTGAAGAGCATGTACGGGATGGTGGTGACCTGTGACCCGGTGTCAAGTAGGGCACTCATAGGAATGCCATCCAGTACCACAGGCAAGACTGGACGTCCTCCCACGTATTTGTCACGCCAGTTCGATGGGCCTGGTGATCTTATTCCTAGGGGTTGGCCCTCTACCCCAGGTTGTGCCAGTTTAAAGGACAGTACCTTGCCATATGTCCGGGTTGATTGCAGCGGCGGCAGATGGGTTGTCCGTCCTCGTTGTATTGGGTCTTCCTCTGGCCGGTGGGGTCCTCCTTGGTCGGCGCCACGGGATATCCTCCGGTCCGGATGCCAGCTGGATCTTCCCTGGAGTAGAAACCTGTAAAGACTGCACAGTTCGGGTTAGCGCGGCAACGCTTTTAGTTAGCTCTTGGACCTGATGGTGCAGGTCTGTAGCCGGGTCATTGTTTAAAGCCTGCGCATCAGCTCCCACAGGCCCTGCCGACAAGGGCGCCGTCTCCTGGTGGTAAGTGGTAGCAGGGCGTTTGTGGGTCACAGCGCCACCTGGTGCCGGTTCTCGGAGCATCCGGATGGCTCTGTCCTTGAACTGTGCAAAGTCCAGATGAGGGTCCTGTAAGGCCATGGCTCGCAACTGGGTTTGGTGGGCATTACAATGTAGACCCTCTATAAATTGTTCAGTCAACAGTTTGTCTTCGTTTCCCACGCCGTCAGGGTCGGCCTGCTTAATGGCTCTCAGGGCCTCTTGTAGGTTTAGCGCATAGTCCCTTATATTCTCATGTGCTTGCTGCTTGCACCCGTAAAATAGGAGCTTTATTTCGGCTGAGGTGCGGGTGTCAAATGTGTCTTTCAGCCGGGCTAGTATCTCTCTGACAGTCCTCTTCCTCCCAGGTGGCCAGGACTTTACCTCCTTTTGGCTGCCCCTGTTAATTGAGCCACCAGGATGCTCACTTTTTGCTCTTCTGTGAGCGGGTACACCTGGAAGAGGCTATCCAGCCTTTCTCTGAAGTCATTTAGGGTATGTGACTCCCCTGAGTACTGGGGTAGCCAGGCTGCCCCCGGGATGTAGGGCATGGTGAAAGGCATGACCGCAGCAGCGGTGGTGCTGGCGGTGGCTGTGGCAGTGAAGCTCTCCTCCGTATCCGACATCCTCCTCCCCCCTAGTGGACCGTGGCCTACCTTGCGATGATCCTCTTCCGTAGGCCGCGGCTCCGCAGTGGATCGTCAGGGTTGAGGACCTTCCGTCGCGCTCCTGTGACGTCGGCGTCTGCTGGGTTCCTTCCAGGACCTTACGCAACGTCCGGACGTGAGGCGGGGCTTCAGTTCTGTCGCGCTTTCGGAGTCCACGCCCCTCTTCTTCCCGCGCGGCGTCCTCGAGATGGCGTCCAACGGCGGGAAAACTCCACGGATGGCGGGAAGAAGGCAAAAGATGGCGTCGGATGGCGGGAAAACTCCACGGATGGCGGGAATCTTCACCACAGGTAAGTTTAACAGTCTTTTTCAGGCACGCAGTACCCGGTGGTTGCGGGCACGGAATCCTGCCGACTACGCCAAAGTTGACGCGGCCCCTGGTCCATGTTTGGGGATTACCCGGAGCCGGATCTGTTGGGGGTAGTAGTCCTCGTGGCGGTGACCCGGTCCGTGCCCAGGGTGTCAAACTAAGTGGCGTTATTGGTATGATGGTATTAGTGTCCGACTACGCCACCCGTTGAATGCGGCTATGAAGCCGCCGCTGCAGGGCAGTCCGCTGAGGCCGGTGGTACGGTTGTGCAGCGTGGATAGTATAACCCCCAACGGGAGGGGTATGGCCTCAGGGCAGCGGACGTGGATGATGGGGATGGTAGAATTGCACGCAGGCACCAGGAACCACTCAGAGACGGTGCGGTGTAGTTCAGGGTCTTTACTGGTGACAAAGATAGACCCTCCCGGGAGTACTGGCTAGCGGTCGGGGTCTGGTCAGTCCGTGAGCAGACAGGATCTCCCCTGGCCAGGCGGAGTTGTAGGCCTCCCCAACTAACTGTACTCTTCTTGGCTACCTTGCTAGAAGCGGGTAAAAGTAGCCCACGTCCCTGAGTGTACCGTGTGGTGCTCACCCGTATGGCCGGTGACTCGGGGCCTTCTGGTAGCCTCCGCTCCACGACGGCGGTGCTGGTCCCTTGCGTGTGACCGTGCCTTCGGGTTTCTTGGCCAGAGGACCTGAAATCCCCTGCCGGTCGGTTTCTGCTGCTGGGTATGGAACAGTCCCCACAGCCTCGGACTCCGTGTCCGTTGAGATCTCTCCAGTCCGGACGAGCTCTACAGCTTCCAGTCCCGGACTCCTTTTATCACTGCTCCCACAGAGCTCCTGTTCTTATTTTCCCTGTAACTGATCCACACCAGACCAGACTGTGTCTCTGTCTGTGTTCTCTTCTAACCCCACCTCAGCCCCAGTTTATATAGGGGAAGTTCTTCCCCTCCCAGGACTGGGCAGGAGGTGTGGCATGCTTAGGATTCCTGACCAGGAGACCTCCCACCTGCTCACAGACGTAATATTGCTATTACTGTGGTAACCAGACCCCTGGGGTTCCACAGTTCCATCCGTATTCAGCTAAATTGGTTCCAAACACACTATATAGGAGTAGATAGAGAAATTTTTTTGGTCTTGCAGCGCTAGTGCACAGTGCTCTGCATCTGTACTGTTCACCGCTGTCTGCAAGGTCTGGTGTGTGAGTGCAGCTCACCCTGTAGTGTGTGCTTCAACCCCGTCTGGTTGTAGTGCACTCAGTGTGTGTCACTGCCTCATACATTGTCCTTTATTGCCAATTCATAATTTTTCCTGATATCTCCTATTAGTGTGGTGGTTCCATCCGTATTCAGCTAAATTGGTTCCAAACACACTATATAGGAGTAGTTAGAGGAGCCTTTCTGCAGCATTGGGCCCTGCAGCCTCAGCCAGATTAGTATTAGCCTATGTTTTGCAGCCTCATCTATTGCATTGTAGGTTACCTTCCTACATTGTAATAGCTACAAAAAGTTTGTGATACTATCGTTATTACATCACATCCAGTGTCTTTTTGTGACAAAAAAAACCTAAATAAAGTTCACCAAACACTCCACTTTACAGTTGTGTAGGCCACATTAGCTCATATTAAAGTCTAGTCCACACTTTATAAAATTAGTGTTTCTTATACCTGTTAGCAGCTGTTCAGGAATAAGCACACTAAGCCCTTAGTACTTTTCTGCCTATCTTTATCAGTCTACCAAGATGAAGAAGGCAGGGAGTAAGGCATGTGGTCGTGGGCGTGGGCGTGGAGTTTCTGCAGGGAGAGAACGTGAGGATTCTGTGCCTGCAGGGAGAGGACGTGGGGATTCTGTGCCTGCTGCGGGCACCAGTGACTCAGCATCCCCCAGTTTTACCAGGGAACAGTCCTTTATGCGCAGCTTTGTAGGAGCTAGCCGTACCCCACTGCTGCGCGAGGACCAAATTGAAGCCGTTGTCGGATGGATGGCAGCTAACGCATCGACTTCAATTAGTTCCAGATCCTCTCAGGTCCTGAGCACTGAAGAGCACCCATCTGTCTGTTCACCACCTGCCAAATTGCCCAGGCAGTCAGAGAGCCCTGGACAGGAGCCATCTCTACTTCTGTTCTCTGAATCTCTTGGCTTGGAAAGAGGGGGCCAGCCAAGCAGAATTCTAGAATTTGAAGAAGAGGTAGTATGCAGTGATGCGCAACCGTTTTGTCTCTCTGAATCTGAAGAGGCGGGTGGGCCAGTGCCTATGGTCAGCAGCACACCTCAGTACGCATCTGATGATGAGACTCAGGTGCCACTTTCTGGTGCGTACTGTGCTGTCGAGACTACCCAGGAGAAGCAGTTGTTTGAAGAGGGTGGTGTAGATGATGAGGTCCTTGACCCATCATGGCGTGAGAGACAGGAAGGTGGTGGGAGCAGCTCTGAGGAAGAGATTCCCCAAACGGCCCAAAAAGGAGGGAGAGGGAGGGGGCAGACTTGGTTGCCTGTAGCCTCCACTTCAGCACCCATTAGGAGCATGTGTAACGGGTCTGGGAGGCGGAACCTCTGGGCTACTATACAAGGGAGTGGTCCTTGTAAGGGAGCAGGTGGCGACCAGGCAGGCAGTCACAGCAGGTGACCGGGACAGTCTCTGGGTGTACGGGCAGGAGGTCACGGCAAGTGATCAGGGCAGTCTCTGGAAGAACGGGCTGGAGGTCACGGCAAGTGACTGGGGCAGTCTCTGGAAGAACGGGCTGGAGGTCACGGCAAGTGACCGGGGCAGTCTCTAGGTAAAGGGTAGGTACGACCTGTGATGGCTGAACCTCCAGGTAGGCTAGCAAGGCAGATGGAGGATGTGTGCTCCCAGGTGAGCAAGCGAGAGTCTCTGGAATAGCAGGTGGTCACAGCACGTGACGGCGGAGCCTCCAGGTAGGCAAGCAGGCAGGTAGCGGAGAAGCGCTCCCAGGTGAGCGGGCAAGAGTCTCTGGAATAGCTGGTGGTCCCAGCACGTGACAGCGGAACCCCCGGGCAGGCAAGCAGGCAGGTAGCGGAGAAGCGCTCCCAGGTGAGCGGGCAAGAGTCTGGAATAGCTGGTGGTCACAGCACGTGACAGCGGAGCCTCCGGGCAGGCAAGCAGGCAGGTAGCGGAGAAGCACTCCCAGGTGAGCGGGCAAGAGTCTGGAATAGCTGGTGGTCACAGCACGTGACAGCGGAGCCTCCGGGCAGGCAAGCAGGCAGGTAGCGGAGAAGCGCTCCCAGGTGAGCGGGCAAGCTGTTCCATAGACAGACTGACCGGAGTTGTAAGGCAGACCGTCGGACCTCAGGCAGGCAGGCAGGTAACAGGAAATCAGGCAGGATTAGGACAGCAAGCTGGCAGGAATCTGGCAGGTAACTGGCAGGTAACTGGCAACGGGACCTGAGGGCTGAAGCAGAGTAGAACGGTGCAACAACATTGCTCGGGCACCTCCATTTTGGAGGAGGTGCCTTATATATGGTAAAGTCCTCCGGCCATTGGCCGGGGACTCCTTAGGACGGCGCGCGCGGCCCCTTTAAGAGGGAGGGAGGGAGCACGCGCGCGCCCTAAGCACAGTGGCCGGGAAGGAGCGCGCGCTGCCAGCAGAGCGGGAGAGGGACGCCGGGCACGGAGCAGAGCGGTGAGGGGAACAGCGTCCCTGCCTAGCAGAGGGCAGGGACGCCGGCACTACAGTACCCCCCCCTTTAGGCCCCCCCTTTTTTAGGCCAGATAGAAATTTAGCTAGGATGAGAGGGGCATGGATGTTCTCCCGGTGCTCCCACGTTCTCTCCTCAGGACCAAACCCCTTCCAATCTACCAGAAAAAAGGTCTTTCCTCTTACCCTTTTGGTGGCAAGAATGTTCTCTACCACAAACTCGTCCTCAGCAGAAACCGGAGCAGGAGGCGTACCTGTAGACTTGGAAAAAGAGTTAAGCACCACGGGTTTGAGGAGAGATACATGGAAGGAGTTAGGGATCCGTAAGTTGGCCGGGAGTTTCAATTTATAGGCCACCGGGTTGATCTGACTGATGACCTCCAGAGGACCGATGAACCGAGGCCCTAACTTGTAAGAAGGTATCTTGAGTCGAACATATTTAGATGAGAGCCAGACTTTATCTCCTGGACGAAATTGTGGAGGATCCAGGCGTTTCTTGTCAGCGTGTCTTTTCATACGCTCGGATGACAGAAGGAGTGCGGACCGGGTACTCTCCCATATGGAGGAAAATTTGCTAACGAGAGATTCCGCAGCCGGGTTGTCCACAGAGGTGGAGACAGGAAAAGGAATCCGAGGATGCTGACCAAAGACTACAAAAAACGGGGATTTGGAGGAGGATTCGCTCTCGTGATTATTATAAGAGAACTCGGCCCATGGTAGGAGATCCACCCAGTCAGAATGGTGGGCATTAACGAAGTGCCGGAGGTAACTGGTCAGGTTCTGATTGATCCGCTCCACTTGACCATTGGACTGTGGGTGGTAAGCGGAAGAGAAGTCCAGGGTGACGTCTAGTAGTTTACAAGTGGCTCTCCAGAAACGTGAGGTGAACTGTACCCCACGATCCGACACGATGTGGAGGGGCAGGCCATGAAGACGGAAGATGTGGCGGATAAAGTCTTTAGCCAGCTCGGGTGCAGACGGAAGGCCTGGCAGGGGAATAAAGTGAGCCATCTTGGAAAAGCGGTCAGCGACCACCCAAATGACCGTACAACCGGCAGAGACGGGGAGATCAGTTATAAAGTCCATTGCTATATGCTGCCAGGGGGCAGCAGGTACAGGAAGCGGAAGGAGGCGTCCGGCTGGCGGATGTCTCGGGACTTTGTTGCGGGCGCAGGACACACAGGCAGAAACAAAGTCTATTATGTCCTTGTGCAGGGTAGGCCACCAATAGTGCCGGGCAATAAGCTGGAGGGTCTTTTTCTGACCGACGTGGCCAGCTAGTTTAGACGAATGGCCCCAGTGTAGGATCTTCTCCCGATCAGGTACTGAAACAAACGTCTTACCGGGAGGGAGACGATTTAGACTCACGGGAGCCACCTGCATTACTCTGGCGGGATCGATGATATGTTTAGGTTCTTCCTCGAGATCGGACACCAGAAAGGATCGGGACAAGGCGTCTGCTTTGACGTTTTTGTCAGCCGGGCGAAAATGAAGAACAAAATCAAAGCGAGCAAAAAACAAGGACCACCGGGCTTGGCGCGGGTTAAGTCTCTGGGCATGCTGGAGGTAAGCCAAGTTCTTGTGGTCAGTGTAAATTATTACCGGATGAAGAGACCCCTCGAGTAGGTAACGCCACTCCTCCAACGCCAGCTTGATGGCCAATAACTCTCGGTCTCCTATGGAATAGTTGCGCTCAGAAGAGGAGAAGAGTTTGGAGAAGAAGCCACAAGTTACCATTCTCCCGGAAGATGATTTTTGAGTAAGTACCGCTCCGGCTCCAGAGGAGGAGGCGTCAACTTCCAGGAAGAACTGCTTGTTGCCGTCCGGGCGATGCAGCACCGGGGCGGAAGAGAAGGCCTGTTTTAGGGAAAGAAAGGCCTCCTCTGCTTCGGGCGGCCACTCTTTGGGATTAGTACCCTTACGGGTGAGCGCAGAAATTGGGGCAGTCCGGGAAGAGAAGTGCGGGATGAAGAGGCGGTAATAGTTGGCGAAGCCCAGGAACCGTTGAATAGCCTTCAACCCCTCTGGTCGGGGCCATTTCTCGATGGCAGACAGTTTCTCAGGATCCATTTGTGGGCCGGTCTGAGAGATAATGTAGCCCAGAAACGGAAGCGAGGTCTGCTCAAAGAGGCACTTCTCATATTTAGCGTAGAGATGGTTCTGCCTGAGCCTGAGCAGGACCTGACGAACATCCCTCCGGTGAGTCTGGAGATCCGGAGAGAAGACCAAGATGTCGTCCAGGTACACCACTACGCAGGAGTAGAGAAGGTCCCGGAAGATGTCATTGACCAACTCTTGAAAGACGGCAGGAGCGTTACAGAGGCCAAAGGGCATTACCAGATATTCATAGTGGCCGTCCCGGGTGTTGAATGCCGTCTTCCATTCATCCCCCTGACGGATACGAACCAGGTTGTACGCCCCACGGAGGTCCAGTTTGGTGAAGATTCTAGCCCCCCTCAGACGATCAAATAACTCCGGAATGAGCGGAAGGGGGTACTTATTCTTCACCGTGATCTGGTTAAGGCCTCTATAGTCTATACAGGGACGGAGAGAGCCGTCCTTCTTTTTGACGAAAAAGAAGCCTGCTCCCGCCGGGGAGGTAGATTTCCGGATGAATCCCCTGGCCAGATTCTTCTCAATATATTCGGACATCGACCGGGTCTCAGCAGCGGATAATGGATAAATACGCCCACGGGGAGGAGAAGTACCAGGTAACAGGTCGATAGGGCAGTCGTATGGTCTATGAGGGGGTAGTGTCTCTGCCTCCTTTTTATTAAAGACATCAGCATAAGACCAATAAGGAATCGGAAGTCCAGGTAGATTAGTTGAGGTAGGAGAAGGACGGACGGGATGAACGGGAACCAGACAGGTCTTATGGCAGCCCTGTCCCCAGCGAAGGACTTCTCCGGTCTGCCAGTCAAGAACGGGTGCATGTTTCTGGAGCCAAGGTAGGCCTAGCAAGAGGGCGTGAGAGAGTCCAGGCAGAACATGGAAGGAGATACTTTCAGAATGCAGCATTCCCACCTGCAGAGTAATGGATTCGGTGATGAGTTGGATGGGGCGTGGTAAGAGCCCCCCATCCACGGCAGCAACAGACAAGGGTACAGCCAGAGGTTTGGTGGGGATGCGGTATTTCTCTACCAGGGACTGTGAAATAAGATTCCCGGCTGCTCCAGAGTCCAGTTGGGCTAGTTCGAAATAACGGTTCTCCCCGTAGACGATTGAAACTGACAACAGCAGGGATGGAGAGGATTTATTCTTGTCTAGGTAGACCTCTCTGAGCGAACCTAGACACAGGCGTTTCCCGACCTCTCCGGGCAGGCACGGATCCGGTGCTCCTTACTGCCACAGTAGAAGCAGGTCCCCTCGGCACGGCGTAAGTCCTGACGGGTCTTGACCATCTTGGTCTGGTCGAGCTGCATAGGCTCAGGAGGGTGTACCTGGTTAGAGACAGAAGGAGTGACGGGTTTCTGAAAAGTAGGAGCTAGACGTGGTAACCTCCTCTCACGGGTGACCTCTCTGGCACGCTCCTGGAACCGTAGGTCAATCCGGGTGGCAAGAGTTATTAAGTCATCGAGAGTGGTAGGAATGTCCCGACCGGCAAGTTCATCTTTAATACGGCCGGACAGACCCTCCCAGAAGACGGAAACCAGAGCGTCGTTATCCCAGGCCAGCTCCGAGGCAAGGGTACGGAACCGTATGGCATATTGGCCCACGGTGAGACTTTCCTGACGGAGGCGTAGCAACGATGATGCGGATGAGGTCTTCCGTCCGGGTTCGTCGAAGACTTTCCGGAAAGCCGTGAGAAAAGCAGGCAAGTTGGACACCAGGGGGTCTCCTCTCTCCCATAGAGGATTTAGCCAGGCCAGGGCCTCCCCGGTGAGATGGGACATGATGAATGCAATTTTGGCTCGGTCGGAGTTAAACTGGTGGGACAATAGTTCAAAGTGCAGGGTGCACTGATTTATGAAGCCCCGAGCCTGGGCTGAGTCGCCTCCGAAGCGAGGAGGTGCAGAAAGCCGAGGTCCGGGGTAGGATATCATGGTGTTAGTGGACAGCGGAGCTGCCGGATTGCGAGACATGGCACTGGCGGAGGTTGTTGGTGGAACAGTCAGAGTGTCCAGGCGAGTATTGACATCCGCAGGTGACCCAGGATGGACTCCTGTTGTTACCTTTGACGGGACAGTTCATGACACAGGTACGAGAGCGAGGGAGCTTGGGTGCCACCGGGTTCCATGGCCCGAGCAAACTGTAACGGGTCTGGGAGGCGGAACCTCTGGGCTACTATACAAGGGAGCGGTCCTTGTAAGGGAGCGGGTGGCGACCAGGCAGGCAGTCACAGCAGGTGACCGGGACAGTCTCTGGGTGTACGGGCAGGAGGTCACGGCAAGTGATCAGGGCAGTCTCTGGAAGAACGGGCTGGAGGTCACGGCAAGTGACCGGGGCAGTCTCTGGAAGAACGGGCTGGAGGTCACGGCA
Source organism: Phyllobates terribilis (assembly GCF_046119375.1). Taxonomy (NCBI): domain Eukaryota; kingdom Metazoa; phylum Chordata; class Amphibia; order Anura; family Dendrobatidae; genus Phyllobates; species Phyllobates terribilis. The sequence continues at coordinate 478,159,983 of NW_027362761.1, forward strand.
AGTGACCGGGGCAGTCTCTAGGTAAAGGGTAGGTACGACCTGTGATGGCTGAACCTCCAGGTAGGCTAGCAAGGCAGATGGAGGATGTGTGCTCCCAGGTGAGCAAGCGAGAGTCTCTGGAATAGCAGGTGGTCACAGCACATGACGGCGGAGCCTCCAGGTAGGCAAGCAGGCAGGTAGCGGAGAAGCGCTCCCAGGTGAGCGGGCAAGAGTCTCTGGAATAGCTGGTGGTCACAGAACGTGACAGCGGAGCCTCCGGGCAGGCAAGCAGGCAGGTAGCGGAGAAGCGCTCCCAGGTGAGCGGGCAAGAGTCTGGAATAGCTGGTGGTCACAGCACGTGACAGCGGAGCCTCCGGGCAGGCAAGCAGGCAGGTAGCGGAGAAGCGCTCCCAGGTGAGCGGGCAAGCTGGTCCATAGACAGACTGACCGGAGTTGTAAGGCAGACCGTCGGACCTCAGGCAGGCAGGCAGGTAACAGGAAATCAGGCAGGATTAGGACAGCAAGCTGGCAGGAATCTGGCAGGTAACTGGCAGGTAACTGGCAACGGGACCTGAGGGCTGAAGCAGAGTAGAACGGTGCAACAACATTGCTCGGGCACCTCCATTTTGGAGGAGGTGCCTTATATATGGTAAAGTCCTCCGGCCATTGGCCGGGGACTCCTTAGGACGGCGCGCGCGGCCCCTTTAAGAGGGAGGGAGGGCGCGCGCGCGCGCCCTAAGCACAGTGGCCGGGAAGGAGCGCGCGCTGCCAGCAGAGCGGGAGAGGGACGCCGGGCACGGAGCAGAGCGGTGAGGGGAACAGCGTCCCTGCCTAGCAGAGGGCAGGGACGCCGGCACTACAGCATGGCTCTTCCAAAATCCAAAGCGGGCGCTCCCAAGACTTGCAGTGCCTGGTCCTTTTTTGACACAGTTGCAGATGACATTTGCTTTGTCAAATGCAAGCTGTGTAATCAGAAGGTGAAAAGAGGGAAAAGTGTCAGCAACCTCAATACCACAAATATGTGGAAACATGTGCGGACCAAGCACGTGGTGGAGTTACAAAAACACACTGAAGACCTAGGCCAACCTACAGCGCCACCTACCACCTCTTCAGCTCGTGTTGTAGCCTCTTCCTCCAGCTCACACACAGCTGGTTCGGCTGCCTCACAGGATCGCCATGGAAGAATCTCTGGCACTGTTGTACAGAGACACAGTGTAATTCCACCCACAGCACCACTTTCCCAGTCATCCTCACACTCCCAGGCCAGTCTACAGCCATCGTTAGCACAGGCATGGGAGAAAAGGCGCCCATACTCGGCAAACCACCCCCGAGCACAGGCTCTGAATGCTGGCATTGCTAAACTACTGGCCCTTGAAATGCTATCATTCAGGCTGGTGGAGACTGACACATTCCGTAACTTTATGGCATTGGCAGTCCCACAATACAACGTGCCCAGCCGCTTTTATTTCAGCAGGCAAGCCGTCCCTGCCCTGCAACATCATGTGGAGGGAAAAATTAAACATGTGCTACAAAACGCCGTCAGTAGCAAGGTCCACCTGACCACCGATGCGTGGACCAGTAAGCATGGACAGGGACGATACCTTTCCCTCACTGCCCATTGGGTAAATGTTGTGGAGCCGGGTACAAATCTTGAGAGTGGCGCTGTACGTGTTCTGCCAACTCCAAGGATTGCAGGAATCCAGTCTGTACACATTGACTCCTCCTCATACTCCAGTTCCTCTGAATCAGCGCTGCAGGAGCCGTCACGGTCTACCTCCACATCGACCCGTGAACGGTTACCTGTTATGATGACCGATATGAGCACAGCCGTGGCCAAACGTCAACAGGCCGTATTAAAATTAATTTCTTTGGGGAATCGAAGCCACACAGCGCAGGAGCTCTGGAATGCCATCAAGCAGCAGAGCGACGTGTGGTTTGTGCCAGCGAATCTCCAGCCAGGCATGGTAGTGTGTGACAATGGCCGAAATCTGGTGGCAGCTCTGGGCCTAGGCAACCTCACTCACATCCCATGTCTGGCACATGTGCTCAACTTGGTCGTGCAGAGTTTTTTGAGGGACTATCCGGATCTTGATGCACTGCTTCACAAGGTCCGCATAGAGTGCGCTCACTTGCGGCGTTCCAGCAATGCAAGATCACGCATTGCAGCTCTGCAGCGCCGATTACGTCTTCCAGAACATCGCATCATATGTGACCTACCCACCAGGTGGAATTCAACGTTACATATGTTGGAGAGGTTGTGTGAGCAGCAGGCAGCAGTAATGGAGTACCAGCTGCAGCAGACGCAAAAAGTCGCAGTGCGCGCCATTCACACTTCACCACCACTGAGTGGGCCTCTATGAAGGACATTTGCCACGTTTTGCGTGCCTTCGATTATTCCACGCAGATGGCGAGTGCAGATGATGCACTAGTCAGCATGACTATCCCTCTTATCTGCCTGCTTGAAAAAACACTGCAAGCACTAAGGGACGAGGTTTTGGAAGAGGTGGAGGATGAGGAGTCACAAATGCCATCTGCTTCTCTACAGTCTGCGCAACGTGGTTCCTCACAAAGGCCTAGGCAGGGGACACTTTGTGAGGAGGATGAGGAGGAGTCAATGGATGAGGAAGACATCTGTCCAGAGGAGGGAGGTACACAATGCTCTAGTAGTCAGTATCTAGAACGAGGGTGGGGTGATGCAGAGCAGGCAGAGATCACGCCTCAAGCAGGGGACAGCGTTTCTTGGCCAGTTGGCAGTCTGCAGCACATGGTTGATTTCATGCTGCAGTGCCTGAGAAACGACCGCCGCATCGCCCACATTCTCAACACGGCTGATTATTGGGTGTCCACCCTCCTAGATCCTCGCTACCGGGACAACTTACAAAGCCTCATAACACCGTTGAACCAGGAGCGTAAAATGCGGGAGTACCAAGACGCACTGGTGCATTCCATCATGTTCTCCATTCCAACCGAGAGCAGTGCTGCTAGTGCTTTACAAAGCAGCTCAGTGCGTCGAGTCAGTGGAGGAAGCTCTGCACAAAGAGGGAGCAGAAGCAGCGCCTCAGCACAAGGCAAGACCAGTATGGCCGAAATGTGGCAAAGTTTTGTGTCCCCGCCGCCACAAATGTCTACACCATCACAGACGGCTCCAGTCAGCAGGAGGCAACGTTTCCGTCAGATGGTGACAGACTACATGTCTTGTCCTCTTAGTGTACTCCCAGACGGCTCTTCTCCCTTCAAGTTTTGGGTCTGTAAGCTGGATACATGGCCAGAGCTTAGTCAGTATGCATTGGAGGTGCTAGCTTGCCCTGCTGCTAGTGTATTATCGGAACGCGTCTTTAGTGCCGCAGGTGGTGTACTAACAGACCGTCGCATGCGACTATCCTCCGATAACATTGACCGGCTTACTTTTCTCAAAATGAACAAGGCCTGGATCTCTAATGAATTTGCCAGTCCTCTTCCAGAATAAATAATTGGTTGGCAACAGTATCCAGGTCTCCTGTTCTGTTCATGTTTCTACCACCTGAACTGTAATCCCTGAGCTCCAACACCGCCAGTTGGCGCTCGGAAGTGCCGTCTGCACAGTCAACACTTGCTGCCGTGTTATTGGGGTTCAGTAACGTCAGCTGTTCCCCTGCTGTGCGGACGGCAATTTCTCCTGCTCTGTCCACATTCTCACTACTACAGATTTGAAAGTTTCTCCAATTACACCTCTGGCTCCTCTGTTTTCAGTATTATCCCTGAGCTCCAACACCGCCAGTTGGCGCTCGGAAGTGCCGTCTGCACAGTCAACACTTGCTGCCGTGTTATTGGGGTTCAGTAACGTCAGCTGTTCCCCTGCTGTGCGGACGGCAATTTCTCCTGCTCTGTCCACATTCTCACTACTACAGATTTGAAAGTTTCTCCAATTACACCTCTGGCTCCTCTGTTTTCAGTATTATCCCTGAGCTCCAACACCGCCAGTTGGCGCTCGGAAGTGCCGTCTGCACAGTCAACACTTGCTGCCGTGTTATTGGGGTTCAGTAACGTCAGCTGTTCCCCTGCTGTGCGGACGGCAATTTCTCCTGCTCTGTCCACATTCTCAATACTACAGATTTGAAAGTTTCTCCAATTACACCTCTGGCTCCTCTGTTTTCAGTATTATCCCTGAGTTCCAACACCGCCAGTTGGCGCTCGGAAGTGCCGTCTGCACAGTCAACACTTGCTGCCGTGTTATTGGGGTTCAGTAACGTCAGCTGTTCCCCTGCTGTGCGGACGGCAATTTCTCCTGCTCTGTCCACATTCTCACTACTACAGATTTGAAAGTTTCTCCAATTACACCTCTGGCTCCTCTGTTTTCAGTATTATCCCTGAGCTCCAACACCGCCAGTTGGCGCTCGGAAGTGCCGTCTGCACAGTCAACACTTGCTGCCGTGTTATTGGGGTTCAGTAACGTCAGCTGTTCCCCTGCTGTGCGGATGGCAATTTCTCCTGCTCTGTCCACATTCTCACTACTACAGATTTGAAAGTTTCTCCAATTACACCTCTGGCTCCTCTGTTTTCAGTATTATCCCTGAGCTCCAACACCGCCAGTTGGCGCTCGGAAGTGCCGTCTGCACAGTCAACACTTGCTGCCGTGTTATTGGGGTTCAGTAACGTCAGCTGTTCCCCTGCTGTGCGGACGGCAATTTCTCCTGCTCTGTCCACATTCTCACTACTACAGATTTGAAAGTTTCTCCAATTACACCTCTGGCTCCTCTGTTTTCAGTATTATCCCTGAGCTCAAACACCGCCCGTTGGCGCTCGGAACTGCCGTCTGCACAGTCAACACTTGCTGCCGTGTTATTGGGGTTCAGTAACGTCAGCTGATCCCCAGCTGTGTGTCCGGCAAATTCTTCTGCTTTGTCCACATCCACTGTACTACGGATTTAAAACCTCCTCCAAATACACCTCTGGCTCCTCCGTTTTTAGTATTTACCCTGGGCTACAATACCGCTAGTTGCTGCTCAGAAGTGCTGTCTGCACAGTCAACGCTTGCTCCAGTGTTATTGGGGTTAAGTAACGTCAGCTGATCCCCAGCTGTGTGTCCAGCAAATTCTCCTGCTTTGTCCACATCCACTGTACTACGGATTTAAAACTTGCTCCAATTACACCTCTGGCTCCACTCTGTTTTTAGTATTTACCCTGGGTTCCAGCACCGCCAGCTGGTTCTCGGTAGTTCCATTTGCTCTTGTACCTTCTACTACCCATCCGGGTTCCAGTACCGTCAGCTGGTTCTCGGCAGTGACTTTGGCACGGGTACTCCCTCCTGCCCAGCCTGGTTCCAGCACGCCAGCTGTTTCCGGGTAGTGTCAACGTCACTTTGCCTCCAATGCGTTGTCCTGCCGTGTTGCGGTCGGGTTAGCCGACTCTATGGTGCCTGCAGTTTAGGTGACTCCTATGTGGGCTGCGGGATCTGGCAATGAAGGCTGGTTTCATAGTGCCAATAGGACAAGCACCCCCTGTAGGACTGTGGGTTTTGGTAACTGCGGCCGGTTCGCGGCCTTGAACTTTTTTTAACATGGGTACCTTCTGCTACCCATCCTGGTTCCAGTACCGTCAACTGGTTCTCGGCAGTGCCTTTGGATTAGGTGCCTCCTTCTCGGTATCCAAGTTCCACCAACGTCTGCTGGTCCTTGGTAGTGCTTTCTGGCACAGGTACCTCCTGCTTAGTAACCGAGTTCCAGTACCGTCAGCTGGTCTTCGGCAGTTCCATTGGCTCTTGTACCTTCTGCTACCCATCCGGGTTCCAGTACCGTCAGCTGGTTCTCGGCAGTGACTTTGGCACGGGTACTCCCTCCTGCCCAGCCTGGTTCCAGCACGCCAGCTGTTTCCGGGTAGTGTCAACGTCACTTTGCCTCCAATGCGTTGTCCTGTCGTGTTGCGGTCGGGTTAGCCGACTCTATGGTGCCTGCAGTTTAGGTGACTCCTATGTGGGCTGCGGGATCTGGCAATGAAGGCTGGTTCCATAGTGCCAATAGGACAAGCACCCCCTGTAGGACTGTGGGTTTTGGTAACTGCGGCCGGCTCGCGGCCTTGAACTTTTTTTTACATAGGTACCTTCTGCTACCCATCCGGGTTCCAGTACCGTCAGCTGGTTCTCGGCAGTGCCTTTGGATTAGGTGCCTCCTTCTCGGTATCCAAGTTCCACCAACGTCTGCTGGTCCTTGGTAGTGCTTTCTGGCACAGGTATCTCCTGCTTAGTAACCGAGTTCCAGTACCGTCAGCTGGTCTTCGGCAGTTCCATTGGCTCTTGTACCTTCTGCTACCCATCCGGGTTCCAGTACCGTCAGCTGGTTCTCGGCAGTGATTTTGGCACGGGTACTCCCTCCTGCCCAGCCTGGTTCCAGCACGCCAGCTGTTTCCGGGTAGTGTCAACGTCACTTTGCCTCCAATGCGTTGTCCTGTCGTGTTGCGGTCGGGTTAGCCGACTCTATGGTGCCTGCAGTTTAGGTGACTCCTATGTGGGCTGCGGGATCTGGCAATGAAGCCTGGTTCCATAGTGCCAATAGGACAAGCACCCCCTGTAGGACTGTGGGTTTTGGTAACTGCGGCCGGCTCGCGGCCTTAAACTTTTTTTTACATGGGAACCTTCTGCTACCCATCCGGGTTCCAGTACCGTCAGCTGGTTCTCGGCAGTGCCTTTGGATTAGGTGCCTCCTTCTCGGTATGTAAGTTCCACCAACGTCTGCTGGTCCTTGGTAGTGCTTTCTGGCACAGGTACCTCCTGCTTAGTAACCGAGTTCCAGTACCGTCAGCTGGTCTTCGGCAGTTCCATTGGCTCTTGTACCTTCTGCTACCCATCCGGGTTCCAGTATCGTCAGCTGGTTCTCGGCAGTGACTTTGGCACGGGTACTCCCTCCTGCCCAGCTTGGTTCCAGCACGCCAGCTGTTTCCGGGTAGTGTCAACGTCACTTTGCCTCCAATGCGTTGTCCTGTCGTGTTGCGGTCGGGTTAGCCGACTCTATGGTGCCTGCAGTTTAGGTGACTCCTATGTGGGCTGCGGGATCTGGCAATGAAGGCTGGTTTCATAGTGCCAATAGGACAAGCACTCCCTGTAGGACTGTGGGTTTTGGTAACTGCGGACGGCTCGCGGCCTTGAACTTTTTTTTACATGGGTACCTTCTGCTACCCATCCGGGTTCCAGTACCGTCAGCTGGTTCTCGGCAGTGCCTTTGCATTAGGTGCCTCCTTCTCGGTATCCAAGTTCCACCAACGTCTGCTGGTCCTTGGTAGTGCTTTCTGGCACAGGTACCTCCTGCTTAGTAACCGAGTTCCAGTACCGTCAGCTGGTCTTCGGCAGTTCCATTGGCTCTTGTACCTTCTGCTACCCATCCGGGTTCCAGTACCGTCAGCTGGTTCTCGGCAGTGACTTTGGCACGGGTACTCCCTCCTGCCCAGCCTGGTTCCAGCACGCCAGCTGTTTCCGGGTAGTGTCAACGTCACTTTGCCTCCAATGCGTTGTCCTGTCGTGTTGCGGTCGGGTTAGCCGACTCTATGGTGCCTGCAGTTTAGGTGACTCCTATGTGGGCTGCGGGATAGGGCAATGAAGGCTGGTTCCATAGTGCCAATAGGACAAGCACCCCCTGTAGGACTGTGGGTTTTGGTAACTGCGGCCGGCTCGCGGCCTTGAACTTTTTTTTACATGGGTACCTTCTGCTACCCATCCGGGTTCCAGTACCGTCAGCTGGTTCTCGGCAGTGCCTTTGGATTAGGTGCTTCCTTCTCGGTATCCAAGTTCCACCAACATCTGCTGGTCCTTGGTAGTGCTTTCTGGCACAGGTACCTCCTGCTTAGTAACCGAGTTCCAGTACCGTCAGCTGGTCTTCGGCAGTTCCATTGGCTCTTGTACCTTCTGCTACCCATCCGGGTTCCAGTACCGTCAGCTGGTTCTCGGCAGTGACTTTTGCACGGGTACTCCCTCCTGCCCAGCCTGGTTCCAGCACGCCAGCTGTTTCCGGGTAGTGTCAACGTCACTTTGCCTCCAATGCGTTGTCCTGTCGTGTTGCGGTCGGGTTAGCCGACTCTATGGTGCCTGCAGTTTAGGTGACTCCTATGTGGGCTGCGGGATCTGGTAATGAAGGCTGGTTCCATAGTGCCAATAGGACAAGCACCCCCTGTAGGACTGTGGGTTTTGGTAACTGCGGCCAGCTCGCGGCCTTAAACTTTTTTTTACATGGGTACCTTCTGCTACCCATCCGGGTTCCAGTACCGTCAGCTGGTTCTCGGCAGTGCCTTTGGATTAGGTGCCTCCTTCTCGGTATGTAAGTTCTACCAACGTCTGCTGGTCCTTGGTAGTGCTTTCTGGCACAGGTACCTCCTGCTTAGTAACCGAGTTCCAGTACCGTCAGCTGGTCTTCGGCAGTTCCATTGGCTCTTGTACCTTCTGCTACATATCCGGGTTCCAGCATCGTCAGCTGGTTCTCGGCAGTGACTTTGGCACGGGTACTCCCTCCTGCCCAGCCTGGTTCCAGCACGCCAGCTGTTTCCGGGTAGTGTCAACGTCACTTTGCCTCCAATGCGTTGTCCTGTCGTGTTGCGGTCGGGTTAGCCGACTCTATGGTGCCTGCAGTTTAGGTGACTCCTATGTGGGCTGCGGGATCTGGCAATGAAGGCTGGTTTCATAGTGCCAATAGGACAAGCACTCCCTGTAGGACTGTGGGTTTTGGTAACTGCGGACGGCTCGCGGCCTTGAACTTTTTTTTACATGGGTACCTTCTGCTACCCATCCGGGTTCCAGTACCGTCAGCTGGTTCTCGGCAGTGTCTTTGGATTAGGTGCCTCCTTCTCGGTATCCAAGTTCCACCAACGTCTGCTGGTCCTTGGTAGTGCTTTCTGGCACAGGTACCTCCTGCTTAGTAACCGAGTTCCAGTACCGTCAGCTGGTCTTCGGCAGTTCCATTGGCTCTTGTACCTTCTGCTACCCATCCGGGTTCCAGTACCGTCAGCTGATTCTCGGCAGTGACTTTGGCACGGGTACTCCCTCCTGCCTAGCCTGGTTCCAGCACGCCAGCTGTTTCCGGGTAGTGTCAACGTCACTTTGCCTCCAATGCGTTGTCCTGTCGTGTTGCGGTCGGGTTAGCCGACTCTATGGTGCCTGCAGTTTAGGTGACTCCTATGTGGGCTGCGGGATCTGGCAATGAAGGCTGGTTCCATAGTGCCAATAGGACAAGCACCCCCTGTAGGACTGTGGGTTTTGGTAACTGCGGCCGGCTCGTGGCCTTGAACTTTTTTTTACATGGGTACCTTCTGCTACCCATCCGGGTTCCAGTACCGTCAGCTGGTTCTCGGCAGTGCCTTTGGATTAGGTGCCTCCTTCTCGGTATCCAAGTTCCACCAACGTCTGCTGGTCCTTGGTAGTGCTTTCTGGCACAGGTACCTCCTGCTTAGTAACCGAGTTCCAGTACCGTCAGCTGGTCTTCGGCAGTTCCATTGGCTCTTGTACCTTCTGCTACCCATCCGGGTTCCAGTACCGTCAGCTGGTTCTCGGCAGTGACTTTGGCACGGGTACTCCCTCCTGCCCAGCCTGGTTCCAGCACGCCAGCTGTTTCCGGGTAGTGTCAACGTCACTTTGCCTCCAATGCGTTGTCCTGTCGTGTTGCGGTCGGGTTAGCCGACTCTATGGTGCCTGCAGTTTAGGTGACTCCTATGTGGGCTGCGGGATCTGGCAATGAAGGCTGGTTCCATAGTGCCAATAGGACAAGCACCCCCTGTAGGACTGTGGGTTTTGGTAACTGCGGCCGGCTCGCGGCCTTGAACTTTTTTTTACATGGGTACCTTCTGCTACCCATCCGGGTTCCAGTACCGTCAGCTGGTTCTCGGCAGTGCCTTTGGATTAGGTGCCTCCTTCTCGGTATCCAAGTTCCACCAACGTCTGCTGGTCCTTGGTAGTGCTTTCTGGCACAGGTACCTCCTGCTTAGTAACCGAGTTCCAGTACCGTCAGCTGGTCTTCGGCAGTTCCATTGGCTCTTGTACCTTCTGCTACCCATCCAGGTTCCAGTACCGTCAGCTGGTTCTCGGCAGTGACTTTGGCACGGGTACTCCCTCCTGCGCAGCCTGGTTCCAGCACGCCAGCTGTTTCCGGGTAGTGTCAACGTCACTTTGCCTCCAATGCGTTGTCCTGTCGTGTTGCGGTCGGGTTAGCCGACTCTATGGTGCCTGCAGTTTAGGTGACTCCTATGTGGGCTGCGGGATCTGGCAATGAAGGCTGGTTCCATAGTGCCAATAGGACAAGCACCCCCTGTAGGACTGTGGGTTTTGGTAACTGCGGACGGCTCGCGGCCTTGAACTTTTTTTTACATGGGTACCTTCTGCTACCCATCCGGGTTCCAGTACCGTCAGCTGGTTCTCGGCAGTGCCTTTGGATTAGGTGCCTCCTTCTCGGTATCCAAGTTCCACCAACGTCTGCTGGTCCTTGGTAGTGCTTTCTGGCACAGGTACCTCCTGCTTAGTAACCGAGTTCCAGTACCGTCAGCTGGTCTTCGGCAGTTCCATTGGCTCTTGTACCTTCTGCTACCCATCCGGGTTCCAGTACCGTCAGCTGGTTCTCGGCAGTGACTTTGGCACGGGTACTCCCTCCTGCCCAGCCTGGTTCCAGCACGCCAGCTGTTTCCGGGTAGTGTCAACGTCACTTTGCCTCCAATGCGTTGTCCTGTCATGTTGCGGTCGGGTTAGCCGACTCTATGGTGCCTGCAGTTTAGGTGACTCCTATGTGGGCTGCGGGATCTGGCAATGAAGTCTGGTTCCATAGTGCCAATAGGACAAGCACCCCCTGTAGGACTGTGGGTTTTGGTAACTGCGGCCGGCTCGCGGCCTTGAACTTTTTTTTACATGGGTACCTTCTGCTACCCATCCGGGTTCCAGTACCGTCAGCTGGTTCTCGGCAGTGCCTTTGGATTAGGTGCCTCCTTCTCGGTATCCAAGTTCCACCAATGTCTGCTGGTCCTCGGTAGTGCTTTCTGGCACAGGTACCTCCTGCTTAGTAACCGAGTTCCAGTACCGTCAGCTGGTCTTCGGCAGTTCCATTGGCTCTTGTACCTTCTGCTACCCATCCGGGTTCCAGTACCGTCAGCTGGTTCTCGGCAGTGACTTTGGCACGGGTACTCCCTCCTGCCCAGCCTGGTTCCAGCACGCCAGCTGTTTCCGGGTAGTGTCAACGTCACTTTGCCTCCAATGCGTTGTCCTGTCGTGTTGCGGTCGGGTTAGCCGACTCTATGGTGCCTGCAGTTTAGGTGACTCCTATGTGGGCTGCGGGATCTGGCAATGAAGGCTGGTTCCATAGTGCCAATAGCACAAGCACCCCCTGTAGGACTGTGGGTTTTGGTAACTGCGGCCGGCTCGCGGCCTTGAACTTTTTTTTACATGGGTACCTTCTGCTACCCATCCGGGTTCCAGTACCATCAGCTGGTTCTCGGCAGTGCCTTTGGATTAGGTGCCTCCTTCTCGGTATCCAAGTTCCACCAACGTCTGCTGGTCCTTGGTAGTGCTTTCTGGCACAGGTACCTCCTGCTTAGTAACCGAGTTCCAGTACCGTCAGCTGGTCTTCGGCAGTTCCATTGGCTCTTGTACCTTCTGCTACCCATCCGGGTTCCAGTACCCTCAGCTGGTTCTCGGTAGTTCCTCAGCTTTCTTGTATCTTCTGCTACATTTCCAAGTTCAAGCTTTTTGAAATGGTTCTTGGTAATCACTCTAGATCTCCCTGACGAGGACCCTGAAGACGAGGACCCCGAAGACCAACCCTAAGAAGACGAGGACCCCGAAGACGACGACCCTGAATACGAGGACCCTGAAGACCACCCCGAAGAAGACGAGGACCCTGAAGACCACCCCGAAGAAGACGAGGACCCTGAAGACCACCCCGAAGAAGACGAGGACCCTGAAGACCACCCCGAAGAAGACGAGGACCCCGAAGACGAGGACCCAGAAGACCAACCCGAAGAAGACGAGGACCCCGAAGACGAGGACCCCCGAAGATGACGACCCTGAATACGAGGACCCTGAAGACCAACCCTAAGAAGACGAGGACCCCGAAGACGACGACCCTGAATACGAGGACCCTGAAGACCACCCCGAAGAAGACGAGGACCCTGAAGACCACCTCGAAGAAGACGAGGACCCTGAAGACCACCCCGAAGAAGACGAGGACCCCGAAGACGAGGACCCAGAAGACCAACCCGAAGAAGACGAGGACCCCGAAGACGAGGACCCCCGAAGACGACGACCCTGAAGACCACCCCGAAGAAGACCAAGAAGATGACCCTGAAGAAGTTGACCAAGAGGACAAAGAAGAGAAGACAAGCACCAAGATACAGAAGAACAAGAGACAGAAAGCCAAGAAGCAGAAATACAAGAAGCTGCAGAACAAAAAGCGGAAGAACATTAAGCATAAGACTAAAAATCAGATCAAAATATAATATCTAAATTATAAGCAGAAGATGACTAAGCAGTGTATGGGGGTGAGTCCGTTCCTCCTCGTGGTGCCCCTGGAAAAGACCTGCTGCTGCAGGCCAAACTGAACGCGGACAAATCCTGTTGTAAATCTTTTGTGACGGGCAGAACGAAAGGTGTAATGTCCAACCTTTTATAGATAACAACTACAGGAATGCCTGCCACAAATAAGAATATGATGAAGAAGAAGAAGATGAAGAAGATGAAGAAGTAGAATATGAAGAATGTAAAAAAAAAGAATAATACGAAGAAGGTGAAGAAGAAGAAGATGAAGAAGGTGAAGAAGAAGTGGATGAAAAAGATGCTGAAGATGATGAAAGAGAAAGTGTGGGAGAAGTAAAAAAGAAGGTGAAGAGCATGGAAGTAGTGAAACATAAATATATAAAAATACTTAACATAGTCAATATTTCCGTAACTCAGAACGTCTTAAAAAAAAAATATTAATTCCTGCTATTCCATTTGATTGGGCTAAACCTCTATGCCTTTATTGTCTCCTCCACCTCCCCCAATACATTCTACATTATTCTTAGTTGTTTTCCTTCATGTAGAATTAACCTACAAGGAAAGAAAGGGTTTATTTTCATTCCGATATTTCTGTCCCATTGACTTGCATTGGTTTCCGGTATCGGAATCGGCGATATCCGATACTTTTTCGGTATCGGTCCGATCCAATCCGATCCGATATTTCCCGATATCGGAAGGTATCGCTCAACACCAGTGGTTAGCACTGAAGACTTGCAGCGCTGGGATCCTGGGTTCAAATCCCAGCAAGGACAACATCTGCAAGGACTTTGTATGTTCTCCCTGTGTTTGTGTGGGTTTCCACCTCAGTAAAAAAGCAGCCATAGAGTGTCCGGGAACCTTTCCACACACTTTTCTTAGCTAGGACAGCTTCTCGGCAGGGTTGGACGGTCCCACCAGAGAATCTGGTGTGCCTTGGCTTCTACCTCAGGAGAGTTCATGATAGCGCTAACTTTGCAGCTGCTATGGGGCTCTTGAGCGGGGAAGAAAGATTAGCCCTCAGAATCAAATCCTCTGGTGGGCACAATGTTTTTCAATCTGAAACAGCTTCTCAGTGGGAGTTGTATTTCACCAAAGCCATATTCTTTAGCTCGGTGAAAGGACTGGCATAGAGGGAAACCGTATCTACCCCGGCCGTCACCAGGTTCCGCCCATTGTCACACATGACCATGCCTGGCTGTATGTTCAGCAGTGAGAACCACAGATCAGGCTGCTGTGTTACAGCTTTCAACAACTCTGTAGCGTTGGGCGGTTTGTCAATTAAGCATTAAGCATGTTATCTTCAGCACAGCCTGTTGCCGCTTGGCTTAGGCAGTGCTGCAGTGCTGTCAGCTTGTGACTGATGTGGTCATTTCGGAGATGGAGGAGGAGGTGCATGAGCTGAACAATGTGATTACATTGTTGTTAAATTGGTGACGCTGTTTTTTATACTAAAGATCCTATTGTTTTGGTTTTTTGAAGATTTTTTTTAAAGACAAATGCATTCACCGGGAAATTTAATTTTAACATTTTACAACCTTATCTGGCAATGAGGTGTGTGAAACATCATCAGACGCTTCCTATTTTATTTATGATGGAGGGACTCTGAAAGTCATAAAGCCTATTTTTATAGGGACATCAGACGGCCCTTACTATTCTTAAAAGGCCAGCAGTCGGCCTTTGCTATTGTTAGAGAGCCATCAGCCGGCTATACTTTGTTGTTCCCATTATTAACAAGTGGGTCTCCTATACTGTTATTGCGTATCCAGTGACTGCAAGGGCTGCCAAAAATTTGGACGCAACCAAATACCCCTTTGAAGAGACATAGAGGAGGGTCTCAGTAAAAAAAAATGTTCCCATTATAAAGGAGCCGGTCTCCTATAGTGGTAATGCCCATGCTGTGACTGCAAGGGCTGGCAAAATTTGGGAAAAACCCCACTAAGAATTTAAAGACACACGGAGCAGGGCCACAGTAACAAGGTACGACATGTTCCCATTAGAAAGGAGAGGGTCTTCTATACTGTTATAGGGTATGCAGTGAGTGCAACAGGTGACTAATTTTAGGAAAAACCCCACTAAGAATTTAAAGACACACGGAGCAGGCCCACAGTAACAAGGTACGACATGTTCCCATTAGAAAGGAGAGGGTCTGCTATACAGTTATAGGGTATGCAGTGAGTCCAACGGCTGACTAATTTTAGGAAAAACCCCACTAAGAATTTAAAGACACACAGAGCAGGGCCACAGTAACAAGGTATGACATGTTCCCATTAGAAAGGAGAGAGTCTGCTTTACAGTTATAGGGTATGCAATGAGTCCAACGGCTGACCAATTTTAGGAAAAACCCCACTAAGAATTTAAAGACACATAGAGCAGGGCCACAGTAACGACAAATTCACATTAGAAAGGAGAGAGTCTCCCATAGTGTTGGCCTATGCAGTGAATGCAAGGGATGCCAAAAATTTGGAGGCACTTCAATGCCCCTTGGAAGAGACGTGGAGGAGGGCCTCATAAAAAAATGTTCCCATTAGAAAGGAGCGGGCCTCCTATACTTGTAATGCCCATGCACTAAGTGTATGGGCTGACAAACATTTACCCCTGGGGGGTATACATGAACATACTGTATCAAAAAAATTTTTTACGGGCATCAAAAAACCCTTTAAAAAAATTAGGTGGGTGTAGCATCAGGGACCATGGTCACCCTGGTGATATGGTGGTGGAGGATGAGGAGAAGGAGGAGGACAAGAGCAAATAGCCAAAATCAGGAAGCGTATACCCATGTGTGGGTGTGAAAAGGTGCATAGGAATACGCCTCTCAAGAAAAGACACTGGATTGGAGTTTATGTTACGCTGCTATCATTCGGTGGTGTTGAGAAGTCTGGCCCAATCTAGCCCTTGTTCATTTTTATAAGAGTCAGCCTGTCAGCATATTCAGTTGACAGGCGGATGCGCTTATCAGTTATAATTCCACCAGCAGCACTAAAAACCCACTCTGGTAAAATGCTGGCGGCAGGGCAGGCCAGGACCTCCAAGGCATAGAGAGCCAGTTCATTCCACGTATCCAGCTTGGATACCCAATAATTATAAGGCACAGCGGAATCACGGAGGACATTGGTACGGTGGGCAAGGTACTCCCTCAGCATCTTCCCAAACTTTGCACTCCTTGTGAGAGTACCCCACGCCTCAGGGCCTGTCCGATGGGAGGGTCTGAGAAAACTCTCCCAGAACTTTGACAGTGTTCCCCGGCCTCTGCTGGATTGAAGTTGTGTCTCTCTCGCCTGTACTCCTTGGTTGTCCAACGAAGTGTGCCCTCTGCCGCCAGCATTTTCAGATGGGAATATTTTTAATAGTTCCGCAACAAGGGCCTTCTGGTACAGCCCCATTGTTGTAGACCTGTCCGCCTCAGGAATAAGAGATATAAAGTTCTCCTTGTAGCGTGGGTCTAGAAGTGTCACCAACCAGTAATGGCTGTCACCCAAAATTTTGAGAACGCGAGGGTCATAGGAAAGGCAGCGTAACATAAACTCAGCCATGCATGCCAGACTACTAACAGGCAAGACTTCCGTGTCCTCACCAAGAGGATGACTGACCATGCTCTCCTCCTCCTCTCTGTCCTCTGGCCATCCACGCTGAACAGACGGTATGACAGCTGTGCAGGTAGTACCGTCTATAGTGCATGAAACTAGCTCCTGTCCTTCCTCCTCCTCCTACTCCTTTTCCTCATTGTCACCCAATCCACGTTGGGATGAGATGAGACTTGGCTGTGTGTAATCACCCTGTATGGTTCCTTGCTCCATCTCATCATGCTCCGCCTGCAATGCATCCTCTTTGATTGTGAGCAGAGAGCGTTTCAGAAGACAGAGAAGCGGGATGGTGACGCTAATTATGGCGTCATCGCCGCTCACCATCTTGGTGGAGTCCTCAAAGTTTTGGAGGATGGTACATATGTCTGACATCCATGTCCACTCGTGAGGTCTTATGTGTGGAGTGTAGCATCGGCGTCTCTGACCCCTGATAGGCAGAGACGCCGTCCCCCTTACCACGGCGCTCCTGGCCCGGCGTCTTCCGGCCCTCCTGCTGCTGCTGCGGGCTTCCAGAGCTATGTGCTTAGGGCGCGCGCATGCTCCCTCCCTCTTAAAGGGGCCGCGCGCGCCATGCTAAGGAGTTCCCGGCCAATGGCCGGAGGACCTCTCATATAAAAGGCACCTCCTCCAAAATGGAGGTGCCCGTGCAAGGTTGTAGCTCTGTGTTCTCAACTCTGCTTCAGCCCTCATGTCCCACTGCTAGCCTGACTACTAGTCCAGTCCACCCACCTGACTACCAGTCCATTCCGCCAGCCTGACTACCAGTCCAGTTCGCCAGCCTGACTACTAGTCCAGTCCACCAGCCTGACTACCAGTCCAGTCTGCCAACCTGACTACCAGTCCAGTCTGCCAGCCTGACTACCAGTCCGCCAGCCTGTCTACCTGTGTCCGCCAGCCAAGTACACTCTCCAGCCCGACAGTCTGCCTATGGTCCTAACCCGCCAGTCTGTCTATGGGCCAGGCTTGCCGCCTACCTGGAGAACGTACCAGTTACCTGCCGTGCCTACCAGCCAGCCTACCCGGAGGCTCCTGCCAGTTACCCGTGGAGTCTGCCAGTCCGTCTTCCCGGATCACCCGTCAGCCTGCCTGTCGGGCTCATCTGCTGTACAGGTCAGTCCCTGCCTTCTGACCCGTGGGGGTCACCTGCTCTCATGCAAGGACTGGTCCAGAGTAGCACCTGGTCCCTCTGCTCGGTCCTTCCCTGGTTCACGGAGACGATTGAGCCGCCGTGCGACCTTGGTCAGTCCGAGTTGATACCTAGTTACGCCACTCTGGTCCCTCCTTGCACCGCAGCAGAGAGGTTCCACCACCTGGATCCGTAATAGTTTGCAAGGGCCATGGAACCCGGTGGCCCCCAGGCTCCTTCGCTTGCTGACCTGTACCAGTAGGTTTCTCGTCAGAGATCCCAACAGGAAACCATCGTGACCTACCTGCAGTCTGCCAACTCTTGCCTGGACACGCTGTCCGTCCCACCAGTGTCCGCCTCGAGCAGAAAGACACCCGCTCCGGCGGCACCTCTGCCTACCAGTGCCACGGCATCCAGCTCAGGACCCCGGCTCTATGCGCCTCCTCATTTTGGGGGTGACCCCGTCTTATGTCAGGGTTTTCTGAATCAGTGCAAGCTGCACTTTGAGCTACTGGCACATCAGTTTCCCTCCGACCGGGCCAAGGTGGCGTTCATCATGTCTCAACTCACCGGGGAAGCATTGGCATGGCTAAACCCTCTATGGGAGAGAGGGGATCCCCTGGTGTCCGATCTTCCGGCTTTCCTCCCTGCCTCCCGAAAGGTCTTCAATGAGCCCGGACGAAGGACTTCTACTGCCTCCTCATTGCTCCGACTCCGCCAAGGGAGTCTCACCGTGGGCCAGTATGCCATACAGTTCCGTACCCTCGCTTCTGAGCTTGCCTGGAACAACAAGGCCCTGGTGTCCACCTTCTGGAAGGGTGTTTCCGGATGGATCAAGGACGAGCTAGCCGGTTGGGACATTCCTACCACCCTGGATGACCTGGTGTCACTAGCTACCCGGATTGACATCCATTTCCTGGAACGAGCTAAGGAGACTACCTGGGAGAGAAGATTTCCTTGTCTTGCTCCTGTTTTCCAGAAACCTGCCTCCCAACCTGCACCTCCCCGGGCACGCTCGCCCAAACCCATGCAGATCAACCAGACCAAGATGGTCAAGTCTCGCCAAGAAACACGCCGTGCCGAGGGGAGCTGTTTTTACTGTGGTAGTAAGGAGCATCTGATCCGTTCCTGCCAGGTGAAGCCGGGAAACTCCAGTGTCTAGGACCACTCGGAGAGGTCGTCCTAGGCAAGAGTAAATCCTCTCCGTTCTTGACTCTATCCATTTCTATTTCCTGTGGAGAGACCCGCTTCTTTGAAACTGCCCACCTGGATTCCGGAGCCGCTGGGAATCTCATTTCTCAGTCCCTTGTAGAGAAGTATCAGATTCCCACCAAACCTCTGGCTGAACCATTGGCAGTCGCTTCCGTGGATGGAAGACTCCTTCCGGTGACCATCTTGCTCGTCACTGAGCCTGTAACCCTTCAGGTGGGAATGTTGCACTCGGAGAGGATCTCCTTCCATGTGCTATCTGGACTCTCTCACTCCCTTTTCCTAGGTCTACCCTGGGATCAGATTACAGAAATAGGATACCCTCATGGGTATACTGTATAATTATATCTCACATCAAAAAACCCATAAAAAATAACCTTTACTAGATATCATTAAAATATTGCCTTAAGGCACACAAACAAATACTGTATAACATAGGAATAGACATAAAATTTGTGAATAGATGATCAAATGCTGTTAGCTCAGATGGATATATAGAAAGACATCAAGCTATAGGCTATAACGTCTAACAAGACGACATGTAGTCCAGAGAGACCCAACCATTCAGAGTCTCTCACAAAAGCCTATTCTTATATAACAGTCATAGATCATAATAGCAAGATTAGCCACTAATAGTACCGCTAGAATATATTACTCATTTATTTTTATTCAAAAAAGATCCCCAGTGGAGGCGACATCAGTACAATATAAGATGATTCCTGAATCCTCTAATTCATCTCAGCATATCACCTGTTAATTAGTGTTGAGCCACCCCCGTAGTGTTCGAGTTCGGTTCGGTTCGTCGAACACCCGTGTGTTCGCCAAACTGTTCGTCGAACTGTTCGTCGAACACCTTCGAACACCGTTAAAACCAATGGCAGGCAAACAAAAACACATAGAAACACATAGAAAACACCTTTAAAGGTGTCCAAAAGCTGACAAACTGCTCAGAAGACACAACTAACACATGGAAAAGTGACAAGTACATATAGTCATGCGAAAAGAAAAGAGGTGGAGGAGTAAAAGGAGGGGGAGACACAGATATAGGCATGTCATGCCCTGCTAAAATCCAAAAAGTGAGAAGCCGACACGTTCAGTCCGCTCCTGCCCGTGCCACCTCCGTGTCGCCGGGTTTGTGCCAGAGCCGCGGTGAACCCTGACGGCCAGCCCCCCTCTCCCAATACTGGTGCCTGTCCGCTGGTGGGTCGAGCGAGCCCCCCTGTGGTGGAGGCAGCTCTAAGCTTTTTAATTTAAATTGTCTCTCTAATTTGAATGAATACACTTTAAATCCATTTACAAGGATCTATTGGAGGGCAAGTCTCATGCCAGCAGCCGCGTAATTCCAGCTCCAGTAGCGTCCACTAAAGCTGCTGCAGTTAAAAAGCTTTTATAAGGATCGAGCTCGGCTGTCCACCGCAAGGCATCCTACTGCCAGTCCCAGCCCCTATGCCTTGGGGTGCCTCCTGATGCTCTTCACTGAGTATCCCGTGGTCCCGAAGCATTTCCTTTGAAAAAATTAAGTGTCCAAACTACAGGTGGTATAGCTTGCTTAACAGCCGGGATAATCCGCTGACTAGCAGACACTGCTACTAGGCACAAAGTATTTCCTGGGCTAGATGCAGTTAAAAATTTGTAATTAGATACTCTCGTTGGATGCTGAGAAAGCATTCCATAGAGTCTCCTGGCACGCCATATATGATTCTCTTAAAAAGCTTGGGGTAGGGGTCTAGGGGACTCTTTTATAGCCAAAATCACGGCCCTGTATCACAATACATCACCTAGGCTGAAGATAAATGGAACTGTAGCACCCTGAGGGCTCGGTTGCTACAGAGGTATTGCACCTCACCCAGAGGTGTGATATCTCACTCTCAGGTAAGGATGGAGTGTGGATCAGGACCCGACACCTGCATGCATTACACCACATTGCCGTGGGGCAGGGCGACCAATATGCCCCTGAGATGGGCACGACAGTCCCTGTCCCTGGCTGGAGTGGGGGGAGGGAACACTGAGGAAGGGGAACCCTGTAGTGCAGGAGCAGGGAGGAAGCAGTTCCTGGGTGCATTGAGAAGGGAGTATAAAAGGTGGGCACCATCTTAGTTCAGTGCAGAGAAGTCTGAGCAGAAGTGGCAGGGAGCAGGGGCTCTGCATGAGCTCTGCTCCGGAGGCGGGCCTAGTAACAGAGGCCCAGGCCTGGAAGAGGGAGAAGGAAGGAAGAGGAGCGGAGAAGGCTCCAGGAACGAGGAACGAAGGGATCCCAGGGGTGCGGACGGGCGAGTCGCCACCGCACGCCCGAATCCACCTGCGTGGAGGGGTCAGGCCAAAGGGGGAGACCGGTCCCCAAAACTAGTGGAGGCAGGAAACAACCCTCAGCTAGAAACCGGAGGCTGTGACATTTTATGTGGCGCAGCCCCTCGCTACACCCGCTAGGAGGGCAGCACATAGGGTCAGGGAAACTGGCGCCAAGTTTACCAAGAGGAGGCCCGAGGCAGCCGGACAGAAGGGTTGGTAAGAAAGGCGAGACAAAGGACACACAAAGGGGGTCCTGTGAAGCGCTCCAAAGTTATCTGGGAGTTGTCTGAGCCCCTCACCTGGTGAGCACAGTACGACGTGGGCAGCCGTTACCTGCAGAAGTGGTCTGGATAATAAGAACTGTGAGTAAAGGCCCTGGACTGCATCACTGACTCTGTGTCGTTACTGCTGCTGCCCTGCACCATCACCCCCATCCTCCGCATACACTGCCCTGAGGCTATACTCCTCCCGTGGGGAGTTATGCTATGCTCTGCTGCACCCACAACACCAGCCTCAGCGGTCTGCCCTGCAGCGGCGGTTCACTCTGACCGCAATCCACGGGTGGCGTAGTCGGACATTTAAACATCAAAACCACATAAATAGTTCCGCCACTGGTTTGACGACCTTGAGCCACGGAACCGGGTCGCCGCCACGAAGACTACAACCACCAGCATCCACCAAAAAGGGTCCGGCTCCGGGTGTCCCAAGGCCCAGGGGGTGCATCAGAACATTTTCATCACCTTTCACAATCACCAATGGGACAAGGCAGGGATGTCCTCTGTCCCCTCTCTTATACATCCTAGTGACGGAGCACCTGCTCTCATCAATTCGCCATAACCCCAATATTAGGTGGATCGAGGTGGGAGGCACCGAGTACAAGTGCTCTCTATTTGCTGATGATGTCCTAGTATATATCACTCAATCACATATATCCATCCATGCTGTTATGGCTGAAATAGATCACTTTGTTACATGGTCAAATTTTAAAATCAATGCAGCGAAGTCTGAGGCCCTCGATGTCTCCCTCCCCAAATCCATATAGAATTCCATCCAGTCCAACTTTCCCTTTGCCTGGCCCTCACAGGGTATCAAATACTTAGGAATTCCTATTCATAGAGACCTCTCCCATCTATGTTATCTTAATTTTGGGCCCTTAATTGAACAACTCCATACAGACCACGGTTGGCAAGTTAGAACTGTAAGATTCACTACGTGAACCACTGGTGTTTTGTGGAAAAGCACATGTACACTGTGTTCCAAATTATTATGCAAAAAGTGTTTAGGAGTGATAAGGGAAGAATTTGTTTGTTTGTCAGTTAAACTCATTGATGGTGATGTGTGTCAGGGCTCTTTATATCACTGTAAGCAATTGCAGACACCTGTGCTAATTAGTTTGGCAGGTGTGTCCAATGAAAGGCAAGACTACTTAAGAAGGCTGTCTCACATTATTAAGCAGCCTACATTTTCTGCCAAAATGGGAAAGAAAAAGGATGTGTCGGCTGCTGAGAAGCAACAAATTGTGGAGTGTTTAGGTCAAGGCATGACTACAATCAACATTGTGCGATGATCAGGATGAAGTGTCTTGGCAATCAAGAAGTATGTAGCTGATTCACAGTACACACGTGTGCGTGCTGATAAGGGCAAATTGAGGACTCTTTCCTACAGGCAATTATGTCAGGTTAAAAGAGGAGCGGCAAAAAAGCCTTGTCATAGCAGCAGACAAGTTTTTGAAGCAGCTGGTGCCTCCAACGTCCCCCGAACAACAAGATGCAGCGTCCTTCAGAGGTTTGCAGCTGTGCATACGCCATCCTGTCGACCTCCTCTATCCACTTCACACAAGCAGAAACGGCTCCAGTGGGCCAAACATTACATGAAGACTGATTTCAAAACTGTTTTGTTCACGGATGAGTGCCGTGCAGCGCTCGATGGTCCAGATGGATGGAGTGGAGGATGGCTGGTTGATGGACACCCCAAGCAAACACGGCTACAGCGCCAACAAGGAGGAGGTGGAGTAATGTTTTGGGCTGGAATCATGGGGAGAGAGATTGTCGGCCCCTTTAGGATCCCTGAAGGCGCTAAAGATGAACTCCATAATGTATGTGGATTTTCTCAAACAGCACTTCCTGCCATGGTTCAAGAAGAAGAACAGTGTATTTCACAGCAAGATCATTTTTTTGCATGATAATGCACCATCTCATGCTGCACATAAAACATCTGCATCTCTGGCTGATATGGGCATAAAAGGGGACAAACTTATGGTGTGACCCCCATGCTCCCCTGACCTCTACCCCATTCAGAACCTCTGGAGCATCATCAAAAGGAGTGTCTATGATGGCGGGAGGCAGTTCACATCTAAGCAACAGCTCTGGGAGGGTATTCTGTCCTCATGCAAAACAATTGAAGCAGAAACCATCCAAAACCTGACAAATTCAATGGACGAGAGAGTTCAGAAGCTCCTTTCGAACAAGGGGTCCTATGTGAAAATGTAACATCACCTAAAATAAAGTTTTGAGTTGAAAACTGTTTGATTTCAGTTTCTAATAACCTGCTAATGCTTATAATTTCAAAAATGACCATTTTTTTGGTCTTTATTAAAATGAAAAGGTTGATCGAAAAGTTTGGGGGATCTAAGAGTGCGGCAATCCAGTAGTCATGATTACTACGAATTCTGACAATGTGAGGGTCATGTTGCAGGTAGTGCAGCAAGAAGGCACTTATGTGTCTTGCGCATCTCGGAGCCCCAAAATTATTTTCCGGGCTAGATGCAGCTAAAAATTATTATTAATTTTAAATCTGGTGGAGCTTAGTATAGATGGCCTAATAGGATCAGTGATGCACACTGCTACAAAGCCCAAATTATTTTCCAGTCAAGATACAGATAAACATGATTAGTAATTTTAAATCTGGTGGAGCTTATTATAGATGGCCTAATAGAATCAGTGCTGCACACTGCTACAAAGCCCAAATTATTTTCCAGCCAAGATACAGATAAGCATGATTAGTAATTTGAAAGCTTAAAACGGTTGGTAGGGTGATTTTAACCAATCATCAAGCTTTTACTCTCCCCAGGATGACACAGGGGTAGAAAAGTCATTTCGGATCCATGATTTGTTCATCTTTATGAACGTGAGTCTGTCTACATTATCAGTGGAGAGCCGCGTGCGCTTATCTGTCAGCACACCACCAGCAGCGCTGAACACACGTTCAGACAGAACGCTGGCTGCGGGGCATGACAAGATCTCCAAGGCGTAAGTGGCTAGCTCCGGCCATTTATCCAGATTGGAAGCCCAAAAAGAGCAAGGGTCCAGTGACACAGTCATGGCTTCAATGTTTACTTTGAGATACTCCTGTACCATCGTCTCTAGGCATTGACTATGTGTCAGACTTCTTGTCTCCTGTGGCCTTGCAAAGGATGGGCTAAAAAAGTGGTGAAATGATTCCGCAAAATTGATGTTACCAGCAGATACTGTGGTTCTGTTACGGTTTGAGTGCTGAACACTTGACGGTCCCACGGTTGGCAAGTTGGAACTGTGAGATTCACTACGTGAACCACTGGTGTTTTGTGGAAAAGCACATGTAAGATTCTGCAACAGTCTCTGCTGATACTCCTGCATGCGTGCATCCCTTTCTATGGCAGGAATAATTTCTGCAAATTTACTTTTGTACCGGGGATCTAACAGTGTGGCAACCCAGTAGTCAGGATTATCTCTAATTCTCACAATTCGAGGGTCATGTTGCAGGTAGTGCAGCAAGAAGGCACTCATGTGTGTTGCGCATCCAGGAGCACCAAGTCCCTGTTGTGTTGGTGGCGAGGTAACAATCATGCTTCCTTCCTCTGTCCTCTCCCCCCAACCTCGCACAACAGAAATGTGATCAAGGTCTCCCTCATCTGATGAGTCTTCCATCAGATCGTCCTCCACTTCTTCCTGGGCTCCTGCACCTTCCTCACTAGTTTGGCTGCTACCATGTGCCCTGGTAAAACCATCTCCCCCACCCTCACATGCCTGCGGCCTTGGTGCTGCCGACCGTCTGGACCTTGCAGATGTTAGCCCTTCCGCATACAACTCCTCCTCCTCTACTTCCTCCACCTCCTCTTGTGCCACCACCTGACTCCGAATTCTGTTTAACATGTGCTCCAGCATGTAAATCACCGTAATAGTCATGCTGATAATGGCATCGTCAGCACTAAACATCTTCGTCGCCATTTCAAAACTGTGCAGAAGGGTGCATAGGTCCCTGATCTGAGACCACTCCTCCAGCGTGATTTGCCCCACCTCTGGATCTCGTTGGCCCAGGCTATACATCAGAACGTATTGCACCAGGGCTTGTCGGTGCTGCCACAGTCGCTGCAACATGTGCAGAGTTGAATTCCACCGGGTAGGCACATCGCATTTTAGCCGGTGAAGTGGCAGGCCCAACGACTTCTGTAGAGATGTAAGTCGCTGAGCTGCGGGATGCGAACGGCGGAAGTGAGCACACAGCGACCGTGCCCTCTGCAGAAGGCCATCTAGTCTGGGATAGTGGGCTAAAAATTGCTGGACAACCAGGTTCAACACGTGAGCCATACAAGGCACGTGTGTGACATTGCCCCGGCGAAGGACCGCACCCAGGTTTGCAGCATTGTCGCACACGGCCTTCCCTGGTTTCAGGTCCAGTGGAGAAAACCATTCATGAAATTGGTTCTCCAGAGCTGACCACAACTCCTCAGCTGTGTGACTCACATTTCCCAGACATTTCAAAGTAAAAACCGCCTGATGACGTTGAGCCCTACTGCCAGCATAGTAAGGAGGTGTGCAGGATCCCTTCTGCGCAGTTAGAAAGCTTGTGGCATGACCAGACAGGCTTTGGGTGCAGGTGGAAGACCGAGAGGAGGTTGAGGAGGCAGAAGCAGTGGAGGAACTTTGACATAAAGAGGATTGACGCACAACTCGTGGGGACGGCAAGACTTGGACAGCAGCCCCTTGTCCTGCTGTCACCATAGTTACCCAGTGCCCAGTCAGCGACATGTAACGCCCCTGTCCATGCCTACTCGTCCAAGTGTCTGTGGTGAAATGCACCCTGTCACACACAGAGTTTCTCAAAGAAGCGGTGATGTTGTGTGCGACATGCTGGTGGAGCGCAGGCACACCTTTCTTTGAGAAGTAGTGCCGACTGGGCATCTGGTACTGGGGCACTGCGACGGACATAAGGTCTCGAAAATCCTCTGTGTCCACCAGGCGGAAAGGCAGCATTTCTGTAGCCAAGAGCTTGCAGATGGTGAAATTCAACCTCTTAGCTTTCTCATGGCTAGGAGGAAATGGTCTTTTACTTGTCCACATCTGAGGGACCGAGGGCTGGCTATTGTGCTTAGACGGGGTTGATAAGGGTGTCTCCGGCAAACTGCCGGTCTGTGAGGAAGATGCAGGCGGACATGTTAGGTTGCCTTGATCCAAAGGTGGTGCTATCGATGTCGGACAGCGCTCAACACCAGCTGGTGTTACCACCTACAAAGAAAATGATGACCTGCCAATCACGCTGGCTGTTGCGGGTAAAGAGGTGGCAGGTCTGCGCCCCAAAACAGGTGTGAACGCTGTCCCCCCAGTCACAGAGGATGAAGAGGCCGCGGATGCACAAGATATGGCAGACGGTGGTTGGCCCGGCCGGCTAGGCCGCATTGTAGCACACTGAGCTTCCCACTGCAACTTATGCTTCATGTCCATGTGCCGGTTCATGCATGAAGTACTCAAACTATGTATTTTTTGGCCTCTACTTAGCTTTTGCTGACAAATGTTACAGATAACACGAGTTGGGTCATCTTTATCGATCTGAAAAAATGCCCAGGCTATGCAAGGCTTAGCACCCATGCGACCTGAAGAGCCACCACGACTTGTGGTGAGAGGCAGAGTTGTGTTTGAGGATGCAGTTGTTGACGTGCTTCCAGTACTACGTCTCTGTCCAGGAAGGCGCAACCTGACCTCGTCGTCACTAGCATCTTCCTCCACCTCCTCTGCTGACCTCATCTCTTGGCTGACTGTGGGTTGACAGTAAGTGGGATCTCCAACCTCATCATCATGACCCTGTGCGTTATCACACCCGTCGTCCTCAGTGCCAACCTGTTCCTGCCCTGACAAAAAACTAAAGTTGTCGCTCCAATCAGGTATTTGAGTCTCATCATCGTCTTCCTCATTGTCTCCACCAACAGGAGTTACAGTTTGGAAATGAGGGTCTACATTATGGTCAGAACCTTCTGCGTCTGGTCCTGGATCCGACTCATAAAGATTCTGGGCATCAGTGCAGATCATTTCCTCGTCTGGATTCACAGAAGCGCTGGAGTCGACCTCTGATTCCCAGGCTATAGTATGAGTAAACAGCTCTGCAGACTCAACCATCTGTTCTACCTCATACTCAGACGGGCAGCTGGAGATTTGGGAGCTGTGAGGAAGCAAGTGCGATTGGGGTGACACCTTTGAGGACTGGAGTATTTGTGATGTTGAAGTTGATGTGGAGGAGAGCCCACTTAAAGGAGCACTTGATATTCGTTGAAGCACCTGCTGTTTTTGTGCCTCATCTGGAATTTGTAGCGATTGGCGTGGCCGTAAAAAAGGGATCTTATCACATTGTCCGCTAAAAGAAGTAGACATTTTAGTTTGGCTGGAAGATGGTCTTTCTTCTGCAGATGTTACTGTTGCTTTAACACCTACCCCACGGACACAACCTTTTTTCGCCTTCCCAACATGCCTATTCCCCTTTCCACCAGCAGCAGGCCTTTTTCCACTCATTTTGGTGGTTAACTAATTCACAACTCTGGAGTTGTTTGCACAAAAAAACAATGGATGGGAACCGAGCAGAGCTGAGTGGCCAAACTGTGGTATTAGGCCAAAACTATTGGCTGGGTTAGATGCAGAAAAAAATTATATTCAATTTGCAACCTGATGGAGGTCAGTATAGATGGACTAATAGAACAAGTCCCACACACAGCTAGAAGGCCAAATATTTTTTCAGAGCTAGATGCAGAAAAAAATTATATTCAGTTTGCAACCTGATGGAGGTCAGTATAGATGGACTAATAGAACAAGTCCCACACACAGCTAGAAGCCCAAATATTTTTTCAGAGGTAGATGCAGATAAAAATTATATTCAGTTTGCAACCTGATGGAGGTCAGTATAGATGGACTAATAGAGAAAGTCCCACACACTGCTAGAAGGCCAAATATTTTTTCAGAGCTAGATGCAGAAAAAAATTATATTCAGTTTGCAACCTGATGGAGGTCAGTATAGATGGACTAATAGAACAAGTCCCACACACAGCTAGAAGCCCAAATATTTTTTCAGAGGTAGATGCAGAAAAAAATTATATTCAGTTTGCAACCTGATGGAGGTCAGTATAGATGGACTAATTGAGAAAGTCCCACACACAGCTAGAAGGCCAAATATATTTTCAGAGGTAGATGCAGAAAAAAATATATATTCAGTTTGCAACCTGATGGAGGTCAGTATAGATGGACTAATAGAGAAAGTCCCACACACTGCTAGAAGGCCAAATATTTTTTCAGAGGTAGATGCAGATAAAAATTATTTTGAATTTGCAACCTGATGGAGGTCTGTATAGATGGATTAATAGAACAAGTCCCACACACAGCTAGAAGCCCAATATTTTTTCAGAGGTAGATGCAGAAAAAAAATATATTCAGTTTGCAACCTGATGGAGGTCAGTATAGATGGACTAATAGAGAAAGTCCCACACACTGCTAGAAGGCCAAATATTTTTTCAGAGGTAGATGCAGATAAAAATTATTTTTAATTTGCAGCCTGATGGAGGTCAGTATAGATGGACTAATAGAGAAAGTCCCACACACTGCCAAAAGGCCAAATATTTTTTCAGAGCTAGATGCAGACAAAAAATTATTTTGAATTTACAACCTGATGGAGTTCAGTATAGATGGGCTAATAGAGAAAGTCCCACACACTGCTAGAAGGCCAAATATTTTTTCAGAGCTAGATGCAGAAAAAAATTATATTCAGTTTGCAACCTGATGGAGGTCAGTATAGATGGACTAATAGAACAAGCCCCACACACTGCTAGAAGCCCAAATATTTTTTCAGAGCTAGATGCAGAAAAAAATTATATTCAATTTGCAACCTGATGGAGGTCAGTATAGATGGACTAATAGAATGATGCTATGCCCAAAAGATTTTACTTCACTAGGTGCAGTAAAAAAATTGGTATTCTATACACAGGTGGTATATCTTGCAACACAGATAGGCTACTCCACTGACTAACACACTCTGCAATAGGCCAAAAAGGATTAGCTTTGCTAGATTCAGCCAAATGCTGTGAAAAAAACTTGCACAGCACTGGCACAGACCTGCCTGGCAAAAACTGATAGGAACTGATGTAACCTAGTCCTGAAAAGAACTGCAATTACAATTAGTCTTTACTCCCACAATCTATCTATTTAAGAGCACAGACCTGCCTGATAAAAGTTGTAGGAAATGCTGTAACCTAGTCCTTAAAAGGACTGCAATCACAACTATTCCCTACTCCCAAGCTATCTGTAGATTTGTGCGAAAATTGGCTTGAAATTAACAAGGTATAGCGCACACAGCAACAGCGGTGCCGTCTAACACGCAGCTGCAGCAGTGAGAAAATGGTGGCGACGGGGAAAATGGCTTGGTCTTATAGGGCAAGGACATGTGACATACACTGCCAATGACACATGCCCTTGCTTGTGTGAAAAAAATCACTTCGCTCCGTGTGTGCGCTGCTGATAGGCTGACAGATTGCACCTCCCCACTGTAAATGCGGGAAAGAGAAAAAAAAATGGAGATCTTCATTGTTCCTGCAGAGATCCATCCCCTGCCCCTCCCCCCACCCCGCTGTACACTCAAACTGCGTATTAACATTAATTTTCATCATTACTGAGAAAAAATCCAGTTATGATTTTGGTGCACGAACAGTTATCGAACATAACCTCGAACAGCCGAATTTTTCTCAAATCGTTCGTGTTCGCCGAACGGCTCGAACACCGCCCAAAACAGCTCAAATTTGAGATTGGCGAACAGTTCGAGTAGAACAACGCTCATCTCTACTGTTAATGTGAATATGCTTAATAACTAGCTGCAGTTAGCAGTATAATCACCAGGTGATAGTAGTACTCCAAAATTACAAACTAATATATAGATAAATAACTTCCCCAGTCTGGGATATAACAGCAGGTTCCCTTGCAAAAAAAAAAAAAGTTCATATAGTATGAAGTATGCACAGATGAAGCAATACCTCCCACTACAGTTGTAGATATTTCAGATAAAGTGCATATAGAGTTAAAGAGCATAAATAATTGCTCATCTTAATATGCAGGGACAAAAAAAAGGTTCATATAGTATGAAGTATGCACAGATGAAGCAATACCTCCCACTACAGTTGTAGATATTTCAGATAAAGTGCATGTAGAGTTAAAGTGCATAAATAATTACTCATCTTTATATGCACGGACACTGCCTTCCCAGTATAGTATAGGGTTCCACATTCCTCGATGCATTTCCCCGTGTAAATCAAGGTTCATAGGTCTACCCTGGCTACAGAGGCATGAACCCGTTCTGAATTGACAATCCGGTGAGGTGCTCCGTTGGGGGCAGGATTGCCATGAGACCTGCCTGGTTCCGGTTCGCCCGGTTCGACCTCCATCTACCCCGGCTAATTTACCTGGTCTACCGGCTCCTTACTGGTCCTATGCAGATGTCTTTGACAAGAAGGAGGTAGAGACACTGCCACCTCATAGGCCATATGATTGCCCTATCGACCTGGTACCCGGTGCCACTCCACCCTATGGGCGTATCTACCCCTTGTCGCTGGCCGAAACCCAGGCCATGTCGGAGTACATCGAAGAAAATCTGGCTAGTGGATTCATCCAGAAATCTACCTCCCCAGCTGGAGCTGTATTCTTCTTCGCAAAAAAGAAAGACGGTTCACTACGCCCCTGTATCGATTATAGGGGACTTAACCAGATTACTATCAAAAATAAATACCCCCTGCCACTCATCTCAGAGCTTTTTGACCGCCTTAAAGGCGCGAAGATCTTCACCAAGCTCGTTCTTCGTGGGGCGTATAACTTGGTCCGGATCCGCCAAGGAGACGAGTGGAAGACGGCATTCAATACCCGGGACGACCACTATGAATACCGTGTGATGCCCTTCGACCTCTGTAATGCTCCAGCCGTCTTCCAAGAACTAGTTAACGACATCTTCCGTGACCTCTTATATTCATGCGTGGTGGTGTACCTGGACGACATCTTGGTCTTCTCTCCGGATCTACCCACACACCGGAGGGATGTTCGTCAGGTCCTGCTTAGGCTCAGGCAGAATCACCTATATGCAAAATTTGAGAAATGCCTCTTTGAGCAGACCTCTCTTCCATTCCTGAGCTATATTATCTCTAAGACTGGTCTACGGATGGACCTCGAGTAGGTCTCTGCCGTCTTAACGTGGCCCCGACCGGAGGGGTGAAGGCGATTCAGCAATTCCTGGGCTTCGCTAACTATTACCGCCTCTTCATTCCGCATTTTTCTTCCCGGACTGGACCCATCTCTGCGCTCATCCGTAAGGGTTTTAATCCTAAGGAATGGACGTCCGAAGCGGGGGAGGCCTTCTTCTCCTTAAAACAAGCCTTCTCTTCTGCCCCGGTGCTGCACCGTCCGGATTGCAACAAACAGTTCTTTCTGGAGGTTGATGCTTCCTCTTCCGGAGCCGGTGCGGTGCTCACCCAGAAATCTCCGTCCGGGAGAATGGTAACCTGCGGCTTCTTCTCCAAGCTCTTCTCCTCGTCCGAGCGCAACTATTCCATAGGAGACCGAGAACTGCTAGCCATCAAATTGGCACTGGAGGAGTGGCGTTACCTGCTAGAGGGGGCTCTGCACCCGGTGGTCATCTATACTGACCACAAAAACCTGGCATATCTACAAAATGCCCAAAGACTCAATCCGCGTCAGGCCTGGTGGTCTTTGTTCTTCGCCCGTTTCAACATTACCCTACATTACAGCCCTGCGGACAAGAACGTTAAAGCCGACGCTTTGTCCCGATCCTTCCTGTCTTCTGATCAAGAGGAGGAGCCTATGCATGTCATCGATCCCTCCAAAGTGATGAATGTGGCTCCCTTGGTCCTGTCTCGTCTCCCACCCGGTAAGACGTTTGTAGCGGTTCCGGATCATAAGAAGGTTCTTCACTGGGGTCATTCATCTAAACTAGCCGGCTATGCTGGCCAGCGGAGGACATTCCTGCTGATTACCCGGCATTACTGGTGGCCTTCCCTGGCAAGGATGTTGTAGACTTCGTCACGGCCTGTTCATCCTGTGCCCGTAACAAGGTTCCCAGACGTCTTCCAGCCGGCCGTCTCCTGCCTCTTCCCGTACCTGCTGCCCCGTGGCAACACATTGCTATGGACTTTATTACTGATCTCCCTGTTTCTGCCGGTTGTACTGTCATTTGGGTGTTCGCTGACCGCTTTTCTAAAATGGCCCACTTTATCCCTCTGCCTGGTGTCCTGTCTGCATCTGTGCTGGCTAAGGACTTTATCCATCACATCTTTCGTCTCCACGGCCTACCCCTCCACATTGTGTTTGATCGAGGGGTCCAGTTCACTTCGCGCTTCTGGAGAGCTACGTGTAAGCTGCTGGATGTCTCTCTGGATTTCTCCTCTGCTTATCATCCTCAGTCCAATGGCCAAGTGGAACGTATCAACCAGATCCTTACCAATTTCCTCCGGCACTTCGTCAACGCTCACCATACCGATTGGGTAGAGCTCCTACCATGGGCTGAGTTCTCCTATAATAACCATGAGAGCGAATCTTCTTCCAAATCCCCGTTCTTTGTGGTCTACGGTCAACACCCCCAGATTCCGTTTCCCGTCTCCGCTTCAATGGACGATCCTGCAGCGGAGTCTCTGGTCAGTGAATTTTCCACCATTTGGGAGGACACTAGATCCGCACTTCTTCAATCCTCCGAGCAGATGAGGAGACATGCTGATAAGAGACGTCTGGATCCGCCTCAATTCCGTCTGGGAGACAAGGTGTGGCTCTCCTCCAAACATGTTCGTCTCAAAATACCCTCCTATAAGTTGGGTCCACGGGTCATCGGTCCATTTGAAGTCCTCAAGCAAATCAATCCAGTGGCCTACAAGTTAAAACTCCCGGCCACCTTACGGATTCCCAACTCCTTCCACGTATCTCTCCTCAAACCGGTTGTTCTTAATTCTTTTTCTGACGATCCAGGTACCTCCCCAGCTCCGGTCTCCACTGAGGACATCTATGAGGTAGAGAACATTCTGGCCACCAAGAGGGTAAGAGGAAAAACCTTTTTTCTGGTGGATTGGAAGGAGTTTGGCCCAGAGGAGAGAACTTGGGAGCCCAGGGAGAACATCCACGCCCCGCTCCTTCTTAAAAAAAAAAATTTCGGGCCTAAAAAAGAGGGGGCGTAAAGGGGGGGGTACTGTAGCATCGGCGTCTCTGCCCCCTGACAGGCAGAGACGCCACCCCCCTTACCGCCGCGCTCCTGGCCTGGCGTCTTCCGGCCCTCCTGCTGCTGCTGCCGGCCCGCACAGCTTCCCGAGCACTGTGCTTAGGGCGAATGCTCTGTGTTTTAAAGTCTGCTTTAGCCCTCAGGTCCCCCTGCTAGACTGACTGCTAGTCCAGTCCACCCGCCTGACTACCAGTCCAGTCCGCCAGCTTGACTACCAGTCCAGTCCGCCAGCCTGACTACCAGTCCAGTCCGCCAGCCTGACTACCAGTCTAGTCCGCCAGCCTGCCTACCTGTGTCCGCAAGCCAAGTACACTCTCCAGCCCGACGGTCTGCCTATGGTCCTAACCCGCCAGTCTGTCTATTGGCCAGGCTTACCACCTACCTGGAGAACGTACCAGTTACCTGCCGTGCCTACCAGCCAGCCTACCTGGAGGCTCCTGCCAGTTACCCATGGAGTCTGCCAGTCCATCTTCCCGGGTCACCCGTCAGCCTGCCTGCCGTGCTCATCTGCTGTACCGGTCAGTCCCTGCCTTCTGACCCGTGGGAATCACCTGCTCTCATGCAAGGACTGGTCCAGAGTAGCACCTGGTCCCTCTGCTCGGTCATTCCCTGGTTCACGGAGTCAATTGGGCCGCCGTACGACCTTGGTCAGTCCGAGTTGATACCTAGTTACGCCCCTCTGGTCCCTCCTTGCACCGCAGCACAGAGGTTCCACCACCCGGATCCGTAACGTGGAGTTTGAACTGAATACCGACGGCCTTGTTGATGCTGGTACTGAACAACTGCCCTCTTCTGCCCACAAATCCTTCCCAACATCTGCAGTGTAGAGTTCCAACGCGTGGGGACATCACACACCAGTCTGTGAGCCGGAAGCTGCAAATGCTACTGAAACACTGCAAGGGCGGCGGAAGCTGTAGCTGACTTTCTAAAATGGGCACAGAGGTGGCGTACTTTAACAAGCAGATCCGGCAGCTCCGGGTAGGATTTGAGAAACCGCTGAACCACGAGGTTAAGCACATGGGCCAGGCATGGTACGTGTGTGAGCTCGCCTCGCCTCAGAGCCGCCACCAGGTTCCGGCCATTGTCACACACGACCATGCCTGGCTGTAGGTTCAGCGGTGTGAGCCACAGATCTGCCTGCTCCTTCAGAGCTGTCCACAACTCTTCAGCGTTGTGCGTTTTTTCACCTAAGCATATTAGCTTCAGCACAGCCTGTTGCCGCTTGGCCGAGGCAGTGCTGCAGTGCTTCCAGCTTGTGACTGATGTGGTCATTTCGGAGATGGAGGCTGAAGAGGAGGAGGAGGCTGAGGAGGATGAGGTGCAGGAGCTGTAGACCGTGGGGGCAACCCTGATTGACCTAGGGCCCCCAATCCTTGGCGTCGGGAGGTCGTGTTCCGTCCCAAGGTCCAACTGGGTCCCGGCTTCCACTATGTTAACCTAGTGTGCCGTCGGCGAGATGTACCATCCCTGCCCACATGCACTTGTCCACATGTCCGTGGTTAGGTGGACTTTACCGGTAACTGCGTTGTTGAGAGCACGGCTAATGTTTTGGGACACGTGCTTGAGTAATGCGGGGACGGCACACCTGGAGAAATAGTGGCGGCTGAGAACCGAGTACCGAGGGATGTCCGCCACCATCAGGTTGCGGAATGCTTCCGTCTCCACGAGCCTAAAAGGTAACATTTCAAGCGCAAGCAGACGTGAAATGTGAGAATTTAGTAGTGTGGCCTGTGAGGCGTTAGCTGCATATTTGTGCTTGCATTCCAAGGACTGGGGTATGGACAATTGAACGCTGCTCTGGGACAAGGACATGGACGTGCTTGCTGATGCTGCTACTTGAGAGTGTGCAACGACAGGTGCAGGGCAGGAGGCATCTTCGCATGCACCATGGACAGGGGATTGGCTTGCATCCACAACAGCGGAATAAGCAATGGTGCCACCCGCAGACACTGTTCCTGGACCCTGGGGTTCAGCCCACAAAGTCGGGTGCTTTGCTGCCATGTGCCTGATCATGCTGGTGGTGGTCAGGCTGGTCGTTTTGCCACCCCTGCTGATGATGGCCTGGCAGGTGGTGCAAATGGCCTTTTTGGGGTTATCGGCAGAGTCTTTAAAAAACAACCAGACTCGGGAAGACCTAACAGTTGTACTGGCAACTTCCTTCGTGCTGGTGTTACAGGGAACGGTTGCCTGCCTTCTGTCTGCGGCCACCACACTGCTTCTTCCTACCTGTTGGGGTGCTCTGCCTCCCTCCCCCTGTGTGCTGCTGTCATCGCTCTGCATGTCCTCCTGCCAGGTTGGGTCAGTTACTGTATCATCCACCACCTCGTCTTCCACTTCTGCACCCTGGTCCTCCTCCTGACTTTCTGGCAATTGTGTCTCTGTGGCACCCCAGAGGGTCTGGTTGCCACAGTGGTAGTAATACCATGTCTGGGAGCAAAGCTGGAGTTTCCTGGTCAGGAACACATTATATGCAACACCTCCTGCCCAGACCAGAAAGGGGAGCATCCTGCCCTATATAACTGGATCTGGAGGCGGGGTTAGTGAGTCTAGTGTCAGGAGTCAGATAGAACATGAAGGAGCAAGAAGCCAGGGACTGGAGCTAGAGTTAGCTCGTCCTGGCCAGTGTACACAGAGGACCCGACACCGGAGTCCGAGGCTGTGGGACCCTTCAGGCCCAGCAGCAGATACCGCAGGGCAGGGGATTGCAGGTCTCCTGGCCCAAAAGAAGTCTGGAGGCTCAGCAAAACGAAAGGACCAGTACCGCCACAGAGGAGCGAGGAATACACGGGATCCGAGTCGCCAGCCATACGGGTGAGCACAGCACGTCACACTCAGGGACGTGGGCTACAACACGACTATAAGTGGGATAGCCAAAGAGTACAGTCAGAACAGCAGGCCTACAACTCCACCTGGCCAGGGGGATTCTAGGATTGCTCCCAAACTGACCAGGCCCTCATCCCTAGCAAGTACTCCCGTTGGGGCCTATATAATTTCCACCAGTAAAGACCCTAGGACTGCACTGCAAAGACTCCGTGTTATCATTCCTGATCCCGGCACTATCCCCACCATCATCCATACATGCTGCCCTGAAGCTCCACTCTTCCTGTGAGGAGTCACATCACCTTGCTGCACACACCATCAGCTTCAGTGGACTGCTCCGCAGTGGCGGTTCCCAATAACCGCATCCCACAGGTGGCGTAGTCGGACTATACATAAACTACCCTGGTTTGACCGCCCTGGGTCACGGACCGGGTCACCGCCACGGTGACTTCAACCCCCAGTATCTACAGACCCGGCTCCAGGTACTCCCACGGCCCAGGGGGCGTGTCAACTTTGGCGTAGTCGGCAAGATTTCGTGCCCGTTACTGTCGGGTACTGCGCGCCTTCACAGACTGTGTCGGATACCGTGGTGAAGATTTCCCGCCATCTGCTGCCATTTTCCCGCCATTGTCCGCCATTTTCGGGTCGCCGCGAGGGAAGAAGAGGGGCGTGATCGCTGAAAACGCGCAAAGTCCAAAGCCCCGCCCCACGCACTGATGCAGCACCAGGTCCTGGAAGGAGCCACAGCGAACGCTGATGTCAGACGCGAGCGACGCCAGGTCCTCAAAGGAGACCATCGCTTGCGGAACTGCGGCCTACGGAAGCAAAGTGAAAGAAGGTAGGCCACGGTTCACTAGGGGGGAGGAAGACGCCCAATATGGAGGGAACTTCAACCACCGGCGTGGCCGCTGCCGCGGTAATGCCATTTACCATGCCTTATATACCGGGGGCAGCGTGGTTGCCCCAGTGCTCAGGAGAGTCGCACACCCTGAGTGACTTCAAAGAGAGACTAAGCAGTTTATTTAAAGTATACCCCCTGTCCGAGGAGCAGAAAGTGAGCATCCTTATAGGCCAGTTGATTGGTGCAGCCCAGAGAGAAGTAAAGTCCTGGTCAACCAGGGAAAAAGGGACTGTAAAAGAGATACTGGCCCGCCTAAAGGACACTTTTGACACCCGTACTACGGCAGAGATAAAGATGAAGTTTTATGAGTGCAAACAACGGGCACAGGACAGTGTACGGGACTATGCTTTAAACCTGCAGGAGGCGCTGAGGGCCATCAGACAGGTAGACCCTGACAGTGTGCGTGATGAAAACAGACTGTTAACTGAGCAATTTATTGAGGGTTTACTGTCCAGCGCCCACCGAACCCAGCTGCGCATAATGGCTCTGCAAAACCCTGACTTGGACTTTGCTCAATTTAAGGACAGGGCCATCCGGGTGCTACGGGAACCAGCACCAGGTGACGCTACAGCTCACCGGCGCCCAGCTATCACCTACCACCAGGAGGTGGCACCCTTTTCCCCGGAGCCTGTCGGAGCTGATGCACAGACTCTGGACAATGCCCCGTCTACAGACCTGCACCATCAGGTCCAAGAGTTAACTAAAAGTGTAGCTACGCTAACAAAAACTGTGCAGTCCTTGCAGGTGTATCCCAAAGGAAAGATCCAGCTGGCTTCCAGTCTGGAGGACGTCCCGTAGTGCCGACAAAAGAGGATTCCACCATCCAGAGGGAGGAACAGCGACCGCTACGACCAGGACGGACAACCCATCTGCCGCCGCTGCAACCAGCCAGGACATTATGCAAGGTACTGTCATTTAAACAAGCAAAACCTGGGGCAGAGGGCCAACCCCCAGGCGTAAGATCACCAGGCCCATCAAGCTGGCGAGACAAATATGTGGGAGGACGACCAGTCCTACCTATCGTGCTGGACGGCTTTCCAATGAGCGCGTTGCTGGACACTGGGTCCCTGGGTCCCAGGTGACCACCATCCCCTACATTCTTTTCAAACGGTACTGGACTGATTCGGACATCACCCGCCGTCCAGACGAACATTTGAGTATTTATGCTAGTAATGGTCAACCCGTACCTCAGGTGGGGTACAAAGAAGTGACCATAAAGGTTGGCAAAGTCGAACTGCCAGCACAAGGACTGATTATTGTCGACATTGATCGCCGAGAAAGTCATCCCATGATAACCCTAGGCACTAATGTCATTGAAAATTGTCTTGCAGAAATAATTGTCTTGTTACAGCAGGTTGCGGAAACCGCCAGTTCCAGCCAGCAGCGAGTTCTACAAAGAGAGATCAGAGCCCTGATGAAAAGACAACAGGTAGAACTGTCTGGTGGTTAGATTGGCAGTATTAGGATGAGTGACCCATTCCCTATTGCCATGCCCCCAAGAAGTGAAATGCTGATATGGTGCCGGGCAGCAATCGGTCTCCGGGGTAGAGATTACCAGGCCCTGGTAGAGCCCGTCTACTCTCACAGTAGGCCCACCATTTTGACAGCCAGGGGGTTGGTTGATGTTCACCATGGGAGAGTGCTAGTCCGCATCCTGAACATTGGAGAAAAAGAAGTCCATTTGCCCGGGTATGCCACCCTAGCCAAACTATTCACCGTCAGTCACAATTCTATAAAGACAGTGGAACCCTTGCCTCCATCCAAACAGGTGGAGGATAATGGCTCCAAGGGACAGATGGAGGACTGGTG
This sequence comes from Phyllobates terribilis, assembly GCF_046119375.1. Lineage (NCBI taxonomy): Eukaryota > Metazoa > Chordata > Amphibia > Anura > Dendrobatidae > Phyllobates > Phyllobates terribilis. Next base: position 478,198,652 of record NW_027362761.1, read on the forward strand.
TCAGAAACTGCATGTGGGCACTGACTCCAACCCTCAACACCAAAAACAAGGAGTATACCGGGAGGTCCAGGAGTATGAGAGGGTCTTCAGTAAACACCCACTCGACTTCGGGCAGGTAAAGGGGGTTCAACACCATATCCCCATGGGAGACCATCCACCCATTAAAGAAAGGTACCGGCCTGTACCGCCAGCACACTACCAAAATGCCAAAGGTATGTTACGAGAGATGAAGGAGGCTGGGGTAATAAGAGAGAGTTGTAGCCCCTGGGCAGCTCCATTAGTTCTTGTAAAGAAAAAGGATGGCACAATGAGAATGTGTGTAGACTACAGGCAAATTAACCGCATAACTCATAAAGATGCATACCCGCTACCTAGGATAGAGAAGTCACTAGCTGCGTTAAAATCTGCTAATTATTTCTCTACTTTGGATCTTACTAGTGGGTATTGGCAGGTTCCTGTAGCAGAGGCGGATAAGGAAAAGACCGCATTCACCACCCCGATGGGCCTCAGCGAGTTCAACTGCATGCCATTCGGGCTCTGCAACGCCCCAGGAACCTTCCAGCGGTTGATGGAGTGCAGTCTAGGACATAAGAATTTCGAGACAGTCCTGCTGTACCTGGATGACATCATAGTATACTCCAAAACAAATGAGGATCATCTGAAGCACCTGGTGGAAGTGTTTGATGCCCTGGCTGGCTTTGGCCTGAAGGTGAAGCCGTCTAAGTGCCACCTGCTGAAGCCCAAAGTACAGTACTTAGGACATGTGGTAAGCGCTGACGGTGTAGCACCAGACCCCGACAAGGTCACCGTAATCAAGGACTGGCCGAGACCTTCCACCATCAAAGAAGTGCGACAGTTCCTCGGGTTGGTAGGCTACTACCGAAGGTTTATACCAGGCTTCACCAAGATGGCGGCACCCATGCAGGACCTCCTGATAGGCCAGTCCAGAAAGGCCAAGAACCAGAAACCACCATTCAAATGGGACAAGCTGGAAGATGAGTCCTTCACCAGGCTGAAGATGGCTCTCACAGGAGACGAGGTCCTGGCCTACCCAGATTATGGCCAACCCTTCATCCTTCACACAGACGCGAGCAACGTGGGACTAGGAGCGGTGCTGTCCCAGATCCAGCAAGGCAGAGAAAGGGTGATAGCCTACGCCAGCAGGAAGCTCCGGCCCACAGAAAGAAACCCAGAAAACTACAGCTCCTTCAAGTTGGAGTTCCTTGCCATCGTCTGGGCTGTGACTGAGCGCTTCAAACATTATCTCGCCTCTTCCAAATTCATTGTGTACACGGATAATAACCCGCTGACACACCTGGACACTGCAAAACTTGGTGCCCTGGAACAAAGATGGATGGCCCGACTGTCTAATTACGAATTCACCATCAAGTACCGGGCTGGGCACAAGAATGCAAACGCAGATGCGCTGTCCAGAATGCCTAACTTGCCAGATGGGGGAGAAGACCCAGAGGAGCTGGAAGAGATAGAAATCCCCACGTTCCACCGCCATGGGATAAAGCAGTGCTCCCATTGTGTGAAGAACAGGTGCTCTGCCAACAGAGAAGCCACGTTCAATCCATTGCCCCACCATGGATGGGCAGAAACACAAGACAGTGACCCGGCTGTTCGCCTAGTCAAGGAGTTGCTGACACAAGCTGACTCATACCCTGATTCAGATGCTCCAGAAGAGACCAAACAGCTGTGGAAAGAAAAGAGCAAGCTGTTCATCTATGAAGGGAAGCTGTGTCGAAGAACTGTCAACTCCCAGACACATGAGCTGGTCTGGCAGGTGGTAGTCCCGAGGCGAGATGCGTCTATGGTCCTGGAAGCGTACCACGATGGAGCGGGACATTTTGGATGGAAGAAGCTGGAAGTCCTGCTACGTGAACGGTTCTATTGTGTTGGCATGAGGAAAGCAGTCGAGAGGTGGTGTCGAGAATGCGGACCATGCAACCTGAGAAGAAAAGACCGTGACAGCCAGAGGGCTCCCCTGCAGCCCATCATCACCAAGCAGCCACTCGAACTGGTAGCCCTGGACCATGTGAAGCTGTCCCTGAGCAGGTCAGGCTATGTCTACGCTCTCACCATCGTAGACGACTACTCCCGGTTCCTGGTAGTAGTGCCAGTAAAGGACCAGATGGCTCAGACAGCAGCCAGAGCTTTCCAACAGCACTTCTGCCGCCCGCATGGTTACCCAAAACGTGTGTTAACTGACCAAGGTCCGGCCTTTGAAGCGGAGGTATTTCAGGAGTTCTGCAACCTGTACGGCTGCAAGAAGATCAGGACAACGCCTTATCACCCCCAGACCAACGGGATGTGTAAAAGATGAACTAGGTGGTGATAGACCTACTGAAGACATTGACCCTGGAGGAAAGCAGTCTGTGGCCAGAAAAGTTGCCAGACCTGGTGGACCTCTACAATCATATCCCAGTGAATTCCACCAACTGCACACCTGCTTACCTGATGAGAGCAAGACCTGGTAAGCTGCCGATCGACCTGGATATGGGAGTCCTAACACCAGAGACCGCCCCACCAGATGCAGATTGGGATACTGAACGGCAACAGCAATACCGCAAGGTACAAGAAAGTGTTGAAAGAAGTCTGTCCCAAGCAAGAGAAAGGCAGGAGAAGACTTACAATCAACACGCACCTGCTGTTCTCCTGTCACCTGGAGAGCAAGTCCTAAAGAGGAAGAGGCGACTCCACCAGTTGGATGACCAGTGGGAGGAAGAGCCGTACACCGTTCTACCCTCAAACCATGATAACACAAAGGTGTGCCTCATAAGCAAGGACGGAGGTGAGACAACAGCAACAGTTTCCAGAGACCACCTGAAGAAATGTCCCGAGCAGCTGCAACATGCTAAAGAAGACCAAGATATCCCTCAACCCGCAGAGGAAGTGGAAGAAATGGTCAGCACAGTACTCGGAGAATTTCCCCGGTCATGGACGCAAGTGAATAATGCCATAGTGGTGCCAGTCCTTACATTTCTTCAACCAGCCCCTCAAGAAGCTACGGAAGTCTCAGTAGAGTTGGAAGAGCCATTAGCCCCGGAGACAGAAGATTCCTCACCAGCAGACCAGGAGAATCTACCCTCTGCTAGTAGCGAGCCTGTCGTACCCACGGTAAGCCAAAGGATCCGTAGGAAGCTGCCCAACCTACCAGAGACACCTCCAAACACCTGTAGTGAGGTGAACATTGAGCCCACCACACCAGGGGTAAATACAGGGGACCAAGGTAGAACACAGACAGACAGTGTGTTACGTAGGTCCACCAGAATCACCAGAGGTCAGATCCCTGCTCGATGGAGAATTTGAAATGTAAAATATAACTGAAAAGTTAGTATGTGTGTACTAAATATGCTTTTCCAGTTACTCGACAGGGTCCAAAAAGACTTCTAGGTTATGGACAATGGATAACCAATAACTTTGCCTGTAAATAGTTGCACCTATAAAGTGCCCCTTTGTGCCAGACCACAGAACAAAAACCCGTGGAGGTGGCTGAAGACGTGGTCTAACATCCGGATCATTCATGCCCTGTAGCCACCCCAGGGCCTCCGTGGAGGGTTTGGGACGGGTCCCTCAAGAAGTGCACCTTGTTGGGTGAAATGGACACCTGGTTATGGATGACACCGTGACCTAAAAAGACAGTAATGCTTGTAAATATGTTCATGTATTGTTATTGCTATTGTTTATTGTTGTCTGTTATATTTTTGCAAAATATGCTCAGTGTGAGGTTCTGAGACTTTCTATCATGGTTTTTTCATGTTGTGCTTAGATCTTGTTTTTTCCCTGCAGCCATCTTGCTTTCTGTTTGTGCATCCATTTTGCCCTCAGTTGTAATGGAGTCTTCAGCCTCTATGTCTCCACCCTGTTTTTCTGCCATTTGCACTTAAGCAGCCTCAGCTGTTAGTTCAGTGCTTCTGAATCCTGTCTGCAGCCAGTCTGTAACCTTGCTTCCTGAAGCCCCTGGACTAAGCCCTTCAAGTCAGCTTCACTCTCTGAGGAATCCTCATTGTTTACCTGCCTGTCTGAAGTTCCCCTTTATGGATCTGAGTCTTCTTTCCTGCTGGATCACTGGACTACTGCTTTACTCAAAGGACTTCTCAGCACCCGTAAGAGAGACTTTGCTTATTGCTTAAAGACTGTCTTTTGTTGTTGTGCCTTTTGCAACTCCGGGGAATCCGGGGTTAATCCAGTTACACCAGGAGGTGTTCTCTTTTGCTCAGAGACTTGTATATTACTGTGCATCTGCTTGTATGACGTAATACAAGAATATTACTTTATCAAGACCTGTGTTTCTTGTACTTCCTTGCACTCATGCCAAGACTCCATATACACTGAATTCTACACTTTACAAGATTCAGAAGCCACAAGATGGAGTCAGCTGGGTCTGGGAGTATTGATGCCCGCATTAAGAAATTGTATGAGGTGACTAATTCAATTCTCATTGATTTGCAGACTTTAAAGGTGAACTTTGCATGTCTGCAGGATCGTAGCGATCACAGCCTACAGGTGCTTGGTCAAAATTTTCGAGATTTCTGCACCCGGACTGAAGCTTTGGAGGAGTTCGTTCGTGCACCAGTTCCTACCCCGGTATTGGGCCTCCCCAAGTTACCACCTTTTCGCTTTGGCGGAGAACGAGAAAAATTCAGGGGATTCCTCAATCAATGCAAACTGTTTTTTGCCACCCAGGCATCACAATACCCTACTGACCGATCTAAGGTACTAACAATAATCATGCTTCTCACTGACAAGGCCCTAGCATGGGCGAACCCTTTGATTGAGACTAATGATGCATGTCTGGACGATCTAAATACTTTCATATTGGCCCTGGGGCAAATTTTTGATGATCCCAATCGCAGTGCTACAGCAGAAGCTGCCATGCTAACCTTGCGTCAAGGTAAACGCTCAGTAGCAGAATATGCGCTGGATTTTAGGAGATGGGCCCTCGACACTACTTGGAATAGCTCCGCCAAGAAATCCATTTTCCGGAAGGGGTTGTCTTCTGAAGTTAAAGATGAACTCGCCCATGCTAACCCTCCCACTGCTTTAGGAGATTTCATCAATTTCTGCATCCGGATCGATGCCCAGCTTACAGAACGTAGACCGGAGAGATGGTCGGCAATTAATCGTGTTAACAGATACCTTCCTCCCTCTCCAACTAGAGACTTTGTTCCTCGGACTCCTCGAGAAGCTGAACCTGAACCCATACAAGTGGACTCTCTACAGAAACGGGTCAGTGACGCACGCAAGGAGCATCGGTTGAAGGAGAATCTATGTTTCTACTGCGGTAAGTCCGGGCACTTCATTATAAACTGTCCCAGCCATTCCCGTAAGGCTACTGCTGCAGTTATACACTGTGAATGCTGTGAAAAGGGGTCTGTGATGGCGGCTCGGGAACTCTTGTCTGACCCGGCTGCACCTATAGATATTGACTATTCAGACTTAAACTCTGTCACATCTGAGCCTGATTCACATATCAATGCTGCAATTTTTCCGGTTTCCTCTGCTGTGTCTCGTCCGAACTGCAACAAGAACAGTTCTCATTGCATTCTTTCTATTAAACTCTGGATTAATGCTGTTTGGGTGTCCACTTCAGCTATGATTGATTCTGGAGCTAGCGGCAATTTTATGGACATTTCCTTTGCCCAAAGACACGGAATACGTTCTGTGAAGAGGACAACCCCTGTACAGATGGAGACAGTGGATGGCTCTCTGTTAAGTTCAGGACCTGTGGATCAGGAGATGGTACCCGTCAAGGTTTTCATGGGGAAAGGTCATCTAGAGAGACTGTCGTTTATGCTCATCACTTCTCCACATTTCCCCATTATTTTAGGATTACCTTGGCTGCAGATTCAGAACCCTACAATAAACTGGGAAACCAAGGAGCTGCATTTCCCGGAGAAGAAGACAATTCCCGGGGTTATGATTTGCTCCACTCCGGTAATTTCCACACCATCAGTCTTCAAGCTGCCGCCCATGTATAGTGAGTATGCTGACATCTGTGATAAGAAGAATGCTGACCAGCTTCCTCCCCACCGTCCCTATGACTGCCCAATTGAACTATTACCAGGTGCAGCAATACCCTTTGGTAATATTTACCCTCTGGCAGGCCCAGAACTAAAGGCGTTGAAAGACTATATCGCTGAAAATCTAGCTAAAGGCTTTATACGTCCCTCTTCTTCCCCTGCAGGTGCACCCATCTTTTTTGTAACGAAAAAGGACGGATCTCTTAGACCCTGTATAGATTATCGGGAGCTTAATAAGGTCACCATCAGGAATCGCTACCCACTACCCTTGATCCCCGAATTGTTGGAGAGGGTACGACAGGCTAAGATTTTTACTAAATTAGATCTTCGTGGGGCCTACAATCTCGTCCGCATTAGGCCAGGTGATGAGTGGAAGACAGCTTTCAGGTCACGTTACGGACATTTTGAATATCAAGTCATGCCGTTCGGCTTATGCAATGCGCCAGCAACATTTCAACATTTAGCCAATGACATCTTCAGGGATCTTTTGGATACATTTGTGGTGATTTATTTGGACTATATTTTAATTTTCTCTAATTCCATAGATGAACATCATGAACATGTGAGGACGGTCTTGGGACGTCTAAGAATGCACCACCTCTATATCAAGCCTGAGAAATGCGAATTTCATGTAACTAAGATCCAGTTTTTGGGGTACATAATTTCTTCACAGGGAATAACCATGGACGTGAGGAAGACTCAGGCTATTCAGGACTGGCCAGTGCCCAGGAATGTGAAAGAGGTTCAGCGCTTCATCGGGTTTGCAAATTTTTACAGGCGTTTTATCAGGAACTTTTCTGAAATAGTGTCACCCATCACACAGCTGACCCGTAAGAAGTCTACCTTTGCCTGGACCTCTCAAGCCCAAGAAGCGTTCTCCCGTCTTAAGACCAGATTCACGACGGCACCCATCTTAGTGCATCCAGATCCTGAACTCGCTTTCATAATAGAGGTGGATGCTTCGGACTGTGCCATTGGAGCTATACTCTCCCAAAGGATAGGTGAGAACAGTATCTTACATCCCTGTGCTTTCTTTTCTCAGCGATTGTCGTCAGCAGAAAAGAACTATGACGTAGGGAACAGAGAACTGCTGGCCATTATTGCCGCCTTCAAGGAATGGAGACATCATCTTCAAGGAGCATCTCAGCAGATAGTTGTACTGACGGACCACCGCAATCTGGAATTCATTAGGTCGGCCAAGTGCCTGACCCCTCGTCAGGCCCGCTGGAGTCTTTTTCTAAATCAATTTAATTTCGTAATTTCCTATAGGCCTGGTTCCCGCAATGGAAAGGCCGATGCATTATCTAGGATCCACTCAATTCAGACCATTCCAATCATGACACCTAAGACCATTCTTCCTGATTCCAAGGTCCTGCGGGTGATCCATAATCAAGATTTATTAAACGACATTAAGGAAGCTTATCAACGGGATTCCTTGTTAGAACAACCTTCTAACGAGGTAAGTCTGACTTATAAGAATGGTGTGTGGATGCAGGGACAACGCTTGTATATACCTGAGACTGTCAGATTGAGAGTACTGCATTTAGTTCATGACTCTAAGATGGCGGGTCACAGAGGAAGTCTAAAGACTCAGGAGTTTCTATCCCGTTTCTTTTGGTGGCCCACCTACAGGAAGGATGTCCTAAATTATGTTGCTTCTTGTGAAGTCTGCGCCAGATTCAAGACACCACGTTCCTCACCTACAGGTCTCTTGCAGCCCTTGGGGCTCAATTTCTATGGATTTCATTGTGGAGTTGCCAAACTCTCAGGGGAAAAACACCATTTTGGTGGTGGTGGATCGTTTGACAAAGGCAGCTCACTTTATTGCTTGTACCGGTTTACCTTCTGCCAGACATCAGACTTAATCGTTCAAAATGTGTTTCGCCTACATGGAGTACCAGATGAAGTCATTTCTGATCGGGGGGTGCAATTCACTTCAAAATTTTGGCAGAGTTTCTGCGCTGCTTTAGACATTAAAGTTAATCTCTCTTTTGCATTTCACCCCCAGACAAATGGACAAACTGAACGCACCAATCAGACCCTGGAGCAATATCTCCGCTGCTTTATTTGCCATCTGCAGGATGATTGGGTGGATCTTCTCCCATTGAGTTTTCATATAATAACTCACAGAGCGCTTCCACAAAGCAATCTCCGTTTTTTTGCCAATTTAGGCTATCATCCTAACATTCTTCCTCGGTTTCCCATAGATACGCCTCTACCAGCTGTGGCCGACAGAATTTCTTCCCTGCAACAGAATCTGGAGGTGTTAAAGGAGAATCTGGAATCAGCTCGGGAAAGGTATAAAAAAGCAGCCGATAAATTTCGAAAGCCAGCACCAGACTTCAAGGTAGGAGATTTAGTCTGGTTGTCAACCAAGAATTTGAACTTAAGAATTCCATCATCTAAACTTGGACAAAAGTACGTGGGTCCTTATCAGATTAACAAGATTATAAGTGCAGTGGCTTATCGTCTTCAACTTCCTAAATCTATGAGAATTCACCCAGTGTTTCACGTGTCTTTACTTAAGGCAGCAGTTCCTAATATGTTTCTTGGACGGTCTCCTTCCCCTCCTGATCCAGTGTTGATCGATGGACAGGAAGAATTTGTGGTGGAAAAGATTCTGGACTCTAGGCTGCACAGAAATCGTCTCCAATACTTGATCAAATGGCAGGGCTACTCAGTGGAAGATAACTCTTGGGAACCAGTTGACAACATCAATGCCCCTCGTTTACTCCGCCAGTTCCATCAGAGGTACCCAGACAAACCTGGTTCGGAGCCGTCCAGAGGCCGTCCTCAAGGGGGGAGTAATGTGAGGTTCTGAGACGTTTTTTCATGTTGTGCTTAGATCTTGTTTTTTCCCTGCAGCCATCTTGCTTTCTGTTTGTGCATCCATTTTGCCCTCAGTTGTAATGGAGTCTTCAGCCTCTATGTCTCCACCCTGTTTTTCTGCCATTTGCACTTAAGTAGCCTCAGCTGTTAGTTCAGTGCTTCTGAATCCTGTCTGCAGCCAGTCTGTAACATTGCTTCCTGAAGCCCCTGGACTAAGCCCTTCAAGTCAGCTTCACTCTCTGAGGAATCCTCATTGTTTACCTGCCTGTCTGAAGTTCCCCTTTATGGATCTGAGTCTTCTTTCCTGCTGGATCACTGGACTACTGCTTTACTCAAAGGACTTCTCAGCACCCGTAAGAGAGACTTTGCTTATTGCTTAAAGACTGTCTTTTGTTGTTGTGCCTTTTGCAACTCCGGGGAATCCGGGGTTAATCCAGTTACACCAGGAGGTGTTCTCTTTTGCTCAGAGACTTGTATATTACTGTGCATCTGCTTGTATGACGTAATACAAGAATATTACTTTATCAAGACCTGTGTTTCTTGTACTTCCTTGCACTCATGCCAAGACTCCATATACACTGAATTCTACACTTTACACTCAGTCCCAGAGTTCTGAAATTTACTAGGGGGGAATGTGGCACCCCAGAGGGTCTGGTTGCCACAGTGGTAGTCATACCATGTCTGGGAGCAAAGCAGGAGTTTCCTGGTCAGGAACACATTACATGCAACACCTCCTGCCCCAGACCAGAAAGGGGAGGATCCTGCCCTATATAACTGGATCTGGAGGCGGGGTTAGTGAGTCTAGTGTCAGGAGTCAGATAGGACACGAAGGAGCAAGAAGCCAGGGACTGGAGCTAGAGTTAGCTCGTCCTGGCCAGTGTACACAGAGGACTCGACACCGGAGTCCGAGGCTGTGGGACCCTTCAGGCCCAGCAGCAGATACCGCAGGGCAGGGGATTGCAGTTCTCCTGGCCCAACAGAAGCCCGGAGGATCAGCCACACGAAAGGACCAGTACCGCCACAGAGGAGCAAGGAATACACGGGATCGAGTCGCCAGCCATACGGGTGAGCACAGCACGTCACACTCAGGGACGTGGGATAGCCAAAGAGTACAGTCAGAACGGCAGGCCTACAACTCCACCTGGCCAGGGGGATTCTAGGATTGCTCCCAGACTGACCAGGCCCTCATCCCTAGCAAGTACTCCCGTTGGGGCCTATATAATTTCCACCAGTAAAGACTCTAGGACTGCACTGCAAAGACTCCGTGTTATCATTCCTGATCCCGGCACTATCCCCACCATCATCTGTACACACTGCCCTGAAGCTCCACTCTTCCTGTGGGGAGTCACATCACCTTGCTGCACACACCATCAGCTTCAGTGGACTGCTCCGCAGCAGCGGTTCCCAATAACCGCATCCCACAGGTGGCGTAGTCGGACTATACATAAACTACCCTGGTTTGACCGCCCTGGGTCACGGACCGGGTCACCACCACGGTGACTACAACCCCCAGTATCTACAAACCCGGCTCCGGGTACCCCCAACTGCCCAGGGGGCGCGTCATCTCATCCACTTCAACCTCTTGTGACACTTTCCCACTGTCGCCTTCGTGTGACCGTGGCTGCTCAAATATTTGGGCATTGCTAAACGCGATCTCCTCTTTCCCCGCTTCAAGTGGACTGGGCGAGAGACCCGAATCTATAAATGGAAAAGTGAACATCTCTTCAGAGTGTCCAAGTGTGGGATCAGTTGTCTCTGGGTACTCGGCATGGTGGGAGGAAGGAGGATCAGGGTGAGGAATATGCGGTCCAGACTCACGGCTACTGAGACTTGACCGTGTGGAAGACAGGGTGGTGGTGGTGGTGGCGGCTAAGTGACTGGCAGCATTATCCGCTATCCAACCAAAAACCTTTTGACACTGCTCTGGGTTCAATAATGGTGTGCTGCGGTCCCCTAGAAATTGGGACAGGAAGGTCAGGTGAGAAGATGTGGGTGTTTGTTGTGGCACAATTTGGGCTTGCCCACAACCTTGTCCTTGGCCTCTGCATGCACCATTACCATCACGTCCAGTTCCCCGTCCCTTGCCACGTACCTTGCCCATTTTAAATGGAGGACAGTATCTTCCACGCTAACTACAAATGACTGAGTTTGGAGCGAACTTATATGTAATCCGTGTGATTGACGGAGAAAACAGAGTTTTAAATACCTGGTCTGTAGGTAAGTAGTTTGAACAGCAAACTGCTGTGAATTGCTTCACTGACACACTGAAAAAAAATTTTAATGGAGGCCAGAAATGGCAGTATTTTCTGAAAACGTATATGTGATCCATGTGACGGAGAAAACACTGTTTTAAATACCTGGCCTGTAGGTAACTGTTTTGAACAGCAAACCAGTGTCAAAAACTTTGCTGACACACTGAAAAAAAAATTTAATGCAGGCCAGAAATGGCAGTATTTTCTGAAAACGTATATGTGATCCGTGTGACGGAGAAAACACAGTTTTAAATAGCTGGATTTTTAGCGCTGTAATATGGAAAGCACTTGGCTGTATTCTGCAGTGCCAACAAGCAAATGGTGCAGAAAAACGGTGTTCTCTGGATTGCTTTTTAAGCAAATTATGAGGATTAAGATGCAAAAAAAATTATTCCTGACCCCTGGGCCTATTTCTAGAAATATAACAGCAGCAGAAGGCAGAACTGGAATGGAGCCTCTTGTCCTATGTGCACTGCAGTCTGTTATATACCCTGCCTGCCTGCCTATATACACTGCCTGCCTGATATCTCTGCAGATGGATTAGTTAGTCCTCAAAAGGACTGTTTGTTAAGATGGATATGTGTAATGTACGGTTTTTCTCCCTACACTACCTAATACACGATTAAATCTCTCCCTGACCCAGCAGCAGCTCTCCCTACACTGTCTGATCCGGAGTGACTGTGACGAACATGGCGGTGCCAGGTCTTATATAGACCTGATGACGCTGTGCGGCCAGCCAATCACTGTAATGCACACAACCAACATGGCTATGGCATTACAGTGCATGGCAGGCAATCCCTGCATGTTCATTGGCTCTCTAAAGAGCGCCAAACTTGCAGGGAGGGGACCCGAGTTCCCGCCCGAGCAACCCGGAAATACTCGCCGAGCTTGTCGAGCACCATGATGCTCGGGCGAGTACCGAGTAGTGGCGAGCGCGTTCGCTCATCACTATTTGTTATCCCTTAATATCTGGAGCACCTGCTTAACATGCCCCCAATGTGTCTTAAAATCAGGTGAGTAAACCAAAATATCAAGTAGACCACTACAAACCTCACCACCAAATGATGGAAAATATAATTTATGAAATGCTGGAATACCGCAGGTGCATTGGTCAAACCAAAAGGCATAACCAGACTCTCGAAATGTCCTTCCGGGGTATTGAACGCTGTTTTCCATTCGTCCCTTTCTCTGATTCTAACCATATTGTAGGCTCCCCTTAAATCCAATTTGGAGAATACCTTAGCTCATACAACCTGGCTGAACAAATCAGGAATCAGAGGAAGAGGGTAAGGATCACGGATGGTAATTTGATTTAATTATCGGAAATCTAAACAGGGACGTAGACCGCCATCTTTTTTCTTCACAAAGAAGAACCCTGCCGCCACGGGCGAAGATGAGGGTCTGATATGTCCCTTCTCCAGACTTTCCAAAATGAAATCCTTCATGGCTTGTCTCTCAGGGCCTGAAAGATTATACAGTCTGGATTTCGATAGTTTAGCTCCGGGAGTTAGGTTAATAGGACAGTCATAATCACGATGAGGAGGCAAATCCTGACACCCCCTCTCAGAAAAAACGTCCTTAAAACCAGACAGAAAAGCAGGTAATATTTCCGTAGAGACAGTAGCAAGGGAAATATCTAAAACATTTCTCATGGCAGTAATCTCCCCATTCAATAATCTCCCCGGCTTGCCAATCCACCAACGGATTATGTTTAACAAGCCAAGGAATAACCAAGACAATTGGTGTGGGAAGATTGTCCAGGACATAGCAAGGGATTATTTCACAATGAACTGACCCCACCCTCTGTTTTACATTATCTACAATCTGAGTAAATTCTTTCTGTGCAATTGGAGCCGAGTCGATGGCAAAAATGGAAATAAGTTCAGCTAAAGCATAGCAAGCAAGACCATGAGTTTTCACAAACTCAGCATCAACCATGCGGACTCCGGCTCCATTGTCAACAAACACAGAAATTTTCTCGGTTTTGCTCTCTAGCACCACCTCTGCTGACAGGACAAAACGGGAACTGCAGGTTGGTAACAAATGTTTATCCAACTCCAGACTACCAAGAGTTAATCGATACTCCTTTTGGATAGTAATTGCAGGACAGGTCCCAACAAAATGTCCCTTTTTGCCACGAAAAAAATAGCCTTTTTTTCCTGCAACTCTCCGGGGAGATGTATGATGTAGAGACACCCCCTAACTGCATGAGTTCCTCCACCTCCCCCAGTACCGGCTCAACCCCAGACCGCTCCCCCAGCAGAGGTACACAACCACAACAAGAAGGCCTCGGAGAAGGTGGTCTCACCCGTCAATCAAGACGTATGGCCAACGACATGGCAGGCTCCTAGGACTGAGGGCTTTCATATACTTCCAAGGCATCTTTCAACCTTTCTGTAAGCCCCTCACAAAATTGACTTCTAAGGGCTGAGTCATTCCATTTGAATTCCAAACTGTACGTCTCCACTGACCGATTCCCCTGCTGAAGGCGACATAGCTTAGACTCAGCCAAGGTGACTCGGCCAGGGTTATCATAGATGAGGGCCAGAGCCCCAAAAATACCTCCATAGACTGGAGACAAACCGAGTCCTGTGGTAAAGAAAACGCTCACGACTGAGGATCTCCCTGCAGTAGAGAGATCACAATACCAACCCATTGCTCCTCTTTTCCGGAGGAATAAGGACAAAGTTTAAAATACAGTTTGCAGGCCTCCTTGAAAACAAAAACTTGTCCCTACCTCCTGAAAACCTATCTGGGAGGGCAACCTTGGGTTCAGGCTGGGCAGGCCTACCTGCAGAGACCCCCACATTAGCAACCTGTAGCTGCTGATGCTGCTGCTAAAACTCACAGCGGAGGTCATTCACCTCCAGGGACAGACAGCGGTACTGCTCTGCAAGCTCTGCAACAGATACCATACCAAGAGAGAAAGGAACAAAAAAGTCCAGGCCCAAAAACACACAGAAGGAAAGAAAAAACAGTGTCATGTTTTTTTTTTCTTTTTCAAAATGTGGTCGGCCGGTGATAATGTCATGGTGTGGGAAAGACTTAGTGCAACACAAAGGAAAGAGGGAAAGGGAGCCCAGACTCTAGGGAAAGAGGGTAGTGGAGAGCTCCTGGGCTGGTCTAGTGTCACCCTGTCTCTCCTAACGACCCTATATTGGTTCTTCACCAATCACCGCACGCGTACCTAGCCCTGTATTTCCCTGCCATATGGAGAAGGCAAGGGAAAGGAGGAGATGAGCACTGAACACTAAAGACAACACTGGAGGACAAACAGGGGGAAATAGCTTAGATTTAGATGACTCCAAGCAAATGTGCACACGTCCTCAAGCTCCAGAGAGGAAGTAGTACTGCTCTTGCTAAAACCTTTGCAAGGAGTAATGAATATCGCCGGCACCTCCCTCTGGAACACAGCAGGTATTTATACACCCAGACCAGGGAGTTAATTAGCCAGAGGAAAGTAGCCACTTGGTCCTAGAGACAGCCTCTAAGGAGATGTCTGTAATGGCAAACGTAGAGATCTGCTGCAACCAACTGCAGGGCGACTGTCTGTCACTTCTGACACACCGTGACAAACCTCCACACATAAGACCTCAGGAGTGGACATGGATGTCAGACATCTGTGCCATCCTCCGAAACTGTGAGGACTCCACCAAGATGGTGAGCGGCGATAACGCCATAATTAGCGTCACCATCCTGCTTCTCTGTCTTCTAAAATGCTCTCTGCTCTCGTTTAAAGAGGATGCATTGCAGGCGGAGCACGAGGAGATGGAGCAAGGAACCATACAGGGTGATTCCATACAGCCCAGCCTCATTTCATCCCAACGTGGATTAGGTGACAAAGAGGAAAAGGAGGAGGAAGAACAGGAGCTAGTTTCCTGCGCTATAGATGGTACTACCCGGACAGCTGTCATACCGTCTGTTCAGCGTGGATGGCCTGAGGAGAGGGAGGATGAGGAGGAGAGCATGGTCAGTTGTCCTCTAGGTGAGGTCACGGAAGTCTTGCCTGTTAGCAGTCTGGCACACATGGCTGAGTTTATGTTACACTGCCTTTCCCATGACCCTTTCTATCTCTTATTTCCACGGCAGACAGATCTGCTAAAATGGGGCAGTACCAGAAGGCCCTTGTTGTGGAATTATTAAAAAAATTCCCATCTGAAAACTCTGGCGGCAGAGGTCACAGGTCATTGGACAACCAAGGAGTACAGGCGAGAGAGACAGAAATCCAATCCAGCAGAGGCAGGCACTGTCAAAGTTCTGGGACAGTTTTCTGAGACCCTACCATCGCACAAGCCCTGATGCGTGGGGTAGTATCACAAGGAGGGAAAAGTTTGGGAAGATTCCGAAGGAGTACCTTTCCGACTGTACCAATGTCCCCTGTGATTCCTCTGTGCCATATAATTATTGGGTATCCAAGCTGGACACTTAGCATGAACTGGCTCTCTATGCCTTGGAGGTCCTGGCCTGCCCTGCTAGCGTTTTGTCAGAGCAGGGTTTTAGGTTTTTAGTGCAGCCAGGGGAATTATAACTGGTAGGCGCATCCGCCTGTCAACTGAAAATGCTGACAGGCTGACTCTTATAAAAATGAACAAGGGCTGGATTGGACCAGATTTCTCAACACCACGAAATGATAGCAGCGTAACATAAACTCAAATACAGTGCCTTTTTTTGGGAGGTCTAACTCTATTCCCATGCACCTCTGTCTTCACACCCAGATATGGGTATACGCTTCCTGATTTTGTCTATTTGCTCTTGTCCTCCTCCTTCTCATCCTACACCACCATATCACCACCATATCTACATCTCTTGCAAGGGGCATTGGAGTGCCTCCAAATTTTTGGTAGTCATTGCATTGACTGCATAGGCAATAACAGTATGGCAGACCCACTTCCTAATAATGGGAACATTTTTTTCATGAGGCCCTCCTCTACATCTCTTGCAAAGGGCATTGGAGTGCCTCCAAATTTTTGGCAGTCATTCCATTTACTGCATAGGCAATAATAATATGGGAGACCTGCTCCTCTCTAATGGGAACATGTCGTTGAGGCCCACCTCTATGTGTCTTTAAATTGGTATTGGGGTTTTTCCTAAATTTTGGCAGCCATTGTACTCCCTGCATACCCTATAACTGTATAGCAGAACCGCTCCTTTCTAATGGGAACATGTCGTTACTGAGGCCCACATCTATGTGTCTTTAAATTGGTACTGGGTTTCTTTTCTAAATTTTGGCAGCCGTTGTACTCACAGCATACCCTATAACCGTATAGCAGAATCACTCCTTTCTAATGGGAATTTGACTTGGAGGAAGTACAGTATGTGTGAAAGTCCCAATGGTACATAGTCACTTTACCCCCTCCCCCCCCCCAAGAAAGGATGGTATCTGGCTTGACAGGAGATCTGTTGGTACCTTTAGATGTGGTCATTGCAGTTTCTGTAAATTTATTTCACCTTCAGACACCTTTACGAGTGCAGTGACTAAACTGACATATAAATACAAACTCTTCGCCAGTTGTAAAACCGTAGGCGTAGTTTATTTATGTACCTGTACTTGCCCAAAATACTATGTCGGCAAAATCAAGAGACAGTTCAAAATTCACTTTGGCGAACATATAGGCGATATTAGAAATAAAAGGGATACACCTTTAGCAAAACACATGAATACTTACCATGGTGGAGACTTGAACTCTATTACTTTCCGCTCTATTGAAGTCATAAGCCCGTTGGTCCGTCAGGGAGACAGGGATAGAAGGATCCTTCAACGAGAATGCAGGTGGATTTTCTGGCTTGAGTCTTTAAATCCTAGAGGCATTAATGAACAATTGAACTTCTCAAGCTTCGTCTAGCCTGCTCATTTATTATTATTTGCCCTATTGTAGAAATCATATCGGCACTTTGACTAGGTCTTCGTTGACCATATATATCAATACCTACTCCCATGGCCGTTATTCTTGGTCTGTGAGTTTGGGACACATGTTTTATAGCTTATAGAGACTAAATATTGACAACATGATAACCCTGATCATATTTGAGGTTTGTAATTTTGTGTTCTCTGTTGTAGCATACACTCTTCTTAAGACATACATTCAAATGGGCTTACAGTATTATTCTGTGTATTATGAATATACATTCATTAATATCTCTCTTATTTAGCTAGCGGGCTTTTAATAATATACCAAATAGTATTAATTAATAATGACAGTTTACATTTCTTTAACTACTAGATTATTTTGATTTCCTTGGGGGCATACTGCCGGAGATATGTATCCTCCTTTGATAAAGCCCGGCATGCCTGCGATATCACCCAGTGGAATGCGATTTGCATTCCATCATGAGCACACGACGGAAGTTATGTCACTTTCTCTGACGCAGCAGGATTGGTTACATTAATGGTGGAGCACGGTGTGCGTTCCACTGCCAAGGCGGAAGTGATGTCATACTCCTGTCGCAGGCAGAAGTGATGACGCGCACGTTGCGTTCCATCAATTATGTTTGATACCGGAAACAGCCTGATTTATTTTGCTGATTTATTTTGGATATATATGAACTCCAGTGGGCCTCACACACAGCACCTTCCTCCGTCGACGAAGCCATTTTTATGGCGATACCATACTCTATCCACCAATTATCTCTGCTATGGACATAGGTTCAGTATGATTGTTCTTTTCTGTGCTTGCGTTTTTCTTCCTATTTATTTTGGCAGTCGCTGCTGCATACACGAGTGCACTATTTGAGTGCACTGTTTCAGTATTACCTTTGGTAGGCATATAGCTCTTTACTTTGATATACAACTACCTTTTCCTCTTTATAGTGTATGCAGAGCTTCCAAATAAGTTGGTGTCAGTATTGTGCACGATATAAAAAACCTTTCTCATATATAATCTCCTCATTAGAGGGTTTGGCACTTTTTTCAATGGCAGCTAACTAGGATGTTTACATGCACGCATTAGCACTTTAGATCTGTTCTCTTTGGAGCCACATGGTATATTTGTATTGTGTTTCTGTTCCTTTTTGAGTCTTCATTATTTACCATGTCTTTATTTGATTGTTTGCTCTCTCATGTCCTTTCCAGCAGGGTGGTTTAGAGGCGTCATAGCCTGATTCTGAGCTATTTGACATGTTGTTTGTGGGTTTTATTTGTTTTTAACCGTTTGTGTTTTGGCTTGCTTATATAATAATAAAATTAGTATTTTGCATTGAGATCCCGTCATGTTGCATTTCTTCCCTGTTTTTCCTCACATATGCTTCTTCATGCAACAGGTTAATCTCTACTATTAATATCAATCTTAATGGTGCCCGCCTTACCTCCTCTTTTTTTTGCCCCATTTCTACTTTGGCTGCTTTCACAGCCTCTTCTTAGGCGGTGGCACATTGATTATCATTTGTGTTATTTGTGCTATTGGTCACTTGTATACACTTTTTGTATCAGCATGGACCTAGCTGTGAGGGAAGCAGCCTGGCAGGTCCAGGTCAGTGGTGTTTTTGGTTCTACAACAGCACCTGTCTAAGGCACTTCCTCCACTGTTGATTACGGCTTTGCTAAATTGGCATCTGAAATCACAAGTTTACATAAATCTCTCACCAAAACATGGTGGAACATTAAGAGCCTTGAAGAATATGTTAAACTTGGGTTGGTGCCACGCCACGTGGTTTGAGAATACAGATCTTCCCAGCTTGCGAGGTGGATGGCGATTTCAAAAGAACATGGGAGACTGGTCTTCTTAATCAATGCTCGGGAATCATTATGCGGATGTTCATTGAACATGACCACTCCCTAATGGTCACATTAAAGGAAGATATTAAGGTAAAGGAGGGCAAGCTGGATAAATTTGATTTGCAAGAATTGGTTACACCCTTTAGGCAAAAGTTAAAAACCACCATTGATCTTTATGAGAACTATGTTATCAGGGGCAAGAAGAATAAGTTCCAACGGGACAGGTTGGACCTTGAGAATAACAGGACCTATAGATGGACACACCATGGCAATAAGAGAAACACAAGGATTGTGGATGATCCCAAAGATGTCACAGTTCTGACTGGCGCAGCTTCGTCTAGTGATTTTTTATCCTCCGATCAAAGCGATGAAGAAAGTGTTCCAGGAGGGGCAGAAGGAAGAACCTACAATCTCAGAAAAAAAGGACGAAGCTACAGGGATTGGTCCCCCCGTTCAAAAGGAACACGAAATGGAACAAGAGATCATAGATTCATCCACAGCCCCTGCTTTCTCTAGTCCTTCAGGTAACAACCTACAGATTATTAACCTCTTTGACCGTATCCTTACCAAAACTGAAACCTCCATTTTATCTAAGGGTCTATCTTTTTCCTCCATGAACCAACTTGATAAATTTGTTCTAACCAAAGATCTTTATTTATTTTGTAGGCAATTGTCTTTCAAACTTTTATACCATCGCCCCACCTTGGTGGATTTCCTACCAGAGGGTGACGGACAGGTGCTTTGAGATCTGTTGGATCTTCTGGCAGAGAGTGAGGCAGATGGGGACAACAACAAAGGCAGATTTCTAGGTAGGTTGCCCTCCCAGGCCACTCCCTCTTTTTCTCTATTCCCGGCCATTCAAATATTCTTTGAGAATGTCAGCAGGGAAATTCGAGATCTCAAGCCCGATAGACACAGGCACAATAACCTCTCTAATGAAGAAAGGAGAGCGTTGTCTAACCTTCATAGGGACCAGTTTATCGTCATTAAGGAGGCTGATAAAGGTGGAAATATTGTCTTGTGGCCCAAGACCATATATTTGGATGAGGCTAAGAGACAGCTATCGGACACTAATTGCTACCGGATATTACCTTCAGACCCCATCTCTTTTTTCAAATCTAGGTTAGACCATCTACTGAACTCTGCTCGTTCTTATGACATCATTAATAAAAAAGAACACGAATTTCTCCTCACCCGCGATCCTGTGGTACCCACGCTGTACCTACTTCCTTAGATACATAAGTCTGCAACTGTGCCCCCAGGTAGGCCCATCGTATCTGGGATTGGTAGCTTATTTGAACATCCTTGCACTTATGTTGACTTCTTTTTGCAGCCTTTTGTACACTCTGTGGACTCATATGTGACGGATACATCTAACTTGATTCGTAAAATGGAGAACTTGACTATTCCGGCACAAGCTCTATTGGTCACTATGGATGTCGAGTCCCTCTATTCCAGTATCAGACGTGATCAAAGTATAGAGGCGGTCTCTTATTTTCTAGACATCCATACCACAAGAAAGGGGAAGCATGATTTTTTTATCTTAGAGCTGCTTCGTTTTATTCTTGAAAAGAGTTATTTCGTTTTTGACAGGACTTTCTATTTACAGTCAGCAGGTACAGCCATGGGGGCGAAGTGTCCCCCGTCATATGCAAACATTTTCATGGGATGGTGGGAGGTGAATCATGTTGGTTCCGCTACATAGATGACCTGTTTATGGTTTGGATAGGTACGGAGGTCGAGTGTATTAAATTTATTGACCGTTTGAATCAAAACTCATGGAACATTAAACTCACAGCCTCCTTGTCACCACTTACTGTAGATTTTCTGGATTTAAAGATCTCCATTGAGGATACACATCTCGTGACCACGTTGTACCATAAGGCAACAGCTACTAATTACTTACTGCACTTTTCAAGTTTCCATCCAGCCCATCTACGTCGTGGTATTCCCAAGGGACAATTTTTATGGGTCAGACGAATTTGCAGTTCCTTGGTAGATTTTCGTACTCAATCCTGTGACCTCACCCGGACATTTCAGGCTAGAGGCTAGCCAAAAAGGGTCGTGGCACAGACTTTTGAATATTCTCACCAACAGAGTCGTTCTGGATTATTGGAGTCTCGTTTGAGGAAAACTGAAGGTACAATTAATCTCATTACCACATTCAACAACCAATGGTCTGATGTCTATCGGATCTTGGAGAAAAATTGGGGTATTTTGATGAGTGAGCCTAGACTTTCTCCTTTTATCTCTATCAAACCCAGGATGATTGCCCGCAGAGCGAGCATCCTGAAGGACATACTTACCTCCAGCTACTTCAAAAGATCTACTCAGAGACTCAACTCAGGAAGGCGGCTTTTTGGATCATACCCCTGTGGGCACTGTAACGTGTGTCCATTGATGGTGGCCCAGGAGGAGATCTTGGTTCCCACAGTACCATCCCCGATCCGCTCGAATGCATACTTCAAATGTCGCTCTAAGAATCTGGTCTATGTGCGGATCTGTGGATGCCCCAAACTTTATATTGGGCAAACTACGCAAGAGCTGCGCCGTCGGATACAGCAGCACCTCTCGGATATATCTTTGGCAAGAAAGGGCAAGGACAAGAACAAGCCCACTACTAGTGTTGAGCCACCCCCGTAGTGTTTGAGTTCGGTTCGGTTCGTCAAACACCCGTGTGTTCGCCGAACTGTTCGTCGAACACCTTCGAACACCGTTAAAACCAATGGCAGGCAAACAAAAACACATAGAAACACATAGAAAACACCTTCAAAGGTGTCCAAAAGCTGACAAACTGCTCAGAAGACACAACTAACACATGAAAAAGTGACAAGTACATATAGTCATGCGAAAAGAAAAGAGGTGGAGGAGTAAAAGGAGGGGGAGACACAGATATAGGCATGTCATGCCCTTCTAAAGTCCAAAAAGTGAGAAGCCGACATGTTCAGTCCGCTCCTGCCCGTGCCACCTCCGTGTCGCCGGGTTTGTGCCAGAGCCGCGGTGAACCCTGACGGCCAGCCCCCCTCTCCCAATACTGGTGCCTGTCTGCTGGTGGGTCGAGCGAGCCCCCCTGTGGTGGAGGCAGCTCTAAGCTTTTTAATTTAAATTGTCTCTCTAATTTGAATGAATACACTTTAAATCCATTTACAAGGATCTATTGGAGGGCAAGTCTCATGCCAGCAGCCGCGTAATTCCAGCTCCAGTAGCGTCCACTAAAGCTGCTGCAGTTAAAAAGCTTTTATAAGGATCGAGCTCGGCTGTCCACCGCAAGGCATCCTACTGCCAGTCCCAGCCCCTATGCCTTGGGGTGCCTCCTGATGCTCTTCACTGAGTATCCCGTGGTCCCGAAGCATTTCCTTTGAAAAAATTAAGTGTCCAAACTACAGGTGGTGTAGCTTGCTTAACAGCCGGGATAATCCGCTGACTAGCAGACACTGCTACTAGGCACAAAGTATTTCCTGGGCTAGATGCAGTTAAAAATTTGTAATTAAATACTCTCGTTGGATGCTGAGAAAGCATTCCATAGAGTCTCCTGGCACGCCATATATGATTCTCTTAAAAAGCTTGGGGTAGGGGACTAGGGGACCCTTTTATAGCCAAAATCACGGCCCTGTATCACAATACGTCACCTAGGCTGAAGATAAATGGAACTGTAGCACCCTGAGGGCTCGGTTGCTACAGAGGTATTGCACCTCACCCAGAGGTGTGATATCTCACTCTCAGGTAAGGATGGATTGTGGATCAGGACCCGACACCTGCATGCATTACACCACATTGCCGTGGGGCAGGGCGACCAATATGCCTCTGAGATGGGCACGACAGTCCCTGTCCCTGGCTGGAGTAGGGGGAGGGAACACTGAGGAAGGGGAACCCTGTAGTGCAGGAGCAGGGAGGAAGCAGTTCCTGGGTGCATTGAGAAGGGAGTATAAAAGGTGGGCACCATCTTAGTTCAGTGCAGAGAAGTCTGAGCAGAAGTGGCAGGGAGCAGGGGCTCTGCATGAGCTCTGCTCCGGAGGCGGGCCTAGTAACAGAGGCCCAGGCCTGGAAGAGGGAGAAGGAAGGAAGAGGAGCGGAGAAGGCTCCAGGAACGAGGAATGAAGGGATCCCAGGGGTGCGGACGGGCGAGTCGCCACCGCACGCCCGAATCCACCTGCGTGGAGGGGTCAGGCCAAAGGGGGAGACCGGTCCCCGAAACTAGTGGAGGCAGGAAACAACCCTCAGCTAGAAACCGGAGGCTGTGACATTTTATGTGGCGCAGCCCCTCGCTACACCCGCTAGGAAGGCACCACATAGGGTCAGGGAAACTGGCGCCAAGTTTACCAAGAGGAGGCCCGAGGCAGCCGGACAGAAGGGTTGGTAAGAAAGGCCAGACAAAGGACACACAAAGGGGGTCCTGTGAAGCGTTCCAAAGTTATCTGGGAGTTGTCTGAGCCCCTCACCTGGTGAGCACAGTACGACGTGGGCAGCCGTTACCTGCAGACGTGGTCTGGATAATAAGAACTGTGAGTAAAGGCCCTGGACTGCATCACTGACTCCGTGTCGTTACTAGTGTTGAGCCACCCCCGTAGTGTTCGAGTTCGGTTCGGTTCGTCGAACACCCGTGTGTTCGCCGAACTGTTCGTCAAACTGTTCGTCGAACACCTTCGAACACCGTTAAAACCAATGGCAGGCAAACACAAAAACACATAGAAACACATAGAAAACACCTTCAAAGGTGTCCAAAAGCTGACAAACTGCTCAGAAGACACAACTAACACATGGAAAAGTGACAAGTACATATAGTCATGCGAAAAGAAAAGAGGTGGAGGAGTAAAAGGAGGGGGAGACACAGATATAGGCATGTCATGCCCTTCTAAAATCCAAAAAGTGAGAAGCCGACACGGCCAGTCCGCTCCTGCCCGTGCCACCTCTGTGTCGCCGGGTTTGTGCCAGAGCCGCGGTGGACCCTGACGGCCAGCCCCCCTATCCCAATACTGGTGCCTGTCCGCCGGTGGGTCGAGGCCCCCCACGGTGGGGGGGGAGTAACATCTGCAGAAGAAAGACCATCTTGCAGCCAAACTAAGATGTCGACTTCTTTTCGTGGACAATGTGATACGATCCCATTCTTACGGACACGCCCATCGCTACAAATTCTAGATGAGGCACAAAAACAGCAGGTGCTTCAACGGATATCAAGTGCTCCTTCAAGTGGGCTCTCCATCACCTCAATTTCAACATCACAAATACTCCAGTCCTCAGAGGTGTCACCCCAATCGCACTTGCTTCCTCACAGCTCCCAAGTGTCCAGCTGCCCGTCTGAGTATGGGGTAACACAGATGGTTGAGTCTGCGCAGCTGTTTACTCATACTATAGCCTGGGAAACGGAGGTCTGCTCCAGAGCTTCTGTTAATCCAGATGAGGAAATGATCTGATCTGATGCCCAGAATCTTTATAAGTCGGATCCAGGACCAGATGAAGAAGGTTCTGAGCATAATGTAGACCCTTGTTCCCAAACTGTAACTCCTGTTGGTGGAGACAATGATGAAGACGATGATGAGACTCAAATACCTGATTGGAGCGACAACTTGACTTTTCGGTCAGGGCAGGAAGAGGTTGGCTCTGAGGATGACGGGTGTGATAACACACAGGGTGATGATGACGAGGTTGGAGATCCCACTTACTGTCAACCCACAGTCAGCCAGTCGATGAGGTCAGCAGAGGAGGTGGAGGAGGATGTGACTAGCCCTGGGGATGGGGATGACTCGGTACCCGGGCATTTGCCTGGCCTTGGGGATGTCGCGGTGGTCGGCTCCCTGGCCCGTACCCTGGGGTCTCTCTTTAAAAGGGTGGATAATTGTTAATTTTATAAGAGTTCATGACGCCACCTGTGGTATCTGGTGACAAGCACCAGCGCTGCATCAGTCCACTGAGGCTGGTGATAAGGCAGCTCGATGGTATAGCTCCCCACAGGTGGAGCTAGGTCTCAGGGCAGCGTATGCAGGGGGAATGCAGGACAGGCGAGACCCAGCTGGGTCAGAGCAAGAACGGGAACGGACACGGTAGTCACTTCAGTACCTTTTACTGGTGGAAATTCAGGCACATCCCAGAGCACTGTAGGGTGAAGGGTGCATATCAGGATCCTCCCCAATGAGCGGGTGTAGGGCCTCCTGTTTCTTGCCTCTGCGTAGTAAGTTTCTGACCTGCCTGGAGCTAGGCCTAACTTTGTCTCTGTCCTGCGCTGGCTGACCTTGTGGTAGGGCCTTCTCTTGGAGTTCACGCTCCCAGTATGCGGGGCCTAAGCGTCTCCTGGCTCTGTTACATATCAGCACCTTAGCGATCCTGGGACTTGTAGTTCTCCAGGGATTCCGGTTATGCCTTACTGGGTCATAGAGATACCGGTAAGCTCGGATCCTGTATCCGGTAAATGCTTCGGGGTGAGCTGGTTAAGCTCCTCTGCCCCTTATGTACTAACTCGCCACTCGCCTTCGGCCTACTCGGGCCCTCACTAGGCTATACACACTAACGGCAGCTTGCCGCGCTTCACTGATCTTACGGCACCGGCACACCTTAAGCTCTATCTGGGCTCCCTGAATCTAGCAAGCAGGAGCCTCGTGCTCCACTGCTGAACTATTAACTGCGTTCTCTAGACTAGACTGAGCTCCACTGCAGACTGACCTCTCTTAGGCTTCTCTACTGCAGGAACTCTTCAGAGGAACTGAACTGCCTAGCTCCACCTTCCCTATTTATATCCCTAACGGGCTCCCTCTGCTGGTCTGAGGTGGAAGGTGGAGATGTGTGAATGTTTATGGGGGCCTCTTGTGGAGGATTCCATCAATGCACTCTTCTAGGATCTGTGATACCAAGCGCAGCGGGGCATCACAGATGCTATTGACGACGAGGTTAGGTTGCGCCTTCCTGAACAGAGACGGAGTACTGGAAGCACGTCAACAACTGCATCCTCAACCACAACTCTGCCTCTGACCACAAGTCGTAGTGGCTCTTCAGGTCACATGGGCTCTAAGCCTTGCATAGCCTGGGCATTTATTCAGATCGATAAGGATGACCCAACTCGTGTTATCTGTAATATTTGTCAGCAAAAGCTAAGTAGAGGCCAAAAAATCCATAGTTTGAGTACTTCATGCATGTACCGTCACATGGATATGAAGCATAAGTTGCAGTGGGAAGCTCACTGTGCTACAATGCGGCCTAGCCGGCTGGGCCAACCACCGTCTGCCCCATCTTGTGCATCCGCAGCCTCTTCATCCTCTGTGACTGGGGGGACAGCAGTCACACATGTTTTTGGACGCACACCTGCCACCTCTTTACCCGCAACAGCCAGTGTGATTGTCAGGTCGTCAGTTCATTGGGAAGTGGAAACACCTGCTAGTGTTGAGCGCTCTCCGACATCGAGAGCACCACCTTTGGATCAAGGCAACCTAACATGTCCGCCTGCATCTTCCTCACAGACCGGCAGTTTGCCGGGGACACCCTACTCAACACCGTCTAAGCACAACAGCCAGCCCTCGGTCCCTCAGATGTGGAAAAGTAAAAGACCATTTCCTCCTAGCCATGAGAAAGCTAAGAGGTTGAATTTCACCATCTGCAAGATGTTGGCTACAGAAATGCTGCCTTTCCACCTGGAGGACACAGAGGATTTTCAAGACCTTATGTCCGTCACAGTGCCCCAGTACCAGATGCCCAGTCGGCACTACTTCTCAAAGAAAGGTGTGCCTGCGCTCCACTAGCATGTCGCACACAACATCACCGCTTCTTTGAGAAACTCTGTGTGTGACAGGGTGCACTTCACCACAGACACTTGGACGAGAAGGCATGGACAGGGGCGTTACATGTCGCTGACTGGGCACTGGGTAACTATGGTGACAGCAGGACAAGGGGCTGCTGTCCAAGTCTTACCGTCCCCACGAGTTGTGCGTCAATCCTCTTTATCTCGAAGTTCCTCCACTGCTTCTGCCTCCTCAACCTCCTCTCGGTCCTCCACCTGCACCCAAAGCCTGTCTGGTAATGCCACCTGCTTTCTAACTGCGCAGAAGGAATCCTGCACACCTCCTTACTATGCTGGCAGCAGGGCTCAATGGCATCAGTGTTTACTTTGAAATGTCTGGGAAATGTGAGTCACACAGCTGAGGAGTTGTGGTCAGCTCTGGAGACCCAGTTTCATGGAAGGTTGTCTCCACTGGACCTGCAACCAGGGAAGGCCATGTGCGACAATGCTGCAAACCTGGGTGCGGCACTTCACCGGGGCAATGTCACACACGTGCCTTGTATGGCTCACGTGTTGAACCTGGTTGTCCAGCAATTTTTAGCCCACTATCCCGGACTAGATGGCCTTCTGCAGAGGGCACGGTCACTGTGTGCTCACTTCCGCCGTTCGCATCCCGCAGTTCAACGACTTACATCTCTACAGAAGTCGTTGGGCCTGCCAGTTCACCGGCTGAAATGCGATGTGCCGACACGGTGGAATTCAACTCTGCACATGTTGCAGCGACTGTGGCAGCACCGACAAGCCCTGGTGCAATACGTTCTGACATGTAGCCTGGGCCAACGAGATCCAGAGGTGGGGCAAATCACGCTGCAGGAGTGGTCTCAGATCAGGGACCTATGAAGTTGACGCGCCCCCTGGGCCATGGGGTACCCTGAGCCGGGCCGGTAGACGCTGGGGGTTGTAGTCACTGTGGCGGTGACCCAGTCCGTGACCCAGGGCGGTCAATCCAAGGGTAATTTGTATATATGGATTTTATAATGTCTGACTACGCCACCTGTGGAGTGCGGCCAAAGGGGCCGCCGCTGCGGAACAGTCCTCTGAAGCTGGTGGTTTTGCAGCAATGTTATTACTCCCCACAGGAAGAGTGTAGCTTCAGGGCAGTGTGGGTGGATGATGGTGGTTGTAGTGCAGGGAGTCAGTAATGAACACAGAGTCCGTGTGATGCCGTCTCAAGATATTACTCACAGTTGTTGTAGTCCAGATTACAGGTACCAGAGCAATCTCCCCCGTCGTGCTGTGCATACTCAGTGAGGGGCTCAGTCCACCCCCAGATAGCTCCGGAGTACTTAGCAGGACCCCCTTCTGTGTGTCCTTTCTCTGGCCTTCTCCCTGCACCTCACACCCAGTGACACTTCTATCCGGTATCCTCGGGCCTTGGCGGGTGACGTGTGTTCCGTCCCCTGGGTCCTATGTGGCTACCTTCTTAGTGAGACTGGTGTGGACTTTGGCCTGCAGTACATGAAATGCAGCAGCCTCCGGTTTCTAGTTGAGCCTTGTTGTTTCTCCGCTAGTTGAGGGACCGGTTCCCCTTATCTGGCCTGACCCCTCTACCTCCTGGTAGCAGCGGGAGTACGGGTGGCCTTCTGCACGGCCCGTAGCCGTAGGGTCCCTTCGGTTCCTGGAGCCTTCCAGCTCCCACTCCTCTCTTCTCTCCTTCAGTCCTGGGCCTCCCAGACTAGGCCCGCCTCCGGAGCAGAGCTCATGCCTAGTCTCTGCTCCTGTCACTTTTCCTCCTCTGTCTGGCTTGCTCTTTCTAAGATGGCTTCCTATTTATACTCTCCTTGTCATGTGCTCCCCTAAGCTGCTCCCCTAAGCACCCACTACATAGGACCCTCAAACCAGCTAGGGACCTGGGACTGTGCTCTCCCTTAGGAGCAATCTCGCCCTACCCCCACTGCGGGTATGTCTTGGATGCAGGAGTTAGGGTCCCGAACCATACGCCTTCCTTACCTGAGGGTGAGATACCACACCTCTGGGTGAGATGCAGTAACTCTGTGGCGACTGAACCCTCAGGGGCGCCACACACCCTTCTGCACAGTTTTGAAATGGCGACGAAGATGTTTAGTGCTGACGACGATGCCATTATCAGCATGACTATTCCGGTGATTTACATGCTGGAGCACACATTAAACAGAATTCAGAGTCAGGTGGTGGGACAAGAGGAGGTGAAGGAAGTAGAGGAGGAGTCGTATGCGGAAGGGATAACATCTCCAAGGTCCAGACGGTTGGCAGTACCAAGGCGGCAGGCATGGGAGGGTGGGGGAGAGGGATTAACCAGGGCGCATGGTAGCAGCCAAACTGTTGAGGAAGGTGCAGGAGCCGAGGAAGAAGTGGAGGATGAACTGGCGATGGGCATGGAAGACTCATCAGATGAGGGAGACCTTGATCACATTTCTGTTGTGCGAGGTTGGGGGGAGAGGGCAGAGGATGAAAGCATGATTCTTACCTCGCTACCAACACAACAAGGACTTGGTCCTTCTGGATGCGCAAGACACATGAGTGCCTTCTTGCTGCACTACCTGCAACATGACCCCCGGATTGTCAGAATTCGAAGTAATCCCGACTACTGGGTTGCCACACTCTTAGATCCCCGGTACAAAAGTATATTTGCCGAAATAATTCCTGCCATAAAAAGGTATTGACGAATGCAGGAGTATCTGTTGCAGAATCTTACATGTGCTTTTCCACAAAACACCAGTGGTGCACGTAGTGAATCTCACAGTTCTAACTTGCCAACGGTGGGACTGTCGAGTCTTCATCACTCAAACAGTAACAGTAACACAGTATCTGCTGGTAACAGCAATTTTGTGGAATCGTTTCACCACTTTTTTAGACCATCCTTTGCAAGGCCACAGGAAACAAGAAGTCTGACACATAGTCAATGCCTAGAGAGGATGGTACAGGAGAATCTCCAAGTGAACATCGAAGCCATGACTGTGTCACTGGACCCTTGCTCATTTTGGTATTCCAATCTGGAAAAATCGCCGGAGCTCGCCACTCACGCCTTGGAGATCTTGTCATGCCATGCAGCCAGTGTTCTCTCTGAACGTGTGTTCAGCGCTGCTGGTGGTGTGCTGACAGATAAGCGCACGCGGCTGTCCACTGAGAATGTAGACAGACTCGCGTTCATAAAGATGAACAAATCATGGATTCGCAAGGACATTTCTACCCCTGTGTCATCCTTGGGAGACTAAAAGCTTGGGGATTTGGTAAAATCACCTCACCAACCGTTTTAAGCAACAGTGGGGCAATTGATGCCACTTAACCCTAGAACGCATGACCATAAAAATCTACACTTTCACATACCTGGGGCCCTTTAGGCCCGTGTGCAAATAACATGGAATAACTCAAACTCAAATGACAAACAACTATATACATGAAGAATACCTAGAGTTTCAAAATTCTAACTAAAGTAATCTTGCAGAAAATAGAAAACAATTAACTGGGCGGGTCTGCAAGGCCACAGGTATGCGTTCTATGCAATTTTGGGAGTCCCCTTGCTGTGTCTTACGTGACGTTGGCATCGTCAATTCCAGGTGGGTTGGGTCGCACCCCCCCCCCTTTTAACTGTAAGAAACTACATACACTATGGCTTGGGGTAACACAGATGGTTGAGTCTGAAGAGCTGTTTACTCAGAGGTCTGCTCCAAATCTTCAGTGTCTGCTAGTCAGCGTAGAATTTTTAACTGCATCTAGCCTATTCAATACTTTGGGCGTAGTAGCCCAGCTGCGAAGCAAGCTGCATCGCCTGTGTATCTAATAAGAATTTTTAAATGAATCTAGCCTAGGCAGACTGTGGGGACCCCCAACCAAACCCAGACGCTCAGCCCCCCTACCGCCCCCCTTTCATGGACAATACAATAATGTAACTCTTACAACTGGATGGGTGAGGATCGGTCACAGCTTTATTAACTCTTTATACTCCTTCCATTAGAAAGGCATTTTATTTCTAAAATAATTCAGCTTGTTGCAGCATGCCCTGGGTCCCCACTCCGGCAAGTTGGCCAACAAGTGTAACTCTCCAACATGTCCTTTCTATTTCCAGGCCACGGAGGATCCAGCGTACTCGTATGCAGGACTCTGACTCCCACCCATCACTCTTAACGCTTGTTCCACTCCGTCCTGGAGTCCTGACAGGAATATGTCCAGTCCAATATCTATTAAGTGAACACCGTCGGGCCGTATGAGGCCTGCTTTATCTCCTTCCAGTTGTCGGTGTCATATCACTACACTGCCTCTGTCTCTTCTAAATTTTGCCATCCGAATATTTATTAC
Organism: Phyllobates terribilis; assembly: GCF_046119375.1. Classification (NCBI taxonomy): domain Eukaryota; kingdom Metazoa; phylum Chordata; class Amphibia; order Anura; family Dendrobatidae; genus Phyllobates; species Phyllobates terribilis. The sequence continues at coordinate 478,229,510 of NW_027362761.1, forward strand.
CCGCCTTGTCCATTCGATGGCCGTGATGTCTCGCGCACCTTGCCATACCGCTATCGGCACAATCTCTGACCATACTATAGCTAATTTTGTGAAAAATTCTCTGAAGCGCTCAGTGTCTAGTTTCATTATTGCCATTAGTTATGCGCTCTTGTGATGACCTAGGTTGTTTCCCCCGGCCTGTATAACTAAGATGACCGGACCTCTTGCCTCTCTCCCTACCTTGATTACCTCCATTAGTACCTGTGGCCATAGCAGGCCTCTAATACCTCTCCAGTTGAAATATGTGTTATGAAACTCTAATTTCCTCCCGCCTGGGCGGACTTTCGCCCTTTTTTGTGCCCAATATATATACGAGTGGCCTATCACTCACACTGTTGGCTTAGCGTCACCTGTAAAAGAAACAAACCACGTTAGGATAACAAGTCCGGTCTTATGTATCTCGCCAAACACGTGGATCGCCATCTCCCTATCCTCTGAACTTCCGTTTCTGACAGTCCTGCTCTTGCTGCTTCCGTGGCCGCACCTATGCGGAATGAGTGTGTCCCGTAATCTTTGGGGTGGTTCCCTGCCGATGTTATGCATTTATTAAATATAGCTTGGAACAGGTATCTTGATAATGGCGTTCCATCAATGTGTGATAGGAAGAAATTACTTTGTGATCTGATGGTTAGATATGTTTTTACTATTGTTACCCGACTCAGTGTACCGTTTGTGGGTTGTAGAAGTACCCAAGTACCCCTGCCCGCTGGAACCGTTTTCGATTGGTGTATGCGTAGACGTATTGCATTATTGGCTATGACTACGTCCTGGTGTAATAAGCCTCCACTGGTGGTAATTTTGGATTGAGGGACTAATTCGCTTATATATAGCGCCCCGAAGAAGGCGATCACAAATGCAGTAGACATTAGTGTTGCTTCAAATTGTGAGTGTCATGTTAATGGTGTTAGGGATAAGATGTGAGAAATCAGTTTTAGTGACACGGGACGGGACGTCTACATTCCTGACTTGGCTGACCCCTTTTCCACCCTTTTATGGATTGTCTGATGATGAATCTTTGTCACATCTCCCCAATTCAGTAGTTGGAAGTGAAATGCTACTCCGGTCAGACACCGCTGCACTGACGCCCCTGATATGCCCCTCATCATTAGCTGGTGGAGAAATTCTATGGTGACTTGTGATCTGGCTTGTTCACATTGGTCAACCCGTCTGCCTGCTACTAGTCGTGTCCACTCTTCCCATGCCTTACCGTATGCTTGCCACGTTGACGGGGCAACTGACACTCTGATTAATGGCATCAACTATTCGCCACTAGATCCCATAGGGAGGGTGGGCAACTGTTGCTTGATGGGTGGGCGTTGTGGAAGAGCTCTGTGAAAATCTGCCAATTGAATTGTTATAAAGCGTTAGCAGCAGCTTTATACCCCTCAGCATAGTGGCTAGCGCGGACCCATACATTGTGTTTTAGGCACAGGAATGCTAGCCTGCGTAATAGGCCTAGCACTGGGAGAGACGATGATGCCATCTTATTAATGCAGTGCGCTAGGCTGGTGTTTTGTGTTAAGAAGCGTATATTTTTGGTAGCCAGGCGCGCGCCCCATATTTCTATTGCTACCACTATTGGGAAAAATTATTTTCAGGGCTAGATGCAGCTAAAAATTATTATTAATTTCAAAGCTGGTGGAGCTTGGTATAGATGGCCTAATACAATGAGTCCCACACACTGCTAGAAGGCCAAATATTTTTTCAGAGCTAGATGCAGATAAAAATTATTTTTAATTTGCAACCTGATGGAGGTCAGTATAGATGGACTAATAGAGAAAGTCCCACACACTGCTAGAAGGCCAAATATTTTTTCAGAGCTAGATGCAGAAAAAAATTATATTCAGTTTGCAACCTGATGGAGGTCAGTATAGATGGACTAATAGAACAAGTCCCACACACTGCTAGAAGCCCAAATATTTTTTCAGAGCTAGTTGCAGAAAAAAATTATATTCAATTTGCAACCTGATGGAGGTCAGTATAGATGGACTAATAGAATGATGCTATGCCCAAAAATTTTACTTCACTAGGTGCAGTAATAAAATTGGTATTCTATACACAGGTGGTATATCTTGCAACACAGATAGGCTACTCCACTGACTAACACACTCTGCAATAGGCCAAAAAGGATTAGCTTTGCTAGATTCAGCCAAATGCTGTGAAAAAAACTTGCACAGCACTGGCACAGACCTGCCTGGCAAAAACTGATAGGAACTGATGTAACCTAGTCCTGAAAAGGACTGCAATTACAATTAGTCTTTACTCCCACAATCTATCTATTTAAGAGCACAGACCTGCCTGATAAAAGTCGTAGGAAATGCTGTAACCTAGTCCTTAAAAGGACTGCAATCACAACTATTCCCTACTCCCAAGCTATCTGTAGATTTGTGCGAAAATTGGCTTGAAATTAACAAGGTATAGCGCACACAGCAACAGCGGTGCCGTCTAACACGCAGCTGCAGCAGTGAGAAAATGGTGGTGATGGGGAAAATGGCTTGGTCTTATAGGGCAAGGACATGTGACATACACTGCCAATGACACATGCCCTTGCTTGTGTGAAAAAAAGCACTTCGCTCCGTGTGTGCGCTGCTGATAGGCTGACAGATTGCACCTCCCCACTGTAAATGCGGGAAAGAGAAAAAAAAATGGAGATCTTCATTATTCCTGCAGAGATCCATCCCCTGCCCCTCCCCCCACCCCGCTGTACACTCAAACTGCGTATTAACATTAATTTTCATCATTACTGAGAAAAAATCCAGTTATGATTTTGGTGCACGAACAGTTATCGAACATAACCTCGAACAGCCGAATTTTTCTCAAATCGTTCGTGTTCGCCGAACGGCTCGAACACCGCCAAAAACAGCTCGAATTTGAGATTGGCGAACAGTTCGAGTAGAACAACGCTCATCTCTAGTCGTTACTGCTGCTGCCCTGCACCATCACCCCCATCCTCCGCATACACTGCCCTGAGGCTATACTCCTCCCGTGGGGAGTTATGCTACGCTCTGCTGCACCCACAACACCAGCCTCAGCGGTCTGCCCTGCAGCGGCGGTTCACTCTGACCGCAATCCACGGGTGGCGTAGTCGGACATTTAAACATCAAAACCACATAAATAGTTCCGCCACTGGTTTGACCACCCTGAGCCACGGAACCGGGTCGCCGCCACGAAGACTACAACCACCAGCATCCACCAAAAAGGGTCCGGCTCCGGGTGTCCCAAGGCCCAGGGGGTGCATCAGAACATTTTCATCACCTTTCACAATCACCAATGGGACAAGGCAGGGATGTCCTCTGTCCCCTCTCTTATACATCCTAGTGATGGAGCACCTGCTCTCATCAATTCGCCATAACCCCAATATTAGGTGGATTGAGGTGGGAGGCACCGAGTACAAGTGCTCTCTATTTGCTGATGATGTCCTAGTATATATCACTCAATCACATATATTCATCCATGCTGTTATGGCTGAAATAGATCACTTTGTTACATGGTCAAATTTTAAAATCAATGCAGCGAAGTCTGAGGCCCTCGATGTCTCCCTCCCCAAATCCATATAGGATTCCATCCAGTCCAACTTTCCCTTTGCCTGGCCCTCACAGGGTATCAAATACTTAGGAATTCCTATTCATAGAGACCTCTCCCATCTATGTTATCTTAATTTTGGGCCCTTTATTGAACAACTCCATACAGACTACGGTTGGCAAGTTAGAACTGTAAGATTCACTCCGTGAACCACTGGTGTTTTGTGGAAAAGCACATGTACACTGTGTTCCAAATTATTATGCAAAAAGTGTTTAGGAGTGATAAGGGAAGAATTTGTTTGTTTGTCAGTTAAACTCATTGATGGTGATGTGTGTCAGGGCTCTTTATATCACTGTACGCAATTGCAGACACCTGTGCTAATTAGTTTGGCAGGTGTGTCCAATGAAAGGCAAGACTACTTAAGAAGGCTGTCTCACATTATTAAGCAGCCTACATTTTCTGCCAAAATGGGAAAGAAAAAGGATGTGTCGGCTGCTGAGAAGCAACAAATTGTGGAGTGTTTAGGTCAAGGCATGACTACAATCAACATTGTGCGATGATCAGGATGAAGTGTCTTGGCAATCAAGAAGTATGTAGCTGATTCACAGTACACATGTGTGCGTGCTGATAAGGGCAAATTGAGGACTCTTTCCTACAGGCAATTACGTCAGGTTAAAAGAGCAGCGGCAAAAAAGCCTTGTCATAGCAGCAGACAAGTTTTTTAAGCTGCTGGTGCCTCCAACTTCCCCCAAACACAAGATGCAGGGTCCTTCAGAGGTTTACAGCTGTGCATACGCCATCCTGTTGACCTCCTCTATCCACTTCACACAAGCAGAAACGGCTCCAGTGGCCCAAACATTACATGAAGACTGATTTCAAAACTGTTTTGTTCACGGATGAGTGCCGTGCAGCGCTCGATGGTCCAGATGGATGGAGTGGAGGATGGCTGGTTGATGGACACCCCACGCAAACACGGCTACAGCGCCAACAAGGAGGAGGTGGAGTAATGTTTTGGGCTGGAATCATGGTGAGAGAGATTGTCGGCCCCTTTAGGATCCCTGAAGGCGCTAAAGATGAACTCCATAATGTATGTGGATTTTCTCAAACAGCACTTCCTGCCATGGTTCAAGAAGAAGAACCGTGTATTTCACAGCAAGATCATTTTTTTGCATGATAATGCACCATCTCATGCTGCACATAAAACATCTGCATCTCTGGCTGATATGGGCATAAAAGGGGACAAACTTATGGTGTGACCCCCATGCTCCCCTGACCTCTACCCCATTCAGAACCTCTGGAGCATCATCAAAAGGAGTGTCTATGATGGCGGGAGGCAGTTCACATCTAAGCAACAGCTCTGGGAGGGTATTCTGTCCTCATGCAAAACAATTGAAGCAGAAACCATCCAAAACCTGACAAATTCAATGGACGAGAGAGTTCAGAAGCTCCTTTCGAACAAGGGGTCCTATGTGAAAATGTAACATCACCTAGAATAAAGTTTTGAGTTGAAAACTGTTTGATTTCAGTTTCTAATAACCTGCTAATGCTTATAATTTCAAAAATGACCATTTTTTTGGTCTTTATTAAAATGAAAAGGTTGATCGAAAAGTTTGGGGGATCTAAGAGTGTGGCAACCCAGTAGTCATGATTACTTCGAATTCTGACAATATGAGGGTCATGTTGCAGGTAGTGCAGCAAGAATCATAGAATCATAGAATCATAGAATGGTAGAGTTGGAAGGGACCTCCTGGGTCATCTGGTACAACCCCCTGCTCAAAGCAGGATTCACTAGATCATCTCAGACAGATGTCTGTCCAGCCTCTGTTTGAAGACGTCCATTGAAGGGGAACTCACCACCTCTCGTGGCAGCCTGTTCCACTCATTAATCACCCTAACTGTCAAAAAGTTTTTTCTAATATCTAATCTGTGTCTCCTCCCATTTAGTTTCATCCCATTGCTTCTAGTCTTTCCTTGTGCAAATGAGAATAAAGATGATCCTTCTACAATGTGACAGCCCTTGACATATTTGTAGACAGCTATTAAGTCTCCTCTCAGTCTTCTTTTTTGCAAGCTAAACATTCCCAAATCCTGCAACCGTTCCTCATAGGACATGGTTTGCAGACCAGTCACCATTCTGGTCGCTCTTCTCTGAACTTGCTCCAGTTTGTCTATGTCTTTTTTAAAATGTGGTGCCCAAAACTGTACACAGTATTCCAGATGAGGTCTGACCAAAGAGGAGTAAAGACCGATAATGACTTCACGTGATCTAGACTGTATGCTTCTGTTAATACATCCCAGAATTGTATTTGCCTTTTTTGCTGCTGCATCACACTGTTGACTCATGTTCAGTCTATGATCTATTAGTATACCTAAGTCTTTTTCACATGTACTGTTGCTTAGCTCTATTCCTCCCATTCTGTATATGTTTTTTTCATTTTTATTGCCCAGATGTAGTACTTTGCATTTTTCCCTGTTAAAAACCATTCTGTTGGTTGCTGCCCACTGCTCCAGTTTATTTAGGTCTTTTTGAATCCTCTCTCTCTCTTCTCTAGTATTAGCTATCCCTCCTAGCTTTGTGTCATCAGCAAATTTAATCAGTTTACCCTCAATTCCTTCATCTAAATCATTGATAAAGATGTTGAACAATACAGGTCCCAGGACGGAGCCCTGTGGTACCCCACTTGAGACATTCATCCAGCTGGATGTGAAGCCATTTACAACCACCCTTTGAGTCCGATCACTAAGCCAGTTATGAATCCACCTAACAGTTGCCTGGTCCATTGCATACTTGGTCATTTTTTCAATAAGGATGGTGTGAGATACTTTGTCAAATGCTTTGCTGAAGTCAAGATATACTATATCTACAGCATTTCCCTGATCCACCCAGTCAGTGATTCTGTCATAGAAGGAAATTAAGTTAGTCTGACATGACTTGTTAGTTACAAACCCATGCTGACTCTGGTTAATCACTTCATTCTTATCCATGTACTTACATACATGTTGTTTAATAATTTGTTCAAAGATCTTTCCTGGTATAGAAGTCAGACTCACCGGCCTATAGTTCCCTGGGTCCACCTTCTTCCCCTTTTTGAAGATAGGAACAACATTTGCTCTTCTCCAGTCTTCTGGGACTTCTCCTGTTCTCCAAGAATTTTCAAAGATTATGGAGAGTGGTTCTAAAATTTCTTCTACGATCTCCTTCAGTACTCTGGGGTGTAATTCATCTGGACCTGGAGACTTGAACTCATTTATGTTAGCTAAATATTCCCTCACAATCTTTCTGTTTACAGGTAACTTGGATTCCTTTATTCCTTTAAAAGGACATTGAAGATCAGTTGATGTTACATTTTCTTTCTGAGAGAAAACAGATGCAAAATAGGAATTAAAAAGTTCGGCCTTCTCAACATCCTCTCTTACCATTTCTCCATTTTCATCCTGTAAAAATTCTATAGCATCTTTGACTTTTCTTTTACTTCTGACATACCCCCAAAATCCTTTTTTATTGCTTTTGACATCTCTTGCAAGCCTTAATTCATTGTCAGCTTTAGCTAACCTGATACGTGCCCTACAGGATCTGCAGACTGCATTATAATCTTCTTTAGATATGCCTCCCTCTTTCCATTTAATAAACATTTCTTTCTTTCTTTTTAGCATGTGTTTAAGTTTTGTGTTCATCCATCCTGGTTTCCTTAAATGCTTCCCATTCTTCCTACTTTTCGGGATTGTTAACGATTGTGCTTTGAGAATCTCATTTTTAAAAATTTCCCATCCTTCCTGGACATTTTTGTCCTTAAGGACATCCAGCCATTGGATCCCTCCTATTCTCTTTCTGAGTCTCTTAAAATCTGCCTTTCTAAAATCTAACCTTGAAGTTTGAGTCTTCACATGTCTTCCTCCTCTAGTTATCCAAAATTCTATAATAGCATGATCGCTGCCTCCTAGGGTCCCAGCCACCTTTACCTCCTCAACCATTTCCTCCCTGTTTATAAGGATTAGATCCAAAGTAGCAGATCCCCTTGTTTTCTCCCCTACCTTTTGGAAGATAAAGTTGTCAGCAAGAGAGGATAAGAATTTGCTTGACCTGTTAGTTTTACTTGAGGGAGATTCCCAACAAATGTCTGGATAGTTGAAATCTCCCATGACCACTACGTCATATTTTTTGGAGAACTTGGTCATTTGATACATAAAGAGTTCATCCATATCTTCAGCTTGCCCAGGTGGCCTGTAGTAAATGCCTACAATGGTGTCCTTTCCGTTGTTCTCTCCTTGTATTCTTACCCAAACAGTTTCCACAGAACTCCCAGTCTCTGAAGCTTCAATCTCTGTGCAGATATACGCTTTTCTAACATACAATGCAACACCTCCTCGAGATGCGCAAGGCACTTATGTGTCTTGCGCATCTCGGAGCCCCAAAATTATTTTCCGGGCTAGATGCAGCTAAAAATTATTATTAATTTTAAATCTGGTGGAGCTTAGTATAGATGGCCTAATAGGATCAGTGCTGCACACTGCTACAAAGCCCAAATTATTTTCCAGTCAAGATACAGATAAACATGATTAGTAATTTTAAATCTGGTGGAGCTTATTATAGATGGCCTAATAGAATCAGTGCTGCACACTGCTACAAAGCCCAAATTATTTTCCAGCCAAGATACAGATAAACATGATTAGTAATTTGAAAGCTTAAAACGGTTGGTAGGGTGATTGGTTAAAATCATCAAGCTTTTACTCTCCCCAGGATGACACAGGGGTAGAAAAGTCGTTTCGGATCCATGATTTGTTCATCTTTATGAACGTGAGTCTGTCTACATTATCAGTGGAGAGCCGCGTGCGCTTATCTGTCAGCACACCACCAGCAGTGCTGAACACACGTTCAGACAGAACGCTGGCTGCGGGGCATGACAAGATCTCCAAGGCGCAAGTGGCTAGCTCCGGCCATTTATCCAGATTGGAAGCCCAAAAAGAGCAAGGGTCCAGTGACACAGTCATGGCTTCAATGTTTACTTGGAGATACTCCTGTACCATCGTCTCTAGGCATTGACTATGTGTCAGACTTCTTGTCTCCTGTGGCCTTGCAAAGGATGGGCTAAAAAAGTGGTGAAATGATTCCGCAAAATTGATGTTACCAGCAGATACTGTGGTTCTGTTACAGTTTGAGTGCTGAACACTTGACGGTCCCACGGTTGGCAAGTTGGAACTGTGAGATTCACTACGTGCACCACTGGTGTTTTGTGGAAAAGCACATGTAAGATTCTGCAACAGTCTCTGCTGATACTCCTGCATGCGTGCATCCCTTTCTATGGCAGGAATAATTTCTGCAAATTTACTTTTGTACCGGGGATCTAACAGTGTGGCAACCCAGTAGTCAGGATTATTTCTAATTCACACAATTCGAGGGTCATGTTGCAGGTAGTGCAGCAAGAAGGCACTCATGTGTGTTGCGCATCCAGGAGCACCAAGTCCCTGTTGTGTTGGTGGCGAGGTAACAATCATGCTTCCTTCCTCTGTCCTCTCCCCCCAACCTCGCACAACAGAAATGTGATCAAGGTCTCCCTCATCTGATGAGTCTTCCATCAGTTCGTCCTCCACTTCTTCCTGGGCTCCTGCACCTTCCTCACTAGTTTGGCTGCTACCATGCGCCCTGGTAAAACCATCTCCCCCACCCTCACATGCCTGCCGCCTTGGTGCTGCCGACCGTCTGGACCTTGCAGATGTTAGCCCTTCCGCATACAACTCCTCCTCCTCTACTTCCTCCACCTCCTCTTGTGCCACCACCTGACTCCGAATTCTGTTTAACATGTGCTCCAGCATGTAAATCACCGGAATAGTCATGCTGATAATGGCATCGTCAGCACTAAACATCTTCGTCGCCATTTCAAAACTGTGCAGAAGGGTGCATAGGTCCCTGATCTGAGACCACTCCTCCAGCGTGATTTGCCCCACCTCTGGATCTCGTTGGCCCAGGCTATACGTCAGAACGTATTGCACCAGGGCTTGTCGGTGCTGCCACAGTCGCTGCAACATGTGCAGAGTTGAATTCCACCGGGTAGGCACATCGCATTTTAGCCGGTGAAGTGGCAGGCCCAACGACTTCTGTAGAGATGTAAGTCGCTGAGCTGCGGGATGCGAACGGCGGAAGTGAGCACACAGCGACCGTGCCCTCTGCAGAAGGCCATCTAGTCTGGGATAGTGGGCTAAAAATTGATGGACAACCAGGTTCAACACGTGAGCCATACAAGGCACGTGTGTGACATTGCCCCGGCGAAGGGCCGCACCCAGGTTTGCAGCATTGTCGCACACGGCCTTCCCTGGTTTCAGGTCCAGTGGAGACAACCATTCATGAAATTGGTTCTCCAGAGCTGACCACAAATCCTCAGCTGTGTGACTCACATTTCCCAGACATTTCAAAGTAAAAACCGCCTGATGACGTTGAGCCCTACTGCCAGCATAGTAAGGAGGTGTGCAGGATCCCTTCTGCGCAGTTAGAAAGCTTGTGGCCTCCTCAACCTCCTCTCGGTCCTCCCCCTGCACGCAAAGCCTGTCTGGCTTTGGGTGCAGGTGGAGGACCGAGAGGTGGTTGAGGAGGCAGAAGCAGTGGAGGAACTTTGACATAAAGAGGATTGACGCACAACTCGTGGGGACGGCAAGACTTGGACAGCAGCCCCTTGTCCTGCTGTCACCATAGTTACCCAGTGCCCAGTCAGCGACATGTAACGCCCCTGTCCATGCCTACTCGTCCAAGTGTCTGTGGTGAAATGCACCCTGTCACACACAGAGTTTCTCAAAGAAGTGGTGATGTTGTGTGCGACATGCTGGTGGAGCTCAGGCACACCTTTCTTTGAGAAGTAGTGCCGACTGGGCATCTGGTACTGGGGCACTGCGACGGACATAAGGTCTCGAAAATCCTCTGTGTCCACCAAGCAGAAAGGCAGCATTTCTGTAGCCAAGAGCTTGCAGATGGTGAAATTCAACCTCTTAGCTTTCTCATGGCTAGGAGGAAATGGTCTTTTACTTGTCCACATCTGAGGGACCGAGGGCTGGCTATTGTGCTTAGACGGGGTTGATAAGGGTGTCCCCGCAAACTGCCGGTCTGTGAGGAAGATGCAGGCGGACATGTTAGGTTGCCTTGATCCAAAGGTGGTGCTATCGATGTCGGACAGTGCTCAACACCAGCTGGTGTTACCACCTACAAAGAAAATGATGACCTGCCAATCACGCTGGCTGTTGCGGGTAAAGAGGTGGCAGGTCTGCGCCCCAAAACAGGTGTGACTGCTGTCCCCCCAGTCACAGAGGATGAAGAGGCCGCGGATGCACAAGATATGGCAGACGGTGGTTGGCCCGGCCGGCTAGGCCGCATTGTAGCACACTGAGCTTCCCACTGCAACTTATGCTTCATGTCCATGTGCCGGTTCATGCATGAAGTACTCAAACTATGTATTTTTTGGCCTCTACTTAGCTTTTGCTGACAAATGTTACAGATAACACGAGTTGGGTCATCTTTATCGATCTGAAAAAATGCCCAGGCTATGCAAGGCTTAGCACCCATGCGACCTGAAGAGCCACCACGACTTGTGGGGAGAGGCAGAGTTGTGTTTGAGGATGCAGTTCTTGACGTGCTTCCAGTACTACGTCTCTGTCCAGGAAGGCGCAACCTGACCTCGTCGTCACTAGCATCTTCCTCCACCTCCTCTGCTGACCTCATCTCTTGGTTGACTGTGGGTTGACAGTAAGTGGGATCTCCAACCTCATCATCATCACCCTGTGCGTTATCACACCCGTCGTCCTGAGAGCCAACCTGTTCCTGCCCTGACAAAAAACTAAAGTTGTCGCTCCAATCAGGTATTTGAGTCTCATCATCGTCTTCCTCATTGTCTCCACCAACAGGAGTTACAGTTTGGGAATGAGGGTCTACATTATGGTCAGAACCTTCTGCGTCTGGTCCTGGATCCGACTCATAAAGATTCTGGGCATCAGTGCAGATCATTTCCTCGTCTGGATTCACAGAAGCGCTGGAGTCGACCTCTGATTCCCAGGCTATAGTATGAGTAAACAGCTCTGCAGACTCAACCATCTGTTCTACCTCATACTCAGACGGGCAGCTGGAGATTTGTAAGCTGTGAGGAAGCAAGTGCGATTGGGGTGACACCTTTGAGGACTGGAGTATTTGTGATGTTGAAGTTGATGTGGAGGAGAGCCCACTTAAAGGAGCACTTGATATCCGTTGAAGCACCTGCTGTTTTTGTGCCTCATCTGGAATTTGTAGCGATTGGCGTGGCCGTAAGAAAGGGATCTTATCACATTGTCCGCTAAAAGAAGTAGACATTTTAGTTTGGCTGGAAGATGGTCTTTCTTCTGCAGATGTTACTGTTGCTTTAACACCTACCCCACGGACACAACCTTTTTTTCCCTTCCCAACACGCCTATTCCCCTTTCCACCAGCAGTAGGCCTTTTTCCACTCATTTTGGTGGTTAATTAATTCACAACTCTGGAGTTGTTTGCACAAAAAAACAATGGATGGGAACCGAGCAGAGCTGAGTGGCCAAACTGTGGTATTAGGCCAAAACTATTGGCTGGGTTAGATGCAGAAAAAAATTATATTCAATTTGCAACCTGATGGAGATCAGTATAGATGGACTAACAGAACAAGTCCCACACACAGCTAGAAGCCCAAATATTTTTTCAGAGGTAGATGCAGAAAAAAATTGTATTCAGTTTGCAACCTGATGGAGGTCAGTATAGATGGACTAATAGAGAAAGTCTCACACATAGCTAGAAGGCCAAATATTTTTTCAGAGCTAGATGCAGAAAAAAATTATATTCAGTTTGCAACCTGATGGAGGTCAGTATAGATGGACTAATAGAACAAGTCCCACACACAGCTAGAAGCCCAAATATTTTTTCAGAGGTAGATGCAGAAAAAAATTATATTCAGTTTGCAACCTGATGGAGGTCTGTATAGATGGATTAATAGAACAAGTCCCACACACAGCTGGAAGCCCAATATTTTTTCAGAGGTAGATGCAGAAAAAAATTATATTCAGTTTGCAACCTGATGGAGGTCAGTATAGATGGACTAATAGAACAAGTCCCACACACAGCTAGAAGCCCAATATTTTTTCAGAGGTAGATGCAGAAAAAAATTATATTCAGTTTGCAACCTGATGGAGGTCAGTATAGATGGACTAATAGAGAAAGTCCCACACACTGCTAGAAGGCCAAATATTTTTTCAGAGCTAGATGCAATATAAATTATTTTTAATTTGCAACCTGATGGAGGTCAGTATAGATGGACTAATAGAGAAAGTCCCACACATTGCTAGAAGGCCAAATATTTTTTCAGAGCTAGATGCAGAAAAAAATTATATTCAGTTTGCAACCTGATGGAGGTCAGTATAGATGGACTAATAGAACAAGTCCCACACACAGCTAGAAGCCCAAATATTTTTTCAGAGGTAGATGCAGAAAAAAATTATATTCAGTTTGCAACCTGATGGAGGTCTGTATAGATGGACTAATAGAGAAAGTCCCACACACTGCTAGAAGGCCAAATATTTTTTCAGAGCTAGATGCAGACAAAAAATTATTTTTAATTTGCAACCTGATGGAGGTCAGTATAGATGGACTAATAGAGAAAGTCCCACACACTGCTAGAAGGCCAAATATTTTTTCAGAGCTAGATGCAGAAAAAAATTATATTCAGTTTGCAACCTGATGGAGGTCAGTATAGATGGACTAATAGAACAAGTCCCACACACTGCTAGAAGCCCAAATATTTTTTCAGAGCTAGATGCAGAAAAAAATTATATTCAATTTGCAACCTGATGGAGGTCAGTATAGATGGACTAATAGAATGATGCTATGCCCAAAAGATTTTACTTCACTAGGTGCAGTAAAAAAATTGGTATTCTATACACAGGTGGTATATCTTGCAACACAGATAGGCTACTCCACTGACTAACACACTCTGCAATAGGCCAAAAAGGATTAGCTTTGCTAGATTCAGCCAAATGCTGTGAAAAAAACTTGCACAGCACTGGCACAGACCTGCCTGGCAAAAACTGATAGGAACTAATGTAACCTAGTCCTGAAAAGGACTGCAATTACAATTAGTCTTTACTCCCACAATCTATCTATTTAAGAGCACAGACCTGCCTGATAAAAGTCGTAGGAAATGCTGTAACCTAGTCCTTAAAAGGACTGCAATCACAACTATTCCCTACTCCCAAGCTATCTGTAGATTTGTGCGAAAATTGGCTTGAAATTAACAAGGTATAGCGCACACAGCAACAGCGGTGCCGTCTAACACGCAGCTGCAGCAGTGAGAAAATGGTGGCGACGGGGAAAATGGCTTGGTCTTATAGGGCAAGGACATGTGACATACACTGCCAATGACACATGCCCTTGCTTGTGTGAAAAAAAGCACTTCGCTCCGTGTGTGCGCTGCTGATAGGCTGACAGATTGCACCTCCCCACTGTAAATGCGGGAAAGAGAAAAAAAAATGGAGATCTTCATTATTCCTGCAGAGATCCATCCCCTGCCCCTCCCCCCACCCCGCTGTACACTCAAACTGCGTATTAACATTAATTTTCATCATTACTGAGAAAAAATCCAGTTATGATTTTGGTGCACGAACAGTTATCGAACATAACCTCGAACAGCCGAATTTTTCTCAAATCGTTCGTGTTCGCCGAACGGCTCGAACACCGCCCAAAACAGCTCGAATTTGAGATTGGCGAACAGTTCGAGTCGAACAACGCTCATCTCTACCCACTACCTCTGTGGCTCGACACTTCCTCAATTTCCATAAACGGGTGAGTAGTAGCCTGAGGCTTATGGTCCTGGAGTGGGTGATGGGGAGCATCAGGGGTGGATCTGCCACACAAGAACTCTTTCGCCGCAAATCCAAATGGATTTACAATCTACAGACTCAGGCCCCTGGTGGACTAAATGAGGAGCTCCTCTTCACAGGCTTCTATAAACAATCTTAAGTTGGGATCAGCTGTTATTTATTTATGTTCATTTATATTTTTCTACTTTTCTCTTTTAGAGTTTAACCATCCATTATTTACTTACCTTGGATAAGATCTGGTCTTCGTAGGAGCCGTGGCATCTTGTCTCATGAGTCCAGGAATTCCTCTACCCAGAAACATTTGGCCCCTGGCTTGGCCATGTCTCGTCGAGCTTTATCCCTGCAGAACCCGGCTATATTCTGAATAATCGTAGACTCCCAATTCTTGTATATATACTTTCGCTGTCAATTGTCTATAGTTGCATTACCAAATCTTTATATTCTGTTTTTGTTATTAGTTATTACTTTGTTATTTTCTTTGATATGTGATCATGATCACATATCTTTGCAGGATTGTGGAATTATTTTCCACCATCCGCATTGGACTTGTTTTTCTGGTACATATTCCTTGCTTTATCAATGATTTACATGTTCTGAGGTCTATAATTAAATATTGTCTCTTTCTTACCTCACTGCTTGGGGTCTTATAAGCAATTCCTGTATCTGCTCTAACTGACTATTCATATATTTTTGGTGCATATGCGTTGCATATCTAGCGGTAGTTCCAGTTTGTATATATATTTATTAGTGTATTGTGACACTTTCATGGAGACTTAGATCCCCTTGCGTTTCTTTTCTTATACATATATTGCTTGGAGTCCCCCTCCATATATATGCTCTTTGTCGCATTTGCCTTTGCGCATGGTGGCGTTTCCTTTGTCCGCGCTGTTCTATCTGTGCCAATGCGCATGCTCATTGCTAGAATTGGGCCTTTCTGATTGCGCATGCGCTGGCCATACACTCTGACATGCTTCTCACTGCGCATGCGGCGCACATTGCGTTCGCGCATGCGCAGTGGGTTGCGGGATCACTCCTGGCCTTTACTTGACTCCGGGTGGCTGTGGCACTACACCACTGACAGGTACTTGCACATGCACCAGTATGGCCACCCCTGACCCTTCCAGCTGGTCCGTATTTGCTGCTGATTTATTTTGGATATATATGAACTCCAGTGGGCCTCACACACAGCATCTTCCTCCCCTGACAAAGCCATTTTTATGGTGAAACCATACTCTATCCACCCATTATCTCTGCTATGGACATAGGTTCAGTATGATTGTTCTATTCTGTGCTTGCGTTTTTCTTCCTATTTATTTTGGTAGTCGCTGCTGCATACACGAGTGCACTATTTTAGTGCACTGTTTCAGTATTACCTTTGGTAGGCATATAGCTCTTTACTTTGATATACAACTACCTTTTCCTCTTTATAGTGTATGCAGAGCCTCCAAATAAGTTGGTGTCAGTATTGTGCACGATATAAAAAACCTTTCTCATATATAATCTCCTCATTAGAGGGCTTGACACTTTTTTCAATGGCAGCTAACTAGGATGTTTACATGCACGCATTAGCACTTTAGATCTGTTCTCTTTGGAGCCACATGGTATATTTGTATTGTGTTTCTGTTCCTTTTTGAGTCTTCATTATTTACCATGTCTTTATTTGATTGTTTGCTCTCTCATGTCCTTTCCAGCAGGGTGGTTTAGAGGCGTCATAGCCTGATTCTGAGCTATTTGACATGTTGTTTGTGGGTTTTATTTGTTTTTAACCGTTTGTGTTTTGGCTTGCTTATATAATAATAAAATTAGTATTTTGTATTGAGATCCCGTCATGTTGCATTTCTTCCTTCTTTTTCCTCACGGAAACAGCCTGAAAGGCGCTCACTTCAACCAGAGATGCCGATATAAAACTGTAGGTGAGCTATCTCATCCTTGGCATGGTCATTCACCAGATTGGATATATTCATTCTCCATATCAGCCCATTGACCCATTGTGGTGCCACTCCTGTCATTGTCCCCTGATGAGCCCCGACTGAGGTGGGGGTGAAATACGTTGGGATTAGGTAAGTCCGCTTTGTTACAGTTAAAAAAATTGTCATTATTTTGATATTAATACACTGATTACCATCTATATGTCATTTGGCCACTTTAGCTTATGTTATATGGCAATTTTGTTTATTATGTTTAAGTGCTGGTAATTTCAATTCGACATAACTGCTTATATACTTTGAGGCATATAATAGTGAGACACTAGAGGTTGAATAGGTACCAAATCTGGTTACTTATATTTCTTGTTTTTTTGAGAACATTTAGCTAACTGATATTCCTATTTTTTCTCCCCTTCACTTTCCCCTTTTTGTGAATTACTCTGTGGGATCCCGAGGTATCAAGTTGGATATAACTGATATCTAAATCCTTCCCTTTGCCAACATAGCTGGTACATGTTTCATTCAGCGTGTTAAACTGTGACATGACTATCTGGTTATTCACTATTGTGATGTTTTTACTTGTTTTTTATGTTTGTATGTCTGTATAGGGACGGTTAGGGACAGGAAAGGGACAGCCTCCGCTGAGCGGGAACACCACATCCACACATTAGGGTGATTACACCGCTACCAGGCAGGGCATCCCTCCCTTTAGGGCTCTATAGGGTAAGTCTGGCTGTCTATTAGTGATTCTACTGTTACACCTCCCCCATACTTTTACTTGGATAGTTGTCCCTTATATACTATTAAGGGTACTTTTAACCCCTTTACGACGAGGTCAGTAATAGTACGTAGCTGCACCCTGTGCCTTATGGGCCAGCTACGTACTATTACGCGTGCTGCGATCGCGCCCACACACAAGCGGTGCGATCGCCGCCGGGTATCACCTGATTGTCACAGCTGATACCCGGTGCTATGTGCCAGGAGTGGTCTCGCACCGCTGCTGGCATATTAACCCCTGAAATGCTGCAATTGAAGTTGATAGCAGAATTCCGGAATTCCGGGAGCAAAGGGGGAGATAAGCACTAATACTCTGTGGTGTACCGCGCTGTCTCTGCCGGGTCCCGGATGTTGTCATGGTGAATTGTTCCTGAATTGTTGGTTTTTGTTTTTTCTGCCTCCCAAAAATCTGAATAGAAAGCGATCAAAAAATGTCATGTGCCTGAAAATGGTACCAATAAAAACATCAACTTGTCCTGCAAAAAACAAGCTGTCACATGAGTGTTGGCCAAAATATGGAGAAATTATAGCTCTCAAAATATGACGATGCAAAAACTAGTTTTTGCAAAAAAAAATGTTTTTGGTGCGGACAGCTGTCAATCATAAAAACTCGAAATGAATCTGGTATAGCTGTAATCGCACCGACCCGAAGAATAAAGTCGTCTAATCACTTATACTGCACAAGGGACCGAGTTAAAAATAAACTCTAGGGTTAGGGTTGTGCTAGGGTTACGGTTGTGCTAGGGTGGTGCTAGGGCTGAGATTTTTTCAAAAGTAAAGAAAAAAAAATGATGACGATATGGCGACTAGATGTGCTCGCTACTTGAGTTTGCATCAGGTGCTTGGGCATGCACCGAGTATCGCGGGTGCTCGAATGACATGCTTGAGTCTCCACCCCATATGCTTTGTGGCCAAAAAACGTTGCTTGGGTTGCCTGCCATGCACGAGCGATACTCGCATGTTGTTTTTGGGTGTCTAACAACCATGAAACATGCGAGGCGGGGACTCGAGCATGTCACTTGAGCACCTGCAATACATGATGCATACCTGAGTACCTGATGCAAACTCAAGTAGCGATCACTTGCGCTCAAGACTAATAACTTATTAAATATGATGACCTAATGTTATCAATTTCTGTGTCATATCACTGGGTTCAAAATGTTCACTATACCCCTTGATAAAATCATTGAGGGGTCTAGTTTCCAAAATGGGGTCACTTTTGGTGAGTTTCCACTATTTAGGTGCATCAGGGGCCCTCCAAACGCGAAATGGCATCTGCTCTCGATTCCAGCCAATTTTGCGTTCAAAAAGTCACACAGTGCTCCTTCCCTTCTGAACCTTGCCGTGCGCCCAAACAGTGTATTTTCCCCACATATGGAGCATCGGCGTACTCAGGAGAAATTGCACAACAGTTTTAGGCGTCCATATTCTCCTCTTAACCTTGTGAAAATAAAAAATTTGGGCCTAAAAGATAATTTTTTTGTGGAAAAATTTTGATTTTTTTTATTTTCACGGCCCCATTTTATAAACTTCTGTAAAGCATCACAGAGTTCAGGGTGCTCACCATACATCTAGATAAGTTCCCTGAGGGGTTCAGTTTCCAAAATAATGTCACTTGTGGGGAGTTTCCATTGTTTAGGCACATCAGGGGCTCTCCAAACGCAACATGGCATCCACTAATTATTCAAGCAAATTTTACATTCAAAAAGTCAAACCCTGCCGTGCTCTCAAACAGTGGTTTTCCCCCACATATTGGGTATCAATGTGCTCAGGAGAAATTGCACAACAAATTTTGGTGTCCATTTTTTCCTGTTACCCTTGTGAAAATAAAAAAAATGGGGTCTAAAGTCACATTTTTATGAAAAAGTTAAATGTTCATTTTTTTCTTCCACATTCCAAAATTTCATGTGAAGCACCTGAAGGTTTAATAAACTTCTTGAATGTGGTTTTGAGCACCTTGAGGGGTGCAGTTTTTATAAAGGTGTCACTTTTGGGTATTTTCTGTCATAAAGGCCCCTCAAAGTCACTTCAAATTTGATGTGGTCCCTAAAAAATGGTTTTGTAAATTTTGTTGGAAAAATGAGAAATTGCTGGTCAACTTTTAACCCTTATAACTTCCTAACAAAAAAAAAAATTGTTCCAAAATTGTGCTGATGTAAAGTAGATATATGGGAAATGTTATTTATTAACTTATTTTGTGTGACATATCTCTCGGATTTAAGGGCATGAAAATTAAAAGTTTTAAAATTGCGAAATTTTCAAAATTTTTGCCAAATTTCCATTTTTTTTTTCACAAACAAACTCAAGTCATATTGAAGAAATGTTATAACTATCATGAAGTACAATATGTCACGAAAAAACCATCTCAGAATCAGGTGGATCCGTTGAAGCGTTCCAGACTTATTACCTCATAAAGTGACAGTGGTCAGAATTGTTAATATTGGCCTGGTCATTAACGTGCAAACCACCCTCGGGGGTAAAAGGCTTAAAGATATCTATTAAAAGTTAAATTTTAGGATGTATACTATTTTCTTTGGTCTATGATTTATTGATATACTCGAACTTTCTAATTTGAGCCGTTTAGCTACTGGTTTTTCTTCTGTTGCTATAAAGTAAAATGATTCTCTTCCCATATCTAGATCGGTTCTGTTCCCATATCTATATAGTTAGCTAAGTTCTGTTTCAATACCTATGTAGAAAGCTCGGTTCTGTTTATGTATCTATGTAATAAGCTTAATTCTGGTACAGTATGTAGTAAACTTGGTACTATTACTGTATCTATGATGTACGATTAGTTCTGTTCCTGTATCTATGTAGAAAGCTTGGTTATATTGCTGTCTCTATGTACTAAGCTCAGTTCTGTTTCCATATTTATGTAGTAAGCCAAATTCTGGTACAGTATCAATGTAGTATGCTCAGTTCTGTTCCTGTGTCTATGTAGTAAGCTCGGTTCTATTACTGTATCTATGTTGTAAGCTCGGTTCAGTTCCTGGATCTATATAGTAAACTTGGTTCTTTTCCTGTATCTATGTAGTAAGCTTGATTATGGTAAAGAATCTATATAGTAAGCTTGATTCTGTTCCTGTAGCTATGCAGTAAGCTGGCTCCTGTTACTATACCTATGTAGTAAGCTAGCTTTTATTACTGTATCTATGTAATAATCTTGGTTCTGTTCCCATATGTATGTAGTAAGCTTGGTTCTGTTTACGTCTCCATGTAGTAAGCTTTGTACTGTTACCGTATCTATGTAATAAGCTTGGTTTTGTTTCTTTATCTGTGTAGTAAGCTGAGCTCTGTTTCCATTTTTGTGTAGTCAACTCGGTTCTGTTCCCATATCTGTATAGTAAGCTTGGTTCTGTTACCATAGCTTTGTAATTAACTTAGTTCTAATACTGTCTCTATGTAGTAAGTTTAGTTTTGTTCTTACATCTACGTAGCAATCTTGGTTCTGATCCCATATCTTTGCAGTTAACTTCGTTCTAATACTGTCTATGTATAAAGCGGATTCTGTTCCATGATTGTAGTAAGCTAATGCTGTTCCTGTATCTGTCTGGTAAGCTGCTTCTGTTCCTGTATCTATGCAGTTAACGTCTCTATGTTGTAATGTAATCTTGGTTCTGCTTCTAAATCTATGCAAAACCTAGAATAAAAAGAATGAGTAGATACCTTGCAGTAAATAAATAAATAGTAAATGTAAACAACATAGGGTACTTTGTACCATTTTGATCAAAAGAGAGTAAAATGCCAACCACCGCAATAAGGTGTACCTAATCAGGATGGTCTCTAGCTCTAAATCTCACCTCACTACATGCCATCAGGCCTCAATATAGACTGGGGTAGAGCAGGACCTAGAACTTACTGGAAAGCTAAATATACAACATGCACAGCCCAAAAGGGGTGGGAACACAGGCCATATGCACAAGGTGCAAGTACAGTTGTGCTCAAAAGTTTACATGCCCCAGCAGAATTTTTGCATTTCTGGCCTTGTTTCAGAGTATATGAATGATAGCAAAAAACTTTTGGGTGAAGCCATTTAATGTCAAACTACTGTGTTTTCTCTTTTTAAATCTTAATGATAACCAAAAAAATCCAAATGACCCTGATCAAAAGTTCATATAACCTGATGATTTTGATGTGATAACATGCACAGAATTTGACACAAATTGGTTTGAATGGCTACTAAAGGTAATATCTTCACCTGTGACCTGTTTGCTTGTAATCAGTGTGTGTGCATAAAAGCTAAGTGAGTTTCTGGGATCCAGACAGACTCTTGCATCTTTCATCCAGCCATTGACGTTTGTGTATTGTGAGTCATGGGGAAAGCAAAAGAATTGTCAACGGATCTATGGGAAAAGGTAGTTGAACTGTATAACACAGGAAAGGTATACAAAAAGATAATGCCAGTCAGCAGCGTTCAAACTGTGATTAACAAATGGAAAATCAGGGGCTTTGTAAAAACCAAACCATGGTCAGGTAGACCAACAAAAATTTTGGCCACAACTGCCAGGAAAATTGTTCGGGATGCAATGAAAAACCCACAAAAAACATCAGCTGAAATTCAGTACTCTCTGAAAACTAGCGGTGTGGCGGTTTCATGATGCACAATAAGGAGGCACTTGAAGAAAAATGGGCTGCATGGTCGAGTCACCAGAAGAAAGCCATTATTGAGCAAATGCCACAAAGTATCTCACCTGCAATACGCCAAACAGCACAGAGACAAGCCTCAAAACTTCTGGAACAAGCTAATTTGGAGTGATGAGACCAAAATTTAACTTTTTGGCCACAACCATAAATGTTACATTTGGAGAGAGGAACAACATTCCTACTGTAAAGCACGGAGGTGGATCGCTGATGTTTTGGGGATCTGTGAGCTACAAAGGCACAGGAAACTTGGTAAAAGTTGAAGGAAAGATGAATGCAGCACGTTATCAGCAAATACTGGAAGCAAATTTGCACTCATCAGCCCGGAAGCTGCGCATGGGACGTACTTGGACGTTCCAACATGACAACGATCCAAAACACAAGGCCAAGTCAACCTGTCATTGGTTACAGCAAAACAAAGTGAAGGTTCTGGAGTGGCCATCTCGGTCTCCTGACCTCAATATCATTGAGCCACTCTGAGGAGATCTGAAGGGCGCAGTTCATGCTAGACAGCCCAGGAAATTACAGGAACTGGAGGCTTTTTGCCAAGAAGAATGAGCAGCTTTACCATCTGACAAAATAAAGAACCTCATCCACAACTGCCACAAAAGACTTCAAGCTGTCATTGATGTTAGAGGGTGCAATACACGGTATTAAGAACTGGGGTATGTGAACTTTTGATCAGGGTCATTTGGATGTTTTTGGTTGTCATTAAAAAGAGAAAACACAGTAGTTTGACAATAAATGGCTTCACTCAACCAATAACCATGAGTGTAAAAAAAGTTTTTTGTTATCATTCATATACTCTGAAACAAGCCCAAGAAAGCAAAAATTCTGTCAGAGTATGTAAACTTTTGAGCACAACTGTAACTAAAGCAAAACCCTAAAAATATGCCGGCACACTGGTGGGATGGATTTTTGATCAAAATAGTGTCAACTAAGTCCTCTATGTTATTTATATGTACTAGTATTTATTATTTACTTACTGCAGGGTATTTGCTCATTATTTTTATTCTAGGTTCTGTTTGTGTAATGGCCACAGTGTGAATGTGCACCTATACATTGCACTAATACCAACTGGTGTGTCAGCCTATTTTTTCAGTTTTGTTTTAGTTCCAAATCTATGCAGTTAACATGTTCCTGTTTGTATTTTGTAGTAAATGTCAGATCTTTGGTGAAGATGTTTTTATATAGTGTGTGAAATATTGAGTCTGCTCCGTGATGAATTATGTATTGTGGGCTACCAGATTTGTATTTGGTTGCATTTTATAAGGTTATCATGGTCTTCTATCAATGAACTACACTGCACTACCCACAACTTTTGCAAAATAAATAACTATACTAATACCAAACTTCTTCCATTTAAGGATTATGGAGGCCACTGTGCTCTTAGAAACCTTGAGTAATGCAGAAATTCTTTTGTAACCTTTGCCAGATCTGTGCATTGCCACAATTCTGTCTCTGAGCTCCTTGGGCAGTTCCTTTGAGCTCATGATTCTCATTTGTTCTGACATGCACTGTGAGCAGTGAGGTCTTATATAGACAGGTGTGTGCCTTTCCAAATCAAGTCCTATCAGTTTAATTAAACACAGCTGGACTCCAATGAAGGAGTAGAACCATCTCAAGGAGGATCACAAGGAAATGGACAGCATGTGACTTAAATATGAGTGTCTGAGCAAAGGGTCTGAATATTTCAGTTTTTCTTTTTTAATAAATTTGCAAACATTTCTACATTTCTGTTTTTTTTCAGTCAAGATGGGGTGCAGAGTTTACACTAATTAGAAAAAAAGAATGAACTTTTTAGAATTTACCAAATGGCTGCAATGAAACAAAGAGTGAAAAATTTAAAGGGGTCTGAATACTTTCCGTACCCACTGTAGGGTAAATACAATACTCACCTATCCTCCTCGTTCCCCCGCTGCTTAGAGGCCCCCCCGGCTCACGGGCCCCATAACAGTGGCGTGGCTTGCCGTCATTGGAGGTACGCCACTGCCCTTAGTCCACTCACGGGAGCGCCGCTGGAAATCTTTTTTTCTTCCATACCCTCGTGAAGGCCACTGTCGGGCCAGGACAGGAGAACAACCATGATACATGGATGAGCTGCAAACTGTTGCTGGTAATCCCCCATTGATACAAACACCTCACTAGAGTTGTGCCTGGACTAGCACAACCTATCCAGGCGAGCATATAACAGCACAATCTCTACATTAATTTATCTTATTTATTGCGCTCAGGTATCGCTTCCTTTTTTTCCCAGTTTTCTCTTTCTGCCCAGACCTACTGTAACACTGTATGCTGTGCGTGCAATGTTAGAATTCACAAATCTGCGGTCACATAGTCATCGCAGACTTGTAGCTAAAGACTAGACAATCCCTTTAATAATTTCATAATAAGCAGCTTATTATTTGTATAAAGTTAAGTTATTAAAGGGGATGTGCGGCTTGGGATAAAAAGTCTGCAGTCACTCTGTGACTGCAGACTGGCAAGTCATGACAGGGTGCGGTGCGCCTGCTGTCATGAGTCCCCAACAGTGTGTCGGGCGGTCATGTGACCACATGTATTCTATTTGTACGTGTCGACCAGATACATTTGGCTTCTCGCAGTAGAAGAGAATTGAGACAAGCCGAAAGAGTCTAGTCAACACATGCAAATAGCATACATGTGGTTACATGACCGCCCAATCACATAAGCAATGCTGGGGACTCATGGGCCATTATTACTGTACATGGGGGAATCAGGGGACATTATTAAATGTTAAGTGGGCACTTAAGAAGTATTATTGTTATAGGGGCTCTCAGGGTATTGGGACCATCAAAGGTGCACATGGGGCATTATTACTTTCTAAGGGCAAAATATGGGCACTGTTTTCTAGGGCAGTTGCACAGGGTAGTAATATTTTATAGGTGTAGTTTTACCATCTAGAGGGCACAAATGGGGATTTTACTTTGTAAGAGGCACAGTGGTAGAATTATTATATGGGGGCACAGTGGTGGCATTATTATGTGGGGTACTAAGAGTAATAGGGACACATACGGCAGCAGCAGCTCAGTATTGGGTGGGATATTAGCAGGATGAGGTGTTTGTGCAGGTCGGGGATAGATGGTGATGGGGCCAGAAATGTGAGAAGTCAGATGTGTCTTTGTGGTATTCCCTGTAGATAAGTCCTGGCTGGAGAAGTTGCCGTGTCGGTCTGGGCCAGATGGAAAAGGTGGGAAAAGTAAACGACTCCACCAGAAAGAACATGTGTAAGTCACCATCAATAACTACTGTAATCTCTTATATGTTCTGCAGGACTGATATCTACCACTATATGTCCCCATATGGCGGTAATATCAGTGTTGGTCTTTGTACAGAGATTTTCTCTAGTAACAGACTGGTCATCTGCTGAGGTTCTCCAACATCCACTATTAGGGTGCTCCACCATAGTTATAATCAGGGTTACATGGTTAGGGGCCCTCGCAGAAGTTTTGTCCCCCCAGAACCAAACACCTAGCTATGCCTCTGATATATGTATATGTATATATACACACATTATCTGTCTGTCCTTTATTTTGTAAACTTATGCACTGCTATGTATAGCACAAGTAATGAGACTAACGCAGCTTCAAGTCCCTTAAGGGGACTATTAAATACAATAAAAAGTTAAAGAAAAAAAAAACACAAATTTCAAATCACCCCTCTTTTGCCCCTTTAAAAATAAAACAATTAAAAAAAATCATATTTGGTATTGCTGCATTCAGAAATGTCTGATCTATCAAAATATAAAGTAAATTAATCCAATCAATAAACGGCATAATGAGAAAAAAAATTCAAAAAGCCAGAATTGTGGGTTTTTTTGGCTGCTGCAGCATTGCAATAAAATGCAATAATAAGAGATCAAAACATCGTATCTACTACCAGAATGGTATCAGTAAAAAATGTCTACTCAGGGCGCAAAAAATAAGCCATCAAACAGCACTAGAACATGAAAATTCAAAGTGTTACAGGTCTCGGAAAATAGAAACACAAACAAAAGTGCTCTGTTTTTATCAATTTCAGAATTTTATTTCATCACTTAAATTAAAAAATATATACGTTTGATATCTGCGTAATCGTACTGACCTGGGGAATCATATTGCTAGATCAGTCTCACCGTATAATGAACATTGGTAGTTTAGAAATGTCACTTTTTTTGCAATTTCAATGCACTAGAATTTTTTTCCCTGCTTTCTAGTGCATCATATGATACAATGTATTCTGTCATTGAAAACCACAACTAGTCCCACAAAAAAACAAGCCCTCATACAGCTCTGAGGATGGAAAAATAAAAAAGTTATGGCTCTTGGAAGGGGAATTAAGGCTAAGTGCCCGCGATGCAGAAATGCTGCAGATTTTTTCCGCATCTCCCTGGCAGGAAAAAACATGCGGATTTTACATGCGTTTTTCCTGCCAGGTAGAAGCGTTTGTCAAGCGTTTTTGCAGCATTCCTGCATGCGGGTTATCAAGCGCTTTTCCAAGCAATTTTAGCATCACTTGGAAAAGTGCTTGACAACTTGGTCACACTATATAAATCCATGCAACCGGCATGGATTTATATAGTGTGACCAAGTTAATAGACAAAAAAAAGAATAAAAATGGTAAAAAATAAAGATTATATTTACCTTCCGATGGACCCCGGTCTTTTCTCCGCTGCGTCTGGTCTCTTGTATGGCTCACGGTGGTCTAAAAGGACCTTTCGTGACGTAATTTAGTCATGTGACAGGTCACGCGACCGAGGTCCTTTTAGACCATCGCGAGCCGTAGAAGAGACCGGACGCATCGCTGAGGAGACCGGGGGCCATCGGAAGGTGAGTATAATCTTTATTCTTTATTTTAAATTCTTTTTTTTAACAGGTACTATGGTATCCGGGTCTGGAGGAGAGTCTCCTCTTCTCCAAACCCTGGTACCATCCGCACATTGAATTGCTTAATATCTGCATGTGCACATGTAGTCATGTGGATATTAAGCGATTCAGTGCAAGTCAATGGCGGCAATTATGCTGCGTGTCCGCAAAATTAATGGACATGCTGCGTATTTTTCCGCAATCATAGTCCGCAGCGGAAATTTCCGCAGCATGTGCACAGCACATGTGGATTATTATTGGGGACTATGGGGCAAGTATTACCAAGCGCTTTTTAAGCGTTTTCGCTGCGGAAATTCTGCGACAAAAACGCTTGAAAAATGCATAGTGGGCACGCAGCCTTTAAACAAAAACAGAAAATCGCCCGGAGGTGACGGAGTTATATAAGAACCACAAAGTGGATTTCTTCACCAAAGGTATCAATGTGATCTGTATTACCCCACCATTACCACCATGTCTTTACATTACAAAATCGTGCTGACCGGTTCTCTTTAAACTCAAGTCAAGTGTAACAAGTAAAAGATGCATCTAACAAACAAACATCATAAGCAAGTTACATTGTATGTGACATATATGCTTTATTGATTTTTTTAAAGAACTACGTTACGATCTAGACAAGCTCTTCATCCGTCATGGTAAAATACAACTTGTCCAGTCGCAGTGGGTCAGATCTCAAGGACTGATGACGGCCAGTCAAGAACTTTTAGTTGGAATAATTTGCTTAAAAATGTTATTCCCAACTCTGGAAAATAAATTAGAGGAAATTTAGTAATGAAATACAATGCCCGAACTACTTTCAATCTGCTAAAATAATTATGTATTTGAAGCACTTATGACATACTGTATCTTGTGCATACAACAGAAATGCTTAGGATGGTAAGGGTAAAGAGAAGCGTCTAACTACTCCTTATATATGACATATGTGTGAGGACCTCACAGAGCTGTTAGTGTAACTGCATTCACTATTCAGCCAAAGTGACACATCTGGCAATGCTTAGTTCTCTGAAGTTTTATGGTGGACATGATCCATGTCAGGCAGTCAGTAGCTCTGGAAACAAATAATCCAACCCACTCATTGCAACGGCAGTGATTTTTTTAAGCAATTTATGAGCAATGTGTCAAGGCTGTATGCAGTATACGGCGTGTGTCAGGACTATGTGCGGCATACGGCCAGTGTATCAGGGTTGTGTGCGGTATACAGTCAGTGTGTCACAGCTGTGTGTGATATATGAGCAATGTGTGAGTGCTGTGTGCGGTATACGGCCAGTGTGTTAGGGCTGTATGCCAGGGGCGGACATACTGCTGGTGCAGCTGCACCGGGGCCGGAGGTGCAGGGTTGCCCTTGCAGGGCAGCTAATACTGAGGGCAATTTGGCATGTTTTTCGGAGCGGGCAGGAAGCGATCCCTGTAGCTACGCTGCCATCTAGGAGAAAATGGCAGCAGCAACAGAGCCGCAGGAGCTCATTCTCTGCTTTCTGCCTGGTGCTTTCTCCAAGACACAGCTTGATAACATCAGCATGCAGCACACGCCTGTATCAGAGAGAAAGTTGCCGGCGACAACGAAGCTGCAGAGGAACGGGCAGAGAGCTGAGTGTTTTCTTTTCTCAACCAATACACTGGGGAGACCAGGAGAGGACACTGAGGTGTGGTGGGGGAGAAAAATGATGGGTGTGGTGGAGAGGACAATGATGGAACTGGTGGGGGAGAACAATGATGGGGGTGGTGGAGAGGACACTGAGGTGTGGTGGGGGAGAACAATAAGGGGGATGGAGAAGATGACAATGCGAGTGTGGGGACTTATAATGGACTTATGAACAGGGGGAGGGGAAGGAGGACGTTAGGTATGGATGTAAAATGAATTAGGTGGTGGAGGAGGGTGCCAACTCCCTGATAGTGCCATAATGAATTGTAAGATGGGGGAGGATGCTATCAGGGACTTAAAATGTATTGGGGAGTGTGAGAGGAGGGGGTAAGGTGGATAGAACACTTTATAATGAATTGAAAGGTGGGAGAAGACGCTGTTAGGTACTTGTAATGAAATGGGAGATGGCAGAGGTTGCACAGTACCTGATAATGTCACATCCCATTCATTATGATGCTATTAAGGACTTATAATGAATGGGGTGGACACAGGACAGGGACTAAGGCTATGTATACACATTCAGGATTTGCAGGAGAAAATTCTGCATGTACTAATGTGTTGGCAGGAAGAACACTGCGTAAAATAATTTTTTGCCACATTTTTGCCATGCTTTTGTTGCGCATTTTTCCCACTTATTATTACAGGTGAAATACAATACAAGAATTGACAGTATGCAGATTTTAATCTGCTGCAAATCTGCAAGGAAAAAATAAGCAATGTGTGAATGAGACTTCAGGGATCTCATTCACTTTGCTTGTACTTTAAAACTTTCCATATTTTTCGTGTGCACATAGCCTTACAGGTAATTTGGGAGAGTCAGAGACTGAATCATTTATATTATTGGGCAGTGGAGATTATAGTT
Organism: Phyllobates terribilis; assembly: GCF_046119375.1. NCBI lineage: Eukaryota > Metazoa > Chordata > Amphibia > Anura > Dendrobatidae > Phyllobates > Phyllobates terribilis. The sequence continues at coordinate 478,258,649 of NW_027362761.1, forward strand.
AACGGGGGGGAACAGTGCTGCTTATCACTTTATAGTTTGATTGGTGCATGGCTAATAGCATATTAATGGTGGGGTACATATCTGTATTCAGGGGCACAGTGCAGAGGAGACACTTGTATCTATACAATGTATGTGACCTTGTTATTTTCAGGGCGGCGACGATCATCGTAATAAGACAAGTCGTGGCTGGGAGATGTCGACATGAAGGTCTGACCGGATGGAGAAGAAACAGCAGAAAATGACTACTCAGATGAGACGTCATCGGTAAGTACCTGGATGTAAATATTATTCTGTATCTGTACTGTATAACTTGGAGTGATACTGTTATTTGTAAAATCCCTTAGATCACATTCTCACATTTGTGTGAAATGTCCATTTGCTGCCAGATTTTTTTTTATCGGACGGCACACGGACTTGTAAAGTTTTATAGGTCCATTAACATATCCATGAAAATCACGGATCTGAGAATGAGATCCTTAAGGGTCAGAGAATGTCCTGTTCTGGTCCGATTTTGAGGATCAGCATAAGACATGCTCAATGCGTCTATAAAAGCGCACAGCACATCGACACTGCACACGGATACAGGAATGTAGCCTTATTATGTATAGCATAGTCCCTTAGTATATAGTGTACTCACTTATTATTTATAGCACAGTCCCTTAGTATATAGTGTACTCAATTATTATGTATAGCACAGTCCCTTAGTATATAGCGTCGTCCTTAGTAACATAGTTTCCTCTTTTATTATGTATAACACCGTCCCTTATTATGTACTATCCTCTTTAGTTATACATGGTGCCATCCTCTACTGTTATGTACAGCACCATCCATTACAAAGTGTATTCTTGTTATATTTGTTATTCACAGCTAGAGATGAGTGAACATGTTTGAAAACCGTTTGCCAATTTCAAATTCGGCACGAACGCTGCACATGCGGATTCGTGATCAGACACCCGAGCATTTTTACTTAAACTCTGCAAAATTCGATAAAAGTCCGGCAAATGATTGAGTTTCCACTACAGTATTTTCAGCACTTTGGTTAGGATAGTGGTGCTGTATGAGGAGCGGGGGTACATGTTTGATGAGGAGATGGGGTGGGGAGAGGTCAGAGGAGCGGCGTGCTTGTGATCTAATTATTTTTCCCTAACTTAATGTGGGCAAATTGCGGCTAGCAAATCAGGGCGCAGGAACCATCTACAATGTCCAGACACAAGGGCTTGTGCAATTGGCTGCTGAAATCACATGTCCCTCTCTATATAAAGAGCAGACATGTTTTAGTGCCATTTTGTGAGTATAACCGATCAGAGAGGCTGATCCTGGTCTGCTCCTGGACACTGAGCGATTTTAGATAGTTTAGATAGATAGGGTCCTATGTGGCTGTAAAATCAACCTTCCAGCAGTTTTTTTTGTGCCATTAGTGAGGTCTAGACGAAGACAGCAGGGCACATTTCCTCATAGAACTCTGTTGTGCACTGCTTCTATTGTGCTCCATGCACGAGTACACCTTACACCTTTAAAAATCGGCGGTGAATTTCAGCTGTATGCAGAGCTCGTTCTGAGTAAAAAAATCAATTTTTTTCTGTTACTAACCAGCAGGCCAGATCTCAGTTTGAAATTGTTTGGAGCATATGTACTATTTAATACAGGCCTCATCCACAGTAAAAAAAAAAAAATCAAATTTTTTGTTGCAACCACACTATCTGAGCAACACGAGTGGGGAAAAAGCAAGGTCGTGGTGGAAGGGGGAATAGGCTTGGTGTTCAAGGTATATGTGGGGTAGGTGGTAATGTTAGTGAAAGCACTAGCGACGCCACCAGACGTTAACCCCCAAGTGATGGGGGCGTGATCCTGATGAGACTCAGGTCACACAGACTGTATTGTGCTATCAGGGCATGAAGAGGGGGAGGGTGACTCTCAGGGTGAGGAATGGGAGAACAAAGAGGATGATGATGAGGTTGTAGATCCCACTTGGTGTGAACCCAAAGGCATGCAGCTGAGTAGCTCATCTGAGGAGGTGTAAGATGAAGAAGACAAGGAGGTTACATTGCGCCCTACGGCACAGACACGGAGTGATGCAACCACAACGAGCATTGCATCCTGGGCCACAACTGTGGCTGTGGCCAGCAGCTGTCGCGGGTCTGCACCTCGCAGGGACAGCAAAGGTTGCCTAGTCTGGGCCTTTTTTGACACCGCAAAGGATGAGCCAACTCACATTATCTGCCAACTTTGCAAAAAAAAAAACTCAGTACAAGGAAACAGTGCAATAATTTGACTACTACATGCTTGAACCTTCACATGCGCAATCAACACGCGTTACACTGGCAATCTCACTGCGATAAAATGCAGACCTCACCAACCATAGGCCGCCTGTCACAACAGGTTTGGGAAAGACTTAGTGCAACACAGAGGGAAAAGGGAAAGGGAACCCAGACACTAGGGAAAGGGGGAAGTGGAAACCTCCTAGTCTGATCTTGCATCACCCTGTCTCAACTACCATCCCTATATTGTCTCTTCAGCAATCGCCACATGCGTGCCTTGCCCTGCTCTCCCTGGCGTATGGCTACGGCTGGCGATGGGAGGAGATGAGCACTAGTCAACCTCCACTAAACTCTATAGACAACAAGGATAGACAAAACAGCGGGAAATGGCTTAGCTTTAGATGAACTCCAACTAAGCACACGGCCTCAAGCTCCAGAGAGGACAAAGTACGGCTACTGCTAAGCTTCACAAGTAGAAATGAATATAGCCGGCGACCCCCTCTGAGACACGCCAGGTATATATACACCCAGGACATAGAGCTAATTAGCAAGAGAGAGGTAGCCGCTCGGTCCAAAAGACAGCCTCTTAACTAAGAAGCTGTCTGTAATGACAAACGTAGAGATCTCCTGCAACCCACAGCAGGGTGACTGTCTGTCACTTATGACACATCCGTGAAAGTATACCCCCCTCTACGAGTGGCCTCCGGACACTCAGGACCGGGTTTCTCAGGAAAAGAGGTGTGGAATGTGTGAACCAATCTGGGAGCGTTAACCTCTGATGCTGAAACCCACATCCTCTCCTGTGGATCATAGCCTTTCCAGTGCAACAAGTATTGTAGAGAATGACGTTGGAGATGAGAATCTACAATCCTCAAAATCTGGAACTCCAGATTACCATCAACCATTACTGGGGGCGGTGGTAGAGGTGAGGGCTCAAGAGGTTATACATACCTTTTGAGTAATGACCTTTGGAACATATTGTGGCCCTTAAGTGCCTGAGGAAGTTCAAGACGAAGCGCTGCTGGGTTAATGATGGCGGTCATAGGTGGATTAAAATGAGGGCAATCTGGGCTACCGCCCGGGGCCCCAGCCTCCTGGGGACCGATGAATTGCCCCCATTATAATTCGCAATCCCATGTGTTATTCAAGTCACAGCCACGGGCCCGCGGCGGCAGGTAGCTTGAATGATGCTGAGCCCACCTTGCCACATGACGTGAGGCAGAGTGGACCCAGAATACATAGCGGGGGTGGCCGGGCGCATCTATTTAACAGCTAGGTGAACACTCATGTCACGACTCAGCCACTCCTAGTCAGCCGCCGCGGCCGCATGTTGTCACCATCGTGCGCAGATGCTGGGCCCACCCTGCCTAATGACGTCAGGTGTCTGGAGCACAGCGTCGGGGGTACGGGAGCGAGGTGAGTATGTGTTGTGTTTATTTTTTTAATGATAAATATATATATATATCCAGCTATGGGGGTTCATACTGTATATAACCAGCTATGGGGGGCTCATACTGTATATAACCAGCTATGGGGGCTCATACTGTATATAACCAGCTATGGGGGGTTCATACTGTATATAGGGGGATGTCAGCATACTTAATTCTGCTCTATATTAAGACATACAATGAATGTAAACAAATAATTATAATTAATATGTTAATATTAATATTGAGCAGAATTAATTTCAGCCTATTTGTTCGGCCTCCACAACAGTCACGATCTGTCATGTGGCCCATTGGGAAAATTGATCACCCGATGCTGCTCTATTTTGTAAAACGCTATGTTATGTATAATGCTGTACACAAGGGAAAAAATTGCATGATCTGCTTTTTTTTCCCATCTACAGATATGCACCAAACCACCTGTGTGTTGCTCACATGAGCTATCACATGATTTATCAAAGGTGATCATGTGACATGTCACGTGACACATCAGGTAAACTGCCCGGGGCCCTGGCTACTCTTAATCCACTACCTGACGGCGGTTATTTTATATGGACCAATAAACCCAGGTTCCAGCTTCCAAGAAGGAACTTTCAATCTTATATTCCTGATAGACAACCACACAAAGTCATTCACATTCAGGTCCGGACCTGGCAAGCGTTTTCTGTCAGCCATATGTTTATACCGGTCTCCCATGATCTTTAAATTACACAGAACACCCTGCCATACCGAGGAGAGCGACGAAGCAAATGGTTCCTCCTCAGGAACTCCTGAAGCTCCTCCCCCACTGAAGGTACCAAACTGTGGATGATAACCGTATGCACCGAAGAACGGTGGCCTGCCAGTGGATTCTTGATGATGATTATTGATGGCAAATTCTACCAGAGGTAAGTAGGATGCCCAATCCTCCTAATTTTCAGAGACAAAACACCTGAGGTAAACCTCCAAGTTCTGATTGACACGCTCGGTCTAACCATTCGACTGAGGGTGGAAGGCAGAGGAGAAGGACAGCTGCACCCCCAGTCAAGAACAGAATGTCTTCCAGAACTTGGAAACAAACTGGGTCCCCCGATCAGACACCACATCGGAGGGAACCCCGTGAAGCTTCACAATCTCATTTATGAACACTTGAGCAAGTGTCTTGGCATTGGGAAGTGCAGGTAATACGACAAAATGAACCATTTTACTGAACCTATCTACTACCACCAAAACCACCGTTTTGCCTGCAGAAACCAGTAGGTCAGTAATAAAATCCATGGACAAGTGTGTCCATGACCTACTAGGTATAGGTAGAGGAAGAAGAGTACCAAACGGACGGGTATGTGAAACCTTAAAACGTGCACAAATATTACAAGCAGCTACGTGTTTAATTACATCGAGATGCAACTCCGGCCACCAAAAATTACGAGAGAGGAAGTCCACGGTTGCCTTACCACCTGGATGCCCAGCAAGCACAGAGTTATGATGTTCCTTGATTACTTTGCGGCACATATCAGATGGTACAAATAACTTTCTTGAAAGGCAGGAGGCAGGGGCGCCCCCCTGAGCCGCCAACACCTCACCCTCCAGTTAAGGATAAAGAGCCAAAATGACTACCCCCTTCTGCAATATCGGGGCAAGGTTCTCATGGTCACCCCCACCAGGGAAGCTCCAGGACAAAGCATCAGCCTTGACATTTTTGACCCCTGGAAGAAAAGTGACAACAAAATTGAACCTAGTTAAAAACAGGGACCATCTGGCTTGCCTATGGTTGAGACATTTAGTCGACTGGAGATATGACAGGTTCTTATGGTCAGTAATAACAGTAATAGGATGGACAGCCCCCTCCAACCAATGTCGCCATTCCTTGAACGCCAATTTCATCGCTAAAAGTTCCCTATTACCCACGTCATAATTTCCCTCAGTCGAAGACAATTTTTTAGAAAAGAAAGCGCATGGATGCCATTTACCAGGGGAAGTACCCTGAGACAACACATCCCCAACCCTGACATTCGAAGCATCGACTTCCACAATAAAGGGTTGAGAAACATCGGGTTGACTGAGTATAGGTGCAGTGGCAAAATGATTCTTTAAGGAAGAAAAGGCTTGGAGGGAAGCATCTGACCATTTAAAAAAATAAGACCCCTTCTTAGTCATGTCAGTAAGGGGTTTCACTATAACAGAGTAATTTTGGATGAATTTCCTATAAAAATTAGTAAAGTCCAGAAAACGTTGAAGAGCCTTCAGGTTCTCGGGACGTTCCCAGTCAAGAACTGCATGGATCTTCTCCGAATCCATCCGAAAACCCGAAGATGACAACAAGTACCCCAAAAACTGCACCTCCTGAACAGCGAAAACACATTTTTCCAGTTTGGCATAAAGTTTGTTATCCAAAATATCGTCCAGATAGACCACTACAAACCTCCCCACCAAATGATGGAAAATATCATTTATGAAATGCTGGAATACCACAGGTGCATTGGTCAAACCAAAAGGCATAACCAGACTCTCGAAATGTCCTTCTGGGGTATTGAACTCTGTCTTCCATTCGTCCCCTTCTCTCATTCTAACCAGGTTGTAGGCTCCGCCTAAAATCCAACATGGAGAATATGTAAGCTCCCACAACCTGGCTGAACAAATCAGGAATCAAAGGAAGAGGGTAAAAATCACGAATGGTAATTTGATTTAATTCCCGGAAATCTAAACAGGGACGTAGACCGCCATCTTTTTTCTTCACAAAGAGGAACCCTGCCGCCACGGGCGAAGATGAGGGTCTGATATGTCTCTTCTCCAGACTTTCCAAAATGAAAACCTTCATGGCTTGTCTCTCAGGGCCAGAAAGATTATACAGTCTGGACTTTGGTAGTTTAGCTCCGAGGGTCAGGTTAATAAGACAGTCATAAGCACGATGAGGAGGCAAATCCTGACACCCCTTCTCAGAAAAAACGTTCTCAAAACCAGACAGAAAAAAACAGGTAATATTTCCATAGAGACAGTAGCAATGGAAATATCTTGACAGTTTTCATGGCAGTAATCTCCCCATTCAATAATTTCCCCAGTTTGCCAATCCACCAACGGATTATGTTTAACAAGCCAGGATATACCCAAGACAATCGGAGTGGGAAGATTGTCCAGAACATAGCAAGGGATGATTTCACAATGAACTGACCCCACCCTCAGTTTTACATTATGTACAATCTGAGTAAATGCTTTCGGTGCAAGTGGCGCCGAGACAATGGCAAAGATGGGAATAGATTCAGCTAAAGCACAGCAAGCAAGACTATGAGATTTCACAAACTCAGCATCAACCATGCCCGGTTCCGAGTGCCCCACGGCCCAGGGGGCGAGTCATTTGCTCTCTAGCACCACCTCTGCTGTCAGAACAAAGCGAGAACTACAGTTTGGCCACAAATGCACCCCTTGTTTATCCAACTCCAGATTACCAAGAGTTAATTGAGACTTCTTTTGTTTAGGAATTGAAGGACAGGTCCCAACAAAGTGTCCCTTTTTGCAACAAAAAAAAACATACGCCTTTTTTATTGCGAATCTCCGGGGAGATGCACGATGCAGAGACACCTCCACCTCACCCAGCACTGGTCCACCCCCAGACCACTCCCCTGGCAGAGGTACACAACCCCGACTAGAAGGCTCCGGAGAAGGTGGTTTCACCCGTCCATCCTGAAGGCGTCTATCAAGACGTATGGCCAAAGACATGGCAGCCTCCAAGGACTGAGGGATTTCATATACAGCCAAGGCATCTTTCAGTAAGCCCCTCACAAAATTGACTTCTAAGGGCTGAGTCATTCTATTTGGAATCCGTTGCCCATCTACGGAATTCCGAACTTTATGTTTCCACTGACCGAATCCCCTGTTGAAGGCGACGTAGCCTAGACTCAGCCAAGGCGACTCAGTCAGGGTCATCATAGATGAGGGCCAGAGCTCTGAAAAAACCCTCCACAGATTGGAGACAAACCAAGCCCTGCGGTAACGAAAACGCCCATGACTGAAGATCGCCCTGTAATAGAGAGATCACAATACCAACCCGTTGCTCCTCCTTACCGGAGGAGTAGGGACGAAGTTTAAAATACAATTTGCATGCCTCCTTAAATACAAAAAACGTGTCCCTACCTCCTGAAAACCTGTCCGGGAGGGCACCCTTGGGTTCAGGCTGGACAGGCCTACCTGCAGAGATCTCAATATTGGCAACCTGTAGCCACTGATGCTGCTGCTGTATCTCACCACGAAGGTCACTCACCTCCAGAGACAGCCTGTGCAGCCGCTCTGTAAGCTCTGCAACTGAACCCATACCAAAGGGAGAAAGGAAAAAAAAAAAGGTGCACACCCAAAAACACACAAAGAAAAAAACAAAAAACAAAATGTCAGTTTGTTTTTTTTTTTTTCCTTTTCAAAACATGCTCGGCCGGCTATAATGTCACGCCAGGTGTGGGAAAGACTTAGTGCAACACAGAGGGAAAAGGGAAAGAGAGACCAGACACTAGGGAAAGGGGGAAGTGGAGACCTCCTAGTCTGATCTGGCGTCACCCTGTCTCAACTACCGTTCCTATATTGCCTCTTCAGCAATCACCGCACGCGTGCCTCACCCTGCTCTCCCTGGCGTATGGCTACGGCTGGCGATGGGAGGAGATGAGCACTAGTCAACCTCCACTAAACTCTATAGACAACAAGGGTAGACAAAACAGCGGGAAATGGCTTAGCTTAAGATGAACTCCAAATAAGCACACGGCCTCAAGCTCCAGAGAGGACGAAGTACTGCTCCTGCTAAGCTTCAGAAGTAGAAATGAATATAGCCGGCGACCCCCTCTGAGGCACACCAAGTATATATACACCCAGGCAAGAGAGCTAATTAGCAAGAAAGAGGTAGCTGCTCGGTCCTAAAGACAGCCTCTTATCTAAGAAGCTGTCTGCAATGGCAAATGAAGAGATCTCCTGCAACCCATTGCAGGGCGACTGTCTGTCAGCTCTGACACACCCATGACACCGCCCTATCAACCGCATCTGCTGCTTCTTCCTCCTCCTTTGTTGCTGTGCTACTTTGTCACACAGGTCTTTGACCGCAGAACCTCCACTTGTTTACCCGTTCCAGTAAAGCTGAGTGAGAGCCTGTCAGCTGTAACGGAAGCGGACATGACTGCTGTTTTTGACCGATTTGAGACACCGAGCACACCACATCTTTTTCAATCCACCATAACATCTCCGCCTGCACCTCACTCACGGTCTAGCAGTATGTCGCGCTCACCCTACTCAGCCCTCTCTCAGCACTGCAGCCAGCCCTCGGTCACGCTGTTGTCGTCACAAAAAAGATTGGAGATGGTGGAGTTCAACCTCTTAGCTTTGTCATGTGTAGGAGGAAACAATCTGTTGCCATGGAAATGCTGCCTTTCCGCCTGGTAGATATAGACGGTTTCCGAAAGCTGATGGCCGTCACAGTCCCCCAGTACCAATTGCCAAGTTGCCATTGCTTCTCTAAGAAAGCTGTGTCTGTGCTACACTGGCATGTCAAAGACAACATTACCCGTTTCTTGATTAAATCTAAGCCTGCCAGGGAGCATTTCACCACAGACACCTGGACGAGTAAGCATGGCCAGGGATGTTACATCTCGCTGACTGGGTACTGGGTGAGTCTGGTGACTGTGGGTGCAGGCGGGGAAGGGTCTGCTCAACAAGTCTTGGAATCCCCAAGGCTTGCAGGATGAACCTCTGTATTTTACACTTTCTCCACTGCTTCTGCCTCCTCCACCTCCTCCAGGGTCTCCACCTGCGCCCTCAACCTCTGCCTTAATGAGACACGTGTTCCAACAGTGCAGAGCGAATCTCCACCACCTCTGTACTGCACAGCTAGGGCTCACCGCAATCAGGCAGTGTTAAAATTAATATGCCATGGAGATTGCAGTCATACAGCTGAAGAGTTGTGGACAGTTATCCAGGCCGAGTTTGAGCAATGGCTGTTTCGGCTGAACCTGGAGCCAGGGAAGGTCATGTGCGATAACGGTGTGAACCTGGTGGCAGCCCTATGCCGGGGCAAGTTCACACATGTGCCTTGCATGGCTCACGTCTTCAACCTGATGGTACAGCAATTTCTCTGTCACTATCCCAGCCTGGATGCGCTGCTGCAGAAAGTACGAAAGCTGTGTGCTCACTTCTGCCGTTCAGCCCTCAGGTCATCGACTTGCATCGATACAGAGGCCTTTGTCCATGCCAGTTAACTGGTTGATATGCGATGTGCCAACATGGTGGAATTCCACTCTGCACATGTTGCAGCGACTGTGTGAGCAGCGACGAGCCTTGATGCAGTATGTCATGTCGTATAGCCTGGGTCAACGCAGTACGGACGTTCGGCATATCACGTTTACGGAGTGGGCACAGATTAAGGACCTCTGTACCCTTTTGCACAGTTTTGAAATAGCTACTAAGATAGTTAGCGCTGTTCATGCCTTCATAAGCATCACTATTCCAGTCATCTACATGCTGGAGCATAGTTTGAATAGCCTGCGAGAGGAGGTGGTGGTCCCAGCGGAGGAGGAAGAAGCAGAGGAGGATGCGGAAGGGATAACAATGTCTCAAAATTCCGGACTGTCGTCACACAGGCGGGTGCCAAGGGAGGGTGGATTACAGCGATCGAGGGGGCTCATGATATCAGACAAACTGTTAGTAAAGGTGCAGGAGCTGAGGACAAATGAAGCAGGAAGAGGTGATGGGCGAGCAACAGTCAGGAGATAAGAGAATAATCATCCCCTCTCTGTTGTTCGTGGTTGGCACGAGGAAATGGAGGAAACAAGCATCAGTGTTACCCAGCCACCAACACACCATGGGCTTGGACTTCATGGAAGAGCCCGACATATAAGTGCCTTCTTGGTGCACTATCTGCAACATGACCCCCATATAGTTATGATTCGAAATAGTGCTGACTACTGAGTTGCCACTCTGTTAGGTCCACGTTATAAAAGTAAATTTTGCCAGAAGCTTCCCACCCTGGAAAGGGTCCCGCGCATGCTGGAGTATCGAAATACTCTTTTATACAACCTTAAGAGAGGTTTGCCCCAAGACAGCAGTGAGACACAGTGTGCATCGCAGTTCTAGGCTTCCAACCTCCGGCACGTCAATTTGTCAATGCTAAAACATTAGTATTAGCAGCAGCAGCGTAAGTGGCAAAATAAATTTCTGTGAGTCCTTTCACACATTTTTTAGACCAGCTCGTGCACTAGCACAACAGAGTACAAGTCTGACACGTGGTGAACAACTGGAGAGGATGGTGCAGGAGTATCTAGAGCTCAATATCAATACCATCAGGGAGGGTTTGGACCCTTTTACATTTTGGTCTTAAAAATGGGAGAGTGGCCTGAGCTTGCCTGTCACGCCTTGGAGTTTTATCATGCTCGGCAGCCAGCGTTCTCTCAGAACGTGTCTTTAGCGCTGCTGGTGGTGTTCTGATGGATAAGCGCAGCCGGCTGTTCCCTGAAAGTTTAGACTGCTTAACTTTCATCAAGATGAACAAGTCTTGGATCTCCAAGGACTTTTGCACCCCAATCGCAGACCGTACAGGCTAGGCGATGTTGTAGTTTTTAGTGTACTGCATTGATCTTGAATAATTGCAGTCTGTGATATCTTTGTCGTGGCTTCTGTGCCTGCTGTTGCTGATGCTGCAGATGGTAACAATAAATTTTGGGAATTTTAACACTCCTGGTTGGGTCTTCATCTGCTGGGTTAGTTATAGTGGAAGAGGTGTCGGTCCTAATTATGCTATTTCTACTCTACTGAAATTGATACCATTTTGATGGTGTCAGCCCCTAATTTTCGGAAATGGGGAGACTCCTGGTTGGGAGGCCTCCACTTATTTTCAGTCAACTACCCATGTTGCTATCCTTAAATTTTTGCACCAATACTAATCTATGAAACTCATTTTTCTACCATCTGAATATGGCTGAGCATAAAAGCAGCTTGAGCTGTGGCATGGTGGTATCAGGGCTTCCAGCATCGCAGACCTACACCAATCCTTCACCCACGTCATCTTAATTTGAAGTTCAATTCAAAGCTGTAAATGCTGGCCCAGACCCTGATACCTCATGCATGGCCCAAGGCTAATTGCTGCTGTGCCATTATAAAATTTGTACTGATTGATGCCACATTTCTTGGTGTATGCCCCTAATTTGATCTGTTTTGGCAGCTTTTGGGCCCGTTTGAAGATGTTGTGTATGCGTTTGGTTTTGCATCCCATTGAATCCAATGGGGTTCGGTATGTTCAACGATCTGTTCGACAAATTATTCAGCGAACATCGGAAAGTTTGCCGAACTGGAACAAACCGAACATTGAAACATGCGCTCATCTCATCTCTATTCACAGCGACTTCTTTATTACATAGACGTCTCTTGTTAGATATAAAATGACTGCTGATGGGGCAGCTCCCATGCTCCATCAGCCGTCATTGCATTATATATCTAACAAGAGAGGATGGTATGTAACATAAACAGGGTTCTATATAATCTGATATGTAAGGGACGCTGCTGTACATAACAAGAGAGGGCACTGTGTAATAAGGGACGGCAATATACATAATAAAAGAGACTATGTAAGATATATACAGGTGCTTCTCACAAAATTGGTATATTTTCAAAAAGTTAATTTATTTCAGTTCTTCAATATAAAAAGTGAAACTCCTATTATATAGAGTCATTACAAACAGAGTGATCTATTTCAAGTGTTTATTTCTGTTAATGTTGATGATAATGGCTTACAGCTAATGAAAACATTGCAAAGTCATTATCTCAGTAAATTAGAATAATTAACAAAAAACACCTGCAAAGGCTTCCTACGCGTTTAAAAAGGTCCCTTAGTCTGTTTCAATAGGCTCCACAATCATGGGAAAGACTGCTGACTTGACAGATGTCCAGAAGGCAGTCATTGACACACTCCACAAGGAGTGTAAGCCACAAAAGGTCATTGCTAAAGAAGCTGGCTGTTCACAGAGTGCTGTATCCAAGCATATTAATGGTAAGTTGAGTGGAAGGAAAAAATGTGGTGGAAAAAGGTGCACAAGCAACCGGGATAACCACAGCCTTAAAAGGACTGTTAAGGGGCTGTCCACTACTTTCACAATGATGCCCTATCCGTAGGATGTATGATCAGCCGATCAGCTGTTATCGGTGTCGGCAGCGGCAGCTGCCAGCCAGAAGTCCTTACCTGCGGTGCTTGGCCGTCAAGTTGTAGTGGCCGGCGCTTGTTACTACACATCCGCCTCCCATTCAGTTGAATGGGACGCGGATGTGCAGTACCCTGCGGCGGCCACCACACATGGACGGCCAATCACCGCAGGTAAGGACTTCTGGCTGGCGGCCGCTGCCAGCACCGATAACAGCTGGATCCTATGGATAGGGCATCAATGTGAAAGTAGTGGACAACTTCTTTAAGAAAAGGCCATTCAAAAAGTTGGGGGAGATTCACAAGGAGTGGACTGCTGCTGGAGTTATTGCTTCAAGAGCCACCACACACAGACGTATCCAGGACATGGGCTCCAAGTGTCGCATTCCTTTTGTCAAGCCACTCATGACCTATAGACAATGCCAGAAGTGTCTTACCTGGGCAAAGGAGAAAAAGACCTGAACTGTTGCTTAGTGGTCCAAGGTGTTGTTTTCAGATGAAAGTAAATTTTGCATTTCTTTTGGAAACAAGGTCCCAGAGTCTGGAGGAAGAGTGGAGAGGCCACAATCCAAGGTGCTTGAGGTCTAGTGTGAAGTTTCCACAATCAGTGATGGTTTGGGGAGCCATGTCATCTGCTGGTGTAGGTTCACTGTGTTTTATAAAGACCAAAGTCAGTACAGCTGTCTACCAGGAAATTTTAGAACACTTCATGCTTCCCTCTGCCGACAAGCTTCTTGGAAATGGAAATTTCATTCTCCAGCAGGACTTGGCACCTATCCACAGTGCCAAAAGTACCAATACCTGGTTTAAAAACAAACAGTATCACTGTGCTTGATTGGCCAGCAAACTCGCCTGACCTTAACCCCATAGAAGATCTATGGGGTATTGTCAAGAGGAAGATGAGAGACCCCAGACCCAACAATGCAGACGAGCTGAAGGCTGCTATCAAAGCAACCTGGGCTTCCATAACACCTCAGCAGTGCCACAGGCTGATCGTCTCCATGCCATGCCGCGTTGATGCAGTAATTGATGTAAAAGGAGCCCCAACCAAGTATTGAGTGTATTGAGGCCAACATTTCGGATTTTAAAATAATTTTTCAAGCTGTTGTTATAAAGTATTCTAATTTACTGAGATAATGATTTTGTGTTTTCATTGGCTGTAAGCCATAATCAACAACTTTATCAGAAATAAACACTTGAAATAGATCACTCTGTAATGACTCTATATAATATATGAGTTTCACTTTTTGTATTGAAGAACTGAAATAAATTAACTTTTTGATGATATTCTAATTTTGTGAGAAGCACCTGTATATGGCTATATTATATATATAAATATATACACAGCTCTGGCAAAAATTAAGAGACCACTGCAAAATTTTCAGTTTCTCTGATTTTTCTCTTTGAGGTATATTTTTGAGTAAAATGTACATTGTTGTTTTAGTCTATAAACTACTGACATGTCTCTGAAATTCAAAGCCAAAAATTTAGTATTTATTTGCAGCAAATGATAAAGCGTCAAAATACTAAAAAGGAAACTGTGCTTTCAGACCTCAAATTACTCATGTTTTAACTCAGGAAGAGTTCAGAAATCAATACTTTGTGGACTAACCATGATTTTTAATCATAGCTTTCATGCGTCTTGGCATGCTTTCCACCAGTCTTTCCATGCTTTCCAATAGAAAACTGTTCAGTGGTCTCTTAGTTTTAAGAGCTGTGTATATATATCAGTAGCTTTGTTGCCATAAAAGAAGGGGGGCCCAGACACATTTCTTGCACAGGGGCCCCAAGCTGTAGGTGTCCGCCCCTGCTGTGTGTGGTATATGCCCAGTGTGTCAGGGCTGTGTGCGGCATACAGCGAGTGTATGAATGTTGTGTGTGGTATACGTATTGTATGCGGTATACGGCCAGTGTGCGAGTGCTGTGTTCCGGCATACGGCCAGTGTGCGAGTGCTGTGTTCCGGTATATGGCCAGTGTGTGAGTGCTGTGTTCCGGTATACGGCCAGTGTGTGAGTGCTGTGTTCCGGTATACGGCCAGTGTGTGAGTGCTGTGTTCCGGTATATGGCCAGAGTGTGAGTGCTGTGTTCCGGTATACGGCCAATGTGTGAGTCCTGTGTGCGGTAAACGGACAGTGTGTGAGTGCTGTGTGCGGTATACTGCCAGTGTGTGAGTGGTATGTTTGCAGAGTTGGGTGAGTAGGAAGTGGGGTAGCCCATCCGGCAGCTTCATTATATTTTACGCCACTAAGGTGAAGTAAATTACACCAGAAAACGACACCAGCCCCTGGCTAAAGTAACATTTTTGGTCTACAGACCCACAAGGGGAGGTGATTTGAGAAGAAAGGTGTTGAACCGTGAAACATTTTCGATATTTAAACTACACACGCACACACACACACACACGTAGTCCTAATGGCTTAAATACACGTCAGGACTTGATCCTCCAATATAGTTAATACTGTCCACATAATGTAATATTTTTTTTGTTTTTTGCTTTGCTTTGTTCTCTTTTTTATGATACTAGATTCTACAGTTTTCCATTTATTCTATGGGACTTATGCTGATTAACCTTGTTTTTCCCTCATAGGGCTAATACTCAGCTGCACCTCTAATTAACATGGTGTGCTTGCTGGCTTTCTGGTCAACAGTTTTATATAACCCCTGGCAAAAATGAATTTGATGCAGGTGTTCATTTTGGAAATGAAAATTTACAGGGTGATTCCATATTTTTTTCATCTGCTTGGTCTGAAAAAAATTACCCTTACTGAGTACCACATTTTTTATCTTGATTTCTTTTAGTGTTTCTTAACCCCTTTACACCCGAGGATGGTTTGCACGTTAATGACCAGGCCAATTTTTACAATTCTGACCACTGTCACTTTATGAGGTAATTACTCTGGAACGCTTCAACGGATCCCCCTGATTCTGAGACTGTTTTTTCATGACATATTGTACTTCATGATTGTGGTAAAATTTCTTCGATATCACTTGCGTTTATTTGTCGAAAAAATGGAAATTTGGCGAAAATTTTGAAAATTTTGCAATTTTAAAAATTTTAATTTTTATGCCCTTAAATCAGAGAGATATGTCACACAAAGAGTTAATAAATAACATTTCCCACATGTCTACTTTACATCAGCACAATTTTGGAACCAAAATTTTTTTTTGTTAGGGAGCTATAAGGGTTAAAAGTTGACCAGCGATTTCTCATTTTTCCAACAAAATTTACAAAACCATTTTTTTAGGGACCACATCACATTTGAAGTCACTTTGAGAGGTCTTTATGACAGAAAATACCCAAAAGTTACACCATTCTAAAAACTGCACCCCTCAAGGTGCTCAAAACCACATTCAAGAACTTTATTAACCCTTCAGGTGCTTCACAGGAATTTTTGGAATGTGGAAGAAAAAAATGAACATTTAACTTTTTTCACAAAAATGTTACTTTAGACCCAATATTTTTTATTTTCGCAGGGGTAACAGGAAAAAATGGACCCCAAAATTTGTTGTGCAATTTCCCCTGGGCACGCAGATACCCCATATGTGGGGAAAAAACACTGTTTGGGCGCACGGCAGGGCTTGGAAGGGAAGGAGCGCCATTTGACTTTTTGATTGTAAAATTTGCTTGAATAATTAGCCGACGCCATGTTGCGTTTGGAGAGCCCCTGATGTGCCTAAACAGTGGAAACCCCCCACAAGTGACCCCATTTTGGAAACTAGACCCCCCAAGGCACCTATCTAGATGCATAGTGAGAACTTGGAACCCCTAGGTGCTTCACAAATTGATTCATAAAAATGAAAAAGTATTTTTTTTTCCACTTTTTCATATTTACGAATCAATTTGTGAAGCATCTGAGGGTTCCAAGTGCCCACTATGCATCTAGAAAGGTGCCTTGGGGGGTCTAGTTTCCAAAATGGGGTCACTTGTGGGGGAGCTCCACTGTTTAGGCACATCAGGGGCTCTCCAAACGCAACATGGTGTCCGCTAACAAATTGAATGGAAAATCGGCTTAAATTGTTAGCGGACACCATGTTGCGTTTGGAGAGCCCCTGATGTGCCTAAACAGTGGAGCTCCCCCACAAGTGACCCCATTTTGGAAACTAGACCCCCCAAGGCACCTATCTAGATGCATTTTTTTATTCTGCTCCGGGTGTGGTAAAATTGATAAGGTAGCTTTATTCTTTGGGTCAGTACATTTACAGCGGTACCACATTTATATAGTTTTTCTATGTTTTGGCGGTTTTACACAGTAAAAGCTATTTTATGGAAAGTTATTTTTTTGCATCGCTTTATTCTGAGAGCTCTAACTTTTTGATTTTTCGGATGATGGAGCTGTATGGCAGCTTGTTTTTTGCGGGATGAGATGACATTTTCAGTGGTACCATTTTTATTTATATTTGTCTTTTTGATCGCGTGTTATTCCATTTTTTGTTTGGCGGTATGATGATAAAGCATTGTTTTTTGCTTTTTTTTTTTTTTTTACCGTGTTCACTGAAGGGGTTAACTAGTAGAACAGTTTTCTAGGTCAGGTCGTTACGGACGCGGCGATACCAAATATGTGTACTTGTATTGTTTGTTTTTGTTTTTTTTCATAATAATATTTATTGATGGGTACATTATATTTATATTTTTATTTTTAGTGGATTATTTTTTTTATTTTTTTTTTATTTTTTTTTTCACATTCAGACAGTTTTTTTACTTTTTTACTTTGTCCCACTATGGGACTTTCACTTTTTTTATTCTGATCGCCTGCATGGCACAGGAATGCAGCACCATCCCTGTGCCATGCAGGCTGTCAGAGCTGGACAGGGAGAAGATAGTTTGGAGATGCACTGCGCATGTCCAAACAATCTTCCTGCTGTCTGGTGACCCGGATGTTGTCATGACGACATCGGATCGTCATGGCAACACCCGGGAAGCCGCGGCAGACAGCGCTGGAAGCCGGAAGAGGGGGTGAGTATACCGATCACCTCCCCTTGCCTCCGCAATGCTGCGATCGACTTCGATCGCAGCATTGCGGGGGTTAATGTGCTGGGAGCGGTGCAGGACCACTCCCTGCACATAGTATCGGGTGTCAGCTGTGACAATCAGCTGACACCCAGCGGCGATCGCGCCCGCACAGCCTGTGTGCGCGCGCGATCGCCATGACGTACTAATACGGGTCAGGCTCTTAAAGCCCGGGGCACAGACGCGTATTAGTACGTCATGGGCTTTAAAGGGGTTAAAGCCCTAAAGTTGCCATTTGAAATGACTTTAGTTTTGTGCCATGTCTGTGATCTGCTTTTTTAAACAACATTAAACAACTGAATGAACATCCTCCGAGCCCGGTGATTCCATAATTTTTGCCAGGGGTTGTATGTAAATCTTTCTTCCTAGTAGCTATACCATGATTAAGGCGTTAAGCAGATACTAGTAGGTCTGCTTTTCCTATGTCTATGGATCTCTTTTGGTGACTTGCTACTACAGTTTTTAATGTGATCAATAAACTTCGCTTTTTATATTTTTGGCTACCGCTGGAGGATATTCTTGTTTTTCTGCTATTTAACCCCCTTAAAACTGGCATACAAAATGTACAAAATTCCAATCTTAATGAATAGGAGCTTATGTGTGAAGAAAGCTTCAATCAATTTTCTTAGGGTATAAAAGACATGCAGTTGTCCTGAGCAAACTGAGTAGAAAAAACAATGGAATGGGGGGCACTAAAGGCAATTTTGCTCAAGGCCGGCCCTGAGGGCAGATATCACTGGGTTTTTTTTTGAGGGGCTGGGAGCTGTCACTTTTCCAAAGTCTTTGTTCTACTAGTAACGTGAGACCCCCTATATTTCCACTGACAGATGAAGGACCTGAGTGAGAGCAGGTTTTGTGCGGGATATATTAGGATTTTTATTGGTAACATTTTGGGGTATATAATATTTTTTGATCGCTTCCAATATAAGGCTGAGATCACAATCTTGTGTTGTACGCTGAGCACTTACGTTAGGTTTTCCATGCAAATTCCACAAAAATAAGTTTCAGATGAAACCCCAGACAGAATCACTCACCATAATGATGCAGATGGAGACACTTTGAACTCCATTTGGCATCTGTCCCGGTGGTCTCCATTGCCAAAACATGCGTCTTTTTTCTCATTGCTCCTCTAAGGCCGGGTGTACGCTACCCGGCTTCAGAGGCGACTGTGCATGTCTGGAAGTGAAGAAGAAACTTTTGGACATGCGCCTCTGAAGCCTGGGAAGTATACACCCAACTTCATAGGAGCAATATTGTGGGCGAAGTACACTGCTCAAAAAAATAAAGGGAACACTCAAATAACACATCCTAGTAATGATGAGCGAGCATGCTCGCTACTGCTTGGTGCTCGCCCGAGCATCTCACTGCTCGAGATGCTCGGAGCTCGCCGAGTATTTCCGGGATGCTCAGGAGGGAACTCGGGTCCCCTCCCTGCATGTTTGGAGCTCTTTAGAGAGCCAATGAACATGCAGGGATTGCCTGCCATGCACTGTAATGCCGTAGCCATGTTGGTTGTGGGCATTGTAGTGATTGGCTGGCCGCACAGCGTCATCAGATCTATATCAGATCTGGCGCCGCCATGCTCGTCACAGTCACTCCGGAATCAGACAGTGTAGGAAGAGCTGCTCCTGCGTCAGGGAGAGATTTGCTTGTGTATTAGGTAGTGTAGGGAGAAAAACCAAACATTACACATATCCATCTTAACAAACAGTCCTTCTGAGGACTAATCCATCTGCAGAGAAATCAGGCAGGCAGGGTGTATAGACAGGCAGTGTATATAGCAGACTGCAGTGCATATAGCACAAGAGGCTCCATTCCAATTCTGCCTTCTGCTGCTGTTAGATATTTCTATACAAAGGCCCAAGTCTCAGGGGCCAGGAATACTTTTCTTTGGATCTTAATCCTCATTATTTGCTTAAAAAGCAATCCAGAGAACACCGTTTTTCTGCGCCATTTGCTTGTGTAGGGAGAGGTGCTGCTGCGTCAGGGAGAGATTTGCTTGTGTATTAGGTAGTGTAGGGATAAAAAACGTACATTACACATATCCATCTTAATAAACAGTCCTTTTGAGGACTAACTAATCCATCTGCAGAGATATCAGGCAGGCAGTGTATATAGGCAGGCAGGCAGGGTATATAGCAGACTGCAGTGCATATAGCACAAGAGTCTCCATTCCAATTCTGCCTTCTGCTGCTGTTAGATAATTCTATACAAAGGCCCAGGTCTCAGGGGCCAGGAATATTGGATTATGGTTACAAGTCCGTGTACTGTATGTATCTAAGAATATCAAACTGTATAAGCATCCATGGATATATAGATGATGTGTGATATCAAGACACAAACATCTAACAAGTAGTAAACTAGTAAGTATATTCAAATAATAACGAATAATATGTACTTTATTTCATACTTAGACAATGTGGGAAAATATCAATGTCAAGTTGTAGCATATGAACATCTTCAACCCATATATGTATGTATGTATGTATATATATATATATATATATATATATATATATATATATATATATATATATATATATATATACATATAGTGGTAGATCAGCTCACTCGGTTGCACATGGAGGTAGACACGGAACATTGTCTCTTTAAATTTCCTGTTGGTTTATTAAACGGCATAACCCAATATAGAGTTCATAAAAATAAACACAGCCCTTCTGGCATAATAGCAAAACAAAAGAAAATGTCCAGCATAGCCCTTGTACCTGCCGACGTCTGGCCACTCAGGGTTAGCAAAACACATGGTTCAGATTAGCACAAAATAACACAAGCTCAGACCACACCCAGGGGTAGAGATATGGTGAATGACCTCCCACCCGCACTATGGTCATTCACAAAAAAAAACAGCCCTTTTAAAATGGCGGTTTAACCCTCCCAGCACATAACATGCTGGAGAAGACTTCCTGGTTTCACATCACTGAAGCTAATAGCCTCAGTGAAACATATCTCCCGTCCATCACTCTGTCAGTGACTTTGTCACATATCCCTCCCTCTGCCCAAACCGGGGGTTTTGGCACCTTCACTTGCTAAATAGTGAAGTCTGGACAGGGCATCTGCATTACCATGTAGTTTCCCGGGCCTGTTTTCCACATGGAAACTAAAGTCCTGGAGCGCTAGAAACCACCTAGTCACTTGGGCATTCTTCCCCATCCTTTCCCTTATCCATCTAATGCAGTGGTTCTCAACTCCAGTCCTCAAGACCTACCAATAGATCAGATCATGTTTT
This sequence comes from Phyllobates terribilis, assembly GCF_046119375.1. Taxonomy (NCBI): domain Eukaryota; kingdom Metazoa; phylum Chordata; class Amphibia; order Anura; family Dendrobatidae; genus Phyllobates; species Phyllobates terribilis. Next base: position 478,279,741 of record NW_027362761.1, read on the forward strand.
CAGGATTTCATTAGTATTACACAGGTAATAATTCCATCACCTGTGCAATACTAAGGAAATCCTGAAAGCATGATCTGTTGGTGGGTCTTGAGGACCCAACCTCTGAGGCATCCGTCTGGACCACGAACTCCTAATTGAAGTCAAGAGCAATCAAGATCGGCTGCTTACACAGGAAGAGCTTCAATTCCTGGGACGTTCCCTCCACTTCAGCAGACCATTTGGCCATCGCCGTCTACGTCCCTTTAAGCAGGTCGGTCAGGGGTGAGGCTATCATGGCGAAATTTGGGATAGTATCCCACAATTCCTAGAAACGCCCGAACCAGTTTCCTCTAGGTATGAATATAAGACACGATTTAATTTACCACTATGAGTGAGTGTTATCTTCATCATTGCTTAAACATTTTTATATGTTTATTTGTATATTGTGCTTTTAAAAAAACTTTTGATTCTTCTCATCCTGATTGGAGATTATGGATCATGTGTGCTATTAGGATATGACATAAAACGCTGTCAGACATCTTGCAGGGTATGCAATGATTAAGAAATTCGGTTTGAAACGCGTTTGCCAGTAAACTTTTTTCCCCCGACCTGGGATGCTGTGACATATCCATAAAGTTATGAATTTTCACTTGATGTTTTTATATATATTTTTTTCAATAAATTAGTATTTTTAAATTTAAGTTCCTGACGCTGGATATTTCTTCTGCTTCCTTATTCATCCATTCTGCTGCACTGCTGGCTTCCGGCCATCGGACTTCGTTATGGGTGTGCTGACTTTCCTTTCTATCTTCTTTTCCCATAGCGCACTTCTTCGGGTTTATAGTAAAGCCGGCCTTCCTCAGCACATCCAGTACTGCCTGGACCTTCTATAGGTGACTTCCCCAATCTTGGCTGAAGATCACGATGTTGTCCAGGTAAGCGGTGGCGTACTTCTTGTGCGAGGCTAGGATCCAGTCCATGGCCCTCTGGAAGGTAGCTGGGGCACCCTGCAGACCGTTCGGCATCCTGGTGTAATGAAAACACCCGTTGAGTGTAGAGAAAGCTGTCTTCTCTTTGGCACTTGGAGACAGGAGGATTTGCCAATACCCTTTTGTTAAGTTCAGTGCGGTGATGTATCTGGCTGGCCCCACGCTTTCGATAAGTTCCTTGACCAGGAGCATCGGATATGCGTTGAATTTAGACACTTCATTTAATGGGGCTGGACCAGCCACTCTATGACTCCTCGATGACGCCCAAGTTCAACATTCTCCGCACCTCCTTTGGATCACCTCGCGGCAGGTTTCGATATGGCCTCTGGTTCACCCATCCATGCAGTTTCGTCAAGATCTCATGCTCCACGACCTGCGTACACCCTGGCAACTCCGAAAACAGGTCTCAGTTTCGCTGAAGAAGTTCTCAGCACTGTTGTTTTTGGGCCGATGACAGTGTCTCTGCCACTGTGACATCCTCGAACCTAGCTTCAGGATTGGCCCCCCACAGATAACTTCCACCGGTTCTCTGTCTTGCCACGGTTTAAGCAGGTTGACGCGGTATATCTGGTATGGCTTTCTTCTTCCTGGCTGGTGGACTTATAGTTGACGTCATTCAACTTCTCGAACACCTCATACGACCCATGCCACTTGGCCAGAAATTTACTTTCGACCATGGGTACTAAAACCAATACCCGGTCTCCAGTACTGAATTGTCTCAGCTTTGCCGTACGATTGTTGTCACGCCAGATGTAGGAAAGACTTAGTGCTACACAAAGGGAAGAGGAAAGGTAGCCCAGACTCTAGGGAAAGGGGGAAGAGGAGACCTCCTAGTCTGGTCTAGTGTCACCCTGTCTCAACTACCGTCCCTATATTGGCTCTTCACCAATCGCCGCACGCGTGCCTCGACCTGACTTTCCCTGGCATATGGCTAAGGCTAGGGAAGGGAGGAGATGAGCACTAGTCGATCTCCACTAAACACTATAGACAACAAGGGTAGACAAACAGGGGGAGATTGCTTAGCTTTAGAAGACTCCAGACAAATGCGCACACGGCCTCAAGCTCCAGAGAAGACAAAGTACTGCTCTTGTTAAAGCCTAACAAGTAGTAATGAATATCGCCGGCACCTCCCTCTCAGACACACCAGGTATTTATACACCCAGACCAGGGAGCTAATTAGCCAGAGGGAGGTAGCTGCTGGGTCCTAGAGACAGTCAGCCTCTAAGAAGATGTCTGTAATGCCAAACGTAGAGATCTCCTGCAACCAACTGCAGGGTGACTGTCTGTCACCTCTGACACACCCGTGACAGTACCCCCGTCCTCTACAAGTGGCCTCCGGAAACTCAGGACCGGGTTTCTCAAGAAAAGAGGTGTGAAATGAGCGAACCAATCTGGGAGCATTCACCTCTGACGCTGAAACCCACATCCTCTCCTCTGGACCATAGCATTTCCAGTGCACCAAGTATTGTAGACAACGATGTTGGAGACGAGACTCTAAAATCCTCGAAATCTGGAACTCCAGATTACCATCAACCATTACTGGAGGCGGTGGTAGAGGCGAGGGCTCAAGAGGTTCCACATATTTTTTAAGTAAGGACCTATGGAACACGTTTTGGACTTTAAGGGCCTGAGGAAGTTCAAGATGAAAAGCTGCTGGTTTAATGACAGTGGTTATTTTATAGGGACCAATAAACCTAGGTCCCAAATTCCAAGAAGGAACTTTCAATCTTATATTCGTGGTAGACAACCACACAAAGTCATTCACATTAAAGTCCGGACCTGGCAAGCGTTTTCTGTCAGCCATACGTTTATACCTGACTCCCATGATCATTAAATTACTCAGCACACACTGCCATACTGAGGAGAGCGACGAAGCAAACCGTTCCTCCTCTGGAACTCCTGAAGCTCCTCCCCCACTAAAGGTACCAAATTGTGAGTGATAACCGTATGCACCAAAGAACGGTGACCTGCCAGTGGATTCTTGACGATGATTATTAATGGCAAATTCTGCCAACAGTAGGTAGGATGTCCAGTCCTCCTGATTTTCAGAAACGAAACACTTGAGGTAGGTCTCCAAATTCTGATTGACACGCTCGGTCTGTCCATTCGTCTGAGGGTGGAAGACAGAGGAAAAGGACAGCTGCACACCCAGTCGAGAACAGAATACCTTCCAGAACTTGGAAACAGACCGGGTCCATCGGAGGGAACCCCGTGAAGCTTCACAATCTCATTTATGAACACCTGAGCAAGTGTCTTTGCATTTGGAAGTGCAGGCAATGCAACAAAATGAACCATTTTACTGAACCTATCTACTACCACCAAAACCACCGTTTTGCCTGCAGAAACCAGAAGGTCAGTAATAAAATCCATGGTCAAGTGTGTCCATGGCCTACTAGGTAGCGGAAGAAGAATACCAGACGGACGAGTATGCGAAACCTTAGAACGTGCGGAAATACTACAAGCAGCTACATGTTCAATTACATCCCAATGCAACCCCGGCCACCAAAAACGACGAGACAGGAGGTCCGTCGTTGCCTTACCACCTGGATGTTCAGCAAGCACAGAGTTATGATGTTCCTTAATTACTCTGCGGCGCAGATTAGATGTTACAAATAACTTTCCGGAAGGGCAGGAGGGAGGGGCGTCCCCCTGTGCCTCCAGCACCTCACCCTCCAGTTCAGGATAAAGTGCCGAAATGACTACCACTTTCTGCAATATCATGGCAGGGTTCTCATGGTCACCACCACCAGGGAAGCTCCGGGACAAAGAATCAGCCTTGACATTTTTGACCCCTGGACGAAAAGCGACAACAAAATTGAATCTAGTAAAAAAAACAGGGCCCATCTGGCTTGCCTAGAGTCGAGACGTTTAGCTGACTGGAGATATGACAGGTTCTTATGGTCAGTAATAACAGTAATAGGATGTACAGCCCCCTCCAACCAATGTCGCCATTCGTTGAACACCAATTTGATCGCCAAAAGTTCCCTATTACCCACGTCATAATTTCTCTCAGACGAAGACATTTTTTTTAGAAAAAAAGGCGCATGGATGCCATTTACCAGGGGAAAAACCCTGAGACAACACAGCCCCAACCCCGACATCCGACGCATCAACCTCCACAATAAAGGGTTGAGAAACATCGGGTTGACTGAGTATAGGGGCAGTGGCAAAATGATTCTTTAAGGAAGAAAAAGCCTGGAGGGAAGCATCCAACCATTTGGAAAAATCAGACCCCTTCTTAGTCATGTCAGTAAGGGGTTTCACTATAACAGAGTAATTTTGGATGAATTTCCGGAAAAAATATGTAAAGCCCAGAAAATGTTGTAGAGCCTTCAGGTTCTCGGGACGTTTCCAGTCAAGGACTGCACGGATCTTGTCCGGATCCATCCGAAAAACCCGAAGATGTCAACAAGTACCCCAAAAACTGCACCTCCTGAACAGCGAAAACAAATTTTTAGAGTTTGGCATAAAGTTTGTTATCCCTTAATATCTGGAGCACCGGCTTAACATGGCCCTGATGAGTCTCAAAATCAGGTGAGTAAACCAAAATATCGTCCAGATAGACCACCAAATGATGGAAAATATAATTTATGAAATGCTGAAATATCGCAGGTGCATTGGTCAAACCAAAAGGAACAAGCAGATTCTCAAAATGTCCTTCTGGGTATTGAATGCTGTTTTCCATTCGTCCCCTTCTCTGATTCTAACCAGGTTGTAGGCTCCCCTTAAATCCAACTTGGAGAATACCTTAGCTCCCACAACCTGGCTGAACCAATTAGGAATCAGAGGAAGAGGGTATGGATCACGAATGGTAATTTGATTTAATTCCCGGAAATTTAAACAGGGACGTAAACCGCCATCTTTTTTCTTCCGAAAGAAGAACCCTGCCGCCACGGGAGAAGATGAGGGTCTGATAAGTCCCTTCTCCAGACTTTCCGCAATGAAATCCTTCATGGCTTGTCTCTCAGGGCCAGAAAAATTATACAAATAAAAAAACACAATTTGAGCTTGGCTTAAGATGGTATACAGTACAGACCAAAAGTTTGGACACACCTTCTCATTTAAAGATTTTTCTGCATTTTCATGACTATGAGAATTGTACATTCACACTGAAGACATCAAAACTATGAATTAACACATGTGGAATTATATACTTAACAAAAAAGTGTGAAACAACTGAAAATATGTCTTATATTCTAGGTTCTTCAAAGTAGCCACCTTTTGCTTTGATGACCGCTTTGCACACTCTTGGCATTCTCTTGATGAGCTTCAAGAGGTAGTCACCGGAAATGGTCTTCACTTCACAGGTGTGCCCTGTCAGGTTTAATAAGTGGGATTTTTTGCCTTATAAATGGGGTTGGGACCATCAGTTGTTTTCTGCAGAAGTCAGGTGGATACACAGCTGATAGTCCTACTGAATAGACTGTTAGAATTTGTATTATGGCAAGAAAAAAGCAGCTAAGTAAAGAAAAACAAGTGGCCATCATTACTTTAAGAAATGAAGGTCAGTCAGTGCGAAAAATTGGGCAAACTTTGAAAGTGCCCCCAAGTGCAGTTGCAAAAACCATCAAGCGCTACAAAGAAACTGGCTCACATGAGGACCGCCCCAGGAAAGGAAGACCAAGAGTCACCTCTGCTTCTGAGGATAAGTTTATCTGAGTCACCAGCCTCAGAAATCGCAGGTTAACAGCAGCTCAGATTAGAGACCAGGTCAATGCCACACAGAGTTCTAGCAGCAGACACATCTCTTCAACAACTGTTAAGAAGAGACTTTGTGCAGCAGGCCTTCATGGTAAAATAGCTGCTAGGAAACCACTGCTAAGGACAGGAAGGAGAGTGATGGGGTGCTACGCCAGATGACCTGGCCTCCACAGTCACCAGACCTGAACCCAATCGAGATGGTTTGGGGTCAGCTGGACCACAGAGTGAAGGCAAAAGGGCCAACAAGTGCTAAGCATCTCTGGGAACTGCTTCAAGATTGTTGGAAGACCATATCTATGATGACCCTGACCGAGTCGCCTTGGCTGAGTCTAGGCTACGTCGACTTCAGCAGGGAAATCGGTCAGTGGAGACGTACAGTTCGGAATTCCGTAGATGGGCAACTAATTCCAAATGGAATGACTCAGCCCTTAGAAGTCAATTTTGTGCGGGGCGTACTGAAAGGTTAAAAGATGCCTTGGCAGTATATGAAACCCCTCAGTCCTTGGAGGCTGCCATGTTGTTGGCCATACGTCTTGATAGACGGGTGAGACCACCTTCTCCGGGGCCTTTTTATCGGGGTTGTGTACCTCTACCAGAGGCGCGGTCTGGGGGTGAACCAATACTGGGGGAAGTGGAGGAACCCATGCAGTTAGGGGGTGTCATCATAGATATAGGTCATCATAGATAAGGGCCAGAGCCCCGAAAAACCCCTCCACAGACTGGAGACAAACCAAGTCCTGCAGTAAAGAAAATGCCCAGGATTGAGGATCTCCCTGCAGTAGAGAGATCACAAATAGAGATGAGCGTTGTTCTACTCGAACTGTTCGCCAATCTCAAATTCGGGCTGTTTTGGGCGGTGTTCGAGCCGTTCGGCGAACACGAACAATTTGAGAAAAATTCGGCTGTTCGAGGTTATGTTCGATAACTGTTCGTGCACCAAAATCATAACTGGATTTTTTCTCAGTAATGATGAAAATTAATGTTAATACGCAGTTTGAGTGTACAGCGGGGTGGGGGGAGGGGCAGGGGATGGATCTCTGCAGGAACAATGAAGATCTCCATTTTTTTTTTCTCTTTCCCGCATTTACAGTGGGGAGGTGCAATCTGTCAGCCTATCAGCAGCGCACACACGGAGCGAAGTGCTTTTTTTCACACAAGCAAGGGCATGTGTCATTGGCAGTGTATGTCACATGTCCTTGCCCTATAAGACCAAGCCATTTTCCCCGTCGCCACCATTTTCTCACTGCTGCAGCTGCGTGTTAGACGGCACCGCTGTTGCTGTGTGCGCTATACCTTGTTAATTTCATGCCAATTGTCGCACAAATCTACAGATAGCTTGGGAGTAGGGAATAGTTGTGATTGCAGTCCTTTTAAGGACTAGGTTACAGCATTTCCTATGACTTTTATCAGGCATGTCTGTGCTCTTAAATAGATAGGTTGTGGGAGTAAAGACTAATTGTAATTGGAGTCCTTTTCAGGACTAGGTTACATCAGTTCCTATCAGTTTTTGCCAGGCAGGTCTGTGCCAGTGCTGTGCAAGTTTTTTTCACAGCATTTGGCTGAATCTAGCAAAGCTAATCCTTTTTGGCCTATTGCAGAGTGTGTTAGTCAGTGGAGTAGCCTATCTGTGTTGCAAGATATACCACCTGTGTATAGAATACCAATTTTTTTACTGCACCTAGTGAAGTAAATCTTTTGGGCATAGCATCATTCTATTAATCCATCTATACTGACCTCCATCAGGTTGCAAATTGAATATAATTTTTTTCTGCATCTAGCTCTGAAAAAATATTGGGCTTCTAGCTGTGTGTGGGACTTGTTGTATTAGTCCATCTATACTGACCTCCATCAGGTTGCAAACTGAATATATTTTTTTCTGCATCTACCTCTGAAAAAATATTGGGCTTCTAGCTGTGTGTGGGACTTGTTCTATTAATCCATCTATACAGACCTCCATCAGGTTGCAAACTGAATATATTTATTTCTGCATCTACCTCTGAAAAAATATTGGGCTTCTAGCTGTGTGTGGGACTTGTTGTATTAGTCCATCTATACTGACCTCCATCAGGTTGCAAATTAAAAATAATTTTTATCTGCATCTACAGTACCTCTGAAAAAATATTTGGGCTTCTAGCTGTGTGTGGGACTTGTTCTATTAGTCCATCTATACTGACCTCCATCAGGTTGCAAATTGAATATAATTTTTATCTGCATCTAGCTCTGAAAAAATATTTGGCCTTCTAGCAGTGTGTGGGACTTTCTCTATTAGTCCATCTATACTGACCTCCATCAGGTTGCAAATTAAAAATAATTTTTATCTGCATCTACCTCTGAAAAAATATTTGGGCTTCTAGCTGTGTGTGGGACTTGTTCTATTAGTCCATCTATACTGACCTCCATCAGGTTGCAAATTGAATATTATTTTTATCTGCATCTAGCTCTGAAAAAATATTTGGCCTTCTAGCAGTGTGTGGGACTTTCTCTATTAGTCCATCTATACTGACCTCCATCAGGTTGCAAATTAAAAATAATTTTTATCTGCATCTACCTCTGAAAAAATATTTGGGCTTCTAGCTGTGTGTGGGACTTGTTCTATTAATCCATCTATACAGACCACCATCAGGTTGCAAACTGAATATATTTTTTTCTGCATCTACCTCTGAAAAAATATTGGGCTTCTAGCTGTGTGTGGGACTTGTTGTATTAGTCCATCTATACTGACCTCCATCAGGTTGCAAACTGAATATATTTTTTTCTGCATCTACCTCTGAAAAAATATTGGGCTTCTAGCTGTGTGTGGGACTTGTTCTATTAATCCATCTATACAGACCTCCATCAGGTTGCAAACTGAATATATTTTTTTCTGCATCTACCTCTGAAAAAATATGTGGCCTTCTAGCAGTGTGTGGGACTTTCTCTATTAGTCCATCTATACTGACCTCCATCAGGTTGCAAATTCAAAATAATTTTTTGTCTGCATCTAGCTCTGAAAAAATATTGGGCTTCTAGCTGTGTGTGGGACTTTCTCTATTAGTCCATGTATACTGACCTCCATCAGGTTGCAAATTAAAAATAATTTTTATCTGCATCTACCTCTGAAAAAATATTTGGGCTTCTAGCTGTGTGTGGGACTTGTTCTATTAATCCATCTATACAGACCTCCATCAGGTTGCAAACTGAATATATTTTTTTCTGCATCTACCTCTGAAAAAATATTGGGCTTCTAGCTGTGTGTGGGACTTGTTGTATTAGTCCATCTATACTGACCTCCATCAGGTTGCAAACTGAATATATTTTTTTCTGCATCTACCTCTGAAAAAATATTGGGCTTCTAGCTGTGTGTGGGACTTGTTCTATTAATCCATCTATACAGACCTCCATCAGGTTGCAAACTGAATATATTTTTTTCTGCATCTACCTCTGAAAAAATATTGGGCTTCTAGCTGTGTGTGGGACTTGTTCTATTAATCCATCTATACAGACCTCCATCAGGTTGCAAACTGAATATATTTTTTTCTGCATCTACCTCTGAAAAAATATTGGGCTTCTAGCTGTGTGTGGGACTTGTTGTATTAGTCCATCTATACTGACCTCCATCAGGTTGCAAACTGAATATATTTTTTTCTGCATCTACCTCTGAAAAAATATTGGGCCTTCTAGCAGTGTGTGGGACTTTCTCTATTAGTCCATCTATACTGACCTCCATCAGGTTGCAAATTCAAAATAATTTTTTGTTTGCATCTAGCTCTGAAAAAATATTGGGCTTCTAGCTGTGTGTGGGACTTGTTGTATTAGTCCATCTATACTGACCTCCATCAGGTTGCAAATTAAAAATAATTTTTATCTGCATCTACAGTACCTCTGAAAAAATATTTGGGCTTCTAGCTGTGTGTGGGACTTGTTCTATTAGTCCATCTATACTGACTAAAACCAGGGGAGGAGTCCTGAGGAGATAATTTGCATATTCCCACTGCATTTTGGGGTAAGTGAAGAGTCTCCGCGAGCTCAAAGAACACTGGATTTTGGCTGTTGGAGCTGAAAAGAGGACATCGGTAAACCAGGGGAGGAGTCCTGAGGAGATAATTTGCATATTCCCACTGCATTTTGGGGTAAGTGAAGAGTCTCCGCGAGCTCAAAGAACACTGGATTTTGGCTGTTGGAGCTGAAAAGAGGACATCGGTAAACCAGGGGAGGAGTCCTGAGGAGATAATTTGCATATTCCCACTGCATTTTGGGGTAAGTGAAGAGTCTCCGCGAGCTCAAAGAACACTGGATTTTGGCTGTTGGAGCTGAAAAGAGGACATCGGTAAACCAGGGGAGGAGTCCTGAGGAGATAATTTGCATATTCCCACTGCATTTTGGGGTAAGTGAAGAGTCTCCGCGAGCTCAAAGAACACTGGATTTTGGCTGTTGGAGCTGAAAAGAGTACATCGGTAAACCAGGGGAGGAGTCCTGAGGAGATAATTTGCATATTCCCACTGCATTTTGGGGTAAGTGAAGAGTCTCCGCGAGCTCAAAGAACACTGGATTTTGGCTGTTGGAGCTGAAAAGAGGACATCGGTAAACCGCGCGCCTGCCGGCGCGCGCATTTTGAAGCTTTTTTTTTAAGCTTTTTTCACTGTTTTCAGAACATTAACAATAAGAACATGGAAGAGTCCAGGAGCCATTTGGTGAGCTGCATATCCTGCTACATGTTCACAGACTTGCCAGTGGAAAAGCCAGACTTCACATGCCAGAAATGCAAGCTTGTGTCCCTGTTGGAGGAAAAGTTGCGAAATCTAGAAGAGAGGTTAACTACCTTGAAAATCATTAAGGAAGGTGAAGAGTTCTTAGACAGAGCAGAATTATCTCTTCATGATTCAGAAAGAGAAGAAATTCGAACTGCACCTGACGAAACAGAGGAATGGAAGCATGTGACCCACAGAAGCAGGAGGATCGAGAGGCAGTCAGCACCCATACTGCTCAGGAACCAGTACCAGGCTCTCACACAGGAGAACCATGAAGAAATACAGCAAGATAAGACTTTGCCAGCAATGAATAACCTTGTAAGCCCTCAGAATCCTCCTGGATGGAGAAAGAAGAATGTTGTGAAGAAAAAACGGAGAGTGGTGGTCATGGGGGATTCCCTGTTAAGAGGAACAGAGGCCGCTATCTGCAGACCAGACATAACCTCAAGAGAAATGTGCTGTCTTCCAGGAGCAAAAATTAAAGATGTGTCTGACAGGATATCAAGACTCTTCAGACCTACAGATCACTACCCATTCCTGCTAATACATGTGGGGACAAATGACACCGCAAGAAAGGACCTGGAAACCATCTGCAGTGACTTTGAAGACTTAGGCAAGAAAGTGAAAGAATTGGGAGCGCAGGTGGTCTTCTCATCCATCCTCCCAGTGGATGGCCATGGAACAATTAGGTGGAATAAGATTCTACAGGTGAACAACTGGCTACGTCGATGGTGCCGTCAACAAGGATTTGGATTTCTGGATCACGGAATGAATTACCTATACGATGGACTACTTGCTAGAGATGGGGTGCACCTTACGAAGACTGGAAAACATGTATTTGGAAGTCGCCTTGCTACACTCATCAGAAGAGCTTTAAACTAGAACAATGTGGGAAGGGAAGCAAAAGGCCAGAAAAAGCCATACAGCTGACAAATACTATTGAGATCTCTGCTACTGGAAGTGGAAAAGAAGAACAAAGACAAAAAAATCTAAATAATAAAAATATGGGAGGAAGAGAAACCAATCACAAACTAAAATGTTTTTATACAAATGCACAAAGCATGGGCAACAAACAAGGAGAATTGGAACTACTAATGCAGGAAAAGGAATATGATGTCATTGGAATCACTGAAACTTGGTGGGACGATACACATGATTGGAATAAAAGGCTAAAAGGATACAACTTATTTGCAAGAAACAGACTTGATAAACGAGGAGGAGGTGTTGCATTGTATGTTAGAAAAGCGTATATCTGCACAGAGATTGAAGCTTCAGAGACTGGGAGTTCTGTGGAAACTGTTTGGGTAAGAATACAAGGAGAGAACAACGGAAAGGACACCATTGTAGGCATTTACTACAGGCCACCTGGGCAAGCTGAAGATATGGATGAACTCTTTATGTATCAAATGACCAAGTTCTCCAAAAAAATATGACGTAGTGGTCATGGGAGATTTCAACTATCCAGACATTTGTTGGGAATCTCTCTCAAGTAAAACTAACAGGTCAAGCAAATTCTTATCCTCTCTTGCTGACAACTTTATCTTCCAAAAGGTAGGGGAGAAAACAAGGGGATCTGCTACTTTGGATCTAATTCTTATAAACAGGGAGGAAATGGTTGAGGAGGTAAAGGTGGCTGGGACCCTAGGAGGCAGCGATCATGCTATTATAGAATTTTGGATAACTAGAGGAGGAAGACATGTGAAGACTCAAACTTCAAGGTTAGATTTTAGAAAGGCAGATTTTAAGAGACTCAGAAAGAGAATAGGAGGGATCCAATGGCTGGATGTCCTTAAGGACAAAAATGTCCAGGAAGGATGGGAAATTTTTAAAAATGAGATTCTCAAAGCACAATCGTTAACAATCCCGAAAAGTAGGAAGAATGGGAAGCATTTAAGGAAACCAGGATGGATGAACACAGAACTTAAACACATGCTAAAAAGAAAGAAAGAAATGTTTATTAAATGGAAAGAGGGAGGCATATCTAAAGAAGATTATAATGCAGTCTGCAGATCCTGCAGGGCACGTATCAGGTTAGCTAAAGCTGACAATGAATTAAGGCTTGCAAGAGATGTCAAAAGCAATAAAAAAGGATTTTGGGGGTATGTCAAAAGTAAAAGAAAAGTCAAAGATGCTATAGGATTTTTACAGGATGAAAATGGAGAAATGGTAAGAGAGGATGTTGAGAAGGCCGAACTTTTTAATTCCTATTTTGCATCTGTTTTCTCTCAGAAAGAAAATGTAACATCAACTGATCTTCACTGTCCTTTTAAAGGAATAGAGGAATCCAAGTTATCAGTAAACAGAAAGATTGTGAGGGAATATTTAGCTAACATAAATGAGTTCAAGTCTCCAGGTCCAGATGAATTACACCCCAGAGTACTGAAGGAGATTGTAGAAGAAATTTTAGAACCACTCTCCATAATCTTTGAAAATTCTTGGAGAACAGGAGAAGTCCCAGAAGACTGGAGAAGAGCAAATGTTGTTCCTATCTTCAAAAAGGGGAAGAAGGTGGACCTAGGGAACTATAGGCCGGTGAGTCTGACTTCTATACCAGGAAAGATCTTTGAACAAATTATTAAACAACATGTATGTAAGTACATGGATAAGAATGAAGTGATTAACCAGAGTCAGCATGGGTTTGTAACTAACAAGTCATGTCAGACTAACTTAATTTCCTTCTATGACAGAATCACTGACTGGGTGGATCAGGGAAATGCTGTAGATATAGTATATCTTGACTTCAGCAAAGCATTTGACAAAGTATCTCACATCATCCTTATTGAAAAAATGACCAAGTATGCAATGGACCAGGCAACTGTTAGGTGGATTCATAACTGGCTTAGTGATCGGACTCAAAGGGTGGTTGTAAATGGCTTCACATCCAGCTGGATGAATGTCTCAAGTGGGGTACCACAGGGCTCCGTCCTGGGACCTGTATTGTTCAACATCTTTATCAATGATTTAGATGAAGGAATTGAGGGTAAACTGATTAAATTTGCTGATGACACAAAGCTAGGAGGGATAGCTAATACTAGAGAAGAGAGAGAGAGGATTCAAAAAGACCTAAATAAACTGGAGCAGTGGGCAGCAACCAACAGAATGGTTTCTAACAGGGAAAAATGCAAAGTACTACATCTGGGCAATAAAAATGAAAAAAGCATATACAGAATGGGAGGAATAGAGCTAAGCAACAGTACATGTGAAAAAGACTTAGGTATACTAATAGATCATAGACTGAACATGAGTCAACAGTGTGATGCAGCAGCAAAAAAGGCAAATACAATTCTGGGATGTATTAACAGAAGCATACAGTCTAGATCACGTGAAGTCATTATCGGTCTTTACTCCTCTTTGGTCAGACCTCATCTGGAATACTGTGTACAGTTTTGGGCACCACATTTTAAAAAAGACATAGACAAACTGGAGCAAGTTCAGAGAAGAGCGACCAGAATGGTGACTGGTCTGCAAACCATGTCCTATGAGGAACGGTTGCAGGATTTGGGAATGTTTAGCTTGCAAAAAAGAAGACTGAGAGGAGACTTAATAGCTGTCTACAAATATGTCAAGGGCTGTCACATTGTAGAAGGATCATCTTTATTCTCATTTGCACAAGGAAAGACTAGAAGCAATGGGATGAAACTAAATGGGAGGAGACACAGATTAGATATTAGAAAAAACTTTTTGACAGTTAGGGTGATTAATGAGTGGAACAGGCTGCCACGAGAAGTGGTGAGTTCCCCTTCAATGGACGTCTTCAAACAGAAGCTGGACAGACAACTGTCTGAGATGATCTAGTGAATCCTGCTTTGAGCAGGGGGTTGGACCAGATGACCCAGGAGGTCCCTTCCAACTCTACCATTCTATGATTCTATGATTCTATGATTCTATGACCTCCATCAGGTTGCAAATTGAATATAATTTTTATCTGCATCTAGCTCTGAAAAAATATTTGGCCTTCTAGCAGTGTGTGGGACTGTCTCTATTAGTCCATCTATACTGACCTCCATCAGGTTGCAAATTGAATATAATTTTTATCTGCATCTAGCTCTGAAAAAATATTTGGCCTTCTAGCAGTGTGTGGGACTTTCTCTATTAGTCCATCTATACTGACCTCCATCAGGTTGCAAATTAAAAATAATTTTTATCTGCATCTACCTCTGAAAAAATATTTGGGCTTCTAGCAGTGTGTGGGACTCATTGTATTAGGCCATCTATACCAAGCTCCACCAGCTTTGAAATTAATAATAATTTTTAGCTGCATCTAGCCCTGAAAATAATTTTTCCCAATAGTGGTAGCAATAGAAATATGGGGCGCGCGCCTGGCTAACAAAAATATACGCTTCATAACACAAAACACCAGCCTAGCGCACTGCATTAATAAGATGGCATCATCGTCTCTCCCAGTGCTAGGCCTACTACGCAGGCTAGTATTCCTTTGCCTAAAACACAATGTATGGGTCCGCGCTAGCCACTATGCTGAGGGGTATAAAGCTGCTGCTAACGCTTTATAACAATTCAATTGGCAGATTTTCACAGAGCTCTTCCACAACGCCCACCCATCGGGCAACAGTTGCCCACCCTCCCTATGGGATCTAGTGGCGAATAGTTGATGCCATTAATCAGAGCGTCAGTTGCCCCGTCAACGTGGCAAGCATACGGTAAGGCATGGGAAGAGTGGACACGACTAGTAGCAGGCAGACGGGTTGACCAATGTGAACAAGCCAGATCACAAGTCACCATAGAATTTCTCCACCAGCTAATGATCAGGGGCGTCAGCGCAGCGGTGTCTGACCGGAGTAGCATTTCACTTCCAACTACTGAATTGGGGAGATGTGACAAAGATTCATCATCAGACAATCCATAAAAGGGTGGAAAAGGGGTCAGCCAAGTCAGGAATGTAGACGTCCCGTCCCGTGTCACTAAAACTGATTTCTCACATCTTATCCCTAACACCATTAACATGACACTCACAATTTGAAGCAACACTAATGTCTACTGCATTTGTGATCGCCTTCTTCGGGGCGCTATGTATAAGCGAATTAGTCCCTCAATCCAAAATTACCACCAGTGGAGGCTTATTACGCCAGGACGTAGTCATAGCCAATAATGCAATACGTCTACGCATACACCAATCGAAAACGGTTCCAGCGGGCAGGGGTACTTGGGTACTTCTACAACCCACAAACGGTACATTGAGTCGGGTAACAATAGTAAAAACATATCTAACCATCAGATCACAAAGTAATTTCTTCCTATCACACATTGATGGAACGCCATTATCAAGATACCTGTTCCAAGCTATATTTAATAAATGCATAACATCGGCAGGGAACCACCCCAAAGATTACGGGACACACTCATTCCGCATAGGTGCGGCCACGGAAGCAGCAAGAGCAGGACGGTCAGAAACGGAAGTTCAGAGGATAGGGAGATGGCGATCCACGTGTTTGGCGAGATACATAAGACCGGACTTGTTATCCTAACGTGGTTTGTTTCTTTTACAGGTGACGCTAAGCCAACAGTGTGAGTGATAGGCCACTCGTATATATATTGGGCACAAAAAAGGGCGAAAGTCCGCCCAGGCGGGAGGAAATTAGAGTTTCATAACACATATTTCAACTGGAGAGGTATTAGAGGCCTGCTATGGCCACAGGTACTAATGGAGGTAATCAAGGTAGGGAGAGAGGCAAGAGGTCCGGTCATCTTAGTTATACAGGCCGGGGGAAACAACCTAGGTCATCACAAGAGCGCATAACTAATGGCAATAATGAAACTAGACACTGAGCGCTTCAGAGAATTTTTCACAAAATTAGCTATAGTATGGTCAGAGATTGTGCCGATAGCGGTATGGCAAGGTGCGCGAGACATCACGGCCATCGAATGGACAAGGCGGGTAATAAATATTCGGATGGCAAAATTTAGAAGAGACAGAGGCGGTGTAGTGATACGACACCGACAACTGGAAGGAGATAAAGCAGGCCTCATACGGCCCGACGGTGTTCACTTAATAGATATTGGACTGGACATATTCCTGTCAGGACTCCAGGACGGAGTGGAACAAGCATTAAGAGTGATGGGTGGGGGTCAGAGTCCTGCATGCGAGTACGCTGGATCCTCCGTGGCCTGGAAATAGAAAGGACATGTTGGAGAGTTACATTTGTTGGCCAACTTGCCGGAGTGGGGACCCAGGGCATGCTGCAACAAGCTGAATTATTTTAATAAAATGCCTTTCTAATGGAATGAGTATAAAGAGTTAATAAAGCTGTGACCGATCCTCACCCATCCAGTTGTAAGAGTTACATTATTGGGTTGTCCATGAAAGGGGGGCGGTAGGGGGGCTGAGCATCTGGGTTTGGTTGGGGGTCCCCACAGTCTGCCTAGGCTAGATTAATTTAAAAATTCTTATTAGATACACAGGCGGTGCAGCTTGCTTCGCAGCTGGGCTACTACGCCCAAAGTATTGCCTAGGCTAGATGCAGTTAAAAATTCTACGCTGACTAGCAGACACTGAAGATTTGGAGCAGACCTCTGAGTAAACAGCTCTTCAGACTCAACCATCTGTGTTACCCCAAGCCATAGTGTATGTAGTTTCTTACAGTTAAAAGGGAGGGGTGCGACCCAACCCACCTGGAATTGACGATGTCAACGTCACGTAAGACACAGCAAGGGGACTCCCAAAATTGTGGCACAGACACCACTTAACCCTAGAACGCATACCTGTGGCCTTGCAGGCCCGCCCAGTTAATTGTTTTCTATTTTCTGCAAGATTGCTTTAGTTAGAATTTTGAAACTCTAGGTATTCTTCATGTATATAGTTGTTTGTCATTTGAGTTTGAGTTATTCCATGTTATTTGCACACGGGCCTAAAGGGCCCCAGGTATGTGAAAGTGTAGATTTTTATGGTCATGCGTTCTAGGGTTAAGTGGCATCAATTGCCCCACTGTTGCTTAAAATGGTTGGTGAGGTGATTTTACCAAATCCCCAAGCTTTTAGTCTCCCAAGGATGACACAGGGGTAGAAATGTCCTTGCGAATCCATGATTTGATCATCTTTATGAACGTGAGTCTGTCTACATTCTCAGTGGACAGCCGCGTGCGCTTATCTGTCAGCACACCACCAGCAGCGCTGAACACACGTTCAGAGAGAACGCTGGCTGCATGGCATGACAAGATCTCCAAGGCGTGAGTGGCGAGCTCCGGCGATTTTTCAAGATTGGAATACCAAAATGAGCAAGGGTCCAGTGACACAGTCATGGCTTCGATGTTCACTTGGAGATTCTCCTGTACCATCCTCTCTAGGCATTGACTATGTGTCAGACTTCTTGTCTCCTGTGGCCTTGCAAAGGATGGTCTAAAAAAGTGGTGAAACGATTCCACAAAACTGCTGTTACCAGCAGATACTGTGTTACTGTTACTGTTTGAGTGATGAATAGTGTTGAGCATTCCGATACTGAAATATCGGGTATCGGCCGATATTCGCGGTATCGGAATTCCGATACTTAATTCCGATACTTTTGCAATATCGTATACTGGAATCGGAAGTTCCCATAATGCAATGAGCCATTTTCATTTTATTCAGCCAATGAGGATCCTAAGAAGTGTGGGCACATCCTGTTAGGCATGTAGGCATCTTAACTAATGGCATGGCTGTGATTGGCTGCTGAAATGATGTCATGATGCACTATAAAAGCCACCGCCTCCATTTTGAGCTCACTCTGCTGTGAATTCAGTTAGGGATAGGACGCTGTTGTTCTGAGGGACAGTTTTAGCTACCTATTTGCTCTATACTGCTTTACCCAAGCTACTTTCTAAATCACTGTGCCTTGCAGCGCTAGTGCACAGTTCCCTGTGCTGTTCACCGCTGTCTGCAAGGTCTGTGTGTGTGAGTGCAGCTCACCCTGTAGTGTGTGCTTCAGCCAAGTCTGGTTGTAGTGCACTCAGTGTGTGTCACTGCCTCATACATTGTCCTTTTTTGCCAATTCATAATTTTTCCTGATATCTCCTATTAGGAGTAGATAGAGAAATTTTTTTCCGTCTTGCAGCACTAGTGCACAGTGCTCTGCATCTGTACTGTTCACCGCTGTCTGCAAGGTCTGGTGTGTGAGTGCAGCTCACCCTGTAGTGTGTGCTTCAACCACGTCTGGTTGTAGTGCACTCAGTGTGTGTCACTGCCTCATACATTGTCCTTTTTTGCCAATTCATAATTTTTCCTGATATCTCCTATTAGTGTGGTGGTTCCATCCGTATTCAGCTAAATTGGTTCCAAACACACTATATAGGAGTAGATAGAGAAATTTTTTTGGTCTTGCAGCGCTAGTGCACAGTGCTCTGCATCTGTACTGTTCACCGCTGTCTGCAAGGTCTGGTGTGTGAGTGCAGCTCACCCTGTAGTGTGTGCTTCAACCCCGTCTGGTTGTAGTGCACTCAGTGTGTGTCACTGCCTCATACATTGTCCTTTATTGCCAATTCATAATTTTTCCTGATATCTCCTATTAGTGTGGTGGTTCCATCCGTATTCAGCTAAATTGATTCCAAACACACTATATAGGAGTAGATAGAGGAGCCTTTCTGCAGCATTGGGCCCTGCAGCCCCAGCCAGATTAGTATTAGCCTATTTTTTGCAGCCTCATCTATTGCATTGTAGGTTATCTTCCTACATTGTAATAGCTACAAAAAGTTTGTGATACTATCGTTATTACATCTTTAGGCACATCCAGTGTCTTTTTGTGACAAAAAAAAACCTAAATAAAGTTCACCAAACACTCCACTTTACAGTTGTGTAGGCCACATTAGCTCATATTAAAGTCTAGTCCACACTTTATAAAATTAGTGTTTCTTATACCTGTTAGCAGCTGTTCAGGAATAAGCACACTAAGCCCTTAGTACTTTTCTGCCTATCTTTATCAGTCTACCAAGATGAAGAAGGCAGGGAGTAAGGCATGTGGGCGTGGGCGTGGGCGTGGAGTTTCTGCAGGGAGAGAACGTGAGGATTCTGTGCCTGCAGGGAGAGGACGTGGGGATTCTGTGCCTGCTGCGGGCACCAGTGACTCAGCATCCCCCAGTTTTACCAGGGAACAGTCCTTTATGCGCAGCTTTGTAGGAGCTAGCCGTACCCCACTGCTGCGCGAGGACCAAATTGAAGCCGTTGTCAGATGGATGGCAGCTAACGCATCGACTTCAATTAGTTCCAGATCCTCTCAGGTCCTGAGCACTGAAGAGCACCCATCTATCTCTTCACCACCTGCCAAATTGCCCAGGCAGTCAGAGAGCCCTGGACAGGAGCCATCTCTACTTCTGTTCTCTGAATCTCTTGGCTTGGAAAGAGGGGGCCAGCCAAACAGAATTCTAGAATTTGAAGAAGAGGTAGTATGCAGTGATGCGCAACCGTTTTGTCTCTCTGAATCTGAAGAGGCGGGTGGGCCAGTGCCTATGGTCAGCAGCACACCTCAGTACGCATCTGATGATGAGACTCAGGTGCCACTTTCTGGTGCGTACTGTGCTGTCGAGACTACCCAGGAGAAGCAGTTGTTTGAAGAGGGTGGTGTAGATGATGAGGTCCTTGACCCATCATGGCGTGAGGGACAGGAAGGTGGTGGGAGCAGCTCTGAGGAAGAGATTCCCCGAACGGCCCAAAAAGGAGGGAGAGGGAGGGGGCAGACTTGGTTGCCTGTAGCCTCCACTTCGGCACCCATTAGGAGCATGGCTCTTCCAAAATCCAAAGCGGGCGCTCCCAAGACTTGCAGTGCCTGGTCCTTTTTTGACACAGTTGCAGATGACATTTGCTTTGTCAAATGCAAGCTGTGTAATCAGAAGGTGAAAAGAGGGAAAAGTGTCAGCAACCTCAATACCACAAATATGTGGAAACATGTGCGGACCAAGCACGTGGTGGAGTTACAAAAACACACTGAAGACCTAGGCCAACCTACAGCGCCACCTACCACCTCTTCAGCTCGTGTTGTAGCCTCTTCCTCCAGCTCACACACAGCTGGTTCGGCTTCCTCACAGGATCGCCATGGAAGAATCTCTGGCACTGTTGTACAGAGACACAGTGTAATTCCACCCACAGCACCACTTTCCCAGTCATCCTCACACTCCCAGGCCAGTCTACAGCCATCGTTAGCACAGGCATGGGAGAAAAGGCGCCCATACTCGGCAAACCACCCCCGAGCACAGGCTCTGAATGCTGGCATTGCTAAACTACTGGCCCTTGAAATGCTATCATTCAGGCTGGTGGAGACTGACACATTCCGTAACTTTATGGCATTGGCAGTCCCACAATACAACGTGCTCAGCCGCTTTTATTTCAGCAGGCAAGCCGTCCCTGCCCTGCAACATCATGTGGAGGGAAAAATTAAACATGCGCTACAAAACGCCGTCAGTAGCAAGGTCCACCTGACCACTGATGCGTGGACCAGTAAGCATGGACAGGGACGATACCTTTCCCTCACTGCCCATTGGGTAAATGTTGTGGAGCCGGGTACAAATCTTGAGAGTGGCGCTGTACGTGTTCTGCCAACTCCAAGGATTGCAGGAATCCAGTCTGTACACATTGACTCCTCCTCATACACCAGTTCCTCTGAATCAGCGCTGCAGGAGCCGTCACGGTCTACCTCCACATCGACCCGTGAACGGTTGTTATGATGACCGATATGAGCACAGCCGTGGCCAAACGTCAACAGGCCGTATTAAAATTAATTTCTTTGGGGAATCGAAGCCACACAGCGCAGGAGCTCTGGAATGCCATCAAGCAGCAGAGCGACGTGTGGTTTGTGCCAGCGAATCTCCAGCCAGGCATGGTAGTGTGTGACAATGGCCGAAATCTGGTGGCAGCTCTGGGCCTAGGCAACCTCACTCACATCCCATGTCTGGCACATGTGCTCAACTTGGTCGTGCAGAGTTTTTTGAGGGACTATCCGGATCTTGATGCACTGCTTCACAAGGTCCGCATAGAGTGCGCTCACTTGCGGCATTCCAGCAATGCAAGATCACGCATTGCAGCTCTGCAGCGCCGATTACGTCTTCCGGAACATCGCATCATATGTGACCTACCCACCAGGTGGAATTCAACGTTACATATGTTGGAGAGGTTGTGTGAGCAGCAGGCAGCAGTAATGGAGTACCAGCTGCAGCAGGCGCAAACAAGTCGCAGTGCGCGCCGTTCACACTTCACCACCACTGAGTGGGCCTCTGTGAAGGACATTTGCCATGTTTTGCGTGCCTTCGATTATTCCACGCGGATGGCGAGTGCAGATGATGCACTAGTCAGCATGACTGATCTGCCTGCTTGAAAAAACACTGCAAGCACTAAGGGACGAGGTTTTGGAAGAGGTGGAGGATGAGGAGTCACAAATGCCATCTGCTTCTCTACAGTCTGCGCAACGTGGTTCCTCACAAAGGCCTAGGCAGGGGACACTTTGTGAGGAGGATGAGGAGGAGTCAATGGATGAGGAAGACATCTGTCCAGAGGAGGGAGGTACACAATGCTCTAGTAGTCAGTATCTAGAGCGAGGGTGGGGTGATGCAGAGCAGGCAGAGATCACGCCTCAAGCAGGGGACAGCGTTTCTTGGCCAGTTGGCAGTCTGCAGCACATGGTTGATTTCATGCTGCAGTGCCTGAGAAACGACCGCCGCATCGCCCACATTCTCAACACGGCTGATTATTGGGTGTCCACCCTCCTAGATCCTTGCTACCGGGACAACTTACAAAGCCTCATAACACCGTTGAACCGGGAGCGTAAAATGCGGGAGTACCAAGACGCACTGGTGCATTCCATCATATTCTCCATTCCAACCGAGAGCAGTGCTGCTAGTGCTTTACAAAGCAGCTCAGTGCGTCGAGGCAGTGGAGGAAGCTCTGCACAAAGAGGGAGCAGAAGCAGCGCCTCAGCACAAGGCAAGACCACTATGGCCGAAATGTGGCAAAGTTTTGTGTCCCCGCCGCCACAAATGTCTACACCATCACAGACGGCTCCAGTCAGCAGGAGGCAACGTTTCCGTCAGATGGTGACAGACTACATGTCTTGCCCTCTTAGTGTACTCCCAGACGGCTCTTCTCCCTTCAAGTTTTGGGTCTGTAAGCTGGATACATGGCCAGAGCTTAGTCAGTATGCATTGGAGGTGCTAGCTTGCCCTGCTGCTAGTGTATTATCGGAACGCGTCTTTAGTGCCGCAGGTGGTGTACTAACAGACCGTCGCATGCGACTATCCTCCGATAACGTTGACCGGCTTACTTTTCTCAAAATGAACAAGGCCTGGATCTCTCATGAATTTGCCAGTCCTCTTCCAGAATAAATAATTGGTTGGCAACAGTATCCAGGTCTCCTGTTCTGTTCATGTTTCTACCACCTGAACTGTAATCCCTGAGCTCCAACACCGCCAGTTGGCGCTCGGAAGTGCCGTCTGCACAGTCAACACTTGCTGCGGTGTTATTGGGGTTCAGTAACGTCAGCTGTTCCCCTGCTGTGTTCACGGCAATTTCTCCTGCTCTGTCCATATTCACTGTGCTACTTATTTAAAACTTGCTCCAATTACACCTCTGGCTCCTCTCTGTTTTCATTCTTATCCCTGGGCTCCAACACCGCCAGTTGGCGCTCGGAAGTGCCGTCTGCACAGTCAACACTTGCTGCGGTGTTATTGGGGTTCAGTAACGTCAGCTGTTCCCCTGCTGTGTTCACGGCAATTTCTCCTGCTCTGTCCATATTCACTGTGCTACTTATTTAAAACTTGCTCCAATTACACCTCTGGCTCCTCTCTGTTTTTATTCTTATCCCTGGGCTCCAGCACCGCCAGTTGGCGCTCGGAAGTGCTGTCTGCACAGTCAACACTTGCTGCCGTGTTATTGGGGGTTCGGTAACGTCAGCTGTTCCCCTGCTGTGCGGACGGCAATTTCTCCTGCTTTGTCCACATCCACTGTACTACACATTTTAAAGTTGCTCCAATTACACCTCTGGCTCCTCTGTTTTCATTCTTATCCCTGGGCTCCAACACCGCCAGTTGGCGCTCAGAAGTGCCGTCTGCACAGTCAACACTTGCTGCGGTGTTATTGGGGTTCAGTAACGTCAGCTGTTCCCCTGCTGTGCGGACGGCAATTTCTCCTGCCTTGTCCACATCCACTGTACTACACATTTTAAAGTTGCTCCAATTACACCTCTGGCTCCTCTGTTTTCATTCTTATCCCTGGGCTCCAGCACCGCCAGTTGGCGCTCGGAAGTGCCGTCTGCACAGTCAACACTTGCTGCGGTGTTATTGGGGTTCAGTAACGTCAGCTGTTCCCCTGCTGTGTTCACGGCAATTTCTCCTGCTCTGTCCATATTCACTGTGCTACTTATTTAAAACTTGCTCCAATTACACCTCTGGCTCCTCTCTGTTTTTATTCTTATCCCTGGGCTCCAGCACCGCCAGTTGGCACTCGGAAGTGCTGTCTGCACAGTCAACACTTGCTGCCATGTTATTGGGGTTCGGTAACGTCAGCTGTTCCCCTGCTGTGCGGACGGCAATTTCTCCTGCTTTGTCCACATCCACTGTACTACACATTTTAAAGTTGCTCCAATTACACCTCTGGCTCCTCTGTTTTCATTCTTATCCCTGGGCTCCAACACCGCCAGTTGGCGCTCAGAAGTGCCGTCTGCACAGTCAACACTTGCTGCGGTGTTATTGGGGTTCAGTAACGTCAGCTGTTCCCCTGCTGTGCGGACGGCAATTTCTCCTGCTTTGTCCACATCAACTGTACTACACATTTTAAAGTTGCTCCAATTACACCTCTGGCTCCTCTGTTTTCATTCTTATCCCTGGGCTCCAGCACCGCCAGTTGGCGCTCGGAAGTGCCGTCTGCACAGTCAACACTTGCTGCAGTGTTATTGGGGTTCGGTAACGTCAGCTGTTCCCCTGCTGTGCGGACGGCAATTTCTCCTGCTTTGTCCACATCCACTGTACTACACATTTTAAAGTTGCTCCAATTACACCTCTGGCTCCTCTGTTTTCATTCTTATCCCTGGGCTCCAACACCGCCAGTTGGCGCTCAGAAGTGCCGTCTGCACAGTCAACGCTTGCTCCAGTGTTATTGGGGTTCAGTAACGTCAGCTGATCCCCACCTGTGTGTCCGGCAAATTCTCCTGCTTTGTCCACATCCACTGTACTACGGATTTAAAACCTCCTCCAAATACACCTCTGGCTCCTCCGTTTTTAGTATTTACCCTGGGCTCCAATACCGCTAGTTGCTGCTCAGAAGTGCCGTCTGCACAGTCAACGCTTGCTCCAGTGTTATTGGGGTTCAGTAACGTCAGCTGATCCCCAGCTGTGTGTCCGGCAAATTCTCCTGCTTTGTCCACATCCACTGTACTACGGATATAAAACCTCCTCCAAATACACCTCTGGCTCCTCCGTTTTTAGTATTTACCCTGGGCTCCAATACCGCTAGTTGCTGCTCAGAAGTGCCGTCTGCACAGTCAACGCTTGCTCCAGTGTTATTGGGGTTCAGTAACGTCAGCTGATCCCCAGCTGTGTGTCCGGCAAATTCTCCTGCTTTGTCCACATCCACTGTGCTACGGATTTAAAACCTCCTCCAAATACACCTCTGGCTCCTCCGTTTTTAGTATTTACCCTGGGCTCCAATACCGCTAGTTGCTGCTCAGAAGTGCCGTCTGCACAGTCAACGCTTGCTCCAGTGTTATTGGGGTTCAGTAACGTCAGCTGATCCCCAGCTGTGTGTCCGGCAAATTCTCCTGCTTTGTCCACATCCACTGTACTACGGATTTAAAACCTCCACCAAATACACCTCTGGCTCCTCCGTTTTTAGTATTTACCCTGGGCTCCAATACCGCTAGTTGCTGCTCAGAAGTGCCGTCTGCACAGTCAACGCTTGCTCCAGTGTTATTGGGGTTCAGTAACGTCAGCTGATCCCCAGCTGTGTGTCCGGCAAATTCTCCTGCTTTGTCCACATCCACTGTACTACGGATTTAAAATCTCCTCCAAATACACCTCTGGCTCCTCCATTTTTAGTATTTACCCTGGGCTCCAATACCGCTAGTTGCTGCTCAGAAGTGCCGTCTGCACAGTCAACGCTTGCTCCAGTGTTATTGGGGTTCAGTAACGTCAGCTGATCCCCAGCTGTGTGTCCGGCAAATTCTCCTGCTTTGTCCACATCCACTGTACTACGGATTTAAAACCTCCTCCAAATACACCTCTGGCTCCTCTGTTTTTAGTATTTACCCTGGGCTCCAGCACCGCCAGCTGGTTCTCAGCAGTTCCATTGGCTCTTGTACCTTCTGCTACCCATCCGGGTTCCAGTACCGTCAGCTGGTTCTCGGCAGTGACTTTGGCACGGGTACTCCCTCCTGCCCAGCCTGGTTCCAGCATGCCAGCTGTTTCCGGGTAGTGTCAACGTCACTTTGCCTCCAATGCGTTGTCCTGTCGTGTTGCGGTCGGGTTAGCCGACTCTATGGTGCCTGCAGTTTAGGTGACTCCTATGTGGGCTGCGGGATCTGGCAATGAAGGCTGGTTCCATAGTGCCAATAGGACAAGCACCCCCTGTAGGACTGTGGGTTTTGGTAACTGCGGCCGGCTCGCGGCCTTGAACTTTTTTTTACATGGGTACCTTCCGCTACCCATCCGGGTTCCAGTACCGTCAGCTGGTTCTCGGCAGTGCCTTTGGATTAGGTGCCTCCTTCTCGGTATCCAAGTTCCACCAACGTCTGCTGGTCCTTGGTAGTGCTTTCTGGCACAGGTACCTCCTGCTTAGTAACCGAGTTCCAGTAACATCAGCTGGTCCTCGGTAGTTCCATTGGCTCTTGTACCTTCTGCTACCCATCCGGGTTCCAGTACCGTCAGCTGGTCCTCGGTAGTTCCATTTGCTCTTGTATCTTCTGCTACCCATCCGGGTTCCAGTACCGTCAGCTGGTTCTCGGCAGTGTCTTTGGCATGGGTACTCCCTCCTGCCCAGCCTGGTTCCAGCACGCCAGCTGTTTCCGGGTTGTGTCAACGTCACTTTGCCTCCAATGCGTTGTCCTGTCGTGTTGCGGTCGGGTTAGCCGACTCTATGGTGCCTGCAGTTTAGGTGACTCCTATGTGGGCTGCTGGATCTGGCAATGAAGGCTTGTTCCATAGTGCCAATAGGACAAGCACCCCCTGTAGGACTGTGGGTTTTGGTAACTGCGGCCGGCTCGCGGCCTTGAACTTTTTTTTACATGGGTACCTTCTGCTACCCATCCGGGTTCCAGTACCGTCAGCTGGTTCTCGGCAGTGCCTTTGGATTAGGTGCCTCCTTCTCGGTATCCAAGTTCCACCAACGTCTGCTGGTCCTTGGTAGTGCTTTCTGGCACAGGTACCTCCTGCTTAGTAACCGAGTTCCAGTAACATCAGCTGGTCCTCGGTAGTTCCATTGGCTCTTGTACCTTCTGCTACCCATCCGGGTTCCAGTACCGTCAGCTGGTCATCGGTAGTTCCATTTGCTCTTGTATCTTCTGCTACCCATCCGGGTTCCAGTACCGTCAGCTGGTTCTCGGCAGTGTCCTTGGCACGGGTACTCCCTCCTGCCCAGCCTGGTTCCAGCACGCCAGCTGTTTCCGGGTAGTGTCAACGTCACTTTGCCTCCAATGCGTTGTCCTGTCGTGTTGCGGTCGGGTTAGCCGACTCTATGGTGCCTGCAGTTTAGGTGACTCCTATGTGGGCTGCGGGATCTGGCAATGAAGGCTGGTTCCATAGTGCCAATAGGACAAGCACCCCCTGTAGGACTGTGGGTTTTGGTAACTGCGGCCGGCTCGCGGCCTTGAACTTTTTTTTACATGGGTACCTTCTGCTACCCATCCGGGTTCCAGTACCGTCAGCTGGTTCTCGGCAGTGCCTTTGGATTAGGTGCCTCCTTCTCGGTATCCAAGTTCCACCAACGTCTGCTGGTCCTTGGTAGTGCTTTCTGGCACAGGTACCTCCTGCTTAGTAACCGAGTTCCAGTAACATCAGCTGGTCCTCGGTAGTTCCATTGGCTCTTGTACCTTCTGCTACCCATCCAGGTTCCAGTACCGTCAGCTGGTCCTCGGTAGTTCCTCAGCCTTCTTGTACTTTCTGCTACATTTCCAAGTTCAACCTTTTTGAAATGGTTCTTGGTAATCACTCTGGATCTCCCTGACGAGGACCCTGAAGACGAGGACCCTGAAGACCAACCCGAAGAAGACGAGGACCCCGAAGACGACGACCCTGAAGACGAGGACCCTGAAGACCACCCTGAAGAAGACGAGGACCCTGAAGACGAGGACCCTGAAGACCACCCCGAAGAAGACGAGGACCCTGAAGACCACCCCGAAGAAGACGAGGACCCCGAAGACGAGGACCCAGAAGACCAACCCGAAGAAGACGAGGACCCCGAAGACGAGGACCCGGAAGACGATCACCCTGAAGACCACCCTGAAGAAGACCAAGAAGATGACCCTGAAGAAGTTGACCAAGAGGACAAAGAAGAGAAGACAAGTACCAAGATACAGAAGAACAAGAGACAGAAAACCAAGAAGCAGAAATACAAGAAGCTGCAGAACAAAAAGCGGAAGAACATTAAGCATAAGATTAAAATTCAGAGCAAAATATAATATCTAAATTATAAGCAGAATATGACTAAGCAGTGTATGGGGGTGAGTCCGTTCCTCCTCGTGGTGCCCCTGGAAAAGACCTGCTGCTGCAGGCCAAACTGAACGCGGACAAATCCTGTTGTGAATCTTTTGTGACGGGCAGAACGAAAGGTGTAATGTCCAACCTTTTATAGATAACAACTACAGGAATGCCTGTCACAAATAAGAATATGATGAAGAAGAAGAATATGAAGAAGATGAAGAAGTAGAATATGAAGAATGTAAAAAAAAGAATAATACGAAGAAGGTGAAGAAGAAGAAGGTGAAGAAGAAGTGGATGAAAAAGATGCTGAGGATGATGAAGGAGAAAGTGTGGGAGAAGTAAAAAAGAAGGTGAAGAGCATGGAAGTAGTGAAACATAAATATCTGACAAAATATA
Source organism: Phyllobates terribilis (assembly GCF_046119375.1). Taxonomy (NCBI): domain Eukaryota; kingdom Metazoa; phylum Chordata; class Amphibia; order Anura; family Dendrobatidae; genus Phyllobates; species Phyllobates terribilis. The sequence goes on from NW_027362761.1 coordinate 478,308,127, forward strand.
AAAATACTTAACATAGTTAATATTTCCGTAACTCAGAACATCTTAAAAAAATAGTAATTCCTGCTATTCCATTTGACTGGGCTAAACCTCTATGCCTTTATTGTCTCCCCCACCTCCCCCAATACATTCTACATTATTCTTAGTTGTTTTCCTTCATGTAGAATTAACCTACAAGGAAAGAAAGGGTTTATTTTAATTCCAATTTATGTCCCATTGACTTGCATTGGTTTCCGGTATCGGAATCGGCGATATCCGATACTTTTTCGGTATCGGTCCGATCCAATCCGATCCGATATTTCCCGATATCGGAAGGTATCGCTCAACACTAGTGATGAAGACTCGACAGTCCCACCGTTGGCAAGTTAGAACTGTGAGATTCACTACGTGCACCACTGGTGTTTTGTGGAAAAGCACATGTAAGATTCTGCAACAGATACTCCTGCATTCGTCAATACCTTTTTATGGCAGGAATTATTTCGGCAAATATACTTTTGTACCGGGGATCTAAGAGTGTGGCAACCCAGTAGTTGGGATTACTTCGAATTCTGACAATCCGGGGGTCATGTTGCAGGTAGTGCAGCAAGAAGGCACTCATGTGTCTTGCGCATCCAGAAGGACCAAGTCCTTGTTGTGTTGGTAGCGAGGTAAGAATCATGCTTCCTTCCTCTGCCCTCTCCCTCCAACCTCGCACAACAGAAATGTGATCAAGGTCTCCCTCATCTGATGAGTCTTCCATGCCCATTGCCAGTTCGTCCTCCACTTCTTCCTTGGCTCCTGCACCTTCCTCAACAGTTTGGCTGCTACCATGCGCCCTGGTTAATCCCTCTCCCCCACCCTCCCATGCCTGCCGCCTTGGTGCTGCCAACCGTCTGGACCTTGGAGATGTTATCCCTTCCGCATACGACTCCTCCTCTACTTCCTCCACCTCCTCTTGTCCCACCACCTGACTCCGAATTCTGTTTAACATGTGCTCCAGCATGTAAATCACCGTAATAGTCATGCTGATAATGGCATCGTCAGCACTAAACATCTTCGTCGCCATTTCAAGACTGTGCAGAAGGGTGCATAGGTCCCTGATCTGAGACCACTCCTCCAGCGTGATTTGCCCCACCTCTGGATCTCGTTGGCCCAGGCTATACGTCAGAACGTATTGCACCAGGGCTTGTCGGTGCTGCCACAGTCGCTGCAACATGTGCAGAGTTGAATTCCACCGTGTCGGCACATCGCATTTCAGCCGGTGAACTGGCAGGCCCAACGACTTCTGTAGAGATGTAAGTCGTTGAACTGCGGGATGCGAACGGCGGAAGTGAGCACACAGCGACTGTGCACTCTGCAGAAGGCCATCTAGTCCGGGATAGTGGGCTAAAAATTGCTGGACAACCAGGTTCAACACGTGAGCCATACAAGGCACGTGTGTGACATTGCCCCGGCGAAGTGCCGCACCCAGGTTTGCAGCATTGTCGCACATGGCCTTCCCTGGTTGCAGGTCCAGTGGAGACAACCTTTCATGAAACTGGGTCTCCAGAGCTGACCAAAACTCCTCAGCTGTGTGACTCACATTTCCCAGACATTTCAAAGTAAACACTGATGCGTTGAGCCCTGCTGCCAGCATAGTAAGGAGGTGTGCAGGATTCCTTCTGCGCAGTTAGAAAGCAGGTGGCATTACCAGACAGGCTTTGGGTGCAGGTGGAGGACCGAGAGGAGGTTGAGGAGGCAGAAGCAGTGGAGGAAGTTCGAGATAAAGAGGATTAACACACAACTCGTGGGGACGGTAAGATTTGGACAGCAGCCCCTTGTCCTGCTGTCACCATAGTTACCCAGTGCCCAGTCAGCGACATGTAATGCCCCTGTCCATGCCTTCTCGTCCAAGTGTCTGTGGTGAAGTGCACCCTGTCACACACAGAGTTTCTCAAAGAAGCGGTGATGTTGTGTGCGACATGCTAGTGGAGCGCAGGCACACCTTTCTTTGAGAAGTAGTGCCGACTGGGCATCTGGTACTGGGGCACTGTGACGGACATAAGGTCTTGAAAATCCTCTGTGTCCTCCAGATGGAAAGGCAGCATTTCTGTAGCCAACAGCTTGCAGATGGTGAAATTCAACCTCTTAGCTTTCTCATGCCTAGGAGGAAATGGTCTTTTACTTTTCCACATCTGAGGGACCGAGGGCTGGCTGTTGTGCTTAGACGGTGTTGAGTAGGGTGTCCCTGGCAACTGCCGGTCTGTGAGGAAGATGCAGGCGGACATGTTAGGTTGCCTTGATCCAAAGGTGGTGCTCTCGATGTCGGAGAGCGCTCAACACTAGCAGGTGTTTCCACTTCCCAATGAACTGACGACCTGCCAATCACACTGGCTGTTGTGGGTAAAGAGGTGGCAGGTCTGCGTCTAAAAACATGTGTGACTGCTGTCCCCCCAGTCTCAGAGGATGAAGAGGCTGCGGATGCACAAGATGGGGCAGACGGTGGTTGGCCCAGCCGGCTAGGCCGCATTGTAGCACAGTGAGCTTCCCACTGCAACTTATGCTTCATATCCATGTGACGGTACATGCATGAAGTACTCAAACTATGTATTTTTTGGCCTCTACTTAGCTTTTGCTGACAAATATTACAGATAACACGAGTTGGGTCATCCTTATCGATCTGAATAAATGCCCAGGCTATGCAAGGCTTAGAGCCCATGTGACCTGAAGAGCCACTACGACTTGTGGTCAGAGGCAGAGTTGTGGTTGAGGATGCAGTTGTTGACGTGCTTCCAGTACTCCGTCTCTGTTCAGGAAGGCGCAACCTAACCTCGTCGTCAATAGCATCTGTGATGCCCCGCTGCGCTTGGTATCACAGATCCTACAAGAGTGCATTGATGGAATCCTCCACAAGAGGCCCCCATAAACATTCACACATCTCCACCTTCCACCTCAGACCAGCAGAGGGAGCCCGTTAGGGATATAAATAGGGAAGGTGGAGCTAGGCAGTTCAGTTCCTCTGAAGAGTTCCTGCAGTAGAAAAGCCTAAGAGAGGTCAGTCTGCAGTGGAGCTCAGTCTAGTCTAGAGAACGAAGTTAATAGTTCAGCAGTGGAGCACGAGGCTCCTGCTTGCTAGATTCAGGGAGCCCAGATAGAGCTTAAGGTGTGCCGGTGCCGTAAGATCAGTGAAGCGCGGCAAGCTGCCGTTAGTGTGTATAGCCTAGTGAGGGCCCGAGTAGGCCGAAGGCGAGTGGCGAGTTAGTACATAAGGGGCAGAGGAGCTTAACCAGCTCACCCCGAAGCATTTACCGGACACAGGATCCGAGCTTACCGGTATCTCTATGACCCAGTAAGGCATAACCGGAATCCCTGGAGAACTACAAGTCCCAGGATCGCTAAGGTGCTGATATGTAACAGAGCCAGGAGATGCTTAGGCCCCGCATACTGGGAGCGTGAACTCCAAGAGAAGGCCCTACCACAAGGTCAGCCAGCGCAGGACAGAGACAAAGTTAGGCCTAGCTCCAGGCAGGTCAGAAACTTACTACGCAGAGGCAAGAAACAGGAGGCCCTACACCCGCTCATTGGGGAGGATCCTGATATGCACCCTTCACCCTACAGTGCTCCGGGATGTGCCTGAATTTCCACCAGTAAAAGGTACTGAAGTGACTACCGTGTCCGTTCCCGTTCTTGCTCTGACCCAGCTGGGTCTCGCCTGTCCTGCATTCCCCCTGCATACGCTGCCCTGAGACCTAGCTCCACCTGTGGTGAGCTATACCATCGAGCTGCCTTATCACCGGCCTCAGTGGACTGCTGCAGCGCTGGTGCTTGTCACCAGATACCACAGGTGGCGTCATGAACTCTTATAAAATTAACAATTATCCACCCTTTTAAAGAGAGACACCAGGGTACGGGCCAGGGAGCCGACCACCGCGACATCCCCAAGGCCAGGCAAATGCCCGGGTACCGAGTCATCCCCATCCCCAGGGCTAGTCACATCCTCCTCCACCTCCTCTGCTGACCTCATCGACTGGCTGACTGTGGGTTGACAGCAAGTGGGATCTCCAACCTCGTCATCATCACCCTGTGTGTTATCACACCCGTCGCCCTCAGAGTCAACCTCTTCCTGCCCTGACCGAAAAGTCAAGTTGTCGCTCCAATCAGGTATTTGAGTCTCATCATCGTCTTCATCATTGATTCCACCAACAGGAGTTACAGTTTGGGAACAAGGGTCTACATTATGCTCAGAACCTTCTTCATCTGGTCCTGGATCCAACTTATAAAGATTCTGGGCATCGGATCAGATCATTTCCTCATCTGGATTAACAGAAGCTCTGGAGCAGACCTCCGTTTCCCAGGCTATAGTATGAGTAAACAGCTGGGCAGACTCAGCCATCTGTGTTACCCCATACTCAGACGGGCAGCTGGAGACTTGGGAGCTGTGAGGAAGCAAGTGCGATTGGGGTGACACCTCTGAGGACTGGAGTATTTGTGATGTTGAAATTGAGGTGATGGAGAGCCCACTTGAAGGAGCACTTGATATCCGTTGAAGCACCTGCTGTTTTTGTGCCTCATCTAGAATTTGTAGCGATGGGCGTGTCCGTAAGAATGGGATCGTATCACATTGTCCACGAAAAGAAGTCGACATCTTAGTTTGGCTGGAAGATGGTCTTTCTTCTGCAGATGTTACTCCCCCCCCCACCGTGGGGGGGCCTCGACCCACCGGCGGACAGGCACCAGTATTGGGATAGGGGGGCTGGCCGTCAGGGTCCACCGCGGCTCTGGCACAAACCCGGCGACACAGAGGTGGCACAGGCAGGAACGGACTGGCCGTGTCGGCTTCTCACTTTTTGGATTTTAGAAGGGCATGACATGCCTATATCTGTGTCTCCCCCTCCTTTTACTCCTCCACCTCTTTTCTTTTCGCATGACTATATGTACTTGTCACTTTTCCATGTGTTAGTTGTGTCTTCTGAGCAGTTTGTCAACTTTTGGACACCTTTGAAGGTGTTTTCTATGTGTTTCTATGTGTTTTTGTTTGCCTGCCATTGGTTTTAACGGTGTTCGAAGGTGTTCGACGAACAGTTCGACGAACAGTTTGGCGAACACACGGGTGTTCGACGAACCGAACCGAACTCGAACACTACGGGGGTGGCTCAACACTAATCACAAATCCAACCCATTGCTCCTTATTTCTGGAAGAATAGGGATGAAGTTTAAAATACAGTTTGCAGGCCTCCTTGAATACAAAAACTTGTCCCTACCTCCAGAAAACCTGTCTGGGAGGGCAACCTTGGGTTCAGGCTGGGCAGGCCTACTTGCAGAGACCCCCATATTGGCGACCTGTAGCCGCTGATGATGCTGCTGTACCTCACCGCAGAGGTCATTCACCTCCAGAGACAGCCTGTGCAGCCACTCTGCAACTGAACCCATACCAAGGGGAAAAAAAAGGTCCATGCCCAAAAACGAAGAGAAAAAAACCCCAAAATGTCAGTTTTTTTTTTTTCCTTTTCAAAAAGTGCTCGGCCGGCGATAATGTAACACCAGGTGTGGACAAGACTTAGTGCTACACAAAGGTAAGAGGGAAAGGGAGCCCAGACTCTAGGGAAAGGGGGAAGAGGAGACCTCCTAGTCTTGTCTAGTGTCACCCTGTCTCAACTTCCTTCCATATATTGGCTCTTCACCAATCGCCGCACATGTGACTCGCCCTGGCTTTCCCTGGCGTATGGCTAAAGCCCCTGTCTCATATAGCGAGATCGCTAGCGAGATCGCTGCTGTGTCACGGTTTTGGTGACGCAACAGCGACCTCACCAGCGATGTTGCTATGTGTGACACTTTGCAGCTATCAGGCCCCTGCTGTGAGGTCGCTGATCGCTGCAAAGTGTCCTGGACCATTTTTTGGTCGTTGCCCTCCCGCTGGTCAGCACACATCGCTGTGTGTGACCAGCGGGAGCAGCGATCAGGCTGGTAACCATGATAAACATCAGGTTACTAGGGGCACACGCGCACTTAGTAACCCGCTGTTTATCATGGTTACGAGCCTGCTAAAGTGAGCGGTAACCTCCCGCTCACCATAGCAGAGTGGTAACCATGATAAACAACGGGTTACTAGGTGCGCGTGTGCCCCTAGTAACCCAATGTTTATCATGGTTACCAGCCTGCTCCTGCTTCAGCAGGCTGGTAACCAGGAGCAGGACATCGTGGAAAGATTCTTTCCACGATGTCGCTGCTCCCCTGATCGTTGGTCAGCCTGCCTGTTTGACAGCTCACCAGCGACCACATAGCGACGCAACAACGATCCCTGACAGGTCGTATCATTGTCGGGATCGTTGCAGCGTCGCTAAGTGTGACGGGGCCTTAAGGCTAGGGAAGGGAGGAGATGAGCACTAGTTGATCTCCACTAAACTCTATAGACAACAAGGATAGGCAAACAGGGGGACTGCTTAGCTGTAGACGACTCCAGACAAATGGGCACACGGCCTCAAGGTCCAGAGAGGACGAAGAACTGCTCTTGCTAAAGCCTCACAAGTAGTAATGAATATCGCCGACACCTCCCTCTCAGACACACCAGGTATTTATACACCCAGGCCAGGGAGCTAATTAGCCAGAGAGAGGTAGCCACTGGGTCCTAGAGACAGCCAGCCTCTAAGAAGATATCTGTAATGCCAAATGTAGAGATCTCCTGTAACCAACTGCAGGGCGAATGTCTGTCACCTCTGACACACCCGTGACAATTGTAGACCCTTGCCTGGGCTTCTTGTGCTTGAAGGAGGCTCTCCTTCACAATCGGCATCACCTTCACGATCCGATCTTGCATCTGGGCCTCCTGCTCAATGATGCTCCAGTGGGGTGTAACCTCTGCTTCCCATGTCTCCTTGGCTATATCCAGAAGTCCCCAAGGGTCCCCATCCATATAGCAGCTCAAACGGTGAGAATCCCGTAGAGCTCTGGGGAACTTCCCTAATGGAGAACAGCAGCTACAGCAGTAGGCAATCCCAGTCTCGCCCATCCTTCTCCCCGACCTTCTTCAGCATAGACTTCAAGGTCTTGTTGAATCTCTCCACCAGGCCGTCAGTCTGCGGATGGTATACAGACGTCTGGAGCTGTGTAATCTGGAGAGTTTTCCAAAGCTCCCACATTACCTGAAAGGAGTTCCCTGGTCAGTCAGGATCTCCTTTGGCAGGCCCGTCCGGGAGAAAATATGCACTAGCTCTCTGGCTATACTCCTGGAGAAGTTTCTCAGTGGTACCGCCTCCGGATACCGAGTGGCATAGTTCAGCACTACCAGGATGTATTGGTGTCCCCTGGCAGACTTAACCGAGGGCCCGACAAGGTCCATGGTGATCTGGTCAAATGGGACCTCTATAAATAGGCAATGACATTAGAGGGCTTCAGAATTGGGACACGGGAGCAGTTAGCTGACAGGTGGGGCAGGACCGGCAGTAATTAATCTCTCTGTGACATCCGGGCCAGTAGAACCTCTGCAGGACCAGCTCTTGGGTTTTCTCTACTCCCAGATGTCCACCCAAGATATGAGAATGAGCCAGGTCTAACACCCTATGTCTACAGGGAACTGGCACCACCAACTGCTCTACCACTCTCCCTCTTGGTTTAGTGACCCGATAAAGTAGTTCCTTATTTAGTGTAAAATATGGGAACCTGGTGTCAGCCCCCGGCTCTTGAGCAACCCCATTTACACATTATCAAATGCATTTTTCAATATGAGATCCTAAGGAATCTCAGCCACTCAGGTCACTGTCTCGCCCATGTCACCGGCAAGGACACACAAGGTGAATTCATCCGCCTCTGACTATGTTGGGGATTCAACGTGGTGGAACTGGCTCCTTCCTGAGTCACGTGGTACGCCTGCTTTCCGCCATAAGTCCCAGAACCGGCTAAAGTCCCGCCCTATTATTACTGGGTGTAGCAGGTCCTTAACTACTCCAACCTCATGGAACTCAGCAGTGCAGTTCGTTTTTATAGTCACTCTGGCAACAGGGTAGTCTTTGGAGGCCCCGTGATTACAGCGGACGCCCACGTTTTTCCTCGGAGATCAACTGGTGGGGGAGTGTGGCCCTTATCAGAGTCACCAAACTCCCTGAGTCCAAGAGCCCCATCACCAGTATCCCATTTATTGTTACGGGACTGACATTCCACACTGCAGGCTGGATAAGCATAATATGAACAGCGCCTCCCCATGCTGCTGTCCATCTGTTTGCAGGACATAGGACAATGGGCAGCTGTGTATCCAGAACCGTGACATCTCCAACAGATCAAGCCTTTACCAGCGGTTTTTGGCAACTCCTCAGCGACCCCTTGGGACCTCAAACTCTCCCCACTGGTGGCTCTACTAACCCTCTTTTGAGATTCGGGCTCTTTCTGGGTACCCCAGTACGGGGATGCAACAATGCCCGGCTTTCTCTGGGACCTTTCGACTAGTGTTGAGCCACCCCCGTAGTGTTCGGGTTCGGTTCGGTTCGTCGAACACCGGGATGTTCGAGGAACTGTTCGTCGAACTGTTCGTCGAACACCTTAGAACACCGTCGAACACCGTTAAAACCAATGGCAGGCAAACAAAAACACATAGAAACACATAGAAAACACCTTCAAAGGTGTCCAAAAGCTGACAAACTGCTCAGAAGACGCTTTCTTTAAAAAAGCCGGCCGGCAATTCAGCAGCGGCATACACCGGTACCCGACAATTTAGACAAGAAGGAATAGAGCCTCACACATAGATTAGATAGATAGAAACATGTCAGTCACATATATATGAAGTACAGTGACAGTGTTGCTTACTGTACTTGTCATTTAGTGTAAAGGATTTATTAAAAAATATAATAGTGTTTTCATGCACTGTCTCTTTAAAAAAGCCGGCCGGCAATTCAGCATCTGTACCCGACAATTTATAACAGACAGAATAGAGCTTCACACATAGATTAGATAGATAGAAACATGTCAGTCACATATATATGAAGTACAGTGATAGTGTTGGTTACTGTACTTGTCATTTAGTATTAAAATAAAGGATTTATTATTAAAAAAAATTGGCGTGGGGTTCCCCTTAATTTTAGTCTCTAGCGGAGGTTAAGCAGACAGCTGGGGCAGATGTTTGAAGCCTGGGAAGGGGGTAATACCCACGGAGCTTCCCAGGCTACTAATATCAGCCCCCAGCTGAATACATAGCCTTTACTAGCTATTAAAATGGGGGACCCCCCCAAAAAATGACGTGGGGTCCCCCCTAATTTAATAGCTAGCAAAGGCTAGGCAGACAGCTGGGGTCTGATATTAATAGCCCAGGAAGGGAGCCATGAATATTGGCCCCCTCCCAGGCTAGAAACACCAGCCGTCAGCCGCCCCAGAAATGGCGCATTCATAGGATGCGCCAATTCTGGCACTTAGCCTCGCTCTTCCACGCTGCCCTGTAGCGGTGGCAGGGGGTAATAGGGCTGGGGTTGATGTCAGCTTATAATGCCAGCTGACATCAAGCCCAGGTTAGTAACGGAGAGGCGTCTATAAGACACCCCCATTACTAACCCCATAGTCAAAGTTAAAAGAAAACACAAACACCCAGAATAAAGTCCTTTAATTGAAATAAAGACACAATCCTTTATTGTTCTAAATTAAACCATACTTACCATCACGCCCATTCCAGCTGAAGCCAACGATCTCCTGCAATAAAAGAAAAATAATAAAGCAACATCATCCTTACCTTTCCATGGTTCCCACGACAGCTTCAGCTCTGCTACATCGAGATGACAGGCTGGACCGCAGCAGAACGCTGCCATCCAGCCTGTCATCCCGCAGACACTGAGAAGCGCAGGCATGCTTGCGCTCTGCAGTGTCTGGCTGTGACGGCATAAAGATGAGACGAGTTCATGTCCAATGAACTCGGCGCACCTCATGCACGTCACTGACAGCGTGGGAAAATTCTCACGCTGAAGCGCTGAGTGCAGGAGAATTCTCCCACGCTGTCAGTGACGTGCATAAGGTGAGCTCATGTCCAATGAACTCAGCTCACCTCCTGCACGTCACTGACAGCGTGGGAGAATTCTCCTGCACTCAGCGCTTCAGCGTGAGAATTCTCCCACGCTGAAGCGCTGAGTGCAGGAGAATTTTCCCACGCTGTCAGTGATGTGCATAAGGTGAGCTCATGTCCAATGAACTCAGCTCACCTCCTGCACGTCACTGACAGCGTGGGAGAATTCTCCTGCACTCAGCGCTTCAGCGTGAGAATTCTCCCACGCTGAAGCGCTGAGTGCAGGAGAATTTTCCCACGCTGTCAGTGACGTGCATGAGGTGAGCCGAGTTCATTGGACATTAACTCGGCTCATCTGGATGCCCTCACAGAGAGACACTGTGGAGCGCAAGCAAGCCTGCGCTTCTCAGTGTCTGCGGGATGACAGGCTGGATGGCAGCGTTCTGCTGCGGTCCAGCCTGTCATCTCGATGTAGCAGAGCTGAAGCTGTCATGGGAACCATGGAAAGGTAAGGATGATGTTGCTTTATTATTTTTCTTTTATTTCAGGAGATCGTTGGCTTCAGCTGGAATGGGCGTGACGGTAAGTATGGTTTAATTTAGAACAATAAAGAATTGTGTGTTTATTTCAAATAAAGGATTTTTTTCTGGGTGTTGTGTTTTTTTTAAATACTTTACTAGAAATTCATGGTGGTCATGTCTAATATTGGCGTGACCCCATGAATTTTGGGCTTAGGGCCAGCTGATAATGCCAAGCTGGCCCTAACCCCTTTATTACCCAGTGAGCCACCGCATCAGGGCCCTGGATGAGTTGGGTACAGCGCCAGAAGATGGCGCTTCTATGAACGCGCCATTTTCCGGGGTGGCTGCGGACTGCAATTTGCAGCGGGGGTGGCCCAGAAAGCTTGGGCCTCCCTGCGCTGCGGATTCCAGCCCCCAGCTGCATAGTTGTACCTGGCTGGACACAAAAACAGGGCGAAGCCCCACGTCAATTTTCTTTAAATTATTTCAGGAAATAATTAAGAAAAAAAGGGCTTCCCTATATTGTTGTGTCCGGCCAGGTACAAATAGGCAGCTGGTGGTTGGGGGCAGCCCGTTCCTGCCTGCTGCACCTGACTGGACACAAATATAGTGCGAAGCCCCACGTCAATTTTTTTTTAATTATTTCATGAATTTCCTGAAATAATTAAAAAAAATTGAAGTGGGGCTTCGCACTATATTTGTGTCCAGCCAGGTACAGCAGGCAGGAACGGGCTGCCCCCAACCACCAGCTGACTATTTGTACCTGGCCGGACACAACAATATAGGGAAGGCCTTTTTTTCTTAATTATTTCATGAATTTCATGAAATAATTAAAAAAAAAATACGTGGGGCTTCGCCCTATTTTTGTGTCCAGCCAGGTACAACTAGGCAGCTGGGGGCTGGAATCTGCAGCGCAGGGAGGCCCAAGCTTTCTGGGCCACCCCCGCTGCAAATTGCAGTCCGCAGCCACCCCGGAAAATGGCGCGTTCATAGAAGCGCCATCTTCTGGCGCTGTACCCAACTCATCCAGGGCCCTGGTGCGGTGGCTCACTGGGTAATAAAGGGGTTAGGGCCAGCTTGGTATTATCAGCTGGCCCCAAGCCCAAAATTCATGGGGTCACGCCAGTATTAGACATGACCACCATGAATTTCTAGTAAAGTATTTAAAAAAAACACAACACCCAGAATAAAGTCCTTTAATTGAAATAAACACACAATTCTTTATTGTTCTAAATTAAACTATACTTACCATCACGCCCATTCCAGCTGAAGCCAACGATCTCCTGCAATAAAAGAAAAATAATAAACCAACCTCATCCTTACCTTTCCATGGTTCCCACGACAGCTTCAGCTCTGCTACATCGAGATGACAGGCTGGACCGCAGCAGAACGCTGCCATCCAGCCTGTCATGCCGCAGACACTGCATGAGGTGAGCTCATGTCCAATGAACTCAGCTCACCTCATGCACCTCACTGACAGCGTGGGAAAATTCTCCTGCACTCAGCGCTTCAGCGTGAGAATTCTCCCACGCTGTCAGTGACGTGCATGAGGTGAGCCGAGTTCATTGCACATGACCTCGGCTCATCTTTATGCCGTCACAGAGAGACAATGTGGAGCGCAAGCAAGCCTGCTCTTCTCAGTGTCTGCGGGATGACAGGCTGGATGGCGGCGTTCTGCTGCGGTCCAGCCTGTCATCTCGATGTAGCAGAGCTGAAGCTGTCGTGGGAACCTTGGAAAGGTAAGGATGATGTTGCTTTATTATTTTATTTTTATTACAGGAGATCGTTGGCTTCAGCTGGAATGGGCGTGACGGTAAGTATGGTTTAATTTAGAACAATAAAGAATTGTCTTTATTTCAATTAAAGGACTTTATTCTGGGTGTTTGTGTTTTTTTTAACTTTGACTATGGGGTTAGTAATGGGGGTGTCTTATAGACGCCTCTCCATTACTAACCTGGGCTTGATGTCAGCTGGCATTATAAGCTGACATCAACCCCAGCCCTATTACCCCCTGCCACCGCACCAGGGCAGCGTGGAAGAGCGAGGCTAAGTGCCAGAATTGGCGCATCCTATGAATGCGCCATTTCTGGGGCGGCTGACGGCTGGTGTTTCTAGCCTGGGAGGGGGCCAATATTCATGGCTCCCTTCCTGGGCTATTAATATCAGCCCCCAGCTGTCTGCCTAGCCTTTGCTAGCTATTAAATTAGGGGGGACCCCACGTCATTTTTTTGGGGGGGTCCCCCATTTTAATAGCTAGTAAAGGCTATGTATTCAGCTGGGGGCTGATATTAGTAGCCTGGGAAGCTCCGTGGGTATTACCCCCTTCCCAGGCTTCAAACATCTGCCCCAGCTGTCTGCTTAACCTCCGCTAGAGACTAAAATTAAGGGGAACCCCACGCCAATTTTTTTAATAATAAATCCTTTATTTTAATACTAAATGACAAGTACAGTAACCAACACTATCACTGTACTTCATATATATGTGACTGACATGTTTCTATCTATCTAATCTATGTGTGAAGCTCTATTCTGTCTGTTATAAATTGTCGGGTACAGATGCTGAATTGCCGGCCGGCTTTTTTAAAGAGACGGTGCATGAAAACACTATTATTTTTTTTGATAAATCCTTTACACTAAATGACAAGTACAGTAATCAACACTGTCACTGTACTTCATATATATGTGACTGACATGTTTCTATCTATCTAATCTATGTGTGATTCTCTATTCCTTCTATTCTAAATTGTCGGGTACCGCTGCTGAATTGCCGGCCGGCTTTTTTAAAGAGACGGTGCATGAAAACACTATTATTTTTTTTAGTAAATCCTTTACGCTAAATGACAAGTACAGTAAGCAACACTTTCACTGTACTTCGTATATATGTGGCTGACATGTTTATATCTATCTAATCTATGTGTGATGCTCTATTCTTTCGGTTCTAAATTGTCGGGTACCGGTGTATGCCGCTGCTGAATTGCCGGCTTTTCGTGTTTCACTGTGAGCACAGTTCCCATCGATTTGGGCAATCACTGTAATGCCACAACCACCATGGCTGTGGCATTACAGTGAGTGGCAGACAATCCCTGCATGATTGGTGCTCTAAATAGCACCAGACATGCAGGACACGCTTTTGGTGCACGAACAGTTATCGAACATAACCTCGAACAGCCGAATTTTTTGCAAATCGTTCGGGTTCGTCGAACAACTCGAACACCGCCCAAAACAGCTCGAATTTGAGATTGGCGAACAGTTCTAGTCGAACACCGCTCATCTCTACTTTCGACCACCTGGTACCTTTCTGCTAGGCCCACTAGATGATCTGCATTTCGGAGGTCCCCCTGGGCAACCCAGGTCTGCACCGGCCTGGGAAGAGAGTGGATAAATCTGTCCATTATGACCCGCTCCACCATCTGGACTGGGGTGGAGGACTCCGACTGTAATCACTTCTGTACCAGATGCAGCAGATTGAACATTTGGGAGCGAGAGGGTTTATCACCGCAATACGCCCAGTGGTGGATCCTTTGAGCTCGGACAGACATAATCATCCCTGAGCGTGCAAGTATCTCAGTTTTTAGTTTGGAATATTCCTGGGCATCCTTTAAGGCCAGGGCATAATAAGCCTTCTGGGGCTCGACAGACAAATAGGGGGCCAGCACCTCCGCTCACTGCTCCTGCTTCTCCCGCTCTGCTAATCTTTCAAACACAGTCAAAAAGGCTTCCACACCATCTCCCGGGGTCATTTTTTGCATCGCTTGTCTTACTGCCTTCTGGACGTATGTGTCGTCATCACCAGGACTTGGGGGAGGGGTCATCGGCCTCCCACAAACCGCCTCTTTGAGTAACTCACTCTGTTGCTGCTGTTGTTGGATCTGTTGCATCAGCAGCTTACTCATCTCCTGATGAGCCAGTTGTTGCTGCTGTTGGGCTTTCACAAGGTGCTTAATCAGGTCCTTCATGCTGACTGACTCCACTTCCTGATTCATTGCCGCATTCATCAAGGACATGCAGTCCCTTTTGTAGCAGTGACACGTGTTCGCTGGGAATGCTGCCCACATTCTCCACCACCTGTGGTAGATCGGCTCACTTGGCTGCACACGGAGGTAGACACGGAATACTGTCTCTTTAAATTTCTTGTTGGTTTATTAAATAGAGTTCATAAAAATAAACACGGCCCTTCTGGCATAATAGCAAAACAAAAGAAAATGTCCAGCATAGTCCTTGTACCTGCTGGGGTCCTGCCACTCAGGGTTAGCAAAACACAACGGTTCAGATTAGCACAAAATAACACAAGCTCCTCTCTCTGGAGCTGGCCTCCAGATACTGAACAATACCTGAGTGAAAAGGCTGGCTATTAATAGTCCAGATCACACCCTGGGGTGGAGATATGGTGAATCATCTCCCACCCACACTATGGTCATTCACAAAAAACAGCTCTTTTAAAATGGCGGTTTAACCCTCTCAGGACATAACAATGGAGAAGACTTCCCGGTTTCACATCACTGAAGCCAATAACCTCAGTGAAACATATCTCCCATCCATTACTCTGTCAGTGACTTTGTCACAGTACATATGTATATATATCTATATCTATCTATCTATCTATCTATCTATATATTAGTAAGGTGGCTAATGGCCGCACGCATAGTCGATGGGAGGTATGTGTCACAGAGATGGCTGGTCTCTGTGATGTAGCCCAGAGTTTTTCTCTAGTGCACACAAGCACTAACAGGATCGTTTGGTGCACCGGGGAGCCGGGATACGGGTAGCTAGGAGAAAATGGGTGGGTCCAGCTACCCACATACCTCACCTCTGGGTGTGGTTAACAGCCTATAAAATGGAGGCTGTTGTTTACCACATGGTCTGTGTGTTTGCAGGGAGAAGGCCTCCTGTGTATGTTTTGTCTCCAGACCAAGCCAGGATACTGGATGCTACACCAGCCTGTGTGACCACAGCCCTGGCCATCCAGAGACTCTGCTAAAAAGACTGTTTCTTTGTTTTTGCCTGCACTAAAGCCTGTTTGTTTGCATTTTTCTTTTGAACGGATTATGAAGCCAATAAACCATTATGGACATTTAACCCTAGAACGCATGACCATAAAAATCTACATTTTCACATACCTGGGGCCTTTTAGGCCCGTGTGCAAATAACATGGAATAACTCAAACAAAAATGACAAACAACTATATACCTGAGGAATACCTAGAGTTTCAAAATTCTAACTAAAGTAATCTTGCAGAAAATAGAAAACAATTAACAGGGCGGGCCTGCGAGGCCCCAGGTATGCATTCTATGGTTAAAGGAACAGGCTTCCTGTTTGCCTATCATCGCACCTGAGTGAGTACCATCCTTAAAATTGGTGTTAGACGTGCGGGCAGCGTTCCCAGCAGAGACGTGTGACTGCTACAGGAAGGACTGCATGTCCTTGGTCAAGTCTGTTGCAAGCCAACAAGAATCGCCAGACAAAATGGAGGACCTGCTGAAATACTTGGTCCAGTCGCAGCAGCAGCAGCAGGAGACCAATAGGCTGTTGGTACAGCAGATCCAGCAGCACCAGCAGGAACAACAGCAGTAGATGCAGCTTCTGGCAACCGCCATCCAGGGCAGGACGAGTACCCCAACCCCAAGTCCGGCTGATGACACCCACGTCCGGAAGGCGGTAAGACGGGCAGAAAATGATCCCGGGGGATGACGTTGAGGCCTTCCTGACCGTGATTGAAAGGGTCACCAAGAGGGAGAAACTTCCACCACAGCAGTGGGCAGAGGTACTGGCACCATACTTGATGGGAGAGCCCCAGAAGGTGTACTATGATTTAGCTTTGCAGGACGTCAAAGAGTATGGCAAGCTAAAATCTGAGATTCTCGCACGCTTGGGGTGACAATGACTATCAGGGCGCAGCAGATTCACCGCTGGGTGTATCACCGGGACAAACGACCTCGCTCCCAAATGTTTGACCTGTTGCACTTGGTCCAGAAGTGGCTGCAGCCAGAGCCCTCCACGCATGCGCAGATGGTAGAGCGGGTGGTGATGGACCGATTTCTGCACTCCCTGCCGAGGCCCATACAGACTTGGGTTGCTCAGGGTGATCCCCAGAATACGGATGAACTTGTCGGACTGGTTGAGAGATACCAGGGGGGTTAAAGGTTCTTTGGGAAGGCAGCCCACTCCATACTGGGGGTCATGCAGGGGGAGGAGGCCCAAAAGGGGGTGGGGCGTTCAAGGTCCAAGGGGGCGGGGGAGGTGGTGCCAAAGGTCCTTACGGGTGATGTTTGCTGGAGGTGTCACCACCCAGGCCATATAGCCGCCCGTTGTCCCCTGACCACTGAGCCGATGGACTGCAGCATAGGACGCCGTTGTTCATTTAATGCGTATCCGGCCTGTAGTGTGAACTGTCCACCCAGTGAGGGGCCTCAAACATGTCTCGTGAAGGTGAACAAGCGGAAGGTAATGGCACTGCTAGACTCCGGGAGTCTGGTGATCCTTGTGAGGGCCACCCTTCCTCTCCAACTGATCCCGGGGAAAAAAGTTGGCGTATGGTGCATCCATGGTGATGCTAAGGACTATCCCATGGCCAGAGTGGACATTGAAATGGCCCAAGGCACTGAGTCCCACGAGGTCGGCGTCATTCAGGACTTGTTGCACCCTATTATTATAGGACGGGACTTTTGTTTATTTTGGGATCTGCGGGGGGAAGGGTTTCGGGTTTGCTGGTTCACATAGGAAACCAGTTAACCCTGATGCGGTATAACCACACCCAGAGTCAGACAGGTTTCCCTTTTGTGTCTTTGTGGGGGATGAAGAGGTAGTGTCCCCTGAGTCTGATATTCGGAGTTAGGGGTGACCAGTGAGAATTTTGGGTCTGCCCAACATAGGGACCTAACTCTGAAGGAAGCTTTCAATAATGTCACCGTCATAAATGGGGTTGCACAGGAGCCGGGGGCTGACACAAGGTTTCCCTATTTTATGATGAGTGGCGAGTTGTTGTACCGGGTCACGAAAGTGAGGGAAGAGCTGGTGGAACAGTTAATATTGCCGGGTCACTATAGACGGAAGGTGTTGGAAAGGGCCCATTCGCATATGTTGGGGGGACATCTAGGGGTGGAAAAAAACGCAGGAACGGATTATGCAGAGGTTCTATTGGTCTGGATGTCACTGAGAAATATTAAAGTATTGCAGGTCCTGCCCTACGTGACAGTTAACCACCGCCACCTCTCACTTTCAAAGTCTGCTCGTGCCATTGCCCATTACTGAAGTGCCGTTCTAGAGCATTGCCATGGACTTGGTCGGTCCCAAGGTTAAATCTGTTCGTGGGCATCTATATATCTTGGTCATCTTGGACTATGCCACACGTTATCCGGAAGCAATTCCCCTGAGAAACTCCTCCACAAAGAGTATAGCCCGCAAATTGGTCCACGTTTTCTCCTGGACAGGTTTAGGAAAAGAAGATCCTGACCTACCAGGGAACATCTTTTATGAGTAAGGTGATAAGGGAGTTATGCAAGGTCCTGCAAATCTCCCAACTGAGAACTTCAGTGTACTATCCTCAAACAGATGGCATGGTGGAAAGGTTTAATAAAATGCTAAAGAGTATGCTGAGGAAAGCCATAGAAAAGGACAGTAGAGAATGGGACTGTCTCCTACCATATCTGTTGTTCTTCATCCGAGATGTTCCACAGTCATCCACAGGGTTCTTGCTATTCGAACTTCTGTATGGCCGACATCCGCGATGCCTCCTGGATATAGCTAAGGAAACCTGTGAAGCCGAGGTCACGCCCCACAGAAGAGTCATCAAGCATGTGGCAATGATACAGCAGAGGATTGTGAAGGTGATGCCCATCGTAAAAGGACATCTCCTCCAGGCACAAGAAGCTCAGGCCAGGGTCTACAACCAGTCAGCCAGAGTGAGGCAATTCAGTCCGGGAGACAGAGTCCTCATGCTAATTCCTACGGTGGAGAGTAAGTTCTTGGCCAAATGACAAGGGCCGTATGAGGTGGTGGAGAAGCTTGGTGATGTGAACTACAAGGTTCATCAACCGGGAAAACGTAAGCTGTACCAGATATACCACGTCAACCTCATCAAGCTGTGGCAGGAAAGGGGGGCTGTGGAAGCTCCATGCTTCCTGGGCAAGCCAGAACATTGGAGGAGTCACAATAGCGGAAACGCTAACGAAGGCCCGGAATCAGCAGTGTCGAAAGTTGCTGCAGAAGAACCAGGATCTGTTCTCTGCTAAAAGGAGTTTCTTTGTTTTTGCCTGCAGTAAAGGCTGTTTGTTTGCATTTTTCTTTTTGAACGGTTCATGAAGCCAATAAACCGTTACGGACATTCAAAGGAACAGGCCTCCTGTTTGTCTATCATCGCACCTAAGTGAGCACAATCCCTACTATATATATATATATATATACAGTCATATGAAAAAGTTTGGGCACCCCTATTAATCTTAAGCTTAATGTTTTATAAAAAATGGTGTTTTTGCAACAGCTATTTCAGTTTGATATATGTAATAACTGTTGGACACAGTAATGTTTCTGCCTTGAAATGAGGTTTATTGTACTAACAGAAAATGTGCAATCTGCATTCAAACAAAATTTGAAAGGTGCATAAGTATGGGCACCCTTATCATTTTCTTGTTTTAAATACTCCTACCTACTTTTTACTGACTTACTAAAGCACTTTTTTTGGTTTTGTAACCTCATGGAGCTTTGAACTTTATAGCCAGGTGTATGCAATCATGAGAAAAGCTACTTAAAGTGGCCACTTGCAAGTTGTTCTCCTGTTTGAATCTCCTCTGAAGAGTGGCATCATGTGCTCCTCAAAACAACTGTCAAATGATCTGAAAACAAAGATTATTCAACATAGTTGTTCAGGGGAAGCATACAAAAATCTGTCTCAGAGATTTAACCTGTCAGTTTCCACTGTGAGGAACATAGTAAGGAAATGGAAGAACACAGGGACAGTTCTTGTTAAGGCCAGAAGTGGCAGGCCAAGAAAAACATCAGAGAGGCAGAGAAGAAGAATGGTGAGATCAGTCAAGGACAATCCTCAGACCACCTCCAGAGAGCTGCAGCATCAACTTGCTGCAGATGGTGTCACTGTGCATCGGTCAACTATACAAGGCACTTTGCACAAGGAGAAGCTGTATGGGAGAGTGATGCGAAAGAAGCCGTTTCTGCAAGCACGCCACAAACAGAGTTGGCTGAGGTATGCAAAAGCACATTTGGAGAAGCCAATTTCTTTTTGGAAGAAGGTCCTGTGGACTGATGAAATCAAGATTGAGTTATTTGGTCATACAAAAAGGCGTTATGCATGGTGGCAAAAAAACACAGCATTCCAAGAAAAACACTTGCTACCCACAGTAAAATTTGGTGGAGGTTCCATCATGCTTTGGGGCTGTGTGGTCAATGCTGGCACTGGGAATCTTGTTAAAGTTGAGGGACGCATGGATTCCACTCAGTATCAGCAGATTCTTGACAATAGTGTTCAAGAATCAGTGATAAATATGAAGTTACAAAGTGGATGGATCTTTCAGCAAGACAATGATCCAAAACACCGCTCCAAATCTACTCAGGCATTCATGCAGAGGAACAACTACAATGTTCTGGAATGGCCATCCCAGTCCCCAGACCTGAATATCATTGAACATCTGTGGGATCATTTGAAGAGGGCTGTCCATGCTCGGCGACCATCAAACTTAACTGAACTGGAATTGTTTTATAAAGAGGAATGGTCAAAAATACCTTCATCCAGGATCCAGGAACTCATTAAAAGCTACAGGAAGCGAATAGAGGCTGTTATTTTTGCAAAAGGAGGATCTACTAACTATTAATGTCACTTTTCTGGTGAGGTGCCCATACTTATGCACCTGTCAAATTTTGTTTGAATGCAGATTGCACATTTTCTGTTAGTACAATGAACCTCATTTCAAGGCAGAAACATTACTGTATCCAACAGTTATTACATATATCAAACTGAAATAGCTGTTGCAAAAACACCAATTTTTATAGAACATTAAGCTTAAGATTAATAGGGGTGCCCAAACTTTTTCATATGACTGTATATATATGTACAGTACAGACCAAAAGTTTGGACACACCTTTTCATTTAATGATTTTTCTGTTTTTTCATGACTTTGAAAATTGTACATTCACACTGAAGGCATCAAAACTATGAATTAACACATGTGGAATTATATAGTTAACAAAAAAGTGTGAAATAACTGAAAATATGTCTTATATTCTAGGTTCTTCAAAGTAGCCACCTTTTGCTTTGATGACTGCTTTGCACACTCTTGGCATTCTCTTGATGAGCTTCAAGAGGTAGTCACCGGAAATGGTTTTCACTTCACAGGTGTGCCCTGTCAGGTTTAATAAGTGGGATTTCTTGCCTTATAAATGGGGTTGGGACCATCAGTTGTGTTGTGAAGAAGTCTGGTGGATACAGAGCTGATAGTCCTACTGAATAGACTGTTAGAATTTGTATCATGGTAAGAAAAAAGCAGCTAAGTAAAGAAAAACGAGTGGCCATCATTACTTTAAGAAATGAAGGTCAGTCAAGGCGAAAAATTGGGAAAACTTTGAAAGTGTCCCCAAGTGTAGTTGCAAAAACCATCAAGCGCTACAAAGAAACTGGCTCACATGAGGACCGCCCCAGGAAAGGAAGACCAAGAGTCACCTCTGCTTCTGAGGATAAGTTTACCCGAGTCACCAGCCTCAGAAATCGCAGGTTAACAGCAGCTCAGATTAGAGACCAGGTCAATGCCACACAGAGTTCCACCAGCAGACACATCTCTTCAACAACTGTTAAGAGGAGACTTTGTGCAGCAGGCCTTCATGGTAAAATAGCTGCTAGAAAACCACTGCTAAGGACAGGCAACAAGCAGAAGAGACTTGTTTGGGCTAAAGAACACAAGGAATGGACATTAGACCAGTGGAAATCTGTGCTTTGGTCTCATGAGTCCAAATTTGAGATCTTTGGTTCCAACCATCGTGTCTTTGTGCGACGCAGAAATGGTGAAAGGATGGACTCTACATGCCTGGTTCCCACCGTGAAGCATGGAGGAGGTGTGATGGTGTGGGGGTGCTTTGCTGGTGACACTGTTGAGGATCTATTCAAAATTGAAGGCATGCTGAACCAGCATGGCTACCACAGCATCTTGCAGCAGCATGCTATTCCATCCGGTTTGCGTTTAGTTGGACCATCATTTATTTTTCAACAGGACAATGACCCCAAACACACCTCCAGGCTGGGTAAGGGCTATTTGACCAAGAAGGAGAGTGATGGGGTACTACGCCAGATGACCTGGCCTCCACAGTCACCAGACCTGAACCCAATTGAGATGGTTTGGGATGAGCTGGACGGCAGAGTGAAGGCAAAAGGGCCAACAAGTGCTACGCATCTCTGGGAACTCCTTCAAGATTGTTGGAAGACCATTTCCGGTCACTACCTCTTGAAGCTCATCAAGAGAAAGCCAAGAGTGTGCAAAGCAGTCATCAAAGCAAAAGGTGGCTACTTTGAAGAACCTAGAACATAAGACATATTTTCAGTTGTTTCACACTTTTTTGTTAAGTATATAATTCGACATGTGTTAATTCACAGTTTTGATGCCTTCAGTGTGAATGTACAATTTTCATAGTCATGAAAATAGAGAAAAATCTTTAAATAAGAAGTACAGACCAAAAGTTTGGACACACCTTCTCATTTAAAGATTTTTCTCTATTTTCATGACTATGAAAATTGTACATTCACACTGAAGGCATCAAAACTGTGAATTAACACATGTGGAATTATATACTTAACAAAAAAGTGTGAAACAACTGAAAATATGTCTTATGTTCTAGGTTCTTCAAAGTAGCCACCTTTTGCTTTGATGACTGCTTTGCACACTCTTGGCATTCTGTTGATGAGCTTCAAGTGGTAGTCACCGGAAATGGTCTTCCAACAATCTTGAAGCAGTTCCCTGAGATGCTTAGCACTTGTTGGCCCTTTTGCCTTCACTCTGCGGTCCAGCTGACCCCAAACCATCTCGATTGGGTTCAGGTCTGCTGACTGTGGAGGCCAGGTCATCTGGCGTAGCACCCCATCACTCTCCCTCTTGGTCAAATAGCCCTTAAACAGCCTGGAGGTGTGTTTGGGGTCATTGTCCTGTTGAAAAATAAATGATGGTCCAACTAAACGCAAACCGGATGGAATAGCTTGCCGCTGCAAGATGTTGTGGTAGCCATGCTGGTTCAGTATGCCTTCAATTTTGAATAAATCCCCAACAGTGTCACCAGCAAAGCATTCCCACAGCATCACACCTCCTCCTCCATGCTTCACGGTGGGAACCAGGCATGTAGAGTCCATCCGTTCACCTTTTCTGCGTCGCACAAAGACACGGTGGTTGGAACCAAAGATCTCAAATTTGGACTCATCAGACCAAAGCACAAATTTCCACTGGTCCAATGTCCATACCTTGTGTTCTTTAGCCCAAACAAGTCTCTTCTGCTTGTTGCCTGTCCTTAGCAGTGGTTTCCTAGCAGCTATTTTACTATGAAGGCCTGCTGCACAAAGTCTCCTCTTAACAGTTGTTGAAGAGATGTGTCTGCTGCTAGAACTCTGTGTGGTCTCTAATCTGAGCTGCTGTTAACCTGCGATTTCTGAGGCTGGTGACTCGGGTAAACTTATCCTCAGAAGCAGAGGTGACTCTTGGTCTTCCTTTCCTGGGGCGGTCCTCATGTGAGCCAGTTTCTTTGTAGCGCTTGATGGTTTTTACAACTGCACTTGGGGACACTTTCAAAGTTTTCCCAATTTTTCGGACTGACTGACCTTCATTTCTTAAAGTAATGATGGCCACTTGTTTTTCTTTACTTAGCTGCTTTTTTCTTGCCATAGTACAAATTCTAACAGTCTATTCAGTAGGACTATCAGCTGTGTATCCCCAAGACTTCTGCATAACACAACTGATGGTCCCAACCCCATTTATAAGGCATGAAATCCCACTTATTAAACCTGACAGGGCACACCTGTGAAGTGAAAATCATTTCTGGTGACTACCACTTGAAGCTCATCAAGAGAATGCCAAGAGTGCGCAAAGCAGTCATCAAAGCAAAAGGTGGCTACTTTGAAGAACCTAAAATATAATACATATTTTCAGTTGTTTCACACTTTTTTGTTATATATATAATTCCACATGTGTTAATTCATAGCTTTGATGCCTTCAGTGTGAATGTACAATTTTCATAGTCATGAAAATACAGAAAAATCTATAAATGAGAAGGTGTGTCTAAACTTTTGGTCTGTCCTGTATATATATATACACTACCGTTCAAAAGTTTGGGGTCACCCAGACAATTTTGTGTTTTTCCATGAAAACCCATACTTTTATTCATCAAATGAGTTGCAAAATGATTAGAAAATATAGTCCAGACATTGACAAGGTAATAATAATGATTTTTATTTGAAAGAATAATTTTCTCCTTCAAACTTTGCTTTTGTCACAGAATGCTCCCTTTGCAGCAATTCCAGCATTGCAGACCTTTGGCATTCTAGCTGTTAATTTGCTGAGGTAATCTGGAGAAATTTCCCCTCATGCTTCTGTAAGCCCCTCGCACAAGTTGGATTGGCTTGATGGGCACTTTTTGCGTACCATACGGTCAAGCTGCTTCCACAACAGCTCAATGGGGTTGAGATCTGGTGACTGCGCTGGCCACTCCATTACAGATAGAATACCAGCTGCCTGCTTCTTCATAATGCATAATTTGGAGGTGTGCTTTGGAGGTGTCCTGTTGTTGGATGAAATTGGCTCCAATCAAGCGCTGTCCACAGGGTATGGCATGGCGTTGCAAAATAGAGTGATAGCCTTCCTTATTCAAAATCCCATTTACCTTGTACAAATCTCCCACTTTACCAGCACCAAAGCAACCTCAGACCATCACATTACCTCCACCATGCTTGACAGATGGCGTCAGGCACTCTTCCAGCATCTTTTCAGTTGTTCTGCGTCTCACAAATGTTCTTCTATGTG
Organism: Phyllobates terribilis; assembly: GCF_046119375.1. Lineage (NCBI taxonomy): Eukaryota > Metazoa > Chordata > Amphibia > Anura > Dendrobatidae > Phyllobates > Phyllobates terribilis. Next base: position 478,332,573 of record NW_027362761.1, read on the forward strand.
ATCCAAACGCCTCAAACTTTGATTCGTCTGTCCATAAAACTTTTTTCCAATCTTCCTCTGTCCAATGTCTGTGTTCTTTTGCCAATATTAATCTTTTCCTTTTATTAGCCAGTCTCAGATATGGCTTTTTCTTTGCCACTTTGCCCTGAAGGCCAGCATCCCGGAGTCGCCTCTTCACTGTAGATGTTGACACTGGCATTTTGCGTGTACTATTTAATGAAGCTGCCAGTTGAGGAGCTGTGAGGCGTCGATTTCTCAAACTAGAGACTCTAATGTACTTGTCCTGTTGCTCAGATGTGCAGCGGGGCCTCCCACTTTTCTTTCTACTCTGGTTAGAGCCTGTTTGTGCTCTCCTCTGAAGGGAGTAGTACACACCGTTGTAGGAAATCTTCAGTTTCTTGGCAATGTCTCGCATGGAATAGCCTTCATTTCTAAGAACAAGAATAGACTGTCGAGTTTTACATGAAAGTTCTCTTTTTCTGGCCATTTTGAGAGTTTCATAGAACAAACAAATGGGCCTCTATACACCTATGTAGATATTACAATAAAAACAAGACGTTTGCAGCTAGAATAGTCATTTACGACATTAACAATGTATAGAGTGTATTTCTGATTCATTTAATGTTAGCCTCATTGAAAAAAAATGTTCTTTTCTTTCAAAAATAATGACATTTCTAAATGACCCCAAACTTTTGAACGGTAGTGTATATATATATATATATATATATATATATATATATATATATATATACATATAAATGAATACACTATGATCATAGTGAAAAAGACAAACACATAAAGGGTGATCTAGGTGACAAAAATGTGTTGTTTTTTGATGTGTCCACGCAGACAGCATATGTTAGATATAGAATGCTGATGAACAATCACCCTCACCCACTCTCACTGGAGGAGCGACCGCCTAGCACTAAAGCTGCACACAGATGAAACTTGCAGTAGGGTGCAATTCACACACTCGCGGCACCGTGCCTAGCCAGCATCCTATTACACGCCCCTACTATTCGATTAGGCGGGATGCCCGGCACCCTATCCGTGCATCGCAGAGGTGCAAAGCCCCAACTCACAAGGTCACCATTACTGGGCCTGGCCGTACCCTGGCAGATAAAAAGTGCAAAAAATATCATACGAGGTATTAGTAAATATTTTGGCCAAAATACGTAAGCTCGCAACCCATCGTCAAGGGTCCTCACGGTTTTGCGAGTCCCTACTCTAACATTAAAAACAGACAGCATAGCCAGAACAATAAACAGAATTTTTTAAAAAAATTCCAAAGTCAAATTAGAAAATAGCAAAAGGCAATGGTACTCACCAGCCAAGGTTTCAAGAAAAATGCACACCAGGACACGGCCGGCCCCCTTTTGTTAGAAGGAGGTAATACAGGTACAGAATGCTGATGAACAATCACCCTCACCCACTCTCACTGGAGGAGCGACTGCCACCACTGCCACCACTGGATGGACCTGGTCTGCACCCTGCATAAAAATGTGCAAAAAATATATATATAATACATGAGGTATTGGTCGATATTTTGGCCAAAATTCACAAGCTCGCAACCAAGTAAAGGGTCCTCATTGTCTTGCGAGTACCTACACTAAATTCAAAAATAATTCACTAAAAAAGGGACTAAAAACCATTAAAAAGATCACTGAGAGAAAAAATAACCATACTTGCAACACCATGTCCGAACAACAAGAAGCAGCAGGTCCCCTATGATAAACAATGCAAAAAAAGGAGCATGGACTGCACCTCCAAAAAATCATACATTTGATCTAATGCCTCTCGGCAAAATTATATATAACTGAACATGAGGTTCTTAGGTTAACATTCTGATCAGACTGTATGAAGCCCACTGCCACGCCACGGCAAACCTCGTAGTGGGTCCTAACATTTCCTGCCTGAACGGGAGCGGAGCCGTGCGCCAACCACCGCCGCAGCGACAATGCACCAGCAGGGCGGGCGGCCTGGTGCCTCACAGCATCCATGCTGCATGCGGCCTTTGTTGCTGTGGTTTTATGCTTGTGGGGCGGTGTGGCCTGGAGTCATGGGGACTTGGTCTTGCAGCATGGGTGCATTGTCGCTGCGGTGGTGGTTGGCGCATGGCTCCGCTTCCGTTCAGGCAGGAAATGTTAGGACCCACTACAAGGTTTGCGTGACGTGGCAGTAGGCTTCATACAGTCTGATCAGAATGTTAAACCAAGAACCTCATGTGCAGTTTTATATATTTTTGCCGAGAGGCATTAGATCAACATATGTTTTTGGAGGTGCTGTCCATTCTCTTTTTCCCCTAGTGTAAAGGCAGGGGCAGCACAGGTGCAAAATACTAATAAATCAACCACTTACCCACAAACATCCAGTTTGTGCATTTTTGTCTGGATCTGGTATTGCAAGTATAGCGGCTTTTTCTCTCTTTGAGTGAGTGAAGTTACATGAATGTATGACGAGCTTCAATGGAATCCTGCCAGATCAAGAAAATAGCATCAATGTACCACGTCCAAAAGAGAATGAGGTCCATTGAAGGATAGTGATCTGACAGGAACAGGTCCCACTCCCACAACAGAGGGAACAGATTGGCGTATGATAATCCGAACAAAGCGCCCATGGCTGTACCCTAGAGTTGCAGATAGAACATTTTCCATTTTAGGATGATGGACTGATGTTTAATGGCGGAAGCCATATTGCTGCAGGCAAGTTTTTTTCCTGTAACAAAATGGCGCCTGCGCGTGCGCAGTAGCATCGACAAGCGATAGATGCTACTGCGCACGCGTGGATGACATTTTGCTACAGGAAAAAGAAACTTGTTTGCAGCATATTTGCATATTGCTGCACCCACATTCTTTTTCCAAAAGCAAAATGGCGCCCACGCGTGCGCAGTAGCATCTCTCGGCAACCAAAAGATGCTACTGTGCATACGTGGGCGGCCATATGGAGGGATGTAAATTTCACATGAGCAGAGAAATTACACAGACAGTATGTACAACAGTAGGCAGGTCACTAAAACACTAAAAGCACAGTGACCTGTCATAGGCAAGAGATGGGAATACATGAATACAGAAGCAGAGCACCAGAGCACATGCATATCATTATAGCAGAACTGAAACTAAAGATTATAAAAGAACCACTGGACGGATTTCATTATCAAAGGTATCATTTTACTCAGTGTAATGGCGCCCACCTGACAGTGTATGTAGTTTACTAAGCACAATCCTGTTGACAGGTGCCCTTCAAAGCATTAGGGGAAAACATCAGTTGCTAGTGATAGGTTGAAGAGATGGGTTAGGGTTGGGATGAAGGCGGTGGTGAGGTTTGAGATCAGTTGGGACGGAATCGGGTCAAATACACAGGTGGTGAGATGTGACCTGGAGCGTAGGGAGGAAAGTTTATCTACTGTAATGGTGGAGAAGCTGGTTTTGGAGGAAGAGGGCTGAGTAGTTATGACAATGGGCTTTGGGGATTGTAGGCCAAAGCTTTCTCTGATGTTTTCAATCTTCTGCTTGAAGAATGAGGCAAAGTCTTTAGCGAAGATGAGAGGGAGGAGATGCTGGGGGACGGAGGTGAGAATTAAATGCGCTGAATAGCTGTTTAGGGTTGTGTAACAAGGTGGACATGAGAGATGAGAAATAGGTATGTTTTGCAGCAGTGAGTATGGACTTAAAATTAATGAGGGACTGTTTGTATTTGATGAAGTGCTCGTTGGAATGGATCTTTTCCATCTCCACTCAGCAACCATGGAACATGATGTACAAACTAGCAGTGGCTCTCCCGACTCATACAAGTCTATGTGCTTAGCTCAGGTCTGGAGACCCATGGCCGGTCCGTACATCACAGTCAGTACTTGGACCATGGTACACGGGTGTGTGAAACTGGCTTTAGGAGGAAGAGCAAAAAAACCAGGGGGGCCGCGGCCAGCACTGGAGACGGGAGCCGCAGCTGGCATTGGAGACAAAGTCACGGCTGGCACTGGGGATGCCATGAGGGCTCAATTATAACAGAACTAATGTCATTCTCTCCTCACTGCTAACATGATCCAGGATCACGAAGATTCATCTGTACAGGTCCACACCTGCAGATAATAGAGTGATCACCCCCAGACACACACAATACAGACAGGTCCCCGCTGATGAACCATGTTGTGATGTGTATAGACTACAGCAGCCATCAGTGGACCCTGCACTGAGCACAGCCGCCATCTGTAGGACTGCACATGGTATAGTGACAGCACAGGGGGAGGACGGAGCCAGGGAGAAGACAGAGCCAGGCGTTTGTCACAATCTTGTCCTTCTTGCTCCGCTGCCTCTGGACCTCATTGCGCTGCAAGTTGCTGAGCTGCTCCTCTTGCATGACCATGAATCCATTCACATCTTGATTCACGTAGACCGCTTTCTTCCTCTTTGTATACAATATGCAATATCTTCCAAGATAAGCTTCTAAGCTAAGTACTAGCTATTTATTTACAGGTCACTCAGGCTCGATATGGGCATTTTTTGTGCTCATAGAATTATTGCATATTCTGTGATTTTATTGAAACACAATGTATATGGCTATATTGGATACCTAACATTATTTCACGAAGGGCCATCACTGCTCCAATAGGAACTTGATATAGTAATGATGTTTGATTATTTAATTTGGACTCCACAGGCCTTGTCCAAATTTATTTTTTTCTTACTGTAAAATTGGTCTGGCCAGTCGCATCGCTTAGTTTATAATAGGTTCACTTAGGGGCAGTCTTCGTTGAGTGGGGGCGCCATATTGCTTCACATTTAGGGTGCCAACCTCAGCGGCTAGGAAGGGAACTGTAGAGGGTGAACATAGTCACTGCCCCCCCTTTCCTGTTTATGATCCAAATGTATTCCTAATGTGTAAACGTGTGTGCATCTATATATTGTTTGTGTACCTGATTTTTAAATTGATTTAATAAAAGATAATTTTTAGGTGGTTTTGATATGATTCTATTTTTCTGCCTCATCATTGGCCAGATGCATTTGTATTGTGCTCTGGAAAATGCGCCATTTGGAGGACAAAATTCCAAAGGCACATTCAACATATCGACGAGCTTTCATCAGTTGATAGTTGAAAATGTGCCTTGGGCAGTCCAAACCTTGATGTGGAAAAGACCAAAGCCCAAAACCCTTATCAACTATAAGAAAGGGCACGGGTGGCCAAGAGGCTCTTGGAAGTGCACAGGGATGTGGAACGGCAAGAATCATCTCAGTGAGCCGTCAAGCTAATCTGGAAGAGCGAAGGATGCGAGCATCCAACATACTCCCATAGTCCCCAATATCAACAAAACAAAACAGTAGTTACTGACAGCCATAGCCAGCAGCACCACTGAAAAATACTTTTTGGAATTGAAGAACCGGCAGACAGAGTTTGGCGGCTTCTTGACACGAATGTGGTTACCATCCAGGGCATTGACACAGTTTGGAAACTCAGCTGCTTCCATGAAGCCCTGGGCAATCCTCACCGAGTCTTGTGTGGTTGGCTGAGGCATCACCCAGCTCTTCAGATTGTCCCAAATAATATCACAGGTTGTGAACAATCCCTGATATCGGGAGGAACTCAAAATGGAGGGAAGCAAACAAATTGTCAGTAGCCAGGAATCTGAGAACAAAAATAATAAAAGTAAAGAAACATTTTAAGGATACTTTAAGCAATAACCTATATTAGCCAAGGGAAAAAACGGGCATACACAAATACACATTCATTGACAATATAGTACTCCCATAAAAACAATATACTTAACAAACACTGCACACCTGAACAAAGGTTTCAACAAGTAATAATAATAATAATAATTTTTATTTATATAGCGCCAACATATTCCGCAGCACTTTACAATTAAGCGGGGACATGTACAAACAATAAATTCAATACAAGATGAGACAGTTTAACAGTTACATCAGGAGTGAGGTCCCTGCTCGCAAGCTTACATTCTACAAGGAAATGGGGGGACACAATAGGTTGAAAGTGCTTGTTATTTCAGGTCTGGCAATTATAATAAGTCGGGATTATCATATAAAGCTGTATGATTCGGTCATCAGCCTGTATGTTCAAGTGCAATACTCAATTACCAAGTGCAGTTATCGTGTGCATGGAGGGTGTAGAAACAGATGAACAGTAGGGGGCAGAGTAACTAACAAACACAATACTATTTAAAAACACATGAAACATTTGACCCTACCAGCAAAATATTTGACAGAAAATGTCACATACCTCAGGGTTTCTAGGAAACGTTCCTCAGGAGATATGCTTCATCGCATGCAGGTGACGAATAAGGTGAGGCCGCAGCTCATCAAGTAGTAGGTCTGCCGCCAAAGACAGAAGCGACGCGACAGGAGCCACAATGAACCCAAAGGCCACAAACACACAAGTCAAATCTTAAAGGGCAAAAATCAATTCAGTTTGCAGCTTTTTAACCCCTTTAAAGCCCATGACGTACTAATACGCGTCTGTGCCCTGGGACTTAAGAGCCTGACCCGTATTAGTACGTCATGGCGATCGCGCGCGCACACAGGCTGTGCGGGCGCGATCGCCGCCGGGTGTCAGCTGATTGTCACAGCTGACACCCGGTACTATGTGCCGGGAGCGGTCCCGCACCGCTCCCGGCACATTAACCCCCATAAGTCGATCGCAGCATTGCGGTGGCTAAGGGGAGGTGATCGGGATACTCACCTCCTCTTCCGGCCTCCAGCGCTGTCTGCCACGGCTTCCCGGATGTTGCCATGACGACCCGATGTCGTCATGACAACATCCGGGTCACCAGACAGCAGTAAGATCGTTTGGTCATGTGCAGTACATGACCAAATGATCTTCTCACTGTGCAGCGCTGACTGCCTGCATGGCACAGGGATGGTGCTCCATCCCAATGCTATGCAGGCGATCAGAATAAAAAAAGTTAAAGCCCATAGTGGGACAAAGTATAAAAATAAAAAACTGTCAGAAAGTGAAAAAATAAATAAAATAAAAAAAAAAATTGTAAAAAATATAAAAAAAAAGAAATAAAAAAAATAATCAACCAAAAATAAAAATATAATGTACCCATCAATAAATATTATTATGAAAAAAAAAAAAAAATAAAATAAAAGTACATATATTTAGTATCGCCGCGTCCGGAACGACCTGACCTATAAAACTATCCCACTAGTTAACCCCTTCAGTGAACACAGTAAAAAATAAAAATAAAAAACAAAGCAAAAAACAATGCTTTATCATCATACCGCCAAACAAAAAATGGAATAACACACGATCAAAAAGACGGATGTAAATAAAAATGGTACCGCTGGAAACGTCATCTCATCCCGCAAAAAACAAGCCACCATACAGCTCCATGAGCCGAAAAATAAAAACGTTATAGCTCTCAGAATAAAGCGATGCAAAAAAATAATTTTTTCTATAAAATAGCTTTTATTGTGTAAAAGCGCCAAAACATGGAAAAACGATATAAATGTGGTGCCGCTGTAAACGTACTGACCTGAAGAATAAAGCTGCCTTATCAATTTTACCACACGCGGAGCAGAATAAAAAAAAAAAAAAACAATTCCTGAATTGTTGGTTTTTGTTTATTCTGCCTCCCAAAAATCGGAATAGAAAGCGATCAAAAAAAATCACGTGCCCGAAAATGGTACCAATAAAAACGTCAACTTATTCCGCAAAAAACAAGCTGTCATATGACTCTGTCGGCCAAAATATGGAAAAATTATAGCTCTCAAAATATGGCGATGCAAAAACTAGATTTTACAAAATATGTGTCTTTTAGTGTGTGACAGCTGTCAGTCATAAAAACCCGATATGATTCTGGTATCGCTGTAATCGCACCGACCCGAAGAATAAATTAGTCTAATCACTTATACCGCACTAGGAACGGCTTAAAAAATAAATGCTAGGGTTGGGGTTGGTGTTAGGGTTGGGCTAGGGTTAGGGTTGGGGTTGGGGTTAGGGTTGGGGTTGGGGTTAGGGTTGGGGTTGGGGTTAGGGTTGGGCTTAGGGTTGGGGTTAGAGTTGTTTGTTTTTTTTCAAAAGTAAAAAAAAAAAAAAAAAAAGATGACGATATGGCAACTAGTGTTGAGAGCAAGTGCTCGCTACTTTAGTTTGCATCGGGTGCTCGGGTATGCACTGAGTATCGCGGGTGCTCAAGTGACATGCTCGAGTCTCTGCCCCATATGCCTCGCGGCCAAAAAAATCTTGCGGGGATTGCCTGCCATGCATGAGCGATCCCCGCATGTTTTTTTTTGGGTGTCTAATATCCGTGAAACATGCGGGCAGGGACTCGAGCATGTCACTCAAGCACCCGCGATACATGGTGCATACCTGAGTACCTGATGCAAAACCAAGTAGCGAGCACTTGGGCTCAAGACTAATGACAACTTATTCAATATGATGACCTAATGTTATAAAATTCTGTGTCGTACCTCTGGGTTCAAAATGTTCACTATACCCCTTGATAAAATCCTTGAGGGGTGTAGTTTCCAAAATGGGGTCACTTGTGGGGGGTTTCCACTATTTAGGCACATCAGGGGCTCTCCAAACGCGACATGGCATTTGCTCTCGATTCTAGCCGATTTTGCGTTCAAAAAGTCACACAGTGCTCCTTCCCTTCTGAACTCTGCCCTGCGCCCAAACACTGTATTTTCCCCACATATGGGGTATTGGAATACTCAGGAGAAATTGCACAAAAGTTTTTGGGGTCCATTTTCTCCTCTTACCCTAAAACATAATTTTTGTGGAAAAACTTTGATTTTTTTATTTTCACGGCTCCATGTTATAAACTTCTGTAAAGGACTTGGGGGTTCAAGGTGCTCACCACACATCTAGATAAGTTCCCTGAGGGGTCTAGTTTCCAAAATGGTGTCACTTGTGGGGGGTTTCCACTGTTTAGGTACATCAGGGGCACATCCGCTAATTATTCAAGCAAATTTTACAATCAAAAACTCAAATGGCGCTCCTTCCCTTCCGAACCCTGCCGTGCGCCCAAACAGTGGTTTTCCCACTCATATGGGGTATCTGCTTACTCAGGAGAAATTGTACAACAAACTGCATGGTGCAATTTCTCCTATTATCCTTATGAAAATGCAAAAGTAGGGGCTGAAAAGCATTTTTTGGGGGAAAAATGTGAAAATTTTATTTTTACTGCTCAATGTTATAAACTTCTGTGAAGCACCTGGGGGTTCAAGGTGCTCACCACACATCTAAGTTCTCTGAGGGGTCTAGTTTCCAAAATGGTGTCACTTAAGGGGGGTTTCCACTGTTTAGGTAACACATGATTAAGATTAAATCAGCCATCATGTGCTGTGTGCTTTAATGCACCAGCATTGCAATGTTTTATACCTGTAAGCGCTGCACTAACAGAAGCCTCTTAGACCATGCTCTGAGCATGGTCTAAAAGGCTTGCCATGGCCTGGTGACCCAGATGTTGTCATGACCATCTTGGGTTGCCATGGCAACAATCAGCCCCTCGTGATTACGTCGCTGGGGTGCTGATCGGACGGGAGAGGGAGCCCCCTCCCCCAGCCTACTAAATGTTGCGATCGATATCAATCGCAGCATTTAGGGGATTAAAATGCCTGGGGCGGTGCGGGCACCACTCCTGGCACAGACAGACAGGTCTCAGCTTTAACTTAAAACAAAAACCTTATTTAAACAATAGGTACTTTTCTTTTGATAGTTTCCCTTAAAGAGGACCTTTTACCAAATATTTCATGGTGAACTGGACACAAGAAAAGTACACACTCCCAGCGAAAACACCCAGTTGGACTTAGCTAAAGTTAACTCATTAGGTGCCGAATACTTTGATTGCCAATATATCCACAGCAGAGAGGCGAAATTAAAAACACAAACGTTTTATTCCGCTCTGCAGCCACAACTACTTTGCGTGCCCAGTTCAACGTGTAAATTTTGGTTAAAGGTCCTCTTTAAAGCCTCATTCACACGTTAGTATTTGGTCAGTATTTTGTATCAGTGTTTGAATACCAAAACAAGGAGTGGAACTTACAAAGAAAAATTCTAATTGAAAGATTAACACCTTTTCTGTATTTTGGAGACTTTCCTGGTTTTGGCATACAAATACTGATCATAAATAATGACGTGTGAACAAAGTCTAAAGATGAGAATTGATCAAAGAGAAAGAAGAATCTCAGAATATAAACTGATGATGACCTTTAACACTTTCAGAGCAGGAATGAATGTGTTGCATGGATTTATGTCATTCTACATCAAATAAGGAATGTGCTCCTCAGAATTGTGAGGCCATCACAACACTGGACCTGGTCAAAGGACAATAAAACCTTCACACTCCTTATCTATTAACTGCTAAAATATTTATAGCCAGAACTGTTTATCTCTTCCCTAATAACTCTGCTTTTTATCACCTGTCTTACCTATTGCATCTTCTTTTTTTTTTCCTTGTGTGTCTTATTGTGTATAAATATGTGACTCTTCAGATTTTGTGGTATACTATGCCTGATGAAGAGGCCTGAGTAGTCTCGAAAGCTTGCAATTTGTTACCATCTTTTCAGTTAGCCATTAAAAGGTATCAACCACTGAGGACACTCAAATCTAAATATTTTGCTAGTAAACATCACGCTGATAATAGGACTGTTTAAACAGTGAGCTCTATCAAACAGGTGTTACATAAGTAGGTATCAATAAACTATAGGAAGAAAAAGAAACAGATAAGGACCATAAATCATAGTTTTCAGAGAAGGCAGCAATGAAAATGCATACTGTAGATGATGGTTTACAATACAGTAGTAGAATCCACAAAATCCACTGTTTAAAATGTTAAACAAAACAAAACAATTAACAGAAACATATGGGCAGGATTTCCCTTGTCAACAAAAGTCCTGATAACAATATTTTCAAGCTGTGTGAATATAATTTCACACCCTATAGAAAGACCCAGACTGTGGTGTACCAGAATATCATTGTGTCCACAGTGGGGTCGAAGGATTATATAACTTATTGCAAGCTGGAGAATGTGCACAGCACAACACCCTGGGCTGTGGGCACCTACCTCATTAGCTGACCCATGTCCCTCAATAAGGGGGGGGGGGGGTTGATAATCCCCTACCACTTTTAAACCTATTAGAAGTAAGCATCATTAAGGAGCGACTTGGGATTCTGATTCACCCAAGATTTTGCTATATGCCTTAGTTTTCAACCACTGAGAACTGGCCAAACACCACTCCTGAGTAGCCTTCAGACTCATAATGCTCTTGTATTATAACATTGGCTTAAAAAAAAACACCTTTCAGTTTCAATATTTATTTTATGAAGCCATCAGAAATAACTAATCTACGAGTTTCCAAGTAGCATATACCTTCACTTTTACTTTTTGTTTAGCAATGAATCATCACAGATTCATTTCTTTATCATTTCTCAGAAATGTGTCCTCAAGTTGATCTATTACAATAATTGGGAATTTTGGCGACTTCCTGCCTTTTAGTCTCTGAGCTCTACAAATACAGCAGCAGGACAGGCTCCGGTATCACTGCAGGTAAATATTTTGCTGGATACTGAAGAAGAGCTACAAGGATGGAGCAGATTTCGGTACTAGTTGGGCTTCTGTCCTGCTTGATGATGTCTACTGCTGTAGAGGTAAGAAAGATTATGCCAGGATTGAACCATGGTCGCCTTCAAGTATGGCTACTTGAAGGGATCTTCTCATTCTCTTTAAACTAGTCATATTTACATGAAATTCAGGTTTATTAATGTTCTCTAAATTGAAGTCGTTACTTGTACTCACCAAAACAGCTCTGTCTGGAAAATCAGACCCAATGCCTGGACGAGAGCTGCACATCTATTTGAATTTTGCATTAATTTCAAAAGATTGAACCACCGTAAAGAAAACCTCAGTAATGGAATTGTACACTTTTAACAATTAAGTGTTTTATTTTTCACTAATATACATTAAATTCTCTATAAAAAATTTTTTTTTAAGTTTTATGATCTCTGCTTTCAATCATCCAACATTTACTTCCAGGGAATAAAAATCTGTTCTGGTCATGTGATCACACTGAACCTCAACTTTTTTCAAGATTTGGTAATTGTATCATAAAGCTGACCATACACGTCTTAGCCCCGTTCTGCTATTTCTTCCAACTCCCCCCATACACATTAATGCTTGGTCAAGTGTTTATGTGTTTTCAGTGGGTAGAAAGCTGCTGCCAAACAGCTGTGGCAGTGGCTTATTTCATGGAGAATTAATGTGCTGGGTGTTTCCACATCAATTTTAAACATCATCTATTGGGAGTGTCAGACAATGCTGATGTCAGTGGGTTCAACCAACTTTAGTGAATTGTATATGGGGGGCCTTAAAGGGGTTGTCCAGGTGTGAATCCTCACATTGTGTGCAGCGAGAATTCTTTAGTGAGAATGTGACTGTAAGCAAGCAATATGCATACTCCCGGCCACATTCCAACTAGACATGCATGACTTCGCTCAGCCGCGCACGTCTATTTGGAATGTGACAGGAAATATGCATTATTGCAGGGGTCACATAACTGCTGAGTCTCGCCGCCAGCACCAGAGAATCCTCACAACGCGCACTGTGATGTGAGTATTCACAAGACTGCAGACTTTCGTGATAAACCCGGACAACCCCTTTAACTTTAAGGAGCAATGCACCGTTTTCATCGCATAACCAGAACAAATTATGATTGCAGCTGCCCCTGCACTGCCTCATCTTGTATTACCCATATAGTTTTGTGAGAAGATGTTTTTATTATTCTGTAGTGTTTTCTTGCTAACAAGCATTCATCAGTAATATTATTATTTCTCTCTATTGTGTAGTCTGTAAAGTGCAATCTGGAAGGTCAGTGGAAGAATGACCTGGGATCCAACATGACCATATCTATGGTCTCTACTAATGGACTATTTAAAGGGCTCTATCTAACAGCTGTATCAGCTACTAATAAGACCATTGTGGAATCCCCTCTTATTGGATATCAGCAACTAAATGATTCTCCTTCATTCGGATTTACTGTCAAGTGGGCATTTACAAGTAAAGTATTTTTTCTTGAGCATTAAATTATAAGCAATGTATGCAACTTATGTTTGATCATCCATCAACATCTGCAGAGATTTCTATGAACAGAGTACAATGCACAAATATTGTAAATAGCAAAAGGAGAAAGAAATAATATTCGGAAATTTATGAAAGTTACTTATGTTGTTCTTGCTGCAGATTCAATCACAGTGTTCACAGGTCAGTGTTTTATAAGAGAAACAGGACAGCCTATTCTACAGACCACTTGGCTGCTGAGATCAGAAGGTGATATTAAAGATAACTGGCAGCAAACAAGGTAAATAATATAAATTGTCAAGGTATGTTTAAAGGGAATGTGTCAGTAGGATCAACCCTACTGACTATATGGGCATGTAGGTCATTGGAAGCTGAATAAAATGATACCTTGATATTTGTGATCCGATGTCTTATTCCAGAGGAATCCATCGTTTTCTTATATGCAAATGAGCTGTTAAGATCTATGGGCCGGATATAGATCTTCCTGAAAATCTGCCTCCAGAGATTATTTTAAGTGACTGACAGTCTTCTCTCCTGAACTACATGTCTCACACGGGTAACGCCCTCTTTCATTTAAAATAATTTCTGGAGGCAGATTTTCATGGAGTCAAATGTCCGGCCCATAGATCTTAGCAGCTCATTTGCATATAACAAAACCGTGGATTTCTCAGGAATAAGACATTGGATCGCAGATGTCAAGGTATCATTTTTATTCAGCTTCCTATGACCTACATGTTTATATACAGTGGGTACGGAAAGTATTCAGACCAGTGGAGTCCAGCTGTGTTTAAAGTGATAGGACTTGATTTGGAAAGGCACACACCTGTCTATATAAGACCTCACAGCTCACAGTGCATGTCAGACCAAATGAGAATCATGAGCTCAAAGGAACTGCCCAAGGAGCTCAGAGACAGAATTGTGGCAAGGCACAGATCTGGCCAAGGTTACAAAAGAATTTCTGCATTACTCAAGGTTCCTAAGAGCACAATGGCCTCCATAATCCTTAAATGGAAGAAGTTTGGTACCACCAGAAGTCTTCCTAGACCTGGCCGTCCAGCCAAACTGAGCAATCGTGGGAGAAGAGCCTTGGTGAGAGAGATAAAGAAGAACCCCAAGATCACGGTGGCTGAGCTCCAGAGATGTAGTAGGGAGATGGGAGAAAGTTCCAGAAATTCAACTATCACTGCAGCCCTCCACCAGTTGGGCCTTTATGGCAGAGTGGCCCGACGGAAGCCTCTCCTCAGTGCAAGACATATGAAAGCCCGTATAGAGTTTGCTCAAGAACACATGAAGGACTCCCAGACTATGAGAAATAAAATTCTCTGGTTTGATGAGACAAAGATGGAACTTTTTGGTGATAATTCTAAGCGGTATGTGTGGAGAAAACCAGGCACTGCTCATCACCTGCCCAATACAATCCCAACAGTGAAACATGGTGGTGGCAGCATCATGCTATTGGGGTGTTTTTAAGCTGCAGGAACAGGACGACTGGTTGCAATTGAAGGAAACATGAATGTGGCCAAATACAGAGATATCCTGGATGAAAATCTTTTCCAGAGTGCTCTGGACCTCAGACTTGGCCGAAGGTTCACCTTCCAACAAGACAATGACCCTAAGCATCTATCTTCACTCTTCTCTGGCTCCTGTAGAGCTAGAGATATCAGTCAAAGAGTGGAGAGACATTAGATGGAAAAAAAAGTACACTTTCTGGAAATGCAGCAAGGGATTTGAACACTAAGGGACAGATTCATCAAAGTGTTTATGCCAGTTTAAGGTTATGTGCGCACGATCAGGATTTGCTTGCAGAAATTTCTGCAGCGTTTCCGCACCTCTTGGCAGCAAAAACGTCAAGCGTTTTTGATGCGTTTTCATGCGTTTTTGCCTGCAGATTCGGCATGCGTTTTTTCCAATGCATTGTATAGGAAAAACACAGGCAAAAACACACAAAGAATGGACATGCTGCTTCTTTTAACGCACATGAAATTCTGTAAGGAAAAATCCTGATCATGTGCACAGAACTTCCAAAATGCCATAGAAAATGCTGGGATAAGGTTTGCAATGCGTTTTTGGGGCAAATTCCGCATGGATTTACTGCATCAAAAACGCATAAAAAACACACTGTGTGCACAAAGCCTTACACTTTGAAAAGTCACAAAATGTTTACATAACACCAAGTTGCAGAAAAAAATGTAAGACTTTTGGTATTTTTACACCAGTCCCAAACAGCTCCACCAAAGAATGGGTGTGATGGCGCAAGTCCACCAAATTCATCAAAAGTTAGGCCAGAAATGTTACTCCAGTCCCTGACTGGAGTAGCATTTCTGGCATCAGTGTGACCAGTCATTTTGTGCTGAGAGACACTCTATAATGAGAACCTGTCACTATGATATACTCAATAATGACATTCATGTGATGTCATAGTACAGCTCTAAAATCTAAATCTCAAAGTTGCTTTAAAAAAAAAATCTCTTGTGTGGCATTGAGAGTATATCACATCACTGTTTTCAGAGCTGCTGACTATCTGACATGGATCATGTCCACCATAAGACTTCAGAGAACTAAGCATTGCCAGATGTGTCACTTTGGCTGTATAGTGGATGCAGATACACTAATAGCTCTCAGGTCCTCACACATATGCTGTCATATACAGTGAAGGAAATAATTATTTGATCCCTTACTGTTTTTGTAAGTTTGCCCACTGACAGACAAGAATAGTCTATAATTTTAAGGGTAGGTTAATTTTAATGATAATAGAATATCCCCCCCCCAAAAAAAATCAAGGAAATCACATTGTATAACTTAGATATTTTTTTTGCATTTTGCAGTGAGAAATAAGTATTTGATTCCGCTGGCAAACAACACTTTAAGAGGTTTTCCCACGAACAAAAGTTCCTTTTAATCAATGGCTGTGTGTGACCGTGTACGGAACATGGTCTGATCATACCACAGCTCCTGGGCAGGGGAGGAAGCAAAAGAGTATACAGACATTACAGCACAGGATCACAGCCAATTTTTTCAATTCTGACCACTGTCACTTTATGAAATAATTACTCTGGAACGCTTCAACGTATTCCCCTGATTCTGAGACTGTTTTTTCGTGACATATTGTACTTCATGATACTGGTAAAATTTCTTCGATATAACTTACGTTTATTTGTGAAAAAATCAGAAATTTGGCGAAAATTTTGAAAATTTTGCAATTTTCTAACTTTGAATTTTCATGCCCTTAAATCAGAGAGATGTGTCACACAAAATAGTTAATAAATAACATTTCCCACATGTCTACTTTACATCAGCACAATTTTGGAACCAACATTTTTTTTTGTTAGGGAGCTATAAGGGTTAAAAGTTGACCAGCGATTTCTCATTTTTCCAACAAAATTTACAAAAACATTTTTTTAGGGACCACATCATATTTGAAGTCACTTTGAGGGGTCTTTATGACAGAAAATACCAAAAAGTGACACCATTCTAAAAACTGCACCCCTCAAGGTGCTCAAAACCACATTCAAGAACTTTATTAACCCTTCAGGTGCTTCACAGGAATTTTTGGAATGTGGAAGAAAAAAATTAACATTTAACTTGTTTCACAAAAATGTTACTTTAGACCCAATTTTTTCTATTTTCACAGGGGCAACAGGAAAAAATGGACCCCAAATTTTTTTGTGCAATTTCTCTTGAGCGTGCTGATACCCCATATGTGAGGGAAAACCACTGTTTGGACGCACTGCAGGGTTCGGAAGGGAAGGAGCGCCATTAGACTTTTTGAATATAAAATTTGTCTGAATAATTAGCAGACGCCATGTTGCGTTTGGAGAGCTCCTGATGTGCCTAAACAGTGGAAACCTCCCCACAA
Source organism: Phyllobates terribilis (assembly GCF_046119375.1). Taxonomy (NCBI): domain Eukaryota; kingdom Metazoa; phylum Chordata; class Amphibia; order Anura; family Dendrobatidae; genus Phyllobates; species Phyllobates terribilis. The sequence continues at coordinate 478,349,465 of NW_027362761.1, forward strand.
GTGACACCATTTTGGAAACTAGACCCCTTAGGGAACTTATCTAGATGTGTGGTGAGCACCTTGAACCCCAAGGTGCTTCACAGAAGTTTATAATATTGAGCTGTAAAAATAAAATTTTCACATTTTTCCCACAAAAACGTTTTTCATCCCTTAATTTTGCATTATCATAAGGGTAATAGGAAAAATTGCACCATGAAATTTGTTGCGCAATTTCTCCTGAACACGCTGATATGCCATATGTGGAGGCAAACCACTGTTTGGGCGCACGGCAGGTTTTGAAAGGGAAGGAGCGCCATTTGACTTTTTGAATGTAAAATTTGTTTGAATAATTAGCGGACGCCATGTTGCATTTGGGGAGCCCCTGATGTGCCTAAACAGTGGAAACCCCCCACAAGTGACACCATTTTGGAAACTAGACCCCTTAGGGAACTTATCTAGATGTGTGGTGAGCACCTTGAACCCCCAGGTGCTTCACAAAAGATTATAATATTGAGCTGTAAAAATAAAATTTTCTAATTTTTCCCACAAAACCGTTTTTCATCCCTTAATTTTGCATTATCATAAGGGTAACAGGATAAATTGCACCATGAAATTTGTTGTGCAATTTCTCCTGAGTACGCCGATACCCCATATGTGGGGGAAAACCACTGCTTTGGTGTACGGCAGGGTTCGGAAGAGAAAGGAGCGCTATGTTGGCTGGGATAGGTGGCTGACACCATGTCACATTTGAAGAGTCGCTGACATGCCGAAACAGCAGAAACCCCCACAAGTGACCCCATTTTGTAAACTACAAGGAATTCATCTAGGGAAGTAGTGAGTATTTTTTAATTTTTAAATTTATACCATTGGGCAGTGAAAAAAGCATAATTATATTTTTACCACAAAAAAATGTTTTACCCTCAGATTTTACATTTTCACACAGGGCAATGGGTAAAAATGGTGCCGAAATGTGTCACACAATTTCTTCTAAAAGTGGCAATACCCCATATGTGGCTGTATCGTACCGCTCAGCCATACGGCGAGATCTGGGGGGGACGGAGTGCTATTTGACAATTGGAGAACAAATTATTGTAGAATAGGCATTTGGATTTGGGAGCACAAAATTTTCTGAATTTCTTTTGGGGGGCAAGGGCCATTTCGCTTTTCCAGAGCCTTTCTGCTACCAGTAACTTGGAAGTCCCTTATATTTTTAACAGATGACAGACCTGAGTGGGGACTAGCTTTTTTTGAGGACTGAGTTGAAGCTTTTATTGGGAACATTTTATGTAACATTTATCCGGCGCTCTAGGCTGAGCACTTACATCGGGGTTTCCATCTAAATTTCCAAGTGATATAATTCCGATGAAACCCCTGCGGGATCCATTCGCTGTAATGAGGCAGCAGAGTTACTCTGGACTCCGTCTGGCCTCTGTTTAGCGGTGTCCTTTTTTCAGAAGTGCACAAAACGGGCCAACCGCACTTTTATGCATGCCTAAAACAAATGACACCGTGGGATCCCAGGCTAGACGGCGTCCACAGTGGTCTATATCTGCCTCATTACAGGGAATCTTCCGTCATGGGTTCCGTCTGAATCACGTATTTCAGAGATTTACACGGAAACTCTGGTGTAAGTGCTCAGCGCAGAGCGCAGGATAAATGTGAGCAGAGCCTTACTGCGATCTTTCGGAGACATAATAAACAAATCAGTAGCAGGTGAAGAATTGGTTGTATTTATTTTTTACGCCGCTTCTCGTGCGGTATAAGTGATGAGATTACTTTATTCTTCGGGTCGGTGCGATTACAGAGATACCAGATTTATATCGGGTTTTTATGACTGACAGCTGTCACACACTAAAAGACGCTTTTTTTTGCAAAATCTAGTTTTTGCATCACCATATTTTGAGAGCTATAATTTTTCCATATTTCGGCCGACAGTCATGTGATGGCTTGTTTTTTGTGGGACGAGGTGACATTTTTATTGGTACCATTTTTGGGTACGTGACATTTTTTGATCGCTTTCTATTCCGTTTATTGGGAGGTAAAATTAACAAAAACCAATTCAGGAATTGTTCTTTGAGGTTTTTTTTTATGCCGTTCTGCGTGTGGTAAAAGTGATCAGGCAGCGTTATTCTTCGGGTCAGTACATTTACAGCGATACTACACTTACTGTATATTTTTTTATGTTTTGGCGCTTTTACACAATAAAAAAATTTATAGAAAAAAATATTTTTTTTGCATTGCTTTATTCTGAGCACTATAACTTTTTTATTTTTCGACTGATGGAGCTGTATGGCGGCTTGTTTTTTGCGGAACAAGATGACGTTTTCAGCGGTACCATTTTTTTTTCTATTTTGCTTTTTGATTGCATTTTTTTCCACTTTTTGTTTGGCGATATGATGAAAAAGCATATTTTTTTGCTCTGTTTTTTATTTATTTTTATTATGGTGTGCACAGAAGGAGTTAATTAGTGTGACAGTTTTATAGCTCGGGTTGTTTTGGACGCGGCGATACCAAATATGTGTTCTTTTTTTGGTTTTGTAAAAATATACGGATTTATTGGTTTAATATTTTATTTATTTATTTTTATTTATTTTGTGATTTTTTTTTAACAGTTTAAAAACTTTTTTTTTTACTTTTTTTTACATTTTTACTTAGTCCCTGTATGGGACATTAATTTTTATTTTTCTGATCACTGATCTCATGTAATGTAATAGACATATATTACATTACATTACATGAGATCTTCCCTGTTTCAGGCAGAGTCTCCTGTCTGGCTCAGCTTGCAGGCTGAGCCAGACAGGACACCATATATGGCAGAGCTGGAGGCGGTCATGTGACCTCCAGCTGCCATAGCAACCCCAGGTCCTGAAAGGAATCGGAGGTCTTCGGAGGTAAGTAAGACGACCCCCTCTCCTCCTGCTGTCTCCTATATGCCGCAATCACTATAGATCGTAGCATATAGAAGACAGCAAAGGGTTAACATCACTGGGACCTGATCCAATCAGGTCCCAATGATGTTCCCTGTCAGAGCTAACGCTCTGCACCGGAATCGCAGCGCTTGCAGGACCCTGGGAGTCCTGAGCGCTGCGAGACCACCCACAGTTTTTAAACGTCCGCGCTGCACAGAGCCCAGGCAGCGCGGACGTTTATGTACAATGGGCGGTCGGGAACCGGTTAAACACATCCAATTGTGGAAATTATTATTCCATGATCTATTGATTAAAATCAACTTTCATTTGTGGGGAAAACCCCTTTAATACTTGGCGGCAAAACCCTTGTTGGCAAGCACAGCAGTCAGACGTTTTTTGTAGTTGATGATGAGGTTTGCGCACGTCAGGAGGAATTTTGCTCCACTCCTCTTTACAGATCATCTCTAAATCATTAAGATTTTGAGGCTTTCGATTGGCAATTCAGAGCTTCAACTCCCTCCATAAGTTTTCTATGGGATTAAGGCCTGGAGACTGGCTAGGCCACTCCATGACCTTAATGTGCTTCTTTTTGAACTACTCCTTTGTTGCCTTGGCTGTATGTTTTGGGTTATTGTCTTGCTGGAAGACCCAGCCAAGACCCATTTTTAATGTCCTGGTGGAGGGAAGGAGATTGTCACGTTTGTTTACGGTACATGGCTCCATCCATTCTCCCATTGATGCGGTGAAGTAGTCCTGTGCCCTTAGCAGAGAAACACCCCTAAAACATATAATAATCTTTATTTTTATATAGCGCTAACATATTTCGCAGCGCTTTACAGACATTATCATCGCTGTCCCCATCGGGGCTCACAATCTAGATTCCCTATCAGTATGTCTTTGGAGTGTGGGAGGAAACCGGAAAACCCGGAGGAAACTCACACAAACACGGGGAGAACATACAAACTCCTTGCAGATGTTGTCCTTGGTGGGATTTGAACCCAGGACCCCAGCGCTGCAAGGCTGCAGTGCTAACCACTGCGCCACTGCATAATGCACTGCCACTGCATAATGTTTCCCCCACCATGCTTGACAGTGGGGACGGTGTTCTTTGAGTCATAGGCAGCATTTCTCTTCCTCCAAACAAGGCGAGTTAATGCCAAAAAGCTCAATTTTTGTCTCATCTAACCACAGCACCTTCTCCCAATAACTCACAGAATCATTCAGGTGTTCATTGGCGAACTTCAGACGGGCCTGCACATGTGCCTTCTTGAGGAGGGGGACCTTGCGGGCACTGCAGGATTTTAAACCTTTAAGGTATAATGTGTTACCAATGGTTTTCTTGGTGATTGTGGTCCCAGCTGCCTTGAGATCATTAACAAGTTCCCCCGTGTAGTTTTAGGCTGATCTCTCACCTTCCTCATGATCAAGGATAGCCCACGAGGTGAGATTTTGCATGGTGCCCCAGATCAATGTCAATTGACAGTCATTTTGTATTTCTTCCATTTTCTTACTATTGCACCAACAGTTGTCTCCTTCTCACCCAACGTCTTACTTATGGTTTTGTAGCCCATTCCAGCTTTGTGCAGGTCTATGATCTTGTCCCTGACATCCTTAGAAAGCTCTTTGGTCTTGCCCATGTTGTAGAGGTTAGAGTCTGACTGATTAATTGAGTCTGTGGACAGGAGTCTTTTATACAGGTGACTATGTAAGACAGCTGTCTTTAATGCAGGTAATGAGTTGATTAGGAGCGTCTAATTGGTCTGTAGGAGCCAGAACTCATAATGGTTTGTAGGGGATCAAATAATTATTTCTCACTGCAAAATGCAAAAAAATGTATCTAATTTATACAATGTGATTTTCTTGATTTTTTTTTTTTTGGGGGGGGGGGATATTCTATCTCTCAATGTTAAAATTAACCTACCCTTAAAACTATAGACTGTTCGTGTCTTTGTCAGTGGGCAAACTTACAAAACCAGCAAGGGATCAAATAATTATTTTCTTCACTGTACAAGGGGTAGTTCAATGCTTCCCTTTACCATCCTAAGCATTTAAGTTATAAGCACCTCAAATAAATCATTATTTTAGAAAACAAAGTAGTTTGGGCATTGTATTTTATTTTACATTTCCTCTACTTTTTCTTCTAGAGTTGGGAATAACATTTTTCAGCCAATGTAATAACATTCCAACTTCAAGCCATCAGTCCTTGAGATCTGAAAGACTTCAACTGAACAAGTGGTAACTTACCATGAAGGATGAAGAGCTTGTCTGGATAGTAGCATAGTTATTTAATAAACCAAAAAAGAATATAAATCACAAAACAAACATCATGAGCAAGTTACATTGTATGTTAGATGCGTCCATGTTACTTGTTACAGTTCAGGAAAGTCGAGTGTACATCCAGTAGTTCTGCATTATTAAAACAGATTTTAATGATTGTCATCTAAAATTTGAGTATAAGGTGCATTTGCATTTCAGCCCTTCATGGGATTAACTTCGTCCAGGTTCTGGCCATTCGAGACGGAGCTACAGAATCATCAGAGAGCGGCCGATCTACGCGGTTTCCTTGCCACCTCCTGCGGTCGACACATGAAAGGCTGAGATGGGAATAAACTTTTTGAGAGTTTTTTATTTTTATTCATAGCCTATCATTAGATTCGGCAAAAGCATCAGAACTCTACTGAAGAGCTGTGTGGGAGAACCATGTCCACCTTACTGATTACCAGTCACAGCTCCAAACTTTTAGTAGTGACTGTGATAGATAATGGACCCAAGTCCCATTCACTTGAATTTTTTTGCATTTTAGATCACTGGATTGGAAAAACAAAATGTAACAAATGTGCCCCTATAAAAAAAAAAAAAAAAAAAAGTTCCGTAGAGATTTTTACTACTTTTCACAAAACTTTTCAGCCTAACAAACTTTTTATTAGGGCCTGGGAATCTTCTTCAGGTAAGTCCTCTACAGCCAGACAAATGAAGCTGTGCAGAAATTATTTTTTTCTTCTACAGATTCCAAAGTTCCCATGCCCTAGTTCTTATTAAAGGGGTTTTGCAGTCATATGATATTCATGGAAAGGTGATCAATATCAAATTGGTAGGGGTTCAGCTGTTTGCTAAGGTAATCAGTGTATGGAGTGGCACAGCACAGAGCTCCATGTACTATGTAGTGGCTATTATCACAGGCTGCACAAAATCTCATTCAAGTGAATAGGATCAGAGGTGTGGGTACCCTACATAGGAGACCTGTAACTCTGCACACTGCCCTATTGCCTCCAACACTAAGGCCTCGATTCATCATTTCATTTACACCTGTTTTGTCTAGTTTTGTGCCTTTTTTTATTCTTTGCACCCAATTAATCATTCCATTTGTGCTTTTTTTGAAGGCTAGTTTATATGTGCTCTTCGGTTTGGTTTTTTGTTTTCTGCTTTGTGGGCGCAGTCTGGCAATCCCAGTTATTTTAGCCTTATTCATAAATTGGAAATTTTTAAAAAGTTACAAAATTTGGGGCAAACTTCACTCGTCCCCCACGAGGTGGATTTTTGAGTACGCACCCCAAAAATTATGCAGTTTGTGTGTCTTTTGTAGCCAAAAGTTGCAAAAATAGTCCAAAATAGGAAGAAGGCAGTTTGTTTATTATTTACCTTTGCGCCGAACTCATGAATCGCCTGATCCGGCCTGCAAGACAAGGAAAAGAGCTTTTCTTATACTCACCTGCGAGGTGGTCCAGTCCGAGGGGGGTCGCTGGTCTTGGTCTGGTGCCTCCCTTCTTTCGATGCCATCCTCCTTCTTGCTTCGTGAGGATGACGCATTCCTACATCATTAATCCTAGCGCTACTGTGCAGGCGTACTTCTCAGCCCTGATGAAGGCAGAGCAAAGTACTGGAGTGCGCATGCGCCGGGGCTCTGACCTTTCCCCCGCGCCTTCGCAGGAGCGCGATGCCGGGGAGACTGTGTGGATGACGTAGGATGCATCATGTCATCCACACGAAGCAAGAAGGACGATGACAAGAGGAAGGAGGCGCCGGACCAAGACAAGCGACGCCCATCGGACCAGACCACCTTGCAGGTGAGTATAATAAAAGCTCTTTTTCTTGTCTTGCAGGTCTGATAGGGGGCTAATATACAGCATATTAGTATATGAGAGCTGAAAGGTGGTGGCCGTATCTCATATTAAACCAAACCTGGTGAAAGGTTCCCTTTAATCACTTCTTTGAGACAAAACGGTCCGACATTAAAAAAAAACATAGATTAAAAAATGCTTGAACTGAAGCAGATACCAAATAACACACACAATCAATAGTCCTAGTGGAGCAAGTACAATGTTGAGCCGCTTTTCTATAGCAGACTTTGTGAGAGTTTAGAAGGGAGAAAAACAAATTGAGGCTTGGAGGAAGTTTTCTACGCAGATTCAATGCATTAATTGCTGCCTAAGGGGTATAATTCACATGCCGTAGATTCTTTACTGTATTCTCTCCTCATCTCGCCTCCTATCTGTCGGTGTCCCCCAAGGTTCAGTCCTAGGGCCCCTACTCTTCTTCGTCTACACCCTCGGCCTGGGACAGCTCATAGAGTCTCACAGCTTTCAGTATCTGATGACACACAGATCTACCTCTCTGGACCCGATATCCCCTCCCTACTAACCAAAATCCCACAGTGTCTGTCCACTATTTCATCCTTCTTCTCTGACAGATTTCTAAAACTTAACATGGATAAAACAGAATTCATCATCTTTCCACAATCTCACTCAACCCCCCCAACTGACCTATCCATCATAGACAATGGCTGCCCACTCTCCCCAGTCCCGCAAGCTCGCTGCCTCGGGGTAACCCTGGACTCTGATCTCTCCTTCAAACCACATATCCAAGCCCTTTCCACCTCCTGCCGACTCCAACTCAAAAATATCTCCCGGATCCGCACATTTTTCAACCTCGAATCTGCAAAAACATTAGTGCATGCCCTCATCATCTCCTGCCTTGACTACTGCAACCTCCTGCTCTGTGGCCTCCCTTCCAATCTATCCTAAACTCTGCTGCCCGACTAATCCACCTGTCCCCCCGCCTCTCCTCTTTGTCAATTCCTTCACTGGCTCCCCATTACCCAGAGACTCCAGTTCAAAACCCTAACCATGGCATACAAAGCCATCCACAACCTGTCTCCTCCATACATCTGCGACCTAGTCCCCTGGTACTCACCTGCAACCAACTTGCAATCCTCACAAGTTCTACTCCTCTACTCCCCTCTTATCTCCATATCCCAGAATCGCTTACAAGATTTCTCCCGTGCATCCCCCCCTACTCTGGAACTCTCTACCCCAACACACCAGACTCTCGCCTACTGCGGAAATCTTCAAAAGGAACCTGAAGACCTACCTCTTCCGACAAGCCTACAACCTACAGTAACCACTTCTCCACCATACCGCGGCACGGCCAGCTCTACCCTCACCTACTGTATCCTCACCCATCCCTTGTAGATTGTGAGCCCTCGCGGGCAGGGTCCTCTCTCCTCCTGTACCAGTCATTGACTTGTATTGTTCAAATTATTGTAATTGTATTTGCTATGTATACCCCTTTCACATGTAAAGCGCCATGGAATAAACGGCGCTATAATAATAAATAATAATTCTCTACAATTGAAGAGGAATTCCATTCATCTGAATGGGGTAATTTAAGCAGCTAACATATATTTCTGCAAGCCACATACGATGAAGGGATCAGGTGTAGAAATTACACACAGCAGATTAGAAAAAATATTTGAAACCTGCTCACCGTGTAATGGGTAGTATGGCTGCTCTTATTTTTGCCTGCGTCAATTCATCAACTACTGAGAACAAGTAATTTATAAAAGAAGAAGGAATGGAAGGGCATAAAAGGATATACAAATGCAAAATTTTTATTTCATCAGATTAAAAAATAGGATATTCATGGTACACGATTAAAATGTTCACTAAAGCGTTTCTGGCCGAAGCCCTTAGTCGTAGTGCATCAGGATATCACAGGAAATGCTATTTAAAGGCTCCACCCTAAGTGACGTCACTGACGTAATTACAAAAACTACTATGCATCAAAATCAGCATGTAAGATATACAAATGTGACTCCATAATAATATTAGTAATCGGTTATAAAAACAATATACAAAATTCTCAATATATAAAATAGTGTACAATATTATGAGAGTATATTAAATGAGTCTTCAAGTTAACTTTAAAGTTGATTTTAATCAATAGATCGTGGGATAACATTTTCCACAATTGGATGTTTAAATAAAATGTTCCTGTGCTGAGATAATCTTATAAATGTGCCCCTGCTGTGTACTGTGTAATGGCTGTGTCTGACCGTACAGGAACATGGCCTGATCATACCACATCTCCTGGGCAGGGGAGGAAGCAAAAGAGTATACAGATATATTACAGCAGGGGATCACAACTGATTTCTTTCATTTCCCTGCCTGTTTTTAAAAAATGTTTTACCTTAAAGAATCCTCTGTGATCCCCTGCTGTAATGTCTGTATACTCTTTTGCTTCCTCCCCTGCCCAGGAGATGTGGTATGATCAGACCATGTTCCTGTACGGTCAGACACAGCCATTACACAGTACACAGCAGGGGCACATGTATAAGATTATCTCAGCACAGGAACATTTTATTTAAACACATCCAATTGTGGAACTTATTATTATTCCAAGATCTATTGAATAAAATCAACTTTGTTTGTGGGAAAACCCCTTTAACTATTGTATAAAACATAGGATCTATCAAGTAAAAACCAGACAGTGCGTGTGTATGAAACAGAAAGATAATCATGTGCATGACAGTAGGTAAATTACAATTTTATTTAATTTTAGTATACAAGCATAGTGTGTTTCCTATAGTTCAGGCCGTTCGTTTGGTATCCAACTGTACAATCTAAAATGCTTCCCTGAGAAAGTTTCTTCTCCTCCTCTAATAGGAGGATTAACCTTTTCGATGCCAAAGAAGGAAAAACTATTCATGTTGCCATTATGTGCATCAAAATGTTTGACTGCACCAGAATAGGTTTTGTTCTTACTTTTAATATTTTGTACATGTTCGGCTTCTTTTCTTTCATTTGTGACTTTGTAGGCAATGTATCTAATGTTACAGATGTCGCAGTTAATGCAGTAGACATGTCGTGTATCACAATTTATGAATGAATTAGGTCAACTGATCATCATTTTTGTGTTTTTCTTGCATATTTGAACATTACATTTGCTTCCTGCGCATTTGTAAAAACCCTTTACTGGCAACCGGGTAGGAGCATTAGAAGATTTTTGGAACATGCTGGGCGACCATATATTACCTAAAGATCGGCCCCTTATGGCTATGCATCTATGCCCTTTCCATAGAATTTGATTAAATGTCATCCTGGAATAATACAGGAATATATTTTGAAATAATACGTCTGATGTCATTTAAATTGCAAACTATAAAGGGTACTTAAGGTAACATTCTGATTGGTGATATTTTTATTGGAGAATAATGTGTATTTTATAATGACAATTTTTTTTAAGGAATTATTGATCATTTTGATGTTATAACCTCTAAAGTGTAATCTATGTTTAATGTTGATGCTTTCTTGGTGAAAGGTATTGTCTAGGGATGAGCGGACCCGTGGAAGTTCGGGTTCTGATTCCGCTCTCTCTCTCTCTCACTTCCTCCCGAAACTCCGAACATTGCAATGGACACTAATTGTCCGCTACGAACTTTTAAGTTTGGGTTCACTCATCTCTAACATTGTCGTCATATCATATTCTATTTGTTCTGACAAATTCACCATAAGGGATAGAATTAATGGTGTGGATGGGGTGGAAACTATTGGTACGTAAAGTGGTATTGCCACTGACAAGTTTCTGATACATAGAACTATGTATTCTCCCTGAACCAGAATCACTTTGCAAAGTCAGATCCAAAAAATTAACTAAAAACCAAGAGAAGAAAAGGTACATTTTAAGCTAGCATTATTATTTAAATAATGAATAAAGGCGGGTACAATCTATGTTGCCTGCCCACACATTCTCCAATAAAAAGAATATCACCAATCATAATATTGTTATTTTCAGTACCCTTTATAGTTTCCAATTTAAATGACATCAAACATATTTAAAAATATATTCTTGCATTATACCGGGATAAAATGTAATCATATTGTATCGAAAGGGCATAGATGTATAGCCAAAAGGAGCCATTCTTTAGGTAATATATGGTCGCCCAGCATGTTCCAAAAATCTTCTAATGCTCCCACCAGGTTGTCAGTAAAGGGTTTTTCCAAATGTGCAGGAAATAAATGTAACGTGTGCAAATGTGCAAGAAAAACACAAAACAAAATGATCAGTTGACTCATTCATTCATAAATTGTGATACACTACATGTTGTCTATTGCATTACCTGCGACATCTGGAACATTAAATACATTGCCTGCACCAATTGCAAATTAAAGAAAAGAATAGCCGAACATATAGAAAATATTAAAAGTAAGAACATTCTGGTGCAGTGAAATATTTTGAACATAAAGGCAACATGAATAGTTTACTTTATCGGCATCGAAAAGGTTAATCCACTTATTAGCGGAGGAGATTGGCAAAAGAAACACAGTCTCGGGGAAACCTATTGGATTGTACGGTTGGATACCAAACAACGAAAAGGCCTGAATTACAGGAGAGACACTATGCTTATATACTAAAATTAAATAAAAAGGTCATTTATCTCCCGTCATGCACATGAATCTTCCCTTTCTCGGTTCATACACAATAATCGCGCTTCTGGTTTCCGCTTGATAGATCCTAACATACTCTCTAGTGTTGAGCGAGCACTAAAATGCTCGGGTGCTCGAAGCTCGGGCCGAGCTCGCCGTGATACTCGGGTGCTCGACCCGAGCAACGAGCCCAATGTTAGTCTATGGGAGACTCGAGCATTTTTGCGGCGGCTCCCCCGGCAGTCTTTTAAAAGCCTAACAAGTGCCCAAAACGATAGTGACAGTGCTCAAATGACATGGGGACAGCATGGGGATCGCCCCAGGAAGCATTTCTGACCCCCAGGTCACTGCTGTCAACAACGTGGTCAGAGGTATTAATACACTTTTACGGGCTCACAATAAAACGTTCAAAAACTAAAGTGAAAGTGCTTTCCTGTGAAATATGTTAAGGATAGTGTTGAGCGATACCTTCCGATATCAGGAAATATCGTATCGGATTGGATCGGATCGATACCCAAAAAGTATCAGATATCGCCAATTCCGATACAGGAAACCAATGCAAGTCAATGGGACACAAATATCGGAATGAAAATAAACCCTTTCTTTCCTTGTAGGTTAATTCTACACGAAGTAAAACAACTAAGAATAATGTAGAATGTTTTACGCGAAAAGCCGGCAATTCATCAGCGGCATACACCGGTACCCGACAATTTACAACAGAAAGACTAGAGCTTCACACATAGATTAGATAGATAGAAACATGTCAGTCACATATATATCAAGTACAGTGACAGTGTTGCTTACTGTACTTGTCATTTAGTGTAAAGGATTTATTTAAAAATATAATAGTGTTTTCATGCACCGTCTCTTTAAAAAAGCCGGCCGGCAATTCAGCATCTGTACCCGAAAATTTAGAATAGAAGGAATAGAGAATCACACATAGATTATATAGATAGAAACATGTCAGTCACATATATATGAAGTACAGTGACAGTGTTGATTACTGTACTTGTCATTTAGTGTTAAAATAAAGGATTTATTTAAAAAAAAATTGGCGTGGGGTTCCCCTTAATTTTAGTCTCTAGCGGAGGTTAAGCAGACGGCTGGGGCAGATGTTTGAAGCCTGGGAAGGGGGTAATACCCACGGAGCTTCCCAGGCTACTAATATCAGCCCCCAGCTGAATACCTAGCCTTTACTAGCTATTAAAATGGGGGACCCCCTCAGAAAAATGACGTGGGGTCCCCCCTAATTTAATAGCTAGCAAAGGCTAGGCAGACAGCTGGGGGCTGATATTAATAGCCCAGGAAGGGTGCCATGAATATTGGCCCCCTCCCAGGCTAGAAACACCAGCTGTCCAGTGACGTGCATGAGGTGAGCTGAGTTCATTGGACATGACCTCACCTCATTCACGTCACTGACAGCGTGGGAAAATTCTCACGCTGAAGCGCTGAGTGCAGGAGAATTTTCCCATGCTGTCAGTGACGTGCATGAGGTGAGCCGAGTTCATTGGACATGACCTCGGCTCATCTTTATGCCGTCACAGAGAGACACTGAGGAGCGCAAGCAAGCCTGCGCTTCTCAGTGTCTGCGGGATGACAGGCTGGATGGCAGCGTTCTGCTGCGGTCCAGCCTGTCATCTCGATGTAGCAGAGCTGAAGCTGTCGTGGGAACCATGGAAAGGTAAGGATGAGGTTGCTTTATTATTTTTCTTTTATTGCAGGAGATCGTTGGCTTCAGCTGGAATGGGCGTGATGGTAAGTATGGTTTAATTTAGAACAATAAAGAATTGTGTGTTTATTTCAATTAAAGGACTTTATTCTGGGTGTTGTGTTTTTTTTAAATACTTTACTAGAAATTCATGGTGGTCATGTCTAATATTGGCGTGACCCCATGAATTTCGGGCTTAGGGCCAGCTGATAATGCCAAGCTGGCCTTAACCCCTTTATTACCCAGTGAGCCACCGCACCAGGGCCCTGGATGAGTTGGGTACAGCGCCAGAAGATGGCGCTTCTATGAACGCGCCATTTTCCGGGGTGGCAGCGGACTGCAATTTGCAGCGGGTGGGGCCTCCCTACGCTGCGGATTCCAGCCCCCAGCTGCCTAGTTGTACCTGGCTGGACACAAAAATAGGGCGAAGCCCCACGTATTTTTTTTTTTTAATTATTTCATGAAATTCATGAAATAATTAAGAAAAAAAGGCCTTCCCTATATTATTGTGTCCAACCAGGTACAAATAGGCAGCTGGTGGTTGGGGGGCAGCCCGTTCCTGCCTGCTGTACCTGGCTGGACACAAATATAGTGCGAAGCCCCACGTCAATTTTTTTTTAATTATTTCATGAAATAATTTTTTAAAAAAAGGGCTTCCCTATATTGTTGTGTCCGGCCAGGTACAAATAGGCAGCTGGTGGTTGGGCGCAGCCCGTTCCTGCCTGCTGTACCTGGCTGGACACAAATATAGGGCGAAGCCCCACATCAATTTTTTTTTAATTATTTCATGAATTTCCTGAAATAATTAAAAAAAAATTGACTTGGGGCTTCGCCCTATATTTGTGTCCAGCCAGGTACAGCAGGCAGGAACGGGCTGCGCCCAACCACCAGCTGCCTATTTGTACCTGGCCAGACACAACAATATAGGGAAGCCCTTTTTTTCTTTATTATTTCATGAAATAATTTTAAAAAAAAATACGTGGGGCTTCTCCCTATTTTTGTGTCCAGCCAGGTACAACTAGGCAGCTGGGGGCTGGAATCCGCAGCGCAGGGAGGCCCAAGCTTTCTGCCCCCCCCCCCCCCCCCCCCCGGTGCAAATTGCAGTCCGCAGCCACCCCGGAAAATGGCGCGTTCATAGAAGCCGGATGCTGTACCTGGCTGGCATACAAAAATATGGCAAAGCCCACGTCAAAATTTTTGGGAAAAATTAATTAAAAAATAAATAATAATTTAGGGACTGCATCTTTATTAACTCCTCAAATGTCACTTAGTGTTAAAATAAAGGATTTATTTAAAAAAAAAATTGGCGTGGGGATCCCCCATAATTTTAGGCTCTAGCGGAGGTTAAGCAGACGGCTGGGGCAGATGTTTGAAGCCTGGGAAGTGGGTAATACCCACGGAGCTTCCCAGACTACTAATATGAGCCCCCAGCTGAATACCTAGCCTTTATTAGCTATTAAAATGGGGGACCCCCCCAAAAAAATGACGTGGGGTACCCCCTATTTAATAGCTAGCAAAGGCTAGGCAGACAGCTGGGGGCTGATATTAATAGCCCAGGAAGGGTGCCATGAATATTGGCCCCCTCCCAGGCTAGAAACACCAGCCGTCAGCCGCCTCAGAAATGGCGCATCCATAGGATGCGCCAACTCTGGCACTTAGCCTCGCTCTTCCACGCTGCCCTGGTGCAGTGGCAGGGGGTAATAGGGTTGGGGTTCATGTCAGTGCCAACTGCCATGAAGCCCAGGTTAGTAATGATGGGCGTCTATAAGACACCCCCATTACTAACCTACAAAGTGTTAAAAAGAAAACACACACTACACCCAGAAAAAAATAATTTATTTGAAATAAAAAACACACAATTTTATTTAATTCTTAGTTTACTAAAAAAAAAATAGTCACCTGTCCACGTTCCTGCGCTGATCTCCCATGCACAGCTGTCACATCTGGAGATGGTGACAGCTGTGCATGGCTGCTGTAAGCTCACACTGCCGGGAACACGTCCGCTCCCGGCAGCGGGAGCCCCTGACTGAGGTCACCGGAGTGCATTCAGTCAGCGCAGCTCCGGAGACCTCCTTTACGGCAGTGCTGTACCGTGGGAATTTCTCACGATACAGCAGGGCCGTAAAGGAGCTGACCGGAGCAGCGCTGCCTGAACTCCGGCGAACCCGCTTATGCAATGACGGGGCTGCTTTACGGCCCCATCATTCTGGCGGCGGCAGCGGTTTAGAGCGGTCACATTCTATGTGGCTGCTCTAAACTGGAGATCTTCGTGGGACACTCGTGGACTACTACGGAGGGGTAAGGATAAGGTTGTGGTTTATTATTTTATATTTTATTACAGGAGATCGATGGCTTCGGGGAATTAGGTGTCTAGGTGAGTATAGGTGTAGTTTTTTATTTTTTACTTTATTTTAGGTGGCGATCGGCGGGGACAGGTAATGTATAAACTAATTTATTGTAGGCAACCACTGGCCACCAATGACAATTTATTTAAAATTTATTGGGGACACAGTAGGGCAATTTATATAGCAGGATCAGGCTGATGGGAACTACTGCTCCCATCGAGCTGATCCTGCTGGCACGAGTGGACGGGGGACAGACATAGGCCGATGGGAGTAGTAGTGTCACATCGGCCTATGTCTGCCTGCACGCACATGTGGCACCCCAGGGGTCTGGTTTCCCACAGTAATGTAATGTTATGTCTGAGAGCAGGTGGGAGGTCCTTTGGTCAGGGATCCTGTGCATGCCACACCTCCTGCCCAGTCTTGGGAGGGGAAGACCTTCCCCTATATAAACCCGGGGCTGAAGCAGGGTTAGTCAGTCAAGGAGAGTAGAGACAAGAAACAGTCACAGGAAGAAACAGCAGAAGCTCAGTGGGAGCAATACTACTACAAGTCAGGGGCTGGCAGCTGCAGAGCTCGCCCTGACTGAGAAGCTTTCTTACCGGACCCGGCGTCCGAGGCTGTGGGGACTAACTCTTACCCAGCAGCAGAAGCCGACCGGCAGGGGATTTCAGGTCCTCAGGCCCAGAAACCCGAAGGCACGGTCACACGCGTGGGACCAGCGCCGCCATCGTGGAGCGGAAGCCATTAGAAGGCCCCGAGTCACCGGCCATACGGGTGAGCACCACACGGTACACTCAGGGACGTGGGCTACTTATATCCGCTTCTAGCAAGGTAGCCAGAAGAGTACAGTCAGTTTGGGAGGCCTACAACTCCGCCTGGCCAGGGAAGATCCCATCTGCTCAAGGACTGACCAGGCCCCGTTCGCTAGCAAGTACTCCGGGAGGGTCTATCGTTGTTACCAGTAAAGACCCTGAATTACACCGCACCGTCTCTGAGTGGTTCCTGCTACCCTCATCTTCCACGTCGGCTGCCCTGAGGCCATACCCCTCCCGTTGGGGGTTATACTATCACGCTGCACAATTTTACACCGGCCTCAGCGGTCTGCCCTGCAGCGGCAGCTCCATAGCTGCAAATTAACGGGTGGCGTAGTCGACACTCAAATAACATCTATCAAGACTGCCACACACTGAGTTGACTCCCTGGGCACGGACCGGGTCCCCGCCACTCGGAGACTACAACCCTCATCTGATCCGGTTTCGGGTAAGCCCCCGTGCGCGAGACGCTGCGCGACACAGCAGGCCCAGGGGCGCGTCAACTTTGGCGTAGTCGGCAGGATTTCGTGCCCGCAACCACCGGGTACTGCGTGCCTGAAAAAGAGACTTTTAAAACTTACCATCCGTGAAGTTTTCCCGCCATCGGTGAAGATTCCCGCCATCCGGCGCCATTTTCAGCCTTCTTCCCGCCATCTGTGAAGATTCCCGCCATCCGGCGCCATTTTCAGCCTTCTTCCCGCCATCTGTGAAGATTCCCGCCATCCGGCGCCATCTTCAGCCTTCTTCCCGCCATCCGTGGAGTTTTCCCGCCGTTGGACGCCATCTTGAGGACGCCGCGCGGGAAGAAGAGGGGCGTGGACTCCGAAAGCGCGCGAGAACTGAAGCCCCGCCTCACGTCCGGACGTTGCGTAAGGTCCTGGAAGGAGCCCAGCAGACGCCGACGTCACAGGAGCGCGACGGAAGGTCCTCAACCCTGACGATCTACTGCGGAGCCGCGGCCTACGGAACAGGATCATCGCAAGGTAGGCCACGGTCCACTAGGGGGGAGGAAGATGTCGGATGCGGAGGAGAGCTTCATTGCCTCAACCCCCGCCAGCGCCAGCGCTGCTGCAGTTATGCCCTTCACCATGCCCTATATCCCGGGAGCAGCTTGGCTACCCCAGTACTCAGGGGAGTCACATACCCTGCATGACTTTAGAGAAAAGCTGGATAGCCTCTTCCAGGTGTACCCCCTCACAGAAGAGCAAAAAGTGAGCATCCTGGTGGCCCAACTAACCGGGGCAGCCAAAAGGGAAGTAAAATCCTGGCCACCTGGGAGGAAGACTGTCGCAGGGATACTAACCCGGCTGAAGGATACCTTTGATACCCGCACCTCAGCCGAGATTAAGCTTAGATTCTACGGGTGCAAGCAGCGAGCGCATGAGAGTATAAGGGACTATGCACTAAACCTACAAGAGGCCCTGAGGGCCATTAAGCAGACCGACCCTGATGGAGTGGGAAACGAGGACAGGCTGTTGACCGAACAATTTATAGAGGGACTATATTGTAATGCCCACCGAACCCAGTTGCGGGCGATGGCCTTACAGGATCCCCATCTGGGCTTTGCACAGTTCAAGGACAGAGCCATCCGGGTGCTCCGAGAACCGGCACCGGGTGGCGTTGTGACCCACAGGCGCCCAGCTAGCACTTACCACCAGGAGGCGGCGCCCTTGTCGGCAGGGCCTGTGGGAGCTGATGCGCAGGCTTTGGACAATGACCCGGCTCCAGACCTACACCATCAGGTCCAAGAGCTAGCTAAGAGCGTTGCTGCGCTAACCCGAACTGTGCAGTCTTTACAGGTTTCCACCCCAGGGAAGATACAGCTGGCATCCGGACCGGAGGACATCCCGTGGCGTCGACCAAGGAGGACCCCACCGGCCAGAGGAAGACCCAGTGACCGATACAGCGAAGACGGACGACCCATCTGCCGCTGCTGCAATCAACCCGGACATATGGCAAGGTACTGTTCTTTAAACGGGCACAACCTGGGGTAGAGGGCCAACCCCCAGGAAAAAGATCACCAGGCCCATCGAACTGGCGCGACAGATATGTGGGAGGACGTCCAGTCTTGCCTGTGGTACTGGATGGCATTCCCATGAGTGCCCTACTGGACACCGGGTCACAGGTCACCACCATCCCGTACGTGCTCTTTAAGCAGTACTGGAATGACTCGGATATTACCCGCTACCCTGACGACGACTTGAGTATCATCGCCAGCAATGGCCAGCCCGTGCCACAGATCGGATTTAAAGAGGTGACCATCAAAATCGGTAGAGTCGAACTGGCAGCACAGGGACTGATCATTGTAGATATTGACAAACATGAGAGTCACCCAAAAATAACTCTAGGAACTAATGTAATTGAAAATTGTCTTGCAGAGGTGATTTTCCTTTTACAGCAGGTTGCCAAGAACGCCAGCTCCGGCGAGCAGCGGGTGCTCCAGAAAGAGATCCGGGCACTGATGCGACGGCAACAGGTGGAACTCTCCGGCGGTGAGATTGGTAGCGTAAGAATGTGTGACCCTTTTCCTATTGCCATGCCCCCAAAAAGTGAAATGATGATTTGGTGCCGGGCAGCTATTGGTCTGAGAGGTAGAGATTACCAGGCAATGGTAGAACCAGCTTACTCAGACAGTAGGCCCACCATTTTGACAGCACGGGGGGTGGTTAATGTACGCCATGGGAGGGTGCCCGTTCGCATAATCAATATCGGGAAGAGGGAAGTGTACCTGCCCCGGTATGCCACGCTAGCCAAATTATATACCATTAACCAAAATGCTATACAATCTGTGGAACCCTTGCCTCCATCTCACCCGGAGGAAGGTAACGGCTCTAAGAAAACAAAGGAGGACTGGTGTCAGCAACTACATTTGGGTACTGACTCCACTCCCTCACATCAGAAACAGGGAGTCTATCGGGTGGTTCAAGAGTACGAGAGAGTGTTTAGTAAACACCCGTTAGACTTCGGGCGAGTCAAGGGGGTAGAACACCACATCCCCACGGGAGACCATCCTCCCATAAAAGAGAGGTATCGACCCGTACCCCCTGCACACTACCAACACGCCAAGGGGATGCTTAGAGACATGAAGGAGGCTGGGGTGATCAGGGATAGCTGTAGCCCCTGGGCAGCTCCACTAGTCTTAGTCAGAAAAAAAGACAACACCATGAGGATATGTGTAGATTACCGGAAAATCAACCGTATCACACACAAGGATGCGTACCCCTTACCAAGGATAGAGGAGTCATTGGCTGCTTTAAGATCTGCTAACTTCTTCTCTACCTTGGATCTCACTAGCGGGTACTGGCAGGTTCCTGTAGCAGAGGCGGACCGGGAGAAGACCGCATTCACCACCCCGATGGGACTTAGCGAGTTCACCTGCATGCCGTTCGGACTCTGCAACGCACCAGGAACCTTCCAACGACTAATGGAGTGTTGTCTGGGCCACAGAAACTTCGAGACGGTCCTGTTGTACCTGGACGACGTCATCGTATATTCCAAGACGTATGAGGACCACCTGAAACACCTGGCGGAAGTGTTCGAAGCTCTGGCGAGTTACGGCCTAAAGGTGAAACCCTCCAAGTGTCACCTCCTGAAACCAAAGGTGCAGTACCTGGGACACGTGGTGAGCGCTGACGGAGTGGCTCCCGACCCTGATAAGATCACCGCAATTAAGGAATGGCCAAGCCCCTCCAGCGTAAAAGAAGTGCGGCAGTTCCTCGGGTTGGTAGGATACTACCGAAGGTTTATTCCCGGTTTCACCAAAAAGGCAGCACCTATGCAGGACCTCCTGATAGGCCAGTCCCGGAAGGCCAAGAACCAGAAGCCGCCCTTCAAATGGGAGGAGCTGGAAGAAGAGTCCTTCCGCCAGCTGAAGATGGCCCTCACGGGGGACGAAATCCTGGCGTACCCGGATTATAGCCAGCCCTTTATCCTCTACACCGACGCCAGTAACATCGGGCTAGGAGCCGTACTGTCCCAGATCCAGCAGGGGAAGGAACGAGTAATCGCCTACGCCAGCCGAAAGCTGCGACCCACCGAAAGGAATCCCGAGAATTACAGCTCATTTAAGCTAGAGTTCCTGGCCGTAGTATGGGCAGTCACCGAGCGCTTTAAGCATTACCTCGCTTCTTCCCGGTTCACCGTGTACACGGATAACAACCCGTTGACACACCTGGACACGGCAAGACTCTGTGCCCTGGAGCAGAGGTGGATGGCCCGTCTGTCCAACTACGAGTTCACAATCAAATACCGGGCCGGACGCTCCAATACCAACGCGGACGCCCTGTCCAGGATGCCCAACCTGCCAGACGAAGGAGAAGATCCGGAGGGACTGGAAGAAGTTGAACTCCCTGCGTTCCACCGTCATGGGACTATCCAGTACTCCCACCGGGTAAGGAGTAAGCAGGCTGCTACGTTGAACCCCTTACCCCACTACAACTGGGCGGAAACGCAAGACAGCGACCCTGCCGTCCGACTGGTGAAGGAGATGCTGACTCGCCCGGAGGCTTGCCTTGAACCAGACGCTCCGGAGGAAGCCAAACAACTATGGGCAGAGAGGAGTCGACTGTTCCTTTACAAGGGGAAGTTGTGCCGCAGAATGGTTAACTCCCGGACGCATGAACTACTCTGGCAAGTAGTGGTGCCACGAAGAGACGCAGCCATGGTGATGGAGGCATACCACGACGGAGCTGGACACTTCGGGTGGAAGAAGCTGGAGTTCCTGCTGCGCGAGCGATTCCACTGGGTAGGCATGAGGGGAACCATTGAGAAGTGGTGCAGAGACTGTGGCCCGTGCAACCTAAGAAGGAAGGATCGTGCCAGCCAGAAGACTCCCCTGCAGTCCATCGTCACCCGGCAGCCGTTGGAACTGGTAGCCTTGGATCATGTAAAACTGACCCCAAGCAGAAGTGGCTACGTCTACACACTAACCATCGTGGATCACTACTCCCGGTTCTTGGTTGTCGTCCCCGTCAAGGACTTAACAGCTCGAACAGCAGCGAGAGCCTTCCAGCAGCATTTCTGCCGTCCACACGGGTACCCAGACCAAGTGTTGACAGACCAGGGACCTGCCTTTGAAGCGGAGGTCTTCCAAGAATTCTGCACTCTGTATGGCTGCCGGAAGATAAGGACGACACCCTATCATCCGCAAACTAATGGACTTTGTGAGAAAATGAACCAGGTGGTAATGGATCTTCTGAAAACGTTGCCCCTGGAAGAACGCAGTCTGTGGCCTGAGAAGCTGCCCGATCTGGTGGACCTATACAACCACATCCCGGTAGGTTCCACCAACTGTACCCCGGCTTACCTAATGAGGGCAAGACCTGGTAAGTTACCTGTTGACCTGGAAATGGGAGTCCTGACACCCGAGGACACTTCACCAGAAGCAGACTGGGACACAGAGAGGCAGCAGCAGTACCGGAGAGTACAGGAGAGCGTGGAGCGAAGTCTCTGTCAGGCTAGGGAAAGACAAGAGAAAACTTACAACCAGTATGCTCCCGCTGTTCCCCTGGTACCCGGAGAGCAGGTCTTGAAGAGGAAGAGACGGCTCCACAAGTTGGACGACCAGTGGGAGAAGGACCCGTACACCGTACTGCCCTCAAGCCACGAGAACCCGAAGGTTTGTACCATCAGTAAAGACGGAGGGGAAACTACAGCCATTGTATCCCGGGACCACCTGAAGAAGTGTCCCGAACAACTGAGGAACCCTGAAGAGGAACAAGAAGACCATCGACCCGTAGAGGAAAGGGAAGATATGGTTAGTACTGTGCTCGGGGACTTCCCTCGGTCTTGGACTCAAGTCAATGGTGCAGTTGTGGTACCCGTACTCACCTTCCTCCAACCAGCATCCCAAGCACCTACGGAGCAACAGGTAGAGCTGGAAGAACAGCCGGTCCAGGAGGCAGAAGACCCCACACCCGCAGACCAGGAGGATCAACCCTCTGCTTGCAGTGAGCCTGCCATATCCCTAGTGAGCCAAAGAGCCGGTAGACAGCTGCCCAGTTTACCCTTGACAGCTCCTACACCCTGTAGTTCAGGGCTAGACAGTCAGCTCCGTAGGTCCACTAGGGCCACTAGAGGCCAGTTACCCGCACGTTGGAGGATTTGAAGTGTATAAATTGTTTTATTTATGTTTACCTGTGTATTGTTGCTTGTGTATAATTTTGTGTTTCTAGTTATTTGTAGGAGTCCTTGGTGGATTTACCGGGAATCCTTTGTACATAGTTGGAGCGTAACCCAGGACGGACTAAAGACTGTTAAGGACTCGGGGCAGGACAAACCCCTACCTGGTTACGTCTCCCTGTTTTGGTGAAATGGACACCTTGCTTTTCTTCAAAGACTACACCCGGTTACGGACATGCCGTGACCACCTTTATGTGTTTCTTCTTATTGTACTATTATTGTTGTTATATCTTGTTATGTTTTTCTAAAATATGTTTAGTCCCGGAGTACTAAATTTCACTAGGGGGGAATGTGGCACCCCAGGGGTCTGGTTTCCCACAGTAATGTAATGTTATGTCTGAGAGCAGGTGGGAGGTCCTTTGGTCAGGGATCCTGTGCATGCCACACCTCCTGCCCAGTCTTGGGAGGGGAAGACCTTCCCCTATATAAACCCGGGGCTGAAGCAGGGTTAGTCAGTCAAGGAGAGTAGAGACAAGAAACAGTCACAGGAAGAAACAGCAGAAGCTCAGTGGGAGCAATACTACTACAAGTCAGGGGCTGGCAGCTGCAGAGCTCGCCCTGACTGAGAAGCTTTCTTACCGGACCCGGCGTCCGAGGCTGTGGGGACTAACTCTTACCCAGCAGCAGAAGCCGACCGGCAGGGGATTTCAGGTCCTCAGGCCCAGAAACCCGAAGGCACGGTCACACGCGTGGGACCAGCGCCGCCATCGTGGAGCGGAAGCCATTAGAAGGCCCCGAGTCACCGGCCATACGGGTGAGCACCACACGGTACACTCAGGGACGTGGGCTACTTATATCCGCTTCTAGCAAGGTAGCCAGAAGAGTACAGTCAGTTTGGGAGGCCTACAACTCCGCCTGGCCAGGGAAGATCCCATCTGCTCAAGGACTGACCAGGCCCCGTTCGCTAGCAAGTACTCCGGGAGGGTCTATCGTTGTTACCAGTAAAGACCCTGAATTACACCGCACCGTCTCTTGAGTGGTTCCTGCTACCCTCATCTTCCACGTCGGCTGCCCTGAGGCCATACCCCTCCCGTTGGGGGTTATACTATCACGCTGCACAATTCTACACCGGCCTCAGCGGTCTGCCCTGCAGCGGCAGCTCCATAGCTGCAAATCAACGGGTGGCGTAGTCGACACTCAAATAACATCTATCAAGACTGCCACACACTGAGTTGACTCCCTGGGCACGGACCGGGTCCCCGCCACTCGGAGACTACAACCCTCATCTGATCCGGTTTCGGGTAAGCCCCCGTGCGCGAGACGCTGCGCGACACAGCAGGCCCAGGGGCGCGTCACACACACCCACAGACATCCCGCACAGACACCGCACACACCCGCAGACATCGCACAGACACCGCACACACTCGCAGACACACGCACAGACACCCACACACACCAATCATGACGGGCTGATCGTCTGGGAGGTGACGCTGTGCGGCCAGCCAATCACTGTAATGCCCACAAACAACATGGCTGCGGCATTACAGTGACTGGCTGGCAATCCCTGCATGTTCATTGGCTCTGTAAACAGCACCAAACATGCAGGGCGGAGACCCGAGCTCCCGCCCGAGTAACCCGGAAATGCTCGGTGCTCGCCGAACATCCCGAGTAGCGTGATGCTCGGGCGAGTACCGAGCAGTGTCGAGCATGTTCGCTCAACACTAATACTCTCATAATATATAAAATTGTTGTGGACGATATTAGGAATTTTGCAGCATATTTTTTTATTATAACAGATTTCTATTAATATTATGGACTCACATTTCTATATACTTCATACATGCTGATGCATGATTTTTGCATGGTAATTTTTATAATTAACTATTCTGTTAAGTCACTCTAGGTGGAGCCTTTAAACAGCATTTCCTGTGATATCCTGGTATGATATATATATGCTGATATACTCTATGACTAAGCGATCCGGCTAGAAACGCGTCCGAGTGCACAGGATTTTAATTGGATATTCTATTTTTTAATATGCTGGAATAAAAGTGTGAATCTTATATCCTTTTATGCCGATCCATTCCTTCTTACACAGCTGATTGGTGGCAGAATCTAAACGGACACTAAGCAGCATCAGTGTGTAGAAAAGAGGTAATGGGTTTGTGTCATGTCCGATGGGTCAAGCTCGGAGTTTCCTCAAGAAGGAATTGCAGAAAATACTGGATTCAGTTACATTCAGTTCCCATTTCTACAAATCAGTGAAGCAATTGCAGAATAGAGAACATTCAGATGCAGCATGATGAAATTATTCATCAAAAACTAATAACTTTCTGTAAGCGGTGTCTAAGCTACAATAGAGGCCTACAGTTATTACAGGGCAGAAACATACACCAGGTTATATTAATTAGGAGGTGAACTGGAGATTCCTGAATATTCTCCATTCTAATTGCAAATTGTCTCTTTAGAGCGGAAGAGAACTAGAACTCAAGCGCCACCTATTGGAAGTAGCAATCCTAAAAGTCAATATCGACCCTCTAACGAGCCTTGTCACATAACTTAGGATAAAAGCCAAGACCAGAAACTCAATTTGCAGACACTGTTTCGGGGTACTGCCCCTCGTCAGTGCAAAGTGTGAGTTCTGGTTTGGCTGGGTGAGAGGCGTCAGACCGGTATCTAAGAAGTAACATTTCTCCTTGCGGGGAGCAACATACTAAGCACGTCAAGGTGAGGAGACTTTTCGAGCAGCACATGCTCCTCTGGGAAATATGCAAATTGTCTCTTCAGAGAGGAAGAGGACTAGAACTCTAGTGCCACCTACAGGAAGTAGAAATCCTAAGAGTCAATATTGACCCTTTAACGAGCCAAAAAATGTCATCCCAAAATCTAGCTTTGCAGCTCTGAAAGGTACCCAGCATATCACCCCACATATTCCCATACACACACAACCATGGATGGTGCATTCATGTAAGGCTAAGCTCACGAGCGCCTAAAAAGTTGTCCGATTTTCATCCATTAAAAACGGACAATTTTCCCCTATATTGTCATCTGTGTGCAATCCATACGGCATCTGTTATACTTATCAGCAATGAAAATTTTTCACAAAAGCCTGAAAAAAAAAGTAAAAAACTAATCAAAGAACGTTCAAAAGATGCATTTCTATGTAAAAACGACTTGCTGTGCATACGATCAGGCTTTTGAATGTCTTGACCACTTCAAGTTTCTAAAAACATTAAGCAGTTTAAAAAAAAAAAAAAAAAAGTGACCGGACCATTGTTCTTGGCATTTTTCACACAGAAGGCTCTCTGTACTTTACAAGTCAATGAGAAAGCTCAAATTACGCCCAGACGTTTTTGGAGCATTTCTCCATCGTTATTGCTTATTATTCAATGGGGTGAAAAAAAACATCATAGAAAGCATGGGAAAAAACAACGCTGTGTCACATGAGCCCTGCAGCCAATCAGCTGCCGCTTCCCTCTCTGCCTTCAGACATAATGGCCGCCTGGAGGAAGCCAGAGAGCAGCAGCTGCTCTCACTTGTTCCAGATGTCCGTTTCAGCCAAAGGAAGAGAGTGAAGCGGCCCATTAATAGCCGCTAATTGGAGGCATACATTATGTCAAGCAAGCCCCGACACCTTCAGGGAGTACAGCTTGTTTTTATTTTACTTAGGAGAATATAGTAATTGAGAAGGGGTTGTCTGAGTAGTGGACGAGCCCTTTAAGAATTGCAATGTATCAGAAAAAAAAACGATACTAAACGAATGATCCATATGGGATCAGATTTTTTTTTTTTGCGCACCCATAGACGTATATAGAGAAGCCTCATCCAAAATACAGAAGAGAATGGTGTGGGCTGCAATTTTTTTTTTTCCATGTGGACATTTGGACCGTATTAAGAAACTGTCATTTGAACAGCCCAAATGAATAACATTTTTCCTAGTGGTGTCCAGGTGACAGTTTTTTCCATGGATGGCGCTCAGATGGAAAATATGGTCATGTGAACTTAGCCTTAGGAGGACATTATATGTGGCAAAATCACGTCAAGTAACATGAGGATAGTTATTTTACATTTTAAAATCAGAAGAAAAAAAAATAGAAAAATTCCAAATCAAGTGAAAGTTTTAAGTTTGTTTTTATTGCCATTTGTAAAAGTATATACTTTAGCATTACAGGTTTACGCTGCAGGGTACGTTCATGTAGAGGTCGCTGACGAGGATCATCACAGAATCTGTGCCATCAAAAACACTATGAGGCCATGTGCACACAGGTTTTTGAGGCAGAACTTGCTTCAGGAAACCCTCTTCCAGTGGGGAATTTTTCAGAAGTTTTTCCTTTCCTTAAGCGGTTTTGAAATTTTTTTTCCCATGAAGAGTTTGAGGCCATTTGACTGGACAGTGCCTAGTTTGGAGAAGATTTCATAAGGAGCTGGCACAAAGAAGTGACCTGCAATTTCTTTTTTCCCGCAGGCATTTTTGCAGCCTCGAGTTGCACAAAAATTCTGAGACTTAATGCTTTTTACGCCCAGAATACTGGCATAAAAGCGGAGATGAATCGGGCCCTTTGTGTGCACATACCTTAAGTCTACTTGCAATAAATAATCTAAATTCCTCATGTATGGATAAACCATTGTTTCGCATTCGCATGAATCCCCTCTGATTGCCACTTGAATGTAGCCAGTGGTGTACACAGACCTTTATACCACGTCAGTTGTGGCCTCGTCCCTCCGGGCACAGACTCCATGTCCTAATCACATACTAGCAGCCAGGTACTGTTGTGTTGGAGGAAACCCGCTGGCAATTGTACAGATACTGTCACAACTATCCATATTTACAGCCTTCAGGTCTCCTTGGGTTTCAGTCTCCAGGTCACTTGTAATCCATTTTAAGAATGAAGACCGTGTCAGAAAGTTACAGTTTTGGGCGCTTTAGTTGATACTTTTTTCACTTTTGTCTTTACTGGAACATCTTCATGATCGGCGCTCATACCACTCGACCACCTGCTGACAGTCATTTGGGCTATGGAAAAAAATAAAATAAAATTAAGTTGGCTCAGAGAACTCCAGTGCTATAAATGTCACCTAATGGGTTGAGAATTTTATGTTGTACAATGTTGATATTGATTCGTGTGAACCCAGCCTGAACCTATACAAATGTGCAAAATCTGACACTTAATAGAGTTCGCTACAATATATGCAATTCTACCAATATGCCGCTTAGAAGTGGAACGATCCCCAGGTCTTTCCTCTAAGTGACTTACAACTTACCGCTTACTATTGTCTTATAAAATACAGTAAAACACACGATTAATGGACGGGGCGATGAGATGATTATTTTATTCAATATTTTTCACTTAGCCTGCATTCTTCTAAGGATGCCATCATATTACACTTGTTGTGTTAATTTTTGTCTATTATAATGGCTTTTTTACAATCCTCCATGATTGTAAGGCTCAGTCGCAATAAAAGTGACAGATGACTGGTCCTTCTTCGAACTACAATTATGCATAAATTAATACACTGCGTATTGGGCAGTTCAGTGATAGCCATGAGTGATGCAACAATTAATGCACTTGCATCAGGGTCACTACTCAATTTCTCATTTACTCTAATGTGATTGTACTGAAATGGTGTTTAAGCACTGCCTTACTTTTTATATTATGGCTCTCTATGTCACTGCACAACACAGAATTATTCATTGACCCCTTTTACGAATTCCCTGTATGATCCATATGCCACCTTCTTCCTCTCCCTGCTGCTATCTCTAAGGACAGGTGCAGACGATGTTCTCCTTCCGAGAAAAAACAGCCAGTTATGCTGATCGGAGTGGAATCAGACTGGAACCAATTTTTCTCGGATGTGGAAAATTCTCCATCTTCTCCTTTCAGCCTGTGAAAATCAGACTGCACTTGGATGTCACCCGAGTGCGGTCCAATGTTCTCTACAGACCCATACACATGAATGGGCGATTATCAGAGGCAGATCGTGCATGCTGTGATTTTTTTTCCCCTCTTACCACTTGGTGCCAGGAAAAAAAAAATCAGACATATGCACGGCCCCATAGAATATCATTGGTCTGAGTGAGATCCGATGTTTTGACGGATAGCACTCAGACTGAAACTACGGTCTTCTGTACCAGGGCTGTGGAGTCGGTAAGCCAAACCTTCGACTCCGACTCCGACATATATGGCTCATGTTTAAGTGATAAATTTACGGTAGGACACATTTTTCTCAGCTAAAAGTCTAGATCCTTAGATCAGAAATAGGACATTACATAACTTTCCCAAATTCTAGATTGAACTACTCTACCTAATTTATTATATATTTTAGGAGTTGGAGTCGGTCCATTTTATACCGACTCCAAGACTCTGGCTCCACAGCCCTGGTCTGCACTAACACAGAGAAAGGAGGGAGAGCAGAGCGCTGTAGGATCTATAGCAAAAGCAGCCGGACAAACAACCACAGCTTATGAAGGGGTCACAGAGATTCTGCAGCAGCAAAATGGTTGGAAACTTTAAGAAAGGCTCTATAGAAAGTTGCTTAGCTTTGCCTTTAACCCCTTCATGACCAGGTGATTATTTTTTGGCGCTTTTGCTGTTAAATCACCTTCTTCCGAGAGGCAGACGTTTTCTTTTTTTGTTGACAACAGTAGGAGGACTTGTCTTGTCTTTTTGGTTTTTTTTTTTGTAGGACGAGGTTCAGGCTTGAATGATCTTCATTTTACAATTCAACAAGCTTGAAAATGGAAAACCACAAGTGCGGTGAATTTGCCAAAAAAGCAATTCTTTTTGCATTGTCTGTGCTGTAAAAATGACCTTGTAGTACAGTTATGGCGATATGAAAAACGTTTTTTTGTCTTGTTTAAGTGGAGGGAAAAAAAAGGCGGAAATTTGCAAAAAAAAAAAAATTTAAAAAATGCTCATGTAAAATACTGACCATATATACGTGGCCTTGGACATTTACTTCTTTGGCAAATTATTTTTATATATCAGACATACAGTTGCACCAATACCACATATGAATGTTTTTACATCTTTCACATTTTTTATTTTTACTATATTTTTGGGTCTCCTTAGGGAGCTTGAACCTGCGCTCTTCTGATCACTTTTACTATATTAGTGAAATACAACGGTATTGCAGAATACAGTAAAATCACGTTTTTTCTATGGAACTCAGCTTGTGACAGAGTTTCCCAGGAAGACCAAGATGACAGTTATGGGGTCCTAAATCGTGCCCCCGGCTGCCAAGATAACCCATTAGTGTGCGCAGTCACCATTGAAATGCCACTGTCAGAGACTGACAATGGGGGAAAAAAAAAATGTAGAGATGGATCTTTGCTGCGCTACCAAAAACACCAATGGAATATACCGGTGTATAAGTTGAAGTATCCAGGAGGCAATATAGGTGAATAGCGTTTTTTATGGTCAACACGCTTCGAAGTTTAAATAGCTCATCAGGACGAACCACATTCAGAGACGGACAATGGCATTTAAGCGGTTAAACTACAGTAATCAAAATACGCTCCAGTCACTGTAGTTACAGGCAGAGGACGGCTATGAAACAGTCGGCATCTGCCTGGTACAGTGTGTGCTCAGCTCCAGAGCCTGCTCCATACACATGGACCCGACATACAATGCAATAGTATTTCCTATATCGGAAAAGAGTAAAAGTTATATCGGAAATCATAGAGAACGCCTTAATATTTGTATTAGAAAAGTTCCTATTCTCTTTCAGTAGAAGATCACGCTAGAACAAAAATTTTATCTCGTTTACATCATTAAAGGAATATTCCCATGTAGATCACTCTATCCATAGCAGTCAGAGAATCAAATCAGTGTCACATATGAGAGGAAACATCTAGTATAAGTCACCAGACATGTGTCCCAACACTTCACAGCTCATGCATGCCGGGTTATAGATTTGGTACCTCTTGTTACATGTCAGACACTTTTCTACCTTCCACGTCTTCTTGCTTGGCTTTGTTAGGACCAGTATTTTACACTAACATTTTGGTGCGTTTTTACTGAAATTTCTGGTGCACATTAAGACAATTTTGGTGCTTAAACTATAGTAAATTTTCAGTAAGCTTGTAGTTATCTGATCTCACCTGATGTTTGATGCTCTGGACAGTCCCTTTGAAAATGCTCAACAGAACCACAAATCCGACAGCCTCCACCTGAAAGGGAAGACACAAGAAGTTTTACATAACGGTTGTCAATTTTTGATTGGGATTGAGGTCCAAAGACTCAGGCTCCCCAAGAGGAGCTGCCGGCTCCCCAAAAAAGGAGCTCCCCAAGAGGAGCTGCCGGCTCCCCAAAAAAGGAGCTCCCCAAGAGGAGCTGCCGGCTCCCCAAAAAAGGAGCTGCCGGGTGGGCCGGCTCCCCAAGAGGAGCTGCCGGCTCCCCAAAAAAGGAGCTGCCGGGTGGGCCGGCTCCCCAAGAGGAGCTGCCGGCTCCCCAAAAAAGGAGCTGCCGGGTGGGCCGGCTCCCCAAGAGGAGCTGCCGGCTCCCCAAAAAAGGAGCTGCCGGGTGGGCCGGCTCCCCAAGAGGAGCTGCCGGGTCCCCAAGAGGAGCTGCCGGGTCCCCAAGAGGAGCTGCCGGGTCCCCAAGAGGAGCTGCCGGGTGGGCCAGCTCCCCAAGAGGAGCTGCCGGCTCCCAGTTGCTATTAATGAAAAGCTTTTTTAAAAAAACTACAGGGATTTTCCAGAATCTCACAAAAATACCAAAACCCCAAACACCTCTGCCAACACAATTACTGAAATGCACATGGGTACATCTAAGGCTATGTGCATGTTTTTTTTTGAGGCAATCGAAAATGACATGTTTTCTAATGGAAACCACTTCAGGAAAACGCTTCTTTTTTGGGAGGTTTTGGAGGAAATTTTGATATCCTGAAGCAATTTGGAGTTTTTGAAATTTTTTTTCCGGAATCATTTTTTGCAGCCTTTTGACTGGACAGTAAATAATGAATGACAAATCACATTAATGTAAAAATGTATATTTCCTGCTGTTAACGTCAGAGCCTAACTGCATCCTGCAAATATGGATGAGGCATTAGTTGATATTTTGGCTGAAATACACAATCCAAAAAACATGAATGAATAAAACATCTGTGGGATGAACTTAGGCTATGTGCCCACGATGCAGAAATGAAGCAGAAAATTTCTGCAGCGTTTCTGCATGTTCTTGGCAGTCAAAATCGCTTGTGGATTTTACAAGCGTTTTTACATGCGGATTTGCCATGCGTTTTTCTAGTGCATTGGGACCTCAAATCCGCATGCAGAAACGCACAAATAATGGACATGCTGCGGATTTTAGAGCGCATCAAAATCGCTGCGGAAAAATCCGCAGCATGGGCATTGAAATTGCGGATTCTCATTGGGGACGGATTACCAAGCGTTTCACAAGCGTTTACACTGAGGAAATTCCGCAGCATATACGCTTGTAAAACGCTACGTGGGCACATACCCTAACATAGTGCCCGCTCGGCTGATCTAACAGTATAGATGTGACCAACAGACTGTTAGCCAGCATGGTGTACAACATACATCTGTATGATTAGCGCTCTATACAGTTAGGTCCAGAAATATCTGGACAGTGACAAGTTTTGGCATTTTAGCTGTTTACCAAAACATATTCAATATAAAGTCCATATAGATTATATAACTAAGTGCAGACTCTCAGTTTTAATTTGAGGGTATTCACATCCTAATTGGAGTAAAGGTTTAGGAATTAGCTGCCTCTTTTTTAGAGGGACCAAAAGAAATTAGACAATTATCTCAAAAGCTCTTTAATAGGCTGCATGGGATATTTCCTCATTAATCCATTATCAATTGAGCAGGTAAAATTCTGGAGCTGATTCTAGCTGTAGGGAAATAGAAAATTTACAAAACCACAAAATCCTACCTTCCGCGTAGAGGCCTTTGGGATTGTCTGGGCACGACCTTGACAAGTGTCCCATCTCTCCACATATGAAACATTTGGCAAATGGAAATTCTCCTGAAAAATAAAACGAGAATGAAATTATTATTTTACCTGACTGTATAAAATATTACTAACACTCAACGTCCTGCAATTCTAACCATCCTATACATATTTACCCATTAGGACTTATGGATGTCAGAAGAAAGATGGATATTCCCTTCTGTTAGACAGGGCCCATTCATTCTTTACAAAAAGCTCCACTCGTTTCCCTGACCTGCATCCAAGGCTGCGTTCACATCAGCATTTCTGTCACTTTTGATAGTAAAAATAGCGCAGTATGCACACGTTACATTTCCTACGGGGGAAACTGCTGGCCGGCAGATCAGTGTGACCGCACTCATCGCTACCTGTATCATTAGGTTTATTCACAGACTACAGATTTGGGAAGTTCTCACATGTACCAAGTGCTGGATCCACTTTGGCTCTGCATTTATTGACTTCATGCTCCGTGGATCCACAGCGGAAACATATTCCTGTCCCCATGTCCTGACATCTCAGGGCTTCTGAGCAATCAGCCATGCCGTGCCCGGGTTTACGACAGTGAAAACAGACCTGTAAGACATAAAAGGCAGAACCATCTGTAATGTCTCCTCATCACCGGTGAGCTGTAGTGTAGTTGTATTTAAAGGGGTTTTCTGTTCTTCTGTAAAACAACCTTGGAAAGCAGGAAAGAACTGTACTTCCTCCCAGAATCCACCGGGCACTCCAGCACCTCCGCTCCATCTCTAAAGAACCAGAGAGGACGCTCTGAACACTCTGAGGACGCTCTAAAGGGAGGGGAGGGGGGGTTCTCCAGCCAGCCCTGGGGCCAGGAAGGAAGGGGGGGGGGGGTTCTCCCGCCAGCCCTGGGGCCAGGAAGGAAGGGGGGGGGGTTCTCCAGCCAGCCCTGGGGCCAGGAAGGAAGGTGGAGGGGGGGGGGGTTCTCCAGCCAGCCCTGGGGCCAGGAAGGAAGGGGGGGGGTCGGGGTTCTCCAGCCAGCCCCGGGGACAGGAAGGAAGGGGGGGGGGGGGTTCTCCAGCCAGCCTTGGGGACAGGAAGGAAGGGGGGGTTCTCCAGCCAGCCCCGGGGACAGGAAGGAAGGGGGGGGGGTTCTCCAGCCAGCCCTGGGGCCAGGAAGGAAGGGGGGGGGTTCTCCCGCCAGCCCTGGGGCCAGGAAGGAAGGGGGGGGGGGGTTCTCCAGCCAGCCCTGGGGCCAGGAAGGAAGGGGGAGGGGGGTTCTCCAGCCAGCCCTGGGGACAGGAAGGAAGGGGGAGGGGGGTTCTCCATCCAGCCCTGGGGACAGGAAGGAAGGGGGAGGGGGGTTCTCCATCCAGCCCTGGGGACAGGAAGGAAGGGGAGGGGGGTTCTCCATCCAGCCCTGGGGACAGGAAGGAAGGGGGAGGGGGGTTCTCCATCCAGCCCTGGGGACAGGAAGGAAGGGGGAGGGGGGTTCTCCATCCAGCCCTGGGGACAGGAAGGAAGGGGGAGGGGGGTTCTCCATCCAGCCCTGGGGACAGGAAGGAAGGGGGAGGGGGGTTCTCCATCCAGCCCTGGGGGCAGGAAGGAAGGGGGGGGGGGGTTCTCCAGCCAGCCCTGGGGACAGGAAGGAAGGGGGGGGGGTTCTCCAGCCAGCCCTGGGGACAGGAAGGAAGGGGGGGGGGGGGGTCTCCAGCCAGCCCTGGGGACAGGAAGGAAGGGGGGGGGGTCTCCAGCCAGCCCTGAGGACAGGAAGGAAGGGGGGGGGGGGGGGTCTCCAGCCAGCCCTGGGGACAGGAAGGAAGGAAGGGGGGTCTCCAGCCAGCCCTGGGGACAGGAAGGAAGGGGGGGGGGGGTTCTCCAGCCAGCCCGGGGGACAGGAAGGAAGGGGGGGGGGGGGGGGTTCTCCAGCCAGCCCGGGGGACAGGAAGGAAGGGGGGGGGGGGGTTCTCCAGCCAGCCCGGGGGACAGGAAGGAAGGAAAGAAGGAAGGGGGGGGGGGGTTCTCCAGCCAGCCCCGGGGACAGAAAAGGGGGGGGGGGGTTCTCCAGCCAGCCCTGGGGACAGGAAGGAAGGGGGGGGGGGGTTCTCCAGCCAGCCCTGGGGCCAGGAAGGAAGGGGGAGGGGGTTCTCCAGCCAGCCCTGGGGACAGGAAGGAAGGGGGGAGGGGGGTTCTCCAGCCAGCCCTGGGGACAGGAAGGAAGGAGGGAGGGGGGTTCTCCAGCCAGCCCTGGGGACAGGAAGGAAGGAGGGAGGGGGTTCTCCAGCCAGCCCTGGGGACAGGAAGGAAGGAAGGAAGGAAGGAAGGAAGGAAGGAAGGAAGGAAGGAAGGAAGGAAGGAAGGAAGGAAGGAAGGAAGGAAGGAAGGAAGGAAGGAAGGAAGGAGGGTTCCTCCAGCCAGCCCTGGGGACAGGAAGGAAGGGGGGAGGGTTCCTCCAGCCAGCCCTGGGGACAGGAAGGAAGGGGGGAGGGTTCCTCCAGCCAGCCCTGGGGACAGGAAGGGAGGGGGGGGGGGCGTTCTCCAGCCAGCCCTGGGGACAGGAAGGAAGGGGGGGGGGCGTTCTCCAGCCAGCCCTGGGGACAGGAAGGAAGGGGGGGGGGCGTTCTCCAGCCAGCCCTGGGGACAGGAAGGGAGGGGGGGGGGGGCGTTCTCCAGCCAGCCCTGGGGACCGGAAGGAAGGGGGGGGGGGCGTTCTCCAGCCAGCCCTGGGGACAGGAAGGAAGGGGGGGGGCGTTCTCCAGCCAGCCCTGGGGACAGGAAGGAAGGGGGGGGCGTTCTCCAGCCAGCCCTGGGGACAGGAAGGAAGGGGGGGGGGCGCTCTCCAGCCAGCCCTGGGGCCAGGAAGGAAGGGGGGGGGGCGTTCTCCAGCCAGCCCTGGGGACAGGAAGGAAGGGGGGGGGGCCCTCCAACCAGCCCTGGGGACAGGAAGGAAGGGGGGGGGGCCCTCCAACCAGCCCTGGGGACAGGAAGGAAGGAAGGAAGGAAGGAAGGAAGGAAGGAAGGGGGGGGTTCTCCAGCCATCCCTGGGGACAGGAAGGGGGGGGGCCCTCCAACCAGCCCTGGGGACAGGAAGGAATGGGGGGGGGTCCTCCAACCAGCCCTGGGGACAGGAAGGAAGGAAGGAAGGAAGGAAGGGTTTCTCCAGCCAGCCCTGGGGACAGGAAGGGGGGGGGCCCTCCAACCAGCCCTGGGGACAGGAAGGAATGGGGGGGGGTCCTCCAACCAGCCCTGGGGACAGGAAGGAAGGAAGGAAGGAAGGAAGGAAGGAAGGAAGGAAGGGTTTCTCCAGCCAGCCCTGGGGACAGGAAGGGGGGGGGCCCTCCAACCAGCCCTGGGGACAGGAAGGGGGGGGGCCCTCCAACCAGCCCTGGGGACAGGAAGGAAGGGGGGGGCCCTCCAACCAGCCCTGGGGACAGGAAGGAATGGGGGGGGGTCCTCCAACCAGCCCTGGGGACAGGAAGGAATGGGGGGGGGGTCCTCCAACCAGCCCTGGGGACAGGAAGGAATGGGGGGGGGTCCTCCAACCAGCCCTGGGGACAGGAAGGAAGGGAGGGGGGTCCTCCAACCAGCCCTGGGGACAGGAAGGAATGGGGGGGTGGGGTCCTCCAACCAGCCCTGGGGACAGGAAGGAATGGGGGGGTGGGGTCCTCCAACCAGCCCTGGGGACAGGAAGGAATGGGGGGGTGGGGTCCTCCAACCAGCCCTGGGGACAGGAAGGAATGGGGGGGTGGGGTCCTCCAACCAGCCCTGGGGACAGGAAGGAATGGGGGGGTGGGGTCCTCCAACCAGCCCTGGGGACAGGAAGGAATGGGGGGGTGGGGTCCTCCAACCAGCCCTGGGGACAGGAAGGAATGGGGGGGTGGGGTCCTCCAACCAGCCCTGGGGACAGGAAGGAATGGGGGGGTGGGGTCCTCCAACCAGCCCTGGGGACAGGAAGGAATGGGGGGGTGGGGTCCTCCAACCAGCCCTGGGGACAGGAAGGAATGGGGGGGTGGGGTCCTCCAACCAGCCCTGGGGACAGGAAGGAATGGGGGGGTGGGGTCCTCCAACCAGCCCTGGGGACAGGAAGGAATGGGGGGGTGGGGTCCTCCAACCAGCCCTGGGGACAGGAAGGAATGGGGGGGTGGGGTCCTCCAACCAGCCCTGGGGACAGGAAGGAATGGGGGGGTGGGGTCCTCCAACCAGCCCTGGGGACAGGAAGGAATGGGGGGGTGGGGTCCTCCAACCAGCCCTGGGGACAGGAAGGAATGGGGGGGTGGGGTCCTCCAACCAGCCCTGGGGACAGGAAGGAATGGGGGGGTGGGGTCCTCCAACCAGCCCTGGGGACAGGAAGGAATGGGGGGGTGGGGTCCTCCAACCAGCCCTGGGGACAGGAAGGAATGGGGGGGTGGGGTCCTCCAACCAGCCCTGGGGACAGGAAGGAATGGGGGGGTGGGGTCCTCCAACCAGCCCTGGGGACAGGAAGGAATGGGGGGGTGGGGTCCTCCAACCAGCCCTGGGGACAGGAAGGAATGGGGGGGTGGGGTCCTCCAACCAGCCCTGGGGACAGGAAGGAATGGGGGGGTGGGGTCCTCCAACCAGCCCTGGGGACAGGAAGGAATGGGGGGGTGGGGTCCTCCAACCAGCCCTGGGGACAGGAAGGAATGGGGGGGTGGGGTCCTCCAACCAGCCCTGGGGACAGGAAGGAATGGGGGGGTGGGGTCCTCCAACCAGCCCTGGGGACAGGAAGGAATGGGGGGGTGGGGTCCTCCAACCAGCCCTGGGGACAGGAAGGAATGGGGGGGTGGGGTCCTCCAACCAGCCCTGGGGACAGGAAGGAATGGGGGGGTGGGGTCCTCCAACCAGCCCTGGGGACAGGAAGGAATGGGGGGGTGGGGTCCTCCAACCAGCCCTGGGGACAGGAAGGAATGGGGGGGTGGGGTCCTCCAACCAGCCCTGGGGACAGGAAGGAATGGGGGGGTGGGGTCCTCCAACCAGCCCTGGGGACAGGAAGGAATGGGGGGGTGGGGTCCTCCAACCAGCCCTGGGGACAGGAAGGAATGGGGGGGTGGGGTCCTCCAACCAGCCCTGGGGACAGGAAGGAATGGGGGGGTGGGGTCCTCCAACCAGCCCTGGGGACAGGAAGGAATGGGGGGGTGGGGTCCTCCAACCAGCCCTGGGGACAGGAAGGAATGGGGGGGTGGGGTCCTCCAACCAGCCCTGGGGACAGGAAGGAATGGGGGGGTGGGGTCCTCCAACCAGCCCTGGGGACAGGAAGGAATGGGGGGGTGGGGTCCTCCAACCAGCCCTGGGGACAGGAAGGAATGGGGGGGTGGGGTCCTCCAACCAGCCCTGGGGACAGGAAGGAATGGGGGGGTGGGGTCCTCCAACCAGCCCTGGGGACAGGAAGGAATGGGGGGGTGGGGTCCTCCAACCAGCCCTGGGGACAGGAAGGAATGGGGGGGTGGGGTCCTCCAACCAGCCCTGGGGACAGGAAGGAATGGGGGGGTGGGGTCCTCCAACCAGCCCTGGGGACAGGAAGGAATGGGGGGGTGGGGTCCTCCAACCAGCCCTGGGGACAGGAAGGAAT
This sequence comes from Phyllobates terribilis, assembly GCF_046119375.1. NCBI lineage: Eukaryota > Metazoa > Chordata > Amphibia > Anura > Dendrobatidae > Phyllobates > Phyllobates terribilis. The sequence goes on from NW_027362761.1 coordinate 478,387,541, forward strand.
GGGGGGGTGGGGTCCTCCAACCAGCCCTGGGGACAGGAAGGAATGGGGGGGTGGGGTCCTCCAACCAGCCCTGGGGACAGGAAGGAATGGGGGGGTGGGGTCCTCCAACCAGCCCTGGGGACAGGAAGGAATGGGGGGGTGGGGTCCTCCAACCAGCCCTGGGGACAGGAAGGAATGGGGGGGTGGGGTCCTCCAACCAGCCCTGGGGACAGGAAGGAATGGGGGGGTGGGGTCCTCCAACCAGCCCTGGGGACAGGAAGGAATGGGGGGGTGGGGTCCTCCAACCAGCCCTGGGGACAGGAAGGAATGGGGGGGTGGGGTCCTCCAACCAGCCCTGGGGACAGGAAGGAATGGGGGGGTGGGGTCCTCCAACCAGCCCTGGGGACAGGAAGGAATGGGGGGGTGGGGTCCTCCAACCAGCCCTGGGGACAGGAAGGAATGGGGGGGTGGGGTCCTCCAACCAGCCCTGGGGACAGGAAGGAATGGGGGGGTGGGGTCCTCCAACCAGCCCTGGGGACAGGAAGGAATGGGGGGGTGGGGTCCTCCAACCAGCCCTGGGGACAGGAAGGAATGGGGGGGTGGGGTCCTCCAACCAGCCCTGGGGACAGGAAGGAATGGGGGGGTGGGGTCCTCCAACCAGCCCTGGGGACAGGAAGGAATGGGGGGGTGGGGTCCTCCAACCAGCCCTGGGGACAGGAAGGAATGGGGGGGTGGGGTCCTCCAACCAGCCCTGGGGACAGGAAGGAATGGGGGGGTGGGGTCCTCCAACCAGCCCTGGGGACAGGAAGGAATGGGGGGGTGGGGTCCTCCAACCAGCCCTGGGGACAGGAAGGAATGGGGGGGTGGGGTCCTCCAACCAGCCCTGGGGACAGGAAGGAATGGGGGGGTGGGGTCCTCCAACCAGCCCTGGGGACAGGAAGGAATGGGGGGGTGGGGTCCTCCAACCAGCCCTGGGGACAGGAAGGAATGGGGGGGTGGGGTCCTCCAACCAGCCCTGGGGACAGGAAGGAATGGGGGGGTGGGGTCCTCCAACCAGCCCTGGGGACAGGAAGGAATGGGGGGGTGGGGTCCTCCAACCAGCCCTGGGGACAGGAAGGAATGGGGGGGTGGGGTCCTCCAACCAGCCCTGGGGACAGGAAGGAATGGGGGGGTGGGGTCCTCCAACCAGCCCTGGGGACAGGAAGGAATGGGGGGGTGGGGTCCTCCAACCAGCCCTGGGGACAGGAAGGAATGGGGGGGTGGGGTCCTCCAACCAGCCCTGGGGACAGGAAGGAATGGGGGGGTGGGGTCCTCCAACCAGCCCTGGGGACAGGAAGGAATGGGGGGGTGGGGTCCTCCAACCAGCCCTGGGGACAGGAAGGAATGGGGGGGTGGGGTCCTCCAACCAGCCCTGGGGACAGGAAGGAATGGGGGGGTGGGGTCCTCCAACCAGCCCTGGGGACAGGAAGGAATGGGGGGGTGGGGTCCTCCAACCAGCCCTGGGGACAGGAAGGAATGGGGGGGTGGGGTCCTCCAACCAGCCCTGGGGACAGGAAGGAATGGGGGGGTGGGGTCCTCCAACCAGCCCTGGGGACAGGAAGGAATGGGGGGGTGGGGTCCTCCAACCAGCCCTGGGGACAGGAAGGAATGGGGGGGTGGGGTCCTCCAACCAGCCCTGGGGACAGGAAGGAATGGGGGGGTGGGGTCCTCCAACCAGCCCTGGGGACAGGAAGGAATGGGGGGGTGGGGTCCTCCAACCAGCCCTGGGGACAGGAAGGAATGGGGGGGTGGGGTCCTCCAACCAGCCCTGGGGACAGGAAGGAATGGGGGGGTGGGGTCCTCCAACCAGCCCTGGGGACAGGAAGGAATGGGGGGGTGGGGTCCTCCAACCAGCCCTGGGGACAGGAAGGAATGGGGGGGGGGGGGTCCTCCAACCAGCCCTGGGGACAGGAAGGAATGGGAGGGGGTCCTCCAACCAGCCCTGGGGACAGGAAGGAATGGGGGGGGGGGTCCTCCAGCCAGCCCTGGGAACAGGAAGGCTATGATCAGCATTGCAGAAGATCTCGGGGGCCATTTATAACAGAGCAAACGTCATTCTCTCCTGTCCCCTGATCTGGGGCCACAAAGGTTCATCTGTACTGGACCCCACCTGGAGATGGTGTGGTGATCACCCCCAGCCACAGACAATACAGACAGGTCCCCGCTGAGGGAGAATGTGCTGAGAAGACTGCAGCAGCCATCAGCGGACCGTGCACATACTATAGTAACAGGAGAGGGGAAGGGGGGAGCCGGGGGTTGCTCACCATCTTGTCCTTCTTGCCCTGCTGCCTCCTCTGCCTCCGGCCCTCGCTGCGCTGCACCCTCCTCAGCTGCTCCTCCTGCATGGCCTGGAACCCATTCACATCCTCATCCACATAGGCCGCTTTCTTCTTCTTCTTCGCGGGTGCCCTCCCCGCACCGGGGTGCGCCCTCTTGGCCGGGCCGGCTCCCGTCTGCTTCTTGAGCTCTTCCCATGGAGTGGCCGTGCACACCTTGCGGTTCCGGGCCGCAGTAGTATTACTCTGCCCCGGACGAGCCCAGCGAGTCATCACTCCGTACCCAGATCACCGACAAAACACATGGGAAATACTGCGGATATTGCTTCACTACTGACCCGGAAGTGCTGCGGAGTTCCGCTAATCGGCGGCCATCTTTGTTACTGGAAAGAGAAAAAGCAAATCTATGTTAGCTTACTGCCCAGAGGCCGGAAACTGCCCGTGTTCTCATTAGTGATGGGTAAAATGCGATTTTTTTGGTGAGCCGGCTCTTTTGGCTCCGAAAATGGCTCTTCATTTCCTATTACCTTTGGCTTTAAATTTGAAGCCAAATTCTGGTATGTTTTAACCCATGATTGTTTACCTTTTAGTAAAAATCTACACATGTGCCAATTTATGACATAAAACAGAATAGTTTCCAGAATAACCAGATTTTATATTATTTGCTGTAAAAACTTTAACAAGCAAAAATGAACATGCAAAATACCAACAAGATACTAATTATCAGTGCCACATTTTAAAGCTACCTTCACACTTGGCGAGTTCGCTGTGGGCTGTCTGCTGCAAACAGTCTGCAGCAAAACTGCAGTGTGAACTGTGGCATCTGCATCCAGGTGGATTTAGATAAGGAATTTGCTGCGGAATTCACCCGTCCATTGACTGCAATGAATTTCGCATATCGGATATTCTGCACATACTGACATGCTGCTGCTGAAGCCAATTTCACACCTCATGTCAGATTCTGAATTTTTCCACGAAGTGAGAATGTGTTTTGGATAAAAACCATTGCCACTGTTGGCTTCTGTAAATGCCATGGAATTTCCACGCTGATGATCTGCATGGAAACTACACTGCAAATCCACAAAGTGTGAAGGCAGCCTAAAATTGTCTTTAGGGCCCATTGGATAGATAAACCAAGTGCCATAGCTTGGATGGACTGATTCAGTTTATTTCTTCTGTTATTATCTGTTTTGGAAAAGACTGTTTTTTTGGTGTCCCATCAAGGACCAATGTCTTTTGCCATCACTAATATAATGTCATTAAAGGGGTTGGATCACATGGGCATTAGTGCCATTAATTGAAGAGAACTTTTTAAAATAGGTATATTCTCCATATACTTATTTTAAAAATTCTGCTTCAATCCTGCTGGTATTCCATAAAAACCTATGTAACTGTTTACATGGGTTTCCATGGAAGTTGTCCTGTGCCGGAGCCCTATTCAGCAAAAGACACACAGGATGCGACCATGTTGTCGGCCAGCGCTCGCTGACTGACCGCATGGACCATGCAGCACCCGAGCCTGCGATCCAGTGATGCTCAATCCAGCGATGGTATGTTTGCAGAGGAGATCCTTATCTGCCCTGCCCATACGCATCGCTGGATCATTTGTTCTCTTCCATTCATGTGAATGAGAGAGAACAAGGGACGTACATTTACATCCGCTGTTTCTCCCTCGCTCAGCGAGGATTTACAAGCTGGCGGTAAATAACTATAATCAGGCTAAATCCAGATGTCAGTGTTCCTTTAATAAAGTGCCTGACTGCTGCTTGCTTGTCACAGATTGGAGGGGGGCGGGGCTGTGAGTCAGTGCTATGTGCGGCAGCAGGAGGAGCAGGCATTCTCAGTCTCCTGGATAAGATCAGAGTGACTACTGCCGGGAGGGTGGGGCTAGAGGGGAGGGAGGGGAGGGGCCAGAGGGGAGGGAGGGGCGGAACCAGAGGGGACTGACTGTGGAACGTGAACTGGCAAAGAGCCGTTTAAATTTCAATTGGCTCCCTGCCAGGAGCCGACTCATATGATTCACTATAAAGAGCCGGCTCGTTCAGGAGCTACCCATCACTAGGTCTCATACTCCCACTGGAGACAATGGTGCGAGCGCCGAAGAAGGAAGATACGTAACATACAAGCAGACAGCGAAGGATGAACATTCTAAAACCCAAGGAACCTAAAAAAGAATGTATCACTAAAAGAAACATTTTCACCAATTTAAAAATGCAATTGGCTGTCAGCTCTGATTCTGTTAGTTGGTGCTGCTCGCTGTATAATGTCCTGGGATACGCAGACTGTATCACACACTTGGATTAGATACACTGACTGTATCACACACTGGGATTAGATACATGGATTGTATAACATGCTGGGATTTGATACATGGACTGTATCACACACTGGGATAAAATGCATGGATCAACAGATTATATCACATAGAATGGAATTCAATCCGCTGAGTGTATCTCACAAAATGGGATTAGATACCCGAGTGTATCTCACAAAATGGGATTAGTTACGCAGAATATCTCACAAAGTGGGATTAGATACCCTACACAAAATGTGATTAGTTACTCAGAATATCTCACAAAATGGGATTAGATATACAGAGTATCTCACAAAATGGGATTAGCTACCCTAGTGTATCTCACAAAATGGGATTAGTTACGCAGAATATCTCACAAAATGGCATTAGATATGCAGAATATCTCACAAAATGGGATTAGATATGCAGAATATCTCACAAAATGGGATTAGATACGCAGAGTATCTCACAAATGGGATTAGATACGCAGAGTATCTCACAAAATGGGATTAGATACACAGAGGGTCTCACAAAATGGGATTAGATACTCAGAGGGTCTCACAAAATGGGATTAGATACCCGAGTATCTCACAAAGTGGGATTAGATGCACAGCTCAGCAGACTATCACACATGATGGGATTCATGATACATGGCAGTTATGTTATCGTAAAGCCTGCATTATAGACATCTCGGAGGTCTCGATGGGTCAAACAAGACCAAAGAATGTTGATTTGTGCCTTGGTGGAGGATGATGCCAGTCACCAACATATTGTGACTAGTGTTGAGCGAGTATGTTCTGTCCGAGTATGCTCGACAGAGCTCCGAGTATTTACAGCTGCTCGGTGATATGTTTGAATCACTCCCGTGTGCATGATTTGCAACTGTTTGACAGCTTTATTACATGTGAGGAAGGTGTAAGAAATAGACATTCCTCACATGTATTAAAGCTGTCAAACAGTCGCAAATCATGCACACGGGAGTGATTCAAACATATCACCGAGCAGCTGTAAATACTCGGAGCTCAGCCCGAGCATACTCGGCGAAAGGGTTAACAGAACATACTCGCTCAACACTAGTTTTGACCCCAGAGCCCAAGATCAGTGGAGGACCAGGGCACTCAGTTGTGGATCCAGTTCCAGAACTGTCAAACTCAGAGGGGGCCAGCAGCAGCCACAGCTCCCAGAGTGGAATGGATTCTTGCTTGTCACTCTTTCTGCAGCAAATGGGAGGATGTGACCCTTAAACGCAGATACAGTTTGTGCTACAAGAACACGGAGTGGCAGGCCCAAGCAGAGCAAGAAGCTGCAGAGTGACAGGCTGACCTTTCCGAGCAGCAGACTGCTGAGTGATAAGCCGAGCAATCTGACTCCAGAAGGAGCAATCTACACCACTGAACAGGGAGTCCAATAATGTTAACACATTTAAACCCCGTCCCAAGCATTTTCCTGTCATGGACAAGGACGCGGATCTGGACACATTTTTGAGGGGATTTGAAAAGGCCTGCAGACAGTACCAGTTGCATGATGACCAGTGTGCTTGTGCAATGCAGGTGCCGGAATGCAATGCACAGAGACACAAGGCAAGGACAGACAGGGATGGATATAAACAGTATATATATATATATATAACAGGTGTTCTAAGCAAGGGAATAGTAACAGGAATAACAAACGGTAATTTGAAGTAACAGTGCAATGTCTCTCAAGGTAGTGTGATGCACCCAATTGTGGGAGTAACCACGTTAGTTCTTTAACTTCGTATATGGCCCTAGCGGGGGTCACCGGTTATTCCCGCTAGGCCGCAAGTCTTTTCCGGACAAAGTCAATCAAATCAAGTTGATCTTCTCCCACCCCAACCGGTCCCCTCCCAACTTGAGATCCTAAACCCAACTGTCCCCGGTACTGTAGGTGAACAGTGGAAGTGACGGTCCTGTTCACTTGTGCTGCTCCTCTGCTTCCGCTGGCGTGACTCTCCTGGCGCAGCTTTCTCCCAGCTCCTCTCTGCTTGGTCGTTGGAGGCTGTCTCTCAAGCCTTGGGTAGGTGGATCAAGACCTCGTCTGTTGGTGGGCGACATCGGGTCCTGCGAACTGACTCAGCCCCACAAACAGGTACCGGCTCTCCTCAGCAGGCGCAGCACTTGAGGCACCTCTGTGGGGAATCCGGCGTTCATCCACCGGTGTCCGGCTGTTATGTGTCGCAGGCCTCTGGCTCAGGCCTGCCATGCTGGGCTTCTCAGCACATCAGGAGCGCGTCTGCTCCTCTCTGAAGCTTGGCGCCAATCCTGCCTCAGGCTTGGCGCGCTGGACTTCTAAGGGTGCAGAAGTTCGGATGGTCTGAATGGGAGCTCTTTGTTCCGGGGGCTTACTCAACTCACACTGGCGACATTTTTGGCAGACCCCTTCGACTTCTTGCCGCAGTTGGGGCCAATACACTAGCCGTTGTAACCACCGAAAGGTCTTTTCCACACCGAAGTGAGCACCTCTTCCATGAGCTTCCTGGGATAGCTGTGTTACTAGCGCTTCTGGAACTACTACCTGCCAGGTAACATTGAACTCTCGAGGATTCTTTGGCATAGCAAGCCATCCCTCAGGAAGATCCTATCCCACTGGCCTAGAATTTGTAGGGTAGTTGGGAGTGAAGCAGCCCTGGCCTTCTGGGTCGGGTCTTTGATCCAGGGAGACCCATTCTCTCAGCTTTGCAGGTCTGGGTCGGACTGTTGCAGATGTATTCACTCGTCTCTTGGGCGGCCCAGAATTTGAGTGGGCCTTGGCTCCTCTCCGGACTCCTGGGCGTCGACCACAGCAGTGGCGAACTGGCTGAAATCCGGAATCTCGTCCCCTTCAAGCTCCTCATCTATATCTCTCTTCGGCCCCATCTGAGTGACCTGGGACAGAGCATCTGCATGAGTGTTCAGGGCCCTGGACGGATAGGAAATTTTATACTGGTATTTAGACATCCTTGTGACCCACTGCTGCTCTTGCATGCCCAACCTTGCGTTCTCTAAGTGGGCCAAAGGGTTGTTGTCTGTCCGCACTTGTACTTCTGATCCCGACAAGTACTCCGCAAATTTCTACAGTGCCAGTAGCTCCAGCTTGAATGAACTGTAGTTGTCCGGATTCTTCTCCGTATCCCGGAGGGACCGACTGGCATACGCGATCACCTGCTCTTTTCCTCCTTGCACTTGAGTCAGCATGATCCCAGCCCATGCAAACTTCCATCAGTGTACAACACGAAAGGCTGTGAAAAATCAGCGTAGGCCATGATTGGGGCATCCGTTAGCGCCATTTTCAATGCTAAGTCTTTTATGAATCTGCAGTAGTATCCAGCAAGCCCCAGGAATACCCTTAGTTCTCTTAGGTTGGCGGGTGTGGGCCACTTCTGCACTGCAGCTACTTTCTCCGCGGTGGGGTGCACTCCCGCACTGGACACAGTGTGCCCCAGATATTCAATTTCCCACTTGAAGAGATGACACGAGGCTTGATTTTTAGTCCGTGCCTCTGAAGTCGTTCTAACACTTGTTCTTGTTGGCGGAGATGATCTTCAAACGTAGCGGAATAGATAATTATATTGTCTAGATATATTAAAGTGGCTTCGAAGTTGAGGTCCACCAAGCATCTCTCCATCAGACTTTGGAAGGTCCCTGGTGCATTTGTTAGCCCAAACGGCATCCGGTTGAACTCAAACAAGCCCATAGGAAGGACAAAGGCTGTCTTCGGACAATCCTTCTCAGCTACGGGGACCTGCCAATAGCCACTAGCCAGGTCGAGAGAAGAGAAGAACTTGGCGCTTCCTAGTGCAGATAGAGACTCTTCAATTCGGGGTAGTGGATAGGAATCCCGCACTGTACATACATTCAGCTTCCGATAGTCTACACAAAACCTCAGAGCATCATCCTTCTTCAGAACCAGCACGATAGGGGCTGCCTAAGGACTCTGACTTTCGCGGATCATGCCATTCTGCAACATGTGGGCCAACAGTTCTTTCACCTACTGGTACATTTGAGGTGGAATCTGTCGATATCTCTCTCGAATGGGAGCAGTATTTCCTGCGGGTATTTCATGTTGAATATCCCGAGTGCACCCGAAATTGTCTTCATACTGTGCAAACACTGCCTGATACCGCTGTAGAAGTTGTTCGATCTGTCTGGCAGAAAACTCGGTAAGGTTAGCCTCCATTTGCTGTAAGAGGTGGCGCCCAGCCAACGGTTCTCTTCCATTCTCTTGGCTGTTAAGGGACACCTCTAGGGTCCATGGTTCTCCTTCCACAGGTGCCAGCCCTATCGTGTCAGCTCTGGTAAGATCCTCTGGCATTATGCAAACTCGCGCCACCTCTTGTTGGGGCAACAACTGCAAACTTGTGCCACTTAGATTGATGCAACTCACGGGCACCTGGCCCTGCCGCACGTTGGCCAGGGTGCGAGCAACCAGAAGTCCGGAGGGTGCTTCCTCTCCCTCTATTGGTTCAATCTGAACGTCCATGCCCTCTAAGGACACATGTGCCAGTACCTGCAAAGTGAGTACAGTCTGTCCCACTGGCAGTGTCACGGTGGCTTCAGGCGGTATCGATACCTTACCAAGATACTGAGAGGTAGCGGGCAATTTTTGAATTTAGCTGACTTGCACAAGATGCTGGAATACTCTCTTGCTGGCTGGGTCACGAGTGGCGCGGGTCCAATTGTTTTTGTCAGAGCCCTCAGCCAGGAACTGTCTGACCTCCTTCAGCATATTAATGCCCAGGGTCACAATTGGCCCGTCGCCTCCAGGCCCTGTGGTCAGTACTATCCCTTTTTGACCGAGATCCTTTCCACATGCCCGGACAGACATCCATACTACCCCCGCTACTGGGATAGGTAGTTGATTAGCCGCCACCTGCTTGACAGTGGGTACCCTCCAGGAACGAGCAACTTCAGGAAAGTGACTTTGAAAATACATCTCAGGCATAGTGGTCACCTGAGACCCGGTGTCGATTAGACAACGAATCCACTGCCCATTAAATTCAGCCCAGATGAGGGGCTTCTTGGAGACAATGTCTACAGAGCTCCCTCTTCCTCCCTCTCTGAAGTTCGAAACCCCACGGTATGCTCCACAACCGTGGGGCGTCTTAGTTTAACGGCTGCCCTCATCTCCTCCTTTCTCGGTTCGGACAATTCTTTTGAGAAATGCCCCCTACCGCCGCAGGTCCAACACTCCGGCCCTCGCTCCACCGATAGGCCGGGTACATGACGTGTTGGAGCTTGGTAGGAACATTTTTCCTGCTCTGGCCTCCATCCACGTGGGGTGGTGCGGTCCATCAGCAAGGGGGCAGCAGGGGTCTTCCTAATAGTGCTCAGCTCACCTTGAATATCTCGAATTTCCAGCTCTCAGTAGGCGCAGCACTCGAGGAACCTCTGTGGGGAATCCGGCATTCATCCACCGGTGTCCGGCTGTTTTGTGTCACAGGCCTCTGGCTCAGGCCTGCCACGCTGGGCTTCTCAGCATGTCGGGAGTGCGTCTGCTCCTCTCTGCAGCTTGGTGCCAATCCTGACTCAGGCTTGGCGTGCTGGACTTCTATATTTAGGAAATCCTTCCCGGAAGTCATCTGGCCGGGTCCAGCATCTAAATCTGCTCCCCCTTCAACTTTCCTAACACATCTTGGTTCCTTTTGATTGTGTAAGACCAGCAGATGGCAATCCCTCCTCATCTTTGACACATGCTGCAAGAATTCTCCTGAAGGCTTTTTTTTCTTCTACTACATTTGATAATCTAACGCCAGGGCTACAAAGAAAAGCTCTGGAGGTGTTTGCCTTTCTCCCTGGAGAACATGATGGAAACTATGAAGCCATCAAACAGGCACTGATAAGGAAATAACTTACTGATGAGATGTACTGAAAAAAGTTCCAGACCCTCCAACGTGGACCTCATGACAGTTACAGTGATGTGATGGACAGGCTCAGAACCAACTTCGAGCAGTAGGTCCAGGGACTATCTGTTATCACCTGAGGCATTGAAGGACCTGATGGTGAAGGACCAATTTCTTCTTCTTTGCTTTGCGGAGGTGCGAAGGTTCGTGATAGACAGGGAGCCAAAGGAGTCTGGCAAGGCCGCACAGATTGCCGATACCTATGAGGCCAACCATATATCTGAGGCACGGAAGTCAGCCATCGCCCACTGAAAGGGGGTATGCCAACAAATAATGCCCCTGACAGCCAGTCCTCGGATCTCCCCCATCGTCCAGCACCCGGCCTGCATCTGACTCCCGCCGGTGCTATACCTGGGACTGAACTGGACACATCAACTTCACCTGCCCACAGAGGCAGAAGAAGAACCCCACCATCCAAGGCCCTGGGGCCTAATGCAGCTGTTATTTTTGTGGGTGGGGCGGTTGGGAGGGCCTGTGACAACTTGCAGCTAGTTACTGTGGGTGACACAGACACTGTGGAACTCAAGGACACCGATGCAGCACGAACCCTCATCCACTCTGATGTTGCTGAGTATCCCTTAAAAGGAACAAGCGTCAGTGCTAAGGGCAGTGGGAACAGGCACGGGGATCATGAAGCAGGTGGTCCCATGCAGCAGACCATCATAACGATGGACTATGACCTGGCCGGTGATAGCTGCCCCATGATTAGCACTGCTCCTGAGGTATCAGGGGAGTTGGGAAAGGCTTTATCCCAGCCTGTCAGAATGGTGGCAAAGTGTGTCCCACAGTCTGTCAGGGTGGTGGGAAAACGGTACCCATAGCCTGTGAGGGTGGTGGGAAAGTAGTATCCCCAGTCTGTCAAGGTGGTGGGAAAGTAGTATCCCCAATCTGTCAGGGTGCTGGGAAAGTGTGTCCCACAACCTGTCAGGATGGTGGGAAGGTAATATCCCCAGTTTGTCAGGGTGAGGGGAAAGGGTAACTCACAGCCTGTCAAGGTAATGGGAAAGTGTTATTATCCCCTGGGGAAACAGCCTATATAGCCACTGTCACCACCAGTCAGATTGCCCAGAATGCAGGTAACACTCTTCCTTCTGGACCCTCATCGGCCATCAGGATAACAGAAGCAGTTACTGATCCAGAGCAGGTCCCGGAGGGTTCTTGTGAGGTTGAGGCCTCAGCGTCACTTCTAGCTACCTCTAGTCAGGAGTTTCAGACTGCATTATCTGTAGATGCCAGTCTTGAGGCACTGAGTGACCTCACGGAGAAGCCCATTTCTGAGTCCAAGAAGGAGAGGGTATTGTGGGATCCAGGGAAGTTGTGCCATAAGGTGGGCTTGGGAGACTATGTGTAAATCTGTCTCCCATGCCACTTCTAAAAGGGGGAGGTGTCATTGAAAAAAATCAAAATCCATAAGACATCTCCGCAGAGAAAACATATCACTCTTGCATTGAACATATGGGATTAATTGTAGCTGGGGAAGAGAAAAACTAATTATACCTGGTGAAGTGAGAAACTAATTACAACTGAGGAAGTGAGAGAGCTGACACTCCGATCTCCATTGAAGTAGGGACCCCATGCAATGACCAGGAAATTACAACAGTATCTCCTCTGAGAAAAAACGGAGGCTGAGATTCATTTACGCAGAGGTGGGGAAGTACAGGGGCTCCCTCTGTTCAAAGCACTGTCAAAAACTTTTTGGAGCCAATGGTCAGTGATGAATATTTGGGTTTGCATTAATCCGATATTTCTTATATATTTTTGGCATCGTAGCGAAGGGACGCACATAACGTCTTCACTCACATCACCATAAGGCAATTCTAACCCCTCCAACTTAATATCGACCCGATGGATGGTGCTATCCATGCCATGTTTCATCTCTATAGAAAGATAAAATCATGATAATAAACGTGATGACAATATCTACCACCTGGGATCTCCAGGGGCGAAGATATCCTGAAAGTTAGGGGGTCTCATAAAATTCATACAAACTGAGCACATACCACAACAAGCCCCCATATGAGCTCACCAAAGAGAGGTATGAGGACATAACTTTGATCTAATAAAAATGAGAGTTTGGGTGTCTTTCGTTTTTCATTCTGCAAGACATAGTTCGCTGTGAGTGTGAGGGGTGTGTGGAGAATGTTTACTCCACTCCCCTGTAGAACTGTACTGTTTTAGTAATTCTATGTATGTTTTAGTCATCTGAAAATGTGTTATTTTCAGGTACGGCCATTAGATGGCAGCAGAGATACTGTTTGAGATTTCATTACCCTTATGGCAGTTGGACACAGGGTTAACTAGTTTGGGGTTCGCCCTCAGTGACAAGCTAGGGACTGAGGGATCTCTGGGAGATTAGATTCGGCCATCATAGTTAGTTAAGAAGTAGCAGTGAGTAAGGAGAGACAGACAAGAGAGACGGGTGTGTGTGGGAGAAACCAGGAGGATTAACAGGAACGGGCACACCACAGTTTAATCTATACTCTAAAGGTCAATTTGTGGATCCTGGCCTCTTCCAGCCAATAGGCAGAAACGGACGTGCCTGGACTAGGGAGCCTCAGAAGCGAGGTCCCTCCTACAGTCAGGTATTGGGAGCCGTGGGTAGAAGCAGGAGCTTCCCCACGAGAAAGTCCAGAGGCATTTTCCCCTAGGTCCGATTCACACCGTGATTTGCACCGTGTGGGGATTAAGACTGTGTTTTACCATCTGTGAATGCCGTGATTTGCAACAAGTGTTATACCTGTAATCCCCGCTTTCTAAGGCCATGCTGAAGAAGTAAATTGGACTGCTTTGTTTTTAAAAGAACGGTGTTGTCTTTTATTCACATCGAAGAGGATCTGCACCTGTCCGAACCCAGGATGAAAGTGAGTAAAGACTTCTACAGTATACAGCCCAAAGTACAGTACACCACACACACCCAGGGACAAGCACGTCCCCATATTTCTGTAGCGGGCCATGGTGATGAATACACCGTGACACTCGCCCATGACTACCACCCTGCCCCAGTTACATTTGGCATAGTCAGCAGGATGCGAAGTCCTCGCATCCAAACAGCGGGGTGAATAGGTCCTGTGGCACAAGAGAGAAAATGCTGGATGACGACCGCAAGAAAAATGCCTGTGGCGCAGATGAAGCACCTGAAGATAGACAAAGAGAACTGAAGATAGTGAATAACGTTCGAACCAAGATGGCGGACGAAGATGGCGATCGGAAGATGGCGGCCGGCAACGTGGGTCCGAAGATGGCAAAGATTGGTGGCAAAAGACAGACCTTTCATGGGCGGAGACAGCGCATGGAGGCGCAAAAATACCCCCAACCCACTCAGAGGCCGACCTGGAGAAGAGGACTTCCGTAAGCCAAGGTTCGACCCATAAGAGGAGTCGTCTTCAGGAGGAGGGTGCGGTTCAAATTGAAGAACGGCCCACCGGTTAAGCGACGACGTGGGCACAGGGAGTGGCCACGGGCGGGACCGCCCGGAGTGATGGGTGACACTGATTGTTTTGCAACATCCGGCCGGCCCAGGAAGAGACGGAGTCTGGACCAGGGATGAAGCGTGGAAAACTCGGAGCCGCCATTCCTGTCACAGCACGCTTCTGATAAGATGTGTGTTAGCATGGAGCCGCATCGCACCTTCTGTATTCCGCAAGAGTGAGAGGAGGAAGCGCCGGCTGCACAACAAGCGTCGCCGGGGACCGAAGGTGAAACAGCACCTGCAGCCTCCCATACCCCGGGACAGAGTCCCGCTGTCCCTTCAACGGCCGGAGGATTAAGGGGAACAAGAACTGTGACCACTGCCCCTCAGCAGGTAATACAGCACTGCAGCATCTCAACCTATGGCACTGCCTTAATGGCTAATGGCGGTTCTGAGGCTGAGGGGTCAACAACAGTAGTAGGGACCCCATGCAGCTAGAGACCTCGACCAGTCATGGAGGTGGCGGACCCCACCTTCATCTGCAGCATGGAGTGCTTTAATGAAGGAGCGACGAGAATCCAAGAAGGATGGATAAAGAGCTGCTGTCTCTGTTTTTTTTTTCTGCTCCTTGTGTCCTCCCTGTTAAAGGTTGAGTAAAAAGAGGAAAAACCTCACAGGGCCTGAGTTTTAAGGCAGTTGCCTTGTTTGTTTGAAGGACTGTTCCTTAAGTGGCTGAGCGGCCTGAAGTTTGCCCCTGAGAAAGGGAAGGGGTTTAGTTACCCCAGACCCCTAAGGCCTGCTGGCCTATACCTGAGAGGAGGATGTACCCTCGGGGCTGAGGAGAAGCCCAGTTGAGTCAGATAGGCTTACCTTTTTGTAACATACCTGGCGGCGTCCTTGCATAGTGGTCCACCTCCCACTGTGCAAGAGCGCGCACTTGATCTCCAGTCCAGTCTGCTACCCTGGCTTCCCTCCATGCTGTCTGCTTGCCTCTGTTTCTGCTGCTTAAGGGCGGCGCCCGATCACTTCCTGCTTCTTGTAGCTGCTGCAGGCACACCCCTTATGCGTCCTCAGCCTATTGCTGTCTGTCACCTGGTATTTAACCCTGCTCCTCCCTGGAATCCATGCCTGAGCATTGTGTTCTGTCAGTTGGCTTCCTGTCACTGATGTGCCAGGTCCTGTCTATGTTTCCTGCCTTGCGGTATCAGTTCCTGTGTCTGAACTGTGTCCTGTCTGAACTATCTTCTAGCCTGTTGTCTTCTGCCTATCCTGGAGGCTGTATTTCCAGGCCAGTGTGAACACGCTCCTAGCCTGTTCTTTCCGCCTTCTAGGGGCCGCATACCTAGACCCGTTCCTGTATCTTGCCTGTTCCTGTCTGAACGCGCTCCTAGCCTTTTCGTTCCGCCTTCTAGGGGCCGCATACCTAGACCCGCTCCTGTATCTTGCTGCTGTGTCTGTTCTTGTCTGTATACTCTCCTAGCCTGTTACCTGTTTTTCTCTATGTCCATACCTTCCCTTTTCCTGCAGAATCTGATCCCGTACCTAACTCCTACTCGTTGTCCCTGTACTCCCGTTTGTGAGTTTAGAGTCCACTCGCTACTTCATTGCAAGTATCCTGTGTGTACCTGGTTCTGCCTTTCCCTTCCAGTCTGTTCCGTGTGAACAGAGCCCTGTCCCCTCTGCTCTGCCTTGCTCACCGCTCCGGCGGTTCTTGCCTGCTCTGCCTTGCTCACCACTCCGGCAGTCTCGCTCTGCTCTGACCCTTTGCTCGCTGCTCCAGCAGTCTCGCTCTGCTCTGACCCTTTGCTCGCTGCTCCGGCAGTCTCGCTCTGCTCTGACCCTTTGCTCGCTGCTCCGGCAGTCTCGCTCTGCTCTGACCCTTTGCTCGCTGCTCCGGCAGTCTCGCTCTGCTCTGACCCTTTGCTCGCTGCTCCGGCAGTCTCGCTCTGTTCTGACCCTTTGCTCGCTGCTCCGGCAGTCTCCCTGTGCTCTGACCCTTTGCTCGCTGCTCCGGCAGTCTCGCTCTGCTCTGACCCTTTGCTCGCTGCTCCGGCAGTCTCGCTCTGCTCTGACCCTTTGCTCGCTGCTCCGGCAGTCTCGCTCTGTTCTGACCCTTTGCTCACTGCTCCGGCAGTCTCGCTCTCCTCTGACCCTTTGCTCGCTGCTCCGGCAGTCTCGCTCTGCTCTGATCCTTTGCTCGCTGCTCCGGCAGTCTCGCTCTGCTCTGACCGTTTGCTCGCTGCACCGGCAGTCTCGCTCTGCTCTGACCCTTTGCTCGCTGCTTCGGCAGTCTCGTCCTGCTCCTCTCTCGCTCACCGCTCCAGACGGCCTTGTCCTTCTCTTCTCTCGCTCACCGCTCCAGGCGGTCTCGTCTTGTTCTGCTCTTGCTCGCCGCTCTGGGCGGCCTCACTCTGCTGTTTGTCCACCGCATCTGCGGTTCTGTTCTTGAGTCCCAGTCTGAACTGGGTCCTATCCACTCGGTGCTCCAACCTGTCGTACCTGCCAGTACCTCCCTGCCTGCATACCAGTCGTGCTTACCAGCATCCGCCATTCTGCATACCAGCCGTGTCTGCCTATACCCAGCAGTCTGTGTGCCAGCCTAACCTGCCTGTTCCTGTATTCCCCTGTGTGGGTCAACAGCCGTGTCCGGGGTCTGTCCTGGAGTAGCACCTGGTCCCTCTGCTCAGTTCCTCCTTGGTGCACTGGCGTCGTATATGCCGTCGTGCGACCCTGGTCGGATCAGGTGGATACTTAGTTATGCCCCTCCAGGCATTTACTCTCCGGCACGGTCCAGTGGAATCACTACATATACACGCACACGCCACTCAGCCCGGGCGTGTGCATTACACTTTTTATTTTCCTTATTTTTTGTTGCACCTTTTTCTGCTGGAATCCGAAGGTGCAGATGCACAAACTAAGGGCTGTTTGGACACTACCTGTTTCCGGAGTCCTTACCTAAAGGACCAGTGCAACAAGTCTCGTCAGCCAAATATGGACAGCACACTTGTTTCCAGGGTCCTCACCAAGGAGGACCCGTTCCAGTTTTTGTCTTAAAAATGGACTATATGACCTTCTTAAATTGTACTGTCGTTGTTACAGGTTCCAGGACCCTTAACCGAGAAGGGCCGGCGTCAGTGAGAAGACGACGTCATGGTCACAATACTCTGAAAATATTTTATATGACACTAACCCTCTCTTCTTTCCTAGGACTGTATTGCCGGGGACAGCAATGTTTTAAGAGTGGGAGGATGTGACGGGTGTGTGGAGAATGTTTACTCCACTCCCCTGTAGAACTGTACTGTTTTAGTAATTCTATGTATGTTTTAGTCATCTAAAAATATTTTCAGGTACTGCCATTAGATGGCAGCAGATACTGTTTGAGATTACATTACCCTTATGTCAGTGGGACACAGGGTTAACTGTGTTTGGGGGCCGCCCTCAGTGACAAACTAGGGACTGAGAGATCTCTGGGAGATTAGATTCGGCCATCTTAGTTAAGAAGTAGCAGTGAGTAAGGAGAGACAGAGAAGAGGCGAGACTGGTGTGTGGGAGAAACAAAGAGGATTAACAGGAACAGGCACACCACAGTTTAATCTATACTCTAAAGGTCAATTTGTGGATCCTGCCCTCTTCCAGCAGATAGACAGTAATGGATGTGCCTGGACTAGGGAGCCTCAGAAGCGAGGTAGTCCCTGCTAGAGTCAGGTATTAGGAGACGTGGGTACAAGGAGGAGCTTCCCCACGAGAAAGTCCAGAGGCAGTTTCCCCTAGGTCCAAGTCACACCGTGATTAGCACCGTGTGGGGATTAAGACTGTGTTTTACCATCTGTGAATGCCGTGTTTTGCAACAAGTGTTGTACCTGTAATCCCGTTTCTAAGGCCGTGCTGAAGAAGTAAATTGGACTGCTTTGTTTTTAAAATAACGGTGTTGTCTTTTATTCACATCAAAGAGGATCTGCACCCGTCCGAACCCAGGATGAAAGTGAGTAAAGGCTTCTACAGCATACAGCCCAAGTACAGCACACCACACACACCCAGGGACAAGTGACGCACCCCTGGGCCTTTGTCGCGCGGCATCGCGCGCACGGGAGCTTACCCGGAGCCGGATCTGTTGTAGTCTCGTGGCGGTGACCCGGTCCGTGCCCAGGGAGTCAAACTGAGCGGCGATGTATTAGCGGTAGATGTTGGACGACTACGCCACCCGTTGAATGCAGCGAAGGAGCTGCCGCTGCAGGGCAGACCGCTGAGGCCGGTGGTAGGATTGTGCAGCGTGATAGTATCACCCCCAACGGGAGGGGTATGGCCTCAGGGCAGCCGACGTGGATGATGGGGGTAGCAGGAATCACTCAGAGACGATGCGGTGTAATTCAGGGTCTTTACTGGTGATAAAGATAGACCCTCCCGGAGTACTGGCTAGCGATCGGGGCCTGGTCAGTCCTTGAGCAGATGGGATCTCTCCTGGCCAGGAGGAGTTGTAGGCCTCCCAAACTGACTGTACTCTTCTGGCTACCTTGCTAGAGGCGGATATAAGTAGCCCACGTCCCTGAGTGTACCGTGTGGTGCTCACCCGTATGGCCGGTGACTCGGGGCCTTCTAGTGGCGTCCGCTCCACGACGGCGGTGCTGGTCCCACGCGTGTGACCGTGCCTTCGGGTTTCTTGGCCAGAGGACCTGAAATCCCCTGTCGGGCGGTTTCTGCTGCTGGGTAAAGATTAGTCCCCACAGCCTCGGACTCCGGGTCCGGTGATAGCTTCTCAGTCAGGGCGAGCTCTGCAGCTGCCAGCCCCTGACTCCTTATAGCACTGCTCCCACAGAGCTCCTGATGTTCTTTTCCTAGATCTGCTTCTCTTCTCTGTCTCTACTTCTTCTCTACTCACTAACCCTGCCTCAGCCCCAGTTTTATATAGGGGAAGTTCTTCCCCTCCCAGGACTGGGCAGGAGGTGTGGCATGCATAGGATTCCTGACCAAGAGACCTCCCACCTGCTCTCAGACATAATATTGCTATTACTGTGGAAACCAGACCCCTGGGGTGCCACATTCCCCCCTAGTGAAATTTAGTACTCCGGGACTAAACACACTTTTGTAAACATAACAAGTAAAAACAAAAACAGTACAATAAAGAAAAACACATTAGGATGGTTACGGCATGTCCGCAACCGGGTGCAGTCTTTGAAGAAAACAAAGGTGTCCATTTCACCAAAACAGGGAGACGTAACCAGGTAGGGGTCTGTCCTGCCCCGAGTCCTTAACAGTCTTTCAGTCCGTCCTGGGTTACGCTCCAACTATATGCACAAAGGATTCCCGGTAAATCCACCAAAGACTCCTATAAATAACTAGAAACACATAATTATTTACAAGTAACAGACAGGTGACCACAAATAAAACAATTTAAACACTTCAAATCCTCCAACGTGCGGGTAACTGGCCTCTAGTGGCCCTAGTGGACCTACGGAGTTGACTGTCTGGCCCTGAACTACAGGGTGTAGGAGCTGTCAAGGGTAAACTGGGCAGCTGTCTACGGGCTCTTTGGCTCACTAGGGGTATGGCAGGCTCACTATAAGCAGAGGGTTGATCCTCCTGATCTGCTTGTGTGGAGTCTGCTGCCTCCTGGACCGGCTGCTCTTCCAGCTCTACCTGTTGCTCCGTAGGCACTTGGGATGCTGGTTGGAGGAACGTGAGGACGGGTACCACAACTGCACCATTGACTTGAGTCCAGGATCGAGGGAAGTCTCCGAGCACAGTACTAACCATATCTTCCCTTTCCTCTACGGGTCGAGGGTCTTCTTGCTCTCCTTCTGGGTTCCGTAGCTGTTCGGGACACTTCTTCAGGTGATCCCGGGATACAATGGCTGTGGTTTCCCCTCCGTCTTTACTGATGGTACAAACCTTTGGGTTGTCGTGGCTTGAGGGCAGTACGGTGTACGGGTCCCTCTCCCACTGGTCGTCCAACTTGTGGAGCCGTCTCTTCCTCTTCAAGACCTGCTCTCCGGGTACCAGGGGAACAGCGGGAGCATACTGGTTGTAATTTTTCTCTTGTCTTTCCCTAGCGAGACAGAGACTTCGCTCCACGCTCTCCTGTACTTTCCGGTACTGCTGCTGCCTCTCTGTGTCCCAGTCTGCTTCCGGTGAAGTGTCCTCAGGTGTCAGGACTCCCATCTCCAGGTCAACAGGTAGCTTACCAGGCCTTGCCCTCATTAGGTAAGCCGGGGTACAGTTGGTGGAACCTACAGGGATGTAGTTATATAGGTCCACCAGGTCGGGCAGCTTCTCAGGCCACAGACTGCGTTCTTCCAGGGGCAACGTTTTCAGAAGATCCATTACCACCTGGTTCATTTTCTCACAAAGTCCATTAGTTTGCGGATTATAGGGTGTCGTCCTTATCTTCCGGCAGCCATACAGATTGCAGAATTCCTGGAAGACCTCCGCTTCAAAGGCAGGTCCCTGGTCCGTCAGCACTTGGTCCGGGTACCCGTGTGGACGGCAGAAGTGCTGCTGGAAGGCTCTAGCTGCTGTTTGAGCTGTTAAGTCCTTAACGGGGACGACAACCAAGAACCGGGAGTAATGATCCACAATGGTTAACGCGTAGACGTAGCCACTTCTGCTTGGGGTCAGTTTTACATGATCCAAGGCTACCAGTTCCAACGGCTGCTTGGTGACGATGGACTGAAGGGGGGTCTTCTGGCTGGCACGGTCCTTCCTTCTTAGGTTGCACGGGCCACAGTCTCTGCACCACCTCTCGATGGTTCCCCTCATGCCTACCCAGTGGAACCGCCCGTGCAGCAGGAACTCCAGCTTCTTCCATCCGAAGTGTCCAGCCCCGTCGTGGTATGCCTCCATCACCATGGCTGCGTCTCTTCGTGGCACCACTACTTGCCAGATTAGTTCATGCATCCGGGAGTTAACCATTCTGCGGCACAACTTCCCCTTGTAAAGGAACAGTCGACTCTTCTCAGCCCACAGTTGTTTGGCTTCCTCCGGAGCGTCTGGGTCAAGGCGAGCCTCTGGCCGAGTCAGCATCTCCTTCACCAGTCGGACGGCAGGGTCACTGTCTTGCGTTTCCTCCCAGTTGTAGTGAGGCAAGGGGTTAAACGTAGCGGCTTGCTTACTCCTTACCCGATGGGAATACTGGATAGTCCCATGACGGTGGAACGCGGGGAGTTCGACTTCTTCCAATCCCTCTGGATCTTCTCCTACGTCCGGTAGGTTTGGCATCCTGGACAGGGCGTCCGCGTTGGTATTGGAGCGTCCTGCCCGGTATTTGATTGTGAACTCGTAGTTGGACAGACGGGCCATCCATCTCTGCTCTAGGGCACCGAGTCTTGCCGTGTCCAGGTGTGTCAACGGGTTGTTATCCGTGTACACGGTGAACCGGGAAGAAGCGAGGTAGTGCTTAAAGCGTTCGGTGACTGCCCACACCACTGCCAGGAACTCTAGCTTAAATGAGCTGTAATTCTCAGGGTTTCTTTCGGTGGGTCGCAGTTTTCGACTGGCGTAAGCGATTACTCGTTCTTTCCCCTGCTGGATCTGGGACAGTACGGCTCCTAGCCCGATGTTACTTGCGTCGGTGTAGAGGATAAAGGGCTGGCTGTAATCAGGGTACGCCAGGATTTCATCCCCCGTGAGGGCCATCTTCAGCTGGCGGAAGGACTCTTCTTCTAACTTCTCCCATTTGAAGGGCGGCTTCTGGTTCTTGGCCTTCTGGGACTGGCCTATCAGGAGGTCCTGCATAGGAGCTGCCTTTTTGGTGAAACCGGGGATGAATCTGCGGTATTAGCCTACCAACCCGAGGAACTGCCGCACTTCCTTTACACTGGAGGGACTTGGCCATTCCTTAATTGCGGTGATCTTATCAGGGTCGGGAGCCACTCCGTCAGCGCTCACCACGTGTCCCAGGTACTGCACCTTTGGTTTTAGGAGGTGACACTTGGAGGGTTTTACCTTTAGGCCGTAGTTTGCCAGAGCTTCGAACACTTCCGCCAGGTGTTTCAGGTGGTCCTCATAAGTCTTGGAATATACGATGACATCGTCCAGGTACAACAGGACCGTCTCGAAGTTTCTGTGGCCCAGACAGCACTCCATTAATCGTTGAAAGGTTCCTGGTGCGTTACAGAGTCCGAACGGCATGCAGGTAAACTCGCTAAGTCCCATCGGGGTGGTGAATGCGGTCTTCTCCCGGTCCGCCTCTGCTACAGGAACCTGCCAGTACCCGCTAGTGAGATCCAAGGTAGAGAAGAAGTTAGCAGATCTTAAAGCAGCCAAAGACTCCTCTATCCTTGGTAAGGGGTACGCATCCTTGTGTGTGATACGGTTGATTTTCCGGTAATCTACACACATCCTCATGGTGTTGTCTTTCTTTTTGACTAAGACTAGTGGAGCTGCCCAGGGGCTACAGCTATCCCTGATCACCCCAGCCTCCTTCATGTCCCTAAGCATCCCCTTGGCGTGTTGATAGTGTGCAGGGGGTACGGGTCGATACCTCTCTTTTATGGGAAGATGGTCTCCCGTGGGGATGTGGTGTTCTACCCCCTTGACTCGCCCGAAGTCTAACGGGTGTTTACTAAACACTCTCTCGTACTCTTGAACCACCCGATAGACTCCCTGTCTCTGGTGTGAGGGAGTGGAGTCAGTACCCAAATGTAGTTGCTGACACCAGTCCTCCATTGTTTCCTTAGAGTCGTTACTTTCCTCCGGGGAAGATGGAGGCAAGGGTTCTACGGACTGTATGGAATTTTGATTGATGGTATACAATTTGGCTAGCGTGGCATACCGGGGCAGGTACACTTCCCTCTTCCCGATATTTATTATGCGAACGGGCACCCTCCCATGGCGTACATTGACCACCCCCCGTGCTGTCAAAATGGTGGGCCTACTGTCTGAGTAAACTGGTTCTACCATTGCCTGGTAATCTCTACCTCTCAGACCAATAGCTGCCCGGCACCAAATCATCATTTCACTTTTTGGGGGCATGGCAATAGGAAAAGGGTCACACATTCTTACGCTACCAATCTCACCACCGGAGAGTTCTATCTGTTGCCGTCGCATCAGTGCCCGGATCTCTTTCTGGAGCACTCGCTGCTGGCCGGAGCTGGCGTTCTTGGCAACCTGCTGTAAAAGGAAAATCACCTCTGCAAGACAATTTTCAATTACATTAGTTCCTAGAGTTATCTTAGGGTGACTCTCGCGCTTGTCAATGTCCACAATGATCAGTCCCTGTACCGCCAATTCGACTCTACCGATTTTAATGGTCACCTCTTTAAATCCAATCTGTGGCACGGGCTGACCATTGCTGGCGATGATACTCAAGTCGTCGTCAGGGTAGCGGGTGATATCCGAGTCATTCCAGTACTGCTTGAAGAGCACGTACGGGATAGTGGTAACCTGTGACCCGGTGTCCAGTAGGGCACTCATGGGGATGCCATCCAGTACCACAGGCAAGACTGGACGTCCTCCCACATATTTGTCGCGCCAGTTCGATGGGCCTGATGATCTTTTTCCTGGGGTTTGGCCCTCTACCCCAGGTTGTGCCAGTTTAAAGGACAGTACCTTGCCATATGTCCGGGTTGATTGCAGCGGCGGCAGATGGGTTGTCCGTCCTCGTTGTATCGGTCGCTGGGTCTTCCTCTGGCCGGTGGGGTCCTCCTTGGTCGACGCCACGGGATGTCCTCCGGTCCGGATGCCAGCTGGATCTTCCCTGGAGTGGAAACCTGTAAAGACTGCACAGTTCGGGTTAGCGCGGCAACGCTTTTAGCTAGCTCTTGGACCTGATGGTGCAGGTCTGGAGCCGGGTCATTGTTCAAAGCCTGCGCATCAGCTCCCACAGGCCCTGCCGACAAGGGTGCCGCCTCCTGGTGGTAAGTGGTAGTGGGGCGTCTGTGGGTCACAACGCCACCTGGTGCCGGTTCTCGGAGCACCCGGATGGCTCTGTCCTTGAACTGTGCAAATCCCAGATGAGGGTCCTGTAAGGCCATTGCCCGCAACTGGGTTCGGTGGGCATTGCAATATAAACCCTCTATAAATTGTTCAGTCAACAGCCTGTCCTCGTCTCCCACGCCATCAGGGTCGGTCTGCTTAATGGCTCTCAGGGCCTCTTGTAGGTTCAGGGCATAGTCCCTTATACTCTCGTGTGCTCGCTGCTTGCACCCGTAGAATCTAAGCTTGATC
The DNA here is from genome assembly GCF_046119375.1 of Phyllobates terribilis. Lineage (NCBI taxonomy): Eukaryota > Metazoa > Chordata > Amphibia > Anura > Dendrobatidae > Phyllobates > Phyllobates terribilis. The sequence continues at coordinate 478,411,594 of NW_027362761.1, forward strand.
TCGGCTGAGGTGCGGGTATCAAAGGTGTCCCTCAGCCGGGTTAGTATCCCTGCAACAGTCCTTCCCCCAGGTGGCCAGGACTTTACCTCCCTTTGGGCTGCCCCGGTTAATTGGGCCACCAGGATGCTCACTTTTTGCTCTTCTGTGAGGGGATACACCTGGAAGAGGCTATCCAGCTTTTCTCTAAAGTCATGCAGGGTATGTGACTCCCCTGAGTACTGGGGTAGCCAGGCCGCTCCCGGGATATAGGGCATGGTGAAAGGCATGACCGCAGCAGCGGTGGCGCTGGCGGGGGTTGAGGCAGTGAAGCTCTCCTCCATATCCGACATCTTCCTCCCCCCTAGTGGACCGTGGCCTACCTTGCGATGATCCTCTTCCGTAGGCCGCGGCTCCGCAGTGGATCGTCAGGGTTGAGGACCTTCCGTCGCGCTCCTGTGACGTCGGCGTTTGCTGGGCTCCTTCCAGGACCTTACGCAACGTCCGGACGTGAGGCGGGGCTTCAGTGCTCGCGCGCTTTCGGAGTCCACGCCCCTCTTCTTCCCGCGTGGCGTCTTCAAGATGGCGTCCAACGGCGGGAAAACTCCACGGATGGCGGGAAGAAGGCAGAAGATGGCGCCGGATGGCGGGAAAACTTCGCGGATGGCGGGAAGAAGGCAGAAGATGGCGCCGGATGGCGGGAATCTTCACCACTGGTAAGTTTGAACAGTCTTTTTCAGGCACGCAGTACCCGGTGGTTGCGGGCATGAAATCCTGCCGACTACGCCAAAAGTTGACGCACCCCTGGGCCTTCGTCGCGCGGCATCGCGCGCACGGGAGCTTACCCGGAGCCGGATCTGTTGAGGGTTGTAGTCTCGTGGCGGTGACCCAGTCCGTGCCCAGGGAGTCAAACTGAGCGGCGATGTATTAGCGGTAGATGTTGGACGACTACGCCACCCGTTGAATGCAGCGAAGGAGCTGCCGCTGCAGGGCAGACCGCTGAGGCCGGTGGTAGGATTGTGCAGCGTGATAGTATCACCCCCAACGGGAGGGGTATGGCCTCAGGGCAGCCGACGTGGATGATGGGGGTAGCAGGAATCACTCAGAGACGATGCGGTGTAATTCAGGGTCTTTACTGGTGATAAAGATAGACCCTCCCGGAGTACTGGCTAGCAATCGGGGCCTGGTCAGTCCTTGAGCAGATGGGATCTCCCCTGGCCAGGCGGAGTTGTAGGCCTCCCAAACTGACTGTACTCTTCTGGCTACCTTGCTAGAGGCGGGTATAAGTAGCCCACGTCCCTGAGTGTACCGTGTGGTGCTCACCCGTATGGCCGGTGACTCGGGGCCTTCTAGTGGCGTCCGTTCCACGACGGCGGTGCTGGTCCCACGCGTGTGACCGTGCCTTCGGGTTTCTTGGCCAGAGGACCTGAAATCCCCTGCCGGGCGGTTTCTGCTGCTGGGTAAAGATTAGTCCCCACAGCCTCGGACTCCGGGTCCGGTGATAGCTTCTCAGTCAGGGCGAGCTCTGCAGCTGCCAGCCCCTGACTCCTTATAGCACTGCTCCCACAGAGCTCCTGATGTTCTTTTCCTAGATCTGCTTCTCTTCTCTGTCTCTACTTCTTCTCTACTCACTAACCCTGCCTCAGCCCCAGTTTTATATAGGTGAAGTTCTTCCCCTCCCAGGACTGGGCAGGAGGTGTGGCATGCATAGGATTCCTGACCAAGAGACCTCCCACCTGCTCTCAGACATAATATTGCTATTACTGTGGAAACCAGACCCCTGGGGTGCCACACAAGCACGTCCCCATATTTCTGTAGCGTGCCGGGGTGATGAAGGATACACCGCGACACTTGCCCATGACTACCATCCTGCCCCCCATTACATGAGAGTGTTCCACTTTCCTAATCAGAGCGCTTACCTCCAAAAAGATAAGAGCCGTTCCTGCAACATCAGGTTTAATAATTTTCTTTTGTTATTCCTTGTAATTTTATCTAATTGTATATACCATATTGTTTTCTTCCCATTTTGTATTATCTTTGTATATATTTTTTTATAAACATAGCCTACCTTTCCGGATTAAATTTATAAAATTTAGTGATGAGCGAACGAGCTCGCCACTACTCGGTACTCGCCCGAGCATCATGGTGCTCGAGATGCTCGGCGAGTATTTCCGGGTTGCTCGGGCGGGAACTCGGGTCCCCTCCCTGCATGTTTGGCGCTCTTTAGAGAGCCAATGAACATGCAGCGATTGCCTGCCATGCACTGTAATGCCGTAGCCATGTTGGTTGTGGGCATTACAGTGATTGGCAGGCCGCACAGCGTCATCAGGTCTATATAAGACCTGGCGCCGCCATGCTCGTACCAGTCACTCCGGATCAGACAGTGTAGGGAGAGCTGCTGCTGAGACAGGGAGAGATTTAATCGTGTATTAGGTAGTGTAGGGAGAAAAACCGTACATTACACATATCCATTTAACAAACAGTCCTTTTGAGGACTAACATCCATCTGCAGAGATATCAGGCAGGCAGTGTATATAGGCAGGCAGGCAGGGTATATAACAGACTGCAGTGCACATAGGACAAGAGGCTCCATTCCAGTTCTGCCTTCTGCTGCTGTTATATTTCTAGAAATAGGCCCAGGTCTCAGGGGCCAGGAATGATTTTTTTTGCATTTTAGTCCTCATAATTTGCTTAAAAAGCAATCCAGAGAACACGGTTTTTCCAGCTATTTAAAACTGCATTTTCTCCGTCACACGGATCACATATACGTTTTCAGAAAATACTGCCATTTCTGGCCTGCATTAAAAAAATTTCAGTGTATCAGTGAAGCAATTGACACCAGTTTGCTGTTCAAAATAGTTACCTACAGGCCAGCTATTTAAAACTGTGTTTTCTCCATCACACGGCTCACATATACGCTGTCAGAAAATACTGCCATTTCTGGCCTCCATCAAAAAATTTTTTCAGTGTGTCAGCAAAGTTTTTGACACTGGTTTGCTGTTCAAAACAGTTACCTACAGGCCAGGTATTTAAAACTGTGTTTTCTCCGTCACACAGATTACATATACGTTTTCACAAAATACTGCCATTTCTGGCCTCCATTAAAAAAAAATTTCAGTGTGTCAGTGAAGCAATTGACACCAGATTGCTGTTCAAAATAGTTACCTACAGGCCAGGTATTTAAAACTGTGTTTTCTGCATCACATGGATCACATATACAGTACAGACCAAAAGTTTGAACACACCTTCTCATTTAAAGATTTTTCTGTATTTTCATGACTTTGAAAATTGTACATTCACACTGAAGGCATCAAAACTATGAATTAACACATGTGGAATTATATTCTTAACAAAAAAGTGTGAAACAACTGAAAATATGTCTTATATTCTAGGTTCTTCAAAGTAGCCACCTTTTGCTTTGATGACTGCTTTGCACACTCTTGGCATTCTCTTGATGAGCTTCAAGAGGTAGTCACCGGAAATGGTTTTCACTTCACAGGTATGCCCTGTCAGGTTTAATAAGTGGGATTTCTTGCCTTATAAATGGGGTTGGGACCATCAGTTGTGCAGAAGTCTGGTGGATACACGGCTGATAGTCCTACTAAATAGACTGTTAGAATTTGTATTATGGCAAGAAAAAAGCAGCTAAGTAACGAAAAACAAGTGGCCATCATTACTTTAAGAAATTAAGGTCAGTCAGTGCGAAAAATTGGGAAAGCTTTGAAAGTGTCCCCAAGTGCAGTTGCAAAAACCATTAAGCGCTACAAAGAAACTGGCTCACATAAGGACCGCCCCAGGAAAGGAAGACCAAGAGTCACCTCTGCTTCTGAGGATAAGTTTATCTGAGTCACCAGCCTCAGAAATCGCAGGTTAACAGCAGCTCAGATTAGAGACCAGGTCAATGCCACACAGAATTCTAGCAGCAGACACATCTCTTCAACAACTGTTAAGAAGAGACTTTGTGCAGCGGGCCTTCATGGTAAAATAGCTTCTAGGAAACCACTGCTAAGGACAGGCAACAAGCAGAAGAGACTTGTTTGGGCTAAAGAACACAAGGAATGGACATTAGACCAGTGGAAATATGACCTTTGGTCTGATGAGTCCAAATTTGAGATCTTTGGTTCCAACCACCGTGTCTTTGTGCGACGCAGAAAAGGTGAACGGATGGACTCTACATGCCTGGTTTCCACCGTGAAGCATGGAGAGGAGGTGTGATGGTGTGGGGGTGCTTTGCTGGTGACACTGTTGGGGATTTATTCAAAATTGAAGGCATACTGAGCCAGCATGGCTTCCACAGCATCTTGCAGCGGCATGCTATTCCATCCAGTTTGCGTTTAGTTGGACCATCATTTATTTTTCAACAGGACAATGACCCCAAACACACCTCCAGGCTGTGTAAGGGCTATTTGACCAAGAAGGAGAGTGATGGGGTGCTACGCCAGATGACCTGGCCTCCACAGTCACCAGACCTGAACCCAATCAAGATGGTTTGGGGTGAGCTGGACCGCAGAGTGAAGGCAAAAGGGCCAACAAGTGGTAAGCATCTCTGGGAACTCCTTCAAGATTGTTGGAAGACCATTTCCGGTGACTACCTCTTGAAGCTCATCAAGAGAATGCCAAGAGTGTGCAAAGCAGACATCAAAGCAAAAGGTGGCTACTTTAAAGAACCTAGAATATAAGACATATCTTCAGTTGTTTCACACTTTTTTGTTAAGTATATAATTCCACATGTGTTAATTCAAAGTTTTGATGCCTTCCGTGTGAATGTACAATTTTCATAGTCATGAAAATACAGAAAAATCTTTAAATGAGAAGGTGTGTCCAAACTTTTGGTCTGTACTGAATATGTTGTCAGAAAATACTGCCATTTCTGGCCTCCATTAAAAAAAATTTTCAGTGTGTCAGTGAAGCAATTGACACCAGATTGCTGTTCAAAATAGTTACCTACTGGCCAGGTATTTAAAACTGTGTTTTCTGCGTCACACGGATTACATATACGTTTTCAGAAAATACTGCCATTTCTGGCCTCCATTAAAAAATGTTTTCAGTGTGTCAGTGAAGCAATTCACAGCAGTTTGCTGTTCAAACTGCTTACCTAGAGGCCAGGTATATAAAACTGTGTTTTCTCCATCACACGGCTCACATATACAGTACAGACCAAAAGTTTGGACACACCTTCTCATTTAAAGATTTTTCATGACTATGAAAATTGTACATTCACACTGAAGCCATCAAAACTATGAATTAACGCATGTGGAATTATATACTTAACAAAAAAGTGTGAAACAACTGAAAATATGTCTTATATTCTAGGTTCTTCAAAGTAGCCACCTTTTGCTTTGATGACTGCTTCGCACACTCTTGGCATTCTCTTGATGAGCTTCAAGAGGTAGTCGCCGGAAATGGTCTTCCAACAATCTTGAAAGAGTTCCCAGAGATGCTTAGCACTTGTTGGCCCTTTTGCCTTCACTCTGCGGTCCAGCTCACCCCAAACCATCTTGATTGGGTTCAGGTCTGGTGACTGTGGAGGCCAGGTCCATTCCTTGTGTTCTTTAGCCCAAACAAGTCTCTTCTGCTTGTTGCCTGTCCTTAGCAGTGGTTTCCTAGAAGAACACTTTTTTGTTAAGTATATAATTCCACATGTGTTAATTCATAGTTTTGATGCCTTCAGTGTGAATGTACAATTTTCATAGTCATGAAAATACAGAAAAATCTTAAAATGAGAAGGTGTGTCCAAACTTTTGGTCTGTACTGTACGTTGTCAGAAAATACTGCCATTTCTGGCCTCCATTAAAAATTTCTTTTAGTGTGTCAGCAAAGTTTTTGACACTAGTTTGCTGTTCAAAACAGTTACCTACAGGCAGGTATTTAAAACTGTGTTTTCTCCGTCACACGGATTACATATACGTTTTCACAAAATACTGCCATTTCTGGCCTCCATTAAAAAAAATTTTCAGTGTGTCAGTGAAGCAATTGACACCAGATTGCTGTTCAAAATAGTTACCTACAGGCCAGGTATTTAAAACTATGTTTTCTCTGTCAAACGGCTCACATATAAGTTCGCTCCAAACTGATGTCACTTGTAGTGAGCGTGGAAGATACTGTCCTCCATTTAAAATGGGCAAGGCACGTGGCAAGGGACGGGGAACTGGATGTGATGGTAATGGTGCATGCAGAGGCCGAGGAAAAGGCCGTGGGCAAGCCGAAATTGTGCAACAACAAACACCCACATCTTCTCGCCTGACCTTCCTGTCTCAATTTCTAGAGGACCGCAGCACACCACTATTGAACCCAGAGCAGTGTCAAAAGGTTGTTGGTTGGATAGCGGATAATGCTTCCAGTCACTTAGCCACCACCACCACCACCACCCTGTCTTCCACACGGTCAAGTCTCAGTAGCCGTGAGTCTGGACCGCATATTCCTCACCCTCATCCTCCTTCCTCCCACCATGCCGAGTACCCAGAGACAACTGATCCCACACTTGGACACTCAGAAGAGCTGTTCCCTTTTCTATTTATAGATTCGGGCCTCTCGCCCGGTCCACTTGAAGCGGGGCAAGAGGAGATCGCGTGTAGCAATGCCCAAATATTTGAGCAGCCACGGTCACACGAAGTCGACGGTGGGAAAGTGTCACAGGAGGTGGACGATGATGAGACACAAGTGCCAGAAAGGAGGAGGACCAGCGTGCGGAAGTGGAAGACGAGGTGGTGGACGATATAGTAACTGACCCAACCTGGCAGGAGGACATGCAGAGCGAGGATAGCAGCACACAGGGGGAGGAAGGCAGAGCACCGCAACAGGCAGGAAGAAGCAGTGTGGTGGCCGCAGACAGAAGGCAGGCAACTGTTCCCCGTAACACCAACATGAAGGAAGTTGCCAGTACAACTGTTAGGTCTTCCCGAGTCTGGTTGTTTTTTAAAGACTCTGCCAATAACCCCAAAAAGGCAATTTGCACCACCTGCCAGGCCATCATCAGCAGGGGTGGCAAAACGACCAGCCTGACCACCACCAGCATGATCAGGCACACGGCAGCAAAGCACCCGACTTTGTGGGCCGAACCCCAGGGTCCAGGAACAGTGTCTGCGGGTGGCACCATTGCTTCTTCCGCTGTTGTGGATGCAAGCCAATCTCCTGTCCATGGTGCATGCGAAGATGCCTCCTGCCCTGCACCTGTCGTTGCACACTCTCACGTAGCAGCATCAGGAAGCACGTCCATGTCCTTGTCCCAGCGCAGCGTTCAGTTGTCCATACCCCAGTCCTTGGAACGCAAGCGCAAATATGCAGCCAACGCCCACAGGCCACACTACTAAATTCTCACATTTCACGACTGCTTGTGCTCGAAATGTTGCCTTTTATGCTCGTGGAGACGGATGCATTCCGCAACCTGATGGCGGCGGCCATCCCTCGGTACTCAGTCCCCAACCGCCACTATTTCTCCTGGTGTGCCGTCCCCGCATTACACAAGCACGCGTCCCAAAACATTAGCCGTGCTCTCAACAACGCAGTTACTGGTAAAGTCCACCTAACCACGGACACGTGGACAAGTGCTTGTGGGCAGGGATGGTACATCTCGCTGACGGCACACTGGGTTAACATAGTGGAAGCCGGGATCCAGTCGGACATTGGGACGGAACACGGCCTCCCGACGCCAAGGATTGTGGGCCCTAGGTCAATCAGGGTTGCCCCCACGGTCTACAGCTCCTGCACCTCCTCCTCCTCAGCCTCCTCCTCCTCTTCAGCCTCCATCTCTGAAATGACCACATCAGTCACAAGCTGGAAGCACTGCAGCACTGCCTCGGCCAAGCGGCAACAGGCTGTTCTGAAGCTAATATGTGTAGCATCGGCGTCTCTGCCCCGTTCTAGGCAGAGACGCCGTCCCTCTCACCTCCCCGCTCCTGGCGCGGCGTCCTCCAGCGCTTCTCTCCCCGCTGCTTCCGGCACGCGCTCCTTCCCCGGCAGTGTGCTTAGGGCGCGCGCGCGCTCCCTCTCTCTTAAAGGGACCGCGCGCGCCGTCCTAAGGAGTCCCCGGCCAATTGCCGGAGGACCTCCCATATAAAAGGCACCTCCTCCAAAATGGAGGTGCCCGAGCAATGTTGTAGCACTGTTCACTACTCTGCTTCAGCCCTCAGGTCCCGTTGCCAGTTACCTGCCAGATACCTGCCAGATTCCTGCCAGTCTACTGTCTAATTCCTGCCTGATATCCTGCTACCTGCCTGCTAGCCTGAGGTCCGACGGTCTGCCTTCCAACTTCTGTCAGTCTGTCTAAGGACCAGCTTGGCCGCTCACCTGGGAGCGCACATCTTCTACCTGCCTGCTTGCCTGAGGTCCGACGGTCTGCCTTCCAACTCCTGTCAGTCTGTCTAAGGACCAGCTTGCCCGCTCACCTGGGAGCGCTCATCTGCTGCCTGTCTGCTAGCCTACCAGGAGGCTCTGCCGTCACGTGCTGTGACCACCCGCCTGTCCAGAGACTCCTGCCCGCTCACCTGGGAGCGCTCATCTGCTACCTGTCTGTTGGTCTTCCTGGAGGCTCCGCCGTCACATGCTGTGACCACCCGATTATCCAGAGACTCTCGCCTGCTCACCTGGGAGCTCACGTCTATCATCTGCCGCCACAGGTCGTACCAATCCTTTACCCAGAGACTGCCCCGGTCACTTGCCGTGACCTCCTGCCCGTTCATCCAGAGACTGCCCCGGTCACTTGCCGTGACCTCCTGCCCGTTCATCCAGAGACTGCCCCGGTCACTTGCCGTGACCTCCTGCCCGTTCATCCAGAGACTGCCCCGGTCACTTGCCGTGACCTCCTGTCCGTTCATTCAGAGACTGTCCCAGTCACCTGCTGTGACTGCCTGCCCGTCTACCCTGGTCGCCACCCGCTCCCTTACAAGGACCGCCCCCTTGTATAGTAGCTCAGAGGTTCCGCCTCCCAGACCCGTTACAGTTTGCTCGGGCCATGGAACCCGGTGGCACCCAAGCTCCCTCGCTCTCGGACCTGTGTCATGAACTGTCCCGTCAGAGGTCCCAACAGGAGTCCATCCTGGGTCACCTGCGGAATGTCAATTCTCGCCTGGACACTCTGACTGCTCTGCCTGCAACCACCGCCAGTGCCATGACTCACAATCCGGCAGCTCCACTGCCCACTAATAACATGGTATCCTACCCCGGACCCCGACTTTCTGCACCTCCTCGTTTCGGAGGCGACTCCGCCCAGGCTCGGGGCTTCATAAATCAGTGCACCCTGCACTTTGAACTCCTGTCTCACCAGTTTAACTCCGACCGGGCCAAAATTGCCTTCATCATGTCCCATCTCACCGGAGAGGCCCTGGCCTGGCTAAATCCTCTATGGGAGAGAGGAGACCCCCTGGTGTCCGACTTGCCTGCCTTTCTCACGGCTTTCCGGAAAGTCTTCGACGAACCCGGACGGAAGACCTCATCCGCATCATCTCTGCTACGCCTCCGTCAGGGAAGTCTCACCGTGGGCCAATATGCCATACGGTTCCGTACCCTTGCCTCGGAGCTGGCCTGGGATAATGACGCTCTGGTTTCCGTCTTCTGGGAGGGTCTGTCCGGCCGTATTAAAGATGAACTTGCCGGTCGGGACATTCCTACCACTCTCGATGACCTAATAACTCTTGCCACCCGGATTGACCTGCGGTTCCAGGAGCGTGCCAAAGAGGTCACCCGTGAGAGGAGGTTTCCACGTCTAGCTCCTACTTTTCAGAAACCCGTCACTCCCTCCGTCTCTCCTCAGCTACACTCTCCTGAGCCTATGCAGGTCGACCAGACCAAGATGGTCGGTTCTCGCCAAGAATCTCGCCGAGCCGAGGGAAGCTGTTTCTATTGTGGCAGTATGAAGCACTTCATCCGTTCCTGCCCGGAAAAGCCGGGAAACGCCAGTGTCTAGGACCACTCGGAGAGGTCGTCCTAGACAAAAGTAAGCCCTCTCCATCTCTGACCTTACCGGTCTCTATTGCTTGGGGAGAAAACCGTCTCTTTGAACTCGCCCATCTGGATTCTGGAGCTGCTGGAAACCTCATCTCCCAGTCTCTGGTAGAGAGATACCATATTCCCACCAAGTCCCTGGCTGAACCATTGTCAGTCGCCTCCGTGGATGGAAGACTTCTCTCGGAGACCATCCTGCTCGTCACCGAACCCATAACCCTGCAGGTGGGAATGCTGCACTCTGAGGAGATCTCATTCCATGTGCTGTCCGGACTTTCTCACTCCCTGTTGCTAGGTCTACCTTGGCTCCAGACACATGAACCCGTATTGAACTGGCGGTCCGGTGAAGTACTCCGATGGGGTCCTGACTGCCATAGGACCTGCCTGGTCCCGGTCAGTCCACTTCGCCCTCAGCCTACTCCAGCTAACTTACCTGGTCTCCCGGCTCCCTACTGACCCTATGCGGACGTCTTCGGTAAGAAGGAAGCTGAGACGTTGCCACCCCATAGGCCATACGATTGCCCGATCGACCTGGTACCTGGCACCACTCCTCCCCATGGGCGTATCTACCCGTTGTCTGCAGCCGAGACCCGAGCCATGTCGGAGTACATTGAAGAGAATCTGGCTAGGGGATTTATCCGAAAATCTACCTCCCCGGCTGGAGCCGGATTCTTCTTTGTCAAAAAGAAAGACGGCTCGCTACGTCCCTGTATTGACTACAGAGGACTCAATCTCATCACGGTAAAAAACAAATATCCCCTGCCACTCATCTCCGAATTGTTTGACCGTCTCAAGGGCGCCAGGATCTTCTCCAAGCTGGATCTACGAGGAGCGTATAATCTGGTCCGTATCCGTCAAGGAGACGAGTGGAAGACGGCATTCAATACCCGGGACGGTCACTACGAGTACCTTGTGATGCCCTTCGGTCTCTGTAATGCTCCCGCGGTCTTTCAGGAACTAGTCAACGACATCTTCCGTGACCTCCTGTACTCCTGCGTAGTGGTATACCTGGACGATATCTTGGTCTTCTCTCCGGATCTCCCCACACACCGGAGGGATGTTCGTCAGGTCCTGCTTAGGCTTCGGCAGAACCACCTTTACGCCAAATACGAGAAGTGCCTCTTCGATCAGACCTCCCTTCCGTTCTTGGGCTATGTCATCTCCCAAACAGGTCTGCAAATGGATCCCGAGAAGCTCTCTTCCGTTCTAAAATGGCCTCGTCCTGAAGGTTTAAAGGCGATACAGCGATTCCTGGGCTTCGCTAATTATTATCGTCTTTTCATCCCACACTTCTCGTCTCGGACTGCTCCCATATCTGCACTTACCCGTAAGGGGGCTAATCCCAGGACATGGTCGCCTGAAGCCGAGGAGGCCTTCCTTTCCCTAAAGAAAGCCTTCGCCTCTGCTCCCGTCCTGCACCGTCCGGACTGTAATAAACAATTCTACCTGGGGGTTGATGCCTCCTCCTCCGGAGCCGGAGCGGTGCTCACCCAGAAGTCTTCTACCTGGAGAATGGTAATGTGCGGCTTCTTCTCCAAAATCTTCTCCTCGTCGGAGCGCAACTACTCCATTGGAGACCGGGAATTGCTAGCCATCAAATTGGCACTGGGAGAGTGGCGCTATCTGCTTGAAGGGGCTCTCTACCCGGTAATTATCTACACAAAAACCTGGCATATCTCCAAAATGCCCAGAGACTCAATCCTCGCCAGGCCCGGTGGTCGTTGTTTTTTGCCCGCTTCGACTTCATTCTTCATTTCCGTCCGGCGGACAAGAACGTCAAAGCTGATGCCTTGTCCCGGTCCTTCCTGTCCTCCGATCAAGAGGAGGAACCTACGCACATCATCGACTCCTCCAAGGTGATGAATGTGGCCCCCTTGGATCTGACTCGTCTTCCACCCGGTAAGACGTTCGTAGCTGTGCCAGATCGGGAGAGGGTTCTTCGCTGGGGACATTCTTCTAAACTAGCTGGCCATGCTGGCCAAAAGAAGACCTTCCAACTTATTACCCGGCATTACTGGTGGCCTACCCTGCGTAAGGACGTGGTAGACTTCGTCGCGGCCTGTTCATCCTATGCCCGTAACAAAGTTCCCCGACATCTACCTGCCGGCCATCTCCTGCCCCTTCCCGTACCTGCTGCTCCTTGGCAACACATCGCTATGGACTTTATCACCGACCTTCCAGTTTCTGCCGGTTGTACTGTCATTTGGGTTGTCGCTGACCGTTTTTCTAAGATGGCCCACTTCATTCCCCTGCCTGGTCTTCCGTCTGCACCCGAGCTGGCTAAAGACTTTATCCGCCACATCTTCCGTCTCCATGGTCTGCCCCTCCACATCGTGTCGGATCGTGGGGTTCAGTTCACCTCTCGCTTCTGGAGAGCCACATGTAAGCTGCTGGACATTACCCTGGATTTCTCCTCCGCTTACCACCCTCAGTCCAATGGTCAAGTGGAGCGGATCAATCAGATCTTGTCCAGCTACCTCCGGCACTTCGTTGATGCTCACCACTCGGACTGGGTGGATCTCCTACCATGGGCCGAGTTCTCTTATAACAACCATGAGAGCGAGTCCTCTTCCAAATCCCCGTTCTTTATAGTCGGTGGCCAACATCCCCGGATTCCACTTCCTGTCTCCGTTTCTGTGGACAACCCTGCTGCGGAGTCTCTTGTCAGCGAATTTTCTACTATTTGGGAGAGCACCAGGTCCGCTCTTCTTCTCTCCTCTGAGCGGATGAAGAGATATGCTGATAAGAGACGTCTGGATCCGCCCCAATTCCGTCCGGGAGACAAGGTTTGGCTCTCATCCAAACATGTGCGGCTCAAAGTACCCTCCTACAAGTTGGGTCCTCGATTCATCGGCCCCTTCGAAGTCCTCAGGCAAATTAACCCTGTGGCCTACAAATTAAAACTCCCGGCCACCCTACGGATCCCCAACTCCTTCCACGTATCTCTCCTCAAACCCGTTGTCTTTAACTTTTTTTCCAAAAATCCAGGTGCCCCTCCTGCTCCGGTTTCCGCTGATGACATCTTTGAGGTAGAGAGTATTCTGGCCTCCAAGAGGGTAAGAGGAAAAACCTTTTTTCTGGTAGATTGGAAGGGGTTTGGTCCTGAGGAGAGAACTTGGGAACCCAGGGAGAACATCAACGCCCCGCTTCTCCTTGAGAAATTTCTTTCTGGCCAAAAAAAGAGGGGGCCTAAAGGGGGGGGTACTGTAGCATCGGCGTCTCTGCCCCGTTCTAGGCAGAGACGCCGTCCCTCTCACCTCCCCGCTCCTGGCGCGGCGTCCTCCAGCGCTTCTCTCCCCGCTGCTTCCGGCACGCGCTCCTTCCCCGGCAGTGTGCTTAGGGCGCGCGCGCGCGCGCTCCCTCTCTCTTAAAGGGACCGCGCGCGCCGTCCTAAGGAGTCCCCGGCCAATTGCCGGAGGACCTCCCATATAAAAGGCACCTCCTCCAAAATGGAGGTGCCCGAGCAATGTTGTAGCACTGTTCACTACTCTGCTTCAGCCCTCAGATCCCGTTGCCAGTTACCTGCCAGATTCCTGCCAGTCTACTGTCTAATTCCTGCCTGATATCCTGCTACCTGCCTGCTAGCCTGAGGTCCGACGGTCTGCCTTCCAACATCTGTCAGTCTGTCTAAGGACCAGCTTGGCCGCTCACCTGGGAGCCCACATCTTCTACCTGCCTGCTTGCCTGAGGTCCGACGGTCTGCCTTCCAACTCCTGTCAGTCTGTCTAAGGACCAGCTTGCCCGCTCACCTGGGAGCGCTCATCTGCTGCCTGTCTGCTAGCCTACCAGGAGGCTCTGCCGTCACGTGCTGTGACCACCCGCCTGTCCAGAGACTCCTGCCCGCTCACCTGGGAGCGCTCATCTGCTACCTGTCTGTTGGTCTTCCTGGAGGCTCCGCCGTCACATGCTGTGACCACCCGATTATCCAGAGACTCTCGCCTGCTCACCTGGGAGCTCACGTCTATCATCTGCCGCCACAGGTCGTACCAATCCTTTACCCAGAGACTGCCCCGGTCACTTGCCGTGACCTCCTGCCCGTTCATCCAGAGACTGCCCCGGTCACTTGCCGTGACCTCCTGCCCGTTCATCCAGAGACTGCCCCGGTCACTTGCCGTGACCTCCTGCCCGTTCATCCAGAGACTGCCCCGGTCACTTGCCGTGACCTCCTGTCCGTTCATTCAGAGACTGTCCCAGTCACCTGCTGTGACTGCCTGCCCGTCTACCCTGGTCGCCACCCGCTCCCTTACAAGGACCGCCCCCTTGTATAGTAGCTCAGAGGTTCCGCCTCCCAGACCCGTTACAATATGCTTAGGTGAAAAACCGCACAATGCTGAACAGTTGTGGACAGCTCTGAAAGAGCAGGCAGATATGTGGCTCACACCGCTGAACCTAGAGCCTGGCATGGTTGTGTGTGACAATGGCTGGAACCTGGTGGCGGCTCTGAGGCGAGGCGAGCTCACACACGTACCATGCCTGGCCCATGTGCTTAACCTCGTGGTTCAGCGGTTTCTCAAATCCTACCCGGAGCTGCCGGATATGCTTGTTAAAGTATGCCGCCTGTGTGCCCATTTTAGAAAGTCACCTACAGCTTCTGCCGCCCTTGCAGTGTTTCAGCAGCGTTTGCAGCTTCCGCCTCACAGACTGGCGTGTGATGTCCCCACACGTTGGACCTCTACACTGCAGATGTTGGGAAAGAGTTGTGAGCAGAAGAGGGCAGCTGTTGAGTACCAGCATCAACAAGGCCATCGGTATTCAGTTCAGACTCCACACATAGGACCTCAGGAGTGGACCTGGATGTCAGACATATGTACCATCCTCCAAAACTTTGAGGACTCCACCAAGATGGTGAGCGGCGATGACGCCATAATTAGCGTCACTATCCCGCTTCTCTGTCTTCTGAAACGCTCTCTGCTCACAATCAAAGAGAATGCATTGCAGGCGGAGCACGATGAGATGGAGCAAGGAACCATACAGGGTGATTACACACAACCAAGCCTCATCTCATCCCAATGTGGATTGGGTGACAATGAGGAAGAGGAGGAGGAGGAGGAAGGACAGGAGCTAGTTTCATGCACTATAGATGGTACTACCTGCACAGCTGTCATACCGTCTGTTCAGCGTAGATGGCCAGAGGACAGAGAGGAGGAGGAGGAGAGCATGGTCAGTCATCCTCTTGGTGAGGACACGGAAGTCTTGCCTGTTAGTAGTCTGGCACACATGGCTGAGTTTATGTTACGCTGCTTTTCCCATGACCCTCGCATTCTCAAAATTTTGGGTGACAGCCATTACTGGTTGGTGACACTTCTAGACCCACGCTACAAGGAGAACTTTATATCTCTTATTCCTGAGACGGACAGGTCTACAAAAATGGGGCTGTACCAGAAGGCCCTTGTTGCGGAACTATTAAAAAAATTCCCATCTGAAAACACTGGCGGCAGAGGGCATACTTCGTTGGACAACCAAGGAGTACAGGCGAGAGAGACACCACTTCAATCCAGCTGAGGCAGGGGAACACTGTCAAAGTTCTAGGAGAGTTTTCTCAGACCCTACCATCGGACAGGCCCTGAGGCGCGGGGTACTCTCACAAGAAGTGCAAAGTTTGAGAAGGTGCTGAGGGAGTACCATGCCAACCGTACCAACGTCCTCCGTGATTCCGCTGTGCTTTATAATTGTTGGGTATCCAAGCTGGATACGTGGAATGAACTGGCTCTCTATGCCTTGGAGGTCCTGGCCTGCCCTGCCGCCAGTGTTTTATCAGAGCTGGTTTTTAGTGCCGCAGGTGGAATTATAACTGATAAGCGCATCCGCCTGTCAACTCAAAATGCTGACAGGCTGACTCTTATAAAAATGAACAATGGCTGGATTGGGCCAGGCTTCTCAACACCACCGAATGATAGCAGCGTAACATAAACTCAAATCCATTGTCTTTTCTTGAGAGGTGTATTCCCATGCACCTTTTCACACCCACACATGGGTATATGCTTCCTGATTTTGGCTATTTGCTTTTGTCCTCCTCCTTCTCCTCATCCTCCACCACATCACCAGGGTGACCGTGGTCCGTGATGCAACACCCACATAATTTTTTTAAAGGGTGTTTATGATGCCCGTAAAAAAATTTTTTGGTACAGTATGTTCATGTATACCCCCCAGAAGTAAATGTTTGTCAGCCCATACACTTAGTGCATGGGCATTACAAGTATAGGAGGCCCGCTCCTTTCTAATGGGAACATTTTTTTACGAGGCCCTCCTCCATGTCTCTTCCAAGGGGCATTAAAGTGCCTCCAAATTTTTGGCAGCCCTTGCATTAACTGCATAGGCCAACACTATGGGAGACTCTCTCCTTTCTAATGGGAATTTGTCGTTACTGTGGTCCTGCTCTATGTGTCTTTAAATTCTTAGTGGGGTTTTTCCTAAAATTGTCAGCCGTTGGACTCACTGCATACTCTATAACTGTATAGCAGACCCTCTCCTTTCTAATGGGAACATGTCATACCTTGTTACTGTGGCCCTGCTCTGTGTGTCTTTAAATTCTTAGTGTGTTTTTTCCTAAAATTAGTCAGCCGTTGGACTCACTGCATACCCTATAACTGTATAGCAGACTCTCTCCTTTCTAATGGGAACATATCGTACCTTGTTACTGTGGCCCTGCTCTGTGTGTCTTTAAATTCTTAGTGGGGTTTTTCCTAAAATTGTCAGCCGTTGGACTCACTGCATACCCTATAACTGTATAGCAGACTCTCTCCTTTCTAATGGGAACATATCGTACCTTGTTACTGTGGCCCTGCTCTGTGTGTCTATAAATTCTTAGTGGGGTTTTTCCTAAAATTGTCAGCCGTTGGACTCACTGCATACCCTATAACTGTAGAGCAGACTCTCTCCTTTCTAATTGGAACATGTCATACCTTGTTATTGTGGCCCTGCTCTGTGTGTCTTTAAATTCTTAGTGGGGTTTTTCCCAAATTTTGGCAGCCCTTGCAGTCACAGCATGGGCATTACCACTTATAGGAGACCTGCTCCTTTATAATGGGAACATTTTTTTTACTGAGACCCTCCACTATGACTCTTCAAAGGGGTATTGGGTTGCGTCCAAATTTTTGGCAGCCCTTGCAGTCACTGGATATGCAATAATAGTATAGGAGACCCACTTGTTAATAATGGGAACAACAAAGCATAGCCGACTGATGGCTCTCTAACAATAGCTAGGGCCGACTGCTGGCCTTTTAAGAATAGTAAGGGCCGTCTGATGTCCCTATAAAAATAGGCTTTAGAACTTTCATAGTCCCTCCATCATAAATAAAACAGGAAGTGTCTGATGATGTGTCACAAACCACATTGCCAGCTAAGGTTGTAAAATGTTAAAATGACATTTCCTGGTGAATGCATTTGTCTTAAAAAAAAACCTTAAAAAATACAAAACAATAGGATCTTTCTTTAGTATAAAAAACAGCGTCACCAATTTAACAACAATGTAATCACATTGTTCAGCTCATGCACCTCCTCCTCCAACTCCGAAATGACCACATCAGTCACAAGCTGACAGCACTGCAGCACTCCCTTGGCCAAGCGGAAACAGGCTGTGCTGAAGATAAGATACTTAATGCTTAATTGACAAACCGCCCAGCACTGCAGAGTTGTTGAAAGCTGTAACACAGTAGCCTGATCTGTGGATCTCACCGCTGAACATACAGCCAGGCATGGTCATGTGTGACAATGGGCGGAACCTGGTGACGGAGAAATGACAGCCGGGGTAGATACGGTTTCCCTCTATGCCAGTCCTTTCACCGAGCTAAAGAATATGGCTGTGGTGAAATACAACTCCCACTGAGAAGCTGTTTCAGATTGAAAAACATTGTGCCCACCAGAGGATTTGATTCTGAGGGCTAACCTTTCTCCCCCGCTCAAGAGCCCCATAGCAGCTGCAAAGTCATGAACTTTCCTGAGGTAGAAGCCAAGGCACACCAGAGGATTCTCTGGTGGGACCGTCCAACCCTGCTGAGAAGCAGTCCTGGCTAAGAAAAGTGTGTGGAAAGGTTCCCGGACACTCTATGGCTGCTTTTTTAATGTGGATCGGCCATGCTTATGCATGTTATTTCTCGAACCGCATTACAGATCAGGCCATTGTCCAACTCTGTATTTAAGTACCGTCCCTGGCCACATTCACCTGTCCACGTGTTTGTGGTTAGGCGGTCCTTCCCAGTAAGTGAATATCACAAGAACCTCTCTTATCTCAGATAATGATCTGTGGAATTCGAGAATTATTTACAATGCAGGCTTTTCTATCTCCAGGTGTCTGCTGTGATTCCTTTATTTGTGGTTTGGTGTTAAATCACACCTCTTTGAATGGGGTAGATTGAGTTTAGATAATGTAAGATTAAGGAATAAAGGAATAGTATGGTAAACCTTTTTATTACAATGTGAGTTGGGACCTGTGGGAATGCGGCAATATACTGATGCATCTATAAGGTATTTGTTAAACAGTGACTTGTAACGATTATGAGGGATTATAATATTGAGGAGAAAGAGGATAAAGGATAGATTTAGTCACTTGATGCTGGTTGTTTATAAGGTATCAATCTTATGTATAAATATAATGAGTAGCATTTTAAAAAAAAAGTATAAAAAAATCTTAAAATATTAAAAATCCTTTTAAAAAAATTATAAAACATTGAATATATTCAATAAAAATAATATAATGATATTGAGGAATGTATACTGTAATACTTGAGAAAATATTCAATTATAGTATATTCATAGGTGGGAATAATTAAATGGAATCCATTCTTGTAGATGTAATTATATTTGGTTAGGGATTATTCAGATATATGAATTCACTTGTGGATGATGTCCTGTAATTTAAGTTCATTATTGTTTTTCTAATTTTTGTATGGTTATGTTGTATAATTTTTTGTTGGTCTTCTTTTTTATGTTAATGGGAATTGTGTCATTTCCGTGGATTTGTCTATAAATAATCTTGACTGAATGTATGTAACCACAATTGAAAAAAGCCTTGGAGAGGCTGAAACGTCTTTTTGTGAGTTGTGGAATAAACGAGCTAATCATCAACACGTGAGTGCCGGGATTTGCTTTTTCTTCCCAGTAAGTGCACTGGGGAGGGCACAGGTAATGTTATGGGACCCGTGCTTGTGGAAGGCGGAGGCGATACCGAAAAATATAGTGGCGGCTGGGGACCGAGTATGGACACCCGGCCGCCGCCGGCATGAGGTTGTGAGAAGCTTCCGCCTCCACGAGCTTAATAGGCCACATTTCAAGTGCAAGCAGCTGTCAAAAATTTGGCAGTATAGTATTGCAGCCTGTGGGTGGGTGGGGTGGCTGCCTGCATACTTGCGCTTGCATTCCAAGGAATGGGGTAGGGACAACTGAACGCTGCAGTGGGACAAGGACGTGGACGGTGATTGTTGCAAGTCTGCAATGACAGGTGCAAGGCGGGAGGCATCTTCGCATGCGCCAAGGATCACTTATGATGGGCACACTTTTAGGCAGTGACCTGGGAGTCAGAGATGCTTCCCGAGGTCTTCCCCATGCTGTTCCCATGTCTTTTCAGCACTGTATGCATGTGTCTGATGATATCTCACACACCACATGGCCAGATAAGGTTGTAAAATGTTAAAATTACATTTCCTGGTGAATGCATTTGTCTTGGTTGAAAGCAGTGCAAAAACGCATCAAAAACGCAACGTGTGAACATAGCCCAAGGTGTGGAGGAGTATTTTTGGTTTTGGTTATTTATTTTGCCTTCTATATTATTACCCTGAAAAGGATGTTCCTTAACATATTTCCCAGGAAAATCCATTTTGGTTTCGTTTTTGTATGTTTTATTGTGAGTCCGTATAAGTGGTGTAATAATCTGACAACGTTGCTAACAGCAGTGACCTGGGAGTCAGAAATGCTTCCAGGGGTTTTCCCCATGCTGTTCCCATGTCATTTGAGCACTGTTCCCATCGATTTGGGCAATTTTTAGGCCCTCTGCAGACCGCCGGGGGAGCCACCGGAAAAATGCTCGAGTTTCCCATAGACTTACATTGGGCTCGTTGCTCGGGTCGAGCACCCGAGTATTCCAATTTGCTCGACCCGAGCAAGGAGTACCCGAGCGTTTTAGTGCTCGCTCATCACTAATAAAATTTAATAGCTCTATTCCTCTTGCTTTGTAAACTGCACCCCTGAAACCATACTCTACCTGTAACGGGTGTCCAATCGGCCGTATAAAGAATTGGTGGTGGCAGCTAGTAGTTCTTTTTGTTTTTGTGGAGTTGGTAGTGACCGTACCATGGTATATATTCCATGCATTGGAATCAGAGGTGTATATACCATACACTTACTGCGAGTTCCCCAATAACCGGCCTAGTAGTGGAAGCAGCCGCAGCCTTGTCCATCACTCATCAGTCAATTGCGAAATTATCCTAACAACTTGAGGCAGCAGATTTGCGTCCCCCTGACAAACTGGTGACAGCGGTGTCTGTGCGATTCCTCAGCTGTTATCTTTGACACTGATCACCGTAAATAATCTGATTGCTGTGTTGCTTGGATTCTTACTATTACAGTGACATATGTCCATGTTATTTGCAGATTTGTGACATTATTTTAAAAAAAATGCGTTAAAAAATGACAATTGTTTTTCACAATTTTTTGAGTACAGTAGTAAGTAGTAGTTTAGTTCTGGCATGGGGCACTGGCTGTTACGCAGTTTGTCAATCTGAGCGTTGCTGAAAACCCCAGAGAATACTATCTACCTGCGCCTCTCCCTCAGATTGACAAGCCGTGCAGCAGCCAGTGCTCCATGCTAGAACTAAGCTGATACTTACTACCGTGCTGACCATGAGAGCTGGTGGGCAGGGCAGATACTGGACCCTCTCTGGTAGTAGAGAATCAGGGTAAAGCAGCGGACAGTGCCTTGGCTGTCTAGTGCTATGGGTAACTGGATGAGATGCGTCAGCTCTGCCTAGTGCTATGGATATGTGGGTGTGTTATCAGTGGCCATAAGTACGTACTTGCAGAGCTGGCCGTCTACTTGTAATGGCTGCTGCAGTTGATAAGGAGGTGGATGTGTAATTCCCTGCGGTAGCCACTACAAGTAGACAGCCAGCTCAGCAAGTAAGTACTTCCGGACAGCGGCCGCTGCAGCAGACACCATTAATGGCTAGGGGGTAATTGGCGGGTGTGTCGGACTCCCGCTGATCAGACATTGATGACTTATCCTAAGGACAGGCCATCAGTTTAAAAGTAGTGGACAACCTCTTTAAGGGCTCATACTCATCAGCGTATCCATCAGTGAGGTGAACGGAGTTCATCAGCTATGAACTCCACTCACCTTATTCATGTCACTGCGAGTCACTGAGCTGTGCTCAGTGTCTCTGCCGGATGTCAGGCTGAACAATTGCATCATTCCACCGTTCAGCAACACATTTAGATGTAGAAGAGCTAGACTGGTCAAGGGACAAATGGATTATATTCTCATCGGACAGACGAGGCATATGGTGGTTTATTATTTTTCCTTTTTCTTTAATAAATGGGTAAAAGAGGGATGGGGAATGTTTATTTTAATAAGGGAGTCTGTGTCCTTATTTCAAATAAAGGACTTTATTCTGGGTGTTTTTTATTTACAATATGCCTATGATGTTAGTAATGGGGGCGTCTTATAGACACTTTGCCATTATTAACCCCTGGGCTTGATGTCAGCTGCCAATACAAAGCTGACATCAACCCCAATACTATTACCCCTCTTGACATTGCACCAGGGCAACTGGGAAAAGCGGAGGCCAAGCGCCGGAATTGGCGCATCTTATGAGAGCTGATGTTTTTCATCTGGGAGAGGGATAATATCCATGGCCCCTTCCTAGCATACTAATATCAGCCTGCAGCTGTCTGCCTAGTCTTTGCTGGTTATTAATTATAGTGGGACCGCACGTAATTTTTTTTTTGGGGGGGGATTCTTATTTCAATAACCAGTAAAGGATAAGGATACAGCTGAGAGCTAATATTAATGGCCTAGGAAGCTCCATGTTATTACCCCCTTCTCAAGCTATAAATATCAGCCCACAGCTGTCGGCTTTCCCTCAGCTGGTTATTAAAATTTCAGGGGACCCCACGCCATTTTTTTCCCGATATGCATGGCCACTCGCAGCATGCTGCGATTTTTTCTCAGTCCGATCTGAACTGAAAAAAAATCACAGATGAGCAGGGAATCATAGAATAACATTAGTCAGAGTGCAGTCCGATTTTTTTTTCATTGGATTGCACTAGTCCATTTTTCTCGCAGATGAGAATGAGCCCTATGGATGGGATACGCCACTCATGGGCCAGTGTATTGTGCTGGACCTCCAGGCTATAATTTGCCAGTCAGCCTCTGTACAGAAGCTTTTATGATATCCCATTGTAAATCCATATACATTAATATGGAGTGATTCCCCCTTTGCAGCTATAACAGCCTCCATTCTTCAAGGAAGACTTTTTACAAAATGTAGTATTGTGTCTGTGGGAATTTTTGCCAATTCATCCAGTAGAGCATTTTAGAGGTCCCACACGGATATTGGATGGGACGGTCTGACTTACAACCTCAGTTTTAGTTCATTCCAAAGAGGTTTCATGGGGTTGAGGTCAGGGTTCAGTGAGGGCCTTATGAGAAATTGTGCAACAAATTGTGCGCGGCTTCTCATATTACCTGTTGCAAAAATTAAAAATTTAGGGGTAAAACTTATTAGAAAAAAATATATATTTTTTCATTTTCATGGGCAAATTGTTATACATTTTTGAAACACAATTGTGGCCAATTTATGCACTAAGTACTTTCAGTTTTAAAAGTATACTCGATATAGCAGTAATGCAGTCCAAATTTCATATATTTAATATTTGCATACATCTTAGCACTTACAGAGCCCTGCTGTATTTTCTTGTTTGTATATGATGCTGTCATGGCAGCTTGGACCTGTTCACACTTGCTTTACCTGTTCGAAGGTGCCGGTCAGTTTTTTGTTTGTTTACTCTTTGCGGTTGTGACTGCTTCTTT
Source organism: Phyllobates terribilis (assembly GCF_046119375.1). Classification (NCBI taxonomy): domain Eukaryota; kingdom Metazoa; phylum Chordata; class Amphibia; order Anura; family Dendrobatidae; genus Phyllobates; species Phyllobates terribilis. The sequence continues at coordinate 478,434,530 of NW_027362761.1, forward strand.
TTCTGACTGTGCACTCCTACCATCAGCCTAGGAATGTTTTGAATTAGTGCTACATGCCTATTAAATTTGTAGGCTTTAAAGGGAACCTGTCACTAGAAATAATGCTACTAACCAGCAGATACGGGGCTAATCTGCAGGTTAATAACATTACTAACCTGCATGCAGCGGGGAGAAAATGAACTTTATTCTTCCCACCTGCATTCGGTTGCAGTCATGGGGTCAGGGACACTGCGGGTTCAGTCACCGCTCTGCGTATACAGAGCGGCGGCTGTAACCGCTCCCCGGCCACGACTGACTCTGCCTCTGCATTGCGGCCGGCTGTCAGGGCTGGGGGCGTGGTTACAGCAGCCGCTATGTATTCTCAGAGCAATGACTGAACCGGCAGCGCCCCTGCCCTTCATGACGAAAAACGAGAATATAGTTCATTTTCTCCCCGCTACATGCAGGCGCCAGGCAGAATAATAATGCTACTAACCTGCAGATTAACCGCATTATTTCTGGTGGCAGGTTCCCGCTATATAATCTGAAGACTGCATACTGTAGGGTTTAAAACACAGATTTCAGGGATGTCTCTCTTATAAAGCTGTTTGCTTGCAATGATTGTTTGAGCACCAGGAGCTTATCATTGCTGGACACAGCAGCACGTACCTCCTGGTCCGACATGCCCCCTGCTGTGATGAACACCTCAATGTCTATGGACTTTGTACATAGAGAGCCTGGTGTGGGCTCTGATTATGTTGGAACGGCTGCACCCAGTGATCTAAGTGATACATCGCTGGATTCAGGCTGCTCTCAGATTAGGTAGCAAAAACCTGCTGACAGATACTCTAAGCCTAAGGCATGTTTGATAAATATTAGGTTTAGGGTCCTATCAAAGAAAGGTCACCTTGCCGTGGTTTATGGGCTCAGATGAATTGGCCAATTTATGCACTAAGTACCGTAGTTTTTATAAGTAGATTTAATATAGCAGTAATGCAGTTCAAATTTCATATATTCAATGTTTGCATAAATCTTAGCGCTTACAGATGTTGCTGTATTCTCTTGTTTGTCAAAATACTCAATACATATCTGAGAAAATTCTATGAGCGTTGTTGTTTCCAAATGGGGTAATTTTTTGGGCATTTCTGCTGACACCTCAAAGGTTTTGAAAAAGCAACATGTCCCCCGAACACCAATTCAGCAAAATTTGTGCTACAAAGTCAAATAGGGCAACCTTCCCTCTGAGCATTACCGTGTGCACAAACTACAGTTTCCAACCAAATATACGATATTGCAACACTCAGAAGAAATTTTTTAACCAATTGTTGACCGCTTCTTATTCTATTCCTACTTATGAAACAGAGTATGGGCATACTCAGGTGAAACTGCATTACAAATTTTGGGCTTTATCTCCAGTTAATTGAATTGTCCATTCTTAGTGCCCGATTGTAATAAATTATATGAAACATTTGTGGGGTTAAAATTCTGACTACACACTTGAATTAATTGCTTAATGGTGTATTTTCCAAAATAGGGTCCTTTTGGGTGTTTCTCTTATGTTTTGGCACCTCAAGGCCCCTGCAAACCTATGCTGGTTATATATCAAAAAGCAAAATTAAAGTCCTAGCATTATAAATATAGTTGCTGAACCAGCATAAACATGTAGATATCAGTTAACTCAGTCCTAGTCTGATAGAAAGTCAGAGACCAAGTACGTTCAGCAAATTAAAGATATTTATTAATTAGAATACACAAACAAACACAATAGGGACAATAAAAGACATCTCCAGCTGTGAAGGATTCGAAAAATACTACGGTAGCCCTAAGAATTATGAATTTAGCATAATACCTATACTGCTATGTAGTATGAACTTGCACATAATGAGTAAAAATAGCCCTAATAGTGCAGATATACATAGACAGTGTAAAGCATGGTAAACATACCTATAGACCCCCTGAGGAAGTCACAACGATGAAACGTGCGTAGGGGTAGAGGGATCCTGCACGATACGGCTGCCTACTTCTAAAATTGTCTATAGGTATGTTTACCATGCTTTACACTATCTATGTATATCTGCACTATTAGGGCTATTTTTACTCATTATGTGCAAGTTCATACTACATAGCAGTATAGGTATTATGCTAAATTCATAATTCTTAGGGCTACCGTAGTATTTTTCGGATCCTTCACAGCTGGAGATGTCTTTTATTGTCGCTATTGTGTTTGTTTGTGTATTCTAATCAGATTCTTTACATTATGTGACCTTTCTGCCTATTCCATCATGCAGCCTTGCTGTATTGCTCAGTACATGCAGTCACTTAGATTGCATCCTAGGAGAGCCTGAACTTAGAGGCGGGTAGACTTGTTTTTTTTGCAGCCACATTTTCTACAGCTCCTGTGAGAGTTTAACTGTGGTATTACGTGGGACAACATTCGCCAACTGGGGTTTTGTGATGGATGCACCTTTCTAACAATTAAGAAGCTTGATTGCTGATGTGCTACATGTCCTCCAACAATGCTCCACCACCTGCCATCTATCATTAAAAGGGAATTATTCAAAAAATTCATTCTGCCAAAACCATGGGCAGCATGAATCGCAGCCTTGCTGCACGATTGCAGCCAGGTATTTTAATGACTGAGTGTTTCAGAGAAAATGTACCTTGAAGATCCTGGCCGGCTCTTCCCTGCACTTCTGCATCTGATTGATAGGTCTCTCTTGCATGCCTACGCTTCTGCATCTGATTGATGGGTCTCTCTCTTGCATGCCTACACTTGTGCATCTGATTGATAGGTCACTCTCTTGCATGCCTACGCTTCTGCATCTGGTTGATAGGTCTCTCTCTTGCATGCCTACGCTTCTGCATCTGATTGATGGGTCTCTCTCTTGCATGCCTACACTTCTGCATCTGATTGATAGGTCTCTCTCTTGCATGCCTACGCTTCTGCATCTGATTGATGGGTCTCTCTCTTGCATGCCTATGCTTCTGCATCCGATTGATAGGTCTCTCTCTTGCATGCCTACACTTCTGCATCTGATTGATAGGTCTCTCCATTGCATGCCTATGCTTCTGCATCCGATTGATAGGTCTCTCCATTGCATGCCTATGCTTCTGCATCTGATTGATAGGTCTCTCTTGCATGCCTAAACTTCTGCATCTGATTGATAGGTCTCTCTTGCATGCCTACTCTTCTGCATCTGATTGATAGGTCTCTCTTGCATGCCCACTCTTCTGCATCTGATTGATAGGTCTCTCTTGCATGCCTACGCTTCTGCATCTGATTGATGGGTCTCTCTCTTGCATGCCTACACTTGTGCATCTGATTGATAGGTCACTCTCTTGCATGCCTACGCTTCTGCATCTGGTTGATAGGTCTCTCTCTTGCATGCCTACGCTTCTGCATCTGATTGATGGGTCTCTCTCTTGCATGCCTACACTTCTGCATCTGATTGATAGGTCTCTCTCTTGCATGCCTACGCTTCTGCATCTGATTGATGGGTCTCTCTCTTGCATGCCTATGCTTCTGCATCCGATTGATAGGTCTCTCTCTTGCATGCCTACACTTCTGCATCTGATTGATAGGTCTCTCCATTGCATGCCTATGCTTCTGCATCCGATTGATAGGTCTCTCCATTGCATGCCTATGCTTCTGCATCTGATTGATAGGTCTCTCTTGCATGCCTAAACTTCTGCATCTGATTGATAGGTCTCTCTTGCATGCCTACTCTTCTGCATCTGATTGATAGGTCTCTCTTGCATGCCCACTCTTCTGCATCTGATTGATAGGTCTCTCTCTTGCATGCCTATTCTTCTGCATCTGATTGATAGGTCACTCTCTTGCATGCCTACGCTTCTGCATCTGATTGATAGGTCTCTCTCTTGCATGCCTACATTTCTGCATCTGATTGATAGGTCTCTCTCTTGCATGCCTACTCTTCTGCATCTGATTGATAGGTCTCTCTAACATGCCTACACTTCTGCATCTGATTGATAGGTCTCTCTCTTGCATGCCTACGCTTCTGCATCTGATTGATGGGTCTCTCTCTTGCATGCCTATGCTTCTGCATCCGATTGATAGGTCTCTCTCTTGCATGCCTACACTTCTGCATCTGATTGATAGGTCTCTCCATTGCATGCCTATGCTTCTGCATCCGATTGATAGGTCTCTCTCTTGCATGCCTAAACTTCTGCATCTGATTGATAGGTCTCTCTTGCATGCCTACTCTTCTGCATCTGATTGATAGGTCTCTCTCTTGCATGCCTATTCTTCTGCATCTGATTGATAGGTCTCTCTTGCATGCCTACTCTTCTGCATCTGATTGATAGGTCTCTCTCTTGCATGCCTATTCTTCTGCATCTGATTGATAGGTCACTCTCTTGCATGCCTACGCTTCTGCATCTGATTGATAGGTCTCTCTCTTGCATGCCTACATTTCTGCATCTGATTGATAGGTCTCTCTCTTGCATGCCTACTCTTCTGCATCTGATTGATAGGTCTCTCTAACATGCCTACACTTCTGCATCTGATTGATAGGTCTCTCTCTTGCATGCCTAAACTTCTGCATCTGATTGATAGGTCTCTCTAACATGCCTACACTTCTGCATCTGATTGATAGGTCTCTCTCTTGCATTCCTACTCTTCTGCATCTGATTGATAGGTCTCTCTCTTGCATGCCTACTCTTCTGCATCTCATTGATAGGTCACTCTCTTGCATGCCTACGCTTCTGCATCTGATTGATAGGTCTCTCTCTTGCATGCCTACATTTCTGCATCTGATTGATAGGTCTCTCTCTTGCATGCCTACTCTTCTGCATCTGATTGATAGGTCTCTCTAACATGCCTACTCTTCTGCATCTGATTGATAGGTCTCTCTCTTGCATGCCTAAACTTCTGCATCTGATTGATAGGTCTCTCTAACATGCCTACTCTTCTGCATCTGATTGATAGGTCTCTCTCTTGCATGCCTACTCTTCTGCATCTGATTGATAGGTCACTCTCTTGCATGCCTACGCTTCTGCATCTGATTGATAGGTCTCTCTCTTGCATGCCTACATTTCTGCATCTGATTGATAGGTCTCTCTCTTGCATGCCTACTCTTCTGCATCTGATTGATAGGTCTCTCTAACATGCCTACACTTCTGCATCTGATTGATAGGTCTCTCTCTTGCATGCCTAAACTTCTGCATCTGATTGATAGGTCTCTCTAACATGCCTACTCTTCTGCATCTGATTGATAGGTCTCTCTTGCATGCCTACTCTTCTGCATCTGATTGATAGGTCTCTCTCTTGCATGCCTACTCTTCTGCATCTCATTGATAGGTCTCTCTCTTGCATGCCTACATTTCAACATCTGATTGATAGGTCTCTCTAACATGCCTACACTTCTGCATCTGATTGATAGGTCTCTCTCTAACATGCCTACACTTCTGCATCTGATTGATAGGTCTCTCTTGCATGCCTACTCTTCTGCATCTGATTGATAGGCCTCTCTCTTGCATGCCTATGCTTCTGCATCTGATTGATAGGTCTCTCTTGCATGCCTACTCTTCTGCATCTGATTGATAGGCCTCTCTCTTGCATGCCTATGCTTCTGCATCTGATTGATAGGTCTCTCTTGCATGCCTACTCTTCTGCATCTGATTGATAGGTCTCTCTCTTGCATGCCTATGCTTCTGCATCTGATTGATAGGTCTCTCTTGCATGCCTATGCTTCTGCATCTGATTGATAGGTCTCTCTTGCATGCCTACGCTTCTGCATCTGATTGATAGGTCTCTCTTGCATGCCTATGCTTCTGCATCTGATTGATAGGTCTCTCTTGCATGCCTACGCTTCTGCATCTGATTGATGGGTCTCTCTTGCATGCCTATGCTTCTGCATCTGATTGATAGGTCTCTCTTGCATGCCTACGCTTCTGTATCTGATTGATAGGTCTCTCTTGCATGCCTATGCTTCTGCATCTGATTGATAGGTCTCTCTTGCATGCCTACGCTTCTGCATCTGATTGATAGGTCTCTCTTGCATGCCTACGCTTCTGCATCTGATTGATAGGTCTCTTGCATGCCTACGCTTCTGCATCTGATTGATAGGTCTCTCTTGCATGCCTACGCTTCTGCATCTGATTGATAGGTCTCTCTTGCATGCCTATGCTTCTGCATCTGATTGATAGGTCTCTCTTGCATGCCTACGCTTCTGCATCTGATTGATAGGTCTCTCTTGCATGCCTACGCTTCTGCATCTGATTGATAGGTCTCTTGCATGCCTATGCTTCTGCATCTGATTGCTTGGTCTCTCTAGCATGCCTACGCTTCTGCATCTGATTGATAGGTCTCTCTTGCATGCCTATGCTTCTGCATCTGATTGCTTGGTCTCTCTTGCATGCCTATGCTTCTGCATCTGATTGATAGGTCTCTCTTGCATGCCTATGCTTCTGCATCTGATTGATAGGTCTCTCTTGCATGCCTACGCTTCTGCATCTGATTGATAGGTCTCTCTTGCATGCCTATGCTTCTGCATCTGATTGATAGGTCTCTCTTGCATGCCTATGCTTCTGCATCTGATTGATAGGTCACTCTCTAGCATGCCTATGCTTCTGCAGTTGATTGATAGGTCACTCTCTAGCATGCCTATGCTTCTGCAGTTGATTGATAGGTCACTCTCTAGCATGTCTATGCTTCCGCATCTGATTGATGGGTCTCTCTCTTACATATACATAGGGAGATACTTGTCTATCACATAGCCAAAGACTAGACGAGTATGGCTCTTCACAGCGTTGTTGCAGATCATTGCAAAGTCTCTCCTTACGTACAAACAATGGAGAGACCTGTCAATCAGCTGCAGCAGCGCTGGGAAGAACCAGCCAGGATCTTCAAAGTGTATTTCCTCTGAAACACAGGAATTTATGAGAGAATAATATACCTGGCTGCAATCCTACAGGCTGCAATTCATGCTGCACATGGTTTGTGCAGTATGAATCACTTGCAGGCTTTATCCTTTACAGAGAGCTCACTACGTTCTAAAGCAGACCAGATTGCTTTGTCCAACCAGCTTCAGTGCCCCTGTGCTTCTCCCGTCCTGTGCTAGATGTAAAGCTACATCTGCTAGCAGCCTGAAGAGCACACAGCTCCATCCAGCGACATGACCAAGCCATTTGTCCAAAAATGTCAAATCTTCAGGAGCGCATCACCCCCTGACAAAGCAGTAAGGAGCTGGGGAGCAGCGGGCTCCTGAAGATAGAATATTAGAACAGCCCTTTAACACAGGCCTAAATGCAGCTCACATATGACAGCTAGTGCTGTCCAATGACATTTTGAAAGCAGTAAAGGATGTGATCTGGATCCCAGAGCCAATATGACTGTCCTTAATCTATCCAAGGTGTATGCACTCCATGTTCTAAGTTTAATAAAAGAAATAATCTGTTAGCATTCATATCATAGGTAAATTTATTAATGGGAAACAAGGGTTGTTCCTGTGGCGGTGGGGTCTCCAAACTGTAATATACAAGACGTGATCACATACGCAATGTGTTACACTGCGTCCATCTCCCCAACAGACGACACGGCAAGCATATTTACACATTTCCCATTCATAATTCATTATCTAAAGTCCTTCTTGTGTTTAGATGTTGGGGTTCACTCCACAACAATTAAGAAAAATAATGGGCACCAATCTATTAGAGCTGTACAAATGTTTTTAGCTATACATTCTTTGAGCAAGCAAAAAAAGGATATAAATGAAGTTTGACAAAAAATAATTAAACAAAAACAGCAGCTGCAAAAAAAAAAAAAGAACCTAAAAACCCCCTGCAAACCACATTTGATATCCTCTAAGGAAAGAACTATAGAATAGTCATCAAAATAAGGAGTAAAGGACTAAACACACAGTTAAATATCTAGGTTTGCCAGGCAGTGCAGTCACCTCCAATACTCACAGTATCAGTAGTAGAGACATTACAAAATTAATGATATGGATCGCATTTCGTTTGAGATATTCAGTATAAAATAAGGAATAAAACACACAAAGTCTGCTGCTCATATCACAAGGTCAAAAGCTTGAAGATGGCGGAAATATGTTGGTTTTCAGCTTTCTTGGAGATGCGAGTTATAAATGACGTGCTTGTGAATGCGGCGACTAAAGCTCCACTTTCTCATTCACTCTTCGTTATGATGATAGAATACTCCATGCAAAGATTTACCTTTGTTATTTGCGCATTATACTGCGATATACTACAATAAAGACAGTCTCACTTGATTAGTCACAAGTGTCCCCCTAGGGGGCGCTCTGATGACACAGTACTCCGTGCACAGTGATATTTGCACATTACAGAGGGCTCTCTTCAGTCTCAAGCACTTAGTGCCTTGCAGTTATTCAAGCCGTGGCGCTGAGGTCAGCATTGCTTTTCACTTTTGTTCCCTTCCCTAATGACCACCTCCTGTAGTATTAATATCTGCCCCGCACAATGCCCCCAGACGTCACTCGTGTTTTAGTTCTGTCCCCTTATACTTGCTATGAAGCACCTGCGGCACCGTCTACTTCCACCGAAAGGGTGTTGTTGGTCTGCTCCCTGCTAGGCATGGCATGCATAATTCGGTTTGTGAAGTGAAAGCGTTGTGTTGCCTCGAGACACACAAGAAAGCTCTTCATGCTGGGAGCCTTGGTTCAATCGTTAAGGATAGTTCATACAGAGTATCTTCATCCAAGATCCATGACTTATCCAAGAGGAACTGAGTAACCTTAAATCACAAAACAAAGAAAGGTGGGTTCATACTATATGACACAATTTAAGATTATGGTTGAATATTTAGTAATGCAACTGTACCAGCTACCTGGCATAACTGCACTAAGGAGAATGGAGTTCTGGTTCTATGCATTTAGGGGGCTGTTTACGCCCTTATTAACCTTTAAAAGGCAACATGTCAGCTAATTAATCTGCCAGAACAGAGATTACAGCGCATGTGCAATTCTCTCCATTTATTTGTATGGGAATTCTGAAAATTGCCAAGCGTCTTTTGTAATTTTTGGAACTCCCATACAGGTGATTGTAGAGAGCCACATATGCATGGCCACCTCTCCAGTCCATGCTGCACGATGGGGCCCAATACTCAAAAAGGTGAGACCTACATCTATCAAATATTTATAGCAAATGTCATATGTGGCAGATGGGACAACCCTCTTATAGACAGACAATAGAATGTTTTAGTGATCTTCGAATTAATGGGGTTGTCCATTACTCAAACAATCCCCCCCCTCCTTCTGAATCCCTATATTCCCCCAACCCCCAGTAAAATAATAACACTTATAGTCAATCTCTGGTGCCGGCGCCATTCCAGTAGTGCCGGCACTGGGTTTCCCGGGGATCACGTGACATTACGTTATGCCATCACTGCAGCTAATCAGCGCTGGCTTTACTCTCCTACGGAAGTAAACTGATATACGGAATAAGTGAGAGCTACGGCTGCTCTCTCACTTACTCCTGATATCTTTATCTATGAGGGGAGAGTAAAGAGGCCATAGGGATCACATGACATAATGTCAAACAATCCCTGGGAGAGCCAGTGTCGACACCGCTGGAATGGCGCCAGCACCGGAGGTGAGTATAATTGTTATGTAAGTGTTTAATATGAAAAGTCTTGAAGTTAGTCTTGGCTCTAGAGATGAATATTAAAAAGGTAGGATTTGAGCGTGCTGTCTTAGGTTATATTCACACATCATGTTTTTTTTTGCGTCACAAATCTGCAGCAAAACTTTATCTTCAGGGACATTTTGTTCAGTATTTTTCTTGCAGTTTTGGTGCTTTTTTTCAGCATTTTTTTTCACCACCCATTACTTCCTATGGGTGAAAAAACGCTGAAAGAAGGGACGTGCTCCATTTTCCAAAAAAAACATGCAAGGCACAAAATACGGAACAAAAAAAAACATGATGTGTGAACAGAGAATTCTGGTTTCTTGCTGACTTTGCTGGTACTGCAAAAGGCAGCTGAAAATTTGTATAAAAATCTGAAGCAAAAAACGCTGAAAAAACAATGATGTGTGAACATAGCCTTATGGTAATAGGTCTGTGTTAAGTTAGGAAATCTCTGCAGTTGGTATGTTTTCTGTTTCAATTAAAAGGACTCCTAGCTTACCATAGACCGATTACTTACTATACATGACAGAGCACTCCATTCTTACATTTTTTTCAGATTTATCCCATAGCATGGTCACCACCAGCTGCAGCAGTCCATTCTCACCAAGACTGCAACCATCGGAGGTGAGCCCACAACAATTTACTACTAGCGCCATCGTCATTTGAACATATTTTCTCCTGTCTTCTATTACGCCCTTATATTGTTCTTTTTTTCTATACCATTGGTTTCTGAGATATCATATGGGTGGATTAAAGAGGAATTCTCACCACTGTGATATATCGACCTTCACATCAATCTCTGATTGTTCCTGAAAAAATAAATCTGCAACTATACCGTTTTGGATGAAAACCCTGTGTGCCTCCATTAACTTTCTACATTTTACTAACAAATCTTTGGGAGGTGGAAGACAAATACGACTGTAGGATCAGGATCAGGATCAGGCTGCACTAGAGTTTGTCATTTGTTACAATAACACATAAGAACTGCAGACAAAAAAACTATTGAATTGTAAAGTGCTGAGGAATATGTTGACACTATAGAAATAAAAAAGATTACTGTTATTCTAGTATTTTTTTTTAATTTAGACAATTTAAAAGGACGTGTCAAAACAAAAAAAAACTTTGTTCAAATTGACCTTAGCCAATCATGTAAGCCTGGTCTGCCCATAAATTATATGTATAGAATGTTTTTCTAGGTATTTGGGTTTTTCAGCTTCTTGAATATCATCAGTGTGCAGTGTTTAGCAGGAGATCGTTACCTTTGGCTGGTGCTCTATCCGGTATGGGGTCTGCTGGAACTGGCGAATTTCTCGAATAATATGGGATATCTGTAGAAGAAAGCAAAAATGAAAAATGTTACCGTTTGTAAGACCTTTACTTCCACATTCTTTTCAAATCATTCAAAAAGGTGATAAAATTAAAACACCAGTGAAATTGGGAAATTATTATATAGATATAGAAGGTTAAGGTTTCTCCTCTCTGCTTTACATTTCTACATTTCTCTGTTCTGTTCTAAAATTTGTTTAGTATTATCCGGCCTCAGTCTCATAGTCCAGGATTTTATGCTTCTCATCTCATATGCAATATTCTTAAGATTTCTGCAAAAACATGTTATGAGTACAGGGTGAATAAAGTCATCAAGACCTGGGTAACAGGTTGGGGGGGCTACAGTTAGCTACATTGCTTGTACATGGTATAAGAGATATTATAATGAGAATTCATGAGCTAAACACATTTAAATATTTTTTTTGTATCTGCATACATCAATTTGCCACCAGGTTTTTGCTACCCCATCTGAGAGTAGCATACAGTATTTAGGGACAGAGATCCTTATTCCAGCAAGGTGTCACTTACTGGCTGCTGCAGCTTTTTGCCTATGCAGTCTACACAGAAAGCTGCCAATCAGTGATAGGAGCTGGGTTAGACAGAGCTCACGAATATGGAGGACTACCTGGCAATAGGTTTACTAATCCTCCAGTAATAATCTCCTACTGAGTAGCCCAGTAAGTGACATTGCTGGAATCAGGGTCTCTGCCACTACTTAGCTGCTCTCAAATTAGGTGGCAAAAACCTGGTGATAGATTCACTTGAAAACAATTAACACAGATGCCCTTTATCACTTTTCCACAAAATAGGTAACAAATATTTGATTGCTGGAACCTCCATCATTCAATACAAAAACTTGGTCCTAGCCACCCTTCCCCCACTGTTATCGAGAACGCAGAGTGTTGCTCTATCCAAAGTCTATGGGTATGATGGACACAGCCAACTACAGCACTTAAGCTATTTCCATCAGTCCATTAAAACTCTTCCTCTCTGCGACCGAGCAGCGCGGAGGAATATGGGATCCCCGTTCTACTGATAGGTGGCAATCCTAGCAATGGGGGTCTGAGTGATCAGACCTTTCTGCTGTGGATAGGCGATAAATGTTCTTTGTGGAAAAACAGATGGTTTAAAATTCATTATTAATGTAAAAAAACACTCATCAATGAATACATCATAAAAATACTAGTAAACAAAGCAACAGAACCAAATGGAATCACATTACCATCGATTTGCGTCAGACAACATAGACCTAAAAATCATCACAGCCATAGATCAAGACTGATGGAGTAAGACGGTCAGAAACTCTCAGTCATAAAAGGTGAAGATGGTGCAATGTTTACATCCATGCTGAAGAGGAATCAGTTATTATTATTTATATAGCGCCATTGATTCCATGTACATAAGGAGGGGTTACATACCAAATACAGATATCACTTACAGTAAATGACTAACAATGATAGACTGGTACAGGGGGAAGAGGACCCCGCCCTTGCGGGCTTACATTCTACAGGATGATGGGGAAGGAGACAGTAGGTTGGGGGGTTGCAGCAGCTCCGGTGTTGGTGAGGAGGCAGCGTGGTCATGGCAGGCTGTAAGCTTTCTTGAAGAGCTATGTTTTCAGGTTCCGTCTGAAGGATCTGACTGTGGCGGATAATTGGACGTGTTGACGCACAGAATTCTATAGGATGGGGGATATTCGGGAGAAGTCTTGGAGGCGATTGGGTGAGGAATGAATAAGTGTGGAGGAGAGAAGGAGGTCTTGGGAGGACCGGAGATTATGCAAGGGAATATATCAGGAGATTAGTTTGGAGATGTGCAGAGGAGAAAGGTTATTGATGGCTTTGTAGGTCAGTGTTAGTAGTTTGAACTGGATATGCTGGGGAATTGGGAGCCAATGAGGGGATTTGCAAAAGGTAAATGCGGAGGAGTAGCGAGGTGAGAGATGGATTATTCAGGCAGCAGAGTTAAAGACGGACTGGAGAGGTGCGAGAGTGTATGTAGCAGTAGTCGAGGTGGGAGATGATGAGGGCATGCACAAGCATTTCCGTAGATTGAGGGTTGAGGAAAGGATGGATTCTGGAAATATTTTTGAGCTGGAAGCGACAGGAGGTGGAAAGAGCTTGGATGTGTGGTTTGAAAGACAGGGCACAGTCAAGGTTACTCCAAGGCAGTGGATTTCCATTACAAGGGAAAGCGTGATGTCATTTATTGTGATAGATAGGTCAGGTAGGGAAGATACGTGAGATGGAGGAAAGATGATGAGTGCAGATTTGTCCAGATTGAGCTTGAAGAAGCGAGGAGAAGGTGGAGGATATGGCTGATAGACATGCTGGGATTCTGGACAGCAGAGAAGTGACGTTTGGACCAGAGAGGGAGATCTGAGTGCCCTCAGCATATAGGTGATACTGGAAGCCATGGCACTATGAGCTGTCCCAGGCCAAGGGTATAGATGGAGAAGAGTAGGGGTCCTAGGAAAGAGCCTTGAGGGATTCCAGCAGAGAGGGGGTGGGATGAGGAGGTAGTGTGGGAGTGGGAGACGCTAAATGTGTTGTAGTGAACAGGGATAAATAAAGAAAACAGGGCAGACTAGGGACGCGTGGTCCTGCTCCCGAATGTTGTTTGTAGCTCCTACCCCCCTTCGCAATAGATCCCTGTCTATATGAAGGATTTTGGTGAGATTAAATGGATTCCTCTTGAGCATGGATCTAAGCACTGCACCATCTTCACGGTTTATGATTGAGAGTTTATAACTCTAGTAAAGTCCTGATCATTCATCGCTTTGATGACATTTTAGGTCTATGTTGTCTGACGACAAAGAAGTGGTAATGTGACTCCACTTGGTTTTGTAGCCTCACTTACCAGCATTTTTATGACATTCATTGATAAGTGAGTTATTAAGTGTTGAAAATGCATTATAAAAATACATTGTGTTAATGATCAATACAATTTTTTTAATGACATTTTGTAATTATACTGACCATTCGCATTTTGGAAAAATTTACAAGGCCTTCCTCAGTGAAGTTTGGTGTGCCTTCTTCAATGAATGCTAGGTCAGTTAGGTACATCCCCAGGTAGGGTACAGAGGGCGGATTACAGCTGAAAAAATACACACCGGATAGGAGACAAACTGTTAGAGGCTTATCACAACTGCAAAAGAATTAGCGAGTTACACATAGATTAAAGGTGATGCCCATCAATATACAGCATATCCCTTTTAAATACACGTTTTTTCTTTAGTTTTGATACTGTTAAAGCTCTTACATTTGCTCCCAGCAGGTTAACCATAGGTAGGTTAGAAAGAAAAGGTGGTGGTGTACGGCAAATACGACTGTAGGATCAGGCTACACTGGAGTTTGTAGTTTGTTACAATAACACATAGGAACTGCAGACAAAATAAAACTATAGTAGTTTTTTATTTAATTAAAGGCAATGTGCCGAGATTTTTATTTTTGCATGAATAATTATTGATTATATAATAATATTTTTTTTAAACAAAATGAAATGTCATGTTTTAAAAGAATTTATTTATCTTACTATTTCTGCAGCCGCTGGAGGCTGCCATTTTTATTTATTTTCTGTTGTGTGTCTGAGCACAACACTTACACACCACAAACACGCAGCCCCAGGCCATATGAGATTGGGGTCAGTGTCCAACTGCATCTCCTATACTGTGAATGACTTGACTTGGGGAGAACTGGGGAGACATTTTATTGTAGCCCAGATCTGTGCTCTGAGCTACAATATCCCTGTCACTGCTCCGCAGTGTTCAGCAAGCAGTGACAGAAGCTCCGGACAGCAGCGGTGAGCACAGGTCAGCAGCCTGACATTGTACTCCTAAAGCCAGGCCTGAAGAAGTCACTGATGCAGCCCTGCTCTGAACAGTGAGAGCAGGAGGACTACTGACCGCATGGCCGGAGTGAGGCTGAAAGCTACTATTGCACCGTAATGCACAAATGCTGCACTGAAATACTGTTCCCCAATAATGGAATTTGGAGTCACATTTGCCCCTCTCTGTTTGTGCCTTCTTGTGACCACTAGGCTACAACTTTTTTTTGCGGATTTCACGCCCAAGTATTCACAGCTTGCTTAATGTTGCTTAATGCATGGTTGTGGATCAGATCTAAACTGATTGTGTATCCATTGATTCTCTACCCTCTAAGAAGCAGAAGAAACTGAAAATTGTGTCAGGTACTTCTGTTATTTCTACGGCTTGTTTCATTGTGCCTTCTTTGTATTTTTGTAGTAATTGCAAATAAACTTCGGCACTGCAGTTGCATCTATATCACATGGTGAAAAAAGTGTGACAAGATCGAAACTATGATCAGAACTGAAAACAAACAGTAGCAACTGGGAGAAATAAGGCGCAAAGTCACAACCTTCTCACTAGAAAGGCATAACCTGCAGACTCACTCCAGGTGAGGGCGCTCACAGCCCCAAACTGCTGTACTGTTACATTGCTGTAGGGTAGGTATATTCAGGGACTTATTGGATAGGGAATTTCCACAGCAAATCTAGCAGAAGGTTCTGCACCAAAATTGCATTGAATTTGAAATGGACCCCGACGTGGATATGCTGGATCTTCACTGCAGATTTTACCCTTTGCATTGCAATCAGTGAATATCAACAGCATAAATAGTCATCTGCAGCAGTTCACAATTTACAGAGCAGATTTTCTCTGATTGTAAAATTTCATCCACAAAGCTGGTACTGTAGAATGACCCATATCCGTATCAAACCCTACCCTAAAAGAAGCTGTCAAAAAGTATGACATGCTATATACAAAATAACTCCATTTAGATATAACAGTCAGGTCGTTATTAGCCCTTAAGTCAAACATACTTTTTAAGAGTCTCTCGAAGATTTTTGAATCTCCCTTCTGATGAGACGGTCCTCTGAAGTTTGTCCATAAGTGCTTTAGTCTATATAGAGAAGAAAAAATAAAATAAAGTTTAGCATGGAAACCATATAATGATGCAAAATATACATATAAATTTATATACACACATATACATACATACATATATATAAACATACATACATACATACATACAGTATGTGTA
Organism: Phyllobates terribilis; assembly: GCF_046119375.1. NCBI lineage: Eukaryota > Metazoa > Chordata > Amphibia > Anura > Dendrobatidae > Phyllobates > Phyllobates terribilis. The sequence continues at coordinate 478,450,519 of NW_027362761.1, forward strand.
TATTTTGCCTTAAAACAGTTTTCCTAGGTAAATACAATGTTGCTTAGGGTCTTGGATCAACTGAAATAAACTCCCATACTCATCTGCTGTCACCTTTGTGGATCCGGTGCTGGCCATTCAGTGAGGTCTTGTGTTTTTGAGGGACAAGTTATAAAATTGTAGTTTTGAATGACACCATTCAGATTACCATAAAATGGGAAAATAATCCAATTGGGGTGAAATAAAACAAAAAAACAATCCTGCTATTGTTTTTAGGGTTACGGTGTTGCTGGTGGGTATAAATAATCTGGTAAGTGATTCTTCATATCAATACAATTATGACGATACCAAAATTAGTTTTTTTTATAAACTATTTTTCATATTTTGGCAAAAAAAAGTGGAAATGGTTTGTATTGCCATTTCCAGAGATGTGTATTTTTTTTTTTTTTCTGTTGATGGACTTTCACACGGACTTGTTTTTTTAAGTAGCGAGATGATCTTTTTTATTGATACCATTGTAAGCACATAGGATATTTTGATGGCTTTTTATTGCATTTTTTGGGGTCAATGCGGTGACCTGAAAAATAGCAATCGTGGGGTTTCAATTTTTTTTTTTTTTATAACATTTGCCTAAAGGGTTCATTTAAAATGTCTTAATTTTTTTTTTTTTTTTAACTAGGAGAATGGGGTGATTCAAACTTTTATGTGCACTTTATTTTAAATGTTATATATTTTTTTTTCAAACTTTTTTTTATTTTTTATCCCGTCTGGGAACTTGAACCTGTGTAAGATTGTTTAATGACTTATTCTATACACTGCTGTACTACACATTCTTTTGCAGCATAAACTGAAAATGATGGTCTCCAATAAAGCCCAGCCACAGGATCACCAAGATGGTGACCCATGCTGCTGCAAACATTAACAAAGTACTGTAGTTAAATAGCCGCAATTGGAGCTAGCTTCGGAACTAGAGGCAGATGCCGGCTGTGTAACACCCGCTGCGTATGGAATACATGCATTATACAATTTCTATACAATGTAGGGAATCTTTAAAAAGGAATGCCTAATTTTGTCCTTGCCCATTATTGCTACCTGCATAATGCCATTTGCCACTTACGTACTATGGAAAAATTGTCTGACAACATCTACATATACTTAATGAATAATCCAGTGGTCCTGAAAAAATGGTTATTTGAAACTGGTCACCAAACCAATATCCTGAAATGGAATCCCCAACTTTAGATTTACTAATGACCCAATGCAGCTTGTACCTGGTGCAGATCCTACATGTTAATGTTTTGTTCATGGTTTCTTACCTGTTTAGAAACTTTGGCCCAGGTTTTCTTGAGTCTGTAGATTGCACTTCTGTTCAAGGCGGAGGTGATCTCCAGCACCCCATTGTAGTTGTGCATGCAGCGGCAAATATCGGCCACCACCACCCACTTCTCAATGGAGCTAGCTCTAGAGGCGATATCGGCGTGACTCATGATTTCTGAGGCAACAAGGTTACTCATCTAGAGGAGAAAGACAGAAAAAGTAATAATTTGTAGGCACTTGAATTAAATTGCAAGAATTGTGTCTAATTCTCAGCTAAGTGCAGGACTCTGTATGTAAAGTTTTATACTTTTTGGAAGTAAAAAATATTTCTTAAAGTAGGATGCAAAATAATAATCATCAAACCCTAATATTCCAACTAGTAGCACAATGATGATAATGGTGCAAGGGCGCTGTCAGACGGCCATACAACATTGCCGACGATTACATCGCAATGCTTGGACTGGCCGGCGGCTCTTCTTACCCGATCGGCCAGTCCGGGCATTGCTATACAATAGTCATCCATGTTATACGGCGGTCTGACTGCGCTATTACCGTGAGTCTTCACATTATTGGCAGATTTCCATGTATGCAATCTAATAGTCAGTAGGGAATGCTCTGATTTGTCTTTTCACCATTCACTGCAAGGGAAATTTGGATATTTTGCACCTTTGGCAGCTAGAACAAATGTCACACTTCTGAAATAAATAAAACCTATATTACAAAATGTAAAAAAAAAATCATACTATAATAGTTGTAGATTTTTTGAAAGCAGACACCTGACACTCAGCTGCACAACGGCACCTTCATGCAATTTTGCATCTGCATGTAATTTTTTTAATGAAAAATGCATAAAATATCTATAGCTACCTAGATATGTGACCAAAGCAGAATTTTAGGCATACCATATCACTTAAAACTAAAAGTGCTCCTATGTACTGCTTAGGCGCATGTCTACGTATCTTTGTAAAATCGTCAACAATGGAGAACAGATATCTGAAAATCTTTCAAATGGAAATTTTTAAAAAGCAACAATAAAAAAAAAAACATATTACAAACCTAAACTTTATATTTCCTGAAAGCAGACAAACAAATGAATAACATTCTCTGAAAGTACTGTTGGCCGACTTGTCCACCATCATGTAACTTTGTGACAAGCGCACTTTTTGTGCCAAAAACTCACATACAGGGAATGATGTATGCACAAAATTCTGCTCTCATAAACAATGAAAAAGGCCATTCGATATGTCAGTCATCCACAAATGTGCTAGATTATATCCTGTAAACCTCAACCATGCTATCAATATTATAGACATATATTTGCATCGAACAGTGATCACCGTCAAAAACAACATTTTAATAATAACTCCATCTCCTCACTTCATTACTGGAAAAAGACCCTTCCCCAATATGTGTTAGATGTGTTCTTTGAGTGTTAAAGGGCAGAGGTGTAAAGACCGCCACCAGCCCTCAGCATCGCAATCATCATATACGCCACCAGCCAATCGGAAGCCGGCGGCTGATGTCGGTATGCCATGCGCTGAGAGGTGAGAGATAAAATTTTTTTTTCTAATTTGTTGGAAAAGAGCAATAGGCCGGAGGGGAGATATTTTAAAGGAAGGGGTCAGGACAGGGGACATAGTTTAATTAAGTCCCCCCATTCTGGCCCATTTGTTTAATAAAGAGTCCAGAATGAGGGACATTAAACAAAGAGGCCAGGACAGGGGACATTATTAAAGGATAATAGACATTATTACAGGAAGGGGGCCAAGATGGAGATAATGTCCTCCTTACTGGTCATTTTCATTAAAAAAGTGGACAGGATGTGGGACATTAATATTATATGATGGGATACATTATTAATGAAAGGGGCCAGGATGGGGGACATTATTATTATAGGATGGGATACATTATTAATGAAAGGGGGCAGGATAGGGGACATTATTAAACAAAGAGGCCAGGTTGGGAGACATTAAAGAATGGGGACAGGATGGGGGACACTTTTACAGCATGGGAGCCATTACTGAAGAATGGGGCAGCATGGAGAACATTATTATAAGATAGGTGAGATAATTACTGCATGGAGGAAGAATGAGGAACATACATTATTACATTTATGGTAGCAAGTGGGGCACACACAGCAATCATATAGGGCCACTTGGGGAACATTATTACTGTATAGGGGCCAGAATGTAGGATACTATTACTCCACAATGGGGGACATCAATAATATTCCCCATTGTGGCCCATGCATTATTCCTATTAATTTATGGAGCAACAATATGGGCTGTTCCAACTATATCAAGGCATAGAAGGTGAACGTTATTACTATATGGGAGAAGAAATGGTGTACGTTACTACTGTATTGTTGCCACTGTTATAAAGAGGAGTTTTAGTATTGCATGGGGGCCAAAAAATTAGACAATCATAAAACTGTATGAGGGCTACAGAAGGGGGCATTTCTACTATGAACGGCTCACAATGGGAAACAAAAATACTGTAATATATTTTCTTTTTGTGAACTCTTACTATGGGGGGGGGGGTGTGAACGGGAGGTACAGCTACTTTGCAGGGCACCAGCGCCACACTATTGCACTTTTCTTCTTCATCTGGCGCTGTGTAGAAGTGGGGGGAAAAGCGCGGAGGGTGCTGTAAAAGTGATCAGCCATAGATGTGTGTGTGTGGTACTTTCTATAGAGACGAGTCCTTGCTAGAAAAAGTCATAGTCTTCACCAAATGAAGAAGAAAAGCGAAGATGAATGACTTCATTTGGATGCGTTACTGGGTATACTTGCACTGTATACATTATATACTATCTACAGAGCTTCTGTGTATAATGTCACTAGTGGTAATATTAGTTTTAGTACTGTGGTTTTTGATGATGATCAATGTGGTGATTACCATGTTGGGGTAAAGTTTGCTCCATTCATGGTGTGGCGTATTAATCCCTTGTATTGTATGTGGTATTATTGGTATATTGGTCTTGGCATAGGGGATTTTGTTCACTAACAGGATGGTGGTTATATTCAGATACTATGTGGTGATAATATATTGTAATTGTGTGGTGGTATTTATCCCCTTTATGTGGTTTATTGGTATATTAAGTTTGGTATAGCAGACTTGTTCAGTAGTAATATGCTGATGTCTTATTTTGTAACTGGATGACTACTATTTATGAGTATTACTTAAAAAACTATCTTATTGCCATGTTTTCTACATATTCTAGCTGTAGTTTTTTGTTTTTAACAGTGGGAGCAAACACATATGTCTTTATAGGATCTTGAACGCTATAGAGCCAGTATATTCAGCCAACATGCTGGTGGTGGGGGCCCAGGTCTAAATATGTCACCAGGGCCATAGGACTCTAGTTACACCACTGGTTAAAGGGGAGTGATAATTTGAAAAAAAGTTTATATGTTACCCCTCACCATGGGTCATCTACCGTTGAACAGGAACAAGAGGAGAGTCACAGATCCTCCTCCTCTCCCTGCAGATTGCCAACATGTTCCCTTGTGTTCCTCCTCTAATATTCACACACTCTGAAATGAGAGCCGCATCCTAGCCTGGGTCGGATTAAGGCTAAAAGTCTTGGCTTTAAAATAAGAACAAGATCGCAGCTCTAGCTGCAATCAAGCACGAGGGAGAACCTTTGGTAGCAAGGAAGTGTCTTATACTCTGGTGCCTCTCTGCAAGGACATACTATATGAGATGAGCAGTGCCAACGCGATTCAAGACCCATGTCAAAGAATCTCATTTTTAGGTACATTATTCATAATCCTATGTCAATGTTCATTTGTAACAAAGTCTGACTGCATACTCACATCATTGAAGTGTTGGCTAGTTTTCATTATAAAAGGTGTCCTCCCGCTTTTATCTGTTTTCATCCACCCCTGGCCAAGGAATTCCCTGGAAGCAAGAAAAATGAGCCAGTTTGCAAACAGAATACAACATGGTAAAAGTTCAGGGTATAATCCAGTATAGTGTCTTACTGATATGGTATGCTCCTAAACACTATGTGGTCCAAAAGAGTGATTTGCTCTGCTAGTTCCATGGCTGACAATGTATCCAAATATTCTGTTGGCGTCCCTTCTGACTGCACCGAAAAAGACGCAGGAGTTCATTAACATTCTGCACAATTAGCAACAGCAGCAGTACACACAATAGCAAAATGCACAGGTCATAGAAAAGGTATGATCGTATCGCCCACATCACTGCCCAATTAAAATAATAAATCATGCAATGGTTTACAAATTTTATTTAAAACACCAACATATTCCATGGAGGTGATACCTCTTTATCATAATTAGTCATCACAGAATTAGAACATTAGCCCCTGTGGCCAATAAAATTATCCCGAGTCTGTGTGTGTGTCCCCAATTTTATTTACCCCACAACTACAGACTTTTCAGCGAGGTTGTCCTACATGTCCATGTAACCTAAATAACTAGATGTTATGCATAGTGCAGAGACAAAGTGCAGAGCATAACACAGGGGTTGAAAAAACACCAAAAAGAGAAATGTAGTCGTGGTGGGCACTAGCCATATAGGGTAACTATTATACTTCAGTTGCTTATTTAGGTTTCTCAAAATGGAACTTCTACAGCCCCACAGTTACCCTCATAATAGTGCCCCCTTAACAGGCCGCTAACATGTATTGTCTAAAATGTGCACTTATATCTATGTTCAGTGCAGGCGACAAAATATTTGCATCACAAAAACGCTGCTTTATAGTTGTATCCTTCCTTACCTTTACTCAACATACCCCAAAATGACCATTTTAAAAAATAGATGATTCTGTGATACTGTCACGAGATGTTTATGCTGTGTGTCTATGTGTGGCCATCCAGTGGCTGTGATGTGAATTGCAGCTTCTATATAGGCACCTGCTATAAAAAGTGCAGCGTTCTGCCACTGCCAGCCCTCACGGCCAACCACCAACAGATCAGGTCTTCTGAATTTCCTTGGATGGAAATAGCACCTGTGCAATGAAATACTGAAAACATGATCTGTTAGTGGTGGGCCTTGAGGACTGGCGTTGGGGAACACTATCTTCGGGTACTTTGTACGTAATTAAATCAACATGATAGAAAAAAAAACTGGTATGGCTGATCCAGTACTGAAACTAAATATTGAAAACATAACTAGGCTCACCATGGCAATGATGTCCTCCATGGTCAAGTGGCAGTCATCTTGTTCTTCCTGAGAAACAGCACTGGTGACAAGAAATAGGGTAATTAGTAACAGCGGTGGTCTCAGAGGGAAGAAATAACACAGGATTTACCAGCACAACATGCCTTTACTAATCATATAAAATGCAGACGACAGGCAGTCACAGCCGTAAGCAGCAGGATGCACCTTATGTGCTATACAGGTATATTCACATAGTGTAGTATGAAGCCATTACACTGCAGAAATGTTCCTGACAACTTCAGGAAGATGATATGGCAATGTAGAAAAAATGTCAGCAGTGTTTCTAGCAGGGCATGCTGTGGTTATTAAAAGCATTAAAAGAAGTATGTCAATACAAAAATGACTGTTCAAACAAATCACAGGGGCGTTGTGCACCCTGGGTGTGGCCAAACCATTCAGTGATCTCCTCTCCCTTGATTGACAGCTCTGGCTTTACAAGAAATATAGGAGGGTGGAAAAAAAATGGAAAACAAGTAAGTTGGAAGATGCACTGAACTGTTTGGCCACACCAAGAGTGCACCGAGCGCCTGTACTAGTCATTTTCTGCTGACAGACTCCATTTAAAAACATATCAATGAGACTGAGGTGCAATTTCAGACACATGGCTCAGGAACTAGCAGCAAGGGGTGTAAGGCAGATTGGAGGAAGTCCTATCACCCATCATTGGTAAATGCTACATATATGTGTCACAGTTCAACATAAAGATCTACAGATCTCTGGTTCAGAGCAAAGGCGTCCCATTAGCTCCAGCATCATGGTGCCTCTTCTATATCCACCTTTTCTACTTCTTGGTTGATGTCATTGCAACATAAAGCCATCATGGTGGCCTACTAATCAGAAGAGGCATCGGGGATGCTGCAGGTCAGAGGACGTTTGCAAGGCTCAGGTCCAGCGACCACGGGGATCTGATGTGGCCACTGGATCAAGGTCCAGCGAATCATTTTGCTAAACTCTATATGTCAATAATATTTAAAAGAACCACTTTAAGAAAATATATGCCATCACTTAAAGGGGATGTCCCAAGATTGTAAATCATCCTCTATCCATTGAATAAGGGATAACTTACTGATCCCTGGGGACCTGACTGCTGGGACCCCTAACGATCCTGAGAATGGGGCTCTGCAATGTCCAATCTGACTGGAGCAAAGATCATGCAAAAAAAGTTATCAGAAATGACAGATATTTAAAACATGATCTGGCAAAATACAAAACTGCAGACATTACGATGTAACTGGAAGTCAATTACCCAAATCCCTCAGACAAAAGCCAAATCTCTGCATAAGACAAAACCATTTTAGGCTTCACAATATAAGAATGGGCTTAAATATTACTGCTGCGATTTGTTAATCATCTCCATTGTTTCTTTATAATCATTCCTATATAATTCCAGAACTGCATATCGAATAAGTTGAATCATAACATTGGAAATCCAAGTAAGTGTCATAAAAAGGAGAAATAGGAGTCCACAGAGCTATAGAAAAATAATTTGTATAATAAAACCATGATTATAGTTGAACAGATGATCACCGGCAATATAGTGATATCGGAAGACCACATATTAGAATACACATGGGCTGGGATGTATAAAAATATCTAAAAGTAATTACATGATATATCACATATAAACTTATGTATATATACATATGCATGAAAATACTTCTAAAAAATAAAGTGCTAGCATGCTGTTAATCCTTCAGAAGTAGGAAACAAACAATGTACAGCTTCCTCAGGGACGCGCCCCCCTGAGGAATTTGTACATGCGAAACGCATGTCTGGGGTAGTGGTCAGAGTGCCACTCGGATACAACATGAGTAGAAACTGCTTTTGATTACATATGGTCCTGTCAGCCTTAGAATTAAATGTTCTTGGTTGTACTAATATTAAGACAGATACACCTACATGTAGTGATATTTGATAGATGTATATGGTTGCATTTAAAACAGATATTTTGGACAAGTTCTACATACGATGAAATAGTTTCCCACTTATGAATGAACATGGCACTAGCACTTTGTTATTTAGAATTATTTTCATCTATATGTACAGTATATACCTATATCATGTAATTTGATATATTTTTAGATACATCCCATGTGTATTCTCTTATGTGGTCCCCGGATACCACTATACTGCTGGTGATCATTTGTTAAACTAAATACAGGTTTTTTAATATACTTATAATAATGAAAACGTAGTCGTATAGAGCTCTGTGGTCTTACTTTTCTAAAACTTAATAATCAGTACAAATATTGTTTTTCTTTAGGCAGTAAACCACTTCTCACTTCATCCATGGTATCAGCAGCCTTAATGTCTTACCTTAAAATGTTGCTTGCTGCTTTCCTTTCCTGGGGTAGGAGGTCAGGGTCACGTAAAACATCTTCCAACAAGTTCATGACATTCATTTTCACTTCATGGTACAATTCAAAGTCCTTGAGGGTGAACACAGCAATGAGAATGTATTGTAGTGTATGAAAATCTAAGCATTGAGTAAATGCCGCCACCAGCAGCAAAATAAACTGCATGTTTCACAGAGCAGAACTCCAGCGGCTTCTTATTATGCTTTACTCAAAAAATACAAATGACATGTAAATTATAAAATCACCAGTAGATGGCACCAGTGTAACAAAATTGAATTGGCTCAAAGTGCAGGATACTGGGAAAAACAGTACAACCTCTTTGAATCCTATGGTTTTACATCAGGAGATATTATTATTATTATTATTATTATTAATAATAATAATAATAAAAAACAACATCTGGTCCTTCCGTTTTGCTTATGACAGACTAACATCCTGAATAAACTGAACCTCCCATTCCAGTCTCAGACTTCTCTCGTGCTGCATCACTTCTACCCCGAATGCCTTAAAAAAAAGCATCTCTTTAGACTGGCCTATCGCCTCACCTCACTAATGTAACTTTTCCCTTTTTGTGCTTCCAAAATTTCCTCCGAACCTGGTCCCTCGTGTCATCTGTTTACACACCCTCTATGCACTTAATAGCCCTCTGTATCTGCACTTATACACATACTGGCTGGTGACCGGTTCATACAGCATTGTGTGAACACCCTATTTATTATACTGATGGCTGCAGCATACAATTCAAGAACTTTTTACCATTTACCTTTTGTCGCCCCCTGATTTCCTCGTAGATTGTAAGCTTATGAGCAGGAACCTCTCTCCTCTAAGGCTGTGTGCCCACTATGCGTTTTTCAAGCATTTATGCTGCGGAATTTCCGCAGCGTAAACGCTTCAAAAACGCTTGGTAATCTGCCCCCCATGGTCCTCAATGACAAGCCGCACTGTCAATGCCCATGCTGCGGATTTTTCCGCAGCATTTATGCTGCACTCAAGAATCCGCAGCATGTCCATTAATTTTGCGGACACGCAGCGTAATCGCCGCCATTGACTTGCATTGAGACGCGTATAATCCGTGTCAGTACATTTGTACACACGGATTATATGCATTTCTATGTGCGGATGGTAGCCAGGTCTGGAGGAGAGGAGACTCTCATCCAGACCTGGGTACCATAGAAACTGTAAAAAAAAAGAATTTAAAATAAAAAATAAAGTTTATACTTACCTTCCGGTGTCCTCCCGGTGTTATCTCTGCCGCGTCCAGTCTCTTGCAATGCTCGCGCTGTTGTGAAGGACCTGCCATGACGTCATTGAGTCATGTGACCCATCACATGACTCAATGACGTCACCGCAGGTCCTTCACAACAGTGCGAGCATTGCAAGAGACTGGACGCGGCAGAGATAACACCGGGAGGACACCGGAAGGTAAGTATAAACTTTATTTTTTACCATTCTTATTCTTTTTTTTACTAACTTGGGTCACACTACTATAAATGCATGCCGGTTGCATGGATTTATATAGTGTGAACAAGTTGTCAAGCACTTTTCCAAGTGATGCTAAAATCGCTTGGAAAAGCGCTTGATAACCCTCATGCGGAAATGCATGTGAAGAACACTTCACAAACGCTTCTACCTGGCGGGAAAAACGCATGTAAAAACCGCATGCCAGGGAGAAGCGGAAAAAATATGCAGCATTTCTGCATCATGGGCACATAGCCTTAGTATGTGTTACTCTTATGTCTGAGACTGTCTATACAAGTCCGCTCTGGATTGTAAAGTGCTGCGGAATATGTTGGTGCTATAAAAATAATTTTTTTTAAATATATTACAAATAAAAGAATCCTAAAATGAGTGAGCTACAACCCTAGAACACCACCACCACATGAGAAATTACACCATGTCATTATTTAACAAAAAACAAGGCTAAAAAGCAGAAGCAGTGTGTGAACAATTATATGCACCCCAATAGTTTACAGAAGCACGTTTAGGGTATGCAGTGGCAGACACAGACTGAAGAGGGCCCCGATGCAAGAACAGTACATGGGCCCCTTTATGTGTCTGTGACAGAAGCTGCTTGTTGCTTTGGAGATGGAAGTGGGCATCGTTCTCTCTTGGGCCCCTGAGCGGCTGCACAGGTTGCATCAGTGGTATGTCCGCTGTGAGGATATGGGCACATAGTCTTGAGAAGGCGTCGGACCCGCTGAGATTTTCCTGGCTCAAATGACTTCTGGAAAGTGGCGGCAGTCTTTTTCCTGAAGTGGCTTCACTGACGGTTTTGCCATTGTTTTGCGGAGGCTATGGCGCTAGAGTCTTTTTTCTATAATGTAACGTACAACTAGAGAATGGCCTCCTATCAGAAGTCTCCTGAAGATTGACCATAATTCTTTTAACTGCTTTACAGTTTCCAAACCCTGAAGCAGTTAATAGTAACAAAAGAGTGAACATATGCACAGCAATGTCAGTTTTACAATGCTGTGCACTATGTTCATTTTTAGTGGCAGGTTTGCAGAACTTTTTCAGGTGGAATCTGCCTGAAAGACATCTTGTGCACATACCCTTAGCAGCAATGGCTTAAAAGTAATGGTTTTCTGTATGCCTTGTGCAGGTGGTATGGGACGTGCATACTTCTGGTCACATGCCAACTAGACGCGTCAGCCTTGTCTCAATTCACTTCTATTGAGAAAAGTCAAACGTGTCTCGTCAGTATGTGTCTGCAAAACTAACCCAAATTATCACCCCACCACCACCATGCTTGACAGTTGGTATGAGGTCTTTCTTGGTAGGGACATGTGTTGAACACTGCAGACCATTATCGGCCAATGATTGACTGCAGCACTCATGTGGCATAATAATATCCTGCGTGCGCCTGGAGAACAGATGCTGGAGGTCAGCAGCTGTATATTTATTTTAAACCTGGGTCTACAGCATTTGAGAATGAATTGTCCAAGTAGTGGACAATCCCTTTAACATGCAGAGACTCTGTCAGCACAGAATGACTGTTCAAATTAAATCCCGCTGCTCGTTGCATCATGGCCGGAGCAATTATTTATATACACCTTCCCACATGCTTGTTTTCCCTTTATCTCCTCCCCCTCTTCTTTGATTGACAGCTCTGGTTTCAGAAAGCTAAACAAGGGAGGAGATGGAAAACAAGCAGGTGGTCATGTATTTAAATGTTTGGCCCCATCGTGGAGAACTGAGCGTCTGTACTTGGTTTGAACATTCTGTGCTGACAGAGTCACTTTAAAGCGATTCTGTCAGCACAGAATGATTGTTCAAACCAAGTACAGGCGCTCGGTGCATTTACGTGCACCTTCCTACCAGCTGGTTTTTCCTCTATCTCCACCCCACCAGCTTCTTTGATTGACAGCTCTGATTTCATAGAGCCAGAGAAGGAAGGAGAAAGAGGGAAAACAAGTGGGTGGGAAAGTGTACTTAAATGTTGTTGAACATCAAGTTTGCATTTACCCAATTTTAAAGTGGTTGTCTGGTCTTAAAGGGAATTTGTCAGCAGGTTTTTGCTAGGGGTTAAAACACAGATTTCAATGATGTCACATGTCAGGCTGTGTGTGGTTTACGTACAATGAAGGTTTTCTCACCTGGTGATTATCATTGCCCCGATTGCAGCAGCGCGTGCATGCTAGTCTGACTCCGCCCCCTCTTGTCATAAGCAGCTCACTGTCTATAGACTATGTACATACACAGCCTGGTGTGGCCGGGTCATCCTTCTCAGCTCTCCTGCATTGCTAAATCTAAGAACTCTGATTGTGTCAAAACTACTGCACCCAGTAAGTTAAATGATAAATTGTTGGATTCAGGGTCTCTTTACCTACATCATGCTGCTCTCATGTGAGGTAGCATAAAAAAAACTGCTGACAGATTCCCTTTAATCTACAAATTGGCAGTCACCCTATGTGACTGGAGACTTGTGAATCCTTCCATCACAAGGCATTGCACTCTATGAGGATCCTCCTGCACCAGGTATGGTGGTCATGTAACTGCAAGTATATGATATGCATACTCCAGGCTACATTCCAGCTGTAGACCTGTAGCTTAATACAGGAGAACCCCTTCCAAGGACCAGATTTTTTTTCTTTATTAAATCCAGATATGAATAATCATTGTTCTCCAAGATATTTGGAACAACCTCTCCGCCGAGTTCTTTCAAAAACCGTGTGGAAGTGTAGCTAGAAGAATTAATGCAGTGTGGAAGGCAAAGGGCGGTCACACCAAATATTGATTTGATTCTAGATTTCTGTGTTGATCATTCACTTTGATATTGTATATCTCTAACAGTGTTTGGCCATGCATACATAATTAAGAACTTAGAATATATATATATGTTTGTATTTAGATATATTTATCCATTGTATATTTATATTATATCTATATATCAATTAGGAGGGATGAAAACATGCTCCTATAAAAGCTGTCTGAATGATCAACACGGCAACCATTTTATGGGAGCGCAAGAAAATGTATCAATAGGGGCAATATGAAAAAACTGCCCCATCTACCCCAATCTGGGACTAACTCAATTCCCAAACCTCAGTCTGGGCGCTCTCCTGTTTGTATAGAACCCCTGCTTCACTGAGGGGTGAAGTAACAACCCCTATAAATGTTCAAAATCACCACTCATATCAGTTGCCATTTTCAGTCCCTAGGACCACAGGTTAAAGAGGACCTTTAGCTCTAAATTCTACTGATAATATAACAGTTTTTGATCATCTTTTCTTTGAACTTGAAAATGTGTGGAGAAATTAACCCTCGGGTGTTATAAGGTGTCAGAAGGGGTGTCACTACAGTGGTGTCCAATCAGTGTCACATTCTGTAAGGACATGCCCCTTTGACAAGTTTGGTAACATCCAGTTGTCAATTATCTCATACTTTTGTAGTAGGAATAACAGTTTCTAAATTGTGCCATTCCTCTATGAAAAGACGACTGAGACTTATTACTTCATTAAGAATTCAAGTATTGACAGTTGTCAGAAGAGCGGACAGACCCTCCTGAATATAATACTAGGACAAAACAGATGTAAAACATTTGTGTTCTTTATTACAATAGTTCAACTTGACGTCATAAAGCCTTATGGCAGATGTGTCACAATATTTTAATAGTCTGTAAAGCAGCATCTTAGGGATTCATATACAAAATAATAAAAGACTAAGCAGAGTTGGTTTGTAAAAGGAGCAAATTAGTATTCATTTCTTTAGCCACCAGCCAAAAAACAGACTTCATAAAGAGTCCAAAAATGAAGAGCAGATGTGTGGCCCGCAGCTCGTGCATTGGACAGTAGGCCCGTCCTTACATGATCCCCTCGGTGTAATGACATAAATTGTACAGCTGTATCTCATCATTACAAACACAAAGACAAAGGCAGCTGATGGCGGTCAGACAGCACAAACAATGGAAATCTGTGCTGTTGTATGGGATGAGCACAATGGCGAGCGGACAAGGGACTTTCCCTTTGTTCTCAAATGTGCCTCATTGTGCTCTAAACATTTTGTCTCTGTATTAGGCTGTCAGCCCACTATGCGTTTTTCAAGCGTTTTTGCTGAGGAATTTCTGCTGCGGAAACGCTTGAAAAACGCTTGGTAATACATGCCCCATGGTCCCCAATAACAATCCGCATGTTCTGTGCCCATGCTGCGGAATTTTCCGCAGCGGATTTTATGTGCGGAAAAATCCACAGCATGTCCATTATTTGTGCGTTTACGCATGCGGAATTGCCTACTCAATGCATTAGAAAAATGCATGGCAAATCCGCATGTACAAAACACTTCAAAAACGCGTGTTAAATTCCGCACGCGTTTTTACTGGCAAGGACATGCAAAAATGAAGCGAAAATTTTCCGCTTCATTTCTGCATCGTGGGCACATAGCCTTATACGGTCTCATGCTTTTACCCAAAAAATTATCATGTACTCAAAGCAAACGTGTCAGCGTTAAATGGCCCCTTAGATTGTTCTCCACAAGAATTAGAAGATGTTTCTACATCCAAAGACACTGAACATCTGCTGCCAGTATCCCCCACATATTACACATGATGACTGGGGGTCCAAACAGCACACATGCTGTGATTATTTTTTTGAGGGGGAACACTTCTATAAAAAAAAGAAAAAGGAAAAAAAAAGAAAAGGTGATTGTCTTATGAGGACTGCCCTTTCAAAGGGAAACTACCATCAGAAAATAATCTATTGTTTAAATCAGATTTTTGTGTTACATGTATTTTTATAAACATTTTGCCATGTTTTTTTTTGTCATATGATCTTTTAATTAAAAAGAAAATATACATATTCTTGTAATTTTCCTATTAGCCACAAGGACATTTTTAGGCTCCTTACTGCTTTGTCCAAGTAAACTTATAAGGGCTTGTTTTTGGCAGGACAAACAAAATTTACCATGGTGTGTGAACTTTTTTTTTTTTTTTTTGAGGAGGGGGGATGAACTAAATTGCTTTAGGCTAAGTGCCCATGATGCAGAAATGCTGCATATTTTTTCCGCTTCTCCCTGGCAGGATAAACGCATGCGGATTTTACATGCGTTTTTCCCGCCAGGCAGAAGCGTTTGTGAAGTGTTCTTCACATGCATTTCTGCATGCGGGTTATCAAGCGCTTTTCCAACCGATTTTAGCATCACTTGGAAAGTGCTTGACAACTTCTTCACACTATATAAATCCATGCAACCGGCATGGATTTATATAGTGTGACCAAGTTAATAGTTAAAAAAAAAAAGAATAAGAATGGTAAAAAATAAAGATTATACTCACCTTCCTATGGCCCCCGGTCTCCATAGCGATGCGTTGTATCGGTCGCGGTGGTGTGAAGGACCTGCGATGACGTCATTGAGTCATGTGACGCATCGCTTAGGAGGCCGGGGGCCATCAGAAGGTGAGTATAATCTTTATTTTTTATTTTAAATTCTTTTTTTTACAGGTTCTATGGTACCCGGGTTTGGAGGAGAGTCTCTTCTTCTCCAAACCCGGGTACTATCTGCACATAGAATCGCTTAATATCCGCTTGTGCACATGTGCTCATACGGATATTATGCGATTCAATGCAAGTCAATGGCGGCAATTACATAGTAACATAGTTTTTAAGGTTGAAGGAAGACTAAGTCCATCTAGTTCAACCCATAGCTTAACATGTTGATCCAGAGGAAGGCAAAAAAAAAACCATGTGGCAAACACGAAGCTCCACATTGGGGAAAAATATTCTTTCCCGACTCCATACGACAATCAGACTAGATCCCTGGATCAACGCCCTATCATGGAATCTAGTATATATAACCTGTAATATTATACTTTTCAAGAAAGGCATCCATGCCCTTCTTAAATTTTAATAGTGAATCACTCATTACAACATCATGCGGCAGAGAATTCCATAGTCTCACTGCTCTTACAGTAAAGAATCCCCGTCTGTGATTACGATTAAACCTTCTTTATGCTGCGTGTCCGCAAAATTAATGGACATGCTGCGTATTTTTCCGCAATGATAATCCGCAGCGGAAATTTCCGCAGCATGTGCACAGCACATGCGGATTATCATTGGGGACAATGGGGCACGTATTACCAAGCGGTTTTTAAGCGTTCTCTCTGCGGAAATTCCGCGGCAAAAACGCTTGAAAAACGCATAGTGGGCACGCAGCCTTAGTCGTAAGATTTTGACTGATCGTTTATTTATTTCAGGTTGTTTTTTGGAGACGAGGTGTAAAGAAAACTAATTGTAACATTTTATTACAGCATTCATTGTGTGGGTAAATAATGTGATTCCTTAGGGTGCTTTCACATTGCGTTTTGGCACCCGTTCAGTGGCCCCGTTGGGGCTTACATCCGCACAACACAGGATTCGGACATATGCGCCGACGGGCCATAGACTATAATGGTGCCGACAGAGTGAACGTGCTCTCTGCCGTGCATCATATTCGGGCATGTACACCTACTGGAGGCGGACACTCCGACATGGCCTACTACATCTGAGTGTCTGCCTCCAGTAGGTGTATACGCTAGAAAATAATGCACGGCAGAGCACAAGTTCACTCTGTCGGCACCATTATAGTGTATGACACATATGTCCGAATCCTGTTTTGCGGGGGTGGGTGTTCAGACTCAAGTCCCGATGGGGGGCACTGAACGGGTGGGCAAACACAATATGAAAGCACCTTAATTAGTTTTAGATTACTGGAAATGATATTATACCATTGGTTGGGTCCTCTAGTCATCAGCAGTAATATGTGGGGAAACCTAGCGGCTAGTAGCCTTATGGCATTACATACTGTCTAGCCAAATATATTGGCTGTTCAAGTAATGTACTGACATGCCGAGACCTCCAGAGAAAAAGACACTCTTTGTAGAAACTCTCCATATTGACTTATTGATGACGGTACCATATAAGCAATGGCGGACACAAACAGAAGACAATCCCTGTGCAAGAACAGTCCATGGGACAATTCCATCTACTTTGGAGGTAGAAGTGGCCCCCTTACCCCGTGGGCCCCTGTGTGGTTGCACAGGTTGCATCAATGATATGTCCAACCCTGCATATAAGGGTCTCCTCTCTATATGTGCTGCAGATTCAGGGGTCTCCGTGTCATCTACCTCTTGCTCAGTTGTTCTTTTCACTCACATGACTTCTATTCTGACTTGCTGGATTCTCTATGTGAGACCTGGAAGTGGCCTTTACAATTATTATTTATTATTATTATAGCGCCATTTATTCCATGAATAACCATGATTGGTACAGAAGGAGCGAGGATCCTGCCCGCGAGGTCTCACAGTCTACAAGGGATGCGTGAGGATACAGTAGGTGAGGGTAGAGCTGGTCATGGAGCGGTATAGTGGAGCGATGGTTAATGCAGGTTGTAGGCTTGTTGGAAGAGGTGGGTCTTGAGGTTCCTTTTGAAGATTTCCATGGTCGGCGAGAGTCTAATATGTTGGGGTAGAGAGTTCCAGAGTAGGGGAGATGCACGGGAGAAATCTTGTATGCGATTGTGGGAGGAGGAGATAAGAGGGGAGTAGAGAAGGAGATCTTATGAGCATCGGAGGTTGCGTGCGGGTATGTACCGGGAGACTAGTTCAGAGATATATGGAGGAGACAGGTTGTTTGTGAATGGCTTTGTATGCCATGGTTAGGGTTTTGAACTGGAGTCTCTGAGCAATGGGGAGCCAGTGAAGAGATTGACAGAGAGGAGAGGCCGGGGAATAGCGTGGGGACAGGTATTTTAGTCGGGCAGCAGAGTTTAGGATAGATTGGAGGGGTGCGAGAGTGTTGGAAGGGTGGCCACAAACCAGGAGGTTGCAGTAGTCGAGGTGGGAGATGATGAGGGCGTGCACTAGTGATTTTGCAGATTCATGGTTGAGGAATGTGCGGATCCGGGAGATATTTTTGAGTTGGAGTCGGCAGGAAGTGGAAAGGGCTTGGATATGTGGTTTGAAGGAGAGTTCAGAGGCCAGGGTTACCCCAAGGCAGCGAGCTTGAGGGACTGGGGAGAGTGGACAGCCATTGACGTTGATAGATAGGTCAGTTGGGGGGGTTGCATGAGATGGCGGAAAGATGATGAATTCGGTTTTGTCCATGTTAAGTTTTAGAAATGTAGCAGAGAAGAAGGATGAAATAGCAGACAGACATTGTGGGATTTTGGTTAGCAGGGAGGAGATATCGGGTCCAGAGAGGTAGATTTGTGTGTCGTCGGCATAGAGGTGATAATGAAAGCCATGAGACTCTATGAGCTGTCCCAGGCCTAAGGTGTAGACGGAGAAGAGTAGGGGTCCTAGAACTGAAACTTGGGGGACACCGACAGATAGGGGGTGAGATGAGGAGGTGGTGTGTGAATGGGAATCACTGAATGTCTGGTCTGTTAGGTTTGAGGAGATCCAGGATAGGGTCATGTCTTTGATTCCGAGAGATGAGAGAGTCTGAAGTAAGAGGGAATGATCCACTGTGCTGAAGGCAGATGACAGGTCCAGGAGGAGGAAGACAGAGTAGTGTCTCTTGGACTTGGCGGTTAGTAGGTCGTTGGTGACTTTAGTCAGTGCAGTTTCAGTAAAATGATGGGGTCGGAAACCAGATTGTAGGCGGTCGAAGAGGGAGCAGGAGGAGAGGTGGGAGGACAATTCAGAAGTTCAGTTCAGTTGTTACTGACAGGTTGAAAAGGTGGGCTAGGCTTGGGACAAGATAGTGGTAAGGTTTGGGATGAGGTGGGACGGGATTGGGTCAAGTTCACAGGTGGTGAGATGTGATTTGGAGAGTAGATCTTCTGTAATGGTGGAGAAGATGGTTATGGAGGAAGTGGATTGAGTAGGTGTGGGGAGGGGCTGTGGGGACTTTAGGCAAAAGCTTTGTCTGATGGTGTCAATCTTCTGCTTGAAGAATGAGGCAATGTCTTTGGCTGAAATAAGAGGAGAGGGAGGAGGCACTGGGGGACGGAGGATAGAATTGAAGGTGTTGAATAGTTGTTTGGGGTTGTGAAACAGGGAGGATATGAGAGATGAGAAGTATGTGTGTTTTGTTGCAGTGAGTGTGGACGTGAAGGTAGTGAGAGACTGTTTGAATGCCATGAAGTGCTCATTGGAGTGGGATCTTTTCCATCTATGCTCAGCAACCCTGGAGGCCCGTCGCAGTTCTTTAATTAGGCTGGTGTGCCAGGGTTGTCTGTTGATTGTGCGAGCTTTGGTGTGTGTGAGGGGGGCGACAGAATGGAGAGCTGCAGCTGTTGTGGTGTTGGATAAAGTGGCAGCAACATCTGCATCATGTAAGGAACTAATGTCTGTAAGAGGGAGAAGGGATTCAGAGAGTGAGTGTAGGTCAAGGTGTTTTAAGATTTCTCCATGGGTCTGCAAGTTTGTGGAGTTGGGATTGTTGCCTTGGAGAGGAGAGGGTAGAGAATATTAATAGGTTGTGGTCAGAAAGAGGGAGAGGCGAGTTAGAGAGGTTAGATAGGGAACAGAGGGGGGTGAAGATGAGGTCCAGTGTTTGGCCGTCTTTGTGGGTGGCTGCAGAAGACGACTGAGTAAGGCCGAAGGAGGAAGTGAGGGATAGAAGCTTAGAGCCAGCTGAGAGAGAAGTATCAATGGGGATGTTGAAGTCGCCCGTGAGGATAGTGGGGATGTCAATGGAGAGGAAATGAAGTAGCCAGGTGGTGAAGTGGTCAAATAAGGTGGTGGCTGATCCTAGGGGACGATAAATGACAGCCGGTTGGAGGTGGAGTAGATGCGCACACAGTGCACCTCAAAAGAGGGAAGAGTAACGGAGGGCGGCAGTGGGATTTGGGTGAAGGAGCAGTTATCTGATAGGAGGAATCCTATTCCCCCACCAAGCTCGCCATTGGAGCAGGGGGAAGGGGGGGTAGGTGGAATCCACCATATGAAAGTGCAACAGGAGAGGCCATGTTGGAGGGGGTGAGCCAGGTTTCAGTGATGCCAAGGAAGGAAAGCTTGTTAGTGATGAAGAGATCGTGAATGTAGGAAAGTTTGTTGCAGACGGAGCGAGCGTTCCATAGAGCTCCTTTTAGAGGGACTGGGGAAGCGGGGGCTGGGCGGATGGGTATAAGGTTAGAAGGGTTACGAGAGTTTGGGATAGATCGTGGGTAGGAGGTGGAAGTGATTGTAGGGATGTGGTGAGGAGGGCCAGGATTTGGCGAGATGTCACCGGCAGTGAAGAAGAGCAGAGAAAGTGTTAGTAGGTGGGAGCAGGAGACGGCATGAGGTGGCGGTCTGTGTTTGGAGATTCAGAATCGAATGTTGAGGAATAGTTCTGAGGAGGAGGTGAGATGAATCGGGAGGTTGGAGGGAGAGATGAAGATCTCATTACTAGGTGTAGGGATTAGGGGTGGTTGTAGAAAGTGAAGGATTACGGGGGTGAGAGTTAAAACAAAGACAAACATTGTTTACGGTGACTTAGTATCCAGTTCCCTTCAGGTTCAATTCAGGTATAATTCATATTTCTCACATTTAAGGTGATGGACACAGACTAAAGTCTAATAGACTCCTAGTTCACAATATATTTGCTACAGAATGCATTCAGCTGTGAACGAGAGGGGAGTGGTCTGTGCTCATCTTGATCAGCTGATTAAGGCTGAAACAGATGCTGGATAGTCAAAAGACTAAGTAAAAAAGGTCATAAATGAAAGTGGGGGTAGCTGGTGTTACTTGAAAAATATACCATTAGTATTTAGGAGCAGAGAAGTAGAGAGAAATCTGCATGGAAATGAAGGTCTATGTAGTGTCAGGACGAGGCTCTACACTGTGCGCACAATTATTAGGCCCCTTTCACATTGTGTTCGGGCGTTTCTCACTTCAACAGATGAAGATAAATAATTGAGATGGGAAAATGTAGGTTTTTCATTTAGTTGCATAATTAATCTGCACAATGCCCAATAATTCTGCACACAGATATTCTCACTTTCTTAAATATTCTCGTTTAACAACTTTTTGGATTAACCAACAGCAATGTAGTTGTTCAATAATAAAATTAATCATCAAAAATACAAATTGACTAATAATTGAGCTAACAGCGTATAGACTTACATTGTAAAAGCCACTTCAGGCTCAACATAAACCCCTGTGTGATCTGGCAAGTCAGAATAGAAAACACGTGAGCCAAAAGACGACTTCAAAGGGTATTCCCATCTCCAAGATACTATCCCAATATGTAGCAGGTGTAAGAATAATAAGATTAGCAAATACCTCAAATTAGAAATATGGTATAGTTCTTCTGATAATTAATGTTGCTTACCACATGTGCAGGGCATTGCAGTAGAGTATTCATGGTTACGACCACTAATATAGTGATAATTTGTTAGTTAGTGGTCGTAACCATGGATACCTAAGCTACTGCAATGCCCTGCACATGGGGTAAGCAACATAATTTATAATAATTTATCAGAAGAATTATACTACATTTCTAATTGGAGGTATTTGCTAATAATATTATTATTACATCTACTACATATTGGAGTGGGGAATATCCCTTTAAGCGGCACTGGAAATTGGGGAAGACAGCGATCATTGAGTACACTAACAATTACACAGGTTTAGGCAATAAAAAATAGATTGGGAGTGCTTCTTCTTTAATATATATTGCGAGTTCCATTATCGCAGAATTGTGGACATAAAAAAAGAAGAATTAAGTGATACATCCACTTTAGGTGCCTGCAGTGCAGCAGCTACCAGAGGAGCCGGGATGCAGCTGCCCGAGTTTCAGGCACATGCACAGTACGTTCACAAGTCTAGTAAATGTAATATTCTTGAAAGGAATATTAAGCCAAGAGGCATTGTCACATTAATTACACTCAGACGTGGTAAGAGCTGACACGGTGGCTTATAACATCCAGGACTTAGAATGTGTAAATGCATCAGAAAGCAAATAAAAGAAAGGGGGACCGTCATTGCCCAACACCAGCCAGTGTAATGCACATCTAATTAATCAGACTGACTGCATGCTTGACTGACGCCTGCACAGCGACTTCCAGATCCCAGAGGGCCACGACTTTGCCACATCCTCTGATGATACATTCCTAGTTATGCAATGAAGAACTACTATTCACCCCTGAATTCCCAGTGCAGCAAAAGTGACAGTGCAATTATGTAGCGGAGTATGAGAACTGGGGCAGATTATTACGTAATTCACTCTAGTTATTAAAAAATAAATCCTGTGTAAATACAATCAGGGACAGACCGGAAGGCTATAGCCTGCTCTCCGAGTAGGATTTCGCCCTGGACTGTACACAACATACAGCTCAACGGGAATGAAGAAGAATTTCAAGCATATGCCGTGTTGGGAAGGTGGTGAATGGGAGTAAGGATCCTCAGTCCATCTATATAGTATATATACACATCCACTTTTATGTTAATTTGTAGACATCATTGCTGAGATAAAGACCTGTAAAAGGTTTAATAAGTTATTTTTTAATCAGTACGTAAGAAAAAGCCCCAAGTTATTGCATACACATCCCTAGGTTCCAGCTGCAGCAGTGCAATGGTTACCTCTTCCTTCTCCTGAGCTTTGTGCTACTCAACTTTCCTGGATGAGCTCCTCAGACCTCCTATTAGCCTGATAACACAGTGCCATGAATCTGGCAGCCAGAAATTGCACCAACATAGAGATACAGTGCTGGCCAAAAGTATTGGCACCCCTGCAATTCTGTCAGATAATACTCAGTTTCTTCCTGAAAATGATTGCGATCACAAATTCTTTGGTATTATTCTCTTCATTTAATTTGCTTGCAAGGAAAAAACACAAAAGAGAATGAAGCAAAAATCAAATCATTGATCATTTCACACAAAACTCCAAAAAAGGGCCGGACAAAAGTATTGGCACCCTCAGCCTAATACTTGGTTACACAACCTTTAGCCAAAATAACTGCTAACAACCGCTTCCGGTAATCATCAATGATTTCTTACAATGCTCTGCTGGAATTGTAGACCATTCTTCTTTGGCAAACTGCTCCAGGTCCCTGATATTTGAAGGGTGCCTTCTCCAAACTGCCATTTTGAGATCTCTCCACAGGTGTTCTATGGGATTTAGGTCTGGACTCATTGCTGGCCACCTTAGAAGTCTCAAGTGCTTTCTCTAAAACCATTTTATTGTGCTTTGGGTCATTGTACTGCTGGAAGACCCATGACCTCTGAGGGAGACCCAGCTTTCTCACACTGGGCCCTACATTATGCTGCAAAATTTGTTGGTAGTCTTTAGACTTCATAATGCCATGCACACGGTCAAGCAGTCCAGTGCCAGAGGCAGCAAAGCAACCCCAAAATATCAGGGAACCTCCACCATGTTTGACTGTAGGGACCGTGTTCTTTTCTTTGAATGTCTCTTTTTTTTTCCTGTACACTCTATGTTGATGCTTTTTCCCAAAAAGCTCTACTTTTGTCTCATCTGACCAGAGAACATTCTTCCAAAACGTTTTAGGCTTTCTCAGGTAAGTTTTGGCAAACTCCAGCCTGGCTTTTTTATGTCTCGGGGTAAGAAGTGGGGTCTTCCTGGGTATCCTACCATACAGTCCCTTTTCATTCAGACGCCGACGGATAGTACGGTTTGACACTGTTGTACCCTCGGACTGCAGGGCAGCTTGAACTTGTTTGGATGTTAGTCGAGGTTCTTTATCCACCATCCGCACAATCTTGCGTTGAAATCTCTCGTCAATTTTTCTTTTCCGTCCACATCTAGGGAGGTTAGCCACAGTGCCATGGGCTTTAAACTTCTTGATGACACTGCGCATGGAAGACACAGGAACATTCAGGTCTTTGGAGATGGACTTGTAGCCTTGAGATTGCTCATGCTTCCTCACAATTTGGTTTCTCAAGTCCTCAGACAGTTCTTTGGTCTTCTTTCTTTTCTCCATGCTCAATGTGGTACACACAAGGACACAGGACAGAGGTTGAGTCAACTTTAATCCATGTTAACTGGCTGCAAGTGTGATTTAGTTATTGCCAACACCTGTTAGGTGCCACAGGTAAGTTACAGGTGCTGTTAATTACACGAATTAGAGAAGCATCACATGATTTTTCAAAGGGTGCCAATACTTTTGTCCACCCCCTTTTTTAGGTTTGGTGTGGAATTATATCCAATTTGGCTTTAGGACAATTCTTTTTGTGTTTTTTTCATTGAAGACAAATTAAATGAAGATAATAATACCAAAGAATTTGTGATTGCAATCATTTTCAGGAAGAAACTGAGTATTATCTGACAGAATTGCAGGGGTGCCAATACTTTTGGCCAGCACTGTAGGTGAAGTTCGCAATTGACTGAGAATTTCAACATGTGTCAGTTAATGGGAATCAGTCAGTAGGATCAACCCTTCTAAGCAGTCTATATAGGCATGTAGGTCATAGGAAGCTGAATAAAGTGATACCTTGATATTTGCGATACAATGTCTTATTCCTGAGGAATCCATGTTTTTTTATATGTAAATGAGCTGTTCAGGACTATGGGCCTGAACCTGATCTGCATTAGAATCTGCCTCCAGAGCATGTTTTAAATAAAAGGGGGAGTTACCAGTGTGGTGTGTGATGGCCACTCTCTACTCTCCTGATCTCACTGCAGAGCTGTGTGTGATTATACCTGACACATCTGCAGGTTCCTCTCAGCTTCCATCTCACAGGCAGACAGGGTTGTAATACAGCAGAGCTGTGAGAGCTGCAGCTCTTCACGTGTTTGTTATGAGATGCAGTTCAGTTCTCCTGTTCTGTGTTCGTTACATGTCTCACACTGGTAATGCCCCCTTTCATTTACAATATATATACACATATAAGAAAAATGTGGATTTATCTGGAATAAGACATCAGATCGCAGATACCAAGGTATCATTTTATTCCGCTTCCTATATCCTACATGCCCATATTAACTGCATAGGAGATTAGCTTTGCTGCTGTCATTTGCAAGCTCAAAGAATCTTCTGGTAGTCTAGTTAGAGGCGTACATAGAAATCAAGGGGCAGTATAGCCAAAATTCTAATTGGGCCCCCTCTCTCCCACCAAAAAATGTTTGATAAAGTAGGTGGGGTCATATCTCCCAACTTTCATTTCATTAACAGGGAGAGGGACATGTATTGTGGCACATATACAGTAATTATGCCCCTATAAAAGCCCTTCGTGTTCTCACCCATGGCCATTATAGAGTATGAGAATACCAAAAATGCCCCCATCTACACACACAGAGAATGGGATATCCCAACATGTACAGTATGACATCCCACCATGATGCCTTGTAAACAGTATAATATCCCCAAAGCATGAAGCCCCTAAAATACCTTCACCCACAGTGTGATATCCCCATAATTCCCCCACACATAGTATCATGCCACCCTCACAGTATGATAATCTGACAGTTTGATGGCTCCCGCTCCATATGATGCCCCCAGCACCCTCACGGTATGATGGCTCCCGCTCTGTATGATGCCCCCAGCACCCTCATTCAGTATTATGGCACCTCAGAGATATGTCCTCACAACCCCTCACACCGTATCATGGCCACCACAGCCCCCTACACAATATGTTGCTCCCACAACCCCCACCCAGTATGATGGCCCCGCTCAGTATTGTAACCCACCACACAGTATCATAGCCCCACAGCCCACCTTCCACTCACTATGACGACTGCCATGGATCAAACCCACCCATTAAAATTAAAATAAAGGCAGCACACAGGCTCCATCCTGCGTCTCATTAGAGTGCTATTCGTTTTTGCCATTTAATAGATAGAAGCTTAGAGAACAGGTTGTAATGGTAAAAATGGACACAAGGACCAAAAATGGGGTGAAATTGCATCAAGCCCATTAATGAAAAACGGTCCATATTTTCTCATATGCAAAAAAAAACCCAGACATCTGAATGAGGCCTTAGGCTGGTTTTACATATCAGACATTCATGGTCCGAGTATGAACCACATACATTATATGAGGCTGTCGAGTTTGGGTCGGGAGACCCACAGGAGTTTCAGACATCATGGTTTGTCATCGAATCATCATGAATGTCGGATGTGTGAAGTTTGCCCTTTTTAAAGTTTTTGTGCAAATGTTGATAAACCCCCTTTATAGCCATATAAACTAACTCTCTATGTCCTACAACATGGATGTATAGAGCATTATAGCTATGCTCTGGTCATAATCAGCAGATGCAGTGTCTAAAATTCATATATTTTAGATTCTGTAGACATCAGTAACTTTTTTTTATGGAATCCATGTTTAACTATTAAAAACTTTTTACAACCTTTAGGCTACATTCCCACAATGAGTTTTTGGTGAGTTTTTTACGCTGCGTATTTATGGAAAAATGCAAATAACCTATACTTAATGGGTGCAGAAATGCTGCAGAAAATCTGCAACATCAAAAACTCATCTTGGGAACGTAGCCTTAAGGTTTATTTTCATGAGCTGACTGGGGACACTAAGGCTATGTTCACACATTGCGATTTTTCAGCGTTTTTTTCTGCAGCAAAACCTGATCTCTTGCCAGGAAGGTTTGTTCAGGACTTTGCTTGTTTTTTGCTGCATTTTTTCACTGTCCTTTTGTCTCTTTATGCATGTACATAAAGTTCAGTGAAAAAAAAATCTCATTCTATTTAATCAGGTTTTGACATAAAAACCGCTGAAAAAACGGACACCTGCGTTTTTGGTGTGTTTTTCAGCGTTTTTTCACCACCCATTACTTCCAATGGGTGAAAAAACGCTGAAAGAAGTGACATGCTCTATTCTGCAAAAAAAACATGCAAAGCACAAAATACTGATGTAACAAAAACCAAGGTGTGTGCATGAGATTTCTCGAATCTCATAGACTTTGCTGGTACTGTAAAACGCAGCAAAAAATTTGCATAAAAAAACACGCTGAAAAAACGCAATGTGTGAACATAGCCTTAAGCGACTGCAGATTTGCAATTGTTTTAAAGTCCGTGAATACAGGCAGACCGCTCTGAACGATGCTCACTGAAAGATCAGTAATAGCTCGTTCAGTGCGCATAGGCAGCCATTACTCTCGGCATTACAGGTCCTGATTACACAGGACGATGCGCTACTGAGAACGTTAATTTTTTATGCCGCACAAAAGATACGGTAATTTAACGTGATGAATGAGCATTTTGCCCATTCATTGCATAATCAGCAGCCAGTTTAGACTTTCAAGATTATCGGGAGTCGAAAAAGGGCTCATTCACAATAATCTTGCAGTGTAAATGGACACAATGAAGCAATCATCAGCTCACCGGGTTGAGAACAACCTGGAATGAGGGTGCGGTGCACGGAGGGTTCAGGATGGTTTCCTGAGCAAGTGAACCGTGAAAAGAAAAAAAGGTTGATGCATTTTGAGCTACACTAGCTCTTAATCATGGCCCATGATAAAGAACTAATGTAGCTCGAAACGCGTCGACCGTTGCGCCAATATTTTTGTTAACTTTTACTTTTTCATGTTTTAATCTACAAATAAATGTGATGTTTTAATGAATTTTGCTGTTGCTGGATTTACCACCTAAATGGACCCTTAGTTACATTTTTACACAATCGCAGGAGACACAATAGTAGTAACCCTGACACATCGTTCTGTAATACCTGTGAATGCTTTGACACCCAGTGACGTAGAACATTCAACACCCGGTTTGTAGCGGCCCTGCGTATTATGAACTCTTTGTCGCACATCCTTTCCATATTGTTAAAACCTTCAGGGTAAAAAAGAAAGAAGACAAAAAAAAAACAGAAAATGTCATATAATGTACTGTCAGTAAAACAAAGCATTCATTTCCAGAAGATTGGGCTCACAAAAGCCTATTCAGAGAATGTTTGATAGGTAAAATGCTGCAGTTCTGTTCAGACGTTTCCATCTAGGGTCACACGTATAAATAATACCATTTCATGTTGTAGTCTGGAAGGCAAAGCGGCTATAGCATGTTCAATTTAATTAAAAGAAGAATTGCCTGATACATCCTCAATAAAGACAGAAATCTACGAGCAATTGAACTATGGTGCACCGGGATTTAAAATTAATTTCCCCAGTTGCTGTAGGCAATCGGATACATTGGTGACAAAATGATGTTTTATAAGGTTCATTTGGTCTTATCCAAAAAGCATACAACAAGGCAATAATGGAGATGACAAAATCATATCTGGAGAAAAATACTAAGATAATATCGAAGGCAGGTTTAAGCTGGACATTTTTTTGTGCACTAGTATGGCATCCATACAGCAATTTTTTGTTCCAGGCAGGGACATATTTAGCATCACAACTGATACAATGGATGTCAAAACTGCCCCCATAGGCAAAAATGGGATCAGCTCCGGTGTCAGTCTTTATCCAGCAAACCTGTTCCACCCCAAAATGAAACAAAACATGTGATGGGGGTCTTTGTTCATACCTGGGGTCCTAAAGTCAAAATGATGTCAAAGCATCAATAACATGTCTCGACCAGTTGATATTTAATTAGTAAAAGTTCTGTTCGTTTTCTTTAGATAAATCAGTAGAACAACTGAAGATGTGAATCCTTGTAATATACCTAATTAAAGAAAAAAAAGTCTCGTTCCCCACCTATCAGGTTCTCTGAGGGATCAATTTAGAATTGCTGCCTACAGAAGTCTACAGAGACAAGAAGGGGGGAGTAGACACAGGCAGAAAGCGAGACCAACTCAAAGAATGCTGGATGCAAAACATAATAGTGAAAAATAGTCGTTTTCTTCATTTACACACACATGACCGCTGATTCTGAAACAGGTAACTTTCCTAAGACGAGCAGATATCTGGAACAAAGGCTAAAAAAAGGGAAAGTGGGGACAAAATAGAAATACATAATAGAAAAAGTGATGAAGAGGAAGGAGGTGATCAGATAATCCTTAGAGCCTATACAAAGCTTCGTGCATCTGTGCAGACACTGAACCGGCAGGACATGCCAGGATCACTAGGAAAAAGAAACCACGGCACTCACCACTCTTTTTACTTCGATGTTCTCTATTCCAGAAGTGTGGACACAAAACTCCATTGCTGCACCTACACTGTGTCTGGCCTTGAAGCTCTGTCATACATATGAGCATAGCTTAATTCTACTGTATCTGTAAGTACAGTTCACATTAGCTTCGTAGCTTTTGTTTAATAACAGAACCATTACAGATGCATTTTGAAGCAAAAAAAGGGGTTATTTGCTTCTTGATCCTGTTCACTTAGAATTTATGCTCAACAATAGAGCTGTAGACCAAGCAATTCCTGCCACTAAAGGGAACCTGTCACCAGTTTTTGAGCCTATGAACAAATGCCACCACCTTTAACTGCTCCTGCATTCTACAAACGTGTCTATCAGCTCCTGACCCCTCCGTATACCCTAGAAAATACCATGTGATATGCTCCCGCGCTGTATGTAAATGAGGGTGGTCCGGTCCGAGGGGCGTCCTCGCTGCGGTGTCTGTCCCTCCTGTCTGCTCCTAATCGAGTCCTCCTGCTTTGACTGATGTGACGCGTCATCCACATAGCAAACAGAGCTCGCGGCTGCGCAGTATCCTCACAGCACCGCACAGGCACACTCTACTCTGCCACACTTTGAGCAGAGGATAAAACAGCATTTGTTCATAGGCTCAAAAACTGGTGACAGGTTCTTTTTAAAAAGACAAGGAAACCTGACAGAATTGAGACTACCGCTCATGTGAACAGCACCTAAGCATGCACTTTAAAATCAATGAAATCACATGCTACTGAAACCTGTCCTCAAAGCATAGGAGAAGCTTTGTCATTTCTTTTTCTTTCTTTCTTTACCCATACTGTAAAAACACTGATGACACACTGATGGTAAAAACGGACACGGAAGACACACTGATGGTAAAAGCGGACACGGATGACACACTGATGGTAAAAACAGACACGGATGACACACTGATGGTAAAAACAGACACATGGATGACACACTGATGGTAAAAACAGACACGGGTGACACACTGATGGTAAAAACAGACACGGGTGACACACTGATGGTAGAAACAGACACGGATGACACACTGATGGTAAAAACAGACACGGGTGACACACTGATGGTAAAAACAGACACGGGTGACACACTGATGGTAGAAACGGACACGGATGACACACTGATGGTAAAAACAGACACGGATGACACACTGATGGTAAAAACAGACACGGGTGACACACTGATAGTATAAACAGACACGGATGACACACTGATGGTAAAAACAGACACGGGTGACACACTGATGGTTAAAACAGACACGGATGACACACTGATGGTAAAAACAGACACATGGATGACACACTGATGGTAGAAACAGACACGGATGACACACTGATCCACAACACTGATGACACACTGATGGTAAAAACAGACACACATATGATACACTGATTGATTGTAAAAATGGACACATGGATGATACACTGATGGAAAACACTGATGACACCGGTACCGGTTTTTCACGTACGTGTTTTATATGTACATGTGAAGGAGGCCTGATATCTGGGCTATTTTGGGCATTGAGGAAGGAACTTTTTTTGTCCCTTTTTTTTGGTTTTCAGTTCTGGACTACCGTTTTTAGGGTCAGTATTATGGTATAAATATTTATTAAGGATATTCAAGATTTTTTTTATGTGCTATAAATATCTTTGGAACTTCATACAGTGCGACCAAATATATTACATAATACGTCTTTATATTTTGGTACTTTTGAAGAATAAAAACATATATTTTATACCGGGGTGGGGTATCATTTTTTGTGTCAATGCATTTATTAGTGCTATTTGGGTGTTTGAGGCAGTGACTGGGATCATATACGAGGGACGTTATATATCCCCCAGAT
Source organism: Phyllobates terribilis (assembly GCF_046119375.1). NCBI lineage: Eukaryota > Metazoa > Chordata > Amphibia > Anura > Dendrobatidae > Phyllobates > Phyllobates terribilis. Next base: position 478,481,628 of record NW_027362761.1, read on the forward strand.
TGTGTACAGAGACCTATTAAACCCATTGGAGTGCATTGCAGTCACAAACTCACCTGCGGCTGCAATGCAGGAATGAAGATGAGCATTGACCTGGTCAGGCTATCTGGCTAAGGCAGATTAGTAAAACCCGGCAGGGCCTTCATTTCTTGGAGGAGGTTACAGGAAGGCAGTGGGGCGGCCTCCTCACTCCAACCCGGGTTTTCCAGTGGCTATTTCCACAGGTCCTTTAAAGACCCTGCATTAAGGATTAGTATTGTTCAGTGTTGGGACCTGCTAGGAGCATAGCAGGAAAGCTCGGCGGGCCTGTGTGTAGCTGAACCCACGCCTGGGAAGGCTCTGCACCCGCCAGGCTCTGAGCGGCCGGGCCGTTGCCCATAGCAACAGCTGTTATGGACTTATGTTAACATGACTGCGAACCGGAGGACTTTCTGTTTTACCCGTGAGTTGCTGAATAAAAGCTGCTTATGTTGGACTTGCTTGGGTCACTGCCTCAGTTACTGCACGGAGTGAACACCGCCGCCTTACAGGTGGTAAATATAAGTATTGCTTACATTATATTATATGTAGGGAAATGGCAAAAAAAAGTTAAAATTAGCTTCTAACATGGCCTCCGCCATCCGCTGTTAGGTCCCTGCCATAGTAACCCATTGGCACAGTGACCTTACAGAGGTTTCTACTGACTGATCTGTTACTCCTCCTGGAAATCTAGAAATAAACTTGGGTATTCAGACTCCCTTCTTTATGGAGATTAAATCCTATATAAGGCTAACATTACCCAAGTATAAATTATATTACATAGTAACATAGTTTTTAAGGTTGAAGGAAAACTAAGTCCATCTAGTTCAACCCATATCCTAATATGTTGATTCCGATGAAGGCAAAAAAATAAACAATGTGGCAAACACTAAGCTCCACATTGGGGAAAAAAATTCCTTCCAGACTCCACATACGGCAATCAGACTAGTTCCCTGGATCAACGCCCTATCAAGGAATATAGTATATATAACCTGTAATATTATACTTTTCAAGAAAGGCATCCAGGCCCTTCTTAAATTTTAACAGTGAATCACTCATTACAACATCATGCAGCAGAGAGTTCCATAGTATCACTGCTCTTACAGTAAAGAATCCCCGTCTGTGATTATGATTAAACCTTCTTTCCTCCAGACGTAGAAGAAGCCCCCTTGTCCCCGTCTCAGGCCTCAAAAGGTCTTTGGGGATATAAATTCGGGATATAAATAAATATATGTAAAGTTTACATTAGTAGTAAAGTATGGAAGATGCCTCAGATGTATCAGGTAATGGACATAAGGAGGTTCTGTGCAAACATTACGAGGAACATATAGATAAATAGCACAAAAGAACCATGGAGTAAAAAAATGATTAAAAAAGACAATTTTATTAAATTATTTAAAAATTAATATAGAGAACACATGTGATGACAAATGAATAGTCAATAGGTGGCACCACAGACAGGCAAGGCACTGGTGTTAATATATAGTAGAATACAGCATGAAGTATAATCAGTTGTAAGTGTCAAAAAAGAAAACAAGTATATGGCTGTATGAGCAAAATAACACACACTATGGATAGACCACCTAAAATAATTATACAGCCTAATAGTGCCCGTAGATGATAGTAAGATGACTAGTGACATGGAGACACTATAATGAGTAACACTAATCCTGCAAAGTACATAGCTCCAAATCAATAGAGAATACCTTGGTCTGATACTGTGGTTCCACAACCCCAACGCGCGTTTCAGCCTACGTGCCTTCTTCCGGGGGAGTGACATAACAATAGCATACTGCGTTTAAGTAGTTTACAATGTCCAATAGAGGAGACTTTCACATCATGTAAAACAGATACGCTGTAGTTGGCGTATGCACCACCGTTGAGCGTCAGAGGTCGGCATCCCTTTTCTATGGGTTGCATGTCAGAACTGATCGGACAGACTACGTAGGAACACACCTTAAGAGGAAAGCAAGCACGCAAACGCCCAGTTGTCAATTTATTCTTACATTTCAAGAGGGAACAGACAAATAGCGTAAACATTTATTCAAGTTTTTACTAAAGTATGTCAGGAGAGGTCTTCTTGAAAGACACACAGCCTCATAGTGTCCAATAAGACACTTGTACTTCAGAATAAAACTAATATACTCTGTGGAGACAAAAAGAAAAAAAAAAGTCAGCCTCCAAGTTGTGAAGGAAGAGATGTTTGTGTATTTTTCATTTATCTTAATCTTAAAGATTTTTTTTAAAATAAGAAGAAGTCAGAGCATAAATAAAGAGGCAGGCTACCGTTAGAAACCGGGCTCCTCAAGACAAATAATACACCGAGTTCCTGTAACAGAAGCTGCAATTAAGTGTCCCGCTCTGTTATCACCTTTGCCAGAAGCTGACAGTGATTATATGTCATCACACCTGAACAGATTATTCATTGCTCCGTGCAAGATATGTACATAAACAGTTCCCAGACAATGTATGTCTTGCTTTTCACTGCAATTATCCTAATTATAATGTATGAAGATGCAGACAGAAATTATACTTCTCTTGCACTAGTTAGCAGTTATGATGAAGTCTAAATAACACAACAAGGCCACGAAGAATAAAAAAAAGTTTTAATGGAAAATTTGTTTCTTGTAAATAGCTCCACTTTTTCCAAACAGTGTATATACATAGTACAGCTGTGGCCAAAAGTTTTGGGAATGGCACTCTAGATTGTTTTGAAAAGTGAGCAGATGAATTTAAAAAAATGCTATTTTACTATTTGCTGTGAAAATTAACTTCATCCCCAAAAACCCATTTCCATTGAATTTCAGCCCTGCCACAAAATGACCTGCTACCATCATTTTAGTGATCTTATTGTTGGATCAAAAGAAAGCGTTAATGAGGACAAAAATCACTAATATCATTCGGCGATGCAAACTGGTTGCTTGGTTGCTTTAAAACAGTTTTTGTTCTTGAAATCATGGTCTTCCTCTGCTAAGCACGGTTACCTTAAGCTAAGGAAACGTGTAGACATCATTGCTTTACAGGCAAGAAAATTGCTGCTTGTTGATATAGTTGCCATCTTACCATCTATCGGATTTTTAAGAACTTCAAAGAAAGTCCAACAAGTGGCAGGACTGTTTCCTAAAGAGGATTCAGCTATGGGATTGGTTCAACATTAGTGCAGAGCTTGTTCAGGGGAAGCAGCAGGCAAGTGTCAGTGCATGCACAAAAAGGCAAATGTTTTTGGAGGCTGGCATGTTGTCAGAAAAGGCAGCAAAGAAGCCACTTCTCTCCAAGAAAAAACATCAAGGACAGACTAATATTCAGCAGGAAGTACAGGGATCGGACTGCAGAGGACTGGGGTAAAAAATATTATCTCTGATGAAGCTAACTTAAGACTGTTCAGAATATTTGGAAGAATGTGTGTCCAGAAAAAAAAGGTGAACTCAACATTAAGTTCTATGTCATGCCAACAGTAAAATCCTGAGACCATTCGTGTATGGAATTGCTTTTCATCCAAGGGAGTTGGTTCACTCACAATTTTGCCCAGTAACATTACCATGAATAAAGAATTGGATCTAAACATCCTCCAAGAGCAACTTCTCCCCATGATCCAGGATCTATTTAGTGATGAACAATGATTTTTCCATCATGATGGAGACCAGATCACAAGGCAAAAGTTATAACTGAGTGGCTTGGTGACTGTGAAGAACCGGGGTCTTCCATGGGCATAACACTACTCAGACAACACAGGGCGAGGGTAAAACAGAGTGGCAATAGTTTATTGAACCACAAAACGGACAATAAACACATAGAACAGTCCCAGCAAATACCAAAGATGGTACAACATTACACAGTCCTCACCCTTCCACTGGCCCGCCTGGAATAGAACAGGTGCGAATTTGGGACTTCCAGGGCCAACGACCTCAACCAGTGGAGCTAGCAGTCCATCGAGGTACAAGGCGAGGAGACCCGAGGGTCCCACCGTGGCCTCTCCGAAAGTTTCCATGGGGCCAGATGACCGGCTGGTCCCAATCTGGCTTCTCCAAATGTTTCCATGTGTTCCAGGCGACCCCAAACAACATATCCATGGGGCCAGATAACTTCATCATCCCAACCTGGTCTCCCCAAATGTATCCATGGGCTCTCTGATGGTTAATGGAGCAGATCTGTATCTTTCCAGTCAGGGCTATATACCCTTAGGCTAGAATCATGTAGAATCCAAATCTGTGTCTCTTTGGGTAAAGCTATCCTACCAAGCTGACGGTCTCAGAGAGTATGATCTTTGATTCTCCTTGTAAAGTCTCTTTCCAATTTCTGTTTCAAGTCTCACTGCTACAGAAGCACATGTCCCTTAAAATAGTTAGTTGTCCTTCAAGTATACATTCACAGGTAAGGGGTTAGGGAGGGCATTACTCACAGGGCTCAGATATTATTGTTTGAGCTAATCTATTTACATAGTTGGTATAGTAGAGTGCTCCTTAAATCAACATCATTGTTTCAGAATCAAAGAAGAGACAACAATAAGGGTTATACAAATACTGATCTGACCTTCCTCAGCCACAGAAATACACATACATTTACAAGTCAACAAAAAGATAATCGTGTATTTCTCTTGGATTAACAAATTTAAACATCTAGTTGATTAAGATTATAAACTGTATTGTCACAGTGACTAAAACATTGAAATTTTAGTTCCATGCCCAGGAGAATCCGTGGTCAATCCTCAAAAAGTGGGTGGGCTAACAAAACTCGGAAATTGTGATAAACTTCAAGAACGGATTATACAAGATTAGGTTGTTATCAATCTTGATTTTACCCAGAAGCGGATATCCAGCATGGAGCATGAATTGCAGAAGTTTTGAAAAATAAAGATCAACTCAAAACTGTAAATATTGAGTCTTTGCATAAACTTGATGTATCTGCTAATAAAAGTTTAAAGACATGAAATGCTGATAATTATACTTCAGTAACCATAGAAACATCTAACTAAAGTTATGTGCACATGTTGTTTTTAAGACACCGATGTATCCGCATCGTTTTTGATGCAGAAGACTTTTCACGAAAAGACTAGCTGTGTTTTTCCTGAAGCATTGTTTCCAGAATTTTTGTGGCAGCTTTGCCACCAACATCTTCATTTTTAGATTTTATATACAGTGCTTTGAAAAAGGACGTTTCCACATTTTTTTCATGTTACACCCACAAACTTAAATGTATTTTATTGCGATTTTATGTGATATACCAACACCAAATAACAAGTGTTTGTGAATTGTAAAAGGAAATGATACATGGTTTTCTACATATTTTAAAAATATAAATCTGAAAATTGTGACGTGCATTTATATTTAACCCCTATGAATCAATACTTTGTAGGATCACTTTTCGCTGCAATTACTGCTGAAAGTCTTTTGGGGTACCAACTTTGCACATCTAGAGGCAGAAATTTTTGCCCATTCTTCTTTGCACACTAGCTCTAGCTCAGTGAGATTGGTTTGAGGTGTTTGTGAACAGCAATTTCCAAGTATTGCCACAGATTCTCAATGGGACTTAAGTCTAGACTGTGACTGGGCCATTCACACACTTGATTATGCTTTGATCTAAATTATCCTTTGTAGCCCTGGCAGTATGTTTAGGGTCGTTGTCCTGCTAGAAGAAGAACCTACACCCTAGTCTAAAATCTTTTGCAGACTAACAGGTTTTCCCCCAGGATTGCCCTGTACTACAAAGGATAATTTAGATCAAAGCATAATCAAGTGTGTGAATGGCCCAGCCCATCCATCTTCCCATCAACTCTAACCAGCTTCCCTGTCCCTGCTGTAGAAAAGCTTACCAACAGCATGATGCTGCCACCACCATGTTTGACAATGGGGATGGTGTTTTCAAGGTGATGTATAGTTCGTTTTCTGCCATACATAGCACTTTGCTTTTAGCCCAAAAAGTTCTACTTTGGTCTCATCTGACCAGAGAACCTTCTTCCACATGCCATGTAGGGGACACTGCTGACATGTGAAAGAAGGTGCTCTGGTCATTAGATTCCATCTAATAATGCTGCAGTCTCTGAAGATCAAGCTTAAAAATAATTTTACTCTACACAATTATCGGAGATCGAGTATTCTTAGGAATTATCGCTGACAAGAATTGTGCCGTGTAAATGCAACCTAAGGACCAAGATTTACTAAAATGTGTGTGGCTGTGTAGACATAACAATTGTTCACCCTGTTAAACATAACTAACCCTTCAATTGGTACTAAATATTGCAAATATTGCAAATTTTCTTCTGCAGCATCGAAATGTGAAATTCTAGCAGCTGAATCGTTCATGGTCAATTTGTAGTTAGGCAAGATGCCTAGAGAAAGGGATGTGTTGGATGTCCCCTTTTTCCTCCCCCATCCCCTTTTAAACACATAATAAAGCCAACATGCTTCATGGTACTTCACAGAGGACGTCAGAAAATATTGTTATTCATTGCACCATTTCTACACACAGAGCAATCTTCACTTTCCACAGGCAATGAACCATTGACAGAAATCAGCCACTGGATAATGGCCCAAGTATTTATATCTGGATTCTTTTACATAGATGACACTAAAGCATCAGTGCACATCTTATCAGTCAGTGCCAGCGTGTTAGCTTTCCGTCACCTCTGTTATATCCCATGTTTTGATTTATTGACCTTATTCACATGTCATTTCTTTCTCGGCTTTGCATATATTATGATACATATTAGAATTTTCTTACAAATCATCTGTCATTAGGACAATGATGAAGTTTATATTGTGGAGGAGCACACGTCTGTGAAGACAGCTGCTGACATCTGTACATATGTTTTAAGAAGACTGTATTGTGCTCAATCAATGCGTGAAAATAACAGAAGTAATGGGGCAAAATAAAGAAAAAAATAAAAATAGTAAAATATGAATAAATCAGCCTTTTAACATTAGACAACTGAATACACTTTGCTTCATTGTTTTCAGGTTGATGTTTCCAGCCACTTCTAAAATTCTGCTGGTTGCCCTTGGAAACAGACAGCGCCTTAGCTCCTGTCTGCTGTCAGACATGTGACCTAATAGCTTAGGCGTAACTGTAATAGTGTCCGCTGAGCTCCCACAATGCACTGCTCCCTAGCGACACAAAATCATTACAAATACAGTAAAATATGTGCACAGATTCACAGGTCTTATGTAGATTTCTGCAAAATGTAAATTCTTGCTCAAAAGCGGAGTCATTTGATTACTTTTGCTGACTTTAGATCTATTAAATGGTTTGTCTGGAATTTTTGGATTTCTCTTTTTTTATACATCCTCTTTTTTAAAGTCAATTGTCTACTACTTGGGTCATCCATTTCCAATTTGTCATCAAGCCAAGCTTTAATCCTTGTGTCAAAAAATAAAACTAACTCAAAATAATGAATAATAACCTAGGGCTCAAGAGATAAATCAAAAAATATTTATTTCTATAGTATCAAAAATAAAATAATAATGCTACATTAGGACAATTTTTTTCCCTCAGTTCACTAGCATCCTATATTTAGATAATTAGATTACTGAATATATTTGGTATTATTCCTAAAATAAGTGCATATAACCCTTACAGTAGAAAGCACTATGATATTTAAATGAGTTAGCCTTAATAAGCTCCCTAAATTAGGGTCTTGTCCAAAGTTACTATACCTATAGAAATATACCATAAAAAAACATAAGACAGAAATTGCTGTTATGTCACAAGTTGTACAACTTTGACAGTTACACTTGCACAACTTTTATGGGTACAGTAAGATCAGTAGAAGTACAATTATTTTAAGTGATATTCATACTTCTCTTACAATACATCATTTTGCAGCTCTTACCTGGGGGGCTCCCATGTCCAGCAGCAGCTGTTGCAATGGCAAAGGCTGAAGCAGGAGAGACGGAGCAACAGCGAGAGTTGTCAGAAGTCTGCACTATAAAATAATGAAAATTACAAAATTATGACAAATGTTAAAGTTTCAGAAACAAAACGTATACTGTAAAAAATGTAAAGGATATATTAATATTCATGCTATCCAAGTGTAAAGGACATATTGATACTCATGCTATAGCAACTCCATTTTGTCTGCTTGCTTTAAAATCATGTTATTATACTCCTTGCATAACATGCATTCTTTCCTTCTTTTCTCATGCTTCACATGCATCTTTCCCACACTAGCCTTTTCTCACAAGAACATTCTGTGAGACACCCTGCTCCTGTTATCTGACTAGTCTGAGCCGGGATGGGTAACCTTGTAAATTTCCATCATGCGCCGAACTAACGATGATATATGACCATATGTGTGTTTCCGTAATAATTGCACTAACATTGGCCTAAGCCTACAGTACGGCTGTAGATGATTGGCTATTGATATACTCAAAACAATATAAAATGCTAAGTAGAAATAAACGGGATTAGAGATTCTCTGAATCCTCCCATACAGAGCACTGTCTCCGTTTGGTTTTCTGTGGATTGCAATCAACCTTATAACATAATAATTTGACACTCACTTGGTCAACCGTGAAGGGCCATTGCCCTCCCTCAACAAAAACATTTATAGTAAACTATAAAACAGTAAACATTGAATGCAGAGCATCTTTGCACATTTTCCTTTTCAAAAGTACATTTCCGCTTTAAAAATCCACCCTCCATAAAGAAAGGATGCCACCAGGTATTAGATGAGAGCAGCAGGAGGAGCACTGTGTCACTTACTGGGATTATAGCTGTAGTTTTGTTAAAACACTGTCTGCTGCAGCTCTGCTAGTCCTTTCACTGATGACATTTTACCATTCTTGATAATCTTCAGCTCTATCTATCCTTACCCCCCCCTCCACCACCACCACTGATTGACAGCTTTTAACCTTTCATTACTAACAAACTTTCCCTTCTTAGGAATCACCGAAACCTGGCTCACTCCCTCTGACACAGCCTCTCCAGCTGCACTTTCGTACGGTGGATTCTATCTTTCTCACACACCCCGCCCCATTGGCAAGCATGGCCGAGGAGTTGTTTTTCTCCTGTCAGATAACTGCTCCTTCACCCCAATTCCACTGCTACCCTCCGTTACTCTCCCCATTTTTGAGGTGCACTGTGTGTGTATCTACTCCCCCTCCAACCGGCTGTCATTTACCACCCCCCAGGGTCAGCCACCACCTTCTTCGACCAAGTCACCACCTGCCTGTTTCATTTCCTTTCCGATGACATCCCCACTAGCATCATGGGCGACTTCAACATCCCCATTGACACTTCCCTCTCAGTTGTCTCTAAGCTTCTATCGCTCACGTCCTCTTTCGGCCTCACTCAATGGTCTTCCGCAGCCACTCACAAAGATGGCCACATTCTGGATCTTATCTTCACCCGACTCTCCCCAGTCCCGCAAGCTCGCTGCCTCGGGGTAACCCTGGACTCTCATCTCTCCTTCAAACCACATATCCAAGTCTTCCTGCCAACTTCAACTCAAAAATATTTCCCGGATCCGCACATTCCATCATCATCTCCTGCTTCGACTACTGCAACCTCCTGCTCTGTGGCCTCCCTTTCAACACTCTCGCACCCCTCCAATCTATCTTAAACTCTGCTGCCCGACTAATTCACCAGTCCCCCTGCTATTCCCGTCTCTCCACTCTGTCAATCCCTTCACTGGCTCCCCATTACCCAGAGACTCCAGTTCAAAACCCTAACCATGGCATACAAAGCCATCCACAACCTGTCTCCTCCATACATCTTTGACATACTTACCTGCACGAAACCTCCGATCCTCATAAGATCTCCTTCTCTACTTCCCTCTTATCTCTTCTTCCCACAATCGCATACAAGATTTCTCCCGTGCATCCCCCCTACTCTGGAACTCTCTACCCCAACAAATCAGACTCTCGCCCACCGTGGAAACCTTCAAAAGGAACCTGAAGACCCACCTCTTCCGACAAGCGTACAACCTACAGTAACCACCGCGCCACAATACCACTGCACGACCAGCTTTGTCCCCACCTACTGTATCCTCACCCATCCCTTCTATATTGTGAGCCCTCGCGGGCAGGGTCCTCTCTCCTCCTGTACCAGTCAGCGACTTCTATTGTCCAAGATTATTGTACTTGTTTTTATTATATAAACCCCTTTTCACATGTAAAGTGCCATGGAATAAATATAATAATAAATAATAATAATAATCTATGCGTAGTGTAGACAGAAAGCGGTAAATCAATGGTGTGGATGGGATTAGACAGAGCTCATTATTGAGAGGACTAGCAGAGCTGCAGCAGATAAAAAAAGTGATATTATCAAAATTACAGCAAAGAGCCAGTAAATGGCACAGCGCTAGAATTTGGGTCTTTGTCCTTTTTTATTTTTTACTGCCCTCAAATTAGGAATCATAAACCTGGTAACAGACAGCCTTTAGGGTATTCATCTTTATGTTAAAGAGAACATGTCACTTGTTCAAAAAAAAGTGAGTCAAATGCCTTGGAAAAATTACTGAGTTTTCCTGATTCTGCTTATTTTTCCATTTAAAGCTTCATCATTCCATTGCAGAGATAATCACATTTGTTGCAATATGTGAAATCTCTGCTTAAAGGGAACCAGTCACCAGGTTTTGTTTATCCCCATATAAAGTATGGCTAGTACCTGTAGGCCCTGATCTACAGCATTTTAGATTGCTTTCTATATGTCCCAATGTGCCCTGCATGACACAGAAAATAGCTTTTATTATACTCACCTACGCCGCGGTCCAGTCTGATGGGCCTCCACTCTTCTTGCGATCGCTATCCTCCTTCTTCCTTCGTATGGATGATGCGTCCCATGTCATCCACAGAGTGTCCTCCATTGCGCTCCTGCACAGATGTACTTCTCCCTGCCCTGCTGAGGGCAGAGCACATTACTGTAATGCGCATGTGCGGGGAAAGACCAAACCGCGCCGGAACATGTACACAGCAGTACTTTGATCTGCCCTCAGCAGGAAAGAGAGAAGTACACCTGCGCAGGAGAGCGATGGGGGACACTGTGGATGACGTAGGATGGGTCATCCACACAAGAAGGAGGACGGTGATCACAAGAAGAGAGGAGGCGACGGATCAAGACCAGCGACACCCATCGGACCGGATCGCCCTGTAGTTGAGAATAATAAAAGCTCTTTTTTGTGTTATGTAAAGCACATTGGGGACTTGTATACAGCATTCTAGAATGCTGTAACAGAGGGATTACAAGTACTGGCCCTACCTTATATCGGAAAAACCTACTGACAGGGTCCCTTTAAAGTCCAACAGAGAATTTCTTCAAAGACTTCTCTTGGTGCTTGCGCTTTAATCCCTTCCTCCTAGATGCTGTGAATCACAGCTCTGCAGCTGATCTAGCAGTCTGAGATGCCGTCAAACTGTGACTGGCAGTGTCTGGGAAGGACAGATGAACGTGCATGCCCTGAAAACAATGAAAAACGCTGAAATACAAGCAGGGATGTCACATATTGCGATCCAAAAGCAATAACTGTGAATATCTCTGTAATGCAACACAGAAAAGTTGCAGAATCAGGAGAGCTCAGGGATTTTTCGAAGGTATTTCAAACAATATTTTGAGCAAGTGACAGGTCCTCTTAAAGCAATGGAGAGATTGAATTTAAGGGAGTAGAGGGGGTGTAATTTACTAACAAGTAAGGGCACATGTACTGATATTAGTAAATTAACTCCCTTACTTAATTATAGTCCAAGGCAAGAATTTTCCATGCAACCTGTTTAGTTCCATAAAAGGGTTTTATAGGAAGGAGGGTACATCGCTATGATCAGACCTCATACTTAGGGCACAAGCATAGAACGACCATGTTTTCAAAGCCATATAATGGATGATTTTAGTTGGGATCATGAAGCTATGGTTGGGTCGGGAATTATAGCTATAATGCATATAAGAAAATATGGACACTATATGGACATGGGAATTGACCTTTAAAATGCATCACTAGGAATAATCCCACTAATTAAACATACAAGTAGAATGTGCTAAGCATGGTATGGTCTTTCCACACTCAGCATGGGTGATCATGAATAGCAGCTTATGAACAATTCCTGTAGTTTTGCTAAATTTGAATGTCAGAAAAAAATACCCTTCCTATAAAATACATATATCTTTAATAGTATACACTGAAAATACCCCATTAATTAAAATAGAAATGTATAATTGTAGTTATGGACAGTCAGTCCCTACACAGTGAGGATAATAAACCATCAACCCTATAGGGATAATACCCAAAACAGGTGCATATTAAAGTAGCAGGGAAAAAACAACATAATACAAGATAAGGTAATAAAACACAGAGTAGTATAATTCCTTTACTTTGGACCTTTTGTTTTCCCTGCTACTTTAATATGCACATGTTTTGGGTATTATCCCTATAGGGTTGATGGTTTATTATCTTCATTGTGTAGGGACTGACTGTCCGTAACTACATTTCTATTTTAATTAATGGGGTATTTTTAATGTATACCAATAAAAATTTATGTATTTTATAGGAAGGATTTTTTTTCTGGCTCTAAATTGATGTTCGATATCCTATTTAGTATTTTTTGTAAAGTGCTGCGGAATATGTTGGCGCTATATAAATAAAAATTATTATTATTATTTATCCAATACCTGTGAGCAGTTTTGCTAAATGCCATGGGGTTCATGGTCTGTATATCCTGAACTTCACCTTTCATGGGCAAATTGTTGTGGTGTTGAATGGTAAGAGGTCCTTCGAGTAATCGGGCACAGGGATCTATGATGTCTACCCCTGGTGTTCGAGATTATTAGTAGTGTGATGGGCGCCTTATAGAATTCACATGAAAATCAGGACTAAAATCACATGAATCCCTAAATATCAGACACTGTACTGGTTACCAAAACCATTGCAGCGATAAGAGCAGTTAGCTGGGCCACGACAATAATTGTTCATTGCTAATAACGGATTCCTCTATATCTTGAATATCCAGTCTTCGGAAGTCTCCATGACAACATAAACAGCCTTTGTCTAGAAATATATTTTTTCATGATGGGTTTTCGTTACCATGGCATTATAAAACTTCTCTCCCATTTGCAGATCTTGTTACATAATATAGATAAGGAATGGATTCATTTAGAAATCATTATCCGTTTCTCTTTAGCAAACCAATATCCTGAGTCAAAAAAAAAGAAAAAAAAAATTGCACGTAGTCATATTGCCACCATAAACGGCAATAGTTAATTAAAAACACAGAGAAAAAGTCTTTAGTCTGGAAATAAAGAGTTATTAAAAAAAAAAAATGACTTTTACAACAGGATACGTGAAATGTTCATATGACAATGACACTATGTAATCAGGTTTAAGATCTATGGTTCATAGGACGTCACCAATCTATTACAGTCCTGATGAGAGCTGCAATAAAAGCTGATGGAAATGACAGAGAAAGGCAACATCTGTCCTGCGCTTTACCCGATCGTCAGAATACACACCAGCGCTGCATCTATAAATATATCAAAATAATCTATCCAATTAGCGCTTCTTCAGATCACAAAGGCAGCTGAACGCTGTGGAGACAGAGTCCAATCAAATGCACAAATTACAATGAAAAATTTCAATGCTTCATAGGATTTACCACATGGCAGCTGTCAGAAATGACAATTTTCTAGTCAAAGGCCCTCATTAAACTATGTGCGCAATAATGATTTATTTTTTTCTTCCGCCTTTCTCTTTTCTTTGTAGAAGACTGAAGGAACATTGGAACCTCCTAGAGCACCAGGAACCTGTACGCCGAAATGGGGCTTCTGCGTACAAGGTTCAAGAGGAAATCAATATCGGGGAGAAAAAAAAAAAAAGAATGAGCGTAGATCATTATCTGCCCTATAATTTGTAAATTTTGACATTCATTCAAGACAAGTAAAATGTCTCAACGACACAGCACATTGAGTCAATTTTAACCATCCCCACTGAGGGGGTCTTGAGTAACCATAAAAAGAGTTCAGAGAGTAACAGAAGAAGAAAAGGAATTGATTGGGCATTAGGAGAGTGAGAGAGGGGAAACAAGGAGGAGTAATTGGTAACTCTATAGAGCGTTGTAGTGCTGAAGAGCATCTAAGACAGTGTTTCCTAAACTCCAGTCCTCACGGCCCCCACAGGTCATGTTTTCAGGATTTCCATAGTGATGAACATGTGAGAGGATTCCTGATGCCTTGATGATTCTTCTATCACCTGTGCAATACTAAGGAAATCCTGAGAACATGACCTGTGGGGGCCGTGAGGATTGGAGTTTGGGAAACACTGATCTAAGGCTTAGTGCCCACGATGCAGAAATGAAGCAGAAATTTTCCTGACCATTTCTGCATCTCCTTGGCAGAAAAACGCATGCTTTTTTTACATGCGTTTTTGACGCATATTTGCATGCGTATTTGCCATGCGTTTTTCCAATGCACTGTATAGGCAAATATGCATGCAGAAACGCACAAGAATTGGTCATGTCCGTATTTTTTCTGCGAGTAAAATCTGTGCAGAAAAAATACGGACCATGTGCACAGAACTTGCAGAATGTCATAGGAAGTCATGGGATAAGGTATGTAATGCGTTTCTGGAGCGTTTACGCGCTGCAAATACACACCAAAATACGCACCAAAAACGCATCGTGGGCACACAGCCTATGAGGACTTGGGAGGAGAGATCAAATAGTTAATTTGGCATTGTGGAGAGGAGTAATGCTACGGAAATAATTGGAGGGTTCCTTGTAGTGAGAACTGACTGGTATACATGATCCAAGGTTCCCAGATAGCATCATAAAGATCCCTGGAGTCTTTTCTTTTAGCTTCACTACATTCAAAAATCACAATAAGATTAAATCTATCTCTAATTGCATGAAAGGAGAGAAAAAAAACTTTCTCTTGGAAGCTGTATGGATTTTAATTTTTACATAAAATAAGTGTAAATCTCATCTGTATAAGGCCAAATCTGTACGGTGTAATCAGTCCCCTTATCAGCCCTACGTACCATATGACAATTTTTGTAACCAAATAGTGGCAGGTTTCGTTATCTCAGTAAGGCGCAACGTTAAAGACTTGAAGGCTACTGAACCCTTTTACAGACGTTTCTTATGACTCTCCCAGTAACACCTGCTGAATGTGAGGTCTGTGTGTCCAGGCAGAGCTGTGTGAACAAAGCATAAAAGTCAAGGTATTTATCGAACTTCCCAGGCAAGTTGCTATTACCTCCTGCTGGACGGTACCGGAGATGCCGTGGAGTGGATGGAGATCGACATGGAGAATTCTCAGCTGTGTCTGGGGCAGCGTTACTCTCAGCGATGGTCCTGTCTATTGATGCAGATTCTAAGACAGCAGCTGAAATAATATCCATACATACATATCATATCAGTTGTATAATTAAGACAAGGGATAATTTCCCTATTTCAGTTTGAAAGAATAAAGAATAGTTTTTTATTCTCATTTCTTCAATAGAACAGAATTAGTATCAGTTTAGGGGGGAGTATGACAGATTGCCTTTAAGGGTGTTTTCACATTGCACCTGCCTGCAAAACAGGATGGAGACGCATGCGCCGACAGGGTCATAGACTATAATGGTGTCGGCAGAGCAAACAAGCGCTCTGCAGTGCATCATTTTCAGGCGTATACACCTACTAGAGAAGGACACCCAGAAGCAGTCTACTACATCTGGTTGTCCGCCTCAAGTAGGCGTACACGACCGATAATGATGGATGGCAGAGCTCATGTTTGCTCTGCTGGCACCATTATAGTCTATGGCCCTGTCGGCGCATTTGCCCACATTCCGTTTTGCAGGGGGAGATTCGAACATAAGCACCCACCAAGCAGGGCTGTGGAGTCGCTAAGCCAAACCTCCGACTCCTCCATTTCCAAGACACCAACTCCAACTCCCTCATACATGGCTCATGTTTAAATGATAAATTTACTGTAGCACAGATTCATCTCATCTAAAAGTCTAGACCCTTAGATCAGGAATAGGACAGACATTTATAGGACATATCATAACTTTCCCAAATTCTTATGAAAAATATTCCCCACAAACTGTATTGAAATACTGTACCCAATTTATTATATATTTTACTAGTTGGAGACGGTCCATTTTATACAGACTCCGATTCTGACTCAACCAAAATGGGCTCTGACTCCATGACTCCAACGCCACAGCCCTGCTACCAAGCATATAACTAAACGCAATGTGAAAGCACCTTAACAGGGTAATAAAGGTCTGTACTTAAAAGAAAAAAAAGACAGAATATCAATAATTTATCAAAGCGTGTGCTCCAAACCACTCACACAGCAGATGATCCAGAACCCCAAAAAATAAATACATCAGTAGGTGTACTTGAATGACAATTTAAATAGTAAAAAATAAAGAATATTTGGTTACAATGGGCAAAAAAATTAAATATACCGTATATTAAATTTATAGGGACCCAATTACACTATACTGAAAACTGCACAGATAATCTTACATTGTCAATGACTTTTGCACATTTACGTGGAAGAACTTTTTGTTACCTCTGTGAATGCTTCTCCGTAACTTGTTACATAAATCAATGCGTGGGTTCTCTGAATTCTCATCAAGGCATCCTGGGCTTTGCTCTGGAGAGGAGAGTCCTTTACTGAGGTCCAGAGGTACTTTGCTAGTGCTGGGTGGCGGAGAGGTTGCAGGGCTGAATACGGAATTTGGGCTGCTTGCGCTGGAGGATGTGGATAAGTCTAAAGCCCCAATTCGTGAATTTAAGGGCGAGTTTAGGGACAGTTTTCTTGCCCTGACAGGGGACGACGTTCTAGAAAGGGACAATGGAGGTGGAGAAGAAAACTTGCGGCAGAGATGTGGCGATTTTCCATCAAAGCTTTGGCTAGATGCGAAAAACAACTCTAAAGATCTAGGAAAGGAAAGGAACACTTTCAGAGCTCATTGATCGGTAGAAGGACTTTGATCTTTTCTCCAATGTTTTTATCTAAAACTATAAATAGGCTACATAACATAAAGAAGAAAGGTTATTAATGGATCTCAACCACCTAATTCCATTTTGGATACAGTCATACAGAAAAAGATTATAATCTTGACGCTGCAGGTTTAAGGTCCATTGATTCTTTGAAAATTAAAAAAAGTATTATATAATACATCAAGTGAGCATTAGATGAAATAGGTAATCTTATAGCAGCAATTGTATTGCGGTAATTATTCATGTAAGCCGGTATGACATTAGATTAAGGGTCTGGAGTGCACGTAAGCCGTAATCACTGCACTTTTTTCCTAACATCATACGTGCGAAAATTGAGGGAATTATACTTTGAATATAAAATAACAAACTAATTTGAGAGGCGGCTGTCGGAGTTACCTGACTGGTATTGACGTGAAAGGTCGCTTGTAAATATCAGCTAGCTTTTCCAGCACTACAAAAGCGGTGGTGAATATCCTGTAGGTATGCAGGAAAGTGTTGAGAAAATCAATGCTGAGGAAGCGCAAGTCAGTCAATCTCTCCAGGAGACGCTCCACACTGGCATAGCGGATCTGAGGGACCTTGCAGGAGTTCAGAGTTTTGCTGAAGCATATATCGATATCGTCTCTATGAAGTCTGGCATCGGACCTTAAATGTGAATATAACATTGGGGTAATGTCACAATTCCGGGTGGTCAGATCACAGGCAGCAGAGAAAAGCTCTCTGATCTTCTTATTTCTACCTGTTGTATTGACAACAGTCGTGGGGCTGAAGGTCCCCAATCGCTGTCACGGGTCAGAAGCAAAAAGCAGGAGATCCAGGGCACAAGTATAGAAGTCCAAGTACTTCTCATACTGTTCATGATGGGTTGAATTTGACCACAGTTCCCAATGGTCCCATGTCATCCTTTAATACCCCTTTATTTTTTACTGAATCACCGATACCCAATATTATTACTGAAATGTTATTGCTTCCTCAACTACTGTTTGCAGAGATGTTCGATTACGATTGTATCACAATGCAATACTATGAGGCTATTTAGTTGGCGTTTAGACAAAATTTTCTAAAAACCATATGTAACTTTTGACCGTCACCCCACCTACAGGACACAATATTCCTTAAAGTGGTTGTTCAGAATTGAAACATTGATCGAGAGGTCATCGAGGTCAGATCAGTGGGGGGCTGCTATTGGTCACCCCCACCGATCAGCTGTTATAAACTATCAGTGGCCGGATGAAAACCGTACGGAGCCAGAACAGTCGGGCTCCATGCACTGTCTAGGGCCGTTCTTTGGTATGGCAGCTCAGCCCCTATTGAAGTGAATGGACGCTAAGCTGCATTATCCTGGGAACAGCCACTACACAGTGTATGGAGCTGGGCTCTTGCGGCTCCATAAATAAACTTCAGGTTGCCAAAGTAGCTGATAACAGCTATTTGGTGATGGTGCTGGGTATCCTAATATAGATAATCAACCTTTCAGCTCTGGTCAACCCCTTTAAAGTTATTGAGAAATATCACATGAACAAAGTCACCTTATAACCCAGGTATGAAGAAGCTATAGTTTAAAAACAACTTTTATATGTAAAATTGTCTCTGATCGTGAACACCTTCTACAAATGATAACCAAGCTTACATAATGAAAAAAATAAATCCATAGATGACAAGTGCAAAATCCATTGCTATTGCACTCCAGGTATGAGGGTCGACCAGGACTTTTTTTTTTTTTTTACTATGGGCCTAAAAACTAACAGGCAAGTAGATGTTAACAGAGACAACTACTTACCTGTTCTACCTGACGCTGGCTCAGAGTAGTCACAGACCGCTCCTCCTGGAGATTCAGGTGCTCCATGTTAACAGAGCAGCTCTTCCTCTTCCCGCAGCTGGGAAGCAGGGAGCCGGCTGTCAATCAGCTTGACGTCGGCAGTAACGCCCCAGCTACACAGCAGAATGGAAGAGCAGCCGCTGCTGTCAATGTGTTGTCAGCGGCAGCCTCCGAATTGCGTTCTGTGATTGCTCTAGGCTGGCAGAGATGGGCGTCTGGCAGAATAGGCAGATAGTTAGCAAATACCTGTTAGTTCTTGGGCCCGTTGTAAAAAAAGGCATGTTTAACTTAAACTGCCCAAACTTCTTCTCTCCAACATCTCTGTTCTTAGGGCAGGTGCACACAACAGTTTTTCTCTCCATCCAAGAAAAACAGTCCAGTTATGCTCATCACATTCTGATCACTTTTTTTCAGAGGTGGAGTGAAAAAAAAAAAAGTTTCTCCATCTTCTCCATTAAGACAGTCGGTGAAAATTGGACCACACTCTGATGTCATCTTCTGAGTGTGGCCCAATGTTTTCCATGGACTCAGACTTGCACTGCCGATTTTGACCTGACTCTTGGATCAAAATTGGACAGGTCACTCATCTTTGGACATGTGCACAGCCCCATGGAAAAACATGAGTACGAGTGCTATCCGTGTCCGTGAAAACCACAGAGAGCACTTGTCCAAAATAAATGGTCATGTGCACCTGCCCTTAGTTGCGGATTGGGAGACCCCAATATATACAAGATAGAAAGTTAGTCCCTCCAAAATCACTGGGTTTGAATAACAATTTTCAACAGTTTTCCATCTTTGTAACGACCTGCGCACATGAGAAGGACACATTTAAAGGCAGAGATTTGGAAAACCATAGGAAATTTAAACAGAAAATAATAATAATTTATACAGCAGAAATGATAGTGCTTCTATATGGGCACGTCTGCAGGACTTCTCTAGAGCTGCACCACCACTTTGTACATACCTTTCTTACTACATGTCAAAAAGACAGTAAGGCCATTTATATATTTGACTCAACACATTATGTTTGTTTCACTCCTGAGTAAATGCTTATGGACTAGACGCCTTCTTACCGGATCATGTGTGGCACTGTAACCTTGGAGTTCTCCTCATACACGTTGCTCATCAAACCATTGCATCTTATATTCTCAATGCACTGTCAAAATAAAACAATGCATCATTAGTAGGATTTGCCTGAACCAAAATTTTAACATTGTAATTGTCTCGTGTTAAAGGGCACCTCTGCTTATCGTATGCCATTTAGTGATTCCTAGCAATATTACTGCCAGCCGAGCTGAAGTTTTCTCCAGGGTAATGGCTAAATAGCATATGCGAGTGACAGCTGCACTTCTCCCAACAGACTGTGCACAGATATATCATTTTACCTCCGCGGCTCATGCAGACATAGAACATGAAATCAACGTGCACACCAAGGTTTGCTTTCCCATCCCCTGATTTCTGCAGATCTCCTCTGTAATTTCTTCCTTTTTCAGATGACTTTGAAATAATAGCTGTAATTAGAGGCTTCATTATACCAGTTCTTCATCAGAATGAACTAAAAATTAATTTGTCTGTCGGAAATGGTGTTATATAAATATGGTAGCTGTATTACAACATGCAACGCTCATATTTCCTGAAGCACTGTGTGTTTGCTTTATGGCAGCTGCAATGAAAGGGAGATAATGCAGGTGCGGACAGAAGGTGGCCCCTGTTCAATAACAGTATAAGGCTATGTGCCCACGATGCAGAAATGAAGCAGAAAATGTCTGCATCTCCTTGCCCAGAAAAACGCGTGCGGATTTTGACACGCGTTTTTCGCGCGTTTTACAAGCGTTTTGCACATGCGGAATTGCCATGCATTTTCTAATGCATTGTAAATGGCAATTCCGCATGCGTAAACGCACAAATAATGGACATGCTGCGGATTTTTGAGTGAATCAAAAACGCTGTGGAAAAATCCGCAGCATGGGCATTGAAAGTGCGGAATTTCATTGGGGACCATAGGGGAAGGATTACGAAGCGTTTCCCAAGCGTTTACGCTGCAAAAATTCTGCAGCATAAACGCTTGAAAAACGCATAGTGGGCACGGACCCTAAGGGTCCTTTGCAGTCCAATAGCTCATCATAATGCACAATTCCACCTGCTTTGGAGGTGGTCGTGACCCCCTTACTGCAAGAGTGGTGGACTGTGCTGCTGTGTTCCTACCCCTGAAGACACCAATCGCGTCAATATTGTGTAATGTAAATAGTGTCATGCGTTTCTGCGCCTTTAGTGTGAAATGTGAACTATGAACTGTGGTTTTAGTGTATATTAAAAATAGGCTGTGATATGGGGTAGTATAAGTACTGTTAACATAGTAATGTGAAGTATAATGTGCGTAGTACATGGCAGCAGTATAGGACATGTGATAGCATGCAGTTTAAGGATAGGACAGAAGATAAGGTAAGATACAGTTAATGTTTGGGGTTAGCCCACAGTGGGAGGGGACTAGTGCTAGTAAAAAACAGAGACTTCCTGATATACATTGAGATAGGGAAGTACAGTCACAAGTTCAAGTGCAGTGGGCTGCTAGGGCCAGCATGTGCCCATCGTTCAAGGCAGTGGGAGGCCGTACTAAAATGCCAGGCGAACATTCCGGTAACGTCAGGAGCTCAAGGTCCGGCATAGGGGCTGAATGGCGCATCGTGTTCTTTGGCGCACAGGGGAAGATGGATGCGGAACAGTGTGAAGGGAAGGTAGAGGATCCCGGGTGCACTGCAGACCTGGAAAGGAAATCCCTGGCGCTGATGGAGCCAGTGGGCATAGGGATAGTCCAGGAGGAACGAGTGGTAGGGCTGAAAGGGGTTGCACTAAGGAAGTAAGGAATAAGAAGTGTTGTGCCCTATCCCACATGTCACAAACTGATGAACTTGAACTTCTGACCAGTCAGCAGTTGCGGTCACAATATTGCACCGGAGAGGTGCTGATAAATGGTGAAGAAGCCGGCAGGTAAGTATCAGACTACGGGCAGGGACCTTAGATGAGAAGCACCACTCCAGCGCTGAAAATAAAATGCTGGAGTGGTAATTTAATGGACTGTGAAAAGTCAATAATTCTGTATACCTTGATAAAGGGTGAATATGCATACAGAATGATATGATCAAAATTCTCTCTTGCAGTGCAGTCTGATTATACAAAATGTGAAAAATACCACTATCAAAATTAAAAAGAAAAGTAGATAAATTAAAAACGGATTTAAATTATACAGAATTGTTTAATACATTCTCTTTAACTCAACAAAGGATTTCTCTTTCCTTCTCCAACTACATATATACTTATCTTACAGGAGTAGATTAATTTTACTCTCTATATACTTTTCCATGCAGTGTGCAAAGTAATTACGCCCTACTTCCTTACTTACCTGCAGACAGCAGTGTAAAGAACATGTAATCTCTAAATCTCTCTGCTCTTCCAGCTCCTGTATTTGTTAAAGCTAAATGAATATGCATGAACATGATGGGGATGATAAACTCAGAATAGACTCCAAGCTCTAATACATGAATGTGAAAGTAGACAAAAGATAATTATTTATGCAATATCCTCTCCAAAAGACTTTGATCTATCTCCTATCTCATTGTTGTGTTCACATGATTTGCCTTAAAGGGGTATTCCCATCTCCATGATCCTATCCCAATATGTAGTAGGTGTAATAATAACAATAATAGCAAATACCTCCAATTAGAAATGTAGTATAGTTCTCCTGGATACCTAAGCTACTGCAATGCCCTGCACATGTGGTAAGCGACAGCAAATCAGCAGAACTATATTACATTTCTAATTGGAGACATTTCCTAATATTAATGTTATACCTACTACATATTAGGATAGGATCTTGGAGATGGGAATACCCCTTTAACGGTAGAGTTAACAGAAAAGCTACTGTTCACATACCAGGGATGATGGACTAAAACCTGTTCTGTTGCTTTTTTCACACTGGCAGAGTTGGCTTTTGGTTAAACATTCTGATGAGTACTTGTCTGTACTTCTGAGCTAATTTTACTGGCTGGTTGTTGAGTTGTTCCCGGCCTTGTGTATACCCCCTCCCATTCTTCCCCGTCCTTTACTTCATTGTTTTTCTTGTCTTTTTCTAAAGCGTCAAGGATCTTATTATTTCTGACATTTTATGATACTTTAAATGTGATGGTGTGATCTCAACAAAGGACTTGCAAAGTCATTAAATCAGTCAACAGCAGGATTTCACTTCCCAAACTAATTATGTGACCATTTATCTCTTTAAAAGACAAATCCAGCAATACAGTTACATGACCAGTCCATTCCTCTATTACAGTGTTTGAATTGATAAGCAAATAAGGCTCTAAATCTGAAGCCTCTGTCACTCCAGCTCTATTCCCCACCCAGCGCTGCCTCCTGCTTCACTGACAGCTCTTTTGCCTGAAGTCACATTACATAAATGCTGCCAGTGAAGTAAGAGGTGGTGGTGCTGGGCAGGGAATAGAGCTGGTGTGACAGAGGCGTCAGATCTACAGCCTCATTTGCATATCAATTCAAGCAGTGATTTCTCATTAACAAAGGAAATTGCTTGACTTGTCTTTCAAAGAGAAAGAGGAGAAATCATTGTTTGAATATGCAAATAAGGGTGAAAATCGAAGCCTTTGTCACTCCAGCTCTATTCCCTGCCCAGCCCTGCCTCCTCCTGCTTGACTAATGACTTCTTTGCCTAATGACTTCTTTGCCTGAAGTCACACAGCATAGAGGCGGTCTGTCAAGTAAAAAGAGGCAGCGCTGGGCAGCGAATAGAGTGGAGTGACAAAGGCATCAAATTTATACCCTCATTGGCAAATCTATTCCCTTTAATGATTTAGTACACCCGCCTCACTCTCCCTTCCTAGTCGCAAATCCCCTAATCAATATCATTAGAGACTGCACAAATAAAAGTCAAAGCTAGACCAATATGACCATATATACTAAGAAAAGAGTTTATTTCTTTCCCATTTAGCACTTTATACTCTCGCACTGAATATTTGGTCACATTGGTCTGCCTTTGATAATAATGAAGTCCCCCATTATATTGTTTAATGGGGGATGCAATAATGGTAATTGGGAGGGAGATTCTTGCACTTACTGTGCACTACCCAATTGATAATTTGTATTTCATATGATTTTAAATGCTTTCTGTGCTGTGGTATAAATACATTTTGAACACAAGTTTTGCAGTCGCCTTGTTTTGTGCCATTTGGTGCTGTATTGACGTATTAGCTGTAGTTATTTAACAGCCATCACTTTACAGGGTGCAGAAAGCGGTTTTCAAGGCTAAAATTTAATCTGACTGGCGTCTGCTACAAGATAGAGAAGGTCTAGAAGAATAAACGTTTTAACTGTATGTTTAAAGAATATTTGCCACATACATGCAGATGTTTTTCTTGAGCCATGTACACACTAGCTTTATATCTTCCATTTATTGGGGGAAATCATGACACTGTGATAGGGGACAGACCCCATTGAATTATTTTTCAAAAATGATATTTATTTGATTTTCATCAACACATAACACAATCAAACGTTTTATAAACCACCCACTAGGCATTGAATTGGAGCAATATAAATACTCATACATATAGAATATAAATTTGTGTGTCTGCAAACAGACCATGAAAAATGGAACCCAATCAGGTATTGTGTATAGAAGTCATTCTCTGCAACAACAGGGAAAATAATCCAAAATGGACAAGAGAAAGTTAGAGGCATAATCAGCAAGATGAAACTATTTCAAAGATTATATAAAGGCTAGTTCCAGTGTGGACTTTAATATAATAAGATCTGATGGGAGCTGACTCCTAGGACCCCCCATGGTCGATTGACTAAAGTGCCTGCGGTGCATCGGTACTGACAAAGCTCTGTACCATTGTGCAGTGGCCATGAATGGTAGTGCATCTTTCTCTTATTCAAGTAAATGGGTCATCAATAATAATGGGGCTTTCAATGTTTATCATTCTGCACAAAATGACAAACAGCCGGTACTCCCACTCCCAAGGTCCAGTGCTGCATCTTTGCTGATTTTCCACTGATTGCGATCAGGGCCGGCTCCAGGTTTTTGTGGGCCCTGGGCGAAAGAGTCTCAGTGGGCTCCTTTAACACATACCATGATTCATGATGCATAGATACCACAGAGAAATATTATATTATATTATATTATAATATATATATATATATATATATATATATATATATATATATATATATATATATATATATATATATACACATATATACACACACTGCCTACAAGTAGTATTCAACCCCCTGCAGATTTAGCTGGTTTGATAAGATGCAAATAAGTTAGAGCCTTCAAACTGCAAACGAGAGTAGGTTTTATGAACAGAAGCATAAATCTTACAAACCAAAAAGTTATGTTGCTCAATTGAATTTTATTAAATTTTAAACATAAAAGTGTGGGTCAATTATTATACAACCCCTATGTTTAATATTTTGTGGAATAACCCTTGTTTGCAATTACAGCTAATAATCGTCTTTTATAAGACCTGATCAGGCCGGCACAGGTCTGTGGAGTTATCTTGGCCCACTTCTCCATGCAGATCTTCTCCAAGTTATCTAGGTTCTTTGGGTGTCTCATGTGGACTTTATTCTTGAGCTCCTTCCACAAGTTTTTAATTGGGTTAAGGTCAGGAGACTGACTAGGCCACTCCAACACCTTGACTTTTTCCCTCTTGAACCAGGCCTTGGTTTTCTTGGCTGTGTGCTTTGGGTCGTTGTCTTGTTGGAAGATGAAATTACGACCCATCTTAAGATCCTTGATGGAGGAGCGGAGGTTCTTGGCCAAAATCTCCAGGTAGGCCATGCTATCCATCTTCCCATGGATGCGGACCAGATGGCCAGGCCCCTTGGCAGAGAAACAGCCCCACAGCATGATGCTGCCACCACCATGCTTGACTGTAGGGATGGTATTCTTGGGGTCGTATGCAGTGCCATCCAGTCTCCAAACGTCACGTGTGTGGTTGGCACCAAAGATCTCGATCTTGGTCTCATCAGACCATAGAACCTTGAACCAGTCTGTCTCAGACTCCTCCAAGTGATCATGTGCAAACTGTAGACGAGCCTTGACATGACGCTTTGAAAGTAAAGGTACCATACAGGCTCGTCTGGAACGGAGACCATTGCGGTGGAGTACGTTACTTATGGTATTGACTGAAACCAATGTCCCCACTGCCATGAGATCTTCCCGGAGCTCCTTCCTTGTTGTCCTTGGGTTAGCCTTGACTCTTCGGACAAGCCTGGCCTCGGCACGGGAGGACACTTTCAAAGGCTGTCCTGGCCGTGGAAGGCTAACAGTAGTTCCATAAGCCTTCCACTTACGGATGATGCTCCCAACAGTGGAGACAGGTAGGCCCAACTCCTTGGAAAGGGTTTTGTACCCCTTGCCAGCCTTGTGACCCTCCACGATCTTGTCTCTGATGGCCTTGGAATGCTCCTTTGTCTTTCCCATGTTGACCATGTCTGAGTGCTATTCACAAGTTTGGGGAGGGTCTTAAATAGTCAGAAAAGGCTGGCAAAAGAGATCTTTAATCCACACATGTGAAGCTCATTATTCTTGGTGCCTGAACTACTTCTTAATACTTTTGGGGGACCAAACAGAATTCTTGTGGTTTGAGGGGTTGAATAATAAATGACACTCTGAATTAACTTTTAACGTTTTTTTAAAAAAAAAAAAAAAAAATTTGCTGCAGTGCATTTCCCACTTCCAGGCTGATCTACAGTACAAATGTCACAATGCCAAGTTAATTCCGCATGTGTCAACCAGCTAAATCTGCAGGGGGTTGAATACTACTTGTAGGCACTGTGTATATGTATATATATATATATATATATATATATATATATATATATATATATATATATATATATATATATATATATATATATATATATATATATATATATTTTACAGTGCCGAAGATTTCACTTCTTACATTACATGAGCAAGATCTATTGTAAATTCTACAATAGCTCAGAAACCGGCGAGTTCTCTCAACTCACAGTGCAGACCGGACAGTATAGTCCTCCATACAGTATTATGGGCCCCATATATTGCTGCATAAAGAATACTGGTCCCCATATAACGCTCTATACAGGATACTGGCCCCCATATAACGCTCCATAGAGGATAGTGGCCCCCATATAATGCTCCATACAGAATACTAGCCCCCACATAACGCCCCATGCAGGATGTCACCCCCCCTTATAATGCCCCAAGCAGGCTGTCACCTCTCCCCCCATATAATTCCCCATGCAGGATGTCACCTCTCTCCCCCATATAATGCCCCATGCAGGATATCACCTCTCCCCCCCATATAATACCCCACGCAGGATGTCTCCTCTCCCCCCATATAATGCCCCATGCAGGATGTCACCTCTCCCCCTCCCCATATAATGCCCCATGCAGGATGTCACCTCTCCCCCTCATGTAATGCCCCATGCAGGATGTCACCTCTCCCCCCCATATAATGCCCCATGCAGGATGTCACCTCTCCCCCCCCATATAATGCCTTATGCAGGATGTCACCACTCCCCTCCATATAATGCCCCATGCAGGATGTCACCTCTCCCCCCATATAATGCCCCATGCAGGATGTCACCTCTCCCCCCCATATAATGCCCCATGCAGGATGTCACCTCTCCCCCCCATATAATGCCCCATGCAGGATGTCACCTCTCCCCCCCATATAATGCCCCATGCAGGATGTCACTTGTTCCCCCCCCATATAATGCCCCATGCAGGATGTCACTTGTCCCCCCCCCATATAATGCCCCATGCAGGATGTCACTTGTCCCCCCCCCATATAATGCCCCATGCAGGATGTCACTTGTCATCCCCCCATATAATGCCCCATGCAGGATGTCACTTCCCCCCATATAATGCCCCATGCAGGATGCCACTTGTCCCCCCCACCATATAACGCCCCATGCAGGATGTCACTTCCCCCTATATAATGCCACTTGTCCCCCCCACCATATAACGCCCCATGCAGGATGTCACTTGTCCCCACCCCACCATATAATGCTCCATGCCTCCATACATATGAAAAAAAAATCAAATACTCACCTCCCTTCTCACCTGCTGCCGCTGCTCCGGACCCCTCACCCGCGCCGGCGTCTTCCCGCGCTGCGCTGCCTGGGATGGCTCAGGAGAGAGCGCGGTGTAGAGACGTCACCGCGCCCTCTGACCTGAGACGTTACAGTGCAGCAGCCGTGGAAGAGACTGGAACTGCTGCGGAGGCACAGGGAGAGGTAAGTATTGTCCCGGGGCCCTGAACAAGCGGGGGGGGGAGAAGGTGCTGACACCGGCACCTCACCGCTCACGGGTCCCATAGCGCGCCGGTGTGCCCAACGGTAAGTGGGCCCCCCGCCTGCTCAGGGCCCCGGCACTTGCCCGGGTGCTGACGTCACCTTAACAGTGCTGCAGCCAATCACTGGGCTCAGCAGCTCGTGCAGTTTACATAGGCGGAGCCACATTCGGACACTGTTGACTTATAATAGGCTCAATTAGAGATGCATAAAGCATGTTAGAATATTAACAAATATTAATTTGTATGAGTATTAATGAAGAAAAGTTAGTCTGTTTTATTGGCTGAAACCACATTTTTAAGTGCCAAAGTAAGAAAGTTTCCCTACGTACATTTCTGCCGTCGATTGGCTGAAATATTCTAAAATAACATTTTCAAGCAAGTGAATTCTCTTTCATGTTTCAGCGAATTTGTTGATATACGAGTAGTAGAATTAGGAAATTACTTTGGAAGTACTGGATGGCATGTTATACTAGATCGGAAAAGATAAAGAAAGAGCCATTAATAAAATGACCAATTGGCCTTCAGTGCCTTTAGCCAATGGGATTTCAAATTTTCCCAACCATCCACACTTAAAAAAGCCAGGCAAAGTAAGGTAAAATGAACCCTACAATGCTGACCATTAAGTAGCCAACTGTACCATAATCTTGAAGGTATGACGATTTACAGTCTAAAAGAAATCTAACATGACAAATTAACAATATTGGAGACTTTCTGTTGGGTCCTAATAGTTTGCATGGAAAAAAACAACCAAATAATGCCCAACAATAGGGGAAAAAAAGTTGGAATTGTTGACTTTTGCTGGTAATTAGCTTTGCCTTTGGTTGCCAATAACAATCAGACTTCAGCCAACCCTAATTGTATCTAATTTATTTTATTACAACATATCTAAGTAAATTATTGAAAGTTAAGTAAATTGTAATAAATACCTGACTGATATCACTGGTCCAAGCTGCTTTTTCTTGACGCGATGGTGCCAATAGAACCACAGTGAATGGTGTAGCGTCTACTGGTTCCACCACAATCTTAAAGTCCAGGTGGCCAAACACATATCCGGACCCCTTTGCTTGAGAGAGTAAAGTTATAATTACAACAAAAGCAGAAACATAAAACACACCGAAGAACAAAGAAAGAAGTCTTAATTTTTCCATAATTAAGTAATGAAGATTAACATTTGTGTATAAATCCCACAATCATTTAAAATGGAACTGTAGTTTCAACAAACTTAGAATAAATCAATGGTATAGAAGAACATCAGAAACTTTGTAATGAATCTTAAAAGATAAATCCGTTTTCTTTCCCACTTATCAGACACTTCTCTGCTTTCTGAACTCTCCAGCAACTTTAAAAAACAAATAAAACAAAACAAAAAGCTTAACCCATTCACCCCTGGGCCATTTTCCATTTTTGCACTTTCATTTTTTGCTCCCCTTCTTCCCAGAGCCATAACTTTTTTATTTTTCCGGTCAACATGGCCATGTGAGGGCTTATTTTTTGTGGGATGAGTTGTACTTTTTGAATGACACCATTGGTTTTACCATATCGTGTACTGCAAAACGGGAAAAAAAAATTCCAAGTGCGATGAAATTGCAAAAAGAGTGAAATTCCACAGTTGTTTTTTGGTTGCTACCATGTTCACTAAATGCTAAAACTGACCTGCCATTATGATTCTTCAGAATATTATGAGTTTGTAGATACCAAACATGTATAGGTTCTTTTTTATTTAAGCAGTGAAAAAAATATCCAAAGTTTGTTAAAAAAAATGGCGCCATTTTCCAAGAGCCGTAGCGTCTCCATTTTTCAGCATCTTGGGCTGGGTGAGGGCTTATTTTTGTCCGTTACTGCATTTCATTGCAATGTTGCGACGACCGAAAAAAAACTTAATTCTGGTGTTTTTCTCATTACGCTGTTTACCAATCAGATTCTTTTAATATTGATAGATCGGGCGATTCTGAATGCAGCAATAACAAATATGTGTATATTTGATATTTTGTTTTATTTTGAATGGGGTGAAAGGGGGGGGCAGGAGCTCAACCCAATCGTTATGGTGAGCATTGACAAAGTGCCAAAGAAAGCTGGTAAGAACCCAACTTTTATATTTTTTTAAAAACATTTTTTTTTCCACTTTTTACATGCTTCAATAGCTTCCATGGAAGACTAGAAGCTGCGATGTTCTGATTGGCTGTGCTACACACAGAAGATCATCAGATCGCCAGTGTGTAGCAGAAATGCTCACTTGCTATGAGCACAGCTCATAGCATCCCGGCAATGACAACCGCAGGGGTCTCCTGCAGACCCTGGGTTGTCATGCCAACCCATTGGCGACCCGCGGTCATGTGACCCGGGCGCCAATGGGAGGGACTAGTGACGTCCTTCTGCCGCGGCCATGTTAAATGCCGCTGTCAGAGATGGATAGCGGAATTTAACATGTTAACAGGCGTGGATGGATCACGATTCCACCCGCGGCTGTAAGGGGCACATGTCAGCTGATTAGATCAGCTGTCATGTCCCCGGAAAGGTGCGGGCTCCAGCGATGAGGGGGAGACATGCCATGTGCTGTACTTGTACGGCACATGTCGTTAAGGGGTTAAATCAGTCTTGCTCAGACAAGATGGACTGCCAGCTCACTGTGGTGTCATGTGGAGCATATCTTCTTGTATGGATAGGTGAGGGTGAGGAGTAACGAGAAGCAGGAAGAGGAAACAGGCGGAGGAAGAAATAGAAAGATCGAGGAGAGCTTTCTAACAAGTCTTTTATCTCACTCCAAAGCTGATTCACATCTAGACTGTTCAGCTCTGCTGTATAATAACCTACATGTTGCTTGTCTGTGTGTGCTAAAAAAAAAAGAAAAGACCAGGAATCACTCTCTGTGTTCTAGTATGTATGGGAGAGATCTTTGGAGCTGGTCTGCTGCCACTAGTGCCCATGGTTTGCAAATGAGAGATCGAGCCTGTAGAGCTGGGCTCTCAAACTCGGCTGAGTATATGGGCCGCACGTAGAAAAAATGTGAATTTGAAGGGCTGCATTCTTTGCAGGATGATATGAAATTTTTAATGATACCATATTGTTCTTTCTATGCACCTTTTGAATATTTTTTTTTTACATTTTTGGCTTTTTTATTTTATTCTTTTAAATGGCATTCATTTTATGGGCTATGGTACAGTTTTATAGTTTTTATAAGTTTACAGTTTTACAATTTTTATTTCCTTTTTGTGTTCCCTAATTGGCTACATACATTGATTCTTTTCTTACTATTAGCACCATATAGTAATTCTGACCAACTTCTTATAGTAATTGCTCCATCTCGTAGTAGTTTCCCCATCTTGTAGCAATGTCCCAATCCTTGTTCGCATCTTGTAGTAATGTCCCCCATCCTGTTCCCCATCTTATAGTAATGTGCCCATCCCCGTCCCCATCTTGTAGTAATGGCTTATGCTGGTCCTTAACTTGTAGTAATGTGCCCATCCAGGTCCCCATCTTGTAGTAATGTGTTCATCCTGGTCCTCATCTTGTAGTAATGTGCCCATCTTGGTCCCCATCTTGAAGTAATGTGCCCATCCCCGTCCCCATCTTGTAGTAATGGCCCATGCTGGTCCCTAACTTGTAGTAATGTGCCTATCCAGGTTCCCATCTTGTAGTAATGTGTTCATCCTGGTCCTCATCTTGTAGTAATGGCCCATACTGGTCCCTAACTTGTAGTAATGTGCCCATCCTGGTCCCCATCTTGTAGTAATGTGCTCATCCTGGTCCCCATCTCGTAGTAATGTGCCCATCCTGTTCCACATCTTGTAGTAATGTGCCCGTCCTGGTCCCCATCTTGTAGTAATGTGCCCATTCCGGTCCCCATCTGGTAGTAATGTGCCCATCCCAGTCCCCATCTTGTAGTAATGGCCCATGCTGGTCTTTAACTTGTAGTACATTCAACTGAAAAGAATCACTAACTTTGGTGGCTCTCAGGACCAGGCCGCAATCATTACTGGGGCTCCGATGCTTGCGGGCTGCATTAACCAGTCTCAGGGGCCGCATGCAGCCCTCGGGCCGCGTGTTTGAGGCCCCTGCTGTAGAGGGAAAAACTAGTAAAATGTAGGAAAGTGGTCATAGAGTGGCCAGTAATAGTGTTATTCCTCAGGTACACACACAGAATAGTTTATTCTGAAACGTATAGTTATCCTTAAGAGAACAAAATCCTATTAAGGTCAATAAACATATTATATGAAACCACATACATATATCTCTGCTACATAATGGTGTGCATTTAAAATATTAACAGCTCTTGGGCCAGGAAATTTGCCATAAAAGTGTACTACTGTCAATATATGGACATTTACACAGTGCAGTAACGTAAGATACATGTCCTGAGATCAATACAATGATAAGTCTATTTTTTATGGAATTACGAGAATTAGCTTAGCAACTCTGCATACAGGGATCAAAGATAAATGCTGCATTGATAAAACTGGATATTCATTACAAATTAAATGTCTATAAAGTTGGGCTCTTGTGGCAGAGTGAGGCTCTACGGTCAGCATAATAACATACAATTGAATATGTGTTAAACTCGTTCTACTACCAAAAATGTAAAGATTATTCACATGACTATGGAGTTAGCAACTGGCTGTGTGGACATTACACCTGGCTTCAGAGTATAACATACATCATGTGTTTTTGTAGCAATGATTTTCCTTTGAAGGTGCCTTAAAGAACCAAAGAAAGAACATATTGAAAGAATGTATTAATGTCTCTCGAAGATAGATGTAAGCCCGATTTTGTTCAGCATAGATTAGGGAGGCACATTTGTGCACTACAACATACTATAGTGCTTTATAAAATTGAAACATTTTTATCAGTGATAGAAAAAAGAATTTAAAAAGTAATAATGATAGAATAAATAAAAGAATGTCCAAAAGGGTATAACTGTGGCATGTTGTTTCTAGTTTAAAATGAATTAGTTCTTCTTGTGCTTCTCGGACTTTTCTCCTGTTACTCCAGTCCTTTCCCATACTCATCTCATCATGCTAAGGTTGCACTTCACATTCATGGTCCAAGTATGGACCTTGCGATGTCTGAGGCTGCAGGTCTGCTGACCCAAATTTAGACGCCTCATATGTACTTATGGGGCTGTTTCATTCAGGTAAAGAAACCAGTGCTAGGACTGGATATCTCTAGCCAAACTTGGACCGTGAATTGTGGATGTGTGAAAGTGACTTAAGTATTAAAGAGGTTGTATAGGTTTTAAAAAAAAGGGCACTTTTTTTTCCAGAAATAGCACCATGTTTGCAATTTAATACTTGTTATGGAATTACTGATGGTCTTATTAGAGCACCCCACCTTGTATGTCCTATCTATGACGATTTTGCTGGGACAATCTTGTGAACCTCAAAAAGGACAAGAGTTTTTGAAAATCCAGCCCAGACGTTTTCTGAAAGGCAATTCCTAGGGTTTTAATTTCACAATTTTACTAACTTGGACAATGTAAATGTTGGCAAGTAAGGATGAACCACCAGTTTCGACACTAGGTTCTTCAGCCAGAAGTTTAAAAATGGACAGCAGGAGACACTGATGGCCTGGTTATCTAAGCACCGGTACAAGCTCTTCTACAGAAGAGTCTTCTACCTAGACATCCACACAGATAAGGGTATATCAATCATTGTAAAAACATGAAATGAAGCCCTAATCACTCATTACTACCTATATTGGCAAGTTGAGGACATAAAAAGGTTATATAAATTAAACGTTATGTAAAACAATAAAGTCACCCTATACTTTGTGGCCTCACACCATATACAAAAACCATGATGGCACATGAATAGCATGGCCATCTTGTCACAGTACTGGAATAATGTAGTGATGTCATGGCATAGCAAAAAGTAATGCCATAGAAAAGGGATAATGTACAAGATATGGGAAACCAAATAAACACTTGAAATATGTGAACACAACATCTTTTTTAGGTGGATTGATCCACGGTAACTACCTGAAAAACCATTAAGAAAGCTCAAAAGAACAAACATAAGCAATTCTATGTAAAATGACTTGTACAAATGTTCAGGCTTTTGGACGTCCTTATGACTTCAGGTTTCCAAAAACGCCAAGCGGTCAAAAGAAGTGACCTGATCATTCTTCTGGCTTTTTCCACTTGGAAGATGCTCTGCACTTTACTATTTTAGTCAATGGGAAAGTTGAAAAGAAACATGGTTGTCTTTTGAAGAGTTTTGTCATCATTTCACAAAAAAAAAAAAAACCCTAGCAATTCCTACTTTGTTCAATGGAGTGAAAAAAACAACAACCTGAAAATGACAGTAAAAAAGACGTCACAAATACCATGGGAAAACCCTCCAAATGATCCACTGTCAGCCGTAACCATCAGAAAAATGCTCAGGAAAAAACTGAAAAAAAACAAGACACAAAAGAAGCATGAGGAAAACAAAAACAAAAGTTTTGTGAAGAGTCTTCTGCTTGCAAAACGCGGCAGGTTCATCAGTTTAAAAACCGTTGTGTGCGCATACACTTAGAATGCGACTGCAATCACTTTTCCGCAACCACTTTCATAGCACCATATGTCTGTGGGGAAAAGTCCCATCGCACCTACAGTACAGACCAAAAGTTTGGACACACCTTCTCATTTAAAGATTTTTCTGTATTTTCATGACTATGAAAATTGTACATTCACACTGAAGGCATCAAAACTATGAATTAACACATGTGGAATTATATACTTAACAAAAAAGTGTAAAACAACTGAAAATATGTCTTATATTCTAGGTTCTTCAAAGTAGCCACCTTTTGCTTTGATGACTGCTTTGCACACTCTTGGCATTCTCTTGATGAGCTTGATGTACTACAAATTCAGAAGACAATGACCTAGACAATCTGATAGTCCGCTCACGCTCACCCAAGTGACTCTCCCATCCTCATTATTATATTAAACCCGAAAAGTTTAATGTCAATTTCAAAAATTATTACGAAATTAAAACTATGGACAATTTTCATTGTGCCGTCAATTTGCCCCAGCTACAGCATGAAGTGAAGAATGGGGGGACAGACATCATGAAATAATCATCTCCTGCAGTGCAACTAATTGATGGATTCAGGATCAGTCAGGGTCTGTCATAGTCTCCCTGACATCATTTATATGGTTATAGAGGCAAAACTACATGTGGCGATCAGACAAGGAGCAGATACGCTCCACCACAACGAAAAATTTAAGATATTAAAACAAGCTCCAATTACAATCACTATCTCCGAGATAGTATATGGTTCACCATAAGATGCTATTAAGTTCCTGGTCCTCGATATAACATTTTAACACCCTTATCCCCCTCTAATGTTAGATCAGTGTAGCAAAGCGGCTAATGGGCCTCGGGCAGCAGCGCATGGGTTGGACTTCTAGTTCGTTATGACACTTGTTGTAATGCACAGCTACAAAACACTTCTCATGTTTAAAGGGAACCCATCAGCTTATTCAGGCTGCCCAGCCTGCAGCAGCATGAATCAGAGACTGGTCAGAATATTAAAAACATGCAAGTAGCCAAGCCAAGAAAGGACAAAACTGTCTTCAATGTTTTAAAAAAAACAACATTTTAAAATCCAATATCCTATTCCGTACAAAAAGCGTTACAGGGATATGCAACGCATTAACCAACGTGTTTCAGATTTGAAAAACCGCGAAAATGAGTATAGATGGCATAAAAACGTTAAAGTTTATTAATCAATTAAAAAATGTATAAAAATGTATAGACATATATAAATATAGAGACAATAGGTGAATGTTGGATCACAAAGAGAAGAAAGCCCCCATAACATCTTCAAAACCCCTCATAAAGATGTATTACAAAAGTGCACTGTGTGCAGATAAAGTCCACAAGGGGAGAAATAAAGAGGGAGAAAAGAGAAAAGGGGATAAAGCAGAAAAGAAAGCATAAGAAAGGTGGAATCAGAGGGAGAGCATATAGTCACAATCAGGTAACTGGAGTAGAATACCCCTTACATGTAGTTCCGAGATACCGGAGTTAAAAGTGAATCAGGGCACTCACCAAGCTGATTGATAGCTCTCACAGATGTATAGGGCACAGGGAGGCAAACAATAGACATCCACCAGGGGCCTTGACGCGTGTTTTGCGTTTAGCTTTATCAAGAGGCACGTGATAAAGCTTGTCCTCTTGTACTTGTCCTTACAGAGAACCTGTCAAACTTTTACCATCCCAAACCATTATTCTGATTGTGTACCTCTTTCAAAGATAAGGCAAATCGATCCCTTTATGATCTCAAAGCGCTGTACCAGTGGTGAGAAATCACATTTTGAATCTGGAAGTGCATTGGGACGTGACAACGCAGTTCTAACCTCTCAGCCTATTTCGTACCTAGTAGCACCCTTCCTTGACCTTACAGACAGGTTGTTTGCTCTGGTACATGGCTACTGACCCGTCAATCAGCTATGGGAGGGCTCTGCTAGTTTCGAAAAAATGTGAAGGCCAAGGAGCTGTAAGTGCATCATCATGCCCCAATGCACTTCCAGACATCACTTTAGGGTCATAAAGGGATTGAATGGCTCATCTTCTTCGTTTAAAAGATTGCAAAGTCATATAAATG
This sequence comes from Phyllobates terribilis, assembly GCF_046119375.1. NCBI lineage: Eukaryota > Metazoa > Chordata > Amphibia > Anura > Dendrobatidae > Phyllobates > Phyllobates terribilis. The sequence goes on from NW_027362761.1 coordinate 478,518,326, forward strand.
ATTTTTGGGGGTAAAAGTTTCTGGCAGGTTCGCTTTAATTATAGGGTCTCTCAATCCACAACATATTGGTGAAAAAACACCAGTCCGAGTGATGTCCCACAAGACTTTACAGGTAACTGCTTTGGCTTCATACTGTACTTTGAAGTCTACCTGCATCCTGTCAGGTAATTTTTCAGAATAAGCCGTTGTGTGTGTCCATGATCAACAAAAGTATTTCTGACCATTATATGACTTGCATCCTGCATTTTTCACCAATTTTACAGTCTGCATGCTCTCTCACTAATTTTCAGTTCTCCCACATGGGTGGAGACATGCTGCTACTATATCTCCCTTACACAATACACATAGTGAGATGGATTCCTGCTCGCTATTCTCTATAGCACAAACTGAAGCAGCAGCATGAAAAATTTTATACAGGAGTACCGAGCTTTATAGCTGTGAATCCAGCACTGAAGTGAAATCCATTACCTGAAGGATGCAACCCAATCTCTCTCTTTCTGTCCATGTCTGCCTGGTCTCTCACAGTACTGATTGGTCCTCACTCTTCTCCCCTCCTCTCCATAGACATCGGTATGCCATGTCCCTCATTATGCGATCAGTCCATCTTGTGTTTAACAAAACAGATTCGATCTGAGTTAGGGCGCAGTCAGACGGCCGTATAAATCGGACCGAGATCGGACTGCAATACATGGACTGGCTGGTGGCTCTCCTGACCCGAGAGTGACAGCTTCATATATTTCTATGCAGCTTTCAAACTCAAGTCGGGAAAACAGCGGCCAGCCCGAGCATTGCAATCTGATCTCGATCCGATTTATATGGCCATCTGACTGCGCCCTTACTGGTGAGTTCAGGAGGCAGGTGGAGGGGGAGAAGTGGCTCATAAGTGGAAAAATAAAGTTGATTTCCCTGATCAGACATATTACAAAGCTCCTTATATTTACTTGCACTATTGATTTACGCAACATTTGTTAAAATGACAGTGATCATTAAAATGTACAGCGCACTTGTTTAAGCATAGTATTGGAAGTACCTTAAATAATGGGTAAATCGCTTAGTAACAGTGAGACACACTAGCCTAGTCTAGTAAATGAAGTAATAAGATGGTGTTACTTACAGTCATCATCATTCATGTCTGGTTCTTCAATCAGGGTGCATTCGATCAGAGAAAGGACCCCACCTGTCTGTACAAAGAAACACCATGATAGTGATGCAACCTAAATGCTTTTATCAGCTACATGGTAAGATGACAGACATGCCGATTCAGAGATGGCCCAAATGGACTTTCATCACTGGAGACAACAGCTAAAAGACTGGCTGTTACCTTACACAATGATATTACAATAGCCAATACCATATTATATATATATATATATATATATATATATATATATATATATATATATATATATATATATATATATATATATATATATATATATATATATTATACATACACACACACACACACTCATGAAATGGGTATTCTTGAGTTTGGAAGTTATCAAGAATGAATGGAGTGGTAGTGCGAATGATCGACCAAAGCTCCATTCATATGGGCCTCAGTTCTTAGGAATGGTGGGGTTCCAAACTTGAGAATACCTTTCAACATGGATCAAGTCAGCCAAATATCCATGTTATTAAAGGAGGAAGATTGGATTAGTCATTGTTGTTTTTACTGCAAAGTGGACTGGCAGTCTTCTGGTGCCTAAACACGCCTAAAACAAAGGCTCTTTTGTAATCTATTGGTCTGTATTTCTTTGGGTTTACATCACCCAACTTGCTGCATTAAACAACCACCCCTCTCCTGATCTACATGTCTGACACTGGTAACGCACCTTTCATTTAATATAATATCTGGAGGCAAATTCTCAGGGAGATGTGTCCCACCCATAGATCGTAACAGCTTTACATATCAATAAAATTGTGGATTTCTCTGGAATAAGACATTACATCGCAAATATCAAGGTATCACTTTACTCAGCTTCCTATTACCTACATGTCCATATAGACGGCTTAGGAGAGTTGATCCTACTGACAGATTCCCTTTAAAAATCAATTCATATGGCAATTGAGTATTTTGCTGGTTCATTGGATGATCGGCGATACACTGCACATGTATCGGGAAATTACCATTTTTTCGAACACGGTCACGATAAAAACGGGCACTGTTTATCCAACTTATCTGTATTTGGACATTTAAAAAACAGACAATATGCACATTTTTACATTTACAACATTACTATACAGAGCCTCTAATGTGAAGAACAGACCACTTCATCCACACGTTTTAAGGTCATCCATCTTATTCCTCCAGTGCAGGGGTCATGTCACTTGGCTGAGGGCACATTTTAGAGAGCTGTCAGATAATACTTCATGTTAAGCATTGTCATCTGCTTACTCCAAATGAAACACATGTGATTCCTCTATATATTCTATAGCCCGTAGATAAAGGCACTGAGCATTAACCTTTCACATCCCTAGGATCTCCTGTCCTCTCCAACTGCATTAAGATGATGCCTTATAAAAGTTCCTTTACACTGTCAATGTCATTCTGAAGAGCCTTGTTCTGGAAATTAATGCAAGATGTTTTTACATTTTCTGATAAAAAAAAAAAATTGCTGGATATATTTGTATTACAAGGTGCCCATGTTTGTATTTATGTGGTAAGGCCTCCATGGCTGTATTTACTGTATATAGTAAGTTTTCAAGGGTCATATTTGTATAGTAAGATAGTGAGACATTTATGGTCGTATCTGTACAGGTAAGAAGTCTATGATTGAAATTGAATACTTAGGAATATGTGGTCGTATCTCTATAATAACAAGTCCATAATAATATTATAAATACAAGGACGCATTTATACAGCAAGACGTCCAGAGCTGTATTTGTACAATCGTCTTTCTGTACAAATACGACCATGGACATCTTTCTGTACAAATACAAAATATGGGTGTCCATGGTTGCATTTGTATGGAAAGCAGTCCATGGTCACAATTCTACAGTAAGGCATTTATGGTCATAATTTTTGTTCCGAAGGCCGATTTACACAAGTATCAAACAATGAAATAGCAACGTGCTTGTCACTTGTTTAAAATGGGTTGAGCTTCTTTGGAAACTATAGGAAAATTAGTATTGTTTTGCAATTGGGCTTCATGAAAAATTTTGCTCTGTTTTGCTTTTACAGGCTCTTTGTTTTTCGGCACGTTCAGCTTTAAACATGATGTGTCAGTGGGATATCACCCCCCCCCCCCCAACTATCTATATACACACACATGTAGCTCTTTCAAAGACAAGTCCAGAAATACCTTTAAATGGCCAGTCCATTCTTCCATTACTGAGAAATCAGTGTTTGAATTGAAATGCAAATGAGGCTGTAGATCTGAAGCCTCTGTCACACCAGCTCTATTCCCCAGCCAGTGCAGTCTTCTCTTGCTTCACTGACAGCTCTTTTGCCTGAAGTCACACTACATAGATGCTGCCAGTGAAGTAGGAGGTGCGAGCACTGGGCGAGGAATAGAGCTGGAGTGACAGAGGCTTCAGATCTACAGCTTCATTTGCAAATAAATTCAAACACATATTACAGTAACAAAGGACTTGTCTTTCAAAGAGGTACATGCACATATAAATAGTTTGGAGGGGAAATCCTGTGGCCATAAATCAGCTGAGAGGAGCTTCGAAAAATACCGATAAAAAGAGTTACAAACTTTCCTGATGGACTGTCAGAATGAGCTCAGGACAGAGCCTCAGGTGAAGAGGTCAGCCACTTTCTCTTGTTAGTGCAGCTTTCCTCACACACTGACCAGCTCTTCTGTCCATATAATGGCTGCTGGTGAAGGAGCACGTGACAAGACCCGTCCATCAGTCTCCTCCAAAAGAAAAGCAGCTTTCCCATGTGAAATGTTTTACAATTGAAGGAGGCTGTTTGGCGACTCACGTGCTCCTCCACCAGTGGCCATTGTATGGACAGAAGAGCTAGTCAGTGTGGGAGGAAAGCTGCACTAACAAGAGAAAGTGGCCGACCTCTTCACCTGAGAGTTTATCAGTGACTTGTTCTGACAGTCTAACAGGAAAGTTTTTAACTCTTATCTGTTTTTTTCCTCAGCTCTTCTCAGCTAATATATGACCACAGATTACATTAAAGTTGAATGTGCAGAGAAACAAAGAGTATGTAAAAGCAAAACAGTGCAAAATTTGTAGCAGGGCCGCTGGCGTGTCTTTGATGGCCATCACAGACATGGCCCTGGACCATCAGAGGGGCCCACTCGCCGTCGGGGCCCGGGCCGCTCCCCCAGCAGCTGTGCAAGACCGCTGGCGCTGCTTCATTGATGGCACTTCAGCAGACATGGCCACGTGCTGTGCGGCTGTGTCTGGTAGTAATAACGCAGCAGGGGCAATACACAAGCACAATTAAAGGTGCAGTGTCGTCCCTGCCATGTCATTACAACCAGACACAGCCACACAGTGCATGGCCATGTCTGGTGAAGTGCTGGCAATCAAGCAGCGCCAGAGGTTCTGCAAATGCTGGGGGAGCGGCCAGGGCCCCGACAACAAGTGGGCCACTCTAATGGTCTAGGGCCCCGGCACTTGGCCGGGTGTTGACGCCGGCCCTGAGTGTACATATAATTGGCCCCACATCCCCATAAGAAGACGTGCTACGGACAATGATGATTTTTAAATGTCATCAGCCGATAAAACGAGTGTTTGCTCATTTAGCAACTGAGTGCCATCATGTCTACACAAGCAAATTATTTGGAATAATGCGCCAATTTCAAGACAAGTATATACCTGAAAGACTTATTAATTTCAACAGAATCACCAGAAGCATCTCTCAAATATACTGAGACGTCCAAAGAAAAGAGACACCAAAAAATACAGAGACCTCTGTTTCTAGCAATTGCTGATCACAGTTCACACACCTCTCACCCATGTAAAGTCGTGAATGTAGCCATGGACTACAAGGCTAGTTCACATGTTGCATTTTTGATGCGTTTTTTTTTCTGCCTGTTTTTTTATATTGAAAAATACGCAATATTTTATGGTAACAACAAAATTAATGAGATTTCTAAAAGAAATCTCGTTCACACAGTGCATTTTTTTTGTTAATCTGTGGCGTCATCTTTAAAAAAAAAAACCTCAGCATGTTAATTCTTTTAGTGTTTTTACTGCAGTTTTTCCCCATTCAGATCTAAATGGTTTAGCAATAATAAAAAAAAGTATAAGAAACATAAGGATCATACATAAAAAATGCACATAATTTCCGCTACAATTTTCAGGCAGTTGCCTGTATTTTTTGGTCCAGAAATATTTGGCCAGTGACGAATATTTGTGATTTGGGTTCAGAATGCCACTACTTTTAATTTAAAATACAACTGAGATGTAATTGAAGTGTAGACTTTCAGGTTTAATTAAAGGGGTAGAACAAAAATATTCTGAGAAACATTTAGCAATTGCAACCATTTTTCTACAAAACCTCCTCATTTCAGTGACTCAAAAGGAATTGGAAAAATTAACTTTACTATAAATAAAACGTTCACTTTTAATTCTTGGAAGAGAATTCTTGGCAGGCAATTATTGCTTGAAGTCTGAAAGCCAGGCCATTACTGCAGCTGGAGTTGTTGTTGCCTGTTTGTGTGTCTTTCTGCCTGAAGTTTTGTCTTAAGCATGTTAAATGCTGCTGCTAGTCTTTATGGTAGCCTTAGATACTGAAACAACTACTTCCTGGAGCGTGTCCTTCACTTGGGTCAATGTTGTGAAGCAGTTTTTCTTCACTATGGAAAGAATACTGCGATCATCCACCACGGTTGTCTTCTGTGGACATCCAGGCCTTTTTGTGTTACCAAGCTCACAAGTGTTTTTTTTGTAGAATGTACCCAACTTGATTTGGCCACCTAACATTTCTGCTACGTTTCTGGATTTCTTCTTTTTTTTTTTCAGCCTAATGATGGTTTGTTTCTCTTCCCCTGAGAACGCCCTTGACCGCATGTTGTAGGTTCACAGCAACAGCTTTAAAATGTAAATGCCACACCTGGCTTCAGACCTTTTACCTTCCTAATTGATGATGGATTAACAAGAACATAGCCCATGCAGCCCATTAAAGAGCTTTTGAGATAATTTCAAATTTCTTTTGGTCCCTTTAAAATGAGGCAGCTACATATTAAACAGCTGTAATTTCTAAATCCATACTCCAATGAGAATGTGAACACCTTCAAATGAAAGCTCAGACTTTGCAATTTAAGCCCATATTGATTATATAACTGAATATTGAATGTGTTTTGATTAACAGCTAAAATGACAAAACTTGTGTCACTGTCAAAATATTTCTGGACCTAACTGTAGGTGTGAACATAAACAAATACAGTATGTAGCCCAGTGCAACTACTACATAAGTCTTTGTTCACACTGCGACCATCTGCTGCTTTATTTGATGAGTCTGTTGGTAGTTTTGGCAAAAATGTAAAGTTAGTTTTGCATTTATGAACTATAAATTAAATCTGAAAAGTATAACAAGATATACAAGATATTTTAACATTTGTGAAATCTATTAAATAGTTTATTGCATGTTCAAAAAAAAAAGACTCTCATACAGTTTTCCGCAAGGAGGATTGCCAACATGACCATAACACTAGTCTTTAAACAATGGGCAGGTTGTATTCTCTTTATTACCTATAATCTTGGAACCAGAAAAACAGATAAAAATGGCAGAGACCCAGTAATGAACATCTATTGTAAGCCAGCTATGCTCACTAGAAATTTTCCCATGACGCTCTTACCTTGAGTAAATGCAATTTGCCCCCGGAGCTTCTCGTGCATATTAAAAAATGTTTTGTGAACAGAAAGCATTGCCTTTCCCCTTCTCTTTTCAAAGACAGAGGCCCCAGGCGAACTTTGCTTAGCTTCCCTCTCTCTACAGACGGGACCTGGATGAGAGTACCTGGAATGGAAATATCTATTATGTGCTGTTCTCATCTCACGATCCATCTTACATTTACTAAACACAACACTTCTGTTGGTCAGGGAATTGGAGGTGCTGTTTGTTCGATCTGAAGGCACTATATTATAGAGCACAAAGAGCTGAGCAGATTGATCTACAGTTTTGTAGGAAAAGATTCAGTGTAACTTCATTGAAATCCCTGCTCATTCTGGGCTTAGCTGTTAGGCAGGTTATCCAAATCAATGACTAACATCTCTGTATGCAAATAGCCTCTTCAGAGAGGAAGAGAACAGGAGCTCATGTAGAAACTATTAGATGTACTAATTCTAAAAGCTAATATTGACTCTTTAATGAGCCTTGCCACATGACTTAGGATCAGAAGCCATACAGAAACTCCATTTGAAGACCCGTTTGGTGGAGGTTGACCCAAATCATTTCATTAGTGCTCACCCAGCCAAACTGATCCTCCTGCTTTTTACTGATGATGGGCAAATACCCCAAAACACATTTCTGCAAATTGAGAGTCTGCTTTAGCTTCTTATCCTAAGTCATATGGAAAGGGTCTTTAAAGGGTCAATATTGACTTTTAGGATTGCTACTTTCAATAAAAGGCAGTAGAATTCCTGTGCTCTTCCTCTCTAAAAAGGCTATTGCCATATTTAAATTCCCAGAGGAGCATTGCATGGCCTACAAGGTCTTGTTCACACATGGTTATCATGGATAGAACTCATACCTATGATATGGTATGGGACTGTGACGATACAGCCTATAATCTTAATTAGCCAGACGATTAGATTTGTTAATCCAAGAGAAATACACTATTGTGTTTAAATTGACTTGTACATTTTTGTGTAATTCTAAAGGACAGACCAGTATTCGCCTAACCCTGATTGCGGTCTCCTCTTGGCTTGGTGAACAATGTTGTTTGTTACTATGCTAATTACATATTATACTACCTCAGCTAGAGGTTTATTTACAAGATCCCCCTGTGATACCAACTATGTAAATTGATTAAGTCAAACAATGAGAACTGAGTAATGCCCTCCCTAACACCTTAGTTGTGAATGTGTACTTGCACAGACAGCTGTAACTATTTTTAAAGGGACATGTTCTTCTGTAGCAGTCAATAAGGGAATAAAGGAGAAGCAAGAGGACACTCAGACTCTCTTCACACCATCAGCTTGGTAGTATGGCTTTACCTAAAGAGACACAGATTTAGATTCTACATGATTCTAGCCTAAGGCTATAGCTATGACTGGAAAAATACAGATCTGCTCCATTGACCATCAAAGAGACCATGTATACATTTGAGGAGACCAGGATGGGACGATGAAGTCACCTGGCCCCATGGATATGTTGTTTGGGGTTGCCAGGAGGGACCCACCGGTCGCCTGGAACCCATGGAGACATTCGGAGAAGCCAGATTGGGACCCACCAGTCATCTGGCCCCATGGAAACTCTCAGAGAGGCCAGGGTGGGACCCTCGGGTCTCCTGGCCTTGTACCTTAATGGACTGCTAACTTCCTAAGCTTGCCACTACCTCCTCTCTGTGGGGGTCCGCCAGAAGCGGGAGGCCACTGGTTGAGGTAGTTGGCCCTGAAAGTCGCAGCTGTTCTATCCCAGGCGGGCGGAGTGGAAGGATGAGACTGTGTAATGTTGTGCCATCTTGGGTATTTGCTGGGACTTTTCTATGTGTTTATTGTCCGCTTTGTGGCTCAACAAACTATTGCCACACTGTTTACCCTCAACCGAGTGTTGTCTGAGTAGCTTTACTCCCACGGAAGACCCGAGTCTTCACAGAGACTATGCACATGTCCGATTTTGACCTGAATCTCGGATCAAAATCAGCAGTGGAAGTCTATGGGTCCATGAAAAAAACTGGACCGGACTGACAGAATGGAGATGAAGAACCTTTTCTTTTTTTCTCTCTGTGTCCAATAAAAACTGATGCCACTCTGATCAAACTGTGATCAGAATAATCAGACCGTTTTTCACGGATGCGGCAAATCTGGTCATGTCTCCTGACGTTGAATTGGCGCACTCCACAGGGTGAAACTTTACCCTTTAGATCTCTAAATGCACACTCATGCACGGAAGGCTATGAGTAATTTATTAGGAGCCTAAATATCAATCTGTTCACTTTCTCCTGCTCTATACCAAGCTACCTATAGACTGTGCAGTATTAAAAGAAAAAAAAACACTGGAGAATTGTTTTAAACATTTCACAGCGTTACATTATTGAAATTCTAAAATCTATAGAAAATTACAAATATATCTTTTAGTGGATTTTTAAAGACAGAAAATTTAGTCTAGTCTTAGGAGGACATTGTTAAAATTAGGTATTTCCTCAATAACACGGATGAACTGTGAACTGTCTGTTGAGCGCTGTGCAACAGTGACCTGAGTGTTAAAGAGTCAAGGGCACAAAAAGCTAATAAAATTGTTAATAGTGAATCTAGATCGTAAATATATCATCGGGCTGTATAAACCTATCTCCAAACATATCACATCAAGCCACATCTGGACTATGTTTACTTAGCTATAGCTTAGACATGTGGTACTAGAGATGTCCAGAGCTTATAATCTCTACCGCTCTTTTGATATATATAAATAAATATATATATATATATATTACACATACACACACATTATATATATATATACATATACAAATATACAGTGTATTTTAAATTACAATTTTGTCCAATGTTAGTACTCGAACATTATCTTTATTACTGTATCTTTATTACTGTATATGGTTAGAAATGGAATTAGAAGAATGGGGGTGACACTATATCTGGAGGTACAAGATACCCCTGAAAGACAGCAGAATAGTACAAGGAGCAATCCCCACTGCCAATAACTAAAGCTGTAATATACTACTTATGTATTCGCCATGTTGGTTAACAATTCTTGAAGCATGTACATCATAATATGATCTCACATGCTAAGTTTCCCAAAAAAAGACCTGGGATGTATAAAAAAATATATATATATTATTTTGACTACTGGGGTACAGCCCCAAAATGACCAAAATATAAGTGTAGCGCCCATGAATGTGACTGCAGCGACCTTTATATATTGCTACACATCATACATTACACTGATAGAGTGTTTAAAAAATAGGAAAACTTACCTTGGCGTATGAATGTTTGGCTTGTATCTAGTAATATATCGCAGCCCTCCACAATCATTCTTTCAATGGACAAGTTTTTTCGGATGTTTTCTGTGTCGCTGACTTCATCGTGCATTACCCTGTATAGCACAATCTATAATGAACGATTTGTCTACATAGCAGAATAGCACTAAAAACACATGCCTATTTGGCCTACAATTATCACCTCCTACGGTTTATAGTTGCAGCGGTGGCTATGGCTATACGGGGTACGCTTGCAGCGGTGGCTATGGCTATACGGGGTACGCTTGCAGCGGTGGCTATGGCTACACGGGGTACGGTTGCAGCGGTGGCTATGGCTACACGGGGTACGGTTGCAGCGGTGGCTATGGCTACACGGGGTACGGTTGCAGCGGTGGCTATGGGTACACGGGGTACGGTTGCAGCGGTGGCTATGGGTACACGGGGTACAGTTGCAGCGGTGGCTATGGCTACACGGGGTACGGCTGCAGCAGTGGCTATGGCTACACGGGGTACGGCTGCAGCGGTGGCTATGGCTACACGGGGTACGGCTGCAGCCGTGGCTACACGGGGTACGGCTGCAGCGGTGGCTATACGGGGTACGGCTGCAGCGGTGGCTATACGGGGTACGGCTGCAGCGGTGGCTATACGGGGTACGGCTGCAGCGGTGGCTATACGGGGTACAGTTGCAGCGGTGGCTATACGGGGTACAGTTGCAGCGGTGGCTATACGGGGTACAGTTGCAGCGGTGGCTATACGGGGTACAGTTGCAGCGGTGGCTATGACTATATGGGGTATCTCTGCAATAAAACAGGTCAGATAATATAAATATGACAAAACACATTCTATCAGTTGGTAATAAACATTTTTTTTTAATAGATATGTAAGTAGGGACCCAGCCAAGTGAGAATTTCACAGCATATTCTAACTTACATTTACTACTAGAATGATCATACTAACTTGCAGTATTTTCATGCAGTTAACAAGACCTTCATTTCCCCAGACTAACGGCCAGCATATGGCTCTACTATTTACTGCCAGATTACTAAGGATACACGTAAACTGTGAAAACCATGTATGTGGGCTCTAAACGTAGCACAGCATGAGTTTTCGGAATTGTCCAAAATAATCCATTTTTTTAATTACAATAGAGATTGATCAGACATGCCAGCGGATAGCATAAAGAGAACAAAAAGAACAGAGTATAATATATGTATGTATAAATTCCAGGTGTCACACTAAGTAGGAAGAGAACCCAGTGCATAATGACAGGAAAAGGGGAGGGAGCCCTACCACTAGGGAAAGGGAGAGTGGAGACCAATAAACAGATCTAAGCAACAAACCCTATAAACACTAAATAGGTTCTGCACCTATCGCCGAGCAGGAAACCTGGCCCTAGCTGATCCTAAGGCTAGGCCCTCGGTACGGAGCGAGAGGGGTGAGCATTGAATCAGCCCCACTACCAACTAAAGTAAACACAGGGGAATACACTTCGCTCCAAGATGACACCGGATAAAGCACGGCAACAATCCACAAAGGAACTCCAAGGTAATTCTAGCCGACTAACACAAGCAACTCTCTGAGCAATGAGAGTGTATTTAAGGACACAGCAAGGAAGTGTTGTTTAACAGCAGAAAGGTGAGGATACCTCAGGGTCCTAAAAGGAAAGGTATAATCCCCAAGCAAGGTGAGGATCAGGGCTGGGTCCTAAAGAGAGAGGAATCATAAAAGGATCAGGGAGATGATTGTAAGGCTAAACGCAGCGAACTTCTACAGCCAGACACTGTATGACTGTCTGTCAACCCTGACACACCCGTGACACCAGGTCTATGTTTATACAGTAAACATCAAAAAGACTCATTTGCACCTCCAAACAGAACAATACAAGTGTGAATAGGTGCAAGCTGAGATGAACAAGTCAATAAAGCTATGAAAAACAGCTGCACTCTGAAATGCTAGAACATTGAATATATGAAATTGGAACTACATTACTGCTATAGAAAATACATTAAAAATGAAGGTACCTAGTGCACAAATAGGCCAATTTGTGAGAGCCCAACAGCCAGCGACAAGGCCCTTTGTTGGGACCCTAACCTAGTATGCATCTCCCGGGCCAGTTCCAATTTCATCTATTCAATGTTTGCATATTATAGCTCCCTCTGACTGAGCGCTCCTCCCATTAGCCTAACGCGTTTTTAATTCGAGCTAGATTTTACTGCCCTTAAAATTGTAGGCTTTTAGCCCGAGAGAGGCATCATATTAGGTTAGGGTTCCAATGGAGAGGTACACCTTGCCGCGGCTATTGGGCTCTCTTGAATTAGCCAATTTATGCGCCAAGTACATCCATTTTTAACAATTTCTATAGCAGTAATTCAGCTCCAATTTCATATATTCAATGTTGCATGTTATAGCGTTTTAGAGTGCAGCTGTTTTTCTTAGATATATTTGTACAGTGACAATTTTCTTCATTATCCACTTTACACCAGTACAAATGGATCTTAAACAAAGTAACCAAGATATGATTACAGTGAAACCAAAAGGTCAGGAGTCTGCCTCGACCACTGAAGAACCTTCCATTACAACTTGCATTGCAATGTGTTTTGGTCATTATTCAACCATATTGTCAAGCGGTATTATCAGGTTTTATAGCACTTGACCAAGTCAGACCAGAATGTACAGTACAGACCAAAAGTTTTGACACACCTTCTCATTTAAAGATTTTTCTGTATTTTCAGGACTATGACAATTGTGCATTCACACTGAAGGCATCAAAACTATGAATTAACACATGTGGAATTATATAGTTAACAAAAAAGTGTGAAACAACTGAAAATATGTCATATTCTAGGTTCTTCAAAGTAGCCACCTTTTGCTTTGAGGACTGCTTTGCACACTCTTGGCATTCTCTTGATGAGCTTCAAGTGGTAGTCACCGGAAATGGTTTTCACTTCACAGGTGTGCCCTGTCAGGTTTAATAAGTGGGATTTCTTGCCTTATAAATGGGGTTGGGACCATCAGTTGTGTAGTGCAGAAGTCTGGTGGATACACAGCTGATAGTCCTACTGAATAGACTGTTAGAATTTGTATTATGGCAAGAAAAAAGCAGCTAAGTAAAGAAAAACGAGTGGCCATCATTACTTTAAGAAATGAAGGTCAGTCAGTCTGAAAAATTGGGCAAACTTTGAAAGTGTCCCCAAGTGCAGTTGTAAAAACCATCAAGCGCTACAAAGAAACTGGCTCACATGAGGACCGCCCCAGGAAAGGAAGACCAAGAGTCACCTCGGCTTCTGATGATAAGTTTATCCGAGTCACCAGCCTCAGAAATCGCAGGTTAACTGCAGCTCAGATTAGAGACCAGGTCAATGCCACACAGAGTTCTAGCAGCAGACACATCTCTTCAACAACTGTTAAGAGGAGACTTTGTGCAGCAGGCCTTCATGGTAAAATAGGGGCTCCAGCGCAGCATACAGGTCCTTAGTTTATACATGGGTGAGTCATCTGGTCTCAGTGATGAATAGTCATTTGACTTTTCCTCATTAACTGGACTGTCTCTGACATCTTATGCTTTTAGGTCTCTGTGGTGTTCACATTATTGATTATAGGTACCTTCTGAATATACTTGACTTATATATTTAATATACTATTTCTTAGAAGATGTAGTCACACGTACACCGCAGTGTAACCTCTGTTATGCTCTTCTTTTTGTACTCAGATGACCTCATGTGGATCTACGTGTAGTTGCCGTTCTGTTTTTGTGCATGTCCCCCCCAGTGACCTACTATTTTTAATACTTTGTCTTGATTTTAATATGTATACCTAATAAAATTGTTGTTTTAGACACAATTTAGTATTGTTCTAAATTTTCTTTGGGTACTATACTCCATTTTCTTTGTAGGCTATGTATGGTAAAATAGCTGCTAGGAAACCACAGCTAAGGACAGGCAACAAGCAGAAGAGACTTGTTTGGGCTAAAGAACACAAGGAATGGACATTAGACCAGTGGAAATCTGTGCTTTGGTCTGATGAGTCCAAATTTGAGATCTTTGGTTCCAATCACCGTGTCTTTGTGCGGTGAACAGATGGACTCTACATGCCTGGTTCCCACCGTGAAGCATGGAGGAGGAGATGTGATGGTGTAGGGGTGCTTTGCTGGTGACACTGTTGGGGATTTATTCAAAATTGAAGGCATACTGAACCAGCATGGCTACCACAGCATCTTGCAGCGGCATGCTATTCCATCCAGTTTGCATTTAGTTGGACCATCATTTATTTTTCAACAGGACAATGACCCCAAACACACCTCCAGGCTGTGTAAGGGCTATTTGATCAAGAAGGAGAGTGATGGGGTGCTACACCAGAAGACCTGGCAGGGGGACACAGAGCGAGGACAGCAGCACACAGGGGGGAGGGAGGAGTAGCACCACAACAGGCAGGAATAAGCAGTATGGTGGCCGCAGACACAAGGCGGGAAAGCGTTCCTCGTAACGCCAACACGACGGAAGTTGCCAGTACAACTGTTAGGTTTTCCAGAGTCTGGTTATTTTTTAAAGACTCTGCGGATAACCCCACAAAGGCCATTTGCACCACCTGCCAGGCCAGCATCAGCAGGGGTAGCAAAACTAGCAGCCTGACCACCATCAGCATGATCAGGCACATGGCAGCAAAGTACCCGACTAAGTGGGCTGAACCCCAGGATCCAGCAACAGTGTCTGCGGGTGACACCACTGCTTGTTCCACTGTTCTGCGTGCACGCCAATCCCCTATCCATGGCGCATGCCAAGATGCCTCCCGCCCTGCACCTCTAATTGCACACTCTCAAGTATATCATCAGCAAGCACGTCCACGTCCTTGTCCCAGAGCAGCGTTCAGTTGTCCCTACCCCAGTCCTTGGAACGCAAGTGCAAATACGCAGCTAACGCCCCACAGCCCACACTACTAAATTCACACTTTTCGCGGATGCTTGTGCTCGAAATGTTGCCTTTGAGGCTCGTGGAGATGGAAGCTTTCCGTAACCTGATGGCGGCGGCTGTCCCTCAGTACTCTGTCCCCAGCCACCACTATTTCTCCCGGTGTGCTGTCCTCGCATTACACGAGCGCGTGTCCCACAAAACTAGACGTACCCTCAACAAAGCAGTTACTGGGAAACTCCACTTAACTACGGACAGCACGGACAGGTGGACAAGTGCTTGTGTGCAGGGACGGTACATCTCGCTGATGGCACACTGGGTTAATATAGTGGAAGCTGGGACCCAGTCGGACCTTGGGACGGAACACGTCCTCCAGACGCCGAGGATTGCGGGCCCTAGGTCAATAGGGTTGCCCCCACATTCTACAGCTCTTGCACCACCTCCTCCTCTTCAGTATCCATCTCCGAAAAGACGACATCAGTCGCAAGCTGGAAGGGCTGCAGCACTACCTCGGCCAAGCGGCAACAGGCTGTGCTGAAGCTAATATGCTTAGGTGACAAACCACACAACGCTGAAGAGTTGTGGACAGCTCTGAAAGAGCAGGCAGATCTGTGGCTGACACCGCTGACCCTACAGCCAGGCATGGTCGTGTGTAACAATGGCCGGAATCTGGTAGCGGCTCTGAGGCGAGGCGAGATCACACATGTACCATGCCTGGCCCATGTGCTTAACCTCGTTTTTCAGCGATTTCTCAAAACTTACCCGGATCTGTCGGATATGCTTTTCAAAAATACTCCGCCAGTGTGCCCATTTTAGAAAGTCAGCTACAGCTTCCGCTGCTCTTGCCGTGCTTCAGCAACATTTGCAGCTTCCAGCTCACCATCTGATCTGCAATGTCTCCACGCGTTGGAACTCTACATTGCAGATGTTGGGAAGGATTTGTGAGCAGAAGAGGGCAGTTGTTGACTACCAGCATCAACAAAGCCATCCGTATTCAGGTCAGACTCCACACATAAAACCTCAGGAGTGGACATGGATGTCAGACATAGAATCATAGAATGGTAGAGTTGGAAGGGACCTCCTGGGTCATCTGGTCCAACCCCCTGCTCAAAGCAGGATTCACTAAATCATCTCAGACAGATGTCTGTCCAGCCTCTGTTTGAAGACGTCCATTGAAGAACTCACCACCTCTTGTGGCACCCTGTTCCACTCATTGATCACCCTGTCAAAAAGTTTTTCTAATATCTAATCTGTGTCTCCTCCCATTCAGTTTCATCCCATTGCTTCTAGTCTTTCCTTGTGCAAATGAGAATAAAGATGCTCCTTCTACAATGTGTCAGCCCTTGAGATATTTGGAGACAGCTATTAAGTCTCCTCTCAGTCTTCTTTTTTGCAAGCTAAACATTCCCAAATCCTGTAACCGTTCCTCATAGGACATGGTTTGCAGACCGGTCACCATTCTGGTCGCTCTTCTCTGAACTTGCTCTAGTTTGTCAATGTGTTTTTTAAAATGTTGTGCCCAAAACTGGACAGTATTCCAGATGAGGTCTGACCAAATAGGAGTAAAGCGCGATAATGACTGTATGCTTCTGTTAATACATCCCAGAATTGTATTTGCCTTTTTTGCTGCTGCATAACACTGTTGACTGATGTTCAGTCTATGATCTATTAGTATACCCAAGTCTTTTTCACATTTACTGTTGCTTAGCTCTATTCCTCCCATTCTGTATATGCTTTTTTCATTTTTATTGCCCAGATGTAGTACTTTGCATTTTCCCTGTTAAAAACCATTCTGTTAGTTGCTGCCCACTGCTCCAGTTTATTTAGGTATTTTTGAAGCCTCTCTCTCTCTTCTCTAGCGTTAGCTATCCCTCCTAGCTTGGTGTCATCAGCAAATTTAATCATTTTACCCTCAATTCCTTAATCTAAATCATTGATAAAGATGTTGAACAATACAGGTCCCAGGACAGAGCCCTGTGGTACCCCACTTGAGACATTCATCCAACTGGATGTGAAGCCATTTACGACCACTCTGAGTCCGATCACTAAGCCAGTTATGAATCCACCTAACAGTTGCCTTGTCCATTCCATACTTGGTCATTTTTTCAATAATGATTGTGTGAGATACTTTGTCAAATGCTTTGCTAAAGTCAAGATATACTATATCAGTGATTCTGTCATAGAAGGAAATTAAGTTAGTTTGACATGACTTGTTAGTTACAAACCCATGCTGACTCTGGTTAATCACTTCATTCTTATCCAGGTACTTACATACATGTTGTTTAATAATTTGTTCAAAGATCTTTCCTGGTATAGAAGTCAGACTCACCAGCCTATAGTTCCCTGGGTCCACCTTCTTCCCCTTTTTGAAGATAGGAGCAACATTTGCTCTTCTCCAGTCTTCTGGGACTTCTCCTGTTCTCCAAGAATTTTCAAAGATTATGGAGAGTGGTTCTAAGATTTCTTCTACGATCTCCTTCAGTACTCTAGGGTGTAATTCATCTGGACCTGGAGACGTGAACTCATTTAGGTTAGCTAAATATTCCCTCACAATCTTTCTGTTTACAGATAACCTGGATTCTTCTATTCCTTTAATAGGACAGTGAAGATCAGTTGATGTTACATTTTCTGAGAGAAAACTGATGCAAAATAGGAATTAAAAAGTTCGGCCTTCTCAACATCCTCTCTTACCATTTCTCCATTTTCATCCTGTAAAAATCCTATAGCATCTTTGACTTTTCTTTTACTTTTGACATACCCCCAAAATCCTTTTTTATTGCTTTTGACATCTCTTGCAAGCCTTAATTCATTGTCAGCTTTAGCTAACCTGATACGTGCCCTCTTTCTTTTTAGCATATGTTTAAGTTCTGAGTTCATCCATCCCGGTTTCCTTAAATGCTTCCCTTTCTTCCTACTTTTCGGGATGGTTAACGATTGTACTTTGAGAATCTCATTTTTAAAAATTTCCCATCCTTCCTGGACATTTTTGTCTTTAAGGACATCCAGCCATTGGATCCCTCCTATTCTCTTTCTGAGTCGCTTAAAATCTGCCTTTCTGAAATCTAACCTTGAAGTTTGAGTCTTCACATGTCTTCCTCCTCTAGTTATCCAAAATTCTAGAATAGCATGATATCTGCCTCCTAGGGTCCCAGCCACCTTTACCTCCTCAACCATTTCCTCCCTGTTTATAAGGATTAGATCCAAAGTAGCAGATCCCCTTGTTTTCTCCCCTACCTTTTGGAAGATAAAGTTGTCAGCAAGAGAGGATAACAATTTGTTTGACTTGTTAGTTTTACTTGAGAGAGATTCCCAACAAATGTCTGGATAGTTGAAATCTCCCATGACCACTACGTCATATTTTTTGGAGAACTTGGTCATTTGATACATAAAGAGTTCATCCATATCTTCAGTTTGCCCAGGTGGCCTGTAGTAAATGCCTACAATGGTGTCCTTTCTGTTGTTCTCTCCTTGTATTCTTACCCAAACAGTTTCCACAGAACTCCCAGTCTCTGAAACTTCAATCTCTGTGCAGATATACGCTTTTCTAACATACAAAGAGACACCACCTCCTCGTTTATCAAGTCTGTTTCTTACAAAAAGTTGTATCCTTTTAGCCTTTTATTCATCATGTGTATCGTCCCACCAAGTTTCAGTGATTCCAATGACATCATATTTCTTTTCCTGCGTTAGTAGTTCCAATTCTCCTTGTTTGTTGCCCATGCTTTGTGCATTTGTATAAAAACATTTTAGTTTGTGATTGGTTTCTCTTCCTCCCATATTTTTATTATTTAGATTTTTTTGTCTTTGTTCTTTCTTTCCACTTCCAATAGCAGAGATGTCAATAGTATTTGTTAGCTGTAGAGCTTTTAATGGCCTTTTGCTTCCCTTCCCACATTGTTCTAGTTTAAAGCTCTCCTGATGAGTGTAGCAAGGCGACTTCCAAATACACGTCTTCCAGTCTTCGTAAGGTGCATCCCATCTGTAGCAAGTAGTCCATCATATAGGTAATTCATTCCGTGATCCAGAAATCCAAATCCTTGTTGACGGCACCATTGACGTAGCCAGTTGTTCACCTGTAGAATCTTATTCCACCTTATTGTTCCATGGCCATCCACCGGGAGGATGGATGAGAAGACCACCTGCGCTCCCAATTCTTTCACTTTCATGCCTAAGTTTTCAAAGTCACTGCAGATGGTTTTCAGGTCCTTTCTTGCAGTGTCATTTGTCCCCACATGTATTAGCAGGAATGGGTAGTAGTGATCTGTAGGTCTGAAGAGTCTTTATATCCTGTCAGACATCTTTAATTTTTGCACCTGGAAGACAACACATTTCTCTTGAGGTTATGTCTGGTCTGCAGATAGTGGCCTCTGTTCCTCTCAACAGGGAATCCTCCATGACCACCACTCTCCATTTTTTCTTCACAACATTTTTCTTTCTCCATCCAGGCGGATTCTGAGGGCTTACAAGGTTATTCATTGTGGGCAAAGTCTTATCTTGCTGTATTTCTTCGTGGTTCTCCTGCGTGAGAGCCTGGTACTGGTTCCTGAGCAGTATGGGTGCTGACTGCCTCTCGATCCTCCTGCTTCTCTGGGTCACATGCTTCTAATTCCTCTGTTTCGTCAGGTGCAGTTTGAATTTCTTCTCTTTCTGTATCATGAAGAGATAATTCTGCTCTGCTCTAAGAACTCTTCACCTTCCTTAATGATTTTCAAGGTAGTTAACTTCTCTTCTAGATTTCGCAACTTTTCCTCCAACAAGGACACAACCTTGCATTTCTGGCATGTGAAGTTTGGCTTTTCCACTGGCAAGTCTGTGAACATGTAGCAGGATATGCAGCTCACCAAATGGCTCCTGGACTCTTCCATGTTCTTATTAATGTGTTATGAAAACAGTGAAAAACGCTCAAAAATTTGCGCGCCGGAAGGCGCGCGGTTTACCGATGTCCTCCTTTCAGCTCCCACGGCCAAAATCCAGTGTTCTTTGAGCTCGAAGAGACTCACTTATCCCAAAATGCAGTGGGAATATGCAAATTATCTCATTAGGACTCCTCCCCTGGTTTGTCTCTGGTACATATGTACCATCCTCCAAAACTTTGAGGACTCCACCAAGATGGTGAGCGGCGATGACGCCATAATTAGCGTCACCATCCCGCTTCTCTGTCTTTTGAAACGCTCTCTGCTCGCAATTAAAGAGGATACATTGCAGGCGGAGCATGATGAGATGGAGCAAGGAACCATTCAGGTTGATTACACAGAGCCCAGCCTCATCTCATCCCAACGTGGATTGGGTGACAATGAGGAAGAGGAGAAGGAGGAAGAACAGGAGCTAGTTTCCTGGGTTATAGACGGTACTACCTGCACAACTGTCATACCGTCTGTTCAGCGTGGACGGCCTGAGGACAGAGAGGAGGAGGAGGAAGAGGATGAGGAGGAGAGCAAGGTCAGTCGTCCTCTTGGTGAGGACAAGGAAGTCTTGCCTCTGCGCAATCTGGCACACATGGCTGAGTTTATGTTAAGTTACTTTTCCCATGACTTTCGCGTTGTCCAAAGTTTGGGTGACAGTCATTACTGGTTGGTGAGTATTCTAGACCCACGCTACAGGGAGAACTTTCTGTCTTATTCCCTTGCAGGACAGGCCTAATAAAATTCCTGAAAAGGAAATTGGGGATGGCTTCGCTACTGGTACTGAGGGCAGTGCTAATACCATGGCGTCGTACCATAGTTCACTGGAAATATTCCAGGCTGGTAGGAGGCAAGCAGATTCCCACAGAAAAGTACCAGCAGTAATGTTCAGGGACCCTTGCTTGTGGAAGGCGGAGACGACATAGGGAGAAATAGTGGCGGCAGAGGACAGAGTATGGACACCCGGCCGCCGCCATGAGGTTGTGGACAGCTTCCCCCTGCACGAGCCTAAAAGGCCACATTTCAAGTGCAAGCAGCTTCCCAGAAATCTGGCAGTTTAGTATTGCGGCCTGTGGGTGGGTGGCTGGCTGCATACTTGCGTTTGCATTCCAAGTAACAGAAAACTAAGCAGATGGTGGCCTCTATCATCATCACGAGTCCTCACCTTGGCACTATGAACTCTCCTGATGGAGAAGCCAGGGCCAACCGGAGGAGTTGCCGGTTCTCTGGTGGGCCCTTCCAACGCTGCTGAGAAGCAGCCCTGGCTATGAAAAGTGTGTGGGAAGGTTCCCGGACACTCTATGGCTGCTTTTTTATTGTGGATTGGACGTGATTATGCATGTTACTTCTCAAACCGCATTGCAGATCAGGCCATTGCCCAACTCTGTAGTCATGAGTATGCACACCAGGCTGCCGCCACTGCCATGAGGTTGTGGACAGCTTCTGCCTCCACGAGCCTAAAAGGCCACATTTCAAGTGCAAGCACCTTTCAAAAATTTGGCAGTATAGTATTGCAGCCTGTGGGTGGGTGGGTGGCTGCATACTTGCGCTTGCATTCCAAGGAATGGGGTAGGGACAACTGAACGCTGTGCTGGGACAAGAACATGGATGGTGATTGTTGCAAATCTGCAATGACAGGTGCATTGTGGGAGGCATCTTTGCAAGCGCCAAAGATCACTTATGATGGGCACACTTTTAGGCATTGACTTGTGAATCAGAGATGCTTCCAGGGGTCCTTCCCATGCTGTTCCCGTGTCTTTTCAGCACTGTATGCATGTGTCTGATGATGTGTCACACACCACATGGCCAAATAAGGTTGTAAAATGTTAAAATGACATTTCCCAGTGAATGCATTTGTCTTGGTTGAAAGCAATGCAAAAGTGCAAAAACACATCAAAAACGCTACGTGTGAACATAGCCCGGGGTGTGGAGGAGCATTTTTGTATATTTATTTTGCCTTATATACAAGTCATTACCCTGGAAAGGATGTTCCTTAACATGTTTTCCAGGAAAATCCATTTTGGTTTCGTTTTTGCATGTTTTATTGTGAGTCCATAAAAGTGGCGTAATACCTCTGACAACGTTGCTGACAGCAGTGATCTGGGAGTCAGAGATGCTTCCAGGGGTCTTCCCCATGCTGTTCCCATGTCATTTGAGCACTGTTCCCATCGATGTGGGCAATTTATAGGTTCTCTGCAGACCGCCGGGGGGAGCCGCCTGAAAAATGCTCGAGTTTCCCATAAACTTACATTGGGCTTGTTACTCGGACTGAGCACTCGAGTATTCCAATTTGCTCGACTCGAACAACGAGCACCCGAGCATTTTAGTGCTCGCTTATCACTAGCTAGGACCAATTTTAAGGTGTAGATAAAACCATAATGTCCTTTGTAAACCATTTTTTCCAAATCACGTTGGGTGCCCTTTTTAAACCAGTAGTACATATTATATAATGCAGCTATTAAAAAGGTAAAAAAAAGTGATGTTTCACTTTTACAGTAGTGTCCCTTTAAGTGTTTTCTTTGCGATAAAGTATTATGCAATGGCATCGATATTTGCTTGATGAATGAATTATCCTTCAGCCAGTGCATCAGCCAATGACCCGGGCAAATCTTTTAATCTGATCTAGATCAGACGCATGCTTTCTATTCATTTAAAAGCCATCATATGACTGACAAAAGTAATGATGGGGAGAAGAGTAAACCAGCTATCTACATGAGGCAATACTGAATCTAATAGGAAAGGAGTCTATGAGAGACATCAATAGAAGGAAGCATCTAGGCATCGGCAAGCTCTTAACTCCTTCACCTAATGCCAATTTCGGTTTTTGCATTCTCATTTTTTCCTCCCCTTCTTCCCAGAGCCATAACTTTTTTATTTCTCTGTTCACATGCATAGGAGAGCTTGTTTTTAGCAAGATGAGTTGTACTTTTGAATAATACCATTCATTTTACCACATAGTATACTGGAAAATGGGGAAAAAAATTCCAAGCGGGGAGAAATTGTGAAAAAACGCAATTAAGACATTGTTTTATTGGGAATTGTTTTTACGGTGTATATTTTGTGGTAAAAATGACATCGCAATAGGATTCTCCTGATCAGTATGACTACCAGGGATACCAAGATTGTCCAGCTTTTTAATTATTTTAGTGGTGAAAAAAAAAAAAATATCAGAATCTAAAAAAAAAAAAATTTTTGTGAGGTTGTTTTACCCTTTTCCGATACCCATAAGGTTTTCATTCTCTCTCTTGATGGAGCTGTGTGATGGCTTATTTTTTTTGCGGGGCAAGACTACGTTTTTATTGATACCATTTTGGGATATATGTTTTGAGCGCTTGTAACAGCATTTCTTGTGGTATTGCATCGACCTTTAAGGTGTTTACCCATCAGGTTAATTATTTTCCTATTTTGATAGATCTGACTTTTCTGACCTTGGCGATACTATATGTAATTTTTTTTAACATTTTTATTATCTTTATTTTTATTGAGGAAAAAAGAGGGGCGATTTGACGTTTATTTTTTTCAGATTTTTTTTAACTTTTTTTTTATTTTTTACTTTTCATTTGATTTTATTAGTCCCCTTAGGGAACTTGAAGCTGCAATTGTCTTATCACTTGTGCTATATACAGCAGTACTACAGAATATAAAAACTAAAAATCAATCTCCTTTGAAGCCTGACCACTCCGTGATGACAGATACGGACATCTTCAAAAGACCATTGCCTGTCATAGCAACCCATTGGAGACCAGGGATCACATTAGGGGCGCACTGATGGGCATATGGAAAGATGCGCCTCCATGCCCAGGGTTTGACAGCTCCACCCGCGATTGATAGAGGCAGGTCCTGGCTGTGACACACAGCCATCACCTGCCAAGTTTGGGATGAGCTCACCTCGTGAGCCCACTCCATACACCCACTTCAGACTTGCGCCGTACATGTACGGCGCATGTCGTTAAGGGGTTAATCTCACTGAACAATGATCCTATGCAAACAAGAAGCTTTATCTGCGTTGATAGTGATCAATAAGAATTCAGTAACATGTTAGGCATACAGGAATATTAAACTTACTCATATTTTCACCTCCAGCCCTTCCCCAAGGCTGCATACAGCTCTGGAGCCATTTAATGGTCCAAAGTCTATATTGCGTGACCAAAAGGACGTGACATTGAAGTCTACATACAGCCATTAGTTTTTCCATTTCCAGCAAGTTGCTGACACCACTGTAGTTTACTATGTCCACACTTACAGGCAATGACCACTCCTAAAGCTGCATTTACCGGAGGTCCTATAGAAAACCACCGGTTACACACTGATGCTGTGGACGCTGCTTTGAGCATAGCGGTTTATTGGCACACATATAGTTCACATGACTTAACCAATTTTCATTACTTGTATGAAAAGGAGAAAATCCGAGCTGAATGTTAAAGACACCCGTCATACGTTCAACATTTGATAAATATTTAGGTGTTCTGATTTTGTCTAAATTTTCAGAAAATCAGTCTAACAATCTACAGTACAGACCAAAAGTTTGGACACACCTTCTCATTTAAAGATTTTTCTGTATTCTCATGACTATGAAAATTGTACATTCAAGGGCCAACAAGTGCTAAGCATCTCTGGGAACTCCTTCAACATTGTTGGAAGACCATTTCCGGTGACTACCTCTTGAAGCTCATCAAGAGAATGCCAAGAATGTGCAAAGCAGTCATCAAAGCAAAAGGTGGCTACTTTGAAGAACCTAGAATATAAGACATATTTTCAGTTGTTTCACACTTTTTTGTTAAGTATATAATTCCACATGTGTTAATTCATAGTTTTGATGCCTTCAGTGTGAATGTACAATTTTCAGTCATGAAAATACAGAAAAATCTTTAAATGAGAAGGTGTGTCCAAACTTTTGGTCTGTACTGTTACATCTCATACAAGTGATGTTTAAAAATCATCCATAAGAAGAATGAGCATTGTTATTGCTGTGAAAATTTCACATGTAACAACCACTGATTAACACTGGCCGATGAACCAGAAGTCCAGCTACAGGTATTCCATTAACCTCATGCTACTGTAAAGGACATATTGATATTCATGCTATGGCAACTCCATCTTGTCTGCTTGCTTCAAAATCATGTTATTATACTCTTTGCATAACATACATTCTTTCCTTCTTTCCTCTTGATTCACATGCAACTTTCCCACACTAACCTTTTCTCTCAAGAACATTCTATGAGACACCCTGCTCCTGTTATTTAACTAGTCTGAGCCGGGATGTATAACCTTGTAACTTTCCATCGTACACCGAACTAACGATAATATGACCATATGTGTATTTCGTAATAATTGTACTAACATTGGTTCAAGCTAGTAGTATGGCTGTATGTGATTGGCCGTTGATATACTCAAAACAATATAAAATTCTAAGTAGAAATAAACGGGGTTAGAGATTCTCTGAATCCTCCCATACAGAGCTTTGCCTCTGTCTGGTTTTCTGTTGGATTGCGCAATCAATCTTGTAACATAATAATTTGACACTCACTTGGTCAACCGTGAAGGGTCATTACTGCCCTCCCTCAACACTACCTCACACAAAAGCTGTCATGGTGCAGAGCAAGGTGGCAATGGAGGCTGGAATGGAAGCCTGTCCTCTTCAGCAATCAGTCTCGTTTTCGTCTTGGATGCAATGACGGCCAGAGATTGGTCTGGAGAACTTGGGCGAAATGCCATTAAAAGGCCTTCATGAGGGAATGTCACACTGGTCCTACTGCTGGAATTGTGATGTGGGGTGGCATGACATACATTAGGCAGACCCCTCTAGTCTTCATTTCAGGTCCACAAACTGCTCGGTGTTGCATTATTTTTGTGGTGTAATTTCTCCAAAGTGTCTCAGGAGCCATTTGTTAATGTTACAACGTCAGGCTGAAAATTGCTTGTGCTACTGTGAGCGACCTGTGTGTGGCGTATGCGTACTACCATGGCTCACAGCATCTCCAGACTTGTCTCCCATAGATCACATCTCAGATGTCATTAGTTGGCAATTGCAAAGGGAGCTGCCAACAGAGCATCCTGATGATTTGCATCCCCAAATGCATTCAGTGTGGCAGAACATTCCTCAGACAACCATTAATAACCTCATTGATAGTATCTCAAGGTATGTACTGGTGTCTATTTCTGCACGAGGTCCTCATAATCTATACTGAATAAAGAGATGTTTTGAACAATTTTTTTCCATCATTTGCATATCATTAACCTGTCTATCCATCCTGTGATTTGCATAGTTCCATGACTTTTCCTTCTTAGTGTTGCAGTTTCAATGTTAAGTTAAAACGGTTTTCAAATTTGCAACCGAACGTCTCTTTTGGGCCATGTATGAGATAGGTCATCAATAGTGTTGAGCGATACCTTCCGATATCAGGAAATATCGTATCGGATTGGATCGGGCCGATACCCAAAAAGTATCGGATATCGCCGATTCCGATACCGGAAACCAATGCAAGTCAATGGGACACAAATATCGGAATGAAAATAAACCCTTTCTTTCCTTGTAGGTTAATTCTACATGAAGTAAAACAACTAAGAATAATGTAGAATGACATGAAAAGCCGGCAATTCAGCAGCGGCATTCACCGGTACCCGACAATTTACAACAGAAAGAATAGAGCTTCACACATAGATTAGATAGATAGAAACATGTCAGTCACATATATATGAAGTACAGTGACAGTGTTGCTTACTGTACTTGTCATTTAGTGTAAAGGATTTATTAAAACAAATAATAGTGTTTTCATGCACCGTCTCTTTAAAAAAGCCGGCCTGCAATTCAGCATCTGTACCCGACAATTTAGAATAGAAAGAATAGAGAATCACACATAGATTAGATAGATAGAAACATGTCAGTCACATATATATGAAGTACAGTGACAGTGTTGATTACTGTACTTGTCATTTAGTGTTAAAATAAAGGATTTATTTAAAAAAAAATTGGCGTGGGGTTCCCCTTAATTTTAGGCTCTAGCGGAGGTTAAGCAGACAGCTGGGGCAAATGTTTGAAGCCTGGGAAGGGGGTAATACCCACGGAGCTTCCCAGGCTACTAATATCAGCCCCCAGCTGAATACATAGCCTTTACT
This sequence comes from Phyllobates terribilis, assembly GCF_046119375.1. Lineage (NCBI taxonomy): Eukaryota > Metazoa > Chordata > Amphibia > Anura > Dendrobatidae > Phyllobates > Phyllobates terribilis. Next base: position 478,545,317 of record NW_027362761.1, read on the forward strand.
AGCTATTAAAATGGGGGAACCCCCCAAAAAAAATAACGTGGGGTCCCCCCTAATTTAATAGCTAGCACAGGCTAGGCAGACAGCTGGGGGCTGATATTAATAGCCCAGGAAGGGTGCCATGAATATTGGCCCCCTCCCAGGCTAGAAACACCAGCCGTCAGCTGCCCCAGAAATGGCGCATCCATAGGATGCACCAATTCTGGCACTTAGCCTCGCTCTTCCACGCTGCCCTGGTGCGGTGGCAGGGGGTAATAGGGTTGGGGTTGATGTCAGCTTATAATGCCAGCTGACATCAAGCCCAGGTTAGTAATGGAGAGGCATCTATAAGACACCCCCATTACTAACCCCATAGTCAAAGTTAAAGAAAAACACAAACACCCAGAATAAAGTCCTTTAATTGAAATAAAGACACAATCCTTTATTGTTCTAAATTAAACCATACTTACCATCACGCCCATTCCAGCTGAAGCCAACGATCTCCTGCAATAAAAGTAAAATAATAAAGCAACCTCATCCTTACCTTTCCATGGTTCCCACGACAGCTTCAGCTCTGCTACATCGAGATGACAGGCTGGACCGCAGCAGAACGCTGCCATTCAGCCTGTCATCCCGCAGACACTGAGAAGCGCAGGCATGCTTGCGCTCCTCAGTGTCTCTCTGTGACGTCATCCAGATGAGCCGAGTTCATGTCCAATGAACTCAGCTCACCTCATGCACGTCACTGACAGCGTGGGAAAATTCTCACGCTGAAGTGCTGAGTGCAGGAGAATTTTCCCACGCTGTCAGTGACGTACATGAGGTGAGCTGAGTTCATTGGACATGACCTCGGCTCATCTGGATGCCGTCACAGCCAGACACTGAGGAGTGGAAGTATGCCTGCGCTTCTCAGTGTCTGCGGGATGACAGGATGGATGGCAGCGTTCTGCTGCGGTCCAGCCTGTCATCTCGATGTAGCAGAGCTGAAGCTGTCGTGGGAGCCATGGAAAGGTAAGGATGATGTTGCTTTATTATTTTACTTTTATTGCAGGAGATCGTTGGCTTCAGCTGGAATGGGCGTGATGGTAAGTATGGTTTAATTTAGAACAATAAAGAATTGTGTGTTTATTTCAATTAAAGGACTTTTTTCTGGGTGTTGTGTTTTTTTAAATACTTTACTAGAAATTCATGGTGGTCATGTCTAATATTGGCGTGACCCCATGAATTTCGGGCTTAGGGCCAGCTGATAATGCCAAGCTGGCCTTAACCCCTTTATTACCCAGTGAGCCACCGCACCAGGGCCCTGGATGAGTTGGGTACAGCGCCAGAAGATGGCGCTTCTATGAACGCGCCATTTTCTGGGGCGGCTGCGGACTGCAATTTGCAGCGGGGGTGGCCCAGAAAGCTTGGGCCTCCCTGCGCTGCGGATTCCAGCCCCCAGCTGCCTAGTTGTATCTGGCTGGGCACAAAAATAGGGCGAAGCCCCACGCATTTTTTTTTTAAATTATTTCATGAAATTCATGGAATAATTAAGAAAAAAAGGGCTTCCCTATATTGTTGTGTCCGGCCAGGTACAAATAGGCAGCTGGTGGTTGGGGGCAGCCTGTTCCTGCCTGCTGTACCTGGCTGGACACAAATATAGGGCGAAGCCCCACGTCAATTTTTTTTAAAATAAATCCTTTATTTTAACACTAAATGACATTTGAGGAGTTAATAAAGATGCAGTCCCTAAATTATTATTTATTTTTTAATTAATTTTTCCCAAAACTTTTGACGTGGGCTTCGCCATATTTTTGTATGCCAGCCAGGTACAGCATCCAGCTTCTATGAACGCGCCATTTTCCGGGGTGGCTGCGGACTGCAATTTTCAGCGGGGGGGGGGCAGAAAGCTTGGGCCTCCCTGTGCTGCAGATTCCATCCCCCAGCTGCCTAGTTGTACCTGGCTGGACACAAAAATAGGGAGAAGCTTCAAGTATTTTTTTTTTTAATTATTTCATGAAATTCATGAAATAATTAAGAAAAAAAGGGCTTCCCTATATTGTTGTGTCCAACCAGGTACAAATAGGCAGCTGGTGGTTGGGGGCAGCCCGTTCCTGCCTGCTGTACCTGGCTGGACACAAATATAGTGCGAAGCCCCACGTCAATTTTTTTTAAATCATTTCAGGAAATTCATGAAATAATTAAAAAAAATTGATGTGGGGCTTCGCCCTATATTTGTGTCCAGTCAGGTACAGCAGGCAGGAACGGGCTGCCCCCAACCACCAGCTGCCTATTTGTACCTAGCCGGACACAACAATATAGGGAAGCCCTTTTTTTCTTAATTATTCCATGAATTTCATGAATTTAAAAAAAAAAACGTGGAGCTTCTCCCTATTTTTGTGTCCAGCCAGGTACAACTAGGCAGCTGGGGGCTGGAATCTGCAGCGCAGGGAGGCCCAAGCTTTCTGGGCCCCACCCGCTGCAAATTGCAGTCCGCAGCCGCCCCGGAAAATGGCGCGTTCATAGAAGCGCCATCTTCTGGCGCTGTACCCAACTCATCCAGGGCCCTGGTGCGGTGGCTCACTGGGTAATAAAGGGGTTAAGGCCAGCTTGGCATTATCAGCTGGCCCTAAGCCCGAAATTCATGGGGTCACGCCAATATTAGACATGACCACCATGAATTTCTAGTAAAGTATTTAAAAAAAACACAAACACCCAGAAAAAAGTCCTTTAATTGAAATAAACACACAATTCTTTATTGTTCTAAATTAAACCATACTTACCATCACGCCCATTCCAGCTGAAGCCAACGATCTCCTGCAATAAAAGAAAAATAATAAACCAACCTCATCCTTACCTTTCCATGGCTCCCACGACGGCTCCAGCTCTGCTACATCGAGATGACAGGCTGGACCGCAGCAGAACGCTGCCATCCAGCCTGTCATCCCGCAGACACTGAGAAGCGCAGGCATACTTCCACTCCTCAGTGTCTGGCTGTGACGGCATCCAGATGAGCCGACAATGAACTCGGCTCACCTCATGTACGTCACTGACAGCGTGGGAGAATTCTCCTGCACTCAGCGCTTCAGCGTGAGAATTTTCCCACGCTGTCAGTGACGTGCATGAGGTGAGGTCATGTCCAATGAACTCGGCGCACCTCATGCACGTCACTGACAGCGTGGGAAAATTCTCCTGAGTGCAGGAGAATTTTCCCACGCTGTCAGTGACGTGCATGAGGTGAGCTGAGTTCATTGGACATGATCTCGGCTCATCTGGATGCCGTCACAGCGAGACACTGAGGAGCGCAAGCATGCCTGCGCTTCTCAGTGTCTGCGGGATGACAGGCTGGATGGCAGCGTTCTGCTGCGGTCCAGCCTGTCATCTCGATGTAGCAGAGCTGAAGCTGTCCTGGGAACCATGGAAAGGTAAGGATGAGGTTGCTTTATTATTTTACTTTTATTGCAGGAGATCGTTGGCTTCAGCTGGAATGGGCGTGACTGTAAGTATGGTTTAATTTAGAACAATAAAGAATTGTGTCTTTATTTCAATTAAAGGACTTTATTCTGGGTGTTGTGTTTTTTTTAAATACTTTACTAGAAATTCATGGTGGTCATGTCTAATATTGGCGTGACCCCATGAATTTCGGGCTTAGGGCCAGCTGATAATGCCAAGCTGGCCTTAACCCCTTTATTACCCAGTGAGCCACCGCACCAGGGCCCTGGATGAGTTGGGTACAGCGCCAGAAGATGGCGCTTCTATGAACGCGCCATTTTCCGGGGCGGCTGCGGACTGCAATTTGCAGCGGGTGGGGCCCAGAAAGCTTGGGCCTCCCTGCGCTGCGGATTCCAGCCCCCAACTGCCTTGTTGTACCTGGCTGGACACAAAAATAGGGCGAAGCCCCACGTATTTTTTTTTTTAATTATTTCATGAAATTCATGGAATAATTAAGAAAAAAAGGGCTTCCCTATATTGTTGTGTCCGGCTAGGTACAAATAGGCAGCTGGTGGTTGGGGGCAGCCCGTTCCTGCCTGCTGTACCTGACTGGACACAAATATAGGGCGAAGCCCCACATAATTTTTTTTTAATTATTTCATGAATTTCCTGAAATAATTAAAAAAAAATTGACGTGGGGCTTTGCACTATATTTGGGTCCAGCCAGGTACAGCAGGCAGGAACGGGCTGCCCCCAACCACCAGCTGCCTATTTGTACCTGGTTGGACACAACAATATAGGGAAGCCCTTTTTTTCTTAATTATTCCATGAATTTCATGAAATAATTAAAAAAAAAAAAACGTGGAGCTTCTCCCTATTTTTGTGTCCAGCCAGGTACAACTAGGCAGCTGGGGGATGGAATCTGCAGCGCAGGGAGGCCCAAGCTTTCTGCCCCCCGCTGAAAATTGCAGTCCGCAGCCGCCCCGGAAAATGGCGCGTTCATAGAAGCTGGATGCTGTACCTGGCTGGCATACAAAAATATGGCGAAGCCCACGTCAAAAGTTTTGGGAAAAATTAATTAAAAAATAAATAATAATTTAGGGACTGCATCTTTATTAACTCCTCAAATGTCATTTAGTGTTAAAATAATGGATTTATTTAAAAAAAAAATGGCGTGGGATCCCCCATAATTTTAGTCTCTAGCGGAGGTTAAGCAGACGGCTGGGGCAGATGTTTGAAGCCTGGGAAGGGGGTAAAACCCACGGAGCTTCCCAGGCTACTAATATCAGCCCCCAGCTGAATACCTAGCCTTTACTAGCTATTAAAATGGGGGACCCCCCCCAAAAAAATGACGTGGGGTCCCCCCTATTTTAATAGCTAGCAAAGGCTAGGCAGACAGCTGGGGGCTGATATTAATAGCCCAGGAAGGGTGCCATGAATATTGGCCCCCTCCCAGGCTAGAAACACCAGCCGTCAGCCGCCCCAGAAATGGCGCATCCATAGGATGCGCCAATTCTGGCACTTAGCCTCGCTCTTCCACGCTGCCCTGGTGCGGTGGCAGGGGGTAATAGTGGTGGGGTTCATGTCAGCGCCAGCTGCCATGAAGCCCAGGTTAGTAATGATGGGCGTCTATAAGACACCCCCATTACTAACCTACAAAGTGTTAAAAAGAAAAAACACACACTACACCCAGAAAAAAATAATTTATTTGAAATAAAACACACAATTTTATTTAATTCTTAGTTTACTAAAAATAATAGTTACCTGTCCACGTTCCTGCGCTGATCTCCCATGCACAGCTGTCACATCTGGAGATGGTGACAGCTGTGCATGGCTGCTGTAAGCTCACACTGCCGGGAACACGTCCGCTCCCGGCAGCGGGAGCCACTGACTGAGGTCACCGGAGTGCATTCAGTCAGCGCAGCTCCGGAGACCTCCTTTACGGCACTGCTGTACCGTGGGAATTTCTTACTATACAGCAGGGCCGTAAAGCAGCTAACCGGAGCAGCGCTGCTTGAACTCCGGTGAACCCGCTTATGCTGTCATTCTAGCGGCGGCAGCGGTTCAGAGCGGTCACATTCTATGTGGCTGCTCTGAACTGGAGATCTTCGTGGGACACTCGTGGACTACTACGGAGGGGTAAGGATAAGGTTGTGGTTTATTATTTTATATTTTATTACAGGAGATCGATGGCTTCGGGGAATTAGGTGTCTTGGTGAGTATAGGTGTAGTTTTTTATTTTTTACTTTATTTTAGGTGGCGATCGGCGGGGACAGGTAATGTATGAACTAATTTCTTTTAGGTAACCACTGGCCACCAATGACATGTATTTAACATTTATTGGGGACACAGTAGGGCAATTTAAATAGCAGGATCAGTCTGATGGGAACTACTGCTCCCATCGAGCTGATCCTGCTGGCAGGAGTGGACGGGGGACAGACATAGGCCGATGGGAGTAGTAGTGTCACATCGGCCTATGTCTGCCTGCACGCACACACCCGCACACATCGCACAGACACCCCGCACACACACACACCCCGCACACACACACACACCCCGCACACACACACACCCCCCGCACACATCGCACAGACACCCCGCACACACACCCCGCACACACACACACACCCCGCACACACACACACCCCGCACACACACACACCCCGCACACACACCCCGCACACACACCCCGCACAGACACCGCACACACACCCCGCACACACACCCCGCACACACACTAATCATGACGGGTCTGGGAGGTGAGGCTGACCGGTGCGGCCGTGGGAAAGTTCATGTGAGTTCATGCAGTCAAGCATGAACTCACATGAACCCTCTGAGGGCAACGCGGCGACTTCAAATGAACAGCTGATCGGCATCACCTGATACCTCAGCTGTTCATTTGAAATAACCGGCGGGAAAGCGCAGCACAGAACGGGAAAGCCGGCGGTGAAGTCTTTTCACTGCCGGCTTCCCCGCCCGGGTCCTTCACTCCCCGCTCCTTGGAGCTGCGCTCCCCGCCCGGTCCTAACTTACGATCGGGATGGGAGGTGGCGAGGGGAGCGGAGGATCGGGGTGGGAGGCTGCAGGGAAGCAGTATGGGGCTGTGTGATTGTTTAAAAGCCGGCGGCTTTATACCGCCCGCCGGCTTTTAAACAATCAGGAGAATTCTCCCCCGCTGGGATGGCATTCTGATGACAGGCTGGATCGCGCTGCCATCCAACTTGTCATCCTTCACAGACACTGCAGAGCGCAGGCATTATGGGAACTTCCGATTCCGGTATCCGATATTGTAAAAGTATCGGAATTAAGTATCGGAATTCCGATACTGTAATATCGGGTATCGGCCGATATTCGCGGTATCGGAATGCTCAACACTAGTCATCAATGGGGACCAGTGGTCTGTGTGTTCATTTGATGAAAATGATGGAATATACAACAGCTGCACGCTTAGGCTGAGAGGAGGGTAATGTGTTAATACAGCAGAGTGGCGCAGTGGAAACGTACAAGACACATAACCTGTTGTATATTTCAGCTTTCAGTAGAATCCTTTGGGAGTCGGTCATTATAGGAGAAAAAACTGTTTTAGTTCTAACATAGCAAACATTATCATAATGTTTTCATCTTTGAATGTTAAATAAGCTGCTTTCTTACTTCCTCTGGATGCCATGATTTGTCCAATGAACGGGAAAGTGAAGCCAGCGCTAATTGGCTGCAGGGATCGCGTGACATTATGTCACAAGATCCCTGGGAGAGTCAATGCAGACACCGCTGGAACGGCGCCAGTACCAGAGGAGTACAAGTGTTATTATTTTATTGGAAGGAAACATAGGAATTCAGAAGGGGGATGTCAAAGTAGCGCACAACCCTTTAAATTATAGTAGAGCACCTACACAACTGAGGATGTTCTCAAGAAAAGATGAGAAAGTGGACAAGTGGGTAAATTATGTCACCACTAGATGCAGAAACCAGTCTCTAGTGTTTAAGTAGCCCCTGTATGGGCAGCAGGCAGGGCAATAAGCAGACCTTGGGTAAATTATAAAAAGAGTTGTATATGTCACAAAATAACAGTCTATGGCACTAAGTGGTCAACCTTTGTAACCTGCACGTAAAACATGGTTTGATGACAGTTCTATTGCCTTACCTTGACAGTTCCTCTAGCTTGGACTGAGCAAATTCCAAACTTTTCCTTTCTACATGCTCATGTGGCGTATGGGCCAGAAGCTCATGGAGGGTTATAATGTACCGAGGTATCTACAAGAAAGATAGATTTCTATTTAATAATGAATGACGTCATCTGCATTAAAAGCTTTAATTAAAAATGTGCATACATTTCACTGACTTCAATATCAAAACTTTTAATAGATAACTATGAGGGTATTTTATGTGCAAAAAGAGGGATATTTTTGTCATTTAATAAATTCATTTTAGCAAAAATGCTTAAAGAGAACATCACACCTGATACATGCTGCCCGGTTTGTGGGTAGCATGCATCAGACACTTGCTGTGTGATCTCAGCCAGGTATATTTGACACAAACTCTGTGTTATGATCTGCAACATGTACTAAGGAAAGATTGGGGAAAACTGTCCCTACAGTAAGACTAAGCTGAATCCCTACGATGTAGTGGGCTGCCTGTTCCTAGCGAACAGACCCGCCTTAGTCCTCGGCTAGTCTGAACAAAGACCTATAGCATAAGGGGAGGGGTCCCTAAAAGAACTAAGGACTGGAACAAAAATGGAACACCTCCTAAACAGAGAAGTTGTTGCAGAACACAAAAAGACAAACAGACAAAAAGGTACTAGAGGTCTCAGAAGGGGGGAGTTGGAATATAAAGGCAGGTGGTCACGTGACCGCAAAACACAAGATGGAAAAAACAAACAGGAGGGTTCTAACAGTACCCCCTCTTTTATGAGGATCCTCCAGGCCCAGGCCTATCCAGAAACCTCCTGTGGAAAGCTCTAACAAGCCTAGGAGCAGAGACATCATCCGCCCTTACCCAGGAGTTATCTTCGAGACCGAAACCCTTCCAGGAGACAAGATACTGTAATCTCCCTCTATGCCATCTAGAACTCAAGATACGAGAAATTTCATATTCGCAGTCTTCCACCACAGGAGGAACTGTGACAGTGGCATTCTAATCTAATACATCAGCCTTTTTCAACAAGGAAACATGAAACACAGGATTAATCTTCCAGGAAGTAGGGACATCCAACCTAACCGCAGACGGGTTAACAACCTGAAGCACTTTAAATGGACCTACAAACTTAGGACCCAGTTTTTTAAGAGGGAATCCTCAACCGAGGGTTCTTTGAGGACAACCAAGCCATGTCACCCACAGTAAACAAAACCTCCTTACGTTTCCTGTCAAAATACTTCTTGGACTTCTTGTTAGCCTCTTGAAGGTTGCAGCATACATTAGTCCAAAACTCTCTCCAAATCACCGGAAAAATTCTCCTCCTCCGCCACCGCCGAACCCAATTAGGAGAACAAACCAAAAGACGGATGTCTCCCAGTACAACAAAAAAAAGGAGAACACCCAGCAGAGGAGGATGTATGATTATTAAGAGCTGTGACGCCCAGCTGTGCTTGGTATCACAGATCCTAGAAGGGTGTATTGAAGGATTACTCCACAAGAGGCCCCCATAACCATTCACACATCTTCACCTTCCACCTCAGACCACCAGAGGGAGCCCGTTAGGGATATAAAAGGGAAGGTGGAGCCAGGCAGTAGGGAGTTGGAGTCAGTTCAGAGTCTAAGTGAGAGTCTGGTTTAACAGCGAGTCCAGTACAGCCTGAGAGGAGTTACCTCAGAGGACAAAAGCCTGTTCCAGCTCCTGCAATTGCTATCCTGCAGTGGAGCTTATCCAGATCAAGACTCGGTGTAGCTCAGTGAGGTGAGCTTTAGGTGTGCCGGCACCATAAGATCGGTGAAGAGTGGCACGCTGCCGTTAGTGTGAGTAGCCTAATGAGGGTCCGAGTAGGCCGAAGGCGAAAGAATAGAGAGAGTTAGTTCATAGGGGGTAGTGTTGAGCCACCCCCGCAGTGTTCGGGTTCGGTTCGGTTCGTCGAACACCGGGATGTTCGAGGAACTGTTCGTCGAACACCTTAGAACACCGTCGAACACCGTTAAAACCAATGGCAGGCAAACAAAAACACATAGAAACACATAGAAAACACCTTCAAAAGGTGTCCAAAAGCTGACAAACTGCTCAGAAGACGCTCTCTTTAAAAAAGCCGGCCGGCAATTCAGCAGCGGCATACACCGGTACCCGACAATTTAGACAAGAAGGAATAGAGCATCACACATAGATTAGATAGATAGAAACATGTCAGTCACATATATAAGAAGTACAGTGACAGTGTTGGTTACTGTACTTGTCATTTAGTGTTAAAATAAAGGATTTATTAAAAAAAAAATTGGCGTGGGGTTCCCCGTAATTTTAGGCTCTAGCGGAGGTTAAGCAGACGGCTGGGGCAGATGTTTGAAGCCTGGGAAGGGGGTAATACCCATGGAGCTTCCCAGGCTACTAATATCAGCCCCCAGCTGAATACCTAGCCTTTACTAGCTATTAAAATGGGGGACCCCCCCAAAAAAATTACGTGGGGTCCCCCCTATTTTAATAGCTAGCAAAGGCTAGGCAGACAGCTGGGGGCTGATATTAATAGCCCAGGAAGGGTGCCATGAATATTGGCCCCCTCCCAGGCTAGAAAGACCAGCAGTCAGCCGTCCCAGAAATGGCGCATCCATAGGATGCGCCAATTCTGGCACTTAGCCTCGCTCTTCCCACTGCCCTGTAGCGGTGGCAGTGGGGTAATAGGGTTGGGGTTGATGTCAGCTTATAATGCCAGCTGACATCAAGCCCAGGTTAGTAATGGAGAGGCGTCTATAAGACACCCCCATTACTAACCCCATAGTCAAAGTTAAAAAAAAACACAAACACCCAGAATAAAGTCCTTTAATTGAAATAAACACACAATTCTTTATTGTTCTAAATTAAACCATACTTACCATCACGCCCATTCCAGCTGAAGCCAACGATCTCCTGCAATAAAAGAAAAATAATAAAGCAACATCATCCTTACCTTTCCATGGTTCCCAGGACAGCTCCAGCTCTGCTACATCGAGATGACAGGCTGGACCGCAGCAGAACGCTGCCATCCAGCCTGTCATCCCGCAGACACTGAGAAGCGCAGGCATGCTTGCGCTCCTCAGTGTCAGGCTGTGACGGCATCCAGATGAGCCGAGGTCATGTCCAATGAACTCAGCTCACCTCATGCACGTCACTGACAGCGTGGGAAAATTCTCCTGCACTCAGCGCTTCAGCGTGAGAATTTTCCCACGCTGTCAGTGACGTGCATGAGGTGAGTTCATGTCCAATGAACTCCGCTCACCTCATGAAATAATTTAAAAAAAATTGACGTGGGGCTTCGCCCTATTTTTGTGTCCAGCCAGGTACAACTAGGCAGCTGGGGGCTGGAATCCGCAGCTCAGGGAGGCCCAAGCTTTCTGGGCCCCCCCCCCCCGCTGCAAATTGCAGTCCGCAGCCACCCCGGAAAATGGCGCGTTCATAGAAGCGCCATCTTCTGGCGCTATACCCAACTCAACCAGGGCCCTGGTGCGGTGGCTCACTGGGTAATAAAGGGGTTAGGGCCAGCTTGGCATTATCAGCTGGCCCTAAGCCCGAAATTTATGGAGTCACGCCAATATTAGACATGACCACCATGAATTTCTAGTAAAGTATTTAAAAAAAACACAACACCCAGAAAAAAGTCCTTTAATTGAAATAAACACACAATTCTTTATTGTTCTAAATTAAACCATACTTACCATCACGCCCATTCCAGCTGAAGCCAACGATCTCCTGCAATAAAAGAAAAATAATAAAGCAATATCATCCTTACCTTTCCATGGTTCCCAGGACAGCTTCAGCTCTGCTACATCGAGATGACAGGCTGGACCGCAGCAGAAAGCTGCCATCCAGCCTATCATCCCGCAGACACTGAGAAGCGCAGGCTTGCTTGCGCTCCTCAGTGTCTCGCTGTGACGGCATCCAGATGAGCCGAGTTCATGTCCAATGATCTCAGCTCACCTCATGCACGTCACTGACAGCGTGGGAGAAATCTCACGCTGAAGCGCTGAGTGCAGGAGAATTTTCCCACGCTGTCATTGACGTGTCTGAGGTGAGCCGAGTTCATTGGACATGACCTGGCTCATCTTTATGCCGTCACAGCGAGACATTGAGGAGCGCAAGCATGCCTGCGCTTCTCAGTGTGTGCGGCATGGCAAGCTGGATGGCAGCGTTCTGCTGCGATCCAGCCTGTCATGTGAATGTAGCAGAGCTGAAGCCGTCATGGGAACCATGGAAAGGTAAGGATGATGTTGCTTTATTATTTTACTTTTATTGCAGGAGATCTTTGGCTTCAGCTGGAATGGGCGTGATGGTAAGTATGGTTTAATTTAGAACAATAAAGAATTGTGTCTTTATTTCAATTAAAGGACTTTATTCTGGGTGTTTGTGTTTTTTTTTTTAAACTTTGACTATGGGGTTAGTAATGGGGGAGTCTTATAGACGCCTCTCCATTACTAACCTGGGCTTGATGTCAGCTGGCATTATAAGCTGACATCAACCCCAGCCCTATTACCCCACTGCCACCGCTACAGGGCAGTGGGAAGAGCGAGGCTAAGTGCCAGAATTGGCGCATCCTATGGATGCGCCATTTCTGGGGCGGCTGACGGCTGGTGTTTCTAGCCTGGGAGGGGGCCAATATTCATGGCACCCTTCCTGGGCTATTAATATCAGCTCCCAGCTGTCTGCCTAGCCTTTGCTAGCTATTAAAATAGGGGGGACCCCACGTCATTTTTTGGGGGGGTCCCCCATTTTAATAGCTAGTAAACGCTAGGTATTCAGCTGGGGGCTGATATTAGTAGCCTGGGAAGCTCCGCGGGTATTACCCCCTTCCCAGGCTTCAAACATCTGCCCCAGCCATCTGCTTAACCTCCGCTAGAGACTAAAATTATGGGGAACCCCACGCCAATTTTTTTTTAAATAAATCCGTTATTTTAACACTAAATGACAAGTACAGTAACCAACACTATCACTGTACTTCATATATATGTGACTGACATGTTTCTATCTATCTAATCTATGTGTGATTCTCTATTCCTTCTATTCTAAATTGTCGGGTACCACTGCTGAATTGCCGGCCGGCTTTTTTAAAGAGATGGTGCATGAAAACACTAATATTTTTTTTAATAAATCCTTTACACTAAATGACAAGTACAGTAAGCAACACTGTTACTGTACTTCATATATATGTGACTGACATGTTTCTATCTATCTATCTAATCTATGTGTGAAGCTCTATTCTTTCTGTTCTAAATTGTCGGGTACCGGTGTATGCCGCTGCTGAACTGCCGGCTTTCCATGTTTCACTGTGACCACTGTTCCCATCGATTTGGGCAATCACTAATGCCACAACCACCATGGCTGTGGCATTACAGTGAGTGGCAGACAATCCCTGCATGATTGGTGCTCTAAATAGCGCCAGACATGCAGGACACGCTTTTGGTGCACGAACAGTTATTGAACATAACCTCGAACAACCGAATTTTTTGCAAATCGTTCGGGTTCGTCGAACAACTCGAACACCGCCCAAAACAGCTTGAATTTGAGATTGGCGAACAGTTCTAGTCGAACACCACTCATCTCTAATAGGGGGCAGAGGAGCTTAACTAGCTCACCCCGAAGAAGCAGTTACCGGACACCGGGTCCGAAGCTTGCTGGGATCTCCACGACCCAGTAAGATAAACCGGAATCCCTGGAGCACTACAGGTCCCAGGATCGCTAAAGTGCTGATATGTACCAGAGCCAGGAGACACATAGGCCCCGTAGGTCGGGAGCGTGCACTCCAAGAGAAGGCCCTACCACAAGGTCAGCCAGCGCAGGACAGAGACAAAGTTAGGCCTAGCTCCAGGCAGGTCAGAAACTTATTACGCAGCAGCAAGAACTAGGAGGCCCAAAACATTCTCATTGGGGAGGATCCGGACATACACCCTTCACCCTACAGTGCTCCGGGGAGTGGCTGAATTTCCATCAGTAAAAGGTATTGAAGTGACTTTTGCGTCCGTCCCTGTTCTTGCTCCGACTCGGCTGAGTCTCCTTGTCCTGCATCCCCGTTCTTATACTGCCCTGAGGCCCAGCTCCACCTGTGGGGAGCTATACCATCAAGCTGCCTTATCATCAGCCTCAGTGGACTGCGCAGCGCTGGTGATCCTCACCAGAAGCCACAGGTGGCGTCACGAACTCTTTTATAAACTCAACCAAAAACACCAACCCTTTTACAGGAGAGGCCCAGGGTACAGGCCCGGGAGCCGACCACCGCGACATCCCTAAAGGCCAGGCTAAAGGCCCGGGTACCGAGTTATCCCCATTCCTCTGGGCTAGTCAGAGCAAATTCAGCAAGAGGCAGAAACTCAGATCACACCTCTTGATTGTCCGCCACAAAACAACGCAAAAACTGTTCAACATCCTGGTTCTTTTTTTCAGTCTGTCCATTAGACTCAGGATGATACCCAGACGAAAATTACAAATGGACTCCCAACCTGTCACAAAAAGCACGCCAAAAGCGAGCCACAAACTGAGGTCCTCTATCAGAAACAATATCCGTGGGAACGCCATGAAGCTTGACAATCTCCTTAACAAACGCCATAGCGAGTGTCTTGGCGCAGGGCAACTTAATGAATGGAACCAAATGACACATCTTACTAAAACGGTCCATGACCACCCAGATGACAGTAAAACCCTTGGACACAGGAAGATCAGTAATAAAATCCATTGTGAGATGCGTCCAAGGCGCACTAGGAACCTCCAGAGGGCAAAGCAACCCCGCAGCAGGAGTATGTGAAGCCTTTGACCTAGCACACACCGTACATTGATGCACCCACATGATGACTTCCTTCTGCCATCCAGGCCAATAAAAACTGCGACTGATAAGTCTCTTAGTCTCCGAAATTCCTGGATGACCTACCAACCGAGACTCATGACACTCCACAAACAAATCTCTCCTAAAGGTTCTAGGCACGAACAACCTCCCATAGGGAGTGTTAGATGGAGCCTCATCTTGAGCTTTCAGAATCCCATTCTCCAAAACAGAGTCCAATGCCGCCACCACAACTCCTTTCTGTAAAATGCTCTCCTTCTACTCGGCACCGACCGTAGGAGAGAAGCTGCAAGATAAAGCATCGGTTTAACAGTCTTAGTACCAGGGATATAGTTAACAGAAAAATTAAACAGAGAAAAAAAAAAGTGCCCACCTAGCTTGACAGGCATTCAAGCGCTTGGCAGCATCCAGATAGATCAAATTCTTATGATCTTGAAAACCTGAATAGGAAATCTAGCACCTTCCAAAAAATGACGCCAGTGTTCAAACGCGAGTTTAATAGCCAGCAACTCCCGAATTCCAACATCATAATTCAGTTCGGTTTCCGAAAATTTTTTCGAGAAGAAGGCACAAGGATGTACTCCATCCCTGTTCTCCTGAGACAAAACTGCTCCAACCCCCACCGATGAAGCATCGACCTCGACCAAAAAAGGCTTGGTCTCATCAGGCTGCATAAGGATAGGGGCTGAACTGAACCTCTCTGTGAGATACTTAAACGCTTCAATGGCCTCAGTAGTCCACTGGACCATATTCGCAACTTTCCTGGTGAGATCGGTTAGAGGCTTAACAATTACAGAAAAATTCTTAATGAATTTACTGTAATAATTGGTAAAACCCAAAAATCTCTGTATAGATTTCAAACCAATAGGCCTAGGCCATTCCTGCACAGCCTGAACCTTCACCGAGTCCATCTCAAAGCCCTCGTTGGAGACAATGTAGCCCAAAAAACTAATTTTCTGCACAGCAAACTCACATTTCTCCAGCTTAGCAAAGAGTGAATTATCACTCAATAACTGCAAAACTTCACGTACATTCTGCCAATGGGACTCTAGATCTGGTGAATAAATCAAAATGTCATCCAAATACACAACCACATTCTTACCAATCAAAGGTCTCAGGATGTCATTAATAAGGTTCTGAAAAAAATGCAGGTGCATTGGTAAGACCAAAAGGCATCACCAGATTCTCAAAATGACCTACAAGAGTGTTAAAAGCAGTTTTCCATTCATCACCCTCCTTCACTCATAGCAAATTGTATGCCCCCCGGAGATCAATTTTAGAGAACCACTTGGCCCCCACCAACTGGTTAAACAAGTCAGGAATTAACGGCAATGGGTAGGAATTGCGTATGGCAATCTTATTAATTTCACGAAAATCCAGACATGGACGTAAACCCCCGTCCTTTTTTTTAAACAAAGAAAAATCCAACTGCCACAGGCGACTTAAAAGGTCTAACGTGACCAGCAGCCAGGCTAGTCTGTATGTACTCCTCCAAGGCCTTTCTTTCAGGGATAGTTAGATTAAACAAGCGACTCTTGGGAAGAGTAGCTCCCGGAACAAACTCAATGGCGCAATCATAATCCCTATGAGGAGGTAAAACTTGCGGCGACTCCTCCCAAAATCTTGAATAGGTACAGGTAATTCCCCTTTTTCCACAGCTGCAATGCGACCATTACAACATTTATCATAGCACTTCGGACTCCAAGACGTAATCACATTAGTAGACCAGTCCAGTAAAGGATTGTGCAGTTTTAACCAAGGCAAACCTAGAACGACCGGAGAGGGTAAATTATCTAATACAACCAAGTCCAAAATTTCTTGGTAAACTCCATTGATAGTGAGGGGAAATGCAGCAACCTTGTGTGTAATACATTTCAAGGGAGTGTTATCAATTGCAATCACAGAAATAGGTGATGACAAAGGTTTGGATCTCAATTTAAGTTTTTCCAAAAATAATTTATCAATCACATTAAGTGATGAACCACAATCCACAAATACCTGAGATTCAATCAAATTTTCCTGCAAAGTAGTACTCCCTGAAAGAAATACTCCTGCAGAGCGTAAACAAGCTATTCGGGCGTACCTAAGCTCTTTTTTTTCTTTACTTAAACGAAGCTCACAATTTTTAATCAAATGGTCAGCTTTACCACAATAAAGACACAATCCCTCGGCGAACCTCCGGTCTCTTTCCTGAAAGGAGAGCGACTTCACCCCAACCTCCATCGGTTCTCTGCCATCAGAGCAGATTTTGTGGGGACTAGGACCTGGCATTACAGGAGTCTTTACCTCATTCTGCCTAAATCTCAGCCTCCTGTCCACAGGAACAGCTAATTGCATGGCATCCTGCAGAGTCTCAGGTGTGGGGAATGCAATTAGCAAATCCTTAACCCTTTCACTCAGACCAGCAAGAAAAACATTTCAGCGCAGGATCATTCCATTTGACTTCTGAAGCTCATCTGCTAAAGTGTGTGCAATAATTTTCAACATCACCTGACCCCTGATTCAAATGCCTGAGTTCTGCCTCAGCAGATGAGATTCGATCAGGATCGTCATATAATAGCCCCATAGCAGAAAAAAAAATCTTCAACAGACCTTAAGCATGGATCATTGGGTTGGAGAGAAAAGGCCCATCCCTGTGGTTCTTTGCGCAAAAGTGACATAAAATCAATGCGCTGTGATTCATTCCCAGAGGACCTTGGTCTCAAACGAAAAAATAACAAACAAGCATTTTTAAAGGAAAAAAAATCTTGCTGTTTACCATAAAAAAACATCAGGCAGTCCTACCTTGGGTTCCACAAAATGTGCTCCAGAAAAGCTACTCACGTGTTGCTGGAGCTTGGACACCTCCAGAGACAATCCCTGCAAGCGTTGAGCCAAAACCTGGACGGAAACCATACTGATCCCCGAATTGCTTTCCTTTTAGTTTTTTGGGTTGGACTTACTGTTATGATCTGCAACATGTACCAAGGAAAGATTGGGGAAAACTGTCCCTACAGTAAGACTAAGCTGAATCCCTACGATGTAGTGGGCTGCCTGTTCCTAGCGAACAGACCCACCTTAGTCCTCGGCTAGTCTGAACGAAGACCTATAGCATAAGGGGAGGGGTCCCTAAAAGAACTAAGGACTGGAACAAAAATGGGACACCTCCTAAACAGAGAAGTTGTTGCAGAACACAAAAAGACAAACAGACAAAAAGGTACTAGAGGTCTCAGCAGGACCAAGCGAAGTGACAGAGAAAGGCACCGAAGCACCTGGCTACAAAAACAGGCAAACACTGAAGTCCAGCACAGCCAGAAGGGCAGAGCTGGAATATAAAGGCAGGTGGTCACGTGACCGCAAAACAAACAGGAGGGTTCTAACACTCTGTAGCATGTAAGAGAAAAAACAGAATTTATAAGCAGTCGGGGAAAGAAACCACACTACAGACTAGTCGGATAAGTGGGTCCTCGGTGGCTTCTCCCTGCCCGCTGCACTTGATTACCGGTCTCTACCTATGTGCGTGTATAGGCAGAGAACGGTCAATCCAGGGCAGCGGGTGGGGAGAAGCCACCAAGGACCCGCTTATCCAACTAGTCTGTAGCGTGGTTTCTTTCCTCGACGACTTTTAAATTGTGTTTTTCTCGTTAACGCCGCAGCATTTAAGAGTCAAACACATATAGCTATGTACATACAGTCAGTGCCCGATACATGCTGCCCATGGATTGCCAACATGCATTTGCTGTCAAATTATTTTTAATTATCTAACTTTAAATTATTGTTTATTGAATCTTTGATTCTGAAGACCAAGCTTTTAGGCCAGCCTTCGCTGTGCAGATGAGGGCTGCAGAAGCTTCGTCTTTAATATTTAGTAGTTTCATGAAGAGCATTTTGAGTACTGTCCCCTGTAAACTCCAAAAAATGAAAGGTAAAACTAAATTACAGTTATTACATTCTGTTTCCTACTGCAACTCCACAATCAACCACCTGTAGCCCTAACATTATGCTGCCCTACATTACGCTTCAGCATTACAAATACTAAGAATCCCATTAGCATCAGAGCAAGCCGAGCTTTCAGCAAGGGCAGGGAGTAATGCTCCGAATTGATATTTGCTATTCAGTCAGCAAAGTAGTTAATTATGGAATAAAACAAATACTTCCCCCATCTCTGTATCTATATATGGATTAGAAAAATTCTGTATTGTTTCACACAATAGACCTTCTAGCTGCTACAACCATGGTAACATAGGCGGTTTGTCTCCAGATCAACCAATAATTATCCATGGTCACTCCTCATTGTTTGGAAGAGGTGTACTTATCTGTTCAGCATGACAAAATTGCGCTACTACACAATTAACAGGTGGCTAAATATTTATTTTCAAGGACTTCCAACATCAATAACAGCCACATAAAAATATAGAAAATAAAGCATCTGCTTGAAAATGAATTAGAACTGTGAAATCCGAGAGTGCGTGGATATCCGCATGCAATTGTATCAGTATTACAGTCTGGTATGTGCTGTTTTACCATTCATTGAATTAGCCATGTGTCACAGACATTACCTGGAACATGGGGTAGGTCAGGAACGTCTCCAGCATCCTCCCCTCACATGCTGGATTGGCTTCGTATTGCTTGAGGAGTTTGTCGAAGTCGCGGTTTTGCTTGCAGTTTGCCAGCACTTGTAGACTGTACTGATGATTCCGGACAAATTCTTGGTAGATGTTCAGCATAGGCAGCAGAATATCAAACAAATCAGCTGGATGAAAAAGAAGAATGGTCTGAGGAATGGTTTAATCATTTCTAAGAACGGAAAAGCTGCTTACTAAATAAATGGAAGCAACCAAGGCATTACCCCTAAAAAAATAAACTACAATGTGAAATGATTATCTCCAAAGAAAATTATTATACTACTGCAAAAAGAGAAGCAAAACTATACTTTGGCCACTGGGCTATTTATTTATAAATATATATTTACACAAGTCTAGACCCTTAGATCAGGAATAGGACAGACATTTATATTATGAAAAAAATATTCCCCACAAACTGCAATGAACTACTGCACCCAATTTATTATATATTTTATGAGTTGGATTCGGTCCATTTTATACAGACTCAGATTCCACCAAAATGGACACCGACTCCGAGTCCACAGCCCTGGTTGTTATATCAGATAAAATCCCAATAAGATACATTTAAATCTGTGTGTGGAATGTGGAAACGTTCACGGGGTATGAATGCTTTTTCAAGGTATATACAGGTATATGCTATATGGACTTTGGTCTGATTGTTGATATGCAGAAAAATAAAAATCTATATTTCTCTGCCTTGCTAGTTACGATACAAAACCTAAAAAGGTTTATTTTATCTGCGACAGCCTTGCAGTTGGATTCGGTTTGTTTCTTGTATATCTGCAGTGGTATTTAAAATTTGTTATTAAAAAATTCCCAAATTTTTGTCACAACGTGAGGATACTGATAATGAAGAATTGGTGCCATCACTTCTTCCCTGCTCCCGTAACATAGAGTAATGAATACTCATATTTATAAGGAGTAGATGGCTGATGGTTTGGCTGTTATTTATCTATGTCCTTTTGGGTTGAGCATCCTACTACTAATCTAAAAGATAAGTAATACATATCTTAAAGGTAAATAATAAATGCAGAAACCAGACCATGGAATAGGGATCCCCTGTAAGAGACTGATACCATGCTGACTAATACGCTGCAGGCACCATTGTAGAATTCTGAATGACAGACAGCGTTATTGGAGCGACAGCTCTTATTAGGAATGTTGACAATATCACACACAGAAACTGATATTCATTGATACTTTGCTTGTGAGCAGTAGGAGGATTTGCATCCAGCAGGGATTTGTATAACACTGGTGTTTGTAGTAATTGTTAATGGAAATTAACTCCATATTTACAAGCACCTGCTGTCCTGCACGTGCGACCTCAACGCCATATCACTAGATGTAGATGAATGAAAGAAATCAGTACTGGAAAACACTAGCATGTAACGATGCACAGCAACACAGTCCAGTTTTACATGTAATAACGGATATGAGTGCAGCAATCCAGTGAACTGTACAGTAATTAATAACTGAGCGCAGCAATCCAGTGAACTGTACAGTACCGTATATTCCGGCGTATAAGACGACTTTTGAAGACTGAAAAATCTTCTGTCTAGTCTGGGGTCGTCTTATACGCCGGTAATGCTTTTGAACTTTCAGAAATTGACATGCGGGGATACTCTGGGGGTGTTAATAAGCTGCCGTGGCCGTATCCCTGCCATGTCGGAGTTAATATAAGGTGGAGGGAGTTAAAATACGGCGGCGGTAGGTCCAGACAGTCAGCGCTTCTGTGCTGAAACTGACACATCGCTGCGTATTCCCAGCTCCGGACACAGCGCAGGGCTTCTGTGCCGACAGCTTTCACTTGTCACAGAAGCGGTGCGCTGTGTCCGGAGCAGGGAAGTTCGCATCGCTTCTGTGACAATATATGAAAAGCCAGCAATTCAGCAGCGGCATAAGCCGGCACCCGACAATTTAGAATAGAAAGAATAGAGCATCACACATAGACTAGATAGATAGAAACATGTCAGTCACATATATATGAAGTACAGTGACAGTATTGCTTACTGTACTTGTCATTTAGTGTAAAGGATTTATTAAAACAAATAATAGTGTTTTCATGCACCGTCTCTTTAAAAAAGCCGGCCGGCAATTCAGCATCTGTACCCGACAATTTATAACAGACAGAATAGAGCTTCACACATAGATTAGATAGATAGAAACATGTCAGTCACATATATATGAAGTACAGTGACAGTATTGCTTACTGTACTTGTCATTTAGTGTAAAGGATTTATTAAAACAAATAATAGTGTTTTCATGCACCGTCTCTTTAAAAAAGCCGGCCGGCAATTCAGCATCTGTACCCGACAATTTATAACAGACAGAATAGAGCTTCACACATAGATTAGATAGATAGAAACATGTCAGTCACATATATAAGAAGTACAGTGACAGTGCTGGTTACTGTACTTGTCATCTAGTGTTAAAATAACGGATTTATTTAAAAAAAAATTGGCGTGGGGTTCCCCTTAATTTTAGTCTCTAGCGGAGGTTAAGCAGACGGCTGGGGCAGATGTTTGAAGCCTGGGAAGGGGGTAATACCCACGGAGCTTCCCAGGCTACTAATATCAGCCCCCAGCTGAATACCTAGCCTTTACTAGCTATTAAAATGGGGGACCCCCCAAAAAAAATGACGTGGGGTCCCCCCTAATTTAATAGCTAGCAAAGGCTAGGCAGACAGCTGGGGGCTGATATTAATAGCCCAGGAAGGGAGCCATGAATATTGGCCCCCTCCCAGGCTAGAAACACCAGCCGTCAGCCGCCCCAGAAATGGCGCATCCATAGGATGCGCCAATTCTGGCACTTAGCCTCGCTCTTCCACGCTGCCCTGTAGCGGTGGCAGGGGGTAATAGGGCTGGGGTTGATGTCAGCTTATAATGCCAGCTGACATCAAGCCCAGGTTAGTAATGGAGAGGCGTCTATAAGACACCCCCATTACTAACCCCATAGTCAAAGTTAAAAAAAACACAAACACCCAGAATAAAGTCCTTTAATTGAAATAAAGACACAATTTTTTAATGTTCTAAATTAAACCATACTTACCATCACGCCCATTCCAGCTGAAGCCAACGATCTCCTGCAATAAAAGTAAAATAATAAAGCAACCTCATCCTTACCTTTCCATGGTTCCCAGGACAGCTTCAGCTCTGCTACATCGAGATGACAGGCTGGACCGCAGCAGAACGCTGCCATCCAGCCTGTCATCCCGCAGACACTGAGAAGCGCAGGCATGCTTGCGCTCTGCAGTGTCTGGCTGTGACGGCATCCAGATGAGCCGACAATGAACTCAGCTCACCTCCTGGACGTCCGTCACTGACAGCGTGGGAAACTTCTACTGCGCATGCGGGGAGCAGGAGAATTTTCCCACGCTGTCAGTGACGTGCATGAGGTGAGCCGAGTTCATTGGACATGATCTCGGCTCATCTGGATGCCGTCACAGTCAGACACTGAGGAGCACAAGTATGCCTGCGCTTCTCAGTGTCTGCCGCATGGCAAGCTGGATGGCAGCGTTCTGCTGCGGTGCAGCCTGTCATGTGAATGTAGCAGAGCTGGACCGGTCCTGGGAACCATGGAAAGGTAAGGATGAGGTTGCTTTATTATTTTACTTTTATTGCAGGAGATCGTTGGCTTCAGCTGGAATGGGCGTGATGGTAAGTATGGTTTAATTTAGAACAATAAAGAATTGTGTGTTTATTTCAATTAAAGGACTTTATTCTGGGTGTTGTGTTTTTTTTAATTACTTTACTAGAAATTCATGGTGGTCATGTCTAATATTGGCGTGACCCCATGAATTTCGGGCTTAGGGCCAGCTGATAATGCCAAGCTGGCCTTAACCCCTTTATTACCCAGTGAGCCACCGCACCAGGGCCCTGGATGAGTTGGGTACAGCGCCAGAAGATGGCGCTTCTATGAACGCGCCATTTTCTGGGGCGGCTGCGGACTGCAATTTGCAGCGGGGGTGGCCCAGAAAGCTTGGGCCTCCCTGCGCTGCGGATTCCAGCCCCCAGCTGCCTAGTTGTACCTGGCTGGACACAAAAATAGGGCGAAGCCCCACGTCTTTTTTTTTTAAATTATTTCATGAAATAATTAAAAAAAAAAGGGCTTCCCTATATTGTTGTGTCCGGCCAGGTACAAATAGGCAGCTGGTGGTTGGGGGCAGCCCGTTCCTGCCTGCTGTACCTGGCTGGACACAAAAATATGGCGAAGCCCACGTCAACATTTTTGGGAAAAATTAATTACAAAATTAATAATAATTTAGGGACTGCATCTTTATTAACCCCTCAATTGTCATTTAGTGTTAAAATAAAGGATTTTTTAAAAAGAAAATTGGCGTGGGATCCACCATCATTATAGTCTCTAGCGGAGGTTAAGCAGACGGCTGGGGCAGATGTTTGAAGTCTGGGAAGGGGGTAATACCCACGGAGCTTCCCAGGCTACTAATATCAGCCCCCAGCTGAATACCTAGCCTTTACTAGCTATTAGAATGGGGGACCCCCCCAAAAAATGACGTGGGGTCCCCCCTATTTTAATATGTTTATGAGTGACAGTTTTCCTGCTATATACCTGCATGTCATAAGAATTTAAATTAAAAAAGGACCATGTTAAATTCAAATCTGTTTTTTTTTAATTTTTACCGGTGTTTGGTATGCGTTGGAAAAGGGGTAGTCTTATACGGTGAATATATCCTAAACTCTATATTTTAACAGGAAAGTAGGGGGGTCGTCTTATACACCAGGTCGTCTTATACGCCGGAATATACGGTAATTAATAACTGAGCGCAGCAATCCAGTGAACTGTACAGTAATTAATAACTGAGCGCAGCAATCCAGTGAACTGTACAGTAATTAATAACTGAGCGCAGCAATCCAGTGAACTGTACAGTAATTAATAACTGAGCGCAGCAATCCAGTGAACTGTACAGTAATTAATAACTGAGCGCAGCAACCCAGTATAGTCATATGTACAGTAATAGCTGAGCGCAGCAACCCAGTATAGTCATATGTACAGTAATGGCTGGCTGAGCGCAGCAACACCATCCATATGTGCAGTAATGGCTGGCTGAGCGCAGGAACACCATCCATATGTACAGTAATGGCTGGCTGAGCGCAGCAACACCATCCATATGTACAGTAATGGCTGGCTGAGCGCAGCAACACCATCCATATGTACAGTAATGGCTAGCTGAGCGCAGCAATACCATTCATATGTGCAGTAATGGCTAGCTGAGCGCAGCAACACCATCCATATGTACAGTAATGGCCAGCTGAATGCAGCAACACCATGCATATGTACAGCAATGTGCAGCTGAGCGCAGCAGCACAATCCATGTGTACAGCAATGGCTAGCTGACTACAGCAACACCATTCATATGTACAGTAATGCTAGCTGAGCGCAGCAACACAATCCAGTCATATGTACAGTAATGTGCAGCAACACAATCCAGTCATATGTACAGTAATGGCTAGCTGACTGCAGCAACACAATCCAGTCATATGTACAGTAATAGCTAGTTGACTGCAGCAACACAATCCAGTCATATGTACAGTAATGGTTAGCTGAGCGCAGCATCACAAGCCAGTCACATGTACAGTAATGGCTAGCTGAGCGCAGCAATGTAATCCAGTCATATGTACAGTAATGGATAGCAGAGCAAAATATTTATATATAAAAAAAAGCATACTTTGTAACAAAATGCAGTATAATATGCTGAACAACATTTCCTTATATTTGGGCCTCGCCTTACGTTCACATAAGAATATCAGATGCCAAATTAAAGGTTTTCAAGATACTAATATATAGGGGTAGGATAAACTCCCATGGGAGCAATAAAGGCAGCTTTATTGGCTCCTAATTGTTCCTGGGCCAGATAAAGTAAGACATAGCTGATTAGAACAATAACAGACTTTCTATATAACACCAGCTAGTTATTTGGTATTTTTTTTCCCCATTTCAGAAGAGAATCTATATACTTTCCAGTTCTAAGCTTTCTCAACTTTTAAATATGAAGTGGGGAAAAAAGTTTTGCCTTGGGAAAACTGGAGCAACAAAGCTCTCATTATAAAATGAATAGAGTCTTGGTGAAATGAAGTGCATCACTTCAGAAAGCATCAGACTGATACTTGACAAATTAATTTCCTCAAACACTTCATCTTGAGTAAAAGATTGGCCATTAGAAAATGAATTAATGATATATAATTCAGTGATAAAAAAGGAATTCTCAGCCAACACAAGACATACGGTACTTCAAAATGAAGCAAGAATCTTAAAAGGAGTCTAGCAGCCCAAATGTACAGTAACAATTAAGCACATAGTCTTGTAGGGGATATAGACCTATAAATTTCACCTTTAGTATTCTAAACCAAAATTTATTAAGATATGCTTATCAGGGCTCTTTGTGCACTCATGGGGTGGCCAAGCAGCTCAGTGGACCTATATACGCCCAATGGTGACTGGCAGTGCTGGCTTGCAGGAGCCTTCTCTGCAGATAGTACACGATCAGGCAAGCCAGTGCTGTCAACCACCAGTGAGGATGGCGGGGGCATGAAAAACCAGTGGGCAGAACAGTGTTTTGAGTCTGGGGGTCATGCCGAAGGTGCACCTTAGCATTTTTTATTAAACTCCAGCTTCTGCAGTACAGACGCGGCGATTAGAAGACTAAGGCTGGTTTCACACATCTGAACTACGGACTGTAGTCCTATAGAAGACCCAGACGTATATATTATTAATGAGCAATTAACTCAGGTTGGGAGACCCGGCAGTCTGACGACGTTTTTCAATACAAGAACAGTCAGCGTTTCATGGGTGTGTGAGACCAACCGAAAAATGTGACTATTACGGTGTTATATCCCCTAGAAAGCTATGTACTTAGTACATACTGTCAGTTTGAGCTGACACCACCTTTAAGAGACCATACAAAAATCCCAGCAATATAGGCTGTAGGGACAGCATGGGCAGCACGGTGGCTCAGTGGTTAGCACTGTTGCTTTGCAGCACTGGGGTCCTGGCTTCAAATCCCACCAAGGACAACATATGCAAGGAGTTCGTATGTTCTCCCCGTGTTTGCGTGGGTTCCCTCCGGGTTCTCCAGTTTCCTCGCACAATTCAAAGACATACTGATAGGGAATCTAGATTGTGAGCCCCAATGGGGACGGTGATGATAATGTCTGTAAAAGCGCAGCAGAATCTGATGATGCTAAACAAAACAAATAAAATAGCCATTCAACTTGGCAGTTCTCACTCTTGTTGTTCACAACACTACAAATCAGATTCACATACCTAAAATTAAAGTAGGCCAATTAGTAATTCTCGCCTTGAGTCCTTGGTGAAAGATTTCATGGAGAAACATGATTGTTTCACTGCAGGAGATAAAGAAAGAAAATATGACAATTTCTCCACACATCCCAGCCATTATATTGAATGCTACCAGTAAACAGCAAGTCTCAGCTTTACATTAATTTTCGGTTCATCATTATTGAATGGATAAATAGTGCGGGAATGAGGACTTAAAATAAATGAGCGATAAAACAAGTAAATAATTCATCAATGAAAAATGAAGAACTGAAGGTGAAATTACAGGTCATCAGCGAGAAAGGTCAGGATTAATCAGCCTCCACACATTAAATAAGGCACAGCTGGTGACTTTTATTGTACGATTGTGAGATTAACGATAATTCCTGCAGAGAGAGGACAAACCCGGTAATATATAGGAGTGTATTACATACAAAGAATATGTCTAAATATGAAAATTAAAGAAGTGGTCCGAAACTAACATTTATTTTGATCCTAAATGTCGGTCTATTTTATGTCATAATCTAATTTTTTTTTTTTTAATATACTTTAATTAAAAAATTCTTTAAATCGGTCTTTCAATATGCTATCTAACCGCTTTAAAAAAATGTTTTAACCTACTTCCAGTTTGATGATGCTTCGATTGAGAATCCCCAGTGCATGCTGGGATACTCAAATGAGCAGTTACTGCTGTAGTCTCTGCCCCTGAAATGAAGCTACAGTGATGTCTGTTTCAGTGGCTGGACTAATCCCTGCATGCGTCTGTTGTCAATTCTGATGGATGCTCAGTAAGATCTCATCAGTGTGCAATATTCTTCTCAGTGCACAGTGACAGTGCACCAACTCAGGGTCTCAAATGCGAAATGACAAGCCAGCAAGAGAGAGCACTTTCCAGCTAGCAGGAAAAACAGAGATCAGCTCTGAACCCGCAAGTGACATCACTTGCAGGGGGTAGGGCTAGTCTCTGCTTCTCATTCACGCCAGGTTTTCCCCTTACAACGCGTACTGACAGTGTGCTCTCTTGCTGGCTTGTCATTTCTCATTAGAGACTGAGAGTTAGCGCACTGTCACTGTGCACTGAGAAGAATATTGCAAAGTGACAAGATCCAACTGAGCATACAACAAAACTGACGGACGCAGTGAAGTGACTGCAGTCCCTGCCTCTGATGACTTGTTTGAGTATCCCAGCATGCCTCTCAAACCGTGAAACAGGAAGTAGGTAAAACAAAAAAATAAGCAGTTAGAGTAGTGAGGGAACAATAGGAATTTTTTGATTAAATTATATTATAAAAGATTAGATTATGACATTAAATAAACAGACATTTAGGATTAAAAAAAAATTAGTTTCAGACCACCCCTTACAGCATTAAACCAATGTTAAAGGGGTGGTCTGCTTTATCTTTATTTTACCAATTGTACTAAGGATATGATTAAATATGTCACTAATATACAAATATTACAGATTCTTCTTTTGTATTTGTTAGTACAACCTTCCTTAGAGACTGCATAGCACTCTTATTTTCAAAATGGCAGCTGATGGACAAGCAAGTGATCATCCCTGTCCATCAGCTTCCTCCAATTGGAAAACCCTGTGAATGGAAAATGTGTTTTGTTCTTTTTCTTCAATTGGATGACAGGTCTGGCCACACCGATGCGGCTCCATCAGCTGCCATTTTGGGAAGAGCTGTGCAGTCTGTGAGGAAGGTGGCACTAACAAGAGCAAGGACTAGCAATACTTCTATATTAGCAAGTGTCACAAAATCATGTCCCTAACACCTTTGTTTACATATCAAGTGGACAATCCTTTTAAGGCTATGTGCCCATGTAGCAGATTTGATGCAGAGCATTTTTGCCGCTCTCTGGCAGAAAAAAACACATGCAGATTTACATGCATTTTTTCTGCCAGAGAGAAGCGTTTTTACATGCGTTTTTTCAAGCGATTTTGAGCATAACTTGGAAAAGTGCTTGACCAGTTGGTCACACAATATAAATCCATGCAACCGGCATGGATTTATAATGTGTGACCAACTTAGATGCTTTAAATGCAGCATCTATTAGTAAAAAGAAATAGGAACTGAAAAGTTAAAAATAAAAAAACTTGTATACTCACCTCTCCAGTCTCCTCCCGGCGGCGATCCTCTCCTCTGCGTCCCGCGGTGTACTTGCAGGACCTGCAGTGACGTCATTTGGTCAGCTGGTGGTCACGCGACCGCTGACGTCAGTGGTCAGGTGATGGTCGCGTGACCATCAGCTGACTAAATGACGTCACCGCAGGTCCTGCAAAGTACACCGCGGGACGCAGAGGAGAGAGGACGTGGCTGGGAGAAGACAGGAGAGGTGAGTATACAGGTTGTTTTTTTTTTTTTTTAATTCATTTCTTTTTTTCACCGCGTGGTAGCCGGGATGAAGAGGAGTTGTAGTCTTCTCTTCATCCCGGGTACCACACGCATCGAGATTACGCCGCAAATTTGCGGCCATTGAATTTACTTGAAACGCAGCAAATCCACATATACCTGCGGGTTTGCTGCGTTTCAATGTTCCTTAATGGCCGCGAATTTGCAGCGTAATCGCAGTAGAAATGGTCATGCTGAGTTTTGCAACGCAATGCGAATTCGGCGCGCTAATTAGCGCATCATGTGCACAGCACATCTGAATTCACATTGCTTTGCATGGCAGACTGTTTTACAAGCATTTTCGCGGCCGTAAAAACGCTACAAAAACGCTACGTGGACACATGGACTAAAGCTAATTGTCACCTGGTTCATACTGCCAACACCGCTGGCAGCATCAGATCCTGGCTGCACAATCACAGCCAGGTATATTTTTCTCTGAAACGTTGGCGAAAATATACTTTAAATATCTGGTTGGGGACCATAGCTGGAGAGGAGAGTAGTCTGGCTCTGCACCTGGCCGGCTTCTCCCAGCACCGGTCTAGGTGACTGGCAGTTTTTTTTGCCATGGTGAGACCTGTCAATCACCTTTAGCAGCGCTGGGAAGAGCCGGACAGTGACTGAATGGGGCGGGAACCGACAATGACTGAAAAGCTCCAGAAAATATAAAAATACGTCCAAAGACCAGTGAAAAATAGAGTCGGGCTCCACGATTGCAGTCAGGTATGATTCATATTGTCCACAGTTTGTGCAGCATGAATCAGGTGTTAAGTTCCCTTTAAGAAATTCTGCGTGTGAGAATAATAAAAATAGTGTGATAGCATACAATAAAACCAACTATTCCACCATTGGTTTTCATTTCTGTTTTATATTAAAAACAAGCACCAGGATTGTTAGTGGAGACACTTGGGATTAATGGAGGCATCTCGGGGCTCGGTGCTTCCAGACATTTGCTCTTTGATTGTAATGTTCTTCTCTGTGTTTATCACTTTAGCAGCATTGGCTGTAACACATCAGGGAGGTAATCAATACTGGTCATGAGGTTACTGCAAATGTCTCATCAACGCCAGAAAGAAAATTCTACAACAAATCCAGACAGTAGGCAGAAGAGTCAGAACATCTGATGAGAAAATCGATGAAATGGAACTCGCTGACACTATTATAGAACTAAACATTGAGCTATGGGACAGATATCTTCTAGGGAACAGGAACGGGACCTTTTTTTTGTCTTTTTTTCTACCTAGCATAAGCACAAGCGAACAAAGATTTGATATTTAGATAGTGGCTGATCTAGGTAAAGCCGCCTATACAAAGGTTTTGACATCTAAGCAATTGAAACATTTGCATGTCCTCAGACCGGTCTGATGGAGCGGTAGGAAGCACCTTCACCTTTATATAAGAAATTTAATTTAGCAGTTCTCAGCATTTTAATATCAGTGTATTAGCACTACATTTACTACATGCTCCCACATTGCAATAGATCAAAACATCGCACTGTGTACAGCCAATCTAAGACTCTAATGAAAACCTATTTGTGATTTAAAGGGAAGCGATTTTCAGAAAAAAATTATCTATTGATTAAATCAGGTTTTTGAGTTAAAAGTATTTAAATAGATTTTTAGCAAGGTTTGTTTTTTCCCTAATCTGTTTTAAAAATAAAAATATAGAAATCTTGCAATTGTCACATTGACCACTGGGACTTTACTATTGTGTCAGGAAACAACACATGTACACAGTCACAAACCCCAATGTATTGAAGTGTCTAATGAGTGTGTGCAAAGGTCATTGTGAAGGAAGGGGGAGCAGGGTAAGATGTGACATCACCTATTGTGATGAGTGGATTCTGTGTTGTCAGCTGTGCATAGAGGTGTTACCAGTCATTGTTATCCTGTCTCAGATAAGGAAACTCCTGTAAACTTCCTGAAAGAACAGGAAGTCTAAAAAAAAAAAAAAAAAAAAAGCCCCAGTGGCAAGTGTGAAAATTGCAAGATTTTCAATTTAATTTTTTTTCATTTTTAAATAAAGAACATAATATTTAAAATAAACATTTTTTTTTAGAAAATACAAGTAACACAAAAATGAAATTTAAACAATAGGTCATTTTCTCACCAGAGCTTCCCTTTAAGAGTTAGAAAACCCATTAATTTAGTGCAATTTCTAATTAGTCCTGACTAAATATTTTATGCAGTGTTAACTTTGTAGGAAACTCTGTGGTGCTTTAAAACCCTAAAAAAAGAGAAAGATTTTACTATCATTTAACGGCTTCTTTAAAGGGAATCTATCAGTAGGATCAAGCCACCTAAGCTGTCAATATGAGCATGTAGGTCATAAAAAATTTAATAAAACGATACTTTGGTGTCTGCAATCCGATGTCTTACTCCAGAGAAATCCATGCTGTTCTTAATATGTAAATGAGCTGTTAAGATCTCTGGGCCAGACATAGATCTCCCTGAGAATCTGCCTCCAGAGCTCGTTGTAAAGGAAGGGAAGTGACCAGTGTGGGACAGGTAGATCAGGAGAGCAGACTGTCAGTCATTACATGGGATTACAGGGATAGCAGTGTCTGGCCCATAGATGTGATTAGCTCAATTACATATTAAGAAAAATATGGATTTGCCTGGAACAAGATATCGCATCGCACATATCCAGGTGTCATTTTATTCAAAATTCTAATACAAGGTTTTTAAGTGTTGGATAGTGCCATTTAAAAGGGAATCTGGCAGCAAGATTTCACCTCCTCCAAACTATTAATATGCATCTGTAGCTCTTTCAAAGAGAAATCCAGCAACATCTTTAAATGGCCTGTCCATTCCTCCGTTACTGAGAAATCAGCATTTAATGGATATGTAAATGAGCCTGAAGTAGGCTTTGATGTGGAAGCATTCCCAAGCCTCTGTCACTCCGGCTCTATTCCCCAGCCAGCACCACATCCTCCTGGCTTGACTATAGGATTCTTTGCTTGAATAACACAGCGAAGAAGCTGTCAGTCAAGCAGGCGGCGCTGGGCAGAGAATAGAGCTGGAGTGACAGAGGCTTCGGATCTACAGCTTCATTTGCACATCAATTGAAATGCAGATTTCTTAGGAATGGAGGAATGCATTGACAATTTAAAGGTATTGCCAGACTTTACTTTGAAACAGCTAAATGTACATATAAATAGTTTGGGGGATGAAATCCTGCCAACAGATTACGTTTAAGCCTGTGGTGCTGCTGTTCAATCAATGGTAGGATGATTTCCATGGCGTGATGTCCAGTCCTCCAGATTCATGCCAATGGCTCACACTCATTTATAATAAAATACCAGAACGAAGGTATTTGGTGAGAGTCAAACCAAATTTATTAAAAGATGCAAAGAACTTAATTTAGTGCATAATGAAATCTTGAGGAAAATTAAAATCATTCTATTGTTGCTCTGAGCCGTTGTAGATTTCTCATCACCCCATATAATAAACATGGCGTCATCTACATCTCCAGGGAAAACATCCTCTTTACTTTTAAATTTGGTGAGTTAGGAGATCTGTAGTACGTTCAGATGCGTATTTGCCGAGCTGCTAAGGCAGAAGTTCCATAGTAAAGTTTTATTTGGACAGATTTGAAAGGGAGGTTTCAAGATCAAAGGAGCCTTAAGTTCATTTGCCAAAGGAATTAAAAAAGTGGTTAAAAAGAAAATCTGGACTTACAACAATGCAACGGACAAAAAAAAACTCAGTTGCAATGATTAAGACCAAATGCAGAATTTTCCTGGTTTCATAATCATCTAAAATAATGCCTGGATCTTGCCATGTGCAATGAATACATAGTATTCTTGAACCATCAATAAAAGTATTACTTCTGGATATAACGGGCGATCCTGGGAGTGTGTTATTTGGTCAATCTTTAGACAAAACTATGAAACTAGGTCTAGCTGGAGCTTATTCTGAAATCTTCATTTTTTTTTATTTCTGGGATTAGTTGGCGATACCTTTTTGCAGCCCTGCTCTCTGTATAGCCATATAATCACATGGGTCTACAAATGGAAATACTTCGCTACTTACTCTTGAATCTCTTAAGTAACGTCCTGAGTATTATTGATTTACATAGAGGAGGAAGGAAGATTATGTTCAACCTAATTCTCCTATTGTTGACTCAGCATAAACACAGGCTATATTCATGAAATGCTTACCCCACTGGACATTACCACCACAAGGGAAAAGTCACATATATATCTGGTTCTAGAAGATATAGCTAAACTGTAACGAATATGTACATATCATGTTTTTAAAGGTGCTCAACGCTATGACCAGAAATATTAGAGATAATAGTGAAATTGATAATTATGGGAGGTTTTAAAGTCAGTTTTGATTGTGACTTTGTTGCGCTTATTTGCGCAAATTTATCTAAGTGTGACAATGTTTGATATATATGACACATCTTCAGTTATTACACTTTTGTATTGAGCTAATCTGTATTTAGGCCATTCCCCTTACTGGAGTAAATAAAGTCACATCTGGCATAACCCTTACTTACTCGCCCACAATCCCACCCTATTTTTAAAAATGGAAAAAAAGTGTTGTAAAATAGCAAAAAGTCACTTTCTTTTCCTTTGCAAAAAGACGTGCAACAAAATGTTAAACATTTTGACGCTAAAAAAAATTGGAGCAAAATCCTTCATAAATTCCTCCCAGTGACTACAAAGATAGATAGATATACTGTAGATAGATAGAGAATTGTTTATATTCAGAATTGCTTTCAATGCATTTTTATTTACTTATATGAATGTATTTTTGGAAAAATATAATTTTTGCAATATGGCTTCACTACAAAATGTGGACGATTGCTTCAGCCACTATGCAGGACAGTACATAGGAGATTCAAATGTGCGACCATTTAGGAAAAAGGGAGTCCCATTTGCCAATCCATTACAGCGCCTTATGTAAGAGCAGTGATCATTTAATTCTCCATTAAATTGCCTAGCTTTAGCCAATGTGACTGACTAGCTGAGGAAGGCAGTGAGAAAAGGCACGAGAACCTGAGAGCATTCAGTATATTTTGTCTGGTCTGAGATCCAACTGAATATAAGGGTCGAGCCTGTGTTTTAAATTTTTTTTTTTGGGCCGCATGAATTTTGAGGTCTTGTCTGACTGACAAATGAGCAAAGAAAGTGAACATACCAATGTTTAACCATTTCTTACACTATATGGACATAAGTACTGGGACACATACCCTAATCAATTAATGCAGGCTTTTCACTCCGTCCCATAGACACCGGTATATAAAATCCATGAGAATATAGGGAGAACCTAGCCGTGTTTTGGGTAAAAAAAAATGTGCAAAAACATTGCAATTTTTTATTTATTTTTTTTTTACATAAAAACAGGCCATTTCCGGTACTGGAAAAAAATAAGAGCTTTTTTTCCTAAGCATTCCGGACTAAGCCATAGTCCTTACTCATCCGCTTATATTTTTCAAATTTTACAATATCAGAAATTACAATAAAGTTTTTGCACATTTTTTTTCAAAAAAATGTCTGGATTCTCCCTATATTCTGCTTCGACTACTGCCATCGAGCAGGAGTAAATTATAATCCAGGCAGAGGATCACTGGCAACTTCAATTTGGGTGAGCTGGATCGTACTTTTCCATGTGTATAAAATCCGGCCCCTCGCCATGCTGTCTGCCTTTTGTAACATTTGTGAAAGAATGGGTCATTCTAAAGATCTCACCGATACCAGAACGGTCCCTGTAATAGGACGTCACTGGTGTAACATGTCCGTTCATGAAGTTTCTTCCCTCCTAAATATTCCATCGCCTGTGAGTAGTAATACTGAGAAGTGGAACGAACCACAGAAACTCAGCCACGAGGCGGCAGACCACGTCACCAAGTCTATAGTGCATTAAAGACGCCAATCCTCTACTGACTCAACTGCAGTGGCCAAACTTTCTCTGGCATTAACATGAGCACAAGACCAGCGCGCTGGGTGCTTCATAGCGTTGGTGTACAGCAAGCCACCACGGGACTCTGGAGCAGTGGGAACGAGATCTGTGGAGTGATGGATCACGCTTCTCTACCTGCCTGTCTGATAGACAAGTCTGGGATGACAAGTTACCTGTCTGATTGCATTGTGCCAGCTGTAAAGTTTGGTAGAGGGGGGATAATGCCATGGGGTTCATTATCAGGGGTCGACTTAGGCCCCTTAGCTCCAGTAAAGGGAAATCTTAAAGCTTCATCATATCAAGGCATTTTGGATAACATAATGGAGTTAACAAAATGAAAGACACTTAGAATTATAGATGTTATCAGTGTTATTTGGTATCATTAAGAGGTGGGTTGGGGTGAGAAGCATTTTTGATGTTCACCTAGTTGGTGAATTTCCAGAGAAACTGCTCTGGTGCCAGCTATTAGAAATATGTCCTAGCTAATGTCTCTGATTTTTATTACTGGACTTTACTGAATTAAATTATGAGCTTTTATTACGGTCCCGCAGGCTGGTTAAGTTAATATGTATTGAAGACAACTATGTGAAATACAAACAATTATTTGGTAATGAAATTTAGTTGTCATTTTATAATGGGGAAAGATTTACTGACTGCCACTTCAGGACATCAGTTTTCATAGGATTGGACATGGGTACTCTAGAAATCACACGAGAAATTAGTACATGGGTTACAGAAGGCGAGTGAGTATATCTGTACCGTAAAATTATAGGCAACACATACGTCATTACAGGATGTCGTTATCATTCTCATTTATTTTACTTAGATCTATAAAAATTTGGCTGCTCTAAACACACAATAAAGAAAACCAGAAGAAATGCCATAGAAGATGAAGCGCTTCCTTCTCGAGCAAACACGGGAATCGCAGATTCAATCACTGGGATTGGTGATGGATTATTACACAAATCTCTATCTGCACAGATGACATTTCTCAGAATACCAATTGTTTGATGATTCTTTCATGTCAGTCAAGTTTCCAGGCTAAGCTCCATAGACAGAGAAGGAGATATACACAGATAGTCTTCATCAATGTGAATAATGGAAAGTCGAGATAAGTCATGTTATACTAATCTTCATCCAGTCAGTTTTATAATAGACACAGCAGTCATAGCTAAATCTTTCTGCCATTTCTTACCAAGCACAATGTCAATAACATATAAAAGCCAATAGTACAGATTTGAAGGGTGAGCAACATGGTACTAAACTTCTAAGGGATTGTATCACCCATACTTTCATATTAATTAAAACCAGATGCCAAGTTGTTTTATTTTCTAGAAGGTTGCTCTATTCCATTATCTGTATTGTGGTGACCATCTGGTCCAGGCTTCTGTTAATGGCAGCTCAAAGATATGCTTTACAGCAATCACATAGACCATACGAAACAATGGAGCACTGTACCAATTATGGTACTCCTGAGCATTGGCATGCACATGAGCCCTTACTGTGTACCGCTGTGTGCCTACAGGTGATACACCTGAGCATTGCCATGTACATAAGCCCTTACTATGTACCGCTGTGTGTCTACAGGTGATGCACCTGAGCACTGCCATGTACAAGAGCCCTTACTGTGTACCGCTGTGTGTCTACAGGTGATACACCTGAGCATTGCCATGCACATGAGCCCTTACTGTGTACCACTGTGTGTCTACAGGTGATGCACCTGAGCACTGCCATGTACAAGAGCCCTTACTGTGTACTGCTGTGTGTCTACAGGTGATACACCTGAGCATTGCCATGTACATGAGCCCTTATTGTGTACCACTGTGTGTCAACAGGTGATACACCTGAGCATTGCCATGTACATGAGCCCTTACTGTGTACCGCTGTGTGCCTATAAGTGATACACCTGAACATTGCCATGTCATGAGCCCTAACTGTGTACCACTATGTGTCTACAGGTGATACACCTAACCATTGCCATGTACATGAGCCCTTACTGTGTATCGCTATGTGTCTACAGGTGATACACCTAACCATTGCCATGGACATGAGTCCTTACTATGTACCGCTATGTGTCTACAGGTGACACACTTGAGCATTGCCATGTAAATGAGCCCTTACTGTGTACCGCTGTGTGCCTACAGGTGATACACCTGAGCATTGCCATGTACATAAGCCCTTACTGTGTACCGCTGTGTGTCTACAGGTGATGCACCTGAGCACTGCCATGTACAAGAACCCTTACTGTGTACTGCTGTGTGTCTACAGGTGATACACCTGAGCATTGCCATGTACATGAGCCCTTATTGTGTACCGCTGTGTGCCAACAGGTGATACACCTGAGCATTGCCATGTACATTGTAACGGGTCTGGGAGGCGGAACCTCTGAGCTACTATACAAGGGGGCGGTCCTTGTAAGGGAGCGGGTGGCGACCAGGCAGGCAATCACAGCAGGTGACCGGGACAGTCTCTGGAAGAACGGGCAGGAGATCACGGCAAGTGACTGGGGCAGTCTCTGGGTGAACGGGCAGATGGTCACGGCAAGTGACCGGGACAGTCTCTGGAAGAACGGGCAGGAGATCACGGCAAGTGACTGGGGCAGTCTCTGGGTGAACGGGCAGATGGTCACGGCAAGTGACCGGGACAGTCTCTGGAAGAACGGGCAGATGGTCACGGCAAGTGACCGGGGCAGTCTCTGGGTAAAGGGTTGGTACGACCTGTGGCGGCTGATGGTAGACGTGAGCTCCCAGGTGAGCAGGCGAGAGTCTCTGGATAAACGGGTGGTCACAGCATGTGACGGCGGAGCCTCCAGGAAGACCAACAGACAGGCGGCAGATGAGCGCTCCCAGGTGAGCGGGCGAGAGTCTCTGGATAAGCGGGTGGTCACAGCACGTGACGGCAGAGCCTCCAGGTAGGCTAGCAGACAGGCAGCAGATGAGCGCTCCCAGGTGAGCGGGCAGGAGTCACTGGACAGGCAGGTGGTCACAGCACGTGACGGCGGAGCCTCCAGGTAGGCTAGCAGGCAGGTAGCAGATGTGCGCTCCCAGGTGAGCGGGCAAGCTGGTCCATAGACAGACTGACAGGAGTTGGAAGGCAGACCGTCGGACCTCAGGCAAGCAGGCAGGTAGCTGAAGTGCGCTCCCAGGTGAGCGGGCAAGCTGGTCCTTACACAGACTGACAGGAGTTGTAAGGCAGACCGTCGGACCTCAGGCTAGCAGGCAGGTAGCGGAATATCAGGCAGGAATAAGACAGCAAGCTGGCAGGAATCTGGCAGGTATCTGGCAGGTAACTGGCAACGGGACCTGAGGGCTGAAGCAGAGTAGTGAACAGTGCAACAACATTGCTCGGGCACCTCCATTTTGGAGGAGGTGCCTTATATATGGTGAAGTCCTCCGGCCATTGGCCGGGGACTCCTTAGGACGGCGCGCGCGGCCCCTTTAAGAGGGAGGGAGCGCGCGCGCGCCCTAAGCACAGTGGCCGGGAAGGAGCGCGCGCTGCCAGCAGAGCGGGAGGAGGACGCCGGGCTCGGAGCAGAGAGGTGAGGGGAACAGCGTCCCTGCCTAGCAGAGGGCAGGGACGCCGACGCTACAGTACCCCCCGCTTTAGGCCCCCCCTTTTTTAGGCCAGATAGAAATTTAGCTAGGATGAGAGGGGCATGGATGTTCTCCCGGGGCTCCCACGTTCTCTCTTCAGGACCAAACCCCTTCCAATCTACTAGAAAAAAGATCTTCCCTCTTACCCTTTTGGTGGCCAGAATGTTCTCTACCTCAAATTCGTTTTCAGCGGAAACCGGAGCAGGAGGCGTGCCTGTAGACTTGGAAAAAGAATTAAGTACCACAGGTTTGAGGAGAGATACATGGAAGGAGTTAGGGATCCGCAAGTTGGCCGGGAGTTTCAATTTATAGGCCACCGGGTTGATCTGACTGATGACCTCCAGAGGACCGATGAACCGAGGCCCTAACTTTTAGGAAGGAATCTTGAGCCGGACATACTTGGACGAGAGCCAGACCTTATCCCCTGGACGGAATTGAGGAGGATCCAGACGTTTTTTGTCAGCATGTCTTTTCATACGCTCGGATGACAGAAGGAGTGCGGACCGGGTACTCTCCCATATGGAGGAAAATTTGTTAACAAGAGATTCCGTAGCCGGATTGTCCACCGAGGTGGAGACGGGAAACGGGATCCGAGGATGCTGACCGAAGACTACAAAAAACGGGGATTTGGAGGAAGATTCGCTCTCGTGATTGTTGTACGAGAATTCGGCCCATGGCAGGAGATCCACCCAGTCTGAATGATGGGCATTAACGAAGTGCCGGAGGTAACTGGTCAGGTTCTGATTGATCCGCTCCACTTGACCATTAGACTGTGGGTGGTAAGCGGAGGAGAAGTCCAGGGTGACGTCTAGCAGTTTACAAGTGGCTCTCCAGAAACGGGAAGTGAACTGTACCCCACGATCCGACACGATGTGACGGGGCAGGCCATGAAGACGGAAGATGTGGCGGATAAAGTCTTTAGCCAGCTCGGGTGCAGACGGGAGACCAGGCAGGGGAATGAAGTGAGCCATCTTGGAAAAGAGGTCAGCAACCACCCAAATGACCGTACAACCGGCAGAGACGGGAAGATCAGTTATGAAGTCCATCGCTATATGCTGCCAGGGGGCAGCAGGTACTGGCAGAGGAAGGAGGCGACCGGCTGGCAGGTGTCTCGGAACTTTGTTGCGGGCGCAGGACACACAGGCAGAAACAAAGTCTATTACATCCTTGTGCAGGTTAGGCCACCAGTAGTGCCGGGTAATAAGCTGGAGGGTCTTTTTCTGACCGGCGTGGCCAGCTAGTTTAGACGAATGACCCCAGTGTAGGATCTTCTCCCGATCAGGTACCGATACGAATGTCTTACCGGGAGGGAGACGATTTAGACTCACGGGAGCCACCTGCATTACTCTGGCGGGATCGATGATATGTTTAGGTTCCTCCTCGAGGTCAGATACAAGAAAGAATTGGGACAAGGCGTCCGCTTTGATGTTCTTGTCAGCCGGGCGAAAATGTAGAACAAAATCAAAGCGAGCAAAAAACAAGGACCACCGGGCTTGGCGCGGATTAAGTCTCTGGGCATGCTGGAGGTAAGCCAAGTTCTTGTGGTCAGTGTAAATTATTACCGGATGAAGAGCCCCCTCGAGTAGGTAACGCCACTCCTCTAATGCCAGCTTGATGGCCAATAACTCTCGGTCTCCTATGGAATAATTGCGCTCTGAGGAGGAGAAGAGTTTAGAGAAGAAGCCGCAAGTTACCATCCTCCCGGAAGATGATTTTTGAGTAAGTACCGCTCCGGCTCCTGAGGAGGAGGCGTCAACTTCCAGGAAGAACTGCTTGTTGCCGTCCGGGCGATGCAGCACCGGGGCGGAAGAGAAGGCCTGTTTTAAGGAAAGAAAGGCCTCCTCTGCTTCGGGCGGCCACTCTTTGGGATTAGTACCCTTACGGGTGAGCGCGGAAATTGGGGCAGTCCGGGAAGAGAAGTGCGGTATGAAGAGGCGGCAGTAGTTGGCGAAGCCCAGGAACCGCTGAATGGCCTTCAACCCCTCCGGTCGGGGCCATTTCTCGATGGCAGACAGTTTCTCTGGATCCATTCGTAGGCCGGTCTGAGAAATAATGTAGCCCAAAAATGGAAGCGAGGTCTGCTCAAAGAGGCACTTCTCATATTTAGCGAAGAGGTGGTTCTGCCTGAGCCTGAGCAGGACCTGACGAACGTCCCTCCGGTGAGTCTGGAGATCCGGAGAGAAGACCAAGATGTCGTCCAGGTACACCACAACGCAGGAGTAGAGAAGGTCCCGGAAGATGTCATTGACCAACTCTTGAAAGACGGCAGGAGCGTTACAGAGACCAAAGGGCATTACCAGATATTCATAGTGGCCGTCCCGGGTGTTGAATGCAGTCTTCCATTCATCCCCTTGACGGATACGAACCAGGTTGTACGCCCCACGGAGGTCCAGTTTGGTGAAGATTCTAGCCCCCCTCAGGCGATCAAATAATTCTGGAATGAGCGGAAGGGGGTACTTATTCTTCACCGTGATCTGGTTAAGGCCTCTATAGTCTATACAGGGACGGAGAGAGCCGTCCTTCTTTTTTACGAAGAAGAAGCCTGCTCCCGCCGGGGAGGTAGATTTCCGGATAAATCCCCTGGCCAAATTCTCCTCAATATATTCGGACATCGACCGGGTCTCAGCAGCGGACAATGGGTAAATACGCCCACGGGGAGGAGTAGTACCGGGTAGCAGGTCGATAGGACAGTCGTATGGTCTATGAGGGGGTAATGTCTCTGCCTCCTTTTTATTAAAGACATCAGCAAATGACCAATAGGGAATCGGAAGTCCAGGTAGATTAGTTGGGGTAGGAGAAGGACGGACGGGATGAACAGGAACTAAACAAGTCTTATGACAGTCCTGTCCCCAGCGAAGGACTTCTCCGGTCTGCCAGTCAAGCACGGGTGCATGTCTCTGGAGCCAAGGTAGACCTAGTAAGAGGGCGTGAGAGAGTCCAGGCAGAACATGAAAAGAGATGCTCTCAGAATGCAGCATTCCCACCTGCAGAGTTATGGATTCGGTGATGAGTTGGATGGAACGTGGTAAGAGGCCCCCATCCACAGCAGCGACAGATAATGGTACAGCCAGAGGTTTGGTGGGAATGC
Organism: Phyllobates terribilis; assembly: GCF_046119375.1. Classification (NCBI taxonomy): domain Eukaryota; kingdom Metazoa; phylum Chordata; class Amphibia; order Anura; family Dendrobatidae; genus Phyllobates; species Phyllobates terribilis. The sequence continues at coordinate 478,586,524 of NW_027362761.1, forward strand.
GGTATTTTTCTACCAGGGACTGTGAAATAAGATTCCCGGCCGCTCCAGAGTCAAGTTGGGCTAGTTCGAAATAACGATTCTCCCCGCAGATAATAGAGACTGACAGTAGCAGAGATGGAGAGGATTTATTCTTGTCTAGGTCGACCTCTCTGAGCGAACCTAGACACAGGCGTTTCCCGACCTCTCCGGGCAGGTACGGATCCGGTGCTCCTTACTGCCAAAGTAGAAGCAGCTCCCCTCGGCACGGCGTAAGTCCTGACGGGTTTTGACCATCTTGGTCTGGTCGACCTGCATAGGCTCAGGAGAGTGTACCTGGGGAGAGACGGAGGGAGTGACGGATTTCTGAAAAGTAGGAGCTAGACGTGGAAACCTCCTCTCACGGGTGACCTCTTTGGCACGCTCCTGGAACCGTAGGTCAATCCGGGTGGCAAGAGTTATTAGGTCATCGAGAGTGGTAGGAATGTCCCGACCGGCAAGTTCATCTTTAATATGGCCGGACAGACTCTCCCAGAAGACGGATACCAGAGCGTCGTTATCCCAGGCCAGCTCCGAGGCAAGGGTACGGAACCGTATGGCATATTGGCCCACGGTGAGACTTCCCTGACGGAGGCATAGCAGAGATGATGCAGATGAGGTCTTCCGTCCGGGTTCGTCGAAGACTTTCCGGAAAGCCGTGAGAAAGGCAGGCAAGTCGGACACCAGGGGGTCTCCTCTCTCCCATAGAGGATTTAGCCAGGCCAGGGCCTCCCCGGTGAGATGGGACATGATGAAAGCAATTTTGGCCCGGTCGGAGTTAAACTGGTGGGACAATAGTTCAAAGTGCAGGGTGCACTGATTTATGAAGCCCCGAGCCTGGGCGGAGTCGCCTCCGAAGCGAGGAGGTGCAGAAAGCCGGGGTCCGGGGTAGGATACCATGGTATTAGTGGGCAGTGGAGCTGCCGGATTGCGAGTCATGGCACTGGCGGAGGTTGCTGGCGGAGCAGTCAGAGTGTCCAGGCGAGAATTGACATTCCGCAGGTGACCCAGGATGGACTCCTGTTGGGACCTCTGACGGGACAGTTCATGACACAGGTCCGAGAGCGAGGGAGCTTGGGTGCCACCGGGTTCCATGGCCCGAGCAAACTGTAACGGGTCTGGGAGGCGGAACCTCTGAGCTACTATACAAGGGGGCGGTCCTTGTAAGGGAGCGGGTGGCGACCAGGCAGGCAGTCACAGCAGGTGACCGGGACAGTCTCTGGAAGAACGGGCAGGAGATCACGGCAAGTGACTGGGGCAGTCTCTGGGTGAACGGGCAGATTGTCACGGCAAGTGACCGGGACAGTCTCTGGAAGAACGGGCAGGAGATAACGGCAAGTGACTGGGGCAGTCTCTGGGTGAACGGGCAGATGGTCACGGCAAGTGACCGGGACAGTCTCTGGAAGAACGGGCAGATGGTCACGGCAAGTGACCGGGGCAGTCTCTGGGTAAAGGGTTGGTACGACCTGTGGCGGCTGATGGTAGACGTGAGCTCCCAGGTGAGCAGGCGAGAGTCTCTGGATAAACGGGTGGTCACAGCATGTGACGGCGGAGCCTCCAGGAAGACCAACAGACAGGCGGCAGATGAGCGCTCCCAGGTGAGCGGGCGAGAGTCTCTGGATAAGCGGGTGGTCACAGCACGTGACGGCAGAGCCTCCAGGTAGGCTAGCAGACAGGCAGCAGATGAGCACTCCCAGGTGAGCGGGCAGGAGTCACTGGACAGGCAGGTGGTCACAGCACGTGACGGCGGAGCCTCCAGGTAGGCTAGCAGGCAGGTAGCAGATGTGCGCTCCCAGGTGAGCGGGCAAGCTGGTCCATAGACAGACTGACAGGAGTTGGAAGGCAGACCGTCGGACCTCAGGCAAGCAGGCAGGTAGCTGAAGTGCGCTCCCAGGTGAGCGGGCAAGCTGGTCCTTACACAGACTGACAGGAGTTGTAAGGCAGACCGTCGGACCTCAGGCTAGCTGGCAGGTAGCGGAATATCAGGCAGGAATAAGACAGCAAGCTGGCAGGTATCTGGCAGGTAACTGGCAACGGGACCTGAGGGCTGAAGCAGAGTAGTGAACAGTGCAACAACATTGCTCGGGCACCTCCATTTTGGAGGAGGTGCCTTATATATGGTGAAGTCCTCCGGCCATTGGCCGGGGACTCCTTAGGACGGCGCGTGCGGCCCCTTTAAGAGGGAGGGAGCGCGCGCGCCCTAAGCACAGTGGCCGGGAAGGAGCGCGCGCTGCCAGCAGAGCGGGAGGAGGACGCCGGGCTCGGAGCAGAGAGGTGAGGGGAACAGCGTCCCTGCCTAGCAGAGGGCAGGGACGCCGACGCTACATACATGAGCCCTTACTGTGTACCGCTGTGTGCCTACAAGTGATACACCTGAGCATTGCCATGTCCATGAGCCCTAACTGTGTACCACTATGTGTCTACAGGTGATACACCTAACCATTGCCATGTACGTCAGCCCTTACTGTGTATCGCTATCCTAACTATTGCCATGGACATGAGTCCTTACTATGTACCGCTATGTGTCTACAGGTGATACACTTGAGCATTGCCATGTAAATGAGCCCTTACTGTGTACCGCTGTGTGCCTACAGGTGATACACCTAACCATTGCCATGTACATGAGCCCTTAGTGTGTACCGCTGTGTGCCTCCAAGTCCCATGCATCAATGATGCTCGGTAGGGTATCCCACTAGGTCCAAATATAGTAGAATATCTAAGAATCCCAAGGCACCATAGGATAATCCTTAAAGTTAGATCTTTATTCCATAATATTAAAAAATAACAATAGAAGGAAGAAAAGACAATGTTTTGGCCATACCTGGCCTTTCTCAAGCCTCAAAATACAGCTATAATAGCTGTGAAGACAGAATTTCCCATTACTGAGAAAGGAGATGGCAGCTGCTACTGATGAGATTCTATCTAGATAGGAGGGGGAGGAGGGAGGAGCTCTGCCTCTAGCTCCTCCCTCCTACATAGAAGTGTATCCATAGCACTTGCCATCTCCTATCTCAGTAATGAGAAAGTCGGTCTTCACTGAATACAGATTTGACCTCAGAATTGAGAATTTTGATAATTACTGATACATTTTGGCAGCGAAAGAAGCAGATTTCTCTGATCAGACATGTTACAAGGTTGCTTATTTTCATGTGTACTATTGATTCATGAAATAAAAATTAAAACGATGGATACTCTTTAATGATATAAATATCAAATTATGTATTTTATTTGAGAACTAAAAATGGTCAATTAAAATAACATTACTTTATGTTAGGTTTAAACCCATGGTTTCTAAGCCAGGATGCATAGAATTAAACTTGTATTGATATACAAGCTGAATATGAATGTTTCCAAACGTAAAGGCACTCTCTGGGAATTGAACATGTGCCTATAAGGGGCGGACATATCAATGGTGAAACCAAGGAAGTGGCACAGGGATCCAAGAGGTAAGGGGGGCACTACCACCTTGGAATTGTTCATGATGATGAGATATAGGACTGCAAAGAGCCCACATGTTGTTTTTGCATAATGGCCTACTTTTGTCAATGTCCACTGCTCGGAAATCATAGGTCGGGACTTCCCTGCACAACCAGTCCTTGGAGATTACTATGCACGGGGCCCATCATGATGACATGACACGCAAGGATATCCAACGTCTGATCGCAGCCGAAGGTCCCGGCCTGACAAGACAAGATATATGGCGCACAACAGCGAAAAGAAGAGAACTTGAGGACTGGACAGGGCACAGCAAAGTGGTGAGTATTTTTTTTACATTTTATGTTTATTATGCCCTCGAGTTTCTTTAGACCCAAGAATATAATAAGGAATGTTCAATCCGCCAACAACTTTGTTGCAATTTGAATTTCCTGGGAAAATCCATGCGATTTAGCTCTCCATCCATTTCCTTCTTGGTCACATAGCCCTTACATTGCCTGGATATGTTTTTTGGGCCATTTTTCAGCTGCAACACAAATGATGGTGTCACTAGGTGCAAAGCAGATGGGATGCCATGTCATTGCATAATGCTGTTGAAGCCATGGTGGGCAAGTGTGATTTAAATTTGGAATAAATCACCAACAGTGTCACCATCAAAGCACAACCATACTTTTACACCTCCTTCTCCATTCTTCATGGTGAGCACAACACATGTAGAAACTAGCCATTCACCTTTTTTGTGACTCACAAATACATGGTGGATGGTACCAAAAATGTCAAATTAGACTACAGCACAGATCTGCACTGGTTTGATGTCCAGTGCTTGTGGTACTTGGCCCAAACAAGTTTTCTTATTTTGTTTGCTGCACTCTGCGATTGCTTTCAAATTTTACCTACTGTACCAATGTAAATGCCTTTATCTTATGCTTCATTTGTTTTAATTCTGGAATCGTAAGAAAGGGTTAAAATATTTAAGGAAATGTAAAAAATTGCCTATTGTTTAAATCAGGTATTTGTGCCTCATGTACTAAAAAAACTTTTCTTTTTCATATTCCAATTTTTTTATCTTTAAATAAAGACTGTAATCTTGCAAATTTCACAGTGGCCAGATGGGATATTTTAGACTCCTTCTGCCTGTTCTTTCAGAAGAGTACACAGGAGTTTTCATATCAGAAAAAGGATTTCAATGACCGTTAACAACCCCCCCCCCCATACACTGCTGACAACACAGGACCCACCAATCACTATAGGTGATGACACATCGGTCCTGCTCCCCCTCCCTTCACAATGACATTTGCACAAGCTCACTAGATGCTTCAATACAAAAGATAGAGTCAGAGTCTGTACATGGTGGCTATGTACATGTATTGTTTCTTGAAACAGGAAGTTAGTGTATAAACTAGCTCAAGTGCCCAGTGAAAATTGCAAGATTTCTCATTTTTATCATAGATATTTTTTTATTTTTGGAAAATTTATTTTACATTTAACACAAGACCCGGACTTAAACAATAGGTAATTTTTATGAAACTTTCCATTTAAGCTGTAGATATCTTATTTAACATGTCAAATAGATTAATAGACTGACCATAAAATGATGAAATGTTACCTGTTGAGGAATATGCTACTGACGTCATCATGACTGATGGGTGGTTTCTTGGAGCTTGCAGCCATCCTCAAGGGCCGTAGAAAACAGTTCACAAGGACATAAAGCTGATGGACATATTCTGCCTCTGCTTCCACCATGTTAAATACAATTTGATTCCGCTTCCTCATACTTTCCGCGTGGGGAGAACAAATATAGTCTTGCACGATTGTTTTCCATTTCCTTCTACAAAGCCAGCCACGCATGAAACTTTGAACCTGAATAAACAAAATACAAAACCCAAACTGACCAATATGCACAGTCATATGTTTAGGGTTGTAATTCTACAAGAAACTTGCCTCAAAAGCACAACAATTTAGGTCACCTAGGAGTGAGGCTACCTTCATTGTGTGCCACGTAAAGTAGCCTCACACCCTAGAGTGCAGCAGTCTATAAAGAGGGGCTTACTCCTGAGGCTTATCTTCGAGGAGACACCCAATGTCTACAGCAAGGAATGGACTGCTGACCAGGGCAAGTGAGATGGTGGATTTAGCTGCTGGAATGGTCGCTTACCCCCAGCCCAAATATCACATAGTAAGGGATGGGGGGGGGGGCTAAGAAAGAAACCCTCAAGACATTGGGGCACATTGACTCTATAGTGGCATACTACCTTGCAATACTTCCAGGACCAAAAATAAACCTCTGATGGGCACAGATGTATGTTACATTTGTTAATGTTGAAGGCAGCTGCCCTATGACAAAGAGAAGTGGAGAACTTAAAAGGGATTGTCCAAGTTTGGCACAAAAGTCTGCAGTCACTCTGCAAGGCTGTGTACGTCTAAGTTTCCCATGTTAATAAGGGCAATATATCAGTAAAAATCTAATGCTGGTGATTGATCCATATCAGATACAACATTTTTTTTGCAGACCCATAAACCTGAATATGAGAGTCTCATCCAAAACGCGGAAGAGAATAGTGCGTGCTGCAATTTTTTTCCTGCAGGCCAGTGTAAAAAAAAAAATAAAAGTTTACCCTGAAAGCCCAAATGAATAACATTATTCTAAATGTTGTGTGCGTGAGGTTAGTTTTTTTCCATGAACAACACTCGGACCAAAAATACTGTTGTGTGAGCATAGACTAACCAGGAAGTCCCTCTTCAGCAGGAGGTCATATTTTTAAGAGGGCTTGGTAATCGGTTGTGGGTATTTTGCAGATATACTTTGTTAAAACGGTGTTATGACAAGCAAACGCTAAACCAGGGGTTCCCAAACCTGTGGCTCAGGAGTCACATGTGGCTTGTGGGTCCATGATGTGTGGTCCACGGCTGTGTGCCAGCTTTATACATTAGCAACAGGTCTAATAGTTATGAAGAGCAAGTCTCCAGATGGTGACTTTTGCGAGTAGCCCCTCACTGAACATCAGCGGTGGATGTGTGGCACCCCTGCGGGGGATTACCACAGGATCCATAGGTGTAGGGGGAGATGTACACTTGGGCACACACAACACCTTCCACCCCAGGTCTGAGGGGAGGAGTCAGTTTCCAGGGAGACAGCAAAGTGGCAGTTAGTCTTGAGAGGGATGAAGGAGGAGAGTCAGAGAGCTGTCGGCCGGGGACCAGTTAAGCCCTGAACTAGGAAACTGGTCTGTGTTGTGAAGCGCCCTAGAGAGAGGGACGGAGGCTAGAAGGAGAAAGAAAGAGATAAAACTATTATCCCTTTAGCTCACCCGGACACCGGAGTCCGAGATTGCTATTAATTCAGGAATAGCATAGAAAACCCGGACAGATCAGGAGGATCTACCCCCCTGAAGAAGAAGGGGAAAGAGTTGCCAAACTTGACCAAGTATAGGACCAGGGGCCCAGAAAGAGAATTGGTAGCCTCAAGGAAAGGTCCTCATTGTCAGTTGTGGAGAAGGACCCCAAAGAAAGTAAAAGGTGGCAGGTTCAGCTTAAGGCAGGACTGATCCCAAACAACGCACACATTGTTAGAGGAGGCCTCACAAATCTCCAGAGTGAATATCTCTACCTGCACCGAAAACCTGGTTACCCTCCTGAACTGTACCTGTTACCGGACATCAGTAAAAGAAAGATACTGAAACAAAGACTTAATGTGTGTGTGTGTGCCTACTTTGACATTACTGCCTATAGCGTTCGTACAAGCCGTATGCCGATCACCTCAGCAACCATACACAGCGCTGGTAACCGATTTTACCAGTTACCACAGGAGGCATCAGGACACAATACTCCCATCATCCTCACCCCCATCCCTTTACTGATGGTCCAGGGCACGGAACCGGGAATCGACCAACCGTGATACCCACAGAAGTAACCCATCCATCCCGGTATCCGAGTACCCCTACCCCTGTCGACCGACTCAGATGCACACGTACTGGCTTAGGTGTTGGAGAGATAAATATGGTAAGTCCGAGATACAATGATATTGCCAGTTAGAGGGTTGCTTGAAGCTGGATGAGATGGTGTGGTGAGAGTATCTAATGTGAAAATACCATAAACATGGATAAACAGGAGCCTAGGTATTAACAGTAAGTCAATGTACTATAAAATGAATGCAGATCCATTAAAGCACCACTCCACTGTTTTGTTTTTTTATTGCACTGCTGGAGTGGTGCTTCTAATGTAAGGTCCCTGCCCCCAGTCTTCTAATCACCAGCCGCCATCTTCACCTTCTAACGCCGATCCTGTCAATCTCCAGCAGTCTATGACCTGAAGGATCACTCCAGTATTTGCGTGGCGAGCCGGAGGTCACTTTTTAATTCAAGTCTATGAGAGTCTCATTAAGGCTCTCATAGCCTTGCATTGAGAGATTGTCACCGTTATTTCTGACTTCCGGACACTCAAAATTTGTGGTCACAAGATGGCGCCGTGGGACCAGAGCGGCGCTAATAAAAAGGTGAATATGGCAGTGGGTAAGTGCAAGACTATGGTCAGGGACCTTTAGATTAGATGTACCACTCCAGTGCTGAAAAAAAAAAACACGCTGGAGTGGTGCTTTAACACAAGTTTATGTATTTCAATCTACCGTGAGCCACTTAGTAATGTATCTTTAGTGCTCCACTTTTTCACACACAGAACAACAAATCTCATACAAAGACATTGTGGGCTTTCTTCTGCCACCACCAGAGGGTGATAAGGAGCATACCGCTATATTTAGCCTAATAAAAGAGGGCACAGTACAACCCCATAGCGGTGGCTAAAGAAGGGAAGATTTTTATTATTTAAGTACATGCAGGCAGGTAAACTGAAGCTTTAAATCATAAAAATGGAGCTCTACCTGCTAATAAGATATATTAAGATATTAATCAGCACATACTGTTGAGATAAAAAAAAAAACAGATGGTGTTGAAAGATTATTTCTAGGAATAAACAAGTGATGAATACAGAATTTCTGCTTAAGTTTTGGTCAGTCTGTTCTTTTGGTATGGAAATAAGACAACAATGAATGTAGGCGATAAGAGCAGAACAGAACAAAGACGGCCTTATGTCGGCCATCATGCAGTGTGCATTGCAATCATAACTGTGAATAAACAGAGGGGAAAAAAACTTGGTTAGGCACAACTAATTTCTTTGTTATCAATTATCTGATGAGTGGTCATTAGAAGGTCAGGGCTGGTTGGTTTCATTAACCCATTCACAAGCACAATAGTTAATGCACCCGCTGCATTATTCTGCAAAGCTGAAAATAAAAACAAAAAACTTAAAAGGGAACCTATCACCAGTTTTATCCTATATGAACTAAACTATCACCTTATGCAGTGCCAGTGCTACATTCAATAAATGCCCATCAGACCGGACCGACCCAAATTACCATACAGTGCGGGACAACTTAAAAAGGTTTTTAGGGGGGTTTACAGGGAGAGTCAGGGGGTTGTATGAGCATTTATGGAGTGCAGCACAGGCGCTGATTAAGGTGATCGTTTTAGTTCAAATAGGACAAAACTGGTGACAGGTTCCCTTTTAAGGCTGACAATTATGTAAGGTGTATAGGAGCCTTTAGACCTACTAATAGGATAACCATGATGAAGTAATCCGAAATGCATTGTGTGTTACGGTCCGCATGATATGTGGGATGGGGATATCTGGAGGTTTTTATTCGTATAAAATGTAGAAAAAATGTTTTTATGGATTCCTGTTTTCTGAGGATTGCTATTAATGGGATAAATCCCAAAAATTGGATTAATGGTTTTCCAAGCATTGAGACGATGGGACAATTTTTGTTGACTAGCACTTTTATTTGACAGACAGTATATTTCTTGTGGGTTAAGTTACCTTCTTTATTTTCTTGATATCAGGGTCTTCATCCTCATGGTTGATGTGATAAGGACGCATCCGTTCCTTTGTTTTATTGAGGGCTACAATCTGGTAAACAAAAAATAAATAATGTGTGATTTAATTATTTTAATCATTAACATTCTTGTGTTGAAAATAAGTACTATAGGTTCTGTCTGTTAATGTCTCCAGTGCGAATGTGCACCTACACATTGAACTTTTACCATGCAGGCCCATTGTTTTTGTTTTGCTTTGCCTTACTTTCTTGTACTTGGTTCATTTTGGAGAGGGGCCACTCAGCTTTGGGCTATGCAATTTGTCTATTTAGCTTTCCACAGGTAGGTGTCTAAGCAGTAAGGTTTCTCCTTGTGCAGAGTGACAAGCCAGGTCTGGAATGCCAGTATAAGTAGTCTCCTCATACTGGCATGTCAGATCTGGCTTGTCACTCTCCATGAGGAGAAACCTTACCCCTTAGATCCCAGACTTAGCCTCTCACCTACCAAAATCAGATTACATACTTTGAATAGAGTTGCAGGGGCAACACCTTGAAACACTGTCTGCAAATTGGAATTCTGGTTTATCTTTTATCTTAAGTCATATTGCAAGGCTTGTTAAAGGGTCAATATTCATGTGACATGCAGAAGTAGTGCTGTTGCTTCTAAAGCATCCAGCAACTGTTACAAATAACACAAGCAAAGGATACAGGAAGTGTTGTGCTTCAGAAGCATCCAGCAACTAGAGAGGTTAACACAGTCACAGGAGACAGGGAGTGTTTTAGCAGAGCCCCAGGGGGATTGTGGGGAACTCGTTATTGTAGTCTGGCTGAAGCCAAATAGAAAGGAGGTGTGTTATCTGGATCTGACAGAAGCCAACTGAACTAACAGTGCAGAGTATTATCGGGCAGGAAGATAAGGACTGGAAGGAATTGTGTCACAGGGATCATCTCCCTCATCAAACCCCCCCCCTTCATCTCCAAGCAGGATAAAGAATGCTGTGTACTATTGTGTCTTGTGAAGGAAAAGCCTGTGGTTGTGTATGCATAGAAGTGTGCTGCTAAGAGATCTAATCTATGCTGAATTATGCTACTGAAGTGACTGTAATACTGTGCGTTGTGAACAAACTACTGTATGTTACTGGAGTCGCTTGCTCAAGAAACTCAGACTGTACTGTAATGAAGATTGTTGCTGTAATATCCCTGAATTGCACTGGCCGTGCTTCAGATTAAATTCCACTGTTAAACTGTTGAAAAAGACTCTTGTCAGATGTGTCTGGTCATTGAGCCTGAGAGAAGCTGCAGCCTATGGTCGCCCTGAGTAACGGTTCCCCCAGGATTTTAAAGAATTCATGAAATCTCGCCCTATCTGAACCTAGCGGCGTGCATTTAACATTGACTTTTAGGATTGCTACTTACAATAGGCGGCACTAAAGTTCAAGTCATCTTCATCTCTGAAGAGACAATTTGCACAGGCAGGTGTAAAACACAATAAAGTCCAGGTCCAGCTCTGCCCCGTCTATTTCGAGGCCTGCTGACATATAGCACTGACCATCGTGATTGGGTACACCTTGTTGCTGTAGGTATGGCTTTTACACTCTTTTGATCAAAATGGTGTCACAACAAATCTGTGTTACTTTGCTGTGGATCCAATAAAGGATATATGAATACACTGTAATATAGATTAAAATCGGGTGTAGTTTGAAGGGTGCAAGTTTACGCTAAGTGTATTCTGCCATTGGGTCTGGGAGCCTGAAACAGTCCACAAGTCATCATAATCAGTCAGAATCCTCCAACCTTTGCTCTCGATGTCAGGGCTGCGCAGGCAGTGTGCCCGTATCCAACTACTAAATATTTCTGAAAGCTGTAAAGGAGTACTCCTATCTTGTACATTTCAGCAATAAAATGCATAGTAGATGTGGGTGTCACCAACGGGATGCACAGCTATCTCGAGACTGAGACTCTGACACGCACCCCATCAGTGCAGAGGTGGTCGGAATTCCCATTAATTTGTATGCATAATCCACTCACCTCTCCACTGACAGCAGAAAGATCTGCTGCAAATAAAGATGTGTTGGCAGGAAAAACGCAATATAAAATATATGTATTTTTGATGCGTTTTTACCATTCATTAAAATGGAAGAAATCTGCAGCAAAAATCTGAAAGATTTGACATGCTGCAAAGTTAAATCTGCGGCAAATCTGCAAGGAAAAAATAAGTACAAGAAAGGAGGCTCCAGCCCGACGGACTTGCAATCTTCTTTATTTAGAAGAGTATAAAACAGGACAAATGGTGTGACTTCCATGCTAGGGTTAGCTATAGCATCTACAGGTGACAGGTGCCATAGTACCCACATCATGATTAAAGAGGTATTCCCTTCTCCAGGATCCTATCCCAACATGTAGTAGGTGTAATAATAATATTAGCAAATACCTCCAATTAGAAATGCAGTACAGTTCTTCTGATTCGCTATGTCTCTTTCCTCATGTGCAGGCATTGCAGGACCTTAAGTATCTATGGCTACGACTACTAGCAACTAGCTAACTAACTGTCACTATTTCAGTGGTCGTAACCATGGATACCTAAGGTCCTACAATGCCTACGCATGAGGAAAGAGACATAGCGAATCAGAAAATCTATACACCACCACCACCACCACATACTAGATGGTGGCCCGATTTTAACGCATCGGGTATTCTAGAATATGTATGCGGCCGACCGTGCGCGACTAATCAGCGAAGCAGTGTTTAAATGGGTTGTGCTCTACTTTAAATTAACCCCCCCAATGTCTCCCCTTGGGGCCCCTAATGAATTTTGTAATTACGTCATGTTGTCAATACTGCTTGTGACAACATCGCTGACCACGCACAGCCAGCACGCAATTCCCCCGGCTGTAGCCGGCTCTTGCTTCCGCTTACATCACGACTATTTGCGGCTGCAGCCAGGGGTCTCCTGTTCCGCGTACCACGGTGAATGGCGGGCTGGGGGCGGGGTTATCCCCCATCGTGTCACACCCAGCATCCACCGCGCGCTCTGTCAATGAATGCGCGTGCGGTGGATGCCGAGTGTGACTGGATGGGGGATAACCCCGCCCACAGCACATCACTCACCGTGGAACGCGAAAAAGGAGACCCCTTGGCTGCAGCCGCAAATAGTTCTGACATAAGCGGAAGCAAGAGCCAGCTGCAGCCGGGGGTCACATGCTGCCTGTGCGCGGTGACCCGAGTATAAGCAGAGACCCCTAATTTTACAGCAAAAAACTGGGAAAATTTATTGACTTGAGTATAAGCCTAGGGTGGGAAATGCAGCAGCTACTGTTAAATTTCCATATCCTGGTATGTATGGCTCCCTCATCCCCTAATTGTGGTTTGTAAGGCTCAGTCATTCCCCTAATCCTGGTTTGTACGGCCCCCTCATCCTGGCTTGTATGGCAGTTGGTGAGTCACATGACCACATGGGCGGAGTCAGCCCTGCTATCTCCCGACGGTGGCGTACTTATTTTAAATACGGCGCCAATTGGCCGGAGAGCGTGTTTAAATTTGCCACCAATATCGCTGATTGGTCATGGCCAGCGGACACGACAAATCAGCGAACCGTGTTAGTGAGGACCGGGGAGCGGCGCTGCCTGTGCGGGTACTTCCGCTGCGAGCAGCCGGGAGATGACCGGTTAGTGCCGGTCATCTCCCAGCTGCATCGCCGCTGACCTCCATGCGGCTACCGTCGGGAGATCAGCGGCTAGGGCCACTGATCTCCCGACGGCAAGTGTGAAGGGAGGACCGGGGAGCGGCGCCGCCTAGGCCGCCGGTCGGGGTACTTCTGCTGCGAGCAGCCGGGAGATGACCGGCTAGCGCCGTTCATCTCCCGGCTGCATCGCCGGACCAATCAGCGACGCGGGATTTCCTGGACGGACAGACAGACGGGATAAACCGATTATATAGTAGATTGGGATAGGATCTTGGAGATGGGAATACCCCTTTAAGTACGATACGGCACCTGAAACCTAATATTAGTTGCGCTAGTGGTCTACCAGTCTTGCGGCTACTGTAGTTGATGTTCTACACTAATATACTACCTCTCCTGCCACGTTTATACGCTCATCTAAACAGTGTGACACCAATAACTCCGGGATTAACATGACAATTTTAGCACAAACCTCTGTGAATTCATTTTGCTGTACTATGTATAACACTTTCCAAGCTGCTGGCCCGCTGCCTCTGATCCATTCCCATAACACGCTCTACACATTATTCTGATGAAATCCCAATTGCAATGTAACCGTGTATGCTCTGCTATTTCTAGAATTGTATGCACTGATTTGTATACTATACAGTAACTGTTAATACAGAATCAGGATACACTTCCAGAAGGGGAATAATACATAGGATTCCCAGTGGAAAGTTTCCTAAAATTTTCATTTGGCCTTAACACAACATAGTAAATCAGACCCAACCACAGCAAAAGATTAAAGAAATGAATCAAAGACTTTGTAGCTTACACAGAACTACCCCCCTCAACAGCAGGAATTTCATGTTTGCATTTTCGGCACTTCCAATAACAATACATCCTTTGTGATAACATAGAAAGCCGCACAAACCCTATGGGACCCAATAACGAACGGATGCTGAGAAATAATGCGCAACTAAATAATCTTGGTGCATTGATCATCGAATATGGCTGTGAAAATAGGGTTATCAACCCATGTGTAAGGTGACAATAGAGAAATGCTGTAATGGTCTATGGACTCTGACCCGTGCAGGAAGACCAACGCTAGTGTGCATTATTACACGGAAATGAACCTGACCCCTTACTCAAAGAAAATAATAACTTTTTATGGAGTAATAGACTGGTACACAATAGCCTCAGGGTAACACTACTGTAAAAATCCCTTTGATCTGGAGTTATCAAATTTCAATAAATGCTGGATTGTAAAATATTCTGGATTTCTGGACTGACAAAGAAAAAAAGGTATATAAAACGTAATAAAATATACAGCAGGGAAAGCAGGCTCAAATTTAATACCAATACAAAATTATGCTGCTACCACTATGTCTTATCCAAACTGGCCATCTACTTGCAGTCCAGTGAAACTCAAGATTAATACACAGTTGTGATTGAAATATCTGAATAATCAAATATCCAATCAAAAGAATTTCACTGCATATGTTTTGTGAAGGGAATGTAAGCACTTATATTTGGCAGAAGCACACAGCTCCCCAGCCTCCCACTTACTGGGGGTGGGGTGCTCCTGGTTGATTGGCAGGTCGGACAAGTGGCATGAACTGTGCGCTCTCCGATGCTGCTATAGGAGGCAGCTTTGTCTCTGCAGTATCAGAGGAGCGTAGTTGCACTGAAACTGTTTGGGATTGGGAGCTAAGTGCGCTCCAGCAATCCAGCCGACTTCAGTATTGGAACAATAGAAAAAAAAACAAAAACAAAGGAATAGAAGGCGAATTTGGACATAATTTCACTCAAAAGCCCCCAAAATGGGCAGTACAAAATTGTTGCCACCTTTCCAAAATTGTGGGCTAACAACTTTGTTCCAAGCATGTGATGCTTGTTCAAACTCACCTGTGGCAAGTAACAGGTGTGGGCAATATGAAAATCACACACGAAACAAACTAAAAAGCAAAGAAGCTGACTCAATCTTTGCATTGTGTGTTTGTGTACCACACTAAGCATGGAGAACAGAAAGAGAAGAGAACTGTTTGAGGACTTCAGAACCACCAACATTGTTGAAAAATATCAACAATCTCAAGCTTACAAGTTATTCTCCAGTGGGTGTGCAGCCAAATATTAAAGTTGAGGGTGCCAACAAAATGGGCCATAAATGGGGCATGTTTAAGGATATACTACTAAACTTATACACTCTGGTAATAAAATGTCCAGAAATAAAAAGAAACCATTATGGATAAATAAGACAGTACAAGTTTAATAAGACAAAAACAAAGGACATTCAAAATCTTGAAAAGCCGAGAATACAAAATAGCATATCAGGAGTATAAAGATCCTAATAGGAAATATAAAAAAGAAATCAAGCTAGCAAAGATATCTACAAACAAACAAATCGCCAGCGGCATTAAAATAAATCCCCCAAAATTTTAAAAATATATCTATGCCAAAAAGAAAAAAAATGGATGGTATCGGCCCCTTAAAAGACTTTTCATCAATGTTCACCAAAGATAAAAAGGGCGGGACCTCTCTCCCACATGCAGTGGCGTACCGCCAATGGCGGCAGACCACGCGACTGCTATGGGGCCCGTGAGCCAGGGGGGCCCCATAGCAGTCCAGGGGTGGACATACCGCCACCGGTGCAGATGCGCCGGGTCCCCACCATGCAGCTGCACCAAGGGGCCCGCAAGGTGCAGCTGCTCCCTGCACGCGGCGGTCAGGGAGCGATCCCTGCAGCTCTGCTGCTGTCAGGAGGAGAATAGCAGCGGAGCTGGAGGGTTCGTCCTCTGCTTCCTCCCTGACCCAGGTGCGCGCAGCTTGATGACTTCATCATGCAGTGCGCGCCTGGGTCAGGAAGAAAGCTGCCGGCAACCAGCAGGATGCTGCTGCAGGGGAGCGAGCTGAGGTAAGTTGTTGTTTTGTTTTGTTTGTTTTTTTACTGAAATGCTGGGGAGGGGAGATAGGGGGAGAGCAATGGTGGGATGGTGGGGCTGGGGAGAGGAATGATGGGGCTGGGAAGAGCAATAATGGGGCTGATGGGACTGGGGAGAGCTATGATGGGGCTGGGGAGAGAAATATTGGGGCTGGGGAGAGGGCTGATGGGGCTGGGGAGAGGAACAATGGGGTTAATGGGGCTGGGGAGAGCAATAATGGGGCTGATGGGGCTGGGAGAGGAATAATGGGGCTGGGGAGAGGAATAATGGGGCTTTGGATAGGAATAATGGGACTAATGGGGCTGGGAAGAGCAATAATGGGGCTGGGGAGAGGAATGATGGGACTGGGGAGAGGAATAATGGGGTTGATGGGGCTGGGGAGAGGAATAATGGGATGGTGGGGCCAGGGAGAGCAATGATGGGGCTGGGAAGAGCAATAATGGGGCTGATGGGGCTGAGGAGAGGAATGATGGGGATGGTGGGGAAGGGGAGAGCAATGACGTGTTGCTGGGAGAAAGCAATGGTGGGGGGCTGTGAGAGAGCAATGATGGGGGTGCTGAGAGGAAATGATGGGGGTGCTGGGAGAAGCAATGATGGGGGTGCTGGGAGAAGCAATGATGGGGGTGCTGGGACAGAGCAACGATGCGGGTGCTGAGAGAGAGCAACGATGGGGGTGCTGGGAGAGAGCAACGATGGGGGTGCTGGGAGAGAGCAACGATGGGGGTTCTGGGAGAGAGCAACGATGGGGGTGCTGGGAGAGAGCAACGATGGGGGTGCTGGGAGAGAGCAACGATGGGGGTGCTGGGACAGAGCAACGACGGGGGTGCTGGGACAGAGCAACGACGGGGGTGCAGGGACAGAGCAACGACGGGGGTGCAGGGACAGAGCAACGACGGGGGTGCAGGGACAGAGCAACGACGGGGGTGCAGGGACAGAGCAACGACGGGGGTGCAGGGACAGAGCAACGACGGGGGTGCAGGGACAGAGCAACGACGGGGGTGCAGGGACAGAGCAACGACGGGGGTGCAGGGACAGAGCAACGACGGGGGTGCAGGGACAGAGCAACGACGGGGGTGCAGGGACAGAGCAACGATGAGGCTGCTGGGACAGAGCAATGACGGGGGTGCTGGGACAGAGCAATGACGGGGGTGCTGGGACAGAGCAATGACGGGGGTGCTGGGAGAGAGTAATGATGGGGGTGCTGAGAGAGAGCAATGATGGAGGTGGTGGGAGAGAGCAATGACGAGGGTGCTGTGAGAGAGCAATGATGAGGGTGCCACTTTGCTTGTACTGTGAAGCCTTGTATGTTTTCCGTGTGCACATAGCCTTACAGTTAATTGGGGAGAGTCACAGAGACTGAATAATTTATATTATTGGCCGGTGCAGATTATAGTTAATGGGGGGCACAGTGCTGCTTATCACTTTATATTTTGATTACTAAGTGGCTAATAGTATATTAATTGGGGGGGTTACATATCTGTATTCGAGGACGCAGAGCGGGGGAGACACATGTATGCATACAATATGTGACCTTGTTATTTTCTAGGCTGGAGATCATCGTGACAAGACGAGTCGTGGCTGGGAGATGTCGATATGAAGGTCTGACCAGATGGAGAAGAAGCAGCAGAAACCGTCTCTGATCAGATGAGACGTCAGCGGTAAGTGCCTGGATGTAAATATTATTCTGTATCTGCACTGTGTGACTTGGAGTGATAATGTTATCTGTAAAATCCCTTAGGCCACATTCTCACATTTGTGTGAAATGTCCATGAGCTGCCAGATCTTTTTAATCGGATGGTCCACGGACTCGTACAGTTTTATAGATCCATTCACACATCCATGAAAATCACGGATCTGAGAATGACATCGAAGAGGGTCAGAGAATGTCCTGTTCTGATCCGATTTTGAGGATTAGAGTAGAACATGCTCAATGCGTCAGTAAAACAGGGCAGCACACCGACACTGCACACAGATGCGGGAATGTAGCCTTATTATGTATAGCACAGTCCCTTAGTATATAGTGTACTCACTTATTATGTATAGCGCCATCCTTAGTTATATAGTTTCCTCTTTTATTATGTATAACACCCTCCCTTATTATGTACCATCCTCTCTAGCGGCTCACAGTTGGGGGATCATACTGTGTTGGGGTCAGCAAACTTTGCCCTGGGAGTTGAGGTGGGGCACAGTAGGGTCATCATACTGTGCATGTGGAGGAATTCACCATGAGGGTATCATACTGTGTTTGGGGGGCCCTTTTATTGGCATCACACTTTATAGGGCAATGAAAGATCTAGGACGTCAGCAGGAGGAAAATTACTATGTAAAGGATGGAAAGTGTGAGATCTGATCTTTGGTGACCCCGACAATTATTTACATTTTTTTTGGGGGGGGGGGGCCCAATTAGAGTTTCTGCTATGGGGCCCCATGATTCCTATGTACGCTCCTGCCCACATCAGTTATTTACAGAGCACGAGAGGACCTCCAGGTTATTAAACACAAAATATATTATCATAACGCTCATCAGGAACACCCTGTGCCTACGCATAAATAACAAAATAACGAATAAGTGTGCACACCCACGTGTGAAGGGAGGGAATATACGGGTGCTGTCATAGGCTCTGAGAAATCCCGTTACCGCTAAGTAACTACGTCTTTCTCCTTGCCCATGACAGCACCACAAAGAGAATTGCAGAGAAGTGTATCATTAGGGAGGGACCACCGCTTTCAGAACCCTTCTGCCAAAAGTGAGGTCTGAAAAAGAGGCTAGGTCCAGCCGATAATGCTTAAAGAAGGTAGAGGGGGGTGACCATGTCGCAGCTCTACATATCTGTTCTATTGAAACATCGGCTTTTTCCACCCAGGAGGTTGCCACTGCCCTTGTCGAGTGAGCTTTTAATCTCTCCGGAGCAACTTCCCCACTTGATGAGTATGCCAGAGAGATGGAGACTTTTATCCATCTTGCCAATGTGCCTTTGGAAGCTTTTAGCCCCTTCCAAGGCCCCTGGAAGCACACAAGGAGAGCGCTATCCTTCCTACATTCTTATGTGGCAGCTAGGTATTGGATTAGGCATCTCCTGACATCTAAAGCATGTAGATCTTTTTCCCCCCTGTTTTGGGGATTGGGGCAAAAGGAAGGAAGGGTGACCTCCTGGGATCTGTGAAATCGTGATGCTACTTTTGGCAAGTAGGCCGGGTTTGAGGATGACTCTTTCCTCCAAGATCTGTGTAAGGAGGCCCCTGCAGACAGGCCCTGGATGTTGCTGACCCTACGCACTGATGTGAGTGCTACCAAAAGTGATGTCTTGAGGGATAAAACTTTTAGAGATGTATCGACTAAGGGTTCGAAATGAGGTTTAGTTAAAGCCGTAGTTTAAATCCCAAGGAGGCGAGTTCTGACTATGGATGGGTCTAGATCTAGCCGAAGCTTTGATTAATCTAGATATCCACCGATTCCCGGCCAAGTCGCAATTGTATAGTGCCCCTAATGCTGCGATTTGGAACTTCAGGGTGCTTGTTGCTAGACCCTGCTCCAACTCCCTCTGCAGGAATTCTAGTATGGCTGTCAATGGAACCTCTTCCTCTACCCTGGAACCTGAAAAGGAAAGGAACCTTCTCCAAGTTTTCCCATAAAGTTTGGTGGTGAAAAGTTTCCTGCTTTGTAGTAATGTGGAGATTCAATTCGGTGAAAACCCTTTATCCCTCAGAAGAGCCCTCTCAAATTCCATGCTGTCAAGTCTAAGTTTGCTACCTGAGGATGATAAACCGGCCCCTGGGAAAGAAGGTCCGGAATTTCCAGACGTGCCCAGGGGTCGGAGATGGACATCACTCTGAGCCAAGAAAACCACATCCTCTTCAGCCAGAAGGGGGAGATTAGAATTACTTTTGCCCCGTCTTCCCTGATCTTTCTCAGAACTGCCAGAATCCAGGCAATCGGAGAAAAAGCATAAGCTAGGGTGTGGTTCCAGGGGATCATGAAGGCATCTAGCGCTGCAGGGTTCCCTTTGGGATCATTGAGCAGAATGTGTCTACTTTTTTGTTCTGATTGTTGGCAAACAGATCTATGGTAGGACATTCCTATATTTCTGCAATCTGGTTCAATATGGTCTGTTTCAGTTCCCACTCGCCCTGTCTTAGCTGGGTCCGGCTTAGGAAGTCTGCGGTGCAATTTTCTGTCCCTTTTATGTGTAGTGCTGATAGAGACCCCAAAATTGTTCTCGGCTATCTGGAAAATGAGGTCAGTCACCTCCATCAAAGGACGGGACCAAGTTTTCCCCTGGTGATTCAAATATGCCACTACAACTCAGTTGTCTGAGAATATTCTTACGTGATGACTCTGAAGAGTGTCTAAGAATTCTATAAAGGTCAAATTTTACCGACAGTTTTTGGCGACAAAGTTAGCTGACCTTCTAAATGCCCTCCTAGAGAAATTTTGGCTCCTAAGATCTCCCACTGCAGATCCCTGGTGTGCATCTGGGCCCATTGAACAGGCCGTCATGGAGCCTAAGAGGGTCATCGCCTTCCACAAAGTCATAGAGGGATGGTCCACCGTCTGAGATACCCGAGCCATAATCATCTGTACTTTTTCCCCCGGAAGGTGGCACTCTTGTTTTTTTGAATCTAGTATGATACCTAGAAATTCTTGCACCTGATTTGGTTCGGCGTATGACTTTTTTAGATTTAAAAGCCAATCTAAGTCTGTCAAGGAACCTATAACCTTCCCCAGCTGGTTCTTGCAATGTTGGGAGGAACTGCCTATTATCAGGATATCGTCCAGATATGGGACAATCAGGATATCTTGCTCCCTCAGATGTGACATTGCCTCTGCAATTAACTTGGTGAATACCAGTGGAGCGACGGCTAGAGCGAACAGTAAAGCGGTGTATTGGTAGTGTTTAATTATTCCCCCTATTGACACGGCTACTCTGAGGAAATATTGATAGTCCTTGTGAATGGACACATGATAATATGCATCCTTTAGGTCCAGAAAGGTCATAAAAACAGTCTGGAAACAAAATTTTTACCGATGTTTTTATTGTTTCCATCTCGAAGGACTGAAATCTTCAGATATTTGTTCAGTTTATTTAGATTTATAAAATTGTCCTGAATGATCCATCTGGTTTCCGCCTCAAACAGTGGGGGAGTAAAATCCTTTGCCTCTTTCCTGGGAAGGGATGTCCTGTAGGACTGCCTTTGTTACTAAAACTAGAACTTCCCGTTTCAAGACTAATTGCTCCTCGTCGGGGAGTCACTATGAAGGTTGGGTTGGGAATTGAATGAAACTGTAGCTTCAGACCCAATTTTATTAGGTTTAGTATCCAAACGCTGTTGGAAGATTTTTTTCCCAGGCCGGGAGAAAAAAAGGAACAACCTTCCCCCCCACCTAGGGAAAACCCTCATTGGGAAGGCTGTTATTGACGCGCCCCCTGGGCCATATTCGTTAGTGGGAATATCCGGAGCCGGATCAGATGGGGGTTGTAGTCTTCCGAGTGGCTGTGACCCGGTCCGTGCCCAGGGTGTCAAACTCAGTTGTATGTGGCAGTCCTACAGATGTTATAAGTTCTTTATTGTCGACTACGCCACCCGTTGTGTTGCGGTCACTATGGCCGCCGCTGCAGCAGGGTCCGCTGAGGCTGATGGTGTAGGTGCAGCTTGTGATGGTATAACCCCCAACGGGTGGGGTATAGCCTCAGGGGGTCAGGTGCAGAGGATGGGGGTTGTGGTGGTGCAGCGTAGATGTAAAATCAAGACAGAGTCGGGTTGTGCAGTTTAGGGTATTTACTCACTGCTGATGTTCCGGTCACTCCAGCTTCAAGTGACCACCCGAGCCGTGCTGCGTCCACCAGGTCCTGGATTCAGCCAACCCCCAAACAAGTCCGGAGCGTGACCCTGAGCTCTCCTTCTGTCCTTTCTCTGGCCGTCCCCACTAGTGATCCACCCAGGTCCAGCTCCCTCGGGCCTTCTGTTGGGTGACCCTTGGCCTTGGGTTCCCTGACCCTCCACGTGGTATGCCTTCGTGGTGGATGTGGTGGGTGGCCGTGGCAGACGCTGCCCACGGCCTCCGGTCTCTGGCTGGGGTGTGTTTTTGCCCCCACCAGCTTGGGTTCCGGTACCCTAATGCCGACTCTTCACCCGTGGCTTGAATTTGGGGTCTTAGAGTCCTCTCTTCTGCTTCCCCCTCTGGGTCTTTCCTTCTTTCTCCTCTCTCTCTCTCTGGATCTGCTCTGCTCCTCTTCCTGTGACTCCTCTGCAAAGGCTGACAGACTGACCCTGTTCTCTGATGGTGCCCACCTTATATACACCCTCTATGTGTGAGCTCAGGTGACCAGCACCCAATGAGCTCCTATCTTTACCCAGGCTGCTCCCCCTATCTGCCCCTACACTACTTGGGATGTACCACCCCCCTCCCACTCCAGCCAGGAACAGACTCGGTCGTACCTGCACATTTCTAAGTGGGAGTACCGTCGGCCTGCTCCTCGGAAATGGGATGTGTGTAGTGCATGCAGCCTACCGAGCTCAGTTCCACACTCCATCCTTACCCGGGAGTGGAATATCACACCTCTGGATTGAGGTGCAATACCCCTGTAGCAGCCGAATCCTCAGGGTGCTACATTCCCCCCTGGTAAATCACAGCACGTCCTCGGGCTGTGAGACATAAACACCAAAACATACAAAATTTTTTTTCATAAACAACATAAAATATATAAAACAACATTATATATATATATAAAACATTCTCGTCGCCTCTGGCTCCTCCTCCGGTCACTGTGCAACGTGTGACCGGGTAAAGTGCGACAGTCTCTCTGGAAAACTGGTTTTCCCTATAAAACCGGTAGGGGGCGCTTTAGGACGCGCAACTATTTACAAGGATAGTGGCCGCTCTCAGTCCTCGGCCAGGTATTGGGGAGGAATGACCGCTCTCAGTCCTCGGTCAGTGGGATTTAGGGAAAAACGGGTAACAGTTCACACTTGCTGGTCCCAACGGGGACTATATTATCAACAGTAACAGTTTCAGTTTCAGTTTCAGTTTATGGTGCCCCGACGGGCAACTATATACAGCTCCTGCTTCGCTGTACTTAACGACGGCGTCCTCCTGCTCTTGCTTTATGGTTACCTTTGGCTCTAGTTTCAGACCCGTCCGGGTCCTCTTGTTCTTCCTCCTCACACCGCAGCTCTTCCTCCGTCAGACGATGCACATGGAGGGCGTAGGGTCCTTTGGCACACTTGTGCCGGGTGAAGGTGACCTCGTCCCCGATGTATAGGTCACGACCTCTGTGTCCCTCCGGTAGGTGGGACTCAACGTCTCTCCTCGTCATGAAGACGTCGCCTAGGGTGCGGTGGTCTCGGATGAAGCCCCACCCATGCTGCATGTTAAACTTTATCACAGTCCCGGTGGTGCGGGGACTATGCGCTGCACGGGGGTCTCTCCTGGCCCGGCTCTTCTGCTCCGCGCTCCTTACTTGAGCTTGCTGTTCCCGGACCCGCCTCTCTCTCCGCTCCCTCTCGAAGTCCTCGAGCTGTTGGCGGCAGCACTCAGCACGCTCCGCTGCAGCTGCCCGAGTCTCTTGAGTGAACCCCATAAGATCTTCTCCGGTGGGGTCCCACTCAAACTGCGCTTCCGCTAGCGGGGGTGAGATCCTCTTTACGGGCTTTGGAGCCGGGATCAGGGGTTCATCCAGGGGTCTCTCTCTCCGGAGTCGGGGATGGTGGAACTCCGGTGGCCATATAAATGGCTGCCCATCCGGGCACGTATGCTGGGCGTACAGGTCCTCTCCCAGATGCGGCACTTTAGGTCTTATGGGCGCGGTGGTGTTAGCGCCCGGGATGCCCGGGCCTTGCGGCCAGGCCTGGGGTATCTGGAAGGTGAAGGGCACCGTAAGGACAGCGGCGCCCTGGGCTACTTGGCCCTGCGACCAGGCCGGGGGCTCCGCGGAGGTAGGGGGCGCTGTTGGTATTGCGGCGCCCGGTGGTACTAGGCCTTGCGACCAGGCTGGTGGTACTTCCTGCTTGGTCACGCTCGGGGTCGAGGCGTGTGACGTCACAGGGGTCGCGGCTCCCGTTTGAGGCCTAGTCTGCGGCGGTGACGTTGCAGCGACGGGCACGGCAGGATAGACTTCGGGCTCTGCGACGGGGAGCTGGGGCAGGTACGCGGTTTCCCAGTTTGGGGTATAGACGTCCCCTTTACCTGCCTCCACTCGTTCGGCTCCCTTCTCGGCGCCGTCTCCGGCCTTCAATCCTCCCGCGCCATCCTCAGAGGCGGTCGGTCTCCTCGTCTTGGGTGGCGTGCTCCGCTGACGGGTCTCGGTCTGCTGGGCCATCTCACGGCTCCACTCCGCCAACGTCTCTCGCTGCACCCGGGCCATCCTCCTTGCGAGGCCCTCCAGAGCGGTCTGCGCACACTCCCGGTCTCGGGGGAGCTGTGCTAGGACCTCCACTAGGCCTAGTGGGGTCGTTGCTTCCAGCAGGCTCCTGACCAACGGGTCGGTGCTGCTCTGCTCTCCTTCAGTTGTCTCCAGCAGGCTCCTGGCCAGCGGGCCGGTGCTGCTCTGCTCTCCCTCCTCTGTTTCTAGCAGGCTCCTGGCCAACGGGCCGGTGCTGCTCTGCTTTCTCGCCATCTCCGGGTAAGCTCCTCCGATCTTCTTCTCCAGGCTTCTTGCCTCCGGGTGCGCTCGCTCTAGACTGCTCCAGGCGGCACCCATCTTTGTTCTTTCCTTTCGTCTCCTCCCCCTTCGAGGGCGGTCCCGGGGCCACTTGGTGACTGTCAGCTCCAGGGGCTGTTCTTTCACGCTGACAGACACCTCTAGCATCACAGTCTCTGTTGGTGGGGGCGGTTTCCACTTTTGGCGCCATTTTCGGTCCTGGCCCACGATGGGAGGTGGCCTCTCGCCACCCTCTGGCACGCCCATAATGGCGTCCGCTCTTCCAAGGCGGGAAACCTTTGGAAATGGCGGGAATCGCTTCCCAGTGGCGGGAAACTCTGCAGGTGGCGGGAAAACGCTGTTAATGGCGGACAACCGGCGGGAATCGACTGGTGATGGGGTCCGATGGCGGGGACCCTCCGGAACCGGCAGGAGACTTCTTTTTGAGGTAAACTCGCACTTTTCTTCAGGCACGCAGTACCCGGGTGTTGCGGGCACGTAATCCTGCCGACTACGCCAAAGTTGACGCGCCCCCTGGGCCATATTCGTTAGTGGGAATATCCGGAGCCGGATCAGATGGGGGTTGTAGTCTTCCGAGTGGCTGTGACCCGGTCCGTGCCCAGGGTGTCAAACTCAGTTGTATGTGGCAGTCCTACAGATGTTATAAGTTCTTTATTGTCGACTACGCCACCCGTTGTGTTGCGGTCACTATGGCCGCCGCTGCAGCAGGGTCCGCTGAGGCTGATGGTGTAGGTGCAGCTTGTGATGGTATAACCCCCAACGGGTGGGGTATAGCCTCAGGGGGTCAGGTGCAGAGGATGGGGGTTGTGGTGGTGCAGCGTAGATGTAAAATCAAGACAGAGTCGGGTTGTGCAGTTTAGGGTATTTACTCACTGCTGATGTTCCGGTCACTCCAGCTTCAAGTGACCACCCGAGCCGTGCTGCGTCCACCAGGTCCTGGATTCAGCCAACCCCCAAACAAGTCCGGAGCGTGACCCTGAGCTCTCCTTCTGTCCTTTCTCTGGCCGTCCCCACTAGTGATCCACCCAGGTCCAGCTCCCTCGGGCCTTCTGTTGGGTGACCCTTGGCCTTGGGTTCCCTGACCCTCCACGTGGTATGCCTTCGTGGTGGATGTGGTGGGTGGCCGTGGCAGACGCTGCCCACGGCCTCCGGTCTCTGGCTGGGGTGTGTTTTTGCCCCCACCAGCTTGGGTTCCGGTACCCTAATGCCGACTCTTCACCCGTGGCTTGAATTTGGGGTCTTAGAGTCCTCTCTTCTGCTTCCCCCTCTGGGTCTTTCCTTCTTTCTCCTCTCTCTCTCTCTGGATCTGCTCTGCTCCTCTTCCTGTGACTCCTCTGCAAAGGCTGACAGACTGACCCTGTTCTCTGATGGTGCCCACCTTATATACACCCTCTATGTGTGAGCTCAGGTGACCAGCACCCAATGAGCTCCTATCTTTACCCAGGCTGCTCCCCCTATCTGCCCCTACACTACTTGGGATGTACCACCCCCCTCCCACTCCAGCCAGGAACAGACTCGGTCGTACCTGCACATTTCTAAGTGGGAGTACCGTCGGCCTGCTCCTCGGAAATGGGATGTGTGTAGTGCATGCAGCCTACCGAGCTCAGTTCCACACTCCATCCTTACCCGGGAGTGGAATATCACACCTCTGGATTGAGGTGCAATACCCCTGTAGCAGCCGAATCCTCAGGGTGCTACATTATAGTTTGCGGACCCACTGAAAATAGACCCCTTGTTATTTTTTCTCCGATCATTGATGAAATCACTTATCGTGATCCCTAGGGGGTTTTCTATGAATAAATCTTCTATTCCAAAAGGACTTCTTATAGGAGGTAGTGGGAAGGACAGGGAAATGCTTCTTGTTATCACCGGCTTTGTCCAGTATCTCATCTAGCGTTGGGCTGAATAAGAATTCGCCCTCCCAGGGAACAGAAAATAGTCCGGATTTTGTCTTGAGATCTCCTGGCCAACACTTAAACCAGAGAGCTCGCTGGGCTGCGTTAGAAAAAACTACCGATCTAGCTGCCAACCTGACTGAGTCGGCAGATGCGTCAGCCAAAATGGCAGCAGCCCCTTTCATTAAAGGTGGTATCCAATATTTTTTCTCTGTTTACTCTTTAAGCTGAGTTTTCATCTGGTTTAGCCAAACCATTAGAAACCTGGTGGTACAGGTAGCTGCTACAGCAGGCTTTAGTCGCCTTTCAAGAAAGTCTCAGCCTTCTTATCCATGGGGTCCTTCAACACCACCATGTCCTCAAATGGGAGAGAAAATTTCTTGGAAGCTTTGGCTATGGCTACATACCGGGTCATCGAAGGGACACTTTCTCTTTGGAGACAGTAGACCCTTCCTTTCCAGTCTTTTCCATTCCCTCTTAATCTGAGCTTTGATTTTTTCATTAAGAGGGAATGATCTCCGTTTTTTTAGGTCCAGCCCACCAAACATTATGTCCTGAATGGATCTTTTTGGACGAGGGTCTATCAGTCCCATAGTGGACCTAAAGGCCTTAATGAGGCTGTTTCTTCCAATGGAAAACAGCTTCTTACACCTTTATCCCTAGATGATGACTATGAAGATGAGGATAAATCGGATCCTCTGAACTACTAGACCCGGATTCAGGGGATATCTTTTGGGTTTTTTTCTGTTTTACCGTTCGACCCTGAAGGGATCTAAAAGGTATTTTCTACCTCTGTTTTCATTATGGATCTAAGCTCTGATGCGAACTTTGGGGATTCCTCACAAATTGTTTG
The DNA here is from genome assembly GCF_046119375.1 of Phyllobates terribilis. Lineage (NCBI taxonomy): Eukaryota > Metazoa > Chordata > Amphibia > Anura > Dendrobatidae > Phyllobates > Phyllobates terribilis. The sequence continues at coordinate 478,613,845 of NW_027362761.1, forward strand.
CTCTATGCAAGAGCTGCAGAGCCTTTTTTTCCCCATGTAGTGGGAAGCTCTTCTGTGCAAAGTGCACAGGTCCTATGCTAGGTCTTGCACACGCTTTTCTTTCCCTGCATGGGAGAAGAAAAAAAGGGGGACCCTAATTACAAAGTGAACTTTCACGAAGATCACATCAATCTGACGGAAGAAGGGGTACTGGGTTAGGAGGAAGAACCATGTCCGTAAATTGATTTCCTCTGGAGGTTGACGCCACTCTGGAATCCCTGCTGTGCTGGGAAGAACTGGCAGAAAGTCCACTTCCACTGCTATCACGACTGTGATGATGGGAAGGGTTCACCTGCTGCTTCTGCTGCCGGTGCTGCTCTTCTTGTGGCTGCTGCTGTGGAGTCTGTGCCTCCAAATGCTCCTGGTCACTCATTGCTGAAAGGGGCCACGAGAGCGCTGACTGAAGCACTCCTCCAGGTTTTCGGTGCTTTTTAAAATCCCTGGCACCCCCATCCTTCTTCCTCCAGATCTGCCTCTGGCAGGTCCAGTCATGTGTCCCTCCTCGTGTGGAGGAGCGCCACAGCGCATGCGCCGCTGTATGATCGGCCTGGCCTGACCATTGATGGTGTGGGTTACACCATCAGGACGCACCCGGTGCGTCCCAGCGCAGTGGATACAGGAAGTCCAGTGATCCACAGGGCGGCGGCGTGTCGGTACCATGGGAGAGAACTGTGCCTCGCAGCGACATCACCGCTCCAGCTAAGGCAGAGACCCCTGCTGCGGGCATGGCTCCTTGGTGCTGCTGCACCTCCTCGCTAACCATAAGGGCCCACTGACCCCAGCGGTGGCGCTTCAGGGCATCGCATCAGCCGAGGCAGGGAACCCCCGCTGCCTGAATCTGACTAACCGGGCCTGGATCCTGATGTGTCCTCTTGCAATCTTCTTTCTTTAGGTACTGCAGGGTCCCCTGTGAAGGACAGGAAACCAACTGATGTGGGAGAGAGATACCACCCTTTTTATCTGTAGGTTTCCTGTCCTTGAAGGGCCAATCCCCTCTCTGTGGTGCGGTCATGGGAGAAGGAGAAAATAAAATTTCACCACCAAATATAACTAGCTTAACACAAGAAGAAGTATGCCTGCGTCTGAGCAAATTAAACATTGACAAATCCCCAGGCCCAAATGGCTTTCATCCACAGATACTGAGGGTATTGAGCTCAGTAATTGACAGACCAATGTATCTCAAATTCTTAGGCTATGTGCCCACGATGCAGAAATACTCCATATTTTTTCCTGAGCATTTCTGCATCTCCCTTGCAGAAAAACGCATGCGGATTGTACATGTGTTTTTTCCTGCCAGGGACAAGCGGAAATGAAGCGTTTTTCACATGCATTACCGCATGCGGGTTGTCAAGCGCTTTCCAAGCGATTTTAGCATCACTTGGAAAGTGCTTGACAACTTGGTCACACTATATAAATCCATGCAACCGATATGGATTTATATAGTGTGACCGTAAAAGAATGGTAAAAAATAAAAATAAATCTATACTTACCTTTTGATGGCCCCCGGTGTCCTTAGCGATCCGTCCTGGCTTGCCGGCAGCTTGCTGTGGACTCAAGGACCTGCCGACGTCAGCGGTCGCGTGACCCCCGTCACATGACTAAATGACTTCACCACAGGTCCTTGAGTCTACCGAGAGCTGCCGGCAAGCCGAGACAAGGACACTGGGGGCCATCAGAAGGTAAGTATAATATTTATTTTTTATTTTATTCTTTTTTTTAACAGGTACTATGGTACCCGGGTCCGGAGGAGAGTCTCCTCTTCTCCAAACCCGGGTACCATCCGCACATTGAAACGCATGGAATGCGCATCTGCAGATGCAGTAATACGGGTTCCATGCGTTCCAAGGCAAGTCAATGGCGGCAAAAACGCTGCGCTTCCGCAAAAGAATTGGTAGTGCTGCGGATTTTTCCGCAATGATAATCCGCAGTGGAAAGTTCCGTAGCATGTAAACAGCACATGCGGATTATCATTGGGGAACATGGCAGGCCTTCTACCAAGCGTTTAAGCGTTTCTGCAGAGGAATTGCCGCTTCGGAAATGCTTAAAAACGCATAGTGGGCACACAGCCTTAGACTCTTATTTCAACAGGGGTGGTGCCACAGGATTGGAGGATAGCCGATGTGGTACCGATATTTAAGAACGGTAAGAAGGTGGTGGATCCAGGTAACTACCATCCAGTAAGTCTGACATCAGTAGTGTGCAAAATTTTTGAGGGCATCATAATGATGACCTGCAGAGTTATATCGCAGAGAGAAATATAATAAATGATAACCAGCATGGATTCATGAAAGATAAGTCATGTCTAACCAACATGTTGCGTTTCTATGAGGAGATAAGTGCAAATCTAGATGTTGGTAATGCAGCTGATGTGATTTATCTTGACTTTGCAAAGGCATTTGATGCTGTACCACATAACAGCCTTATACTGAAGCTACAGAAGCAAAGATTTGGGGGAACTATACATACTGTAGATGGGTAAGGAATTGGCTAAAAGACAGGAAACCGAGTCATCATGCATGGTACGTTCTCTAAATGGGATATAGCCAGCAGTGGGGGCTGCAAGGATCCGTGCTAGGACCGAATCTTTTTTACCTCTTTATTAACCCCTTTACAACCCAAAGTGGTTTGCACGTTAATGACCAGGCCAATTTTTACAATTCTGACCACTGTCACTTTATGAGGTAATTACTCTGGAACACTTCAATGGATCCCCCTGATTCTGAGATTGATTTTTTCGTGACATATTGTACTTCATGATTGTGGTAAAATTTCTTCAATATCACTTGCGTTTATTTGTGAAAAAAAAGGATATTTGATGAAAATTTGAAAATTTTGCAATTTTCAAACTTTGAATTTTTATGCCCTTAAATCAGAGAGATATGTCACACAAAATAGTTAATAAATAACATTTCCCACATGTCTACTTTACATCAGCACAATTTTGGAACCAACATTTTTTTTTTTGTTTGTTATTAGGGAGCTATAAGGGTAAAAATTGATCAGCGATTTCTCATTTTTCCAACAAAATTTACAAAACCATTTTTTTTTTAGGGACCACATCACATTTGGAGTCACTTTGAGGGGTCTTTATGACAGAAAATACCCAAAAGTGACACCATTCTAAAAACTGCACCCCTCAAGGTGCTCAAAACCACATTCAAGAACTTTATTAACCCTTCAGGTACTTCACAGGAATTTTTGGAATGTGGAAGAAAAAAATGTACATTTTTTTTTTTTGTGAAAAAAGTTAAAAGAGCTTCATTTGACTTTTTGGATGTAAAATTTGCTTGAATAATTAGTGGACGCCATGTTGCGTTTGGGGAGCCCCTGATGTGCTTAAACAGTGGAAACCCCCCACAAGTGACACCATTTTGGAAACTAGACCCCTCAGGGAACTTATCTAGATGTGTGGTGAGCACCTTGAACCCCCAAGTGCTTTACAGAAGTTTATAACATGGAGCCGTGAAAATAAAGATAGTCAAATTTTTTCTACAAAAATGATGTTTTAGCCCCAATTTTTTTATTTTCACAAGGGTAAGAGGAGAAAATGGACCCCAAAAACTTTTGTGCAATTTCTCCTGAGTATGCCAATACCCCATATGTGGGGAAAATACAGTGTTTGGGCGCACGGCAGAGTTCAGAAGGGAAGGAGCACTGTGTGACTTTTTGAACGCAAAATTGTCTGGAATCGAGAGCGGACGCCATGTCGTGTTTGGAGAGTCCCTGATGTGCCTAAATAGTGGAACCCCCCCACAAGTGACCCCATTTTGGAAACTACACCCCTCAAGGCTTTATAAAGGGGTATAGTGAACATTTTGAATCCAGAGGTACGACACAGAATTTGATAACATTAGGTCATCATATTGAATAAGTTGTCATTAGTCTTGAGCGCAAGTGCTCGCTACTTGAGTTTGCATCGGGTACTCAGGTATGCACCATGTATCGCGGGTGCTCGTTTGACATGCTCGAGTCCCCGCCAGCATGTTTCACGGTTATTAGACACCCAAAAAAAACACATGTGGGGATCGCTCGTGCATGGCAGGCAATCCCCGCAAGGTTTTTTGGCATATGGGGTGGAAACTCGAGCATGTCACTTGAGCACCCGCGATACTCCGTGCATACCCGAGCACCTGATGCAAACTGAAGTAACGAGCACTTGCGCTCAACACTAGTCGCCATCTCGTCATCTTTTTTTTTTTTTACTTTTGAAAAAAACCCACCTCTAACCCTAGCCCAACCCTACTAACCCTAGCTCAACCCCAACCCTAGCTCAACCCCAACCCTAACCGTAGCACAACCCTAACTAACCATAGAGCTTGTTTTTTTACGCCGTTCCTCGTGCGGTATAAGTGATTAGACAACTTTATTCTTCGGGTCGGTGTGATTACAGCGATACCAGAATCATATCGGGTTTTTATGATTGACAGCTGTCACACACTAAAAGACGCATTTTTTTGTAAAATCTAGTTTTTGCATCGCCATATTTCGAGAGCTATAATTTTTCCATATTTTGGCCGACAGAGTCATGTGATGGCTTGTTTTTTGTGGGATGAGTTGACGTTTTTATTCGTGCCATTTTCAGGCATGTGACATTTTTTGATCGCTTTCTATTCCGATTTTTGGGAGGCAGAATAAACAAAAAACAATAATTCAGGATTTTTTTTTTTATGCTCTTCCGCATGTGGTAAAGATAAGGAAGATAAGGTAGCTTTATTCTTCTGGTGAGTACGTTTACAGCGGTACAACATTTATATAGTTTTTCTATGTTTTGGCGTTTTTACACAATAAAAGCTATTTTATAGAAAAAATATTTTTTTTGCATCGCTTTATTCTGAGAGCTATAACTTTTTTATTTTTCGGCTGATGGAGCTGTATGGTGGCTTCTTTTTTGCAGGACAAGATGACATTTTCAGTGGTACCATTTTTATTTATATTTGTCTTTTTGATCGCGTGTTATTCCATTTTTTGTTTGGCGGTATGATGATAAAGCATTGTTTTTTGTTTTGTTTTTTGTTTTTTTACAGTGTTCACTAAAGGGATTAACTAGTTGGACAGTTTTATAGGTCAGGTCGTTCCGGACGTGGCGATACCAAATCTGTGTAGTTTTATTGTTTTGTGTTTTTTTTTCATAATAATATTTCTTGATGGGTACATTATATTTTTCTTTTTGGTGGATTATTTTTTTATTTATTTTTTTTTTATTTTTACTCTTTTTAAACACTTTTTTTTACTTTTATTCATTGTCCCACTATGGGACTTTAGCTTTTTTTTATTCTGATCGCCTGTATAGCATAGGGATGGAGCACTTTCCCTGTGCTATACAGGCTGTCAGCGCTGCAGATGCAGAAGATACTTTGGTCATGCACTGTGCATGACCGAAGTCCCAGGGCGCAGATACGTATTAGTACGTTTTGGGCTTTAAAGGGGTTAATGACCTTAGGGATGGGGTTGAAAGTGTCAGTTTTTGCTGATGACACCAAACTATGTAGGATATTAAAATCTGATTGTGACATTACGATATTGCAGAACGATCTGGATAAGATGACTGAATGGGCAAACACTTGGCAGATGAGGTTTAATGTAGATAAATGTAGAGTAATGCACCTAGGACGGAGTAATCCTATTGTTGCATACACATTAAATGGGAGTATACTCAGGACTACAGAACAGGAGAAAAGCTGAACAGCAGTACTCAATGTCAAGCAGCAGCCACAAAAGCAAACAAGATTTCAGGATGTATAAAATCCCGCAATCCCAACGTATTTTTGAGAAAGGCTCACACCCAGAGCTGAAACGTTTCCAATATGGGCGATCAAAGGTATTTCTTCACTTTACTAAAATCAGTGTGCTGCCTCCATATTATACACACACGGTACAGACCAAAAGTTTGGACACACCTTCTCATTTAAAGATTCTGTATTTTCATGACTATGAAAATTGTACATGTCTTATATTCTAGGTTCTTCAAAGTAGCCACCTTTTGCTTTGATGACTGCTCATCAAGACAAGAGAATGCCAAGAGTGTGCAAAGCAGTCATCAAAGCAAAAGGTGGCTACTTTGAAGAACCTAGAATATAAGACATATTTTCAGTTGTTTCACACTTTTTTGTTAAGTATATAATTCCACATGTGTTAATTCATAGTTTTGATGCCTTCAGTGTGAATGTACAATTTTCATAGTCATGAAAATACAGAAAAATCTTTAAATGAGAAGGTGTGTCCAAAATTTTGGTCTGTACTGTATATATATGACGCACCCCCTGGGCCAGTGCTGTAGTGCAGCGCACGTGTGCGCGGGGGAATACCCGGAGCCGGATCCGATGGGGGTAGTAGTCTCCGAGTGGCGGGGACCCGGTCCGTGCCCAGGGTGGTCAAACTAAGTGTGCGGCAGTCTTTGTAGATGTTGTTTAAGTGTCGACTACGCCACCCGTTGATTTGCGGTCGCAAGGCCGCCGCTGCAGAACAGTCCGCTGAGGCCGGTGGTATGTGTGCAGCAATGGTGGTATAACCCCCAACGGGAGAGGTATGGCCTCAGGGCAGCTGGTGCGGGTGAAGGGAGTGATAGAAAGGGCGTCCCGGTACCTTTAGTGCTGGTAGTGCGATGGAACACAGAGACTGATTGCAGTTTTCAATGCTTTACTCACAGATGTTATCAGTGTCAGTCCTGCAGGTGATGACGACCCGAGCCGTGCTGCGTCCACCAGGTACGGGGCTCGACCAACCCCCAGGCAGTTCCAGAGTGTGACCTTGAACTCCTTTCTCCGTTCCTTTCTCTGGCCGTCCCCACTAGGGACCCACCCATGTCCAGCTTCCTCGGGCCTTCTGGTGGCGAAACCTATCTCCGGTTTCCCTGACCCTATGTGGCGTGCCTTCGTGGTGAGTGTAGTGAGTGGTCGCGCCAAGACGTGGCCACGACCTCCGGTTCCTGGCTGAGGATAAGTGGCCTCCACCAGTTCGGGATCCGGTACCCTGATCTGCCAACCCTTCACCCGCTGACTCCTAGCGTGTTTGGGTTCCCTCTTCCTTCATGTCTCTGGGCCTTTCTCCAGGTTCCATTCCTTCCTTGTTCCTTTCCTCTTGTCTTTCTCTCTCTTGCTCCCTTCAGGAGCAGCACCCAGACAGGGCTGCTGCTCCCTGTCACTACTCTTCTCCTCTTCTTCTGTCTGACTGAACTCCTAAGATGGTGCCCACCTTTTATACTCCCTCTGACACCCGAGCCCAGGTGACTAGCCACCAATGGGCTCCTTCCCATGGCCAGAGTCCCTCCCCTCTCTGCTCCTGCACCACTGGGATATTCCTCCCCCCCTCCCACTCCAGCCAGGGACAGACGCTGTCGTACCTGCACATCTATCTGGTGGGAGTACCGTTGATCTGTCCCCCGGAAATGGGATGTATGTGGTGCATGCAGCTAACTGAGTTCTAGTCCACACTCCATCCTTACCCGGGAGTGGAATACCACACCTCTGGTTCGAGGTGCAATACCCCTGTAGCAGCCGAGCCCTCGGGGTGCTACATATACATATATGCAGTGTTCTTCCAAATTTGCTGTAAAATCGCAATGCATTATCAGCAATTTTTAAAAATTGCCGCAAACAGCAGAAAATCACAGCACAAATTGCACCTCAAATTATAACTACTGATCAGTCACTAGAGGTTTTTTCTTTAAGTGGAACATAATAAACATTTTCTTCCATTAATATCTTCAGTTAAAAGGAATCTATCACCAGGTTTTTGCCATCTAATCAGAGATCATGTAAAGACCGAGACTGATTCCAGCAATGTGTCACTTACTAGGCTGGTTGCTGTAGTTTTGATAAAATCACTGTTTTCTCAGCAGGAGATTCACACGATTGGACTAGTAAAATCTGCTGCATGCAGGGGTGCCAATTTTATTTTTTATTATTGCTGGACAGTTTCTCAAAAAATCACGGACAGACACCTTTTCTTTTTTTTTAGGGACATCTTAGATGACCATAATAAATAATTTATATGTAGCACCCTGAGGATTCGGCTGCTACAGGGGTATTGCACCTCAACCCAGAGGTGTGATATTCCACTCCCGGGTAAGGATGGAGTGTGGAACTGAGCTCAGAAAGCTGCATGCACTACACACATCCCATTTCCGAGGAGCAGACCAACGGTACTCCCACTTAGAAATGTGCAGGTACGACCGAGTCTGTTCCTGGCTGGAGTGGGAGGGGGGTGGTACATCCCAGTAGTGTAGGGGCAGATAGGGGGAGCAGCCTGGGTAAAGATAGGAGCTCATTGGGTGCTGGTCACCTGAGCTCACACATAGAGGGAGTATATAAGGTGGGCACCATCTTAGGACAGGGTCTTTGCAGAGGAGTCAGTCAGTCAGCCACAGTCAGTCAGTCTGTCAGAGTCAGTAAGAAGCAGAGGAGCAGAGCAGCCCTAGAGAGAGAGAGAGGAGAAAGAAGGAAAGACCCAGAGAGGGGACAAAGAGAGGACTCTGAGAACCCAAATTCAATCCCCGGGTGAAGAGTCGGCAATAGGGTACCGGATCCCAAACTGGTGGGGGCAAAAGCACACCCTAGCCAGAGACCGGAGGCCGTGGGCAGGATCTGCCACGGCCACCCACCACATCCACCCCGAAGGCAAACCACGTGGAGGGTCAGGGAACCCAAGGCCAAGGGTCTCCCAACAGAAGGCCCGAGGGAGCTGGACCTAGGTGGATCACTAGTGGGGACGGCCAGAGGAAAGGACAGAAGGAGAGCTCAGGGTCACGCTCCGGACTTGTTTGGGGGTTTGCTGAATCCAGGACCTGGTGGACGCAGCACGGCTCGGGTGGTCACTTGAAGCTGGAGTGACCGGAACATCAGCAGTAAGTAAATACCCTAAACTGCACAACCCGACTCTGTCTTGATTTAACATCTATGCTGCACCACCACAACCCCCATCCTCTGCACCTGACCCCCTGAGGCTATACCCCACCCGTTGGGGGTTATACTACCAAAAGCTGCACCAACACCATCAGCCTCAGCGGACCTTGCTGCAGCGGCGGCCATAGTGACCGCAATACAACGGGTGGCGTAGTCGACATTAAGAACTTTATAACATCTGTAGGACTGCCACATACTCTGAGCTTGACACCCTGGGCACGGACCGGGTCACAGCCACTCGGAAGACTACAACCCCCATCTGATCCGGCTCCGGGTATTCCCCTAAAGAATATGGCCCAGGGGGCGCGTCATATACATACATTTGTATTTATACATACATGACACATTTCTTCAGACCCTAAATCCTACATGAAGACATGAACTGCATTCACTGTGAACTGTAAAAGAGTGATACATACAGTCATAAAAATATGTACAAGTCAATCCAGCTTAAAAAAAAAACAGACATCACTTTTTTTATGGACAGGAAAAAAAAGTACCCTATTTTTACGGACTGTGTAGAAATTTGGACGGTTTGCAACCCTGCAGTCCTCCATATTCATGAGCTGTATAGCCCCGCCCCCACTTCGGATTGGCAGCTTCCTGTGTACACTGTGCATAGGCACAAAGCTGCCAATCAGTGGTGTGAGCGGGGTTTTACAGAGCTCAGCACTCAGAACTGATGAAATCACAGTTTTATCTGCTGCTGATCTTTCAAAGCAGCCCAGTAAGTGACATCACTAGAATCAGGGTCTCTGTCCCTACATTATGCTGCTCTCAGATTAAATAGCAAAACCCTGGTGACAGATTGTGTTTTGGCTATTCTGCCTTTCCTTAGATATCTTCATTTTTGAGAAAGCTGTGACACAGAGCATTCCCACATGTCAGGATCTATAGTTATACAGACATAAGAGGCTGATTTGCCCCTTTTGAGTCTAGGGAAGGTTTGTGCTTTAATAAACGCCATATTCGTTAATACTTAGCGTTCGCAAAACCAGATATACATACAGTAAAGGCCCGAGTGCAATTTTTAGCTTCTTGACAGGAGAACAGTTTCTATCAAAGAGTTCTTCAATTTGTGGTGACAACCTGTCACATTGAAAAAAAAACAAAAACATTTTATAGTCACTCGGTATCTGACATTTACTGTTCTGCATTCATTTTGCACAGCTTCTTTTTCTATATATTATACTGTTGGCTTCGTGTTTGACTTTTTTTTTTTTTTTTTTTTATTAAGGAGCTCGATTATGTCACTTCTCTAAATTATAAAGCCTACAAATACGCCGTAAACAAGCGCTCTTCACAGACAAATACCTCTGATTTCAGCCTTTCAATTTCAGTGTCTTGATCTTCAAGTTGTTGTCGCAGTTGATTAGCTGCAATTTTTTCTGTTTCTACAATTTGGACCAAGTGAATGTACTTCTGCATCAAGACCTCCCTCTCTATCAGGATGTCTGAATAGCTGAAAGGCAAAACATTTTATTTGGATTTCACCGTAAAGGGCAGTACAATTCTCCATCAAAAACAGTTCTCAAGCTAGTAGTAATTGTAAGCACACCACTTGTGTAAAATATTGAAACAGACAAATCATAGAAGAAAGGCCAAATGTGAAGGTCCCGAAGAAATGGATGGACATCTTATAATTGTATTTGTAGATATTGGTCATCCAGATTATATTAAATTAGATTTCAGGTAAACCAATTTAGGAATTCTTTTTATTTTTTTCTAAAACAAAAGGAAAAGCGGAGCCCCAGCACAGCTATGGGCGTAGTAACCCATGACTCAGCTCTGTAAGTAAAGGGTTAATTGGCCTACATGTATGTGGGTGGGTAATTGTTATGCACACGCCCGGGCTAAGCGGCGTGTGCGTGTGATTGGTAGTGATTCCACTGGACCGTGCCGGAGAGTGAATGCCTGGAGGGGCGTGACTAAGTATTCACCCGATCCGACCAGGGTCGCACGACGGCATACGACGCCAGTGCACCAAGGAGGAACCGAGCAGAGGGACCAGGTGCTACTCCAGGACAGACCCCGGACACGGCTGTTGACCCACACAGGGGAATACAGGAACAGGCTGGTAGGCTGGCACACAGACTGGAGGGTATAGGCAGGCACGACTGGTATGCAGGCAGGTGGGTATGCAGGCAGGGGGGTAAAGGCAAGCACAGCTAGAGTGCAGACAGGGAGGCACTAGCAGGTAGGAACACAGGCGGGATAGGACCCAGTACACACCGGGACTCAGGAACAATACAGGCAGAGGGTTACAGGCAAGCACAGCTAGAGTGCAGACAAGGCTGAGCAGGGAGGACAGGGCTCTGTTCACACGGAACAGACAGGAAGGGAAAGACAGAGCCAGATACTCACACAGTACTTGCAGAGACAACAAGCAGGAGTTAGGTACGAGTTCAGACTCTGCAGAAAAAGGAAGGGAACGGACATAGAGGCAAAACAGGTAAAGGACAGGAGAGAGTTCAGACTGGAACTGAGTGTACGGAGGAGACCGACACTGCAGAGGGATACAGGAGCGGGTCTGGGAATACGGCCCCCAGAGAGGCGGAACGAACAGGCAAGGAGCGTGTTCAGACAGGACAGACCAGACGCAGGAGCGGGTCTAGGAAATCGGCCACTAGAAGGCGGAACGAACAGGCAAGGAGCGTGTTCAGACAGGACAGACCAGACACAGGAGCGGGTCTAGGAAATCGGCCACTAGAAGGCGAGAGGAACAGGCTAGGAGCGTGTTCAGACAGGACAGACAAGAGAACACAGAAAGGAGTCAGTTCAGACACGGGAGCTGATACCGCAAAGCAGGAGACATACAGGACTCAGTTCAGACACGGGAGCTGATACCGCAAAGCAGGAGACATACAGGACACAGTTCAGACACGGGAGCTGATACCGCAAAGCAGGAGACATACAGGACTCAGTTCAGACACAGGAACTGATACAAAAAGAGACAAGAGACGGGACCTGGCACCTTCAGAGTGCAAGCACACACTGAAGGAAACACTATGCTCAGGCAGGGATAGAAGGGAGCTGCTGAGCTATATACCAAGTGACAGACAGCAATAGGCTGAGGACGCACAAGGGGTGTGACCCACAGCAGGTACAAAAGGCAGGAAGTGATCGGGCGCCGCCCTTAAGCAGCAGAAACAGACACAAACAGACAGCATGGAGGGAAGCCAGAGAGACATTCTGGACAGGAGATCAAGTGCGCCCTCTTGCACAGTGGGAGATGGACCACCATGCAAGGACGCCGCCAGGTATGTTACAGTAATTAGTTGGGTCAAAAGATTAAG